>NC_135574.1:110786850-112258517 GCF_965152235.1 Eretmochelys imbricata | reverse complement strand
GTTAAGTTTGGTTTAACTATTGTAATACTATTATAAATATACCATTATAACAAAGTAAGTAAGAGTTTATGTTTATTTCCATTAAAATGTATCTTTATTAAACAGAGTTTATTAGAATATCTCTGAATGGTTAATTTTGTGAGCATTCATGGCCTGCCATACAATTTCCATACTTAGATGCGGCCCTCAGGCCAAAAAGTTTGCCCACCCATGCTCTAGGCCAACAGGAGGACAAGCTTCCTCTACCTCCTCAAAAGACAAGAGGACCAGCAGAAGGGCTCACATTCCAGCTGAAAACTGCTATCTGGAGGAAAATGCAGGAATCCAAGCAACTGCAGTAGGTGCCTGCCTGCCTCTGTTCTCTAATCTACCACAGGCAGCTGCCTCAGCTGCACCCACATCCTCCTAGGCAAAAAGCAATCTCATATTCCCCTCCTCACTCCAGCACTGATGGAGACTGGCTGATATCTCAAAGTGATGAGCAAACCACAGTTTTCGTGACCAATCAGGGCAATGAGAATTACTTTGGAATAGTCTAATTTTCCTGGCTACTCCAGCAATCAAGGGGAGGAAAAAGTACATCAACTATCCATATAAAGGTGCCCATGATATGTGCCACTGTATTGGGATGGCCAGCTCAGTGTCTTGGGGGAATCAAATCTTTTGCTTGCTCTACTGAAACACTGTTATGCAATAAAAATTTAAGGCCACTGAAAAGGAAACAGAAGATAGAGAAATACCATAGACAAGCATTCTTGCTTCTAGCTGAGTTGAAGACACAGCACTGTTTGAAAGGAAACAAATTAGCAGAGAAAAGGTCAGATCACTAAGGAATAAATTTTGTGAGACGTTTCACTGTCATCAAGACTCAACCCTGAGCTTTATATCTTGAGAATACAAATTATTAGACAGGAAACCTGCCAAAGCAACAATTGAAGAGGAGGGGAAAGCAAGGGGCCACATATAATTACGATTGCTGTTAAAGCTAGTAATATTATAGCGGCGCAGGAGCGCCACTATATTTAAGGTTGCATCATGACATCTGTTTAATGGTGGACCTTTCTATGTTCTCTAAAATCAAAATGCTTAGTCAGATATCTTTGAAATTTGGTGTGCCTCAGGAGGGTGTGGAGTCAATTTGGAGTCATTTGAGCCATGGGTTCCAGAGATACAAGTCCCAGAAAAAAATATATAAATTTTACAAAAGGTTCTAGGTGGGATTTCTTTCCCCAGAGCTAGAAAGCGAACTATTGATGTGACATGGGTCAAAATTATCTCAATCTGTTGAGTTGTATTCAACATACTACATAGCATCCACTAAATCTTGGGAGGGACACAATATGAAAATATTTAAGAAAATGTACATTGTTCCAGTGCACATGCCCCAATACAAAAAAAGGGCTAGAGGGTTTCCCTTTTTACCATTTAATATGCTTTAAATGCTATTCTTGTAAGTACTTGAAAATTCAGTTACTCAGATGGCATTGACATTGGACGTGCCTAATGGGGGCAGAGGGTAGCATTAGTGATCCAAATTTGTAGTTATTTGACCAAGGTATTTCCAAGTTACAGATTCTCTCCCATCAAAATTGCTTCCTTCTGCTACCTTTTACTGTTAAGCTGAGAGGTACTAATGAGAGGATGAATCACAAACCTCCTGATGGCTGGGAACTCACCCTTCAATTAACATATCCAAGGAAAAAGGTCCTCACAAGCCCCCACCTAAGACAAAAGGAGTTTTGGAGTAGGCAGCTGGACGTATCTACAGTTTCAGTCATGGGTGGCTGTCATAAATATAAAGGGAAGGGTAAACACCTTTAAATCCCTCCTGGCCAGAGGGAAAACCCTTTCTGTAAAGGGTTAAGAAGCTAAGACAACCTCGCTGGCACCTGACCAAAATGACCAATGAGGAGACAAGATACTTTCAAAGCTGGAGGCGGGGGGCGGGGGCGGGGACGGACGGACAAAGAGCTCTCTCTGTCTTTGTGATGCTTTTGCCGGGACCAGAGCAGGAATGCAGGTCAGAACTCCTGAAAGGGTTAATAAGCAATCTAGTTAGATACGTGTTAGATTCTGTTTTGTTTAAATGGCTGATAAAATAAGACGTATATTCCTGTTTTTGTGTCTTTTTGTAACTTAAGGTTTTGCCTAGAGGGATTTTCTATGTTTTGAATCTGATTACCCTGTAAGGTATTTATCATCCTGAATTTACAGAGGTGATTCTTTTACTTTTTCTTTCATTAAAAGTCTTCTTTTAAGAACCTGATTGCTTTTTCATTGTTCTTAAGATCCAAGGGTTTGGGTCTGTGTTCACCTATGCAAATTGGTGAGGATTTTTATCAAATCTTCCCCAGGAAAGGGGGTGTAGGGCTTGGGGGGAAAGACATTTCCAAGTGGGCTCTTTCCCTGTTATTTTTGTTAGACGCTTGGTGGTGGCAGCAATAAGGTCCAGGGACAAAAGGTAAAATAGTTTGTACCTTGGGGAAGTTTTAATCTAAGCTGGTAAAAATAAGCTTAGG
This sequence comes from Eretmochelys imbricata, assembly GCF_965152235.1. NCBI lineage: Eukaryota > Metazoa > Chordata > Testudines > Cheloniidae > Eretmochelys > Eretmochelys imbricata. Next base: position 112,255,998 of record NC_135574.1, on the reverse strand, counting down.
GGGTTTTTCATGCAGGTCCCCACATCTGTACCTTAGAGTTCAGAGTGGGGACGGAACCTTGACAGTGGCTATCTTATCTGGGAGGTGAAATGTAATCAAAGTATTGGTGGGAAATCAGACAAGTAAATCTTCCTACGAGGACAGCGAGAGAGAAGGGGAGGGGAGAAGTAATGGGGATGGATGGTAGGGGAAGCAAGAGAAGTTGGGACTCTGGTGTGGGAGGCATGGAAGCCTCCAACTCAGCCAATGCACCCTAACCCCCACCTTGTACCCACCAACTCTGCTGGTGCACCCAACCCCCTATGCCCAAATCTTCCAAGGCCTGCCCCAACCCTGCTAGTGCACCTCATTCTTTCTGCACTCCACAGCTCTGCAAGTGCAGCCCAATACTGCATGAAAACTATTCATCTGTTTTGGAAGAACATTAATCAGGAAATTGGAAGGTTCATGGCTGACTGGAGAATTTGCACTGTATGACAAAGAAACATGACAAGCTCTGACATGTCAGTGTTTCTCAGAGATGGGGTACATCTATAGGACATAGGTGAAAGCATCTCTCTCTCTAAAAACAAAAAAACAAAACCATCAGGATTTTGGAACAGAAACCTTGTCAGTGATTTCTTGCACCAACCCCGCCACAAAACTTCACCCTCCAACTATTGCGAACATAACCAGGAACACCATTCCACTGTAAGTTAGTTATCCTTTGCTCCAGGCACTGCATGTGAGTTGGATTACAGGAGGAGGGAAATAACATCATAGAAACATGTGTATACCAAGGAACGAGGACTTCAGGCATATGCATTCTCTGCTTATTGTGGGGAGGCCTGAGTATGGTAGAGGGACGGGTGCAGGGTGGAGGAGGGAACACTCTGAATGGGTCAGGAGCACGGCTAGGGAGGTGTGCAGGGCACACCTTGGGGTGAGGCTGGTTTAGTATGCTACTTGCAGGACAGGATATGTCCAACTGCCTAAACGATGATTAACTCCTACCAAGCACACTTTTTTCTCCTGTTTAAAAAAAAAATCTAGGAAATTCAATAGCAAAAATGATGTTAATAGAGTTAGAATTGCTTGGCAGTGTGTCATCCCCATGCAGAACACTTTGCTGAGCAAAATGCAAACGTCTACAAACCTGGAAATACAACCTCAACTCCACCCTCTTTCAGCAATGCCCCATTAATATACATACCTTTTCTATGCCAATCCCACAGTTGCTGAAATGTACCAGCTCTTCAGCTCCTTTTACAACCCATTCACGCTCACCCATAGGATTCCATTTAACTGTATTGAGGGGGGGGGGGTTCACCCACCTCACCTGCCCTCTACCCTGTTTGAACAGTGACCTAAAAAGCACACACTTATATTAGTCCTTGGCAATAATATAATTCAAGAGGTTCCAGATCCTGGCATACACTCACACACTTACCAACTCCTCACACTTACAATGGAAGAACCACTTTATGGCCTTATACACTCCCCTACCCTGGAGTACATCTACATTTGAGCTGTGAGGTGTGATTCCCAGCTCATGCAGACTTACCCATGCTAGCTTTGCTCTGTCCACACCTCAGAAAAAGAAAAAAGAGTTAAGTCAAAGTTGTAATAACGGCAGAGAGGGATTAATAAGTATCCAATCATAGAGGAAACTTTCTAGTTTTAAAACCTATGCAAATAAAAGAAAAACACATATTTCACATAGACTCATAGACTTTAAGGCCAGAAGGGACCATCATGATCTAGTCTGACCCCCTGCACATTGCAGGCCACAGAACCTCACCCACCCACTCCTGTAATAGACACATAACCTTTGGCTGAGTTACTGAAATCCTCAAATCATGATTTATAGACTTCAGATTACAGGGAATTCACCATTTACACTAGTTTAAACCTGCAGGTGACCCGCACCTGCTGCTGCTGCAGAAGAAGGGAAAAACTCCCCAGGATCTCTGCCAATCTGACCCGGGGGAAAATTCCTTCCTGACCCCAGATATGGCAGTCAGTTAGATCCAGGCAAGACCCACCAGCCAGACACACAGAAAAGATTTCTATGTAGTAACACAGAGCCCTCCCCATCTCGTGCTTATGAATTCATTGATGTATCCCCTGGCACTCAGTTATGTTACCCATCTGCTTATAGATGACTCGCAAGCCTTCAGTGTTCAAAGGTAAAGAATCCTGAGGCAATCCAGATTTCACAGGAAATGTACACCACCACCTGACCACCCACATTCCACTCCACAGTGATGTACTCCAAAGTCAGCAAGCAAAAAACAACTTACAGGCAGTTGAAACCCTATTTAAAAAAATAAAATCAGAAACACAGATTGAAGCTGCAGATATGCTGCAACACAGCAGCCAGGGAAGCTCCCTTGTATAAACGTGATGAGGGTTTCTTGAGGGAAGTGACTCTCTCTCTTGGAGTAAATACTGATTATGGGAACGAGTGCCTTAACAAAGGAAATCTGATGCCCAATTATTTCATGGCGATATGCCAAAATTATAAAGTAAGCATTGCAAATTTGTCAGATAAAACTGAGTTGACAAATGCCTTAAACAATGACAAAGTTTAGTTACAATTAATTGTAGGTGTTTGTTTATCCAGTATATAATGATAGGCCTTTACATTTTCTGACAGGATGAGAAGCATGGTAGCACTTCACCAATACACACGGACAGCATACCTACAAGGAGAACATTAATGGTGGGCATTCTTCCTTCCTACTATAGCTTAGCAGTCAATAAGGGCCTGATCTAACTCCCAGTGACGCCTATTGAAAACCTGCCAATAAGACTAATGACACAGGGTTAGACTCTCACTGAGGCAGACAGGAAAATTCTGTTGCACTTTATAGATTGGAAATGGCTGAGTTGTCATGACCAATGATTACCCAAGAAGCAACAGAAGAAGCCCAGTTAAAAAGTAATATGCCCTTCGATTTGTCATTGTGAATAAACACAGATAAAGGGCTTAAGTCTCATCTCACTTATACCATTTTTACCCCAGTCTCACTCCCCAGACATGAATGGAGTTTGCTTCCAATTTACTTATCTGATAGGAGAATCGGCCCTGAACTACACAATATTTATTCAGTGCTACACTGTTGTTCAAAGCCATCCAAACTGTGGCCTGGGGCTCCCCTGTGACACTTGAGACTCTGAATGTGGTGCTAGAAGAAATATGCATTTGATTATGATTTGAAAATGTATTTGCAGTGTCATTTTATTGAGACCTCTGTGTGTTCGAAAGCGTGTCTCTCTCACCAGCAGAAGTTGGCTCAATAAAAGATATTACCTCCCTCACCTTGTTTGCCTAAGTCAGGTCCTACTAAATTACTGAAGTACTGAAGTTAAGTACTGAAGTCATACCCCTTACTACAGAGAGGGGGCAGGGCACAGTCCAACCCCAGCTGTCTCCCACTATCAGCCTCAGTGAGCAGCTCTGAGTGATTTGAGAGTGCTCTGAGCAAGTGCTCTCCCTTTGCCGCTCCAGCTGCTCAGCAGCTCCCTTGCTGACTGCCTGTAGTGGGGCGGAAGCAAAGTAGATCTATTTGTTCTATAGCCTCCTTCCCTGTCAGGCTGTGGAAACACTCTAAGAGAGAGAGTAGGAGTTCAGTTGCCTCTGCCAGAGCCTAGGGGAGCACCTAGCAAGGATCCACTCCCATTCTCCACCCACAGCGGTCAGGGTATCCCAAGACACAGGAAAAGGAGGAAAAGCAGCAACCAGTTATAGTGACCTCAGAGAACAGGAGGCTGGGAGTGACCAGAGGCTGCGGGGGGAGGGGGAGTGATGGGGGGGGGATGCATAGTAGCCAAATATGCTGACTCAGATGATCTTTCCGAGGATTTCTTCCATGCCCAGTGAATCCACAGCAACAGTCTGCACTTGTGGGTGGTTTCTGCTCCTTTTGTGCACAAATGTAGTTAACTGGGCCACAGCATACACCCTGACGTGCTGAATGGGGTCCCTTGCCCTTTCTGAAATCATGTGTTTGGCTATCAGGCTGAGAAAGGTCGGCCCCACTGCTGTGGGTTTTATGTCACTTTAAATCTAAACAGGCTCCATGCCTGCGTTGTTTACAGTTCACATTAGATATAATGGTGAGGAATGACAAGACAGAAGAGGAAAGAAGCAGGGCTACATGTGAAAGATCATGTGATTTGTTTCCATTTTGTAGTTAGTTCTAAGTTTGCTTTTTATTGGGGTGAGAGCAGGACTAGATGGCACAAAACAGGAGATTAGTGCTGAAGACTAACCACAAGCAGCAAGTTTTGAGGAGGGATTGGAAGGTGAATTGATATGTAACAGGCTCAAAACTCAGTGTTTTGGGCATTTAGAGGGGGTGGAACAGAGAGCAGACAATGACAGATTTGAATCATAGCGTGATCGGAAGTGACACTATTTAATCAACAGAATTGCTCATCTTTTCAAAGATAGATAAGGCAGCTGGGTAATGATCCTAACCAGTTTACTCATCACTGTGAGTAATCAGAATCATACATAATTAGTCTTCTGTCAAAGATACTGTAGATCATTCATAATGATTTGTTTGAAGAATGATAGCATGGTGGAAGGTGGTGTTTCCTCTGTCTTGAGTGTTTGGATAATTGGTCATTTCCAGTTATTAGGCATAGAAACGTATTATTCAAACAAACAAGTGTCTCATTCACAATTTCCTAAATACAACAGGCTATCCTGCTTCCTGAAACTTTTAAATGCTAGAAAATTAACTTTATTTGTCCTGTTTTAAATATTCCACACACATATTCAAACAAGTTGCCTATTCTTCTCTGGAATGGAAGAGGAGAGAAATGTGTCTAGGGCAGGAGGAGAGAAGATTGCGATCTCCAGTCTTGCATTAAATTTAATTTCCTGTCATATTTGAAAGAGCGTGTGGGATCTCACTTTTTCATAAAAAAGAAAAAAGCTATCAAGTATCCAGATTTTGTTCTATAAAAGCTTTTCTTTTATGTTGATGTTTCAGGATTTCGCTTGTTACAGTTACTGCAAACAAAGGAAAATTTTTGTATGTTGGCTGAGTGATATCATCACACACCAGTGACCTTTAAATCATGTTTAGATACCTCCTAGCCTACCGTATGGTTCTTAAAGCCAGTTCTAACTCAGTTTGGCACTGTATATATTGACCACATAAACCATGCTCTTATTGTAGAATCATGCTTAAATCCAGTTTACACACAATTCCTAGCTACAGTTTGAAGGCTAGAATCCCCATTTACAGCCCATTTTAAACATGAATCTGGTTCTCTTCTCATTTACACTAGTGTTACTCCTGGGGGAATTCTGTGCCACTGCGCAATGCAGAATTTGTACAGACTTCCATGTTTCCCCAGCATAATTGGGGCTGCAGAGCTGCTGGCCACCACTAGGGGCACTGTACTCCACAGAGCCCAGCTTGCAGTGAGCTGAGCACCCAGCCTAGTGAGGATACAGGCTGCTCGCTCTGGCTGCCCAGCTTGATCCTCATTCTTCCAGGGACAGGAGAGGGCTGGCCCGGGAGACCCAGCTCTGGCAAAGAGTGAGAAAGGGAAGGGCTGCACCGCTCCGCACCACACCACATCCCCCAACAGGACAGTAAAGAAGCTGGGGGGAGAGGAGAATTAGGCCCAATGTCCACATTTACATTTTAACAGCGGTGTTCTGTGACATTTTTAGAAAGGCATGCAGTTCTACACTTGGATGCCTTAGGTAGCCCAAAATGTCATCCTCCACACATTGTGACCTTGCACTATATGTGCAAGGTCATGCAGTGCAGAGGACACTTTTGTTCTACAATGTGTGTTTGGACAGTATCACCGCATGGGCCACTGCCAGTTGGACCATGTTTTTGAATTCTGGGGCATACAATGCATACCTTGTCTTCACAAACATGGAATTCTGCACAAATTCTGCATTGCACAGAACTCCCCCAGTAGTAACACTGGTGTAAATGAGAAGAGAACCATGTTCATTTTTAAAATGGGCTGTAAATGGAGATTTTAGCCTTCAAACTGTAGCACATTTCAACCTGTTGTGAGAATTGAGGAACAGGTCAAATGAGTATTAAATATTTGAGCTATCAAAAGATGACACTTATTAAAAGGAACATGCTTTAAAATAAGCTCTGCTTCATCACATTTCTGTGTCATGAAATTAATGGGAGGGAAACTGAAGTTTGCACTGAGAGATAAAGCTTGCAAGCCTGGATTTAGGCTTTGATCATCTTTTGTAAATCATTCCAAATGGAGCGATAAAAAACATTCACCAACTGCTCTGCCTTTTATGCACTACCCACTACTAACGCTGTACAATTTTTGTTTATTGCAAAGTTAAAGGATATTACACTTGCAAAACCAGTTTACCAGAAATTTTGTAAAGCTCTCTAGTTTTGCTGGTGAAAGGGTAAAGTTGTATTAGCAAAAGAAGAGATATTTAATATACACACAGCCTATGCTAAAATCCAAGAAAAGCCACAATTGCCCATTTCCTTTGTAGAGAACTGATCCTGCACCACTGAAATCAGAGGCAAAAATTCTCATTGGTATAAATCTATTTACAGCAAATGAGTAATAGAAAAAAAATACTAACGTAAAAGAATTGGGAATGTAGAACACTTACTGTACTCAGCTGGTTGTAAGAGGACGTTAGGAAACAGTAGAAAATAAAAAGTATGAAGGCACAGATTGTTGACTCACAAGAAAAGAATTTAAAGTAAACAACAAGGGGCAGCTATTTAAATAGAGACAAGTATGACTTTTTAGAAATATCCATATTGACAGAAAGCCTCTTCCCCATACTTGAGAAGTTGTTCTGGTAAGACACACCTCAGAGGCATGTTGGGGGGAGGGGCCTGAATTGGTTTCCCATTCAAGTTAGAGCAGCTTCCAGGCTCACACATTCCTCTTCCCATGTGGGCATCCTAGCTGGGGATTCCCCTAAAACACAGAGGACTCTTCAGGTGCTGCTTTAAGATGACTTAAGAGGGACTGAGGATCACACTAGGTTGTTTTTATGATCAGGAAAATGTGAATTCATTTTTTATATATTTCCAATTTCTTTTTCCTTTTCAAACTTGAAGTGATCTTTATCACAGATGGAATAAAAAGGAAAAAACCCACAATATTGCCTTCAGCACTGTTAGGCGGTACGTCAGTGCAAAGGCCCCCCCTCTTTCCAAGCATGGTGTTGTCCCTGGGCTCACATAGCCCAGCAGGCTTGTCAGTCAATCTATTCCTGGTGCCCAGGAGTCTGAAAACCCTTTCTTCATGCCCAAGTCCAGCACAGGGCCTGTCACTCCACTGGCTTCCAGCACAGGACCCTTGAGCTAGATAAGCAGGATCAGGGTTCTTGGACTTTGACAGTGCCCTGAGCTTCTTCCTACCTTGCCCTGCATCTCTGCAGGCTCTCCAGCCTGGAGGTCAGTTTGTCTCCCCCTGACTGTTGTCTCTGGGCAGCTCTTCAGAAGCTGGCAGGCAGGAACTCCTTTCTCCCGCCTGCTCACTCCTCTGGTAGCCACTGCACCCCTTCCCAGTCTTTTATCTTCCCAGTTGCTGTGAGGCTTCCAATCAGCCATGTACGACAGTGCCTGTATTAACCCTTCGGTTGCTGGGCTAGCATGGGGTACACACACCCCATGACAAGCACCAAGAAATTGACACAAGATTACGCTCTTCTGGAATTCAAAAACTTCTAATTTGTGCCAGGAGGATTAAATGTATAAATTAAATATTTTCCTCAAACAAAACTGGCAACTCCCAAACAAGAACTTTTCTCCTCTTTCTAATAAGCCTAAAGCATAAACATTTGTAATAAGGCTGAAATTTTTTACATGAAATCTTTGGGTCAGAACTTGCTGATTCATCAAAATCAAGACATTCCACAGGATCATGTGAATGTTAATGAAATTCCACTGGAAATCAGGCAGGATTCTGATAGAAACCTGCCTGATTTGAAGCCAGCCTGCTTGCCTGGCTGCTTGCCTGGCTGGGAGCCCAGTTTCCAGGCTTGCAGCTCCCTGGCTCTGGTGCAGATCACCAAGCAGGCAGAACTGGGCCTTCCCAGGTCCTCGAAATCCCTCACAGAAGAGTCACCATTCACCACCCAGCTCTAATCTTAATACATAAATTCTTTAGGATTTCAATCCTCCTTGTAGCTGGATCTGTCTTTACAGGGGGAGCCTGTAACCAAATGGCTCATGCCAGATGTCACAGCCAGAATGGGTACCATAACCACTGATGAACTCAAGAGGCAGGTGGATCCAGTGCCAAGGGCCACAGATTGCACAAGCAGGTCTGCCATGAGGAACCATGGACCACAAGTGGCAGCACTGACTGGAACCGTCCTCATTAAGAAACTTTTGCAACAGAAAACCCTCTGCTAGGTCAAACAGAGAAGTACAACAAGGAGCCTTCCTCATTCATAAATTCTTTTTTTTTTTGGCAGTCCAACAAACACTTAGCCTTTGGGAGGTCTTAGGAGGATGGTGATTTTGAATCCTATGTTGAATTTCTTTGAACAGCAGTAGTCTTATATCTACTTTGGGGAAATACACAGTAGTCCATGAATCAGATTTAATGTTTATTGCAGCTCCATCCTGGGCATACTTCAGCCCAAAGTACTTTTGAGTCAAAAGTTACTATGACAGTAAGACAGTCACAAAGCACAGCATTCACAGATTCAACTCTACACTTAAAGCTATTCCTTGTGTTTAGATCTTTCTGTACATCATAAAAGACGCCACTTCCTAGAGCATGTCTCTTCTATCTGCTCTATCTGGCTGGTTTAATAAAATGCCATGAGAAACGATCATTTGTAGATTGGCTTTCCTTCTTGCTGGTCTGTTATTGCAGAGTTAATATTTTAAAACAAAGAGGATAAAGAGTTATTTTACCTGTTATGATTTTGTATTTAAAAAGAAAAGGAGATGAGTACTCTAAAACGGAAGTACACTCTTTCACACATTCTAGTAAAATAGTATGGACACTGCATCATCTACCACAAGAATTTCTACTATCCATAGCTGTGGAATTGGAGTCTCAAGAGATGAGAGCTTAAAAAACATTCACAATAACCAGTCAAATAGAATACAGAACACATTGTGCTTGCTTTGCCAGGGTCTGTTATAACTGTATAAATTATCAACCACTTAGCAACTGTTATGTTAGCTAAAAAAAAACAATAATAAAAATATATTAACAAGTGCAAAAATCATGGCATAAGGGACATACGTTTTGGACTTGGACATACATTGTCTGCTATAAAACAGTCTTTGCAAAAATAATAATTTGATTAGGCTAATCAATATTGCAAAATTGATTCCAGTGCTTATACTGAAGAAATTATCTTTATTAGGAATTAATTTGTAGGGAAATTCCTCCTGTGCAAACCCATATATTCTAGCTTTAACAACATTACACATCTGCAGTGGCTGTCTCAGGATCGGCAAGAAAACATGCTTTATCTCTCACAACACATGTTATAGACAGACAACAGGAGTCTGGCATATGTGATTTTACTTCAGGATACAAAGACTGTGTGGCAGAACGTAGAATTGTTCTTTATTCTTCATGGCAGCAGCAAAACATTCAAATGTTTGCAGACAAATCACCACAAATATAGTGCTGCTCCAAAACTCTGAACTGCTGAGCTACAGCAGATCCTGCAACCTTCATGAGTTCAATGTAAGGACTCCTTGCAGGGTCAAGGTTTCAGGATCAAGTTGTTGGCTCCTGCTGATAGGTTTCTGCATGCTGAAGAATATAAGGGAAGGAGAAGACACAGGCAGACACAGTACTTGCACAAGATGGGTCCAAAGAAGCTGAGAGATGGTGTCACTGATAAAACTGAGCATGATTTCAGGCATCTAATCTGAGACGTATGTCTGAAATTTGTTAAATACACAACAATAATAATGAATAACCCCTCTTGCACTCTAACCCCTGCACCCCCCCCTCCCGTGCCCCTAACCCCTACAATCCTATCCATAGGTGCTGGAACTTGGGGTGCTAGGGGTTTGAAGTGGTTTCTATCATATACAGGGCTTAGTTTTTTTTCCAATGGCTCTCAGCACCCCCACTATAAAAAAAAATATTCCAGCACATATGCTCCCCTCCTGCATCGACATGGAAACGCTGATCTGGAGGCACAGAGAGCCCGGCATTGCTGCTCGCTCCTGCATTGCTGCTCGCTCCTGCCCTCAAAGCTCCTCTGCACCCATCTAGGGGATTGTGTGCGTGTGTGTGTATGTATTGGGGGTGGGGGGGGAGCGAGGAGCAATGCCAGGAGCTCCCTGCATCCAAGTCACTTTCCCCATCTGGGCAGCATAAGAGGAGGGCAGGAGAGCAGTAGCTCCTGATGCTCACTCCACAGCCCAGCCCAGGTGGGGAAAGTGACCTGGATGCAGGGAGTGCCTGGTGTTGCTCCTAGCTCTCTCCCCCCCGCCCCCAGCCCTTTCAGAGGGCATGGACGATTGTTGGGGTGGGAGCAGTATCTGTGCATCACTGCTTGCCGCCCTCCTCCCCCGTTCTTCCTCTGGGAGGAAGCAGAAAGAAATCTGGGCACCCCTCTTCCCGTGTCGCCTGTGTGAATTTGAGGAGCTCTCCTGCCAGCCAGCGGTGTGCATGTCTGTGCTGCACATGGTGGCTCCCGACCATGGCACCCAGGGTGGTTGCTCACGTGGCCCAACCCTAAGGCTGACCTTACATGAAGGGACTCAGACCACTGGAAATGCTGGCTAGCCAGACAAAAAACCTTGCACAAGCATGGAAGCAGAGGAAGTAAGAATTGAGTCTCTATACAGAGCTGACCATGGGGGATAAAGATGAGAAAAATGAAGGTAAAGCTTTTTTATTCTCTCATTTTGGGTGGGGGAAGGAGGGGGAAAGAGAAGGATAAAAGGATGAGAAGTGAGTGAGGCATTCCTCTCAGGAATAGTGCCCAAAATAGTGGAACAGCTGATAAAGATGTTTGATGAGTACTGTGACCTCAAAGAGAGAGAGACTGTTTTTTGTTTGTTTTAAACCTGAAACCAAGAAGCAGAAGAGTGGATACTTACATTACAGAGTGGAGAACTCCGGCATCCACATGTAAACTTTGGAGACATTAAAAATTCCCCTAATTAGAGATGAGATTATTTGAGAGATACATGATGGCAACGTATAGGACAGACTGGTGAGAAGAAGAAAAAAATGTAATGCTAGAGAAATAGTAAGGATAGCTGAACTGTCCAGGGAAAGGATCAAAATAATAACAGCCACTAGTGCAAAGCAAGAACACAGGCTCAAGCTAAATTAAATAGCTCAGTGGTTTGAGCATTGGCCTGCTAAACCCAGGGTTGTAAATTCAATCCTTGAGGGGTCCACTTAGGGATCTGGGGCAAAAAAAAAATAATGGGGGCTTGGTCCTGCTTTGAGCAGGGGGTTGGACTAGATGACCTCCTGAGGTCCCTTCCAACCCTCATATTCTATGATTCTAAAGGAACCCAGGAAACAGGACAGAGGCAGAGCAACCAAGAAAGCAGGCATCACAATAAAGTGTATATACTGTGGAAGCAACACAGAAGAAAGAAAAATGCCCAGGCTAAGGGCAATAATGCAACAGGTGCAGGAGTGCAGGAACAGACCAATTTATGTCCCTATGCCACAGCTACCTCAGAAAGACATAAAAGCAGCTTTACATGCAGAGATAGAGGATATAGAGACTTCAAGTGTGACATTAACAGATTGAAAGACTCTCAGTATGCACACGCTGAAGAAGGCTGCCAGCCATTCAACTGCCATATGTGCAACGTTGCTATCAACCACCAATTTGATTCCAGCTGGACTGAGGGGGCAGCTGCAATATAATGCCAACAACATTGATAAGCAGCAATATTAGACTGGAGAAATGTGACCAAGTACTGTTGATATACAATAAAAATAATTCTGAGGCTCATGCAGTGGGCAAATGCAGGCTGTTAATAAGAAGTCCATGAAACGAGTTTTTTTTGCTTGAATTTATCATACACACACAGGAGTACCACTCACCGCAGTGCAAGCCATGCGCACACAGTGTGACTTCCTGGTATCTCCTGCTCTCTTCCCTCCTGCAACCTATGCTTCCAAGTTCCATGCACGTAGCTATGAAACCATCAACTTGTTGATCAGGCCCGACCATGTTTAGCTTTTAATAAACTCATGTGAGAATAAATACATTCAGATCTGAACAGTCCGTACTTTATTTATTCCAGAATGCACACCCCTCGCTCATCCGCAGTATCTCTCAGTCTGCTATACTTCAACTGAGACGACAGACTAATAATTTTCTGCTATATGCCTGAATGAACTGCATTGAATTAAGTTAAACCTGATTGAATTAGGGTTAATACTTTTTAGTTCTATTGTATTAAAAATGCAATTTTGTATGTGTTACTGTGGAACTGTATATATTCCCATGGGTATATAGGTGAACAAGCAGGCGGTCATTAGGCAAATTCACTCAGTTTACAACATCTCCAGAGAAGCCACCTTCCTGGTAGACTGGATAACAGATCAAACTGGATTATCTGGGGACCAACAGACAAAGAAATATTTTTTGGATAAATAGCCTGTTTTTAAACTGGTTCAGGACGTTCTTCCTGATCCAGCAAATAGACGGGATCCCTAGTCCGCAGAAGGTCCCAAATCCTTTGGGAAGGGTTGGAAGGACTGGGCCTACTAACGCCCCGAGACTGTGTTCTTGTTCTGAGCTGAGACAGTGATGAACCTGTAACCACTAGTTGAAACCCCTCGGGGGAGGGGGAGGGAAGAACAGCATTGAAGGACTGCTCCTGCCTGAGCCCATCTTAGAATTGGGGTGATCTCTAGTAAGCTTATTAGCATCTGTGTGTGGCCTGCCACAACTAACATTCCTGTTTGGCCTCCTCTGCCCCCTCGCGATCTCCGAGTCTGGGCTGCTAAAAGTCCCATGGTGCAGTGGGGCACTCAGGCAGGCTGCTTGCAGCTGTGGCCCCAGGCTGCTCCCAGAAGTGGCTGTCTGTTGCTAGCATGTCTCTGCAGGCCCCTGGCTGGGGGAGGGAGGCAGCTCCGTGCGCTGTCCCTGCCCCCAGCACAGTCCTCACAGCTCCCATTGGCCAGAAAATTTGTGGAGTGGCCCCCCTGTGAAAATTATTGCCTACCCCTGGTATAGGTTCTTTTATTGTTTTTAATATGTTTTCTTTGTAATGCTTTTTACCTTAAGAATAAAGTAGACTTGCATAAGAAGTGATTGTGATACCCTACAACTCTAGCAATTACACCTGTTAACCATCTCTGGAGAGAAAGTAAGCAGGTGTCCTTGGGCAATAGGTCTGTGCAGGGAAGAACACACAGGAGGCAGGGCATTGTGCAGCCTGGAAATACCCCTGTTGGAAGGGAGACAGAAGTGGGTCTCCACACAGAAAGGCAATGGCAGAGCTGGAAGCCTGAGAGTTGGTGACCTCACTGGGCCACTAAGGGAAAATAAAGGTGCTCTGAACTGTGACACGATCATGTTCTTTGAAAGTTGCAATTTGCTATGCAGGACACAAGAAGAAAATATGAGCTATTTTACTGTCACATGACAAAGGTGTAAAACAGCATTCACCAGGAGAAAAAGGACAATCTTCTTAGGCTGTAAGCTCTACAGGTCTATCGGACTACAAAGTCCAAAAATCTCTCCCACAAAAAGAGAAACATCTAATGGAAACACTATTACCTGTGAGAATGAACTATTATTGTTTGAGCATTTGCAGTGAAACCTCTGCTGTCTGCCTGTATCAGTCTGGAAGCGAATGTACTACCTGGTGTGTGTCTCTCCTATGTAAGATGTGGATAACTGATATCTCTGAAAAGTCAGATCATTACATTCATAACTTAATTTCAAAACCAAATCTATTTTAAAGCACAGCAAAGAGACACTTTTGTCAAAACCACCTACCTACCAAGTCTGAAATTACACCTAGGTTTGTCTGGGTTTTTTTTAGTTTTATTTGATGAGACGTGTGTGTGAGGTACAACTCAAGATTAACCAATTTTTGGAATATATAAATTTCCTCAATCATAATTCAAAAGTGGTTAGATTTTATTCAAACTTCAAAAATAGATTTTAAATTTGGGCTCTGGCCAAGCATAAGAAATGTCAGCCCAAAATGAAAATGTTACACAAAAAGTTCTATTAGTTTAACTAAAGGTGTGCTTTTAAACTCATTTAGTTAAACCACAGCGGTGTAGACATTTATTTCAGTTTAACAGCACCATCAGTTTAGCTTCACCCTTAACTACCTGAACTATTCTTAAACTGAAATAAGAGGTTATACACAGGGTTTGCTCTGATTTAACTAAAATCAGTTTTAAAACCAATTGAAGTTAAACCTGTGTAGACAAGCCCCATGAAAAGCTACCCTGAAGGTCATTAGCCAGAATACTTACCCTACTCACCGCTCATATGGATAGCACTCCATTGAGATCAATGGAGGCAGTTCACACTTAGCAGGGTTGAATCCTGATCCCTTTCTCTGAAGCCCTCTTACAAAGTGTGTGGATCCCCTGCAGGTGCAGTTTGGGTAGGATCTGAGGAGTCTATTTAGAGGATGATCACTCTCTAACATAGTCTGGTGGCCAACTCCGTGGGGGCTCCCTGCATGCTACTGCACAGCTGAGGTTTGGATGCAAGGCCAGTGGATTTTCTAGCCATTCACCTAGTGTACTAAGGCACAGTGTTCTTGAGACTACTCCTAGTTCTGGGGCAGGGATAGCAACTATTGCGTGGGTTCATGGACAAAAAGTAACCCAGGTGAGGGACAACTCCTTCTGTACCAGCCCGACAAACTTTCTAGTGCATAACCCAGCTACCCAGGTTCTACAATGGAGTCTAGATTTGGGGCCTGTTATGACAAACTGCTTGTTTGAAAAATTGGGAAGATAGAATGTTCTGCAGTGTTATCACATTTGAAATATCCTCCTCACAATATCCTGAGTGCTAGATTTAAAAAAAAAATAATTAAAACTTAAGTTACACAGAAACCAGTGAGTAAACTGGTCCATTCCACTCACCACAGCAACTCTCTCATTCACTATTAGCAGGTTACATGGTATCTAGAAGAGGGCTTGATAAATTAATGTGTCTGGAGTAGTCAGAATTCTGGGGTGAAATCCTGGCCCTACTGACAAAACTCCTATTGACTTCAACAGGACCAGGATTTCACCCCTAATAACTAAGACAAATCACTTGATTTTTGGATTCCTGCTGCACAGACAATACCAGACTCCTCTCGACAGAATTACACTATTGCACCCCCTACATTTAAAATGTTCCTGTTTTATAATTTTAAGGAATGCACAGATCAGAATCCTGGAGTCATGCTAGGTGCTCGCTCTCCTTTTTCCACATTAGTCTTGTCTTCACCCCTTCCATCTCTCAAAGCTGCTGTCCCCATTCTCTAAGGCCAGGTGCAACTGCGATCTCTCCTACCAACATTTTCCTTTAAGTCTCTTGCCCCAAGGCTGTGAGTGGGGAGGTGGGACGAAGTAGTAGCAATGGTAACAAATCCAACTGGTTGAATTTCATAGTGTACGGATAAGTCAGATCTATACATTTGGTTCATTTCTGCCATTATACAAAATCTTGGGTAACTACAAATATTGGCATTATTGGATCTTCACATGCATGTTGAGGGAAACCAATTTTTAATGACCAAATGATGAACAATGCCCTGACAGCTTTTAGAAGAGTTGAACTGGGAGTCTTTTAAAGCAAAATGATAAATTAAAAATGATTTCCTGGTGAATTATATTAGAGAAATAAATTAGTGGCAACTATTAAATAAAACATTATGGCACTGCATAGTACAGTAACATGATTTCCATATTTTAATAATTGCAGGGACTTGGAGAAATAATGAGAGACTAGGTGGATGAAAATAATCTCTTTTATTGGACCAGCTTCTGTTGATGAAATAGACAAGGATTCGAGCTCCACAGACCTGAAGAAGAGCTCTGTGCAGCTCAAAAGCTTTTCTCTTTTGCCCACAGAAGTTGGTCCAATAAGAGATATTAGCTCATCCACTTTGTCTCTCTAACATGCTGGGACCAACACGGCTACAACAATATAAGTTGAATGTGTGCAATAAAGAGAATAAAATTTACCATGCCTGAAGTTATATCCCTTTAATTTTCAGTTTATTAATGGCTGGATATTTTTGGCTTTAAATACAATCTTAAATGAACATTAGAAATACCTTTGTTGGTTTCACCTCAGTGTCAATTACACCAATATTATTGCACACATGCATAAATATCTGTATCCATTCCTTCAGAGAAAAAAAAGAAAAAACTTAGTTGTATGTACACATCTGCAAGAAAAAAAAAAGAAATCCTCAAGGCTGACAAACAAAATATAAAACAATAGCAATTGTTACTAATAAATTTAAATGGCCTTTTAATATTTCCTGGGAGGCAAACAATGAGTAAAACAGATTTCTCAGTTAATTAAGAAAGCACCCATTCGAATATTATAAGCAAAAGTGCAAAGGAGATAATGTTTCACTCAGATCTTTCATAAATAATTTTCTACACCAAAATAAAACCAATTTTCTGTTTTAATGGATATCACTCTTAGTTTAATGAGTTTAACTTTGCTTCAATTAATTTTACTTTTGCATGAGCATTATGCACAGCAGAACACACTGGTGGTGTTAAAAAAATAGCAGTCATTTAATGTAATATTCCAATATACCCCGAAGCAATTTAAAATCTGCAAAGGTAGGCATTAAATTCCTTGAAATGAACATTACGGTGATTCGGAAGCCTTAATTTTGACACACAACACAAGATAATTTTAATTTTCAATTTTGTCTAAGACAGCTGATGGAAATACTTAATAGCTTCATGATATTTTCAACACATAATGAAATGTTTTAAGGCTAGGCAACTGTCCTGACAAAAGTAAACTTGCAAATGCATCATTTCAATATATTACTAAGGGGCTTTGACTGGTATAAATTAGTGCAGGTAAATATTAAGCTAAGTGCTCTCTGTAGACTCTCAATCAAATCTAAGAGCTACAATTTAACAAGACAATGTGTCATCTCTAACTTACCATACACTGATTTTATACAAGGGACATTAAGCAAGTTAGGTAAAACAGGGCAATCTGAAATTGTATCACACTATAGTTCAATATTACTGCTGTCCAAGTGATTCTATTCACTGTAGCATAAAGCTACAAAGCCTATTCTGAGAGTTGTATGCTATATCTTCTAGGATTACACTGGCCATTTTCTTATAAATTCACCCACAGCTCTCTTAATTAAGAATTTATAGGGGAAAAGACTGCAGATAAAAGCTCATTAAGCAGCCTTTTAGATTAAATTTACTGGATTTAAAGAGTATACTGATAAGCTTCTGACCTGAATCCCCCTGGGCTTGACTTCACAAATGAATGGAACCAATATGCTTTTTGCCTTATGGAATGTGATTCAGGATAATCCCACAAAAAAAAAAAAAAAAAAGTGGTGAGGTCATGAACTACATGCAGCAAAGTTACAAGGCAATACAGAACATGTGTACCAAATCAGAAAAGTTACAAAACAAATGGAGTCTAACCTACTTCGTTTAGTATTATAAATTTGTACACATTAGCTAGGTAGATAATTTTACCTCTATAATGACAGGTTTCAGAGTAACAGCCGTGTTAGTCTGTATTCGCAAAAAGAAAAGGAGGACTTGTGGCACCTTAGAGACTAACCAATTTATTTGAGCATAAGCTTTCGTAGCTCACGAAAGCTTATGCTCAAATAAATTGGTTAGTCTCTAAGGTGCCACAAGTACTCCTTTTCTTTTTACCTCTATACATATCCATTCAAAATGATTATATATCTAGAATGACCATATATAAACACACATTCAAAAGTATCTTTAGAAATGCTTGGTCATTCTTTCAGTATCTCAGTTCAACGCAAGGTGTTGGGTGTATCTCAGTGGAAGCTAGTATTTCACAGATGGGGGATCTCTGTCTACACCTTCTGCTGTGAAGGTTGTGACACAGGAAAGAGCTCAGCACGGAGATAAACTGAAAACCATCATCAAGAGATTCACTTTTTTAAAAAGTAGCGGCTGATTTTTTTGCCCCAAGTTTGGTGGTCATTAAAAAAAGTGATTTAACACCAGATTTTTATTAAGATCTTACTTTACCCACTTTAAAAGTATCTGAATCCTGACCCATTCCAGGGATTTATTTTCCCACATCCTAGCCTACCGCAATTTGTCAGTGCTTATTTGATTATTCCCTTCTTCTTACATGTTTTGACATTGTAATGATTTACTCTTCTTTGACATTAAATGTGCAAGGTACCTTTTTATATGTAAGCAAAATGCTTGTTCAAAAGATATGGCAATATTTTCATAAAGTTATTTTCTAGAAGATTTTTAAAAAGTCAATAAAAAAACAAAAAAACCAAAAACCATTGTCAGTGTACCATATAGAAGTGAAGGGGTTACTGCACATCACTAGTGAGCATCCTGGTGTCTGGGAATTATTTCTCACTACACTGGGTGTTTCCTTGCTGCTTGTTGCTCGATCTGTAATAGTCTTTCTACTGGTAATTTGGACCTCTGGCCAGGTCACCATTTTGTCCATCCCTTCCGAGGTTACAAAGTTTCTCTGGACTGTGTCACTTCCCCAGTGACTGGTAGGAGAACAAGGCCCATCCACTACACTGGGTTCTAGCCAAGGGACCCTATGGCTAGCAATCGCAGATCTGGTTGCTGTTTCATTGGGATGCTTCTTACCTTTCTTCTCTAGCTCTGGCCCCGCAGTGTGGATTACCATGGGAGCTTTCTTTGCTCTCTCTGCTTGTATCACCCTGCTCAGGCTCTTTCCAAAGTCTCTAGTCCAAGGCAGGATCCCAGGGCTTACTCTCACCCTAGAACTCCTCCTTGACTCTTACCACCAGCCCTCCTCTTCAGGGAGTGGCTGCAGAGCTCATGCCTTCAGCCCCCTTCTTGCTCACCACTTCCTGGTTTTATACTAGCTCAGCCTGCCCCTGCCCACCTGAGCTTCCTCATCAGCTAAACCTTATCACCCTGACTCTCCTCTAGGTGCCACCTGTCACAGGGTTAGTTGGCCATTCCTACTTACTCAGGTTATGTGTGGGGCAAACACCCCATCGCACGGCCCTTACTACGGTCTGTTAAAGAACAGAAGCAATGAATGGGTTATCAAACCAAGATCATTTCCAGTAGAAGAGTTGCCAGAAAGGGTCTCCTACAATCATCCTCTTCCTCACATGAATATACGCACCTCATCTGATGTGCTTCAAAACTAAAAGGGGCAGATTTTCAGCAGGTGTAAATTGTAGAGCTAGTCAGGAAACGGGTGTTCTCCTCACAAGAAAAATGTCACCAAAACAGAAAAATGTGGAAAGAAATATGAGTAGCAAGAGGCATCTCTTATCCTGAAGATACAGAAACGCTCACAATACCAATCATAATGTGAGAATAATGGAACTTTTAATTATAGTTTTACCATCATGGGTCTCCTTTCGGCAGCAGAGGTGGCAGCTGCTTCTTTCACGATTTTGAGCTTGTTAATTAAAATGTCTACATCCTGTGAATCAGCCAATAACAACACAGAAAATGCTTAACAGTATTAGAAGACCATAGTTTCATTATTTTTAAAATAATTTGCTTTCTGAATGTCTGATCAAAATTACGTGAAGGATGAAATCATCCAGTGACTGAATTAAATGAGAGATGCCAAGGCACCACACCGTGGAAGGAAATTAGAAGTTTTTACAACATAAAAAAAAGTGATAATCAAGGCTATCTGCAAAAGCAAGAATAATACTCTGAGCAAAGGATGTAGATTTGCTTTCCCTAGTTTTTGCAAGACTGACTTGCTTTATCACTGTTGATTCAGGGTGATGCAAATGTGAGATGAGCCACTGTTGTAGCTCACGAAAGCTCATGCTCAAATAAATTGGTTAGTCTCTAAGGTGCCACAAGTACTCCTTTTCTTTTTGCGAATACAGACTAACACGGCTGTTACTCTGAAACCTGTGTGAAGTAGGTTATCACTAGTAGAAGTTAATCATTCCCATTTACAATCAAGTTCAAACTTTTTGAAAACTTCTGAGGTACAAACTAAGAATATCCATCATCTCCCTAAAATATTAACAGCCTCCTTTTATTGACACCTTTGCACATAATATGTGTTAACATTCCCACTGTAG
This sequence comes from Eretmochelys imbricata, assembly GCF_965152235.1. Classification (NCBI taxonomy): domain Eukaryota; kingdom Metazoa; phylum Chordata; order Testudines; family Cheloniidae; genus Eretmochelys; species Eretmochelys imbricata. The sequence continues at coordinate 112,235,773 of NC_135574.1, read as the reverse complement.
GAACAAACAGCCTGGTTTCCTCATATAGTCATCTCATGTACAGATGAAGGTTTCATCTTTTTTGAGCCAACAAATCATTACTTATAACTTTTAAACAAACTAATTAAGTAGTAGATGGGTTGGTTGTGAGGACTAATTGATCCAAATCAGGCTCAAGATCTGTCTGTTCTGCACTAACAAAATTCCTTTTTAAATTATGTCAAAATTGATGTATAGCTTTGAAACTTGGAGATCTGAAGAACTTGACTTTTTAATATTATTTGTAAATATTTTAAGAAGCATTCTTACCTCATAGACCATAATAAGCTAATTTGTAGCTTCCTTTTAATCAGGTGAAGTTAAGCTATTTGGAGAATATTTAGGTTATTTCTCCCCTCAAATATAACAAAGGGTAAAAAAGAAAAAGAAAGGAAAGTCAATATATAATAGCCAAACTTGAGCTAAAATAAATGTATCAGCCTTGCAGTTTCATCATCTAGCATGGCTAAGGAGTTAAGCATGAAAAGCTGCAGCAAGGGTTGGCAATGACAACTGAGTGTTTTTCTCAGACCAGCTTTTGTTGAGCTAGCCGTTCAAACAACATCTTGATTCACATGCCTCTATAGATGCTAAAAAGCTTCAAAGCTTGATGAAAGGCCTGTTAATGCAAGTTTTAAACCTAACCTTCCTTCACCTTTCCATTTTGCTGCTGTTTCCTGATCATTCTAATCCAGTTTCTTTAATAGAAAGAAAACTCTATAACGGGGTTGGGAACAGCAGGGGGTCATGAACGTGTATGTGGTATCTAAAGCAAAATCTACTGCCTTTTGAACATTTCAAGATCCATTTTACTTGACCTCAAGGTATTCTCTCTCAAGTATGTTACAAATTACCCAACAGATGGACAGAATTTAAAGGTGCAACAATAAAAAAATAACTAAACCCCATTCTATCTGAATGTAATTACATTCTCAGATTAATTGTTTACTTCAGAACATACAGACCAAGGATAACTTCTGAGTAGAAAGTTGCAGGTCTCAATGGACAAACAGGATTTTCTACACACTTTATCATAGGGAAATTATTTGTGTTAGGATGGTTAGTAAGTAGTCTGCCAAGCTACACAGCCAACAAACACTTAACAAAAGCAACAGTAATGGTCACTTTCTAAGGGTGCATTGAGTTAGCCTTGATCTGACAGGTACCTGCATTTGGACTCTTTCCATTTTTTAAGATTCCAGTATTGTGCTTTTGATCAACAGGCAATGAAGCTTTAGTTGTACCAGTTACAGCTTGTTAAAAAATATCAAAACAAATCACTGAAATTTCAATTCCCCCCTCCCCCTGACACACACACACTTTTGGCACCAAAATTTCAATGACATTTTTTAATCTAGACATCAAAATTCAAAAAGATTCAACCAGATCTTTTTAATTGAAATTTCCAAACATAGTCATTTTCACACAACTCTCACATTAGGGCATATGGTGTGGTATTTACTCCTCATGGCATCTTCCTCAGCCCATCACACCCTGCTCTTAAAGTTTGAAAAAACCTGTTTTCATCTTACTCTATGTATTTTCTGGTGAGAATTTGTCTTATTTTAGCATTACAAATGTTTTAAAGCGAAAAGCACCATTGTGGGGAAAAGCTTTATAAATGAAAATGTTCATCGGTACAGGTGCCTATTGCTCTCTGACTCTATCCACCTTACCCTTACTTCTGTAGTGTCAGTAACCTATACCTTTAAAAAAAACCAACCCAACTTTGGCCTTGCAGTGATATAGCATGGACATATTCTCTTAAGGTTTCTAAGGAAGGGGGCATCCTCAAACTGAGTGACACTTTTTCTGAGTTACCGTATATACTCGTTCATAAGCCAAATTTTTTTGGTAAAAAAGTGAAGCATTAAAGCTTGGGGGTCGGCTTATCAATGGGTCTACACCAAAATTTGATGATTTTAAGCTCTATTGAATTATTGAATTGAATATCTAATATATTGTCATTTTGTTTACCTGGAGCGTTGGCAGGCACAGAGCCCCTCAACTTAAGTGGCCACGGTTTGCTGTTCCCAGCCAATGGGAGCTGCGGGAAGTGGCGCGGGCCGAGGGACATGCTGGCCGCCACTTCCTGCAGCTCCCATTGGCTGGGAATGGTGAACCCTGGCCACTGGGAGCTGAGGGGCTCCGTGCCTGCAAACGCTCCAGGTAAACAAAATGTCTCAGCCCACTAGCAGCTTATCCTGAAGAGCCGGGAGCCAAAATTTGCCAAAACCTGAAATATAGGGTCAGGTTATAAAAGGGTCATACATTTGCCATTTTTACCTATCCATCTTACCTATCCATAAACAAACGGGCTAATGAACAAGTATGTATGAGACATCTAGACTTTAAGAAATCTAATGACTTGTATACCCTGCTGCAAATCTTACCTCGACAGCTCAACTTGGCGCAGCGGTGACCTTGGCTGTTCGACAGCGATAGTAGTGGAGTGTATTCTCCAGCAGATCTAACCATGCTATCAAAGTGTCAGACTGTCAGCCCAGCGTTGGGGCTGATTCCTCTATAATCCCTCTTTCTGAGGCTGTAAACTAGCTAAGTTGGGTGGCAGAAAACAATGGCTAAAACAACATGGAAAACCAAGTCTCAGTTCTCTACACATTCCTCGATCCCCACTCCGGAGGCAGTGAGGCATTCGAATGATGAGAGGCTGCAAAGAATCTCAGGTGCCAGGTTGCCAAAAGGAAACCGGACAACTCTCTCAGTGTGCACTTATAACTGCAGAACACTGACGAGAGAGGAATTGATAAACCATGTCATGGAGGAAATGGCAAAAACAGCCTGCGATGCGCTGGGTGTTTGCGAAACACGACAAAAAACGGAGATAGAGGTCAACTGGAGGGATAGAAGCATGATCATTCTGGGAAAAGGAGAAGGCACGAGGACAGTTGGAGGAGTCGGATTCATCATAAACAAGGAATGGTCTTCGAAAATTGTCTCATGCCATTTGAAGTCATCACATATCAGGGTTCTTTACCTCTGATTGACCTGAAATAGTACCCTCAAAATAATCCAGATCTATGTTCCTACAAGCGCATGTGAAGATGATGATGTGGAAGGATTCAATCAGGAACTGGAGGAAACTCTCATCCAGAGTTCCACATATACGATTGTGATGGGAGATTTTAACACCAAGGTTGGAAGAGGGAGAGAGGGCGAAAAGTTCATAAGAAGGTACGGTATCGGAGAATGAAACGCGCAAGGAAAATGACTAGCTATATTAGCAAAGACGAAGAGACTGTTCATTGGTAATACCTGGTTCCAAAAGAAGGCCAACAGAAGATGGACCTGGATCGCACCAAACGTGAAGACAAAAAATGAAATTGATTACTTTCTGATTGATTGACGATGCATAGTGCAGGATATTTCAGTAGTGCCATCATTCAATATCGGTAGCGATCATCGCCTACTGAGAGCCAGACTCACATTCACTAGAGAAAAAGGTGCTGTGTATGGCAAACAGAAGTCACCAACTGGTAGCTTTTGACGAGGCAATCCTGAAGGAAAACATTTCTAGGGAAGATTGCAGCCTCCTGGACGACGATTATGAGAACTTCAGTAAGAGACTGAAACGGTGTGTGAAATCAGCTGAGCGTGAAAGACTAAGACGAGCTAGCGGAAGAATCTGAGAATACAAAGATTTTATTGGAAAAGATAGGCTTGAGTACTCCCTTCTCTGCAAGCTCATATGAATGAAGTTGAAGGAAGACTTTGAGAAATTTCGAACCGAAAAGCTCCTAAACACTGCTGAAGATCGTAAAAGTCTCAAAAAATGCAAACGGGAACTGGCGCTGTACAGGTCATCATTATTGGCTTTGAAGAACAGGGATGGAAAATCAGTAACTGATCGAACAAAGATGGAGGCAATTTGCAGGGATTTCTATACCCAGCTGTTTCCATCCCATATAGACGTCCCAATGTCATCACTTCAACAAACCGATGAACACATACTCCTGGTTCTCATCAGCAAAGTCTGTCACACAGTCCAGCAAATGAAAGAGGGGAAGGCTCCAGGCAAGGATGGTCTGACGACAGAAGTGCTTAAGGTGGGAGGTCAGGAACTTTGGAAAGCTATCGCCCAAAGGTTCATCCGCTACTGGAAATCCAGAGATATCATCCAGTTGGAAAGAGTCCAATACCATCTTGCTGCATAAGAAAGGTGATTGAGAAAATATAAAGAACTATTGCCCGATCTGCCTGCTTTCACATATCTATGAGTTGTTCACTAAAATAATAACAAATCAGCTGTCGCAAAACCTGGATGAACAGCAACCTAGAGAGGAGGCCGGCTTTCGAAGGAATTACAGCATGATAGAACACATCTTCACTCTAAACCTACTACTAGAGCGTTCAAGGGAATACAAGTTCCCTTTGTGCATTGCCTTCTTGGACTACGGGAAGGCGTTTGATAGCGTAGAGACTAATGCCGTTCTTGAAGCTCTTTTAGAATGGGGCATCAGCGCAAAATATATCACATTACTAAAGGAAGAGAACTCTGGCTGCAGCACGGACATATCGCTGTTGATTCATAGATTCATAGATTCATAGATATTTAGGTCAGAAGGGACCATTATGATCATCTAGTCTGACCTCCTGCACAACGCAGGTCACAGAATTTCACCCACCACTCCTACAAAAAAAACCTCACACCTATATCTGTGCTATTGAAGTCCTCAAATTGTAGTTTAAAGACCTCAAGGAGCAGAGAATCCTCCAGCAAGTGACCCGTGCCCCATGCTACAGAGGAAGGCGAAAAACCTCCAGGGCCTCTTCCAATCTGCCCTGGAGGAAAATTCCTTCCCGACCCCAAATATGGCGATCAGCTAAACCCTGAGCATATGGGCAAGATTCATCAGCCAGATACTACAGAAAATTCTTTCCCAGGTAACTTGGATCTTACCCCATCTAAAACCCATCACAGGCCATTGGGCCTATTTACCATGAATATTTAATTACCAAAACCATGTTATCCCATCATACCATCTCCTCCATAAACTTATCGAGTTTAATCTTAAAGCAAGATACTCCCCTCCAAATCCCCATCGAGAAAGGTGTGAAACAAGGAGATACAGTTTCACCAAAACTATTCACAGTCTGTCTTGAATTTGTTTTTCGACGAGCAGACTTGAAAGGCGGGATTAATATCAATGGCAAGTGGCTACACCATCTCAGCTTCGCAGATGATATAGTGCTGATAGCTGAAAATACAGCCCAGCTTGAGAGAATGCTTAAAGAACTGAATGTGAAAAGTAGTCAAGTCGGATTAAATAAGAACTGGTCGAAAACAAAATACATGAGATCAGATGTTCTGCCAAGAACCCAAAAAACTCTTAGAGGAGAGCAGATCCAAGAGGTTGATAAATACGTTTATTTGGGCCAGGAAGTCAACATGCGCCACGATCAGAGGGCGAACTGTTGCGCAGAAAAAAAGCTGGATGGTGTGCATTCAACGACATCAAGGACATCCTCCAAGGAAAGATCAGCAAAACAACTCATGCAAATCTTTTTAACTCAACCGTGCTTTCAGTGATGTTATATGGCAGCGAAACATGGTCGCTGACAAAAATTGAAGAACATCAACTGACTGTCACACAGAGGGCAATAGAACGAACATTTTTGGGCATTTCGCTCTGCGATCACATCCCCAATGAAATAATTAGGGAGCAGTCTGGAGACGTTGTTGTTGAAAGCAGGCTCAGCAAAATGCGGTGGGCAGGACATGTGGCCCGACTCAGCAACAACAGATGGACCACAGCTATATCCTAGTGAGATCCGCGAGAACAGAAACGGCCACGCGGTCAGTCTCCAAAGAGGTGGGATGACTTCCTAATGAGGAGATATGGACAAGCATGACAAAGGATGGCCAGAGCGAGAGAAGATTGGAAGATGTGTTGTGATCGGCTCAATCTCAATTGATGAAGGACCGACAGTCTACCCTGATTTTTTGCACAGATTGTAGTTACACCAATGTAGCTGGAGTCCTCCAAACCCCTAGTATACCATACCACAATGGGGTAAGAGGTGACCTGCATCTTTGAGTCTTCTACTAATTTCAAACTCAATCTTTGATATCTGATAGCAGGGAGATCCTTGCTGTTAAAAGTCATTTTTGCATCAGGGCGGCAAGTCTACACTAAAGGTTTGAACCATATTAGCTATACAGTACTTGCACAATCTCCCTCTCCTTCCCACCAGTGCAAACAAACCCCAAAGCAAAGCTCACAGATGCCAGATAAGCCCACCAAGCAACACCTTTGTCGTAAATACTTCTGGTTTTAATCCAAAATATAAACACAAGTTATATTCAAATAATACATTGTAAGAACATTCAGGTTGCAAAATCAAGGAAACAAAAGCTAGGAAATGCCCTAAATAAGTTGTTCATAGTCTTATTGCAGCCCCTTTGTGGTTTTGTATATAATAGTGCCCAACATCACATTGGAAGACTGCGGCAAAGCCAATAACAGAAGCCCAGAGCCTTAAACACAAGAAAACATTCTCTCTCTTTTGCAACCCTTTGCCTCATTCACTGTCCACCTATTAGACAAGGGTCCTGTAGAATTAGCTTAGCCTACAACGACTATTTTCCCCTCACACTTTCAAAACAAACAAATCCCCCAGATATGGGTACATTAGGAACATCAGGTGCTCTATAGTGCACATAAAGCAAATTCCCAAATCACTTATTTTTATCTCAGGAACTCACTATTAGGTGTTTATGAGGGCTGTCAATCGCAGTTAATGCATGTGATTAATGCAAAACAAATTAGATTTAAAAAATGGTCGTGATTAATCACAGTTTCAATCACAGTGTTAAACAATTATAGAATTTAAATTTATTATAAATATTTTGGATGTTTTTTCTACATTTTCAAATATATTGATTTCAATTACAACACAGAAGGTTTTACACTGTTTTGTTGTTGAGTGAAGTTATGTAAAAAATAATTTTACATTTATAAGTTGGACTTTCACAATAAAGAGATCGCATACTACAGTACTTGTATGAGGTGAATTGAAAAATACTATTTCTTTTATCATTTTTACAGTGCAAATATTTCTAATAAAAATAAAATAAAGTGAGTGCTGTACACTTTGTATTTGTTATAACTGAAATCAATATATCTGAAAATGTTGAAAAACATCCACAATATTTATAATAAATTTAAAATGGTATTCTACTTGATTAAGTGTGATTATTTTAATCATTTTACAGCCCTGGTGTTTATTATTTCTTCTCCTTCCAGTCACAGCATTTAATTTATGTAGTAAGCCTGTAACAGGGTGGCTTGCCCCTTAAAAGATGGAAGGCTGGTCATCCCTGATAACTGAATGAGCCACACCTGAAAAAGATCAGGTGGTCTTCCCATAAAGAGTAGCTGAAAGAGCGGGGAAGCTTAGGAAACTGCAGGGAGCGAGAAAGGCTCTGGCAGGAAGATTCTGGTATCAGGGGTGTTTGGAGGCCAGGATCCAGTGAACAGGAGATTCCTGTGGAAGACCCTGACTGGGTGTGAGCCCAAATGCCAGAGCTAGGAGGCTGCGCTCTAGCTAGGAAGAGTTGGGCAGTCTGGCTTTGAGAACAGATTGGGATATAAGAAGAGCTCCAGTTGTGACTGAAGATGCCAGAAGTAAATACGAGCTTTTGTATTGTGGTGATGGACTTTATTTTGGGATCCTGAGAATTGTTGTGAACTGTTTGTTATTAAACCAGCCCTAGATTCAGGTTGTGAGAGAAGCCTTCGTGCCCTGAAGAGGGGGAAAACGGTGGCAGGGTGCCACAGAGTGACCTCTAGCCATGGGGGTTGAGGGTGCATGAGAGGCAGCTGACCTTGTAACAAAGCCATATTTGTTAAATATACAGAGCCAAAACAATCAGAGCCATTAATGAATAGCAATCTGCTACTGCAAAATAATGTGGAATATTCACTTAATGTAGGAGTAAGATATTTATAATAGATGTATATTGTGATAAAACATAAGATTTCTAAAGGACAAATTCCTATGACAGACCTTGAAACATAACTAAACTACAGCAAACAAACATCAGCAATAGAAGATTAAAGGAAACATGATTTTAGGTAACACCAAACTACAGTTGCCTAGGTTGCCAATGAAATCAGTGGGGATAACCATGTGCAGGGTTCCACACACAGAGAGCTGAACGTAAAAGGTTTTTTCTTTCCTATAACTAAACAGGATTTAGAGAGAGCAAGTTTTCTTCTACACTCAAAAGAAACTCAAAAGTCTGATCACGAGAGAATGTGTACATGTGGAGAGTTCCACAAAGTGACCAAAAAAACGCTATGACACTAACGTGCACAATCAGGCTCAATATGACATGGTTTAAAAACTTAGCCACAGTTTGCTTGTTTACCCAGAAATGATGAATTTATGTAGAGTAGATCAGTATAATCATTCCATGAAGAGCACTTACCACCAGAATCAGCACTCCCACTAGCAATGAAGAGAAAGCTTCCACTTACCTGGAAAATAAAAACAAACATAAAATTAAAGGTAGCTCTTGAGCAGCTGTTCTTTCAAACAAGCAAACATGGCACTGGAGTTTGGGGATTTGTTTGATTTTAACTTGACAAGAAACACTCAGACGTTTTTCAGGGTGAGGTAATAAGGCACATGTAGCCTGCACTAGTAGAAATGTCACTATCACAGAGTTAACCAGCTCTCCCAGTAGGATGTGCTCTTAATTCACAAAGGGTTACAAGCTAAGTGTGGAAGGGAAGTAAAAATTCAAGGAAGAAAACTCAAAACAGAAGCAAAGGAAAAAGGTGCTCTCAGAACAGTGTTTGAACTGACCATTATTCATAATTCCTCCACACTGGCCACCTGAGAACATTTTCCTGTTTCCTCCTCAAACTAATTCATGAGTATTTAAGGGCCAGTGCAAAGAATAATCAAATAGGGCCAAATTCAGCCTGTAGTTACAACTGGTGCAGTTTGATTGATTTCAAATTATTTGCTCATTTTGGTGGTGCTGCTTGAGTGCAAATGCAGTGGAATTTTACTGGTATTTACAGTGTTGTTGCTGTATTGAATGTATTATACATCTACCTTTTCAATTAATGTAGGGTTCAAAGGTATCAGATTGACAACACAGGAAAATGAAGTCTTCTGCTGTACAATACCTTTGGAACCAGAAACAGTATGAAAGAAAATACAAATCAACTTAATGGAAATTTAAGTAAAATAGTTTTTAAAAATTACTGGCATGTGGATGGGATTTTTTAGAAAGTTAAACATTTTGTCTTCTGAAAAATGCATCTTCAACTACTGTAAATCCCTTTCTAGTAGTTAGTATGTGCTCTTAGAATACAGTTTAGCTCTAATGTACAACTTTCCCACCACTTAGGATAGCCACAGGAAACAGATAATGTACAAGGACACAGATAATGTTCAAGGACACATTAAAAAAAAATCAGACCAAAGCCCCCCATTTAACTATGCCTAATTTAGCCATCATAGGAAATGTTTGATCTAATTTTTGAAAAGAAAAAAAGCTCTGCATTTCAATAAGGAACTTTGAAAGTCCGTTGAACAGAAACAAAGGACTTCCTAGAGTATATTTATAGTATACTTTATAATAAACCTCCATCTCCCAGAACCATTTTAAATAGCATGCATGCAGATGTGCCCTTCTGGCATATACTTTCTAAAATGTATTGAATCATTTTTAAAAAGTAACAAAAATATTCACATTCTTTTGAGACATAAAAGGCATACAGTTAGAAGCTACAATGATACATCTTACAGTATAACACTGGTCTCTTTTTCTTTCATTAAAAAAGCCAGAGAGCGAGGGAGCGAGAGATTAACATGTCTCCCCACGCACCAGCATGATTAGAGCTCCCACTAGCTAGTCCCTTAACAGACTGGGGTTACTAGTTTTGAACATCCACAGTTAACTGCTCTTCCACAGGGAACTTTTAGTCATGAAATGTACAGATCAATGCAGGTGCATTGTGTGTATAAAAACAGAGGTTTTACAATGGAAGTGTGCTTTAATTCCCTCAATAACTATTTGAATTTCAGCACGGCTAAGAGCGGTTATAAAATATCACCATTAGTCTGGTGGATGCTTTGTATACTGGCAAGAAACCCCAAACCTGTGAGTGTATAAGCGTTACAGACTGACTTGCCTCTCTGTTGCATAAAATTATGAGGGTAAACTATTTATTATCCACATTTAGATAGTTGGAATGTCCATAACCTAGAGAGGACCTGAGCACTGCACTTAATTCAGTAACTTAATTAATACCAACCCAGGCCTAATGGCCCAATATCAAACATCCCTTTTACCTGTACCCTCATTCTTTCTATTCAGAAAAGATGGAAATAAGGGATGTTAAATGGTCACAAGTCAAATAACCAAATCACGGATTTAAGAGTTATGAGTGTGTAAGCCCTGACTCTGCATGCTTAACTTTACAAAGGTACTGCTATAATGATTTAGCCATCCCTTCATTCACTAAGAATTATTATTTAGCTTGCAGCTCTCCTATGATTCATGGATGACTCTACTTACCTCGCCATATATTCCCCCCTTCAGATCACCTCAAGCATCACATTTCCTAGGTCCCTTAGGAAGGTTTGTGTTATTTTAAAAACAATCTTAAAAGAAAAAAAAAGTTTTACCTATCTGAAGGGACATCCCATTTTTCATATATCTGTTTTCACATTTGAAATACAGTACTTCATTATGAAGCTTACAAAATCGCTTCCCTCCTGAAACCACAACACAGCAGAATTCTGCTTTGCCTATGTGCCAGATATGTACAGTACTGTTTTTCTAAAGCTTCCTGGACAATTTTCTCTTGTAGTAATGACAAGAAGTGGATATTGGTGGTTTCTATAAGCATAATAGCAAGTCTGTCCATAAATATGTACATCTTACTGTTAACACTTTTGAAGTCATCACCTGTACATTGCCAACTTAAAGGAACACAAGAGAAACTCTCCTAGTAAGGATAAAAGGCTAGATAAATTTTAAAAAAAAACCACTTGCAGATATTTCCCTGTAGGAAAGTCTATGCTAGAATTTATTTTAGGAGAATGGTTGAAATACCCACAATATCACATGCTCTCTGTGATTCTCACAGATGAGAATGACAAGCAATTGAACTACAGTATTCCAAGAGAATATGATATGGTATGATGGTGTGGATGGCAGTACAATACTCCAGCAAGTGAGACCACGAGATCTGGTAGTGCCTTCATGCATGTGAAGGTATTTTGGAAGCAGTGCAGAGGTACTATCAGCACTGCCAGTCATCAGGAAAGGAAACTGGACAGGTGAGATAAATCAAGTGTGGGACCACAATTCCAGAAACCTGGAACTAGCAAGTTGTGCATACAGCTAAACATAAAGAATGTGTGTTATCCCCTTCATCCCATTCCCTTCCTTACATATACATACCCCTTTTCTTTGCCTGGTCTTAAATTAAGTACAAATAAGTAAGGGGGAATAGGAGTTCTCCTAAGTCCCTGTGTGGGCTTGAGTCCCTGAGTCCAGGACACAGAAGTAAGCAGTACTCCAAGCCCCTTCTCCTCCTCCCCTAAACAGATGGGCAGAGCCTCAGCTCAACTTTCCTCCCACTTCCCCCGTTACTTGTTGGCCAACACAGGTGTGGGACTGGTAGTTTTAAGAATTACTATCCCAGGAAGCAGGGGGGAATTGTGATTAAGGTACATCAACACTGCAATAAAAGATCTGAGGCATGGCCACGGCTGGCCCAGGACAGCTGACTCGAGTTTGTAGGGCTATAAAATTACAGTACAGATGTTCTTGCTCTATCTGAAGACCAGGCTCTGAGATCCTGCAAGTGGGGAGGGTCTCTAAGCCCAGCTCTAGCCTGAAAATCTACATTGCTATTTTTAGCTCTGAAGTCTGAGTCCAAGTCAGCTGAACTGGAATCTGAGACTTGGTGTTGCAGGTTTTCTAATGGCAGTGTAGACGTACCCTCAGGCACATTGCCTCCTGGGGCTGTTTCCTGTGTAGGTACAATTGATGCACCGCTCCTTGCTCGGAGCTGTGCCTAAAGTAAAAATCTGGACCTTTGTTTTGGTACAGCATCTAGCATAGAACTGGGTCTTGTGGAATCTGGCAAAAAAACAAACCTCAAAATCCCCTCTACACACAGCTTGCCCAGGTAGAATTTTAATTTAACACTTTAAAAGGCTTCCTTCACCCTGTCTTGTGTCAGATTCTGTCACCCTCACCTTACTCTGCAGGTAGCCTCATTTATTTTAACTGGGCCAACATGGGTAAAGGTGGAAGAATCTGGCCCTACCTGCTTTTACTGATCACAGACTGGACACTAAGGCCAGATTCTGCCACTATGATCAAAACCAATGAAACTACATGCAGAGGAAGGTACTACTCATCATGAGTGTGGGTGACTGAATTGGGCCCACAGTGGGAATTTCATTCTTATGCGGGCAGCTGGAACAGCTGATTGTCCTCAGTTTGGGAGGGGAGAGTGGGAGTGAGATGATTTTGTTGTTGTTACTGTTTTAACTGTGTTTGGCCCTATTGCAATATCAGGTTTAAGAGTCCCATTCCATTAGCTGAATAACATTAGTCTGTAGTTAGTTTTCTTTGTGAGGGAGCAGTAATGGCAGGCATCTGCTACATCTGCTTAAGAGAAGAGCAATGGCCTTTAAAGGCTGGGAGTAACTTAATAAACTTTAACCAGTATAACAACAATAAAATAGTAACGATATTTTTAGTTTTGGCACGTTATGATACAGTTTGGTAGTTTGAGCTGTTTTCTGATAGGCTTGGAATTACTACCACACTTTGTTTTAGCCTCTAATAAATGCCCTCATTTTGGCCAGTAATTTCAATTCCTGGTGCTCTTGCTCTCTCTGCCTCATTTCACCATGTGTAAAACAGGGATAATAATTCCTCTCTCTGGCACAGTTTGTCTGTTATATCCAAATAGACTGTACACGCTTCAGGGAAGTATTGTCTTACTTCGTGGCTGTTCAACATCTAGCATGATGGAGCCCCAACTGAAGTTGTGACCCCTAGAGACTACCGCAATAAATCAACAACAGCAATTTCCCTGCTGATGTTTGTTCCAAAGAGTATGTTCTGTGCCTCCTTGTTTGAGTTTGGCCAGGTGTAGCAGGGCTACTTCATGCTTCAAGTCTGTAAATTCTCACATTCTCATTTAAGTGTAAGAAACTCTTTCCTTTTGAGCCACATTACGACTTAAGTCACAAAAACCACAATGCAATACCACATCTTTATGAAATAAACTTTTCTTTTTCCTGGTGGCTACTAAGACTGTCAGTGTCTCCTCTGGCCAGCAGTTTGAGAACTGTCCTACTAGTACTTTGTATGGCTTTTTGCAGTGGGATCCTGACGGCTTTGATATATTTGAGAGCGAGAGAGAGACATACACACACAAAGACACCACCTTCTACAAATGTTGAGCTGTAGAATCTCATTAAGCCATGCATCTAAAATTGTTTTGTCTCCACCCAAATCCAATAATCCTAATTCTTTTTCTTTGCTTCATGAAGGTTTTCTAACAATTCTATAGCTATATTCCCCCTTCAACACAGCATATGCTGTGTTTCCAAGACCATCACTTTTGTTATCCTGTCCATCTGCATGATTTGGATTCCTACAATATTTACCCATGTTGCAGATTTTTCCACTGGCTGTGACAATGTCATTTTGCATTTTCTCCCACTCCACACTCCTTTTCAAGTCATCAGTTTTTTATTTCCTCAAGTGGACATTTCTATAGAAATTTTCATAGACATGTCCAGGCTTGATGTGGCACCAACAACAAAAAAAAAAGGTCAAACCATGGCATTTGTGCAGAATTGATAAGATGACCTTTTGTCTGATACTGGTCTGGGCATCTCTAAACGTAAAATAACAAGAAGTTCTTGCTTATTTTTCAGTTCTGGCATTTGTTCTTGTTAGTAAGTTCTGAAGTATCAAAGAGTTACATTGGGTATTGTCATCAAGGTTAAATTTTTCAAAAGCATAAACTGATTTAGGTGCTCAAGTTCCAGTGACTTTCAAATTTTGAGAACTTGTGAAAATTGTGAGAAACTTTACCAAAATGATGGCTGAATATGAGTCACAGAGCAAAAGCACAACAATCACTTGGTAAGTCCTACCTGAGGTGGAAGAGAGAATTTAAACAGAAAAATGTGAATGGTAACTGGGAACTATTTAAGAATATATTACTGGAGTCCCAAAAAAGATAATCCCACTATTGAGAGACAAGGCTACTCTGCTCTCGCTCTCACTCACTGTGTTTAAATAAATAAAACAGATATAAAAAAGAAGATGAAAGCAATGAGGAACTGTACGAAACTGATAATGGAAGAAAACGTCAAGATTGAATCTATGGGCAGCAATATTAAAGATGATACCAACGGTGGTTGGTTTTTTTAATTTCTGTTTTTTTTAAATATATTAGGAACAAAAGGAATTCTAACTTCAGTATTGGTCAGTTGGTAATGGTAGAACTGGTCAGATGGTAATGGTAGAACTGTCAATAATAATGAAAAAAAGGCAGATGTGTTCAATAAATATTTCTTCTCTGTATTACGATGACATATTTTCCATTACAACACTAATTCAAGATATTAAAGAGCAGCTAGTAAAATTCCATCGGTCTGGATAATTTGCATCCAAGAGTTTTAAAAGAACTGGGCATGGAGCAATTTGAACTGTTGATTTTTAATAAAGTCTTGCAACAAGGGGGATGTTCCAGAGGACGAAAAGAATGTTCATATTTTGCCAATATTTAAAAAGTGTCAATGAGATGACCTGGTTAACTATAAGCCCACTGGCCTGGTATCAATTCCAAGCAAAATAATCGAACAGCTGATGTGGGACTGTCTTAATAAAGAATTCAAGAGGGTAATTAATGCCAAACAACATGGATTTATTAAAAATATATCCTGTTAAACTACTTGATATTTTTAATGAGATTACAAGTTTGGGTGATAAAGGTAATAGCGTTGATGTAGCATACTTAGACTTCTATAAGGCATTTGACTTGTTTGCAACAGTTGACTGAGAAACTAGAATGATGACACACAAATAGATTAGAGAGTGGCTAACTGATTGGTCTCAAAAATATAACCCAAAATGGACCCTTCCCCGTTTAGCTTCCACTGGTGCCAGTAGATAGGGACCACACACAGTCAACATCCCAGGCTACACCACAATAAGATACAAAAAATAATACACACTGTAAGTAATACAGAGTTAAGCAAATACCAAGTCTGTTTGAACTATAATATTCTTACCCACTGGATGAATTAGGAGTCATATTATTCTTATGATGGCATATCACTATTCATTCTTATGCAAAATCCTAGTGATCTCAACTGCAAAAGTGTCAGGCATTTAAATCGCATTTTACAAAAGGAAGATACCACATGTCTCATCAAACAGGACACACCAAGTATTACTCTGACTGCATGGTAATTCTCTGTAAGATATCTCTTATTACTGAACATATTTAACATGCAAAGTCCCATAAAGTAGCATACACAAGCATTTTACTCACTACCCTGGATCTTTGCATACTAAAGATAATGCACAGTACAACTACTGCTTAGAAACACCATTCCTTATCATGAAGGACAGATTGACAGCAATAATGTCACTGGAAACATTTTTTGCCATTCTGTCCTAAAATCAGATGAGATTATTTGCATCAGTTATATTAGAGAATATAAAATGATGCCTCTGCATTGACAGCATATACAACAATGTGATTTGAAATGGCCAAGGTGTTAATCTCTGACACACCAACAGAACCACCATGAACTTTTGCTAGAGCTAGTTGGTGCTGCTGTGCCAGTCCCGGAGGGATATTGGCCAAAGGTGAGACTTTGTACCACGTTTCCAGTCTTCAGTCTCAAAAAAGAAAAAGACTCCTGTAGGTCCCAATTCAACAGTCCATCTCTATTCAGCTAACAATTTAAGCACAAGCTTAACTTTAGGCATATGCTTAGGATTCAATTAAATTTTATGCTTAAATCTACACAAAGACCCTAAATCAGCAGAAGCTGTGGTTTTTCTAAGTCTGAATTCAGATTGTCTCAGTATAGCTGATCCCAAATTGTGCAACTTTTAAATAAGGCAAGATAAACATTACCTAGCTTTGCTTCTGTTTTATAGCTTGTAATGTAGCCAAGCACAGAAGAATCGCCATATGCTCTAGAACAACAGGAAAATAGGAGACAAAATATTTTAGTTCAAATTTTATTTTTAATAAAACTTCAACGATCCAGAAAATGCCAAACTATTTTCCAAAATCTAAATGCATATTCTAGGGATTGGTATATAGGCCACCAGCTTGATGTAAAACACTGGATATATAAAAAAAATCAACCAGATAAAAAATTCTTTCTTCTGGCCAGTACGCTCAAGAACTTCCATAAACCATCAGTGCACGCTGTAATCATCCTATTTTTCTTCCACCTCATTAGATCCAGTTTAAGGTAGAATTAGGGGCTGCACAAACTCTGAAGGAACCTGCAAAAATGCCTGCAAGAGGGAGATAGATGATGACCACTAACTAATGCTGCTCTATTAGTTAGTTTGCATGTTGGATGTTTTTCTGATTATAGTTACTCCATGATTTAACAGTAGGAGGCTAATGGAAATGTTGTTCACTGCAGTGGCAGACTAAGTCAGTCAGGGAAAGAAAAAGAAATGTGTTTACACTTGAAGATGTCACATAAAACAGTTGGAGGCTCCCAACCCCCTGATACCAGGAATGGCATTTTCTTTCAAGAGCTCATCTAGGTTATTACATGCTCCTTCACACTTAGAAATCTATTAATTTATAATTAGTTGTATTGATTTTCTAGCAGATTTGTAATTTCTATAATAATTTACAGACTACTGAAGATATTAACTATGCCCCATAGAAAGATAAGCATTACTAGGACATAGATCTCGGCACATATTGAACATATTGACCGTTTGGATTTTCTGCTTTAAATTCTACATTAATTACAGCAGAACTGATTAGTGGATTCTATCTCCCCATGCCAAGAGAGTCTCCCTCTCCCATCTCCATGATCATCCAATAGCAAAATCTCATCAGGAGGTACAGATAATGTCCGTTCAACTTCTAATGTCTTGTTAGTGTGGGGGATTTAAAATAAAGTAAAGTAGTTACTATGTGGGCAAGGCCACACTGTGCTCTCCAAAAATGCAGTCTGTAAGTGATCCTGCATAGCACGCTAATACCTGAGTATTCGATAATATTTTAAGAGTTCTATATAAACTGAGGCTTGGGGGTGATATGTGAACTGTCTAAACCAGTGTTTTTCAAACCGTGGGTCACAACCCAGTACTGGGTCACGGCATGTCAGGCACTGCATAGCCTTGTGCTGGTCAGCACTGCTGACCGGGACGTTAAAAGTCCCATCGGTGGTGCTGCCCAGCTAAGACAGGCTAGTGCCAACCTTTTCCAACACCGCGCTGCACCCCGGAAGTGGCCAGCAGCGGGTCCAGCTTCTAGGCAGGGGGCCACAGGGCTCCACGCGCTGCCCCTGCCCCGAGCACCAGCTCCATACTCCCATTGGCCAAATTTTGGCCAATGGGAGCTGGGGAGGGGGGGTTGATGCCTGTGGGCAAGAGTCACGCAAAACTGCTTGCATGCCTCCGCCTAGGAGCTGGACCTGTTGCTGGCTGCTTCCGGGGTGCCAGGACAGGTGAGAAGCTTGCCTCTGCACCCCGGCTGCGCTGCTGACTGGGAGCCGCCGGAAGTAAGTCCGCACCTCATCCCCTGCCCCAATTCCCTGCCCCAGCCCTGAGCCCCCCCCAACCTGGAACTCCTTCCTGCACCCCAAACCCCTCATCCCTGTTCCACCCCAGAGCCTGCACCCCCAGCCCAGAGCCCTGACCCCCTCCTGAACCCCAACCCTCTGCCCTAGCCCAGAGCCCCCTCCCATATCCTGAACCCCTCCTTCCTGACACCACCTTGCAGCCCTCACCCCCGCATCCCAACCCTCTGCCCCAGGCCTGAGCCCCTCCCACAGCCCAAAGCTCTGATCTCCAGCTCCGCTGGGTCAGGGGCATCAACAATTTTCTTCAACTGGGTCCCCAGAAAAAAAGTTTGAAAACCACTGCTCTAAACCATACAATAAAGCAACTGAGATTAGAATCCACGTCTCTCTCCTGCCCAGTAGATACACTGCATAATCCACTAGAACATACAGTCTCCCAGGCAAATCCCTGTTCCCCAATCTGTAAAATGGGAAAACCGCTTACTTGTGGCTAAGGATATGCTAACTCCTATATATTTTCAGATTTATCCTATGGTAAACAATATAGCCTTTGCTCTAAATATGAGGGAAAATATGGCACAAAGGTCAAATGTCTTGCTTTCCACCATTATTCAGCCTTACTACAGTGTTTCATCCCAACAGTGGGTGCATTTCAGTACTGGGTGAATTGTATGAATTCTTTTCTGTATACAATTTCTCACTATGTAAAATGCTTTGATGGTTGCAAGAAATAAAATAAATATATCAGCAGTAAGAGGTTGTCTTTGCTGAACACAGTCAGTCTTTCAGAAACCTCTTTGGTGTGAAAATTTTAAATAAAAAGCAAAATTATGGGCATTCAGTAATTTCTTGAATGTATCCAATATGAACTCTAGGTGCACTAGTATCTTGATATAACTGGCTGCATATATACATATGCTCACAAGTGCTATATATTGATAAATATAAAATATATTGAACTTGTATCCATACCTGCTCATCAATTATCAGTGGCAGGGAGAGCAATTCTGCAATGTTTTTGCATATTTGTTCTACACAAGTTTTCTGTAAATGCTCGTTGCTAGTGCTGGATAGCTAGTTGTAGCAGTGTCCACTCACTGCCAGTAGGGTTGCCAAATTTCTACCCGCACAAAAACGAACACCCTTGCCCCAACCCTGCCCTGCCTCTCCTCCGAGGCCCCGCCCCTGCCCCACTCCATCCTCCCTCCCTCTGTCACTCACTCGGCTTCTCTACACTTGCAGTGGTACGTAGGGTATGTGTCGCTACACACTGAAGTGCAAAGCAGGCTGCATCAATACTGAGGTCTGTAGCTATATGCGGTAGTGAAAGGGTCTGGAATGGGTGAAGCAGCAAGGAAAGGCTTCAACTGCAAGGAGCTGCCAAGACTTTTCCCCGCTGCCTCCTCTCCTGCCAGAGCCTTTCCCTGCAGTGGGGAAAGACTCTGGCAGCGGGACACTACACTGTTAAAAATAGCAGTGTAGACATGGAAGGCGCTGCTTTAGCATATGCAGAGCCGTGTAGGGTGTGTACCTTAAAGTTCTGGCATGTTTCCAATCTACTGGCCTAAGCAGCGCTTCACCATCTACACTGCTGTTTATCGCCATGCTAGCTGCACATCCAGCATCTGTACTCGACATGCAACCGTAAGTGTAGCATACCTACAGAGGGCAGCAAACAAACACCACCCAAAAGGAACTCAGGGAATCACAAAAAAGAGGTAATCACAGACTGATCTAGGAATCAGAGGCAAGACATCTGGGCAAATGAGGATTCTTCATAGTAATCACTGCAAGCTAACAAAACCAATGACATATGAAGTAAGGCAGCAGATGCTAATGTTATCTGACCAGGCAGCCAAGCTTTCGCATGGTATTCTTTTTACCCCACAAACAGTTGCGTGTGGCACATGCACGTACAAAGCCAGCAAATGTCTTTTTGTCCAAAGTGTCTTTTTCACTAAAGGAATAATTTAAAAGATTTATTTAACAGTAAAAAGAAAAGGAGTACTTGTGGCACCTTAGATGCATACTGTATGCATCCGATGAAGTGAGCTGTAGCTCACGAAAGCTTATGCTCAAATAAATTGGTTAGTCTCTAAGGTGCCACAAGTACTCCTTTTCTTTTTGTGAATACAGACTAACACGGCTGTTACTCTGAAACCTGTTATTTAACAATGCATACCCAGAGTCCAGTTACCCAGCACCAACACATCATTCCAAATACTGCTATCAGTACTGTAAGCACTTGCTATATGCCAGCATTGTAAAACCACTACTATATTTCATGGCTGGAAATTTGCGAAGTGTAACAATATTTGACTGTCTCATTTCTAGGCTGCATGCAGCCTGCTTTCCTCCATCATCAGTCGTTGCTATACTCTCTCCAATCAATAAGAAACGAGGCCTCAATTTATAATGGGTATTTACTCTGCTCAAAATTCATAGCAACTGCTAACTGCTGCAGTTCTGCAATCATCTGCAAGTGTACAACAGGCTGTGGTTTGAGCAGTGACAACTGTGCTGTACATTATTACCAGACAAGTTCCCTAGTGCCTACTGCTACTAAAGGTCACAGGTAATTTACATAACACACCTGTGGACACAAAAACAGTGATAAGGAAAAAGCTGTTAGCTGGTGTAAGTGAAGCTTAAATATATATTTATTTGAGACTACCTAAAAGGGACACTGTCAACCTGTCTAGGTAAGTCACAAGGCTATTTAAAAATCAATATAGCAGAATCCTGAAATTGGGAAATACTAGTGAGTATCCTGCCATAGGGTTTATGTAGCCATGCCTCTTTTGGGAGTTTCTCAAGGAAGCAAGGATATTCAGAATTGCCATGTTGACTTCAGGGATCGGTAAGTAAAAGGATTATGAGTTATTGCAAGGTAGAGGAAGAGTAAAAGAAGGACAGGAAAATGCTGGCAATTAAAGAGGAGGCAATTAAGAAGTTGATGAGGGGGTCTGAATCCAGGAGAAGAAGAGGTGGAAATTTAATTTGCTTGGTATATTGAAAAAACACATGGCATGCCAAGTGAAAGGAAGGAGATAGCTGTAATAGGGAACAGGTTACAGGACTTAAAAGAAGGACATGTGTGTTGGGACATGAGTGTACATGGGTAGTGAGATTACTGAAGACAGACTGAGGGGGGGCCAGAAGGTACATAAAAAGAGGACCATCGGTACTGAGAAAGTCTTGCAAACAGGAGATAAAAACATAACAAAACATTTCAGGGACAAGCTAGAAAGCTGGCTCAGTAAACAGCTGTTTTCAGTAAAGACAGCCATTTTCAAGCATCACTCACTAATCACACCAAACTATGATGTTAACTGGGAAAGGCAGATAGTCAGAACAGACCACACAGTGCTCCATTAATACAAATGCCTGTTCAGTTCTGTGGGGGCCCAGAAGTAACAATTTTGCCCAGAGGTAACTTTATGGAGCTAATGCTTAATGTGCATCTAAAGACTAGTAGGAGTTCCCTTAGGGTTTTGCAGGGTAATATTGAATTCCACAGTAAATACTGCAAAGATCTTTAATCTGCTTCTTGATATGTGACTAGCATGAAGATCGCTTGTTGAAAGGAAGGAAAAGCTGACGATAACAGCAAAAAGAGCCCAAACCCTTAAGGTCATTGAGTAGCTGAGCATCTTGAAAAATTAACAGTTGAGGATTATAAAGTCTCCTTGCTTAATATATATGTTAACTAAAAGGCTATACCAATGATACAAAATACCACAATATGGAATTTTCAAATAGGCAATGAAGATCGGATTGATGCACAGGACTATCCAACGCGATTGGAAAAGAAAACCTACCTCAGCAAAAACTTTAAAGCAAGCAGCTTCCCTAAACAGACTTCTACAGCTGATCAAGACTTTCACCCACATGCACTCACTCTTTGAGCCTGGTGTATCAATATGGAAACAGACAGAGTAGTTTTCTGGCAGGGATGATGAGAGAAAAGTGCTTTGAGTAATTTACATACATCGAGAGGGTGGATATTATAGACTAAAAAAGAAAAACCCCAAATAAACACAGAGGCAAACAGTGGTGATGATCAAGTGGTGCCTAAAAGATCTAGACAGAAATTATTTTTACAGCCAAGCTCAGATATGCAATGAAAGCCACTGCTCAGTAACTCAGATTAACAGCAAGGTTCTGTGCAAGTCAAAAGAAGAATGCTTATGGGCATGTGTATGAACACAGGGGATTTAGGGTAACAAAAGCTTCTAAAAAATATGTAGCTCTGTTTGTGAGCTGTGGTTTCTTTGTCAGTTACAGCAGGATTTAGCTAATGCAAAACTTAATTCAATGTTAATTTCCAAGGAGTATCGTACAATGTGGCAGTGACCCTTTATAGAGGAAAATCTAAGAGGCTGTGTTATATAAGATGACAGGTATACTACTCTGAAGCAAAATGAAATGCTGGTGCTACACTACAAACATTCAAACACCAGCAATATGTTCAACATCATTCACTTTGCTTGGTGGGTTTTGGCTGCTCATACTTCTGCAAAACCAATTTTGACTGAAATAAGCAGCACCCCAAAACCTTTTTCATTTCTCAGTCCCCTTCTCTTTTTTCCTTTCATCCCTCTTTTTTACCTTTCTCTCTGCTTCTTTTCCCTACTTTGATTACAAGTGAGGACCTGAGTCCTCACTAATCCAGAGCTGATGTGGAAAACAGGCGTAAGTGATAGGGAAACAAATCATAAAGGCCTTCTTAGGAATTCCTTCTTTGGAAATGCCCCGTAACCCTTAAGGTATGTTTGTGAACTTCTGGGTATGAGAGCTCCTATTCTGTTCTTTGGGAGTCTTTATTTTAAAAATGTTTCTGTGGCAGATTAAGGGGTGAAATCTCAGGATGATAGCTGGGGAAAAACACAGGTGTCTACCACATGTGATCATTAAAGATCCCATGGTACTTTCAATTAAGTAATTTGATTCCAGAGCATAAGCAAAAATCCAAACCCAGCAATTACATGCTGCCTACTTAAATTCTCCTTGCACTTTCAGTTGTACAGTACACTCTGTGCTAAACTGCTGTGCAATGTTGAACAGCAGCTTCATTTAATTTCACCCTGTAGGTAACGGTATTTTAGTAGTGGCTGAAATACATTTGTGTATACACACCATTTACAATATTTCATGGAGCTGTCATGAGGCTCATTTTTTTTAATCTTTGTAAAGCACTTTAAGATCCTTTAAGATGTGGTATAGAAGTTAAAGATATTATATCTTACTTTTCCTGTGATCACCTTTATTTAATAAGAAGGCCTAACATTTATATATTAATCGATAGTTTTCAAAGTTTTTTTTTACAAGGGTAAGTAGCGTTATGTCCATTTCACTGTCCAATTGAGGCAGAGAATGTATATTACCTGCCAATTTTGCATAGAAAGATTTGGTAAGCATCTAATATCTCACTTAAGATCCAGAGTACTTTTTCCATAAAGATACAAAATCAGAATTAATCTATCCCTGACTGATGAATCTGTGTTCTTTTCAGTCCATTCAAAGCTCTAGAAGACTGGCATGTGGTGGTTTGTTTGGGTTCTTTCTCTTTCTTTTTTTTTTTTTTTTTGATAATCTTTCAGCTGTGACTGTTTCTCAGACTGTTCCTCTTTGGTGTGTCTAAGTATTGAAGAAAAAGAGATCAAAGGTTTAACTTTTTCATTATTAAAATATTTTTGTTGGGTTAAAGAAACCTTTTGGGCTAGACATGAAAAAATATGATACATTATGGGTTTGGTTTTCATATAGATCTATGATTAATCTAGCTGTTGATTTGACTCTCTTTATAACACAAATCTATGACTTTACAACATTTTATTGTTCCTATTTTACAGATAGGATGTTTAAGGCAGAGAAAAGTAACATGCCCAAGATTATACAGTCAGAGGCAGAGCTAAATAGAACTCCAGATCTCCTAAATCCCTAATGTGCGTGTAAACCTGTAGAAAAATGCAAGCCCAAATCCCATCACAAAGGAGTCAGAATTAGTAACAGGATTGTTGAGTTGCTATTGCCATAGAAAGATGGAGTTTACCAATACTTGGGGGATGGAGAGCTTTTAATAATGCTTGACCTTTGGAGAAAGTGTGTGTTTGGTATTGCTAAGACACTCAACTTGAATAAAATTTTATTTTTACATCATTATACATTGTAACCACACATTTTATGCCAATTATGTAAACTAGTGTAATTACACTAATTATTTAAATACATGATACTCTTGAGTAGGAAACCCTAAGAAAATTCTCCTTGATGTAGTGAGACAAACTCATGACTGCATGTTCATGGTGGTGCCTTGTTGCAAACAATTCCATAAATAACAGGACTATGTATATAATTCTCTGCCTACACACATATCGGTTCTGTATTTCTCTTCACAGGCTATTTATTATGAGGAAGATTTTGGAAGCAAGACTCCCCCCCCGCATATTTTTATTATTTATCTTCTTTGACATTGGAACTGGTTGCTGTAGGAGTGATTGTGATGCTGTAGAGGTTATGACTTCAGGTCAGGAATAAGAATTATTCTGAACTCATCTGAACTCAGAAGAAACAAAATGTAATTACAACTGGAGAACAGTCACCAAGCTGATCTGTTTCCAGTGGGGTCCCGCAGGGATCAGTTCTTGGAGCTATGCTATTTAACTTTTTAAATCAATAACCTGAAAGGGAGGACTGATGAAACAATGAAGATGACAGGTCACTGATTTAGCGCAATCTGGATTGTCTAGTAATCTGGACCCAAGCAAAAAATATTCATTTTAGTACAGCTAAATGTAAATATGTACCTCTAGGAACAAAGAATGTAGGCCATACTTACAGGATGAGGGACTCTGTCCTGGGAAGTAGTGGCTCTGAAAAAGATTTGTGGGTCATGGCGGATAATCAGCTGAACATGAGCTCCCAGTGTGACACTGTGAACAAAAGAGCTAATGCTAACCTTGGATGCATAAACAGGGGAATCTCGAGTTGAAATACAGAAGTTATTTTACCTCTGTATTTGGTACTGGTTTGACCAAAGCCGAAATAGTGTGTCCAGTTCTAGTGCCAACAACTCAAGAAGGATGTTTTAATTTGAAGATGGTTCAGAGAAGAGCCCCAAGAATAATTAAAGGATTAGAAACATGCCTAATAGTGATAGACTTAAAGAGCTCAATTTATTTATCTTAACAAAGAGAAAGTTAAAGAGTGACTTTATTCCAGTCTTTATTCCAGACTTTATACCTACATGGCGAACACATATATAATAACAGACTCTTCAATCTAGCAGAGAAATGTATAACACAATCCAACGGCTGGAAGTTGAAGTTAGACAAATGCAGACTGGAAATAAGGTGTAAATTTTACCAGTGAGAGCAATTAACCACTGGAAAAATTTACCAAGGGTTGTGGTGGATTCTCCATCACTGACAATTTTTTACATCAAAATAGGATGTTTTTCTAAAAGATATTCTCTAAGAACTACTTTGGGGAAGTTCTATGTCCTGTGTTATACAGGAGGTCAAACTAGATTATCATAATGGTCCCTTCTGGCCTTGTAATTTATGAAAAAGATTCCAAAGAAGTGCAGTTTCCAATAAGATAAAAGCAGAAAATGTGTGTTTATAAATGTTCTTTAAAGGTTTTGATAGGGCAGTTTTAAGAATTAAACCTTTAAGGACAGGCTCCATAACACCATTCCCAATTGCCAGGTACCCACTGTGTTTCAAAATAGGAGACTAATCTTGTTTTTAGAAGTTTCTCATTATGATGCCATTTAGAAATAAAGTAAAAGAGTGCAAAATAAAGTACTTCATAGCTGGAAAAAAAACCCTGTTTAATTACATAAGAACTAAGGGCATACTTTTCCCAAGCATCATTGGATTTCTCCCCATTCATTGTGGTGTTATGGGAATGTCAATTAGTGGAAATACAAGGCTAGAATTGACAGCTACAAATATTAAAGTATAAGAGGTAATATTCCAGAGATATATTAAAACTGATAACGCTGCTGAGTTCCACACTCAAACAAAACCCAATGAATCAAGAATTACGAGAATTTGCACCAGATCCTTAGACTTGATCCCAGCTGCCATGTGCTTCTGAGGCAATACAAATCAGTTGAAAAGCTGGCATTAATAGGCAGCAGAGACTCTAAGTTTTGCCAGGGAATGTTGGTCCTAGTGGCCACAAGACTGTTGAACAGAAAGGTGGTTTAGGGTATGTCTGCACTGCAGCCTCTCCATATGTCAAGACACATGGAGGTTCACAAAATCCACCCCTCCATCATACACGGTCAAGCTCCTTAAACACAGGTCTTAGGGAGAGCAGATCCCGAGCTGGCAAGCTTGATTGGGGAGTGTGGATATGTGCATGGGTTAAGCTGTGTGACCCAGTCCCACTACCTGCCTACTTTGCAGTGTGGTGTTAGCAAAGGCGACAGTTTGAGGGGTGTACCTGGCTCTTCGTGGCCCTCTACTGGCCCTTTGTGGCCCCTGCTGGAAGCCCGGCAGTCCTATTACATCCCGCCCCAGGAAGGAGCAGCAAAGGTGGGTCCTCTACGCCTGCCTAGAGGCCTCATAGAAGCAGCCAATTAGAGCCCAGTAGGCTCAGATAAAAGGAGCTACAGGGTCTTAGCAAGTCAGTTCCTGGTTGGGACCAGATGGGCAAGGAAGGGTGCTCTGCTCTGGCCATGGATGCTCAACTGGATGTATTTACTTGTCCTGGGAGAGAGAGAGAGAGAGGACCTGAGAACTTTTAAGGTAATGGGTGAACATAAAGGGACCAGGTGGGAAGAGGAAATGCAGTAGCAACTAATTAAAGGAAGCAGTAGGTGGCTGCTGTTAGAGGGTCCCTGTGTTGGAACCTGGAGTAGTGGCCGGGCCCAGGTTCTGCCACTGACAAAGTAGCCTAAGCCCCAACAAGGGGACAAGGTTCCTTTATAAGCCTGAGCAAAGGGCTGGATTTCAAAGGCCTGGAGATGGGGCTGAAGATCCTGGAGAAGTCTGACAGTTTGGTGAATTCCTTGCTACCCTAGAAAGGGTCCATTTTTGACTGTGTGTGACTTGGCCGGAAGGCTGAGACACTGAACATCTGTCAAGTAAAGTAGGTAACCTACAGGACGCACCAGAACCAGAAAAGAGTGCAGTACAACACACAGCTGCTCGGAGGCACTCAAGTGGTGAGTGCCACACCTGTCACACTGCCATTCCCAGGACCTTCCAACCCGCCTCCATGCTAACTTCCCACTCACCCTCTATGCACAGAAGACCATCTGCAGGTTCATATACCCTAGTTTTGCATTTAACCTTTCATTTTCTATGTGCTCTGTCCTGCTCTGTCTTTGAACAGCGCAGCATAGCATGGAATATGCCCAGCAGCCAACTAGTTGCTAGCTAGCCAGAGGAGCATACCAAGAAACTAGTGAACTACTGGTGTGAGTACACCTGGGAGTGTGATTTTTATTAAGAGCTCAAGGAATATGCACTTCTACAATTTGATCTCCAAAAGGCTGGTGAAGGTGGACACCCACCTGAATGGTGTGCCGTAGAGGGAATGGAGCAAACACCAGGAGCAACTGAACCACAAAGCACACTGTTAATTTGGTACCACATCCTCTGTGCCCCTGCTATGAGAAGATTGATTAGGCGCTTGCTACAGCCCCAAGCACAAAGTACTTCTTTGCCCATGATAGCATCCTGAACCCTGGTGGTCTCTGTGACACTACACCCCATATTCATCATAAAAATATGCTTGTGATATGAATATGGTGTAACTATGATGTATTTTATGCAAGATGGGTCATGTGAGATCACTGGAAAAATTGTGATTTACTGAATGTGATTCTGTATCTGACATTAGGAATATTAACTATGTATCAATTACAAAAGTGTTTACACCTGGGGAATGCACATTAGACTAAATACAATCAGTCTGGCTGGTTAGTCAATGAGCCATTAGGGAGAACAATAGGACTTCGAGAATGCTAATCTCAGACCTTCCTGAGAAGCTTCCTGGGATGATGCTTTATATTGGAGGGTGATGTGATCATGTCACCGGTACAGGACTCCATCTCGGACTGCTAATATTTTTCCACTAGTAGGGGGTGGGGATCAAACTGGGAAACAAGGGATTGCTGCCATATGTAAAGCCTATTTAAGGCTAGGGAATGAGTTAATCAGGGTCAGTTCTTCACTGAATCCCCACCCAAGATTCTCATAATTCTTGATGCTGAAAACACCTAAGACTGATCTGGGGAAGAAAGAACTGGACCCAGGCTGGAAAATGTGTCTGGCCTGTGAAAGGAATACCTGGAATTCTAAGCTGCAAGCAAGAGCAGTTTGTCATCAAGAAACTCTGCAACCTGCTTAAAACAACATTTAGGATGAGAAATTACTACTTGTAGCCAGTTTCTTTAATGTATTAAGTTTAGTTTGAGTATTTGTTTTATTTGCTCAGTAATCTGCTTTGATCTGTTTAATATCCCTTATAATCACTTAAAATCTATCCTTTGTAGTTAATAAACTTGTTTTGTTTTCTCTAACCCAGTTTGTGAAATTCATAACTGGGATGGGTGGAAGCTGTGCATATCTTCCTCCATGTTGAGGGAGGGGGTGATTTTCATGAGCTTACACTGTACAGTTCTCTGTGCAGCGCTAGGCAATATAATTTGGGGTTTGCACCCCAGAGGGAGTGTGTACTTGAGTGCTGGGCAATCCCCTAGCTGATTCTTCCCACACAGAGCTGATTTCAGTGTCTGTGTCTTTCTGCAGCTGGGTGTATCCCTACCTGTGTGTGTGCTAGAGGAGGCTTGAGAGCCTGGCACAGCAGGACAGGGTGAAGGAGCCCAGGCTGATGGAATGGATGGCCTCAGTGGGACCCAGTGCATCAGGTGGCACCCCGGAGTGGAGTGCAACCCATCACAGCCTCATGATCAGATCAAGTAAGTAAGTGATGCTGCAGCAGAGTCCAAGAAATGGGATCAGACAATGGACCTGGAAGCCCAGGATCAGCCTACTCAGCCAGATGGGCAAGAAGGCACCGCTGGGAAATTCTCCAAGGACCTGTTGGGGAATGAAACTAGGTTAAAGCTCACAGAGGAAGAGGTGCGTGGCCAGGAATCCATTTCCCAGCCTGTTAAATACTGCACACCATGTTTTGATTGTACGGAGAAAATTATAGTTTGTTTTTAAAAAATGTGATTTACAGGTTATGGAGAATAAAATAATTGTCAGAGGATATTGTGTGTCTTGGGGTGTGTTTCATTTCTGTTTAGGGTGGAAGCCACACCATTTCCTGGGCCCACCTTTCTCTTCGCCCACCCTCCTGGCATGTACTATCCAAGATGGATGCCAAGGAGAGAAGAAAAAAAATGTAAGTCAGTAGCACTGACTCTTCAAATCTTCCCTTTTTCTATTTTTAAATGAATAACTGGATTACAGTGTGTATGAATTAGTTCAGTTGTGAGTGGTAAATTCGCTTGCCTCTCCACACCTTCCCCAGCTGAGCTGATTTGCAAAAGAATTAGTAGGTACTACATCTCTTGGAAAAAGATATGTTCTCTACATACTTTTCAAAACACACCCTTGGGAATAATGGAGAAGTAACAACATGGCAGAATACTTCAGAGCAGAGGACAATAGGCACACGTTTTTACCTTTCTATAATAAAGTGCAAATCACAATCGTCAAATTTGTAGCACTTTCTATTGCATGCATATGTATCAATTTCATAATACCACCCAATGGAGCCCAAGTTTATTCATCCCCATACTCAGTTCCACTTTTCCCTGCCTGTAACAGAACAGTCATCCCAGTGCCAGAGTATACCACAGTCCTTCTCTTGCCCTGGTGCCCCCTGCAGGCTGCCAGGCAATTAGATGGATCTTCCAGGGCCATCCAGCACAGTCACAAAGTCCAAATGAATGCCTCCTGGCTATTGAGAGTCCAACAAAAAATCATTCAACTCCCCCTCAGTAGGGTCTTCAGCCCCAGCTGTGGGCCCTTTAAATTCAGGGCCTTTGTGTAAGGTCTCTGTGATAGGGTGTCCACCCCACACAGGATTGGAAGGGGTTAAGATGGCCAGGAAAGCCAATTAACTCCCCAGACTGCACCTGCCAGCGGAGGATTAAGTGAGGCCCAGCTAGCTGGGAGGAACAGGAGCAGTCTGTATAAAGCCTGGGAGCTGGGCTGCAGTCACTCCCTGGGAGGAGGGAAGTACCTTAGGGGCTAGAGGGTAGTCCACATACCCTCCCTGACAGGAGGGTATTAGGAGGCTGGTAAACCCAGAGAACGGGGAAAGCCAGGAAGGTGGGAAAAGGCTCACGGGAAAGGCAGCGAGGTATGGGGTAGGTAAAATCTTGGCTGCTGCTGAGAGAGCCCCTGAGCTAGGACCTGGAGTAGAGGGCAGGCCGGGGTCGCCCTACCAGCCACTGACAAAGTGGCAGGCACCAGCAGGGCAGTGAGCAGGAAAACTACCTGAGCCCATTTGCCAGGAGGGACTCTGATACCCCAGAAAGGGGGAACATATATGGTGACCCAGCTGGAGGACCAAATCACAAAGACAAGGCTGCAGTTCCCAAGAGGGGCTGCAGGGCAAGACAGGATGGGCAAAGACACTGCCAGACGGGAGTGCAATGCCTGGCAGAGCTAATCCCCAGGACGGCTAGGAGGAGGCACCACCAGCAGTGACTGAACCCCATGACACTCCTAAATAAGGCCTGTCCCCTTTTGAGGGTTTACTCCACTTTACCTGTGGCCATCTACACAGTAGACACATTCTACTCACTCGAATACATCGCTGCTTCTTCCTGGGTCTCTACCTACAAGGCCACTTTTATCTCCAGCCCTATCTCACGGCCAGTGTCTTCAGATTATAATTTATCTTCACGCTAGAGAGCAGCACCCTTCTTCATACCTCTGGTCTCAGCTAGGACCTCTCTTGCTAAGGCCCTGTAGCTCCATTTATCTGAGCCTGTGGGGCTCTGACTGGCTCCTTCTGTGAGGTCGCTTTAGGCAAGTACAAAGAACCCACCAACCTTCATTGCCCCTTTCCTGTCACTTCACTGATTCCTGCAGCAGGGTGTAGTAGGACCATAGGACCTCCTGTAGGGAGCCACAAAGGGCAGGTTACACCCTGTCACACAGCCATAGGCACCATTCTTTGAAACCCTTTAATTAATCTCTCCAGAAACTTGACAGCAGCATTTGCTTTCTCTATCTTGGTGCACTTAGGAAGTCTCATCAAAATAGCATCAAACTTTGACAATAAAGCAGCTATTTATTTTCTTCTATATTTAGAATGCTCTCACCAATATTAGAGAGTTGTAATCTCATCCTTAGTAGGATTAATGAACAATGACAGAAAATAAGCAAAACATTGTATTTTACTTCAACCACAACATATTTTCTGGTTATTTGTTTGACTAGAGTGGAGCCCAGATTATCTTTAGATCTTCACGCTCCTTCAGAGAAAGATTTGATAAATTCTCCCTCATTTGCTATACAAAATAATTTAAGTCATCAGTGCAACAAGTCCACTTCACATATTTACTAATACACAGATTGTCAGTCTCATTTTAAAGCACTAAATGAATGGGTTTTTTTAAGTTGAAGGGTTCTTCCCTTCCACTATTAACAGTAGGTGAGGGGCTCTTTGAAAATCTAAGCTTAAATCTTTTCTGGGCAATAAGGAAATGAAGATTTGAAAATTATGATACTCAAGATCTGTTTGAGTTAGATCTCTCTCTCACAAACGCACCCCCCCCCCCATGTGCATGCACCTTTGCCAATTTTTATAACCTTTAAACATTTTAAAAGCAATGGGTGCACTCCAGGTTCCATTGAAGTCAATGATAAAACTCTGAGTTTAATGGGACTAGGATTTCACTCACTGCTTCCCCCCACCCCATTCCTCAGCTGATTGAAAGGGACGCTTAATATAAAACTCACATTAAAATACATATCTTTAATAAAGACAATTTAGATAATTAAAAGGGCTGACTTTTGCTTTGAGATCTGCACTCAACTATTAAATCAGGAAGTATCTCTCATATTTTTGAAGGCAGGATTCCCTGTTCAATATCTAATTTATTTTTCACTATGTACGCTGTTTGTTTATTTTGCATTTCATTCAACAAGGGCAGTGAATATATGCTGATTAATAGTATTATGTAAATAGTCCGTTTTATAATACACATACATTCATAGAGATTAAAACTAGAAGGAATCATTAGATCTAGTCTGACCTTCTGCAAATCACAAGCCATTAAACTTCACCCAGTCACTCTTGCACTAAGCCCAATAACTTGTGTTTGGCTAAAGCATATATTCCAGAAAGCATCCAGTATTTATCTGAAGACATCAAGAGATGGAGAATCCCCCACTTCCCTTGGTAGTTTAATCACTCTTGCTGTTTAAAAATTTGTACCTTATTTCCACTTTAAATTTGTCTGGGTTCAGCTTCCAGCACTTGGTTCTCATTAGGTCTTTCTCTTCTACATTAAAGAGCCTTTAGTACCTTGAAGATACTTATACAGTGTAATCAAGTCACCTCAATTTTCTTTTTGATAAACTAAACAGACTGAACTCCTAGTCTCTCCCTGTACGCATTTTCTCCAGCCCTAAATGCTCTTCTCAGCAAAAGTTATTAGCAGAGATCTCCTCAGTTAGCTCTTTTAGGAATCTTGAGTGCAAGTTATCTGGGCCTGCTGACTTAAAAATGTTTATCACTAATAGATGTTATCAAACATCCTCCTTGGTGCTAATGGATTGTAAAGTATTTTATCTTCCTCACATGATACCAGCTCAACATCCTGCTTCTTTCCAAATACAGAACAGTAATATTTATTGAATACTTCTGCTTTTTCCGCATCACTAACAATTTTACCATCTCCATCTAGTAATGGACCTATACAATTGCTAGCACTTCTTTTGTTCCTAATATACTTAGGAAACTCCTTATTTTCCATGCCCCTGTCAGCCAAAGATTTTTCCCTGACACCTTTAGCTTCCCTCTTCTATTTTCTGCACTTAAAATTCTAATATATATTGGTTGCTATCTATTTTCCCCCTTTTTCTATTTATTATATTTTTTTATTTCTAATTGCTGCCTCCAGTTTGCTACTGAACTAGAATGGTATTTAGCCAAAGCTGTCCTCTTTACTTGACTGTGGAATTGTTACTTCGTGGCCATGTAATAAACTCTTCTGGAAGAGTTCTCAATTTTAATTTACATTTTTCTGTCTAAATTTTTCCTCAGCTTTAAGAAATTAGTCCTTTTTGAAGAATCACATTATATGTGTGCAACATGAAAACTTATAGGTATTTTCTACAAAGTATTGCACCCGACATGTGAACTCTATTTTGGACCTCATTCTCACGGATAAAGACGAATTAATCCCTGGGGTGGAAGCTGGTGGTTTCCTAGGGACCAGTATTACATTCAATATGTGCAAAAAAAGGACAATCCCAACAAGTATTAATTTATAATATATATTAAATATTAGATATAATTATATATTATATAATAAATATGATTATTACTGGCTGAGACTGTCCTCTTTTTGCACATATTATATGTAATTAGTCATGATCACTGATCCCTAGGCAACCACCAACTTCCACTCCAGTCATTAATTTGTCTTTATCTGTGAGAATAAAGTCCAAAATAGAGTTCACGTATTGGGTGCAATCCTTTTCATGGTAGAAAATTATCTATAATTTTTAGAAACACTGACGATGTTTTACTTCTGGCTGCATAATACCTCCAGCACATTTCTCTCAAACTGAAGTCCTCCATAACAAAACAGTTTTTCTTTCCACACATTAGCCAGGTGCTTAAGGAGTGACTTATCCTTCTCTCTAGTTTGATTTGGGGTTCTGTAACAGACCCCTGCAACACCCCCTTTCTGGGTTTTGTTAGTTACCACATTGATCCATATGCCATCACTATCCCATAGTTCTGAGTTATCAACAGCTCTCAAACAATTTATAATGTCTTTAATGTACCCTCGTAAGAGCATAAAAACATAAGAATGGCCATACTGGGTCAGACCAATGGTCCATCTAGCCCGGTATCCTGTCTTCCGACAGTGCCAGGTGCTTCAGAGGGAATGAACATAACAGGTAATCACCAAGTAATCCATCCCGTCACCCATTCCTCCCTCTTTTCATCATCCTTCCACCCCCCCATTAGGGTTCCTATTAGGGATGTAAATATCAGTTAAAAATGGACCAATTAAATGATTAAAATTATATCATTTAACCAGTTAACCGTTAACTGAGGTAGCTTCAGCAGGCCTGGCATGGCGGGGACTAGGGCTGGGGTTACTCCAGCCAGCTGGCACAGCCGGAACTGGGGCTGCTCCAGTCGGGTTGGGGTCCCCGCCAGCTGATGCAGCCCGGGGCTAGGGCACTCTGGCCCGGCTGGGGTTGGGATCCTGCCAGCCCAATGCAGCTGGGGCTGCTCTGGCCAGCCCAGCGTGGCCAGGGCTGGGGTCCCTCCTGCTGGCCTGGCTCGGCTGGAGTTGGGGTCCCTCCAGCCAACGTGGGGCCGCTGAGGTTAAAGGTAAGCCTAATGCTTAGTGGTTAACCGTTTAACCTTGTACATCCCTAATTCCTATGCCCCAAAACAATTCTGTTTTGATTACGAAGAGCTACAGGAAGATGTTCAAATTAGAAAGAATAAGAAAAAGATGATTTCGTTTAAATTTTAAAAACAAAACTAACTATTTCTACTCATATTAGGTTTTCTACATCCCTTCCTTTTTTTTTTACAACATATAAATGCAGAATCTAAAATTGATCAACAGTGTCCCTTTAAATCTTTGTTTCTTTTCTTACATATTTTTGAGTGCTTAGCTTTCTACATATAATAGTACTAGTTCATGTTTTCTAATTCTGCTTCAGCCTATTGGTTTCTTAACTGTCCACATGTATAAGCTAGAATATACAGTGACATTGTATTCAGCTTGATTTTCTAATCTGTCCAAGGTCAAATCAATCACAATCATTTCCTCCATTTCCTCAATCCTCTGTGTTCAGGTCATCACATATTTTCCCCCTTTTTATTTTTTTTTTATCAGTGATTGGCAGGCAAGCCCGGGGAAAATAACAAAATCATTCCTTTTATTACTTCCATTTGCACAGCTTTATAGCATCCATGTAATGATAGGTATAAGTTAGGTGCAGCAAAGGCCATGCACAATATCGTATCCTGGTCTACCCTCTTTTTGCACTTGCTTATTACTAGGAATGTCTCTTTCAGTGCTTTTAGAAAACATGTGCCAGCACCAGATTCTATTTTTATTCTCATATTTCACTCGGTGGAGCTGATATGTGACTAGCCCTGACAAGAATACATTTATAAGGAGCTAAGCAACAAGGAGCCCTGAATATATTCTAGTTAAAGGTCCTCAGAGACAATGAAAGAAATAGTCCTTAACTCATCTCTGAGCACTTAAAGAAGGGCAATTTCTGGGAGGAAAAAAATCGAGTTTTACTGTTGCATTTTGATGTTTATAGTTTTCCTACCTCAAAATGAAGATACATAAACAACAGAAGTACAATATTTACATAACAAGGCTTAGCTATTAGATAGTTATTGGTGATGTTAAACAAAAATCAATGAGTAATTTTTATGTTAGTTTTATTTTGTTGGTTGCTATTTTGATTAATCATGTTGAACAACCTTCCTTTGTGAGATTTTTTTTTTTTAATTTCTTGTAATTTCACTGGTACAATCTCTTTCATGGAACTTGATACTGTCATCTACACAGGACTCAAATGTGGGGGTTCCAGTCTGGATTCTCCCTCCCTTGACAGCTAATTCCTCATTTTCATTTAATTATAGTTGAACCATCAACATCAACATAAGGACATTAACCACAGAGGAAGATATTATATATATAATCTTTAAAAAACAATGTATATATTATTATATATAAACACACATCACAAGTATGTAGTTCCTATGTGTAAGCCTTCAATTAAGGTGTAAGTATATATTGATAGAAAGGGGAATAGAGCACACAGGGCTAGGACAAAAAACCTTTGTAGCATCCCTTCTAATTTAAAAACATTTAAGTAAAACCAAGACATGAACAAATATAGGACAGTTATCCTCTGACAAATATACTGTAGCCACTATATATCACAGCATATCACTATTCAAACTGTACCACAAGTTTATGAAGACTTATT
The DNA here is from genome assembly GCF_965152235.1 of Eretmochelys imbricata. Taxonomy (NCBI): domain Eukaryota; kingdom Metazoa; phylum Chordata; order Testudines; family Cheloniidae; genus Eretmochelys; species Eretmochelys imbricata. The sequence continues at coordinate 112,199,732 of NC_135574.1, read as the reverse complement.
CTGTTAGTTTAGAATAAATAACATAAATTTTTAAAAAACCATGCACCAAAGAACCTACTCAAATGTATTTGCCACATTTTTGTTTTTCCTGGATATTTTCACATGATTCTATGGCAGTCAGAGCATATTAATATCCACACACACACTTAAGTGTGTCCACAGATAAAATCCAGCAAAATTATTTCTGTACTGTTTCACCTCAGGGTGAATTTGCTATCTGAGCCAGGTGGTGGACAGAAAACAGTCATCTGGTAAGTATGCCCTGGCTATAACAGTGTCTAGCCTTGCCTCAGTAAATTATATTGACTGATGGATCCAGAGTGGACTTCTTCAGTTTCACTCTGAGGCTCAACCTCTCAAATAGATGTAGAAGCATGGCAGTTGCTTCTCATGGTTCCTGGCAAGATCATCCATCCAGAAGCCAATTATCCAAGTAAGGATAAACCATCATACCTTATTGAGGAAAGCTAGCTGCTATCACCACCAATAGCACCTTGGCACCGTTAAGAGTCCAAAGGGGAGACACCTGTACTGGTACAGGTTCTGGTGTTAGCTGCCCACAAGTCTCAGGAATCTCCTGTGTGCTAAATGAATGTCCACAAGAAAGTAGGTGCCTGAGATAGGGGGCAAGTGAGTTAACTATCTGGTCTAGACGCAGGATAATTGACGACAGGGTCACCATTCTGAACTTTAGGCAGCAGACGTACTTGTTCAGTTCCCAAGGTCCAAAATGCATCTCCTTCTCCTCTCTTCTTGGGAATGAGGAAGAACCTTGAGTAGAACCCCTTTCCCATTGCTGTTAGATATACTAATTCTATCAATTGTGTGGAGAAGTGACTACCTCCTACTGAAGAAACCACTTATGGGAGGGTTTCCCAAAAGAGGGCAGGAATGGAGGGTGGGGTTGTGGTTGGGGAGGGAAGAGAACTGGATGGTATACCCTGAGGAGATGACCTCTAGTACCCATCTGTCCAAGAAAATAGGTAGTGGAAAGTCAGCCTCCAAAGGGAGGGGAAAGACCAGAGGACTTGTGCAGATGCAGAGGGACAGTTGGTGCACAGCTCTTGAAGGTCCTGTCACAATGCGGTGGTTGGAAAGTGAAAGACAGTTGACCATGGGCACCCTTATTTGTGTGGCAGTTCTTTTTGCTACTGATGATAAGAGGCAAGTATGTTGGTAGTATGAATTGCAGCTTACTGGGGTTTTTCTTGTTGCAGTGTGTAAATTCCCAGCAATCAAAGTATGACTTGGGATCCTTTCAACAAGTGGTGAGACTCATCCACTCATCATAAATGTCTGGTCTTGAGCACGTGGAGCACATGCACAACCCGGAAGTGCGCTACACGCAAGGGCAATACCTTGAAGAAAAATAGGGGCATCTGGCCCAGATTCCTCATTTACAACCGTGAGATTCCTAAGAAGTTTTATCAGTGTAACAGATGAAAATCTGGCCCAACATATATTTATAGAGAGTTCAACATACTGAAACATATAATAAATTCGATAAGACAGACTCAATAAGCAAAACTCCTTGTATTTGCTAGGCCACCATCTGATGCCATTTAATAAGGTAGGGAGGAAGCTTAAGATTCTTAGTCTGTATGACAATACAAACACACCACATCTTTTTATTTCTTTCCTTTTTATATTTTTCCCATGTAACCCACCTTTTTCTTCCAAAAAGTCCAAAGAAAACTTAATACAAAAAGTTATGTTCCCATAAAAGTACTGTTAGAAAATTCAAATGCACATAAGTCAGGAAATTAAAAGATACATTTTCAATAACAAACTTAGCTACACTGCACATATCTTATGTCATCTATGTATCAGTATAAACTTCCATATAAAATACTGTGTACTAGTGTACATGATGGGGAAATTTAGTTATTATAGGAACCTTAATTTTTAATTTCCTGACCTTTGTGCATTTAATTTCTCAAACTAATGATCATCTCAATGTATTATTTTGAATTTAATTAATGAGATCCTTCTTCCATGACCTAAAGTTTGGGAAAGAGTAAAGAAATAAATTAATAATCAATGGGTTAAGAAAAAGCAATGTTTGAGTCATGATACCACAACTCGTCATGTGCCAGCTGATAATTAAGTTTTTCTAATATTTACATAAAAATCTCTTTCTATCCCTGTCACTTAGAGATGGGGAAATACAGACATGTAGACCTAGGCATTGTACCAGCATAAATGACTAGTGTACACTTTACAGAGACAAGTGACTAGTGATTGGGTGTCCATCTTGAGAAGCCTTAAAGGAATCCAATTTCAAAGTCACCGAGGCCTACTCTCTGAAAATCAGGCCTCTTTAGGGAGGCTCAAGTTGGACATGTGAAAATACAGGCAACCAAAAGCATTAGTCGCTTTTGAAAATTTACGCTGGAGAGAATTTCTGAAACATGTCAAAATGACCTTTCATTGCCAACAAATAGAGACATGTAGCTTGACATTTCTTTGAAGAATTCTAACAGAACCAAAAGAAAACTGAAATAATCAAAACTTTACAATCACCGAAAGGGCCAAATTCAAGAGGCAGAAAACAGAAGGACAAGAGCCAAAATTTAGAAAGATACAGAGCATTCATTGTCATCTGAAATGCATGAGGAGGAGGAGGAGATACCATTGCCGGTTAAACAAGTAAGAGCTTCCAAGTTTCCTACAGTGTTGGTGCAGCCTGTAACTCTTTCAACTTTAGGGAGTCACAATAGAGTCTGTACTTAGCCAAGGAATACCACTTTGCTTTGTCCAGCTAGGAAGCACAGCTCTGATACAGTATTAGAAATGGCACATTAACTCCCAGAGCTGTAGGGGTTTTGATTATTTTATTTGTAAGTAGCACTTACATTATAACAAAATGACCCTTCTGCCTGTTAGACTCCTTTATAAATTAAGTGGAAATTAAATACACAAATCTGCTGTATGCATTCACAAGAAACCTTCATTCTTGTGAAGATTAAAATACTCTGCGGAGATACAAAAGAACCCAGCCAAGTAAAAACATTTACATATAATTTGCAGAATGTTTTCTCCTCTGGAAACAATTGCTACCACCACAGTCATTAAACCCTGCGCTCTAAAATGTGAATAATGCTACACTAGTCTGAGAAACTGAAGAAATCAAAGATACCCGAGTGGGACTATTGTTGTAAGGAACAGACTAGTCTCCAGATATATTTGTGTGTCAGCAGCATTACGCGCTGCAAGTGCCAATTATTAACCTTGCAACACACATTGGGATAAATATGAAGGGCTGGTTACTTTGCTAGTGCTGGAATTTAAAAAAGAAATACTTGTCATCCTTTTGATAAAAGTGCACAGAGCTTTCTAAGGGCTTGTCTACAGGGTGCCAGCAAAGCATGCCAGAAGGGTGTGAGCTAGTGCCTCCGACCCAAAGCCTTCCTAAAGGGAAAGGTTTATCTTAGCTGTGACAGTCGAGATGGCCAACATTTTATGAATTTTGAAATGCCAATGAAACATGTCATCAACATTTTAAATTTCAGCAACAAAAAGGGATGACTTTTTTACAAAAAAAATCGTAACAAATTTTCCTTCTTTAAGGGAAAAAAACAGATTATGTGACAGTACCCCAGCATTGTGCTAGGCACCGTACATACAGAATAGTAGAGAGTCCCCACCCCATACAATTTCTTGTGTGCTGCCCATTTAATTAATACAATGACCTGCAGTCTTTTCACCTAGGAAGCAGAGGCAAGGGCTGGGGACACAGCAATTAAGATCTAAACCACTGATTTTTAATGTTTAAGTAATGAATACTGTAGTCAAATTGTAGTCTAAATAGACCAGTCATTATTTAAAATGTGTGGATAGGGGAAGAGGGTTGGTACCCAAACTAGATATTGTGAATGAGATATTCCCACGTTCACTTATGGAGGCTATAAAATGTCCCTAGAAAGGGATTCCATGATGCTTCTTTCCTGCACGTATATCCTCTCACACTTGTTATAAACATATCCTTTCAAAATATTACAGAAATAAGCTGTTCTTAATTCATGCTTTATTTCTTTCAGATGATGAATTACATAATTCCTTCTGTCATCACATGCTTCAAAGGCGTTTAAAGTCTGGATCCTCATCTGAGGATCAGGCTGTGTCTACACTACCAAGTTTTGTCGGAAAAAGTTATGCCGCTTTAATTAAAGCGCTTTAATTAAAATCGCTGTTGCAGGTCCACTTCCTTGTGTCTGCAGAGTGCATCTACGCGAGCAGCTCTTTCATCGACACAGAGAGCAGTGCAGTGTGGCAGCTATCCCACTGTGCAACTGGGGCAGCGTGCTTTGGGAAGGTGTTTACAATGTGTCACATGATGCAGGTTTTTCAATCCCATCATTCCAACAGCATCCTAGTAGATTGTCAGTTGCTTTTTCAACTGAAATGTGTGGGAGGAGGGAGAGGAGAGTGGTGTGTCTGGGGCAGGGGAGACAGCAGGCTGACTGACCTATCCTGAGGAAGGCCACGTCAGCCCCCAGTTCTGCTCAGCACAGCAGTCTCTCCTGAAGCAGCTCACTCTGCCTGCCTGCCTATGGTTCTGTGATTCCCTTTGAGTTCTCCCACAGCCTCCTCAGCTGTCAGGAGCGGCATCCTGAGCAGCTCTGCGAGCTCTCCGTGCTGAGGAACCTCAAAAAGCAGCACAGCAGTCTCCCCCTCAGCCGCCTTCCCCAGTACCAGTCTGCCTGCTGCTGCATTCCTAGTGCAGGGCAGAACAGGAGTATTCCATGCTAATGATTTGCTCTTTGTTCCCCAAATGGAGCAGCATACTTCCTGGAGCTTTGAAAGGGGAGGGGCACATGCCTGCAGGGCAGGAGAGATCAAAACAATGAGCAAAGCAATCAAGATAGACATTGTGGGATACTGGCGGAAGCTAGTTCTGTTGACAAAACAAACAGCAGTGTCTACACTGATTCTTTGTCGCTTTAACTTTGCAGCAAAAGGCTTTATGGCTCTCATTGAGGTGGTTTTTATTCTGTCGGCAAAACAGCAGAGTTTTGCTGCCAAAAGTAGCTTTATAGTGTGAACACCTCCCCCGTTTTGTCGGCAAAAGGCAGCTTTTGCCAACAAAACTTTGTAGTGTAGACAAGGCCTTAGGCACAGGTCTACCTACAAACCAAACTTTAGACAAATCATCTGCAATATACAACTTCATCTCTAGCTCTGCAACATAAGACAGTGCTAATTTAAAGAGCCAAGGTGCAATGTAAATGTGTTTTGATTGTCACCTTTAAAAATCCATTTTCTCACTAAACAGTTTGATAGCTGCTGCCTCTGTTGCTAAGAAATAAGGCCTTGGGACTTGAAAGTTTATATTTTAGTGCAGATTTTAGAATGCTTCATTAGGAATGGAACATTTCCTGTGTGACGGAAGTTCCATTATCCATCAGTCACTCCATTTCTAACTTCAGAATGATCCATGTGGATTAACCTGAGGTCACAAGACTACTCAGTTATATAATTACTTCAGGGGAACTATATCATGGAGAGGAGTTTGAGAAAGATTCTGCTAAAAAGCAAATGAGAAACCCATATTGCTTCTCCTTAAAATTTTATACAGAGACACGTGTACATAAACAGTAATCACTATCAGGAAATACATACATAACCTCAGAGTTGTGAACATCAGAGTTATGAACTGACCACACACCTCATTTGGAACCAGAAGTACACAATCAGGCAGCAGCAAAGACAAAGACGCCCCCCCCCGCCCAAAGCAACTACAGTACTGTGTTAAACATATACTGCTAAACAAATAAAGGGAAAGTAGCATTTTTCTTCTGCATAGTAAAGTTTCAAAGCTGTATTAAGTTAATGTTCAGTTGTGAACTTTTGAAAGAGCAACCATAACATTTTGTTCAGAGTTACAAACAACCTCCATTCCTGAGCTGTTTGTAACTCTGGGGTTCTACTGTACAGTAGGTAAAAAATGGCATCACTACATTACATTTTAGTTTTATACGAAACTTTCTATACTTGATGGATCTATAGTACCTAACATGGTATGTTCAGTACCAGTGATACAGTAAAACAAATCAGTTTCTATGAACCACTTAGCAATACTCACATAGCTGTGGATAGTCGACAGCCTAATTTACTGATAGAGGGACGTAACGTTGTTCAGGGATCCAAATTTCTTACTTTTTAAAAAACGTAATATGGAGTCAAAAGGCTTTTTGTTTCAATGTCTCTTGTGAAAACATTAATAATGTATATGCTACATTTTTTGTAATAGAGAATACTTAGTACTGGTTTTTTAACTTCAGATCTTTGAGATATCAATTATGAAGTAACATTGTCTTCTGATCTTCAAGTTCTTTTCTGAGTAATTATTACCAGATGCATCTTAAGATTTCCAAGCCTGCTTCCACACTGGTGGATTTTAATATTTTTCACCCCTTGCATATTAATCAGATTTTTTGTAAAGTTCCCCAAAATTTGTTTTCTTGACATATAGAAGCCTTATACTACTTAATTCAAGTAGCTCATGGGTCACGGATTCCAGATTTCCCTTTAATTCTAATGTTCTCCTCATTTTGTATAAAAGGGTTGCTTTTCTTTTGGATAGAGTCTCTTCTTTCATTGTATTGATATTCAAGAAAGCCATCCCACAAGAGGTTTAAATTATGCCTACTAAACTATAAAACCCATTATTTAGAATCACACCTAGAAGTTTTTTGCTTACACTTGCACTTACCATATTAACACCTCTATTTTCAGCTTCACTTTGTTCATTGGAATTACATGCCCTACTTTAGTTAATCAAAAACTCCCCTTCTCCCAATTTGTTGTGTATTTTAAATCTTACCGAATAGTGTGTCAATACTGAGCCTATATAAAGATGGAGCCCCTTCCATGTAAGGCTCCAGTTCAACAAAACACTTAAGCACGTGCCCAATTTTAATTTAACGAATTCTTTTCAGAGTAAAATAACAGAACTCAGAACATGCTAGAAACATACAGAACCATGCTTTGTATTCTTTTGACTTCAATCCAAGTTTTCCTAAATGATCATCTTTGGGACCCATGAATATTATTAATACTTATCTCTCACATAAACTTCATTAACTTAAGAGTTAATATACATCAAGCAACTCAATCAATGCAAACAAACCAAGCAACCACCCCCACCCCAAGCCAGAGGGAATTCACCCATTTCAACTCACTTGACTTGCAACCCACATACCATAACTTGAGACTCCTCAATGCAACAAGTTTCCTTCCTTCCTTCCTTCCTTCCTTCCTTCCTTCCTTCCTTCCTTTCAATTCCAAGATACACTATAACCAGCCATAATGCTCACACCCATTTCCTCACATCACACTGAAATGCACAAGTTGATCTCCAACCTAAGCTATATTTTAGAACGTCAAGTATCAGAGGGGTAGCCGTGTTAGTCTGGATCTGTAAAAGCGGCAGAGTCCTGTGGCACCTTATAGACTAACAGACGTATTGGAGCATTAGCTTTCATGGGTGAATACCCACTTCGTCAGATGCATGTAGTGGAAATTTCCAGAAGCAGGTATAAATATGCAAGCAAGAATCAGGCTAGGGATAACGAGGTTAGTTCAGTCAGGGAGGATGAGGTCCTCTTCTAGCAGTTGACGTGTGAACGCCAAGGGAGGAGAAACTGCTGTTGTAGTTGGCTAGCCATTCACAGTCTTTGTTTAATCCTGAGCTGATGGTGTCAAATTTGCAAATGAACTGAAGCTCAGCAGTTTCTCTTTGAAGTATGGTCCTGAAGTTTTTTTTGCTGCAGCGTGTGTCCAGCGAGGTTGAAGTGTTCTCCTACAGGTTTTTGTATATTGCCATTCCTAATATCTGATCTGTGTCCATTTATCCTTTTACACAGGGATTGTCCAGTTTGGCTGATGTACATAGCAGAGGGGCATTGCTGGCACATGATGGCATAGATTACATTGGTGGACATGCAGGTGAATGAACCGGTGATGGTGTGGCTGATCTGGTTAGGTCCTGTGATGGTGTTGCTGGTGTAGATATGTGGGCAGAGTTGGCATTGAGGTTTGTTGCATGGATTGGTTCCTGAGTTAGAGTTACTATGGTGTGGTGTATAGTTGCTGGTGAGAATATGCTTCAGGTTGGCAGGTTGTCTGTGGGCGAGGACTGGCCTGTCTCCCAAGGCCTGTGAAAGTGAGGGATCGTTGTCCAGGATGCATTGTAGATCACTGATGATGCGTTGGAGATGTTTTAGCTGAGGACTGTATATGATGGCCAGTGGAGTTCTGTTGGTTTCTTTCTTGGGCTTGTCTTGCAGCAGAAGGCTTCTGGGTACACATCTGGCTCTGTTGATCTGTTTCCTTATTTCCCCGTGTGGAAATCGTAGTTAGAAGGAATGTCATAGAATCATAGAATATCAGGGTTGGAAGGGACCTCAGGAGGTCATCTAGTCCAACCCCCTGCTCAAAGCAGGACCAATCCCCAACTAAATCATCCCACCCAGGGCTTTGTCAAGCCTGACCTTGAAAACCTCTAAGGAAGGAGATTCCACCACCTCCCTAGGATAACCCATTCCAGTGCTTCACTACCCTCCTAGTAAAAAAGCTTTTCCTAACATCCAACCTAAACCTCCCCCACTGCAACTTGAGACCATTGCTCCTTGTTCTGTCATCTGGTACCACTGAGAATAGTCTAGATCCATCCTCTTTGGAACCCCCTTTCAGGTAGTTGAAAGCAGCTATCAAACTCACCCTCATTCTTCTCTTCTGCAGACTAAACAATCCCAGCTCCCGCCTCATAAGTCATGTGCTCCAGCCCCCTAATCATTTTTATTGCCCTCCACTGGACTCTTTCCAATTTTTCCACATCCTTCTTGGAGTGTGGGGCCCAAAACTGGACACAGTACTCCAGATGAGGCCTTACCAATGTCGAATAGAGGGGAATGATCAAGTCCCTCGATCTGCTGGCAATGCCCCTATTTATAGATCCCAAAATGCCATTGGCCTTCTTGGCAACCAGGGCACACTGTTGACTCATATCCAGCTTCTCGTCCATCATAACCCCTAGGTCCTTTTCTGCAAAACTGCTGCCTAGCCATTCCGTCCCTAGTCTATAGCAGTGCATAGGATTTTTCCATCCTAAGTGCAGGACTCTGCACTTGTCTTTGTTATTCATCAGACTTCATCAGACTTCTTTTGGTCCAATCCTCTAATCTGTCTAGGTCCCTCTGTATCCTATCCCTACTCTCCAGTGTATCTACCACTCCTCCCAGTTTAGTGTCATCTGCAAACTTGCTGAGGGTGCAGTCCACGCCATCCTCCAGATCATTAATGATCTGGAGGTGTAAGTTAAGATCTAGAATGTATTTTTTGTGCAAGAGAAAGTATGATAGGTGGATTTTCATTTTGTTTTGTTTAATTAATTGATTTACGCTCCACTTTAAGAGGAAAATACATCACCAACTAATATATGGAGAAATGCTCTGGCACCTTCATTACACTACAAATCAGGATTTCGGAGGTTGGTTGGATGGGTTTTTTTAAATGCTCTGACCCCATATTTAGCCACTTTCAACCAGGCTGCTTCAGATATGCTCCAGAATTCTTTTCTTAATTTTTAGGTTTACAAAAGAGTTCCTGAAATTCTTTAGAGAGACATCACAGGAAGAAGCACAGTAGGTGAAGGTTTGTGTTGTTATATGTTTTAGTTTGTTGTAGGAATGCTCAGAGTACTTATTTTATAAGTCAAAATATAAATTTTGCATCACTGAAAGGCTGGAACCTGCCCAAATGCAGGTCTCCTTTCTAAAGAACTGATTAACTGGTGCACAAACCCTATTAATTGTTCACTTTCAATAGGGTAGAATTTCCAGAAGGCTGCTGTATGTATTGAAAGGATTTCCATTTTACAAAACAGTGTGTGTGTGTGTCATTACAAGGGAGCTTCCTCTGAATCTAACAAAACAGAGCTTTAGGGTAGAAGAAAAATCTGAGAGAAAAATAATTGGAATGGAGTAGACAATGCAGAACTTATTAGAGGCGGAAATAAGAAATTATGAATATAAGCAGGGAAGCTGCAGAATATATGTACACAGACCAAGACACAGAGAAAGAGGGGCAATATATTAGAGTCCCATTTAAAATTATTTTTACATTACAAAGTGAATTTTAGAAATGAAATTTTCTGGAGTACACCTCTGATGTAAGATGGGTTTTATTTCCAGGAGATGTGTCTACATAGAAGTTGATTTTAATTCTCTGCCTTCTTTTGTAAGGTAATTTCCTTATTCATTCTCAAATCAACTTTACACTGCCAAATAAATTTCAATTCACTAGAGACTTCTATATACCAACATAAAGGATCCTGTTGTATATTTATATTTTTCTGTTGTCAAGAAGATGCTTTTCATTTGTTTAAATTAAACTGGATACCATTTGCTCCTGTTTTTCTCACACTTTCACCTGAAATGCCCTCACAGAAAATAACAAATAAGCTTCTGATGAGACTGTCCAGTCACAATAGTGAGAGGGTGGTGTCCTTCTGGTAGGCCAGTTCTGTAAACAGGGTACAGGGAGGCAAGCTCTTCCCAAACTTGCTCTGTTCCTTTCAAGTGCTACAGACAATATACTTTAACAGAATATGATGGAACAGACACAAATTACTAATCCCATCCTAACACCATATGACAGCAGTTGGGGAGAATTATGAGCCACCGCCAGTCTTTCCTGCAGGACCAGATGAGGAGACAATGTCTGCTTTGCATCAGCCTGCAGTGGCAAGATGGAGGCACAGGTGATGAATCACAGCAGAAAGTATTATGTGATAAATAGCTGCATGATAAATGGATTTCTTGTGCATCAAATCCAAATGATAAATTGCATTTATCATGCATCTTTGATTGCCTCACCTGAACTATGCCCACTAATCCATCTCTCCTAGGATTATTTCTAACATTCCAAACTTCCGAGCAGAATTGAGCAACTACTATTTAAAATTTTGAAAGAAGTCAGAAAGGTGTATCCTTGTTTTCCCAATATATGGAATTTCTCCCCCTAAATGACAATTGAAAAATTGATTTTGTATGTGACCAATGCAAAATAAATACTATTTGCTCAGAGTTGCAATGTTGTTTACAGAGCTATTGAACAGCAGTTACATAACATCAGTTTTAATTATGTTAGTGTGGTCATGTATTGCTATTTCAAAGTGGATGGGAACCTGGGAGGCAGTGACCATGAGATGGTCGAGTTCAGGATCCTGACACAAGGAGGAAAGGAAAGCAGCAGAATACGGACTCTGGACTTCAGAAAAGCAGACTTTGACTCCCTCAGGGAACTGATGGGCAAGATCCCCTGGGAGAATAACATGAGGGGGAAAGGAGTCCAGGAGAGCAGGCTTTATTTTAAAGTATCCTTATTGAGGTTACAGGAACAAACTATCCCGATGTGCAGAAAGAATTATAAATATGGCAGGCGACCAGCTTGGCTTAACAGTGAAATCCTTGCTGATCTTAAACACAAACAAGAAGCTTACAAGAAGTGGAAGATTGGACAAATGACCAGGGATGAGTATAAAAATATTGCTCGGGCATGCAGGAGTGAAATCAGGAAGGCCAAATCACACCTGGAGTTGCAGCTAGCAAGAGATGTTAAGAGTAACAAGAAGGGTTTCATCAGGTATGTTGGCAACAAGAAGAAAGTCAAGGAAAGTGTGGGCCCCTTACTGAATGAGGGAGGCAACCTAGTGACAGAGGATGTGGAAAAAGCTAATGTACTCAATACTTTTTTTGCCTCTGTCTTCACGAACAAGATCAGCTCCCAGACTACTGCACTGGGCAGCACAGCATGGGAAGGAGGTGACCAGCCCTCTGTGGAGAAAGAAGTGGTTCGGGACTATTTAGAAAAGCTGGACGTGCACAAGTCCGTGGGGCCGGATGCGTTGCATCCGAGAGTCCTAGAGTTGGCGGATGTGATTGAGGAGCCATTGTCCATTATCTCTGAAAACTCATGGCAATCCGGGGAAGTCCCGAATGACTGGAAAAAGGCTAATGTAGTGCCCATCTTTAAAAAAGGGAAGAAGGAGGATCCTGGGAACTACAGGCCAGTCAGCCTCACCTCAGTCCCTGGAAAAATCATGGAGCAGGTCCTCAAGGAATCAATTCTGAAGCACTTTAGAGGAGACGAAAGGGATCAGGAACAGTCAGCATGGATTCACCAAGGGCAAGTCATGCCTGACTAATCTAATTGCCTTCTATGACGAGATAACTGGTTCTGTGGATGAAGGGAAAACTGTGGACGTGTTGTTCCTTGACTTTAGCAAAGCTTTTGACACTATCTCCCACAGTATTCTTGTCAGCAAGTTAAAGAAGTATGGGCTGGATGAATGGACTAGAAGGTGGATAGAAAGTTGGCTAGATTGTCGGGCTCAACGGGTAGTGATCAATGGCTCCACGTCTAGCTGGCAGCCAGTATCAAGCAGAGTGCCTCAAGGGTCGGTCCTGGAGCCGGTTTTGTTCAATATCTTCATAAATGATCTGGAGGATGGTGTGGATTTCACCCTCAGCAAGTTTGCAGACGACACTAAACTGGGAGGAGTGGTAGATACGCTGGAGGGTAGGGATAGGATACAGAGGGACCTAGACAAATTGGAGGATTAGGCCAAAAGAAATCTGATGAGGTTCAACAAGGACAAGTGCAGAGTCCTGCACTTAGGACGGAAGAATCCAATGCACCGCTACAGACTAGGGACTGAATGGCTCGGCAGCAGTTCTGCAGAAAAGGACCTAGGGGTTACAGTGGATGAGAAGCTGGATATGAGTCAACAGTGTGCCCTTGTTGCCAAGAAGGCCAATGGCATTTTGGGATCTATAAATAGGGGCATTGCCAGCAGATCGAGGGACGTGATTGTTCTCCTCTATTCGACATTGGTGAGGCCTCATCTGGAGAAGTGTGTCCAGTTTTGGGCCCCACACTACAAGAAGGATGTGGAAAAATTGGAGAGAGTCCAGCGGAGGGCAACAAAAATGATTAGGGGACTGGAACACATGACTTATGAGGAGAGGCTGAGGGAACTGGGATTGTTTAGTCTACAGAACAGAAGAATGAGGGGGGATTTGATAGCTGTTTTCAACTACCTGAAAGGGGGTTCCAAAGAGGATGGATCTAGACTGTTCTCAGTGGTAGCGGATGACAGAACAAGGACTAATGGTCTCAAGTTGGAGTGGGGGGAGGTTTAGGTTGGATATTAGGAAAAACTTTTTCACTAGGAGGGTGGTGAAACACTGGAATGCGTTCCCTAGGGAGGTGGTGGAATCTCCTTCCTTAGAAGTTTTTAAGGTCAGGCTTGACAAAGCCCTGGGTGGGATGATTTAGTTGGGGATTGGTCCTGCTTTGAGCAGGGGGTTGGACTAGATGACCTCCTGAGGTCCCTTCCAATCCTGATATTCTATGATTCATGTGCAGTTTCACACATTTTTGAATATGTAACTGGAAGTGAAAAGTGAACTCATCTTAGAGATTATTCTTTTTATTTAGAAAAAACAACTAAAGTAGGAAGAACACATGTTAATTTAATATTCAGGTTACAATGTAAAACACTCAAATTTAGGAAATGTAAAATTAAGGTTCTTTTAGGAACCTTAAACACCACCACTTTATACATGTGGAGCTTTTAAATTCCCATTAGTTATCCCATGACATGTATATTACAGCCAAAAAGATGTGTTAAAACATGTTATTTAGGTAGTAAACTCAGACAGTCAAAAGTTAAGAAATGACAGATCTAAGATAAAATTTTCAGAAGTGCCTAAGTGGTTTAGGCACCTAAGTCCCGTATTCAAAAGGGACTGGTATTTCAGAGCCTATGTCATGTAGGCACTTTTGCACATTTACCCATTCTTTAATTATGTTTTCAAAAACTGTCTCCACCTTGCCCGCCCAGACCTCTGCTTCATTCTTTCATAACAAAGGAGGCAGGAGGGGTAGGTTGACCTTGCACAGCGATATTGAGGTATAATATTGAGGTATAATATTAACTTGCATCTACACTAGGGAGAATGTTGTGGGGAGGCTGGGGTTAGTTATCATCTGTTAACTAACCTCATCCTCTCTTGTGCCTAGATCAAGCCTTGTACTCAGACTAGTGATGTCAGACACTGGGCAGTACGTACACTGTGCTAATGGAACCGATGAAGATTCCTCAGCAGAAAGCCATTTAACAAGCTGTGCTGTGTGAAATACAGATGGGCAATTGTGATTTTCAGTCTCTTAAAACTCTGCGAAATCTAAATGAAATTTTCGGAGATCAGCAAAAGACACTTCCCAGACCCCAAGACTACCTGCTAAATTTTGAAGTCCTTCTCCAAACCACAGAAATACCAGAGCTCTTCCAAAAAGTTACAAGCATTTTTAGACAACCTATATATAGGATCTTGCCCTATAGGGTTTTTAAATAAAAAGCCACTGTATCTTTTCTACAGTAATACCACTGTGGATTACTAAAAATGATATTTTAATGGCAACTAAGTAGACTTAACGTTACAGGTTGATTTTTTAAAAACAAATTACTTTCATTATTTTTAGTCATGCAAGACCTGATTTTCTCTTCCTAATATAAACTTTTAATCAATATCTAGAGACATGACATTGAGTCCTTTCTTCTTTCTTGCCGCTTCCCTGTTCAGGATCAGTGAACATGAGCATATCTATTGGACGAGCTTTACAGGTTGGCTGTGCAAACCTGACACCCTTGGTTTGAAATTGGAATTTCCTTTCTCCTCGGTGAATTGCCTGCACCTAAGATACCAACCCTACCTACCCAGTCAAGACTTATTTTAAGGTGGTCTTTATTTGCCTTGACATCCCAATCACAAGGCCTATATGGCATTTTATAGAAATAGTCGCACCAGAAGCTCCCCCACCATACCCTGCCAAGAGATGCTGCCAGTTGGTCTGCAACTACTTATTGGATATTTACAGTTGTCCTGCATCCACAGAATGTTCCCCTATCTACTATCTTTGGATGTGGGATAGGGGTGTTGGTCATTTGAGTCATTTCCATTCTTAGAAATCTAAATATGCCATCCTCAGCTAACATTAAATGCATGTGATGAAACTTAGCTGGTTATGTTTATGATGTATTCACTGATAATGTATAAAAATTGAAAAATACAAACACAACACATCTGAAGACATGCATGAGCATTGAAAGAATGGGAAAATTTTCATCTGCTAACAAAAAAAATATGATTTTAAGAACAGTATTATTATTAATAGAAAGGACCAGATTGTTGGTCCCGCTAAGGGATGACAAAAACAAAACAAAACAAATAAATCCTGTATCTGCGATAAACAAATGTTATTCTATAATACAGAAAATAATGACAGGTTTCAGAGTAGCAGCCGTGTTAGCCTGTATCCGCAAAAAGAACAGGAGTACTTGTGGCACCTTAGAGACTAACAAATTTATTAGAGCATAAGGTTTCGTGGGCTACAGCCCACTTCATCGGATGCATAGAATGGAACATATAGTAAGATATACATATATATATACACACATACAGAGAAGGTGGAAGTTGCCATACAAGCTGTAAGAGGCTAATTAATTAAGATGAGCTATTATCAGCAGGAGAAAAAAACTTTTGTAGTGATAATCAAGATGGCCCACTTAAACAGTTTACAAGAAGGTGTGAGGATATTTAATTTAGGGAATCTAGATTAAATGATAAATTTGTTAGTCTCTAAGGTGCCACAAGTACTCCTGTTCTTTTTACAGAAAATAATGTCCAATCCTGGAAACAATTTATGAATCTGAACCACTAGCCTCATATCAGAAGTCCACTGGAGTAATCCCATTTTAAACAAAATAACATTTTAAAAAATTAGTTCTCACTACTTATGCATCATAGATATTAAGCTCAGAAGGGACCATTATGATAATCTAGTCTGACCTCCTGCACAATGCAGGCCACCGAATCTCACCCATCCATGCCTACAAAAAACCTCTCACCTATGTCTGAGCTATTGAAATCATCAAATCATGGTTTAAAGACTTCAAGGTGCAGAGAATCCTTCAGCAAGTGACCATGCTACAGAGGAAGGCGAAAAACCCCGAGGGCCTCTTCCAATCTGCCCTGGAGGAAAATTCCTTCCCGACCCCAAATATGGCGATCAGCTGAACCCTGAGCATGTGGGCAAGATTCACCAGCCAGATACTCAGGAAAGAATTCTCTGTAGTAACTCAGATCCCACCCCATCTAACATCCCATCACAGGCTATTGGGCCTATTTACCATGAATAGTTAAAGTTCAATTAATTGCCAAAATCATGTTACCCCATTATACCATCTTCTCCATAAACTTACCGAGTTTAATCTTGACGCCAGATAGGTCTTTTGCCACCACTGCTTCCCTGGAAAAGCTATTCCAGAACTTCACTCCTCTGATGGTTAGAAACCTTTGTCTAATTTCAATTTACTTCAGTTTGTACACTTTTTGTTTACTTCAGCTAGAACAGTAAAAATAGTTACTCCTGTTTTCATTAAATTTCACTTTCTATTTCCCATCCATTAAAGCGATTCTTTAAGATAGACCTTGGAAACCCTAATCATGGAAACATTAATACATGTTTTACAAATGTTTTTGGCCAAATTAAACATGACAGTGCCTCCTAATTTTTATACTAATGTATATTTTTGTAGTTGAAAGAGGTAGCTTCTAAATTACAACAACAAAAACTAAGCATGTAAAATTTTGTATTACTATGAATGTATTTTCAACCCAAATAACTCTGACAAACATTACCTCTAAAAAGCCTTGACATAGCCAGTTTTTATACTCAGCCAGACACCCTCTTCCCCCACCAAAACAAACACACAGGCAAAGTCTTTTGCAGTATTATCTTAAATACAATGAAGGAAGTGGTTGAGTCAAAGCTCAGGTAAGAACAGGCTGTATTTTGTCCCAGAGATCATATGTCCACAATATTTCCACCCTAAGAATAATCATTGAAGAGAGCACAGCATAGCTAAAACTGTTCCTCAACTTTAATAGACTTTAAGAACGCATGCAACAGGCTCCAGCATGATTCACTCAAACATTTTTAAGTATTTGGTATACCAACACAAATAATTATCATCAAGGCTTTCTGTCAAGGTATGGCTTGAACAGTTCAAGTCAACATAGGCTTGAGTGAATGGTTTAACAAATACTGGGGTCAAGCCAGGATGCGTTCTCTCATCTGTCCTGTTTGATATCGATATTTAATTCAATATGAGGGAAAAAAGTAGATGGATACAGCACAGGCATCGGTCAGCTGAACAGCTTACACTAGAAAATTTTCATTTTTCTGACAACAGCTCTTCTAAATGACAGCTCAACTGACATACAAGCAAAGACAAAAAGATAATCCAGCACTGCAAAAAAGAAAGGGTAAATAATTAGTTATAAAAAACAAATCTAATGAGAACCCCATGAATTCCTGACTCAAGCATTACATTAAAAGGCAAAGGAATACAAGCGGCAAGTCAATTCATATACCTTGGCAGTAACTTGCAAAGCCATGAGGATGTCCAGAAGGAAATAACATCATGAACTGGCAAGGCAGCAGCTACTTTCACCAGCTTAAATAAGATTTGGTCATTGAAAATCTACAACTGAAAGACCAAACTACGACTCTTCAATTCAATTTAATTGTTACTTCCACCTTAGATGGATGTGAAAGTTGGAAATCCAGCAAAAGTAGACAGGTTTCAGAGTAACAGCCGTTGTTAGTCTGTATTCGCAAAAAGAAAAGGAGTACTTGTGGCACCTTAGAGACTAACCAATTTATTTGAGCATGAGCTTTCGTGAGCTACAGCTCACTTCATCGGATGCAGGCGAAAGCTCATGCTCAAATAAATTGGTTAGTCTCTAAGGTGCCACAAGTACTCCTTTTCTTTTTGCAAAAGTAGACAGGTGTCAATGCTCTGAAGAGCAAATCTCTCAGAAAAATAATAGATATTAACCAGAATGAATTTACATCAAATGCCGAGATTTGTCAGAGAGAGGTCAACAACTCCTTAGCTCCAAAGTTGAGAAAGAAGAAGAGATGAAGAGAAGTTAGAAAAGAAGATGAACGTATTTGGGACACATTAAGAATGAAGCCAGAGCATCTGCCATGGGAGGTCCATTGGGCAGGTAGAAGATCGAGCAACAGGGGTCAACTAAAATAATCCCTCCATTGAACAGTACTTAGAAAGGGAAAAACATAGGGGACTTAACAGAGGACATTCAAAGATCAGTTCAGGACAGACAGGGATAGAGAAGCCTTGTTTGTGTCTGAAGAGATGTTTGACAGTGCAGGAAGGATTCAGATTCAGAAAGGAGTTTCAAGGTAATTCAATATACTACAATGGCCATCATCACTGGAAAGGAAAAAGAATAAAGAAAAATATACTGGCACTGAAATAGAGATAGAAAACAAGCTCTGGATGAGTGAGTTTGTTTATTCTTTAACATATCTCAAGTAAAAGTACCCAGAGCAAAAAAAGACAGCTTTTTCAACTGCTGAAGAGGTACTGATGCAGTGCCACATATAATAAAGCCTCTTTTCATGGAGAAACTTTTATTTAGCATAATCACTTGTCCATCCCACTTTATGACCAGCATTTCAGCACAAAGGCTTTTCTTTTGCAGCTGACTTAGTAACTAGTAGCAAAGACTGAAAGACTAGGAAGTCTGTGCCAAAAAACAAAAAACCAAAACCCCAAACCCTGGATCAAGCAGCCAGCTGTCTGTCAAACGGGTTGTACATAGCAAACAAACTGAAGAGCATCATTCTCTGCAGAACAACATGCTTTTCAGTCCCAGCACAAAAGCTTCAATATAATGCGTTGTAAAGCTAGCCTGACAATAAATACAAGAAAAGGTCATTTTAGATTGAACACGGAGTTTTGATAATAGGAATTATCTAATGCAACACATGGACATGTTCTTCTTTTACCCTGGAGACATTTCAAATCAATGATGGGGTGGAGACGTGTGCAAGATCTAACCTGTAATGAATTGTGTCTGTGAATCGCAAGAAACAATATTTTTCTAATAGCTAAAATGTGCAGTACTATTTACTAAGGTCAAAAAAGCAAAGCAAAAGGACCCACTCTCATTTGAAACTCCACTTTCTTTGAGATTGTTGCTCCAAAGTAATATTAATGTAGGTGAGCCAGTATAATGTTGTCCCCCTTGATACATGGCTATCTCAGAGCCTTGACTGACAAGTAGCCAAACAAAGAGAAAGGCTTCCATTTTGAATGTGTTGTACATGCTACAACCTTTCTGCCACATCCCTAAGTGATACATACTGTATTATGCAATGTTTCAGAGTGGTAGTCGTGTTAGTCTGTATCAGCAAAAACAATGAGGAGTCTTTGTGGCACCTTAGAGACTAACAAATTTATTTAGGTACAAGCTTTCGATAAAGTGGGTTTTAGCCCACGAAAGCTTATGCCCAAATAAATTTGTTAGTCTCTAAGGTGCCACAAGGACTCCTCTTTGTTTTATATTATGCAATGCATCTTACCATCTCTCTCTCTCTCCCCACTTCTTTTCAGTATCCTTAAATGAACATAGGGTAATATATTGTACAATTATTCATATTCACCAAAGAGGTCTCTAAGACATGAAAGGAAACCATTGGAACCATGGAAAATACAGCAAATTATTCAATTAATATAATGGAGGTGCAAACAGGAATACTTTGATACAAGAAAGACATTTATAATGAATAGGTAGGGAAGCCAAGCTAAAAAGCACCTCATGTTTTTAACTGAGGGACTGCTTAATTGCTTATCACAATTGGGTGTGCTATGAAAATTATGAATTAGAGCATTAATTCAATATGAAATTTATTACAGAACTGGGCCACCAAATCAGTATAAATGTACTGTATGAATCATAGCTCATATTAGCAACTTTCTGAATATATTTGCAACATGCAGAAATATATTGTGTATTTATGGCTAACCATAACCAGACTTTCATCTGTTCTTGTTCAGAGACATTTTAAAGTATATTTTGAAATAAGTTTCTTTTGTACATTCTGAATAAAAGTGAACCCAAAACCTCAGATTTTGTAAAAGCAAGCTTTTATAAAACCTGTAGCAAAACTAAAAGTTTTCTATGCTATGTTCTTTAATTCCATTATAAACCATTAAGAACAAACATTTTTTCCTACAGTGTCTGGAACCCAAACACTAAGAGATCTAGAACCCATTGTACTAAGAGATCAAACAAAAATGCAACTGACTCCAGAAATTTTCCTTGTCCAGCCCAAAAGAAATCCAAAGCATAGAGAAGTAATGGCAGGAAAGTACAATATACAAGACAGCAATACAAAATGAAAGTTTCTGTATAATTCATGTGGTGTCAGTTCAAGAGCTGTGGTTTACATTGCAGAGGTTCATGTAGGTATTTTCGGGTTAGTCCTATCATGGTTTACACTCCAGAAGGCAGATCCTCAGAGGAGCTAAACTGTCTTAACTTAACTGACTTCAACACAGCTGCTCCCAAATTTCTATTCAAACAAACATTAAGTTGAAGTGCAACTCAGACAAAATTCAGATGCAAAATCATAAGTCAGTCAAGGTTTACACTTGAAAGATTTTACAGGTTCCTGGAACTTTTCAATGAATTTTATGCGATTTGGGTTTGTAAACCAGAAACCAAGCTCCAGGTAAGTTTCATATTCTTCATGTTTCTACTGCAGTCATTTCCCCCACCCCCAATTGCATTGAGAGGGGCAAAGCAAAAGAGGAAGAGGAAAGACTTTCATATTCAAACCTACAAAAATATCTTAGGGCAAATATTTACCGCTATCGCGTAAAGTCACAATGTAGTACTATATAGGGTAAAATTTGCCAGAGAAAGAGGTCTTACTTGCTTTCTTGGGGGAAGCAGAAGTGCAATGTGCAGCAACATGGATAAGATCAAAAATGGATGAAGTATATAAGGCTGAGAAGAATCTCATCTAGTTTCATTTTTTTCATTTAAATAAGCACATCTTTCCCCCACTCTCAGACAGATATGCGTAGGTAACATATGAAAGGCCATGCCTTGGGTGCACTGGGAGGCAGATGACTAACAAGGACTCCAGATACCAAAAAGCATAATTAGGCCTGCCACATGTTGCTTTTCATCGTTTTTAAACTTAGCTTTATTTTTAGACAATAAAGCCACAATACAACAGCTAACAAAGTCAACAAGAACCTACTGTATCCAGACAAAGAAGCCATTCAGACAACTGGAGTTTTTCCAGGTCATTTCAGAATAATTTTTTTTATACCCTGTCTGTTGTCCTTGGCAGCCAGAAGTAAATGTAATATAAGTAAAGTGTTACTGTGTAAGGAAGAGAAGAATTAACTAAGAGTGAAGAGGTTTCTTTAACTACCCATAAGTAAATTCTAGTATTCCTCCTAATTCAGCAATAGCACTAGATTTAGAATTCCATCCACAACGTATGGCATGTCACGGCAAACTGAAAATGTAAGAGGAGATTTTTCAAGTCACTCTACCTACTAAAAAGGTAGAAAAAAAGCCACTTCAGGTGTAACAGCTAACATTCTCCTTCTCCAGTCTCCAGTAATGGATGGCAAGAACATTTCTGCTCAGACAAGCACAATGTACATAATCCTTAATTCTCTTCCATGCCTCTCTTTCCGCCCTCCCTCCCCCTTCATTAGGTTAATGAACTTTAAGCAATTGCTACCATTTTAGCTAAAGGGAAGTGTTACTTACAGTATGATAACCACATCTTTGAGTCACTTTAGACTTAAATTAGTAAGTTCCAAACAAAAAAAATATGCCCTCATGGTTATATCCTTCTACTAAGTTTACACCCTGCTATATCTCCCAGTTTGTCAAATTACAGATACACCAAATAATGCTTTTAATGTGGTAGGGATGATTTATGCAAAGCAAAGCAAGCATATCAATAATTTCTTGTGTACGTTATGGAGTTACCCCAAGCAAGCAGAAAACATCTTCTGACTTCTGGGTGATGCCGCAGGCTATCAAGAACAAACAAACCAAGACATACAGAAACACATAATCCCTGCAACTCCATACCTGATAGGCTACAGAGTTGGAAAACTCTAACCATCTGCATTGCATTACATTCTTTTTCTCAGTAACAGGTTTTATATTTCTTGCAGTACATCTAGCAGCAACTCATGTTGCTTACTAGTCACTTTTGATACTAGAGTAGTACAAACCATTTCAATAGTGTGATATTTTATTTTGCTTTACAACCAGTTGATGTCTACCATATATCTGGGATATCTATATTTAACTGACCAGTGATTTGGAAAGTAAGTTGGATGGAAAATATTATTAAAATATGGTAAGAATTGGTCATTATTTTTCAATTCAATGATACTGGAAAATGACAAGGAACAGAAAAATAAAAAGCAACAATGCACTGGAATTTGTAACATTTTGTAACATTTGTGGCACATGTAACACTTTTGTAGTTAGAAGCTTTTCAAGAAATGAAAGAGGCAGCATAGTGTTGTGGATATATATCATGTTTCACAAACCCTATATATAGTAGGGAAGAAAACAAACAGTCTCTTCTACAACCATGGCAATGGCCTTTAAAAACCTTTGCTGCATTGAGAAATGAACACAATGACCTTAGTTGGAGTGCTAACTTCTGTCCCATGCACTTAATCGGTCATGCGTCATCTTGGCACTGGACTGAGATTTGGGAGAGCTAGGTTCCATTTCCAGTATTTGCCACTGACCAACCATTGATCTAGGGCACCTCTGTTTCTCCTCCCACCCCTTCTCTTGTCTGTTTACATTTTAAGCCCTTTGGGGTCAGGGATTGTCTCTCACTATGTGAACGTACAGCACACAGACCAATGGAGCCCCGACTTTAGTTGGGGGCAGTAGGTGCTATGGTAATACAAGTCACTATTATTAATAACAGATGCATCAGTAAATGTCATTTGTGTCAACCAGTTGTACCTTGTGTACAGGGTAAACATGATTAATTAAGGACACACTCACCTAGTCATTAACAGACTAGCTGCTTTCCAATCTCTTTTCCTCACACAATTTCAATATCCTTATTTTCCTGTATGTAGTGCTGTGGTGGAGGTGTTTTTTTAAAAATTGTTACACATTTACTTGATTATCTAACCTCAATCATCAAATAGACTTTCACTATATCAAAGAAAAGTAGGGAAATAGAAAGAAACTTGAAGAAAAGGCAAGAGTGCTTGACATTCTGCTTTGATGTTTTATAACTTTTTATTTACAGAAGATTTGTGAACACAAACTATTTTTTGTTAACATCTATTCTTATTCCACTTGCCTTAAAATGGGCACTGCAAATGCTTTGATAAATTAATTGAAAGGTTGTCAAGGGAGTTCACTGTAGCTCCTGCAAGCACCCCGAATCTTTCACAAAAATGCTAGTTTGCCTTGGTACACATTTCTCTGGCTCACATAAGAAAATGCATCAGTAGATATCAAAGAGAAAAAAAGGACTCTGTATGACTGGTTGCATGTAACAGCTCACTGCTTTCTCCTTGAGAAAAATATCTACCCAGAATGACAGAAACCGCTAAACCATGAGGTATTTTTTTCTGCCTGCAAGCAACAGACAATATGCAGCCTCAACATGGGCCACCTATCTGCTTCAATTGAACAAGATCAGTAATAACTCTCTACATATCTATAATATTTGGATAACAATACTGTCTGCTGAGAACCTACATTTCATTTTCTTGTACCTGTTGCATCTGGATATCTTATCCCCTTTGCTCAACATCTTCTATTCACTTAAGTTTTGGTACTCCACTCCATGCTCATATGTGCCTCGTGATCATTTTGACTCCCAGGCGTATCGTTCTAGGAGATCTCTCAACTAAAAATATGCTTGTTTAGAACTTTCTACATATGGCAAATATAATCGGAACAGCAACAGCTATCCTCAGGCTTCCTAGAGCCACGTTAATGGAAACGAGCATTTTTTCTCTCACTCCCAGTGGAATATTAGTCATACAGATCTGCTAAGTAAGACAGCTGGCTAGGTACTCCTCATATATTTTTAGGAGTGGTGGCTGAACTACCTACAGGGCACAAGTTCATTTCCTTTCCTAGCAGAAGATTTCTGCCACTCACTTCCCAGTGTTGCTAGCCCTTTTGCCTTCTTCCTATTAAAATGGAAAAAACTTGCTTCACTCCCAGTGATTTTTTTCCCAAAGGGCCACACAGTTTACCCCTTAGTACTGATATAAATATACTTGTGAATGTGCATCCCTATCAACCTGGAGTAGAAGGCCAGTTTAAATTTTCCTAGGACTGGCCTTACACTGGCTATTATGCTCAAACATGTATCAGTCCTGAAAGTACAAGAAAGGTATTATGAAAAAGAAAAGTATTGAAAACTGGTATTATACTGATCACCCTACCTATTTTTAAAATCCAGATTAATTCCAACATATGTTAAAAGATAACAAAAATGGTGCAGCAAACATATACCCCACTCTTAAAGTGAATACCCGCCTCTTAACCCATGGATTATCTAAACGAACATCTCTTTACACTGTACAAAACTGCCACCATCTCTCCTACTGTCTAATTACAAATGCAGAAAGAGCCTAATTCACATTTCCACCATCAAAAGACATAATTTATTGAAATGCATGTATGAATTCTTGGCTTAGAGAATTCTCATATCTCTGAAAAAGGTCTCCTTCCCCATCATAGAAATTCTTTTAATTTAGTTGAGCACATTTTTGCTATAAGATGGCATCAAAATACACAAATATGAATTTACATAGATTTTTTAAAAAATGTCTACACACAGTTTGTTTTTCTAGCTTGCCTGCCATTGGACTTTACTTAATACCTCCTTTCTCAGCTAAAATTCCCATTTCATGGGCCAGATGATTAGGGAATGCTAGGTAGGTCACTTAGCACATTCATCTTCTGAGTTTTCTAAAAAATATTTTTCATCAGATATACAAGCCTAAATATTTTCCACTGCTATAGTTTTGCAACAGAGGTTAGGAACTCAACATGTTAGCCACTACTCTCTTTTGTAACTGCTTCATGTTTTTTCTCTACAACAGCACGTTTTCACTTCTTCATACCTGATCTTCCTCCATTTCCATCCTGAGCATTTCAACTCCCTTTTTAGCCATTCTATGAATCTCCAATTTAATGCATTTAAAGAGTCCACTGCAGCTGTCTTAAACCTTGAAGTTAATTAATTAAGTCTCAGTATTTCCAGATTACTTAAAAACAATTTGTCATTGCATGTAAAATGGTATAATTGAGTATTATAAATGTTTTCAGGCCAAGTCTTACTGTGAATTATTTAGTTCATCTGTCCTAATTAAAGACCTATTGGAGGATTAATGTCCCATAACCTGATAAATTACTAAGTAACAAATTATCCATATAATGACCTCAAACTAAATATAAATAACCCAAGTAGTAATTTGTATGGGTATACAAAACCCCATGAAAGAGAATTTCCCCCCCCTTAGGTTCACATAGTCCTTCAATCTGTGTTTAGTAAAAATTGTTATGATCAGATATGAACCTATAGAGGTGAAACTCATCTATTAGCATTCATTGTTTTTGTCAGCAGTTGGTGTAAAAGTCAATGCAAAATGATTCCTATGAATACAGCAGTGATTTTTATGTATGAGAATTTACTATATTGCTAAGTGGTGGCGTGGATGCTCTCATGAAAACTCAGGTTAGTTTATCAGTTATGGGCGCTTCATTATAATTCTGCTGTATATATTAGGGGCCAGATAAGATAGTCAAATGTATTCGGAAGTAAATATGGGGTCCAAAAATGTATGCAGACCTGAAATATAGTTCAGATCCACAGCAATGTCAACATTTATGTCAGGAAGAAAATTGGATAAGATGCTTCTGCTGTCAATCAAGAGCTTCAAACCTATTTGGTGTTACTGTTAAAATATTCTATATTTATAGTAAGAAAAAATACACTAAAGAAAATAATATCAAGCACTAATGCAGAGAGTTTAATTTAGGAATGAGAGAGTTGGTGGGGGAGCGGCATTATTTATGAAAGAAAGCATAGAGTCAAATATAGTAAAAATCTTACATGAATCAAATTGTACCATAGAAGCTCTATGGATAGAAATTCCATGCTTGAGTAATAAGAATATAGCAGGAAAATACTACTGACCCCCTGACCAGGATGGTGATAGTGATTGTGAAATGCTCAGGGAAAAACATAAAACCCAGTAATAAAGGGGGATTTCAACAATCTCCATATTGACTAGATATGTGTCACCTCAGGACAGGATGCAGAGAGAAAATTTCTAGACACGATTAATGACTGATTCTTGGAGCAGCTAGTCTTGGAACCCACAAGAAGAGAGACAATTTTTGATTTAGTCCTAAGTGGGGAACAAGATCTGGTTCAAGAGGTGAAAATAGCTGAACCACTCAGTAACAGCAACCATAAGCTAATTAAATTTAACATCCATACGGGGTGGGGGGGGGAAAGGGGGGAATACCAAAGAAACCCACCACAGTAGCATTTAACTTCAAAAAGGGGAACTACACAAAAATGAAGAACCTAGTAAAATGAAAATTAAAAGGAACAGTTACAAGAGAGAAATGCCTGCAAGCTGCATGGAAACTATTTAAAAACACCACAATAGAGGTTCAAACTAAATGTATACTCCCAAGACCATAAAATGCCGCCATGGCTAAACAAAGTAAAAGAGGTGGTTAGAGGCAAAAAGGCATCCTTTAAAAACTGGAAGTCAAATCCTAGTGAGGAAAATAGAAAGGTGCATAAATTCATTAGGCATGCCAAGTGTAAAAGTATAATTAGGCAGGCCTAAAAAGAATTTGAAGAGGAACTAGCAATAGACACAAAAACTTATATCAATTTTTTTTAAGTACAACAGGACAAGGAAGCCTGCCAGTCAGTGGGCCCATTTGATGATCAAGGTCCCAAAAGATCAGTCATGGAAGACAAGGCTGGTGCAGAGAAGCTAAATGAATTCTTTGCATCGGTCTTCACTGCAGAAAATCTGAGGGAGATTACCTCACCTGAGCCATTCTTTTTAGGTGACAAATCTGAGGAAGTGTCCCACACTGAGGTGTCATGAAAGGAAGTTTTGGAACAAATTGCTTAATTAAACAGTAAGTTATCAAGATCAGATGGTATTCACCGAAGAGTTCTGAAAGAACTCAAATATAACATTGCAGAACTATTAACTGGTATGTAAACTATCGCTTAAATCAGCCTCTGTATCAGATGACCGGAGGATAGCTAATGTAAGGCTGATTTTTAAAAAAGGCTCAAAGGGCAATCCTGACATTACAAGCCAGTAGGCCTACCTTCAGAACCAGGCAACCTGGTTGAAATTATTGTAAAAAACAGAATGATCAGACACATAGATAACACAATATGTTGGAGAAGAATCAACAAGGCTTTTGTAAAGGGAAATCACAGTGTGATCTAGTTGTTATAGTGTACTTGGACTTTCAGAAAGCCTTTGACTAGGTCCCTCACCAAAGGCTCTTAAGCAAACTAAGCAGTCATGGGATAACAAGGAAGGTCCTCCAATGGATTAGTAACTGATTTAAAGACAAGAAACAAAGGGTAGGAATAAAGAAATTACTCACCTTGTACAGTAATCTTGTGTGTCAAGATGTGCGTCCCTATGAGTGCTCCACTGTAGGTGTCTCTGTGTCCCGGTGCTACTGATCAGAGAATTTTCATAGCAGTGTGCATTCAGCCTGCACATGCATTCCCTCCTTGTGTTCTACCACGAGGCTAACCAATGTGCCCAGGCAAACCCTCCTCAGTGCCTTCTCTACTACAGAGTTTATGATGAGAACTCTCAAGTACAGGAGAAGAGGGTGGGTCATGGAGCACCCATAGGGACACACATCTCGAAGAACCATCACTACTGCAGAAGGTGGGTAACTTCTTCTTCTTTAAATACTGCCCCTATGGGTGCTCCACTGTAGGTGACTCCTGAGCAGCAACCCACACTGGAGATTGACGCTTCAGAGTTGAGTCTGTTATGAATAATAGTACCGTAGTGCTGAATCTGGTGTCTGCAGCAGAGTCCCCCAGGACAGCATAGTGCTCTGCAAAGATGTGTGCTGATGCCCAGGTAGCTGCAGATTTCTGATATAGGGATACCATTGGAGAAGGCGACAGATGAGGAAACTGATATTATAGAATATATGTGGACTGTAAATGGAGGTGCTAAGTTGCAAACCTGGTAATAGAGTTTGATACGGTTTGAGACCCATGTAGAGAGTCTTTTTGATGAAATCACTGTGCCTTTGGACCTGTCTGTGATGCAGAGGAAGAGTCTCTGAGATTTTCTAAAAGCTCTTGTCCTGCCCAAATAAAAAGCTAGGGCTCTCCTTACACTGAGTATACGGACGATTACTTCCCTATTATCCGGGGGGAGGCTAAGGATAAAAAGTTGGAAGGTGAATGAGTAGATTCACATGAAATGCAGAAGTCACCTTGGGGTGAACTTTGGATGTGATCTAAGCATGACTTTGCAGGGAAGAACACTGTGAATGGGGAATGTGCCATCAGGGCCGCTATCTCCCCTATTCTTCTTGCTGAGGTCGTGGCGATCAGGAACACAGTCTTCATGGAAAAGTGAATTAAAGAACAAGTGGTCCTGGGTTCAAAGGGTGGTCTAGTCATTACTTTTAATACTAGACTGAGGTCCCACTGTGGGGTAGGAAGCTTGGGTTGGAGAAAGAGGCTTGCTATGCCTCTGAGAAACCTCTTCGTAGTTGGGTGGGAAAAAATTGAGTACCCTTCTACCTGCCGGTGGAAGGTCATTATTGCTGCTAAGTGTACTTTTAAACGAGCTAATAGAGAGTCCTGATTTCTTGAGATCCAACAAATAATCTAGGACTATGGGTAGAGTGGCCATATCTGGGGTGACCCTTTTGAACTGGCAACAGATCCAGAACCTGGTCCACCTTGGAAGGCAAATACGACAGGTAGTCACTTTCCCACTGTGTAAATAACACTTCCTGTACCTCTTCAGAGTATGATGTTTCTATGTGCTGGAACCATGATGGAGCCAGGATTTGAGCCGTAGTATCTAGAGGTTGGGATGGAAAGTGCATTTCTTGTTCTGCAAGAGGAGGTAAGGAGTGATTGGAAGAGTCATTGGTGCACACAGCGCCAGGGTAAGGGTACCACACCTGAGCCAGGTGGGAGCAATCACTATGATGTTTGCTTTTTCACTTTTTACTTTCAACAGCTTTCAGTAATAGAAGGAACGGGGGAAAGGCGTAAAGAAGGCCCGTGTCCCATGAAAGGAGGAGAGTGTCCCCCATTAAGTGCTGGCCAATGCCCGCTCTGGAGCAGTACCATGATAATTTCTTGTTCTGGTAAGTAGTGAATAAGTCTTTTATGGGTGTCCCCCATTGTCAGAATAAGTCGTGGAGTATCACTGAATCTACCTCCCATTCGTGATCATGTGGGAATTTGTGGCTGAGACTGTCTGCTGTCGTGTTGTGCACTTCCAGTAAGTACACTGCTGAAATTGTAACATTGTGGGAAATGCACCAGTTCCATAGCTTTAGTGCTTCCATACAAAAGGAGTGTGATCTGGCACCTCCTTAATGGTATATGTAATACATGCAGGCTCTATTGTCTATCACGACTTGTGTGTGTACCTCTGATCATCGGCAGGAAGTGAGCCCACGCTTCCTGACCGCTCTGAATTCGAGTAGATTGATGTGAAGGCATGTCATGGATGGAGACTATTTCCCCTGTACTTTGAGATCATCGAGATGTGCGCCCCCTCCTATGAAGAATGCTTCAGTGGTGAAGAGCAATGATGTGGGAGGTTGAGTGAACGAGATTTCCATGCAGGCATTTGCTGAGTCTTGCCACCAATTCAACAATAGCAATTTGTCTAGGTTGTCTTTGTTTCATTTGTAAACCGAACTAAACCAGGACTGCAGGCATCTCATGCGAAGTCTGGCATGAGGTATCACCGAAGCACCAGCGGCCATGTGCCCCAGAAGCTGAAGGCAATATCTGGTTGATATTTGGGGGCTGGATTGTACTGTCTCTATAAGCATGGAGAGACTGAGGAACCTGTGATTTTGGAGGAGCACTCTCGCTTGGACGGGGTTAAGGTCTGCTCCTATGAATTCTAGTCTCTGTACCAGTATTAATGTTGATTTTTGTGCATTGATATGCAGGCCCAGGTACTTGAATAGTTCCAGTCTGGCTAACTCCCTTGGCTTCAGCAAAGGAACTCACCTTCAGGAGGCAATCGTCCAGGCAGGGCCATCCCTAGGGGAGAACAGGGCCCAGGGCAGAAGTGACGGATTTGTCTCTTCCAGGACTGACTGCACCGGCCAATCGCACCAGCCCGTGGAGCCCCAGAAAGCACAGGACCCAGAGCAGAAGTGATGGATTTGTCTCTTCCGGGACCGACTGCACCGGCCCATGGGGCCCCCAAAAGAGCGGTTACCCAAGGGATGGCTCTACGTCCAGGTAAGGGTAAATCATAATGCCCTGGGAGCATAAGGGGGCCACCACTACTGAGAGGACCTTGGAGAATAATCTGGGGGCCAATGAGAAGCCAAAAGGGAGTACTCTGTACTGGAAGTGGTCTTGGCCTATTGTGAATCTGAGGTATTCACACTAGGCCAAGTATGATCAATATGTAGAAGTAAGCATCTTGAAGGTCAAGGGCCGAGAACCAATCTCCCTTTTCTGCCAGTGTGACCATCCTTAACTTCTGACCCTTGACAAATTTGTTCAGAGCTCTGAGGTCTAGTACGGATCTCTAACCTCCCTTTTTCTTGGGTATTAGAAAGTAGCGAGAGTAAAAGCCTTTGCCTCTTAGATGTATGGGCACTAGCTCTATGGCTCCTAAATGGAGGAGACGGTCTATCTCTTGTAATAGCAGGCTCTCATGAGGGACAGGGAAGGACATCGGGGGGGAGATGAAATAGCTTAAAGTCATCTGCCTACCATGGTGGAGCAGGCATCAGCACCTCGTCTGGTGATGACGATGAGATATTAGTGGGAAGAATAGCTTCCTCCTCGACTTCAGCCTCTCGTTCCTCTCTTAATTGTTCAGGCGGCTCGGATGCCCTCAATGCAGCAGCCTAAGGAAGATGTCTCCTTACCTCTTGAGAGGCCACTCTAGAGCCATGGGAGGCACGTGTCTGTGTGCCTGCCAAGAGTCCCAGTAGTGCCATTGAGAGGGAGGAAGGGACACAGTGGTTAGTACCATGGCTGCCCATACCAGGGAGGCTGGGGATCAGAGGGACGATACAGCGGAGGTCCATACTGGAAGGGGTTAACAGTGAGGTGGCAAAGTTTGCAGACAATACAAAATTACTCAAGATAGTTAAGTCCAAAGCAGACTGAGTAGAATTACAAAAAGTTCTAACAAAACGAGGTAATTGTTCAACAAAATGGCAGATAAAATTCAATGATGATAAATGCCAAATAATGCAGATTGGAAAACGTAATCCCAACTCTAAATACAAAATTATGGGGTCCCTATTAGCTGTTACCACTCAAGAAACGGTTCTTTGAGTCATCGTGGATAGTTCTCTGAAAACATCTGGTCAACATGCAGCGGCAGTCAAAAAAGCTAGCAGAATGTTAGGAACCATTAGGAAAGGGATAGATAAGAAGATAGAATTAATAAATCCATGGTGTACACACACACACACACACACACACATACACACACCCCTTGAATGCTGTGTGCAATTCCAGTCAGCCCATCTAAAAAAAAAATAGAGTTGGAAAAGATACAAGAAGGACAACAAAAATGACTGAGCATATGTAACAATTTCCATATGAGGAGAGAAATAAGACTGGGACTTTTCAGTTTAGGAAAGAATTGACTAAGGGGAGCGATGATAGAGATCTATACAATCATGAATGGTGTAGAGAAAGTAAATAGGGAAATGTTATCTACATCTTCACTAACACATGAACCAGGG
The DNA here is from genome assembly GCF_965152235.1 of Eretmochelys imbricata. Classification (NCBI taxonomy): domain Eukaryota; kingdom Metazoa; phylum Chordata; order Testudines; family Cheloniidae; genus Eretmochelys; species Eretmochelys imbricata. Next base: position 112,167,747 of record NC_135574.1, on the reverse strand, counting down.
GTTACCCAATGAAATTAACAGGCAGCAGATTTTAAAAAACAACAAAAGAAAGCACTTCTTCACACAATGCACAGTGAACCTGTGGAATTTGTTGCCAGGGGAAGTTATAAAGACCAAAAACATAACAGAGTTCAAAAAAGAATTAGATAAACTCATGGAGGATAGCTCCATCAATGGCTATTCACTAAAATGCTCAGGGATGCAATCCCAGCTCTGGGCACAAGCCCTGCCAGCACAAGTCTGCGGACTCAGGCTGGGAGGCTCACTTCCAGTTGCAGTGTAGACATACCTTAAGGCTCCAATCCTTCCAATACCCATGCATGTGAATAACTTTTGAGTTTGGTCATTGACTTAGCTGAGAATAGTGTCGCAACTTCGGCCCTTCTTTTTAAACTTAAAGCATGTATTAAATAGCCTTTTTATTATTAATTTAGGCAAAAAAGAATGGACTGGCCTTTTCTCTGGGCACATATTTTAAGACTGAGCTACATCATATAAAGAGAGCAGTTATCACCCATAATTACAGTTCCTGGACAGCTGTGGGACCACAAATATTTGAGAAATTAATTTAAAGTAGTAAACTGGAAGTCTTCCTACACTATGTTGCCTATCCAGTATTACCCGCATCCTCACTGTGCTGGAAAAAATGGAGCACAATCGTCAAAACTAGTAAATAGGGTCTGGATAAGAATATTCAAAGAGTCAGAAAATCTTGGTTTATAAAAGATCTCAAAATGCTGTCCATGCCACACAGACATATGTTTCCCTTGGGGAGAGATCAAAGAGAAAAACAGACAAATGAAAATCCCCACATTTTATTCCTTCTATTTCTCAATATTAACTCAATTATCAACTTTTTCTCCCCCTTAACGTTTTTGAGAGTTGTTGCAGAATTCACATCCCAGAAAATAAAGATTCTCCCATCAACTGCAGTGCAAATTTTCTCTGTGAGTAAGATGGAGTCATCTGAGCAAAGGAACCTTCACTCTTGGTTTCAAAAGGAATCAGTTTTGTGTAAGATCACTGTTTGCATCAATCTGCTCAAATGCGCTGAATCTACCTCCCCACCATAACTGGGTTAGTGCCTCCTGTAAACTAGCTCAGGTCAGGCTGTCCAGCCACAAAACCTCAGGAAGTACTATGTATGTGTTGTGGGCCCCCCCCACATTTATACGTCCAAGCATTGCATTAATCCTTTTTTGCCCTACATTGTCCTGGGAATTCATACTGAGTTGCTATAATCCCTCAATTCTGTCCAGAGTCGCTGCTTTCTAGATACAGTCTGCCATTCTGTAGGTATGACCTGCATTCCTTGAGCCTAGATGTATAACTTTGGATTTGGCTCTGTCCAAACACATTGTTTACATGTGCCCAGTTTATCAAGAAATCCAGAGCACTCTGTATGACTGCTCCTGTCCTCATCCTTACTTATCATTTGTGTCAGAAGTGGCAATTTCCCGCAATACCCTTAAAAATCTTATTGTATTAAGTTTAACTATCTTTGGAATCCATTGTATTAAAATGAAGGTTATGTATTATTGAAGACCTGGATGATTGAAGGACTGTACTGAACAATATGGCAGACAAGAATGAACTTTGGAGAAATACATGTGAAGTGGATTTCCTGTGAAATATCTAAGGGAAGATGAATGAAAATTTTCCACCCCCTCCTGGTTATGCAAAATCCCATCTTTCTGAAGCCATGCTGTGAGAAAGGGACTATGGTCTACTGATTACCTGTTCTCAGAATCTGAAGATCAAAAAGCCAGGCTGTATAAAGGAAAGACTAACCTGTGCGTGTGTGTGTTTGTTCTGAACTAAAATGGTTATGAACTTGTAACCACGGAAAAACCCCTTGGTGGGGTTTGAAGGACCCACACCTACTAGCGCCCCTACTGGACTTGGGTGTGCAAGTTGCCCTGAACTGAGACACCATTAAACCAATCTTTGTCATTCACAAATTTTATCAGCAGTAATTTTATATTTATCTTCAGATGATTGATAAAAGTGTTAAATACCATCAGAACTTGTACTGCTTCTTGCAGAACTCCACTAGAAACACCCATATTCAATGACTATTCTGCACAGACAACTACTTTTTGAGATTTATCAAAGCTCATCTTACTAGCCAGGAATTTATGAAACTTGGAGGTGGAGTAAACTAGCGACGGAGTAATTAACAGAGGATTTCAATGGGGTTTTTAGATACAGAAGGGGAAAGTGCTTTTGGTTCATGAGAGCATCCTTTAGTCTATAAATTAGTAATTGAATTGTATTGAGTTGAAAAACAGTAACAATATTTTTTGGATACATATTTGAAAGGTTGTTTTTTTTTAAATTTTGGGAGGTGTGAAGAATAATATTAAAGGGGCACCAGGAAAAAGAAAGAAAGAAAGAAAGAAAGAAAGAAAGAAAGAAAAGATAACCTTACATTTTCAACTGGAAAATGCAAGGTCACAGTGATTTAATTGAAATCTGGTGAGAAAAGCTTCACCCAGAGGTTTACCACAGGAAAATCCTGCAAGGCGGTACTACTTCTCATGAAATTTTCAATTCAATCAATATGACAGTTCCACATTTAGATCAGAAATAGGAAGGAATCCTCAAGCACTCTTCTTACCAAGGCCTCACAGAGTATTAAGCTACCTTTGCTAACCAGAGAGGAATCACTTTCTGATCTGAAAATGCCGAAACATATGTTTAAAAAAACCAATGTTCTTGGGGTTTTTTTCTTTCTCTTAATATCAAGCAGTGACACCTTTTCAACTATTTTGGATGTCTCTACAACTAACCCCAATAAGGATCAGATTTGAAATGCTACAATATAAGTCCCCTAAAAGGATATTTTGAAGAAAAAAAGACATACATTTTAAAGAAATATCTTACCTTGAATCAAAAGAATCACCCCAATTAATAGTATTCACTAGAAAAACTGATAGCATTCCAATATATTAATTTCCTGCATGGCATTATATATTTTGCACTTTGTAATTTGTGGAATTCCTCAATGATTTCTGTCCTTAAAAGGCTAAACTGAAAAGCACAGAACAGCCACTAAGCCTTTTTGCATTTGATCTCTCATTATAGATGTTTTCTTATAATACTTCCAGTGTATGAGTTTGCCTCACACAGACATAAATACATACAAACGTGCATTAAGGCCAGATTTCTCTATCCCCCATATCATTTTGGTAAGAATTTTATAGGCCTAGATCAAAGCACAACTTGTGCTATCCCACTGCTATATTAAATGTGAGTTTTAATGGGATGTGATTTATAGATTTTGAAATACTTCACAACTTTACGGTAAAGGTGAATATATACAATGCATATAATGTTTACATTTAAGCTTTACATTCTACTTACTTACCATATTTCTGAAAAAATGAAATGGAAAAAGGGACCGTGAAGATAACTAGAGAGCACAGAAAAAGTTCTAGATTTCATGCACTGTAATATCATTCAGATTTTACTTGGCTGTTTCCTGAGCCATTTTTATTGTGCTTTATTTAATTTGCTGGATATCTTCCTTGGTATACAGTAAGTAGTGGAACACTCTTTGAAGGAATATGTATCCAAAATCAAGACCTCAAAACCAAACAATTTAAAACTAATAACTATGAGGGGGCACTAAAATAAATGGAACATTAAAAAAATTCTAGGCTTGTTCATGTGTTTTCTACTCTTGTGCAGAATAAACTGATGTACAAGTTACTTCAACTTTATATATTTTACACACAACTGAAACAAAAATTCTCAACCAATTTACAGGGTAATCAGGAAATCAGACCAGCATCACTCACTCACTCACTGGTATAATGAGGGTCGTGAAACCCTTTTCCCACACACACAAAATCAGTTGCTCCTCCCCTATGAAAATAGTATCTGTGAGTCGTCAGAATGGGACTGTAATGGGGCGGTCACCCTGCTCCAGCTCAGAAGAGGTTAAAAGACAGCCCTTGGAGAGGACCAGGGCTGAGAGAAAAGGTGAGACTGATTGGAGAAGCAGCCACAGCTGGGGTCACGCCCCAATCAGGCCACAGCTGGCCCTTAAAAGGGCTGTGAGCCAGAAGCTCAGACACTCTCTCTCTAGTTCTTGAGGGAGAAGGACCTGGCTGCCTGGGATAAAAGGTAACCTGGAGCGGAGCGGAGCGGAGCGGAGCAGGGCTGGGGAAAGGCCAGAGGAGCTCCAGCCTGGAGAACCTGCAGGCCTTGCTAAAGGCCAGGAAAGGTACTGGGGTTACAGAGGTGTAGCCTGGGAATAGGCAACGGTAGCAAGTCCAAACCCCCCTTGCCGATGATAGGTGGTTTACAAACTGCAGTCTGCTCCAGTGAGCAGGGGCTAGATGCTGACTAGCAGTAGCCATGGAGGTAAGATATAGGGTTGGGGGGGTTCCCCTAGGAGAGGAGACCTAAAGTGTAGGGACACTGCCAGGGGGCAGCACCCCAAAGTAAAGGGGCACTAGAGTCTGGAAGGTACATGGGGGGCCAGCGGCAGGTGAAACACTGGCCTGCAGAGGGCACTCTGGGCTGGAAGAGGTCATTCCTGAGACAACCAGCAGGGGGTGCTGCACTGGTGAGTCATCGCTTCTCTACAGGGACCCACACGTCTGTCCCAATACTGTATCAGTGCCATAAAAAGGAGAAAAACCTGGGTACACTTTGCCTTCTGTGGACTCAACTACCAGGGCTTATATAAGCTTTTTAGGAAAAGAACCATCTCCTCCCTGAAGATGCATCCAGCTAAATAATTTTGTCCAGACTGGAGTGACTTATTGAACCTGTGGTGTTGTTTGCTTAAAGGTGAATGATATAAAGTAATCAGATACCACTGTGTGTAACTACTATCACCAGTTGTCAGGTTTCAACTCAATTTTGTAAAGCATGGCATTCAATATAGGGTGATTGTACATATTAAATAGAGGAGGAAAAGGATTGAGTTTCAAAATTGGGTAACTCACAGGCTGCAGGCAATAAGACAGGGATATAACAGGAAACAAAATCAACTAAAAAGGTATCACTTAAATTTAGACACTGACTACTTGGACTTGCAAGTTCTTCCGTATGTACATTATACCAACTCAGCATGCCACAGATGCAGTAAGTCAGTTTTAGAGGTGATGAGTAAGTGGTATAATTTGTATGACAATAAGCAGATATACCTCTGTGGAAATCTGAGATGGCACAGCTTACAAACAGAGGGCAGTGGAAGAGTGCTTCAAAGGGTTTAGACCCAAATAACCTAGATACTTTAAAAATATAATACCTAGATAAGTAAAAAATCAATCCTTTGGGAGGAAACTCTGGACAATATTCCAAAGTCATTGATCATTAAAGATCAAGAATGTTATTGAGATAAAAACCAGGAGACAGGCAGCTGAACAACTTGGACAATGTAAAATCCAAAAGTCAGTTTAGCAATGACAACTGGACACATTTTGAGGAACACTTTGTCATTGTGACAGGAGATATAGCTAACAGTCTCGGAATATTCCAAGAGATGATATAGCTACAATCTAAAATGCCACTTAAAGGGGGAAAGTGCCTTTTATCCTAATGGCTCTGAATGCTAGGAACTACTTTTCATACCAAGTTTAAATTATGACCAGGAGTAGATGACCTAACTTTTGTTTTGAATATCTACAGAACCTTTGCCTACCCCCAGAGGCTAGGCTTGAATTTTCATGCAACCAGAAATGAACCCTTCTCAAAAATGTCCTAAAAGGAAATAAGCGTGGATAGATATATCATGCCAACAGAGCAAACTACCACAGAAACCTTTCCTTCCCTTAGCACAAAGATGAAAATCACTAATATGCCTTGTAAACTCTAGAAAAGATCACTTTTTCCAAACATATCAGTCAGATACACCTCAACATCTTCTTTTGCCCTGGAAGGGATATTGGTTCAAAGACTATTGAATCTTTTTTGTTTTGAACCAGTATGATACTTACAGGCTAAATTATGCAAGTTAAATGTCACAGGATGGTGCAGAGCCAAACCACTTCGGGTGGGAGCACTGAAAGTAACTGCCTCCAAAAGCAGTTTGTGCTTTGACCTCTGTGTTCAAGGAGGAGATACACAAGTTATACTGTTCTCAAAGCTGTACCCTATTGATCTCCCCGGCGTGCCAGACCTGCTCTGCAGACCAGTGTGCAGAGTTGTGGCATTATGCATCTGGCTTGACTGTCCTTGCCACCTCTTTCCAGGTGATGTGCTCTCGCATGGGTTACACAAATGGTAGGATCAGGTTTCTTCTGGGCTCTACTCCACACAATGACAGATTATGATGTCAAAGCTGGTAGATATTTTTTCACTGAAAAGTTCTCAGTGAAAAAATTCCTTTGAATTATATAGAAAAAACACAGAAATTTATTTAATGAAAAATAAGAACTCAATGGAGTTTAAAAAAACAATTTTTTTGACATTTTTAAAGAAGAATACTATTTTGACCAACCCTACAGGCTAGCTGAATACCTATCATGAGCTCAATAGACATTGGGCACTGTTGTAATGGACTGATATATCTCCGAAACTATGAAATCCAGAATCCTCCTATGATATAGTTCATGTTTCTATACCAATATCATAATGGGACATTTGTAACAATGAAGCAAAACAAAGGTTAATCTCCAACAGACAGAGTGACAGATTGAAAGTATGATCTATTACCTTACAACTTTGGAGAAAGATTTTTTACATAGAAAAACAAGAATGGGGAAGGTCAGAGACAAATGAGTAAGTTATCTAAAATTATAGAAGATCGAAAATTATATTTTTTTCTGGGTTAGATGACTTGTTGAGTTACAAAAGATACCTGTTGAAATCCTTGTACCACTGAAGTCTAAGGGAGCTTTGTCACTGACTTCAATGGAGCCAGAATTGTTTCATAGATTCCAAGAAGGGACCACTGTGATGATCTATGGGTAGTGTTATATGGGATGTCAACCTAGAACTTCCCAAAATAATTTCTAAAGCAGATCTTTTAGAAAAGTATCCAATCTTGATTTTTAAAATGGCCAGTGATTTGGTAAATTGTTCCAATGGTTAATTACTCCCACCGTTCAAAATGTATGCCTTATTTCCAGTCTGAATTTGTCTAGCTTCAACTTCTAGCCATTAGATCATGTTAAACCTTTCTCCGCTTGACTGAAGAGCCCATTATTAAAAATGTTTTCCCCATCTAAATACTTATAGACTGGAACCAAGTAACCCCGTAACCATCTCTTTATTAAGCCAAACAAATTGAATTCTGAGAACCCATCACTATAAGGCATGTTTTCTAATCCTTTAATCAGTCTTATGGCTCTTCTCTGAACTGTCTCCAAATTATCAACATCCTTCTTGAATTGTTGAGGCACCACAACTGGACACAGTATTCCAGCAGCAGCTGTACCAATGCCAAATACAGAGGTAAAATACCCTCTCTACTCCAACTCAAGATTCCCGTTTATGCATCCCAGCATCACATTAGCTCTTTTGGCCTCAGTATCTCATTGGGAGCTCATGTTAAGCTGACTATCCACCACGCCTCTGTTTTTCAGAGTCACTGCTTCCCACTGACTTTAATTAACGCAAACTCTTTTTAACAAAATATTTTACAAAATGTCATGTTTTGTCCACTCCCAAATGGTATTCTTGTGTTGAAAAGAGCAATATTTTCACATAATTATCCTATGCCTTCAACACTTTAAAAATCTCATACTTCATTTCCATCTTCCCAACAAAAGTGAAATGCCAGTGTTTCAATGTGATAGCTGCCATTTTGTGCAAATTTCACAAAAGCGATATAAAATTTTGAACTGTTTCTCCTAAAACATTTGCTATGTTTTTACAATCAAATATGAAAGGGCAATAAATCTTTATTAATTATAACAAAATCAATGTCTGAAGTATTTTTACATGAATTATATCCTTAATACGTATCAGAAATACCGAGAAACTTGCCACTGATTTCATAAATGTTTGTTTCCCTCTCCCCAAATAGACACTTGAAAGAAGAGATTAAGTTAGATATTCATATTGCTGACCTCTGATGAGCCAATAATGAGCCATAAAAGAGTATATGCAATCTGAATTGCTAGAGCATGAGTTCAGAAGAAACAGTGACTGCTAAGGACCCGATTAGGATGTAAGACTTTTGCATATTAAATCGAATTGTTAACACAATTCCAAACCTGCTTATGCAACACAATGTCAATTTACACAGGAGATTCCTCCTGGAGAAATTCTTTGATATAAAACTGACTATTCCATCACATGGCATCTCCACATCCTCTGCTGGAGGTGTGCCACTCAGTGTAAGCTATGGTAGGGACAAAAGGAGATGTCAGAATAAGATTCCCTGTGCCTCTGCTGGCCTGCACCAGCTGCATATGTTAAAACTGCTCTGGGGAGCCTGATACAGAAGAGTCAAGGAGTCATGACTGGCTCCCTGTCACATGCCCATCTCCCTTATGCCTGAGCTCTGCTTGAGTTCAGGGAAGAAATGAACCCTTAGTAACTTGTTACATGTCTTCCAGTTGGAACTCCATTTCATGACAAATTTTGAGGTTTTGAAATTTGTTTTCATTCTGCATTGGAACAAAACAGGGACCTTTTGAAATTATTCACGGAAAAAGAGACCAACTCCAAGTAGCCAATAGTTCAGCTGTTAGGGAATTTACGTGGGATGGGGAAAAGCCAGGTTTAATTCCCTTCTCTGAATCAGGTACAGCAAGGACTTGAATCTGGATCCCTAACATCCCACATGAGCATCTTAACCACTGAGCTTTTGGCAACTCTGGGGGTATATCTCTCCCTCCCACCTCCTCTGCCCAGAAATTCTATCTGGGTCCTGAGAAACCTTCCCAACAAAAGTTTCATTTAAATAGATATATTTTTGTGTAATGTTGCTTGATGAATCAGCATTTCTCAACCTAAATAAATACATAATGTTCAGTTGAAAAATTCCCAGCTGGCTCTACTTTTCAGTCCATGAGCCAGAATATTTTTTTATGCATCTAACAATAAATGAAATGAGAGCTACAGTAGGATAAAAAAAAACACAAATGAAATTTGGGTAGATCATCCTCTTGATTTTAAATCTTCTAATTGAAGCTTACTCGGACCTCTAAAAATAATGCTAAATTATGTAAAATATAATGTAAAATAGAAGCCACTTAATAAAAAAAAATCTCAAATCCTTCTTGGAGTTTAAATGTTAAGTGTCTTGAGTAGCTGACAATAGGTTTCTCCCAAGAAACAACTCGTCTAGACATAGGAGTCAGGATTATTAGAGCTAGCTGTCAGGCAGCTTTCTGAACTTTCTACATTTCTGTTAGCTGAGGGTCTTGGCCCAAGCTGACCTTCTGTATTCTATTTGAGGCAATCACATCAAACTCCTTTTCTGATGATCCAAAGTGAATGGCACTCTGCTAATGACTCTCTGTGCTATGCTTCAAGATTCATGACCGTTCCATCCAAAGGAATTATGGATCCCATATCTTTTGCCGGCAACTAATGAAATCCTTTCAATACAAAGACCCTCTGTCTTAATGCTAATTCCAAGGATATCAAAGTAATTGATAGGCTTCATGAATAAATCTGTGTGCCTTAAAATACTTAACCTTCAAAAAAAAAAATTCCATCAATTTACAAATCACCATGTCTTTAAACAGTGAAATTGCTAATTAGAAAAAATCCTGAGCATTTCACATGGAGTTTGCACTGATGGGGGGGGGAAGTTTGTTTCCTTATCAAGTGATTTTATATACGGAGTTCAAGCAGTACACAATTATTAACTGCCACAAGACATTCTCTGACCTCTGGATAGGGAGGACTCCTGCTCAACAACAATTCCATACCCAGCATTTCCAATGCTGCTTCTGATTTTAAAAAAAATCCAGACTAATTATGTAACAACTGACAGTGCCAACATACGCTGGGACTTAAATGAACTCCTAATTTGTAAAACGTTCTCAAGGATGCTGTATTATTAAGAATTAACATTTTTCTTGCTCAGCGGCAATTAGTGAACATTTAAGATAATGAATATTTATAAAGCTAATCTTAAAACTATATCTTACTCTCTCTTTTGCAATCAACTTTTTGCATTTAATTGCATTCAACATACTAATGGCAACAAGATTTTTATACTTTACTTTTGGGGGCAAAAGTCTGCTTTTGCTACACTGGTTCACGTGGGGCTAAGGAAAGTAGTAAAAACAGTTCTTCCCCATGTATGTGCAAAAGGCAGGGTATCTGCAATAAACAGAGCACCAGGAGACAGTCATGCTAGCACATATTCTCAGGGATCATCTGTATGGAAAAAGAAAAGTTCAGTTCTCTACGCGGCTCACAGGTTTGCTGAAGTCAACAGCAATTACTAACTATGAGGTTCTCACTGCTCCTGTTCAGAAAAGCAGCCTGTGAACTATACTACTCTATTCATTCTGGCTAACAGGATCCCTCTAGCAAAGGACACTGCAACGGCCAGCATCCTTGCACCTGTTGACTGCACTGGTAAAGATAGAATTTGTCCTCATGTGCTTCATTCTTAGTAACAGTAAATTCCACTATGTGTTACAATTTACACTCATATGAAACTTTGGAGCCATTAGTAGTTTCCCATGCTATGCTGCTTTTCCTTACCTATCGATATATAGTTCCTACCAGTTCTCTCACACTAATCTGGACTGTCAACAGAATTTTTTCAAAGGATGCATCAGGGGATTGCAAATGGGAATATGGACTCTTTAAACTCTAGGTCACTGGATCTAATCCAGGGGTTCTCAAACTGGGGGTTGGGACCCCACAGGGCATCACGAGGTTATTACATGGGGGGGGTCATGAGCTGTCAACCTCTACCCCAAACCCCACTTTGTCTCCAGCATTTATAATGGTGTTAAATATATTAATGTTTTTAATTTATAAGGGGGGGGGTCACACTCAGAGGCTTGCTATGTGAAAGGGCCCCGATTCAGCAAAACTCTTAATATGTCCTTAAGTCCATTGACATCAATGGGACTTAAGCACATGCTTTCAGTATTTTGCTGAATAGGCATGGATTTAAGCACATGTTTTGCTGTCTTGGGACCAGAGTATTTCAGCTTGCAGTTCTCTTAATCCAATACCTTTCACAAGTACTATAACATATTTTTCCTTTATTAAATAGATTCTCCACACGTGCTATACATTAGGTAAATCACTTCTTGTTCATTAATCATGCTACCTAAAACAAGCCATTTTCTTCCTCTTTGGTTTATTACACATCTAAAAATGCAGCCCAGTCTCCGCAAGCAGTGGCTCTCAACCTTTCTGTACCCCTTTCAGGAGTCTGATTTGTCTTGCATACCCCCAAGTTCCACCTCACTGAAAAACTACTTAAAAATATAGAAGTGTCACAGAACACTATTACTGAAAAATTGCTTATGTTCCCATTTTAACATAATTATAAAATAAAATCAATTGGAACATAAATATTGTACTTACATTTCAGTGTATAGTATATAAAGCAGTATAAACAAATCATTGTCTGTATGAAATTTTAGTCTGTACTGACTTCGCTAGTGCTTTTTATGTAGCTTGTTGTAAAACTAGGCAAACATCTAGATGAGTTGATGTACTCCCTGGAAGACCTCCACATACCCTCAGGGGTACATGTACCCCTGGTTTAGAACCACTGACTTAGAGGACATCACTATACACCATTGATCAGAAGACCCTGTTTTGAGAATGCAACACTTCCTCTTAGGCTACTGAGACTGGGAGTGCTGCAGAACAGATGTTTTTAACTTCTACTGAGGAAGGTATATTTTACAATAAATTTTCACAATCCTATGAGGATAATTACAAAGCCATGTTCGTGCCTCAAAGAGCAGTCAATAATAGGGCAAGCATAGCAATTTTAACTTTAATGTGGGGGAAATGCAAAGGGGTTTCTGATAGCATCAGGATCCCCACTGAAAAGAGGTTACCACCTTGAGTTATTTGGTTGTTAGGGCAAGGAAGAGCTCCATTTAGATATGCAGTAAGCATAGTTGTTGAACTTGTCTCTTCTGAGGCTAATGTCAAGGCTGGGGAAATACTCTCCACTTAAGCTAAAAGGGGAAGGGGGCAAGCCTGGAAAGTGAAGATGGGATAATAAAAATAGTGCTGGAGGATTACAGCTGTAGTCAAAACTCAGAAATTACACAGATGGAATGATAATGATTGACGATGCACAGGGACATCTTTTGAAATGGTCGTCATTTACACATTTCAAGGGTAAAACCAGCTTACACTTTGACTTCTTGGAATTACAGAAGAGTGTAAATAAATCTCAAGAACTCCATACCTTATTAGCATGACTGCCCAAGGTAAAGAGATGAAAACTCATCTCTTTTGGCCTGTAGTCTTTGGAGAAATAGACCTGCATCAAACAATCACCAGGCAGAAAAATCTACAATCTGTAAGAGGTCTCTTACCACTTCAACGATAAAACTGGACCAGCCCCCATCTGAAAGCATATGCTCTCACTCTGGTGGGTAGGAGACTAATGAGCTCTTCTGGGCCTGTTCAACACTAACAAGGCATACCTGCAAGGCTTCTTCTGCACAGGGGTGGGAGGTGGCTTAAAAAGGGAAAACCTGCCACAGGAAAGGAAAGTGAAGAGAACGGCTGCTGCATCTCCGACTGCCAACAACAGAGATGGGTCAGCCAAGAGGGAGACCGTCGTAGGCCTCACTGCTCCCAAAGCTGCATGGACCAGCTGCAAAGCAGTACATCCCAAGATATGGGGCTGGAGGTAGACCCCACTAAGGGACAATTGACCTCGATAGACCAAGCTCAAAGAGCTGGAGCCAGAAAGACTGCCTGAGAGACAGGCTATCTTTGCCTTTCTTTGTTTTCATTTGGATTCCCCTCCCTCATAGAAGAAAGGTCCTCTCCCCTCCCTTTTGTTTGTTTCACTCAGAGAATCCCTCATGTGCTGTGAACTGGTGGGAAGGACACTAAACAACTGGCAGCAGGGTCTGGAAGAGGCTTGAGGGAATCCCTGCCATCATGCCCCAGCAGAAAGAAGATGCTCCTAGCCCACCCCCACCTTCACCTCTGCTTGGGAACATTGGTGCATGGGCACACAGATGTGTATGAGATTTTAATTTCTTGTCCCTTTGTTGTTTTAGGACAGGATGAGTAACTCAGACAGGATTTTCTCTGAAAGGGACTGGCATCACAAGCTTTTTGCGGGCAAGTGGGACTTCATGTATTTCACTGTGAGCTTGAAATTGCATTAAAATTCCCCCTCAAAGAGATGTTTTTCTTTTTGAAGGGGTAGCTTATGTCATGGCCACTAAGGGAGAAACTGCTGATCACTGAAGCAGCCATAATATCCTTCAAATTGCAGTCTTCATAGAGATGGTTTTGACATTGAAAGAAATGGATTAAATGCTGTTTCTGCCAGGAATCTAGGTGCCATGTAATATATTGAAATGGGAATATTTTTCTTGTAAGCATGTCTCCAAGAGACATGAGCATTTTTTGTTTCCACAGCTGCCAGATTAACAAATTGGAAGAGAAGCCAAAATGATTCCAGCAAGTTGGGTCCTAGATATCAACCCTCCTAAGCACTAGCTCCCTGGCCTTGATCCAATTAATTGAGGCCTCTAGTACTCTCTCTTTGTAGAACTACAAGTATGATGTCCACTTCAGAAGAAAATGAAACACTGCTGACTTTTTTGGAAGATATTTTACATTTAAGTGGCTTTTTAAAATGTAATCCAAAAGGCCCTCTTGGTTGCATGTTTCTTTGCTAAACAACTTAGATGTACCAGTAAAATAGCACCTAATTTATAAAGTCTTGATAACAGGAGGCTTGAACACAGGCATACTATAGATCTCAGAGAAAGTAATGAGTGGAAGAAATTTGCTACATTGCTCAACAATATCTTCCAGTTGGCTCTAGCTGATTTCACCTGCCAGAGAATACGGTTTCACATTTCACCATTCTCTAGAACAGAACTGGAGGAGATGTCAGAATTTAAAGAATCCACTCTTTGCATACCTTAGTTTGAACTTGAGTCTCTCTCTCTCTCTCTCCCTCCCACCCCCAGAACCAAGGGTGGGGGGAAGGAAGGAAGTCTGCTTTATCCTTTTAATTAGATTTGGATGGAGAAGAAAGAACAGATTTCTGGGGGGTAAAGAAAGTTCCATGTCTCCCCGGGTCTCTTCTTTTAAGAATAATAAAACTCCCATTCCCTTGACTTCAGTGGGGTCAGGATTTCACCTTTGATAAATGTGTTAGTTTAAAACATTTGCCTGAGGACAAAAGCCTCTCAACATCTTTCAATTACCTTAATTAAAAAAGTGAAACTTTCCATGACCCAAACCTGCAGCTATTTGATTTAATCCAGGAGACCCACCAACCAGGGCTGGATATAGGCAAAAACACATTGTCAAGCTGTCTGGAGTGACTCAGGTGTTTGAGTACCAACTTCAGGGCAGACTGTTAAGAAGCAGGGTCCACACCCTAAATTGGTTGTGAGTTCTATACTTAGATTTTACCAACCAAGGATGAAGTGTGAATTCCTCTTGCTTTACCACAGTCTCAACAAGGAGTCACAGACAGTCCCCTTGGGGACTTTGGTACCTCTTGCCACCCAGAAAAGCTTGCCTTTGTGATAGATGGTCCCTTACACCAAAAATCACAACTATAGTCAGGTTACCCTCAGTCCCAAAGGACCGGTCACTTACCTCAGGTCAACTGCACTTCAGATCTCACACCAAAGACAACGGTTGTCGCCAATACTATAATAAATTAACTTTAAGATTTATTAACAAAGAAAAAGAAATGAGGGCTATTTACAACATCAAAGCAGGTAAACAAACACACACAAATGAGTTACAGTCTTAGGTTCTAAAAGGTTGTAGAAGCTTCTCTAGTAAACAAGCTCTGTATGTCCTTTAGGGCTACCCAGGCCAAGTACTGGGGATCTTTTGCTTATGCTTAGTATTTCTTGCACTTCAGAGTCCAAGCAGCATAAAGATAGTTTCTTCTTGTCAGGAATTTCAATTCCTTTCCCCCAGAGATCAAGTTGATGGGACAAGTCCACATACATGTCTCCACTTCATAGGTGTAGGGGGAGCAATCAACAAAGTCTTGTGTCCTCTGATATTCCACAATGGTTTGTCTGGTGTTGTTGGGCCTTCTTTTGTTGGGCAGGAGATAACATTTCCTGTGACAAACTAGTATTTCACACTTGGCATTACTTCTCTCCTGACTGTGGGCGATTTACAGTTTCAGAGCAAAAACTTAAATATTACCTTATAACATGGGGTACAGATATTATTAGCGAGTAACTCATGCAGCAACTTACAAGCACGTTATTAAGTCTAAATACATTGTTATAAATCTAGTACCTATTTTACCAATACTAACACACAGGTGAGCCAGACTGGTTTCCAGCTATGCACTGATGAGTGTTCAGTTCAGGCCTAGGGACCTTGGCATGAGCTGGCACCTGGTCTGCTGGCATCACATGTTGCTAATACCACTCTTGGGGGGGGGGGGGAAATAAGAAGGCTCCATGGGGGAAATAAGAAGGCTCCATGGCAGTGCCCCAATTTCTCCAGAAGGGGAGGGAAACTCTGCCATTTCCACTCCAAGTGGGTACAGAGCTATGGCTGTGGAGGCTCTGCATCATGATCTGTTTAGGCACCTGGAGTGCCTTAACCTGGCCCTGCACAAACTCAAATGCAAAATTACCATACACTATTTTTTCATCAATATCAGGTTTTGAATTAGTGCTCTTTATTTTCCCATCCATCTCACACATGAACATGAGGTGGGGCGGAAAAACTATCAGGCATCTCATGAGGGACCAGAAGTCTGGCTGCGATTCAAATTTTAAAGTATTATTAGGATGGCTAAACGGTCTCTCCAGAGGCTGGTACGTAAACAAGAGTGGAGCTGTGACTTCTGCTTCTCTGCTCGTCTCTGTTCATTTTATTGTTACATCATCCTCCCAAGCCGCCTCATGTCTGTTTTGCCCATCTGTTGCTTCCTGTCTGTCACCTTTGTCAGTTAGCTCTCTGGCACAGGGACCGTCTTTTTTGTACTTGTCTATACAACTCCTAGGTGATACTGTACTATAAATCAATCTATGAGGAACTGAGCAAACCCAGTAATAAGGAAAGTTTTTTCCAGTGCCTTTCTCTGCTGGTGCCACAGGATGTGAATGTATTTGTCCAAAATTGGGTGACAGAACCAGAAAAAATGGTTGTATTCTGCCATTGTAAAAATTTCACAACATATGATAAATAGTTAAACTGTCTGAATAATCTGGGTTAACAACAGATAAAGGGCAGGGCTTCACTTGCAGATGTAGAGCGCTTTGAGTTAAACCAGCCTAAGGAGAGCGCACTAGGGAAAGAGCTGCAGTCTGTCCACACTGACAGTTTCAAGCGCACTGGCATGGCCACATTTGCGGCACTTGCAGCCGCATTGGGAATGGTGCATTGTTGGCAGCTATCCCAGCATGCAAGTGCCTGAAACATGGTTTTCAAATAGGGGGTGGGGTGGAGTCTGACAGGGAGTATGTTGTGTGTATGTGGGGGGACAGACAGTGGTTTTTGGGGGGCTGAGAGCATGTCAGCATGCTGTCTTGTAAGTTCAGACAGCAGCAGGACCCCCACCCCCACCCCCCCGCCTCTCTCTCTCTCACACCAGCATTCCACACTAATAGCTTGCTTTGTCTTGGAGCAGATAAGCAGCCAGCTGTCAGAAACAGAGCTTTCAAAGGGCATATCCGCATTCCTGCAATGATTCAAAATCAGTGACAAGAGTGGCCACTTGACTTAAGGGGATTATGGGATGTTTCCGGAGGCTGATCAGAGCGCAGTAATGCAACACCTTGTTCACAGTGGCACCGCGGTGCTCCAGCAGGGGTGCAGCAAATGTTATTCCACTCGCCAAGGTGGAGTACCAGCAGCGCTGTAGCTGTGGAGTCAGAGCGTTCTACATGCCTTGCCAGTGTGGACAGGTAGTGAACTAGTGCGCCTGGGGCTCCTTTATTGCGCTGTAACTCGCAAGTGTAGCCAACCCCAAAGCTAAAAGTAAAAATACAAATCTGGGAGTTTAAATATGGATTTAAATTTCTTTTTTGATAACCATACAAAACACAGTTTACAGAAAACATACTTCTAATAGCTTCTTTAAAATGAACACATTTAAAAACATCTCCATAGTGATCAAATAAAGATTCCCCAAATAAAGATTCATTCAAAGGGAGAATACAAGGATTCTCTGTACCAAAAGCATGGACACTCTGGGATCCAAGCACTCATCCTTACCATTTACCAGGCAGCAGAGATGTGGAAAACTCTCAGAATCCAAGTTCTTAGCAATGCATGAGTGAAGAAAGAGTTTCTTCTCTTAGTGTCCTTACGGGAAGGACTTCCAGAGAGTAGGTCCTCTCCTAAATGTTGCAAGGAGTGAACTGAAACCTCGCTTTAATGCTCTGAGTAATCTGACAGTTACTGGAGATAAACTTTCCATTTCTGATTCACAGAACTCCCAGCACTTCCCTTAGTATTCCCCTTCCTAACTGATAGGATATGCAGAATTACAATAGTAAGGATTTAATTTAAAAAAAAAAAGCCTTGGAAAGGATATATACCTTCCGTGCATAAACCAGCCTATAAACAATTGGGAGTCAGGAGAAAATTTCCTTGTGGAGTAGTTACTTTATAACTACTACAAAGTTAATTGAGCATTCCATGGAAAGTTCTGGTACTGGTCATTATCAGAGATCAGTAATCTGACAAAGTATTTCAGTTCCTAAAATACCGCCATTAAGTGGCAGCCAGTCCCCTTTTTGGGATGCAACTTGCTCACATAAATCTATTCCAGTATTCAGACCGCATTCTGGTAGTCATCAGATACGTCCTTAAGAGCTTGACATCCTAAACTCATTGTGTGTATATGAATTTTTATCAGAGTTTTGGGGGGAAATGTTATCCTGTCTCAGATATATTATTTTCTATGTGACATGACGCAGCAGATTTCCATTTTGAATGAAGTGAAAAAGGAATAACTGGAGACAGTATCAGAGGCCTTCAGCGTATGTTGATTCTGAACAGAATATTTCAAGCAAAACAATAGCAAATCCTAAAGCTCCCCGCCACCAATTCCAGGGGTTGCAGAAATGTAAGAGTTCAGTTCTGCAGGGTTGTTTTTTGTTTTGTTTTTAAACTCAATACACTTCCTATTGACAATAAGAGTAACTCACTAGATATTCACTTTCGCAGAAAGGTGAAAAAGTACTCACTGTGTGCAGATGATACTGTCGGTCATTCACATGTGTACTAGTATTATGAAATAGATGCCCTGGGGTTTTGGTTTATAAAGTATTGGTGGAGAAGGAAATGCTCTATAGTCTTTCTTCCACAGAATTTCCATGAAAATATCCAAGACTTGTTTGTTACATTTATCACTTCTCTACTGGACTTGTCCTCTATGCTAGATCCCATTACTTCTCTGGTTGAAGACTCCTTCTCCTGAACCAGTGTGGATGTTCTTGCAACTCTTTAAGATGGTCCCCAAATCTTTTGGACCACTTTACAAACATCTGATCCAACAGTTGTGCTAATATTTCAGCAAGAAAAGGAACGCAATTCCTTTCGTAAACCAGCCTTTAAAGTTCAAGCTTTCTATAGTCTTCATCTTGAGGACTATATAGCCCTGACCCTGACTATTTCGCCAGGCATTTTTTAACTTCTCCAACCTCCTATGTAGAAAGGAATTTGAAGAGTGTGCAATTTTATAAGGTGTACAGAAATGCCTCAGGTTACCACTTTGTTGCTTTGCAGAATTTTCCAGTTGTGAAATCTTAATTCACAGTTTACCACATATGAAACGCTCCTGGATCTCCAAAGTCTTATCTATATCAGTGAGCTTTTACAACCTGCTCCCTCTCGCAAAAAACCTTCACCTTTACTTGTAGCACAAGATGTTGCAGTGTATTTTGTTTTGCGTGACGAGGAAAAATCATGCTAGGCCAGAAGGTGAGATTTTCAAAAGCACCTACACTTTCGAAAAAATATCTCCCTATACATCTTTTAAAAATCTGGCCCCTCATCAATTAAATATATTATTTAACTGGCAATTTGTTTAGCTTTGCACAATACAAAATTAAGGCATTATAAGGGTTTTTGTAATAGGCAATCTAAAAAAAAAAAATTTTCAGTCTGGGCACTAGTGTCAGCAAAGGAGTTTACAGGAAAGAATAGCAATCCTGTGTTAATTATTTCACTATATTTCACCTTAGCTTGGTTTCCATAATGAAGCCATATTTTAAGGGATATATAATAGCTATAAACATAGCCATGAGCTGGAACTTTTTGTATCAGGTGCCAAATGAAAAACATTTAATTTTAGTTAAAACTTGCAGTTTGAAGTTGTTATTTTTAGAAGGTTAAAAAAATAGGTTGATCCCTCTACACAACATTTTAAAAGTTTCAGTTTGAAAAATGACATTTAACAGGTTCATAAAATAGTCTAATTGCTTTTTTTAAAGAGAATAGTCAACATTTTATTACCATAAAACAAAATCATGGTTAATGTTGTTTCACATTAATCACACAACCCCCTAGTAATTCCACTTGCTATTATTACTTCTATGTTCTGAAAGCTATAACAACACTGCCCATTTAGTAATATTGCTCATTTTTATTACATCTTTTTTCAAAAACTTTCTACAGCTGTATAGAATTTTGTAATATCTGCTGCAGTGGAACACATTCCACTAAAAAAAAATGTGTACAGCAGATTATTTTTGTGTGTCAATGTCTTACTAAAGAAAATACTACACATTTTAGTTCTAATCCACTGATTAATGTTTAGAGAATGTAAATAATAACATTAAGAACTCTTAACGTAGTCACAAAAAACATCGTGGCCCAGAGCCTGTGCTATGGTCCAAGGAGCACACAGTACAGCTAACAGAGCATTTTACATTCCCACAATTCTGGGCTAGCTATGTGACAGGTGAGTATCTCAGTGTAATTTACAGCCGCCTACAGGCTGCTCCAAGTTACATTCTTTGGCAACTGCCTCTATTGGCCAACATAGCAGCAGCGCATCAGTGGAGAATAGGAATGTCCACCCAAGCCTTTGTTAACCAACTACATCCCATATTGAGGCAGAAGGGTAGTTGCATATGCCATGTAGCATTAACATTTTGTTTGATGTGCACTGTAAGTTTTCATGTTTATGTGTAATGGATTTATAAGAAGCCAACTATTTTCTAATCAGACTTGCTTGTCCAGCATAGCTATAAAACATTCTGCCCATGTTTTGATGCATGTCTCTTTCATTCTTCCAGTTTTATTCAAATTTCTTTCTTGTCATCAGTATCACTATTTGTGTTGGGAATTTTTAATATTTGTCACTTTCCTGTTGATTTCCAATAATACAGATTATTCATGATCAGTCTTCTCTCCACTTTAAAAAAGGTTAAATAGACACAACTTTTTGGTTTTGATGATGAAAGACTACATTAAAATGACTATCCTCACAGAATCATAGACTATTAGGGTTGGAAGAGACCTCAGGACTTCAGCTAGTCCAACCCCCAATAAGTCCAACTTATCCTCCTGTAAATCACACCCATATTTTTTTTGGTTCACCACAGCATATGACCACAAGCTTTAACTTTTAGTGTCATAGATTTTATTTCGTCATATTATTGTTACTTGAACAGAGTTATGTGACTAATAGTAATAAAATAAACAATGAAATATTAAATATAAACAGTGACCCAAACACTTTATAGCATTTGTGCACTCTGACAAGAGGGAGGCAAGAAGTGGCAGGAGGCAAAAAGCTTTCATCTGGAGAGTTTGTGCAGCTGTTATAAAATTATTTTGCCTACATCTATGGTGACTTATGTAGTTACAAACCTTTCATACACATGCTTGCTTTGAACCAGGCAATCTACACTACTAATTTGGACAATAAATCTTAAAGCAGCATGGATCAGCAAAAATTGCATGTCCAGATTAAATCACAGTAAAAAAAATAAAGTTTAATAACTTCCATTAAGCACTTTAAGCTCTAATGTAACGCAATACTAATAGCACTAATATATGGCCTTTGGCATAACATCTAAATAAATCAGAGCTCTAGTCCTTAATGTCCTTCTGAGTACAAAAGGGTTTTAATGTTTCTTTTTCTTTAAAAGCCTGAGGAAATCAACATGAAAATGGGGAGTCAGAGCAGGAGGAAGCTTATCACAAACAACAGGTACACATTTAAGGAGTAGATGAGCAAGGGAATAATGAATGCTGTATATTAAGACGTGTATCATCATTGTACCAAACCAATTATGAGGATGCGACGTCGGTAAACCTTTTAACATAAAATGAAGCAAAAAGAGTCTGAAATTCTGTTCTGACTGTGACACATTATTCCCTTTTAACTTTTTTAGGGCTGTCAAGCAATTAAAATATTAATTGTGATTAATCGCACAATAATTTGTGCTGTTAAACAATAATAGAATACCATTTATTTAAATATTTTGGATGTTCTTCCACATTTTCAAATATATTAATTTCAATTTACACTTTGTATTGTGTTGTGAGTATTCACTTTATATTTGTTTTTTGCACTGTTAAAAAACAGAAGAAACAGTATTTCTCAATTCATCTAATACAAGCACTGTAGTGCAATCTCTTTATCATGCAAGCTGAACTTACAAATGTAGAATTATGTAGAAAAAATAACTTCACTCAAAAACAAAACAATGTAAAACTTTAGAGCCTACAAGTCCACTCAGTCCTACTTTTTCTTCAGACAACTGCTCAGACAAACAAGTTTGTTTACATTTGCAGGAGATAATGCTGCCCTCTTCTTGTTTACAAGGTCACCTGAAAGTGAGAAGAGGCATTCACATGGCACGGTTGTAGCTGGTGTTGCAAGATATTTATGTGCTAAATACGCTAAAGATTCATATGTGTCCCTTCATGCTTCAACCATCATTCCAGAGAACATTGTTTTGTTTTTCAGTGCAGTTATGTAACAACAACAAAAATCTACATTTGTAACTTGCACTTCCATGATAAAGAGGTCACACTACAGTACTTGATGAGGTGAATTGAAAAATACTATTTCTTGTTTGTCATTTTTACAGTGCAAATATTTGTAATAAATATAAAGTGAGCACTGTACACTTTTTATTCTGTGTTGTAATTGAATTCAGTATATTTGAAAATGTAAAAAAACCCCACAAATACTTAATAAATTTCAATTGGTATTCTATTGTTTAATGGTGTGATTAATCGTGATTAATTTTTGAGTTAATCGCATGCGTTAACTGCGATTAATCGATGGCTCTACTTTTTTTTACAAGATTATAGAAACACCAAGAAACTGAACAGCATCTGTAGGTTTTGAGGAAAGCTGACTTATTACATATTTTAACTCAGTTTTACCCATGTTGATTCAACCCATGGGCTCTCCTGTCTAACCAGAATTATCCATTTCCTTTACTAATTCAGCCCTGGAAGCACACTAAATAAATTGCTGTCTGGCCAGTATCAAGGGAAACATACAGTATAAACAGTTGGCTAGAGTTATCACTATCACACTTAATTTTACTGAGATAAATAAGGAATCCCTAGGCATGTCTATCATTTAACATAGTAAAGAATAGGCTATTTTGACAGCAGTCAGCATATGCGTTCATGAGTAATTGACATAAATCAATAGATGGTGGAAATACCGACTATAGAGTCACTGTTAATTTTCTTGCACCACATCCTAATCCTTGTGATATGTTCATCACCTCCTTTGCTTTATTTGTCTGTAAATAAATGTAAAATAATAAACCCTGGTAATAAATGTAAACTATCAGACCCTGGAAAAAATAAAGCCAGCCTATGAGTCTCTCTCCAAAGAAAGTCTTCAAGTCTCACTTCCCCACCAGTCCTTACGTGATCCCTGAGATAATTTTTCATCCTTCTGAATTAGTGTGAGATGCTAACTTGGGTTATGCCGTACTTTCCAACAAAATGAGAATGTGATTACCATCCAGTTTGCTTACTGTACTTTTTGCTGTTGTGATGAATGGAAGCTAAATCTATTCACCAACTTCAGCGTGTCCTGCTGTGATTGACTTGGAGAAAATACCACTTACATCCAAGTTGACATGACCAAGAGAAAAGTGGTCACAAACCAATATTTTATATTTCTAAGCAAGAGGAGGGGTTCTAATCCTGGTAGTGGGACAGGATTGTGTGTTTCTAGGAAGACTGGAGGGGGGTTGGATTGGAATTAATTGAGGAGGTCATGAGCTGCCAGGAGGATGGGTTAGGTTGGAAGGGTTGCGTGAAGTGGGAAACAAGTCATTTATGAATGAGGATGTGGGTGAATTGGTGGTATGTGTGAAGAGGGGGCTAGCCGGGAAAAAGGTAGACTGATGAGGGAGAAATTTGGACTAGGTGTGAAAGGCCAAGGGTTGATGGAGAAATAAGTACTATTTTCTTCCACGCTGACCTTTAAAGTAAAAGTGTCTTACGTTTTTCATTTGGAAAGTGGAGGTTGGGATGAGGGAGTTTTTTCCTTTCTTGATCACCAAACACAAATTGTCATTCACTAAAATACTTCCCTGTTACCTCACTCCTTCCCCTAATGTATCCCAGTTTTTCACTTTGAAAATATAATCAGCCTGCAGCAGAGGGTAATGGTCTGTGTAGGGAGGAAAAGAACAAAAGAATGGCCATACTGGGTCAGACCAAAGGTCCACCTAGCCCAGAAATCTTGCTATCTACAGCCCCTCCATTATTTTGTGCACCAGGCATCACTGTCCCCTCCCATATTTGTCATTCTTGGAAGAGGTGGCAGGGCTCCTCAAAATGCAGAGGCACTAGCAGTTCTGCATGCCTGTGTATACATGGCTTTTGGGCTTCATTTACACTAACACATTGTGCTGTTCCAACTATCATCACAGTCGCCTAGCATTCCTCAAACTGTTGCCTACTCTCCTGATTTTAATGCTAGTCTCGTGTTGTTTGGTGGTTTTCTTGCAGCATCAGCTCCTAGAATCCTGTGATTACATGAGAATTTCAACTTTCCTTCTCCCCTCTTCCCCCTCCCCCCCAAAAAAGGAAGTTTCTAACCCTCATAGTATGACCAAATGCACCCCTGTATTCACACCCTACACACTGTTGTATTAATCTTTCTATAGAATATAGCTTGTGAGGAATCATTTGCAAAATAACTCACTGCTCAATAATATTATGCTGAAATGTGTGTAGCAAAATATATATGTAAATTTATGAACATAAGATGAAATTATGACTGAAATGTGTTTACTAGGCTGGGGAAGGGGTAAACCTGTTTCTCAAAGAGAAAGGACAAGCTAATGCCTCTAGGCAGGCGTCAAAGTTGACTGGCAATCACTGGTCAAGTGGCCATTCTTTAGCAAAAGAGAAGGGCAGGAACAGATTGATCTGCATTTTAATACACACCACCACAGAACCTCTTTCACCATGAGACTCCATGTCTCTGTCCTTACAGACAGAAGGAACTTTTATCTCAGGGTAACCCTCAGGAAAATGCATTTCTAAGAACAACTGAACTATAAAAGTGCAGGTAAAAATAGCCCAGAGGTTCTCTCTTTTTCACCTAAGTCTTCAAAGGAATAAGCTTTGGGAGGAATTCTGACATGAGAATTTGGTTAGTCTCGTTGCTGGGATCACGAGATAAGGATTTTACTTTGATCCAAGTCTAATTTAAGTTTTAGCTACTAGGAACAGTTTTAACTTTATATCTTTTGTAACCATTTCTGACTTTAATACCTTGTCCTTAAAATCTCTCTCTTTGTAGTTAAACTTTTTTTTAAATCAAAAGTAATCCAGTGTTATGTTTCAACTGAATTGTTTGGTTGCGCAAGTTAAAAGTAGCGAACTGTTGTATATTGACCCCTTACAGAGGCAATGGACTTCTAATATCAAACTGTCCAGAAGAGGGCTAGACAGTATACAACACACATTTTGGGGAAAATTCAGGACTAGGACTGGGTTGGGGTCACCCTTCAGGTCGTAACCAAGGCCAGTTGAAGCCAGAGTGTGACAGGTGTGTTGCTGACCAGCTGCTGGGGTCAGAGTTGCTGGACCAGGGCTGTAGCTATATAGACACTCGGGGAATGACCCACATGCAGATCAGTGTTTGTGAGTGGCCCAGGTTGGGAGATACAACAGAGATACAACAGCAAAGCATGGTGAGACACCCAGGGTTGCAAGGTTGGTGGTGATTTAACTCATCACTGGTTTGGAGTTGCTCCCCAGAATGTGACACAGTTAGGGGAAAAACCTTGAAAACTTGACCCAACTGAACCCTAAAGGCTCAAAAACCCAATGACAAATAAAAAATACCCCAGTTATTTTAAAAGAGACTGCTTGGTAAGATAATATGATTGGGGGGGTGTATGTCCAACTTGTGATTTTTGAACATCTAGGTCATCAATCCTGCATCACTCACCCACATGCAAAGTCACTACTGGTGATGCCCAGGTGTTCACTCCAACATTAGGCCTGGCTTGCTCTGACAATATGCACCTCTCCTTGGAGATTTCTTATACTTTTCTAAGCAACACTGGCTGCAACAGCACGATCAGTGAGGCAGCCTGGACCAGATGTGGGGATTTTTACATCAGTCATCTATATATTTTAAGAGTAGCACTTGACACCTATTTGGTATGTGACCACTGGTGAGTTACAACAGAATTAGCATGGGACTGTATACTTGGATTTTTTTCCACTAGAGAGAATTGAACCATTGCTAACTGAATCAATAAGGATTCACCACTGTTAGTACAGTTAACTACAGTCAGCGGTAGCAGATTTGGGAGCATAGCTGGTCAGTTTCCCATTGGGGAGGGAGGTCGCAAACTACAGTCAGGGTATTTTTTTTTAACTGTAATTTGTTTATTTACAAAATGTACACAAGTCCTGCTTCCTTGAAAAGAGAGAGTTTTCCACTTCTAGTCCAGAACAATCTACCATTGCAGTTGCACTGCACTCCAGCTTTGAGGACATGGATAAATTGGACTCGGAGAAAAAGGAGAGAAGTGCAGTCGCTGTTCTTAAATTATTATAGGATTTGGGGGGGGGAGGGGGGAGCGTAAACCAGACTGACATGTCAATAGAAAATAAAACACTTCTAATTCCAATCATTTTACAGGTTTAAAAATGATTAGTTTAAAACCACCAGTGTACAGTGTCAGACTTGTATATAGCACATGACACAAATCAAACTCCTTTAAATCAGATACAGACCATGCAACCCAATCCTATTAAACTGGGTAAACAGGAGTCGTGCTTGTTTGCTATGTTGAAGATCTGTCTGCAATCATATAAATCTGAATCACTCCTCAAAAATTACCCTCCCCACCCCATGCCCACTTTCTTAAAGTATGTTGGCAGGGTGCATATTAAGTGCAAAAATATCAAGCCATTTTTCTTTTCAGACATATTAAAAAATGTATGGCTTCTGTAAGATGTACATGACCTTGATTTGTATTGCACTAGCTTTAAAACCAATAAAAAATGAATCTGTACATTAGCTCTTTCATTGATTCTTTCTTAAATCATGAGAAAAATATGTTTTAAATTGCTTTATGGCAGTGCTTTCAAACAACAAATTTCAATACTTTCATTTCTGTAGATTAAAACAAATAGAACTATGGCAGTAGACCAAATCTGACTGATGTAACCCATGTCATTTTAAATGTAAGTCAGTCAAATTATTTCCAGGTGACAGTTCAATCCTCTGTTTCACTGCCTAGATTCTGATCAAGTCACAACAAATGTAGTCAGCAATCCTTTTCAGCTTGGGAAGGAGATGTGGCAGGTTTTTTTTCTAGGACTTGGGTTTGATTTACCTCAGCTTACATCTATTTTTGGCAGCATTATCCACAGCAGAGATACCCTAGAAACAGAAAGTCTGCCCAGAAATGGACAGTGGTTAACAGAATGGTTACCACAACTCTTCAAGATCCAAAAGTGGCTAGAACTCAATAGAGAGGAGGAAACAGTATTTCAGAACATCCCTTAGGTAACCTCCACTGGAGAGGCTCCTATACTCCAAAAGCTGTGCTGTCTACACTAGACAACTTAACTTGAGGGACTTAACATCTTTGTCAAGGTGGTGTAGACAAGGATTTGGAAGGTGTGATAATTGCTTAGTTTAAACAAGTCAGTGTGCCTTTAACATATGCCCTGTCTACAGTAGGCTGTTAACATATATTAGCCAACACCTTTTCATTTCTAGGAAAGGCCTAGGTTCAGTCTTCACAAATGTTAATTACCTCAGTTGACTAGCAATCAATTAACTCCAAGTAAAAAAAGCCTAGTATACTGTAGATATAGTCTATATATGTTGTATTTCCCTGATAGAACCTCTGGAGATGGGGCAGCAAAATCAATAACTGTCCTCCCCTGGGATACAATATCCCCTCGCTGCTGAGGTAGAGTAGCACTTTGAACATCCAAAAATGGAGGGAATGATTCAAGCCCAAGCTCTCTCTTCCAAAAGTGTTTATTTAAAAGTGGAAAGGAAAGTGTCACATTCTTGTGCAATTCCTGTAATGTGGTTTAGATATTCCTCTTTTTGACTTATATCCTTCCCCAAAACAATGCTTTGCTTTTTATAGTCTCTTTACTTATGCACTACAGACAAAACACATTTTTGAATGATGATGAAATATACCATAAGCACATTCTCTCCTTATTTATTTTTTATTTAAAATAATAAAGATGCCTATCCAAGGCTCTGGGTACCCTAACAATGATATAGTAAATGCAACTTTAAAATTTAAATTTTAAATCTCCGCATCATTAAAATCAGTTGCCCAGGAACTTATGCTAAATCCATACTGCATATCCTACGTACACTGTACATTTTGAAATATTTCAGCCTAAAAGGACTTCCATGAATGGGGGTACTGCTGCAGTAAGCGCAGATGCAAGCCAGCCCCAGAATGTTTTTGAATTCTTCTTTCAGTATTATAAATAAAGTTGATACTATGAATTGAAAAATCTTGGACACATAATTTGTCTCAGAGATGCATTGTGAACTGAGTCAGCTGCTGCAGTCATAAAATGAGAAAAAAACACTGAAATTTCCTATAGAAAATCTCATTTAATCTAAGTGTTTTGAGGATTTTCCTCCCGCACAGTTTCTGGAAGGCACATTGCCTCCCACTCCTATATCATCAGTTCAAAATGTGCAGTAGAAATCATGAACCTGACTTTAAACAGGAATTGGACTAGATTCACTCATTAGACATAGCATGCTGGCTAAATTCCCATCTTGTTAACTACCCTATTCATACAGATCCATCAATCTCAATGGATGAAACAAGTACTGACACTAATAACTTTCTTAATGCGGCTGAATGGAAGCATAGTCAATGCAGTTGAACTTTTCCATACAATGTGTTTTCCCCTGTTTTCTTCTAAAAATAATTTTTGTGAAGTTGTTCTCAATAAAAAGACTGATGAATCTGCACTGACATTATTCATAATGTCCTCAGAGCTTGTACAATGAGAGAAAATAGTTCTTGACCCAGAGACCTTAGAATCTGATGTTTAAAAGGTTTCCTGAAAGTAAAAACTGTACTCACCTGCATGCTGAGGATCTACATAGCCTAAAAGTTGTAGCTGAAAAGTGTCACACATTGCTCACCATCAGCCAGCTGTTACTGTGCAAAAAGGGATACCTTAATATAGTGTTAGAGAGTATGCTGAAGAGCAGAAAATGACCAAATGCCCGTATAACTACATGCAATACAAATTAGCTCATACTTAGTCATGCAAACATCAATTATCTCACTAGCAGTTGTTTCTCCTAATATTGGCACTATCATAGCTATCTGGCAGTTTTTCATTTCCATGTAGACCTCAGCAAATAACTGATTTTTTTGGTTCAGCCAGCAACCCCAAAAAAAGTCAGGGGAAAAAAAATCAGAAAAAGATATTTTATTTGGTTCCAAGCATGTTTGCGCCCAATCTCCCCTCTTGAGCTGTTCTATTTTGTGTAAATACTTACGTTCACTGGGGCAAAGAAAAAGCGAGTAAGAACAACTCTATAGCCTGGTGATTAAGGCACTCACCTGGTAGGTAGGAGATACAGATTCTAATCCCTCCTCTGTAACATGTACATCTCTCAGGCAAGTGCCCTAACTACAGAGCTAAAGGTTATGAAGGGATGGACAAATACACGCATTTGCTGGGAAAAACTCCTTCCAGGACAGACTAAAACTAGTTTCAGATCAGCCAAAACTGCATTTTTTCAGCAAATATATTATTTTCACCCAGCTTTATTTTCAAGTACACAATATGCCCCGTTACCACTGACTGATCTGTATCAATAGCCCCTTCCTATATACCGGGCTTCCTGTTACATCCTTACAGCAGTCCAATGTATTTTATAATTGTTTTTCTTAGGCTATTATCCATTTCATAGTAGGTCAGGAAAATGACAGAGTCTAACAGCTCTCCCAAGCCAATTGAGATGTTAAACAGGGAAGATCAATTTCAGAGGAAAGTTCACATATAGTAATTAGTAAGAAATGAGCACTGGAATATCTTATTTAGCCATATGCTGCTATTGCCTGCCTCCTCCTACAGGTTACAAGCTTTTAGGAAATCATATCTTTGTCTACAATGTAAATACACTTTTTAACTGAGCCTGTTGTGAGGAATACAGTAAAAAGCTAAACCAGCTTATACATGTTAAAATTTAAAAGCCGAGAAATGCCCGTTATTCATCTTCCATGCAGTATTCAGACATTCATGAAATTGAAAGTTAACGTACCAGGGCCTTTCATTATCTGACCCATTCCATCCTATCTATTAGAATCCCATAGTACTTGAAACAGAGGAACAATATGTCACTAGCACAAGACAGGAAAAGGTCACCAAAACTAAGCATCAACAAGGCATTACTTCTGTACTAAATTTCACAACACTCAGCAGAAAATATACCTCCTGAAACCAGTTTTTTTTACTATGTAAGGCAGCTAAACTGTGAGAGAAATATGTTTACCAAGGCAAGGGGATAATGATTGGTTGTGTGGTAAAAATAATGGCTTCTTTCTCCAGTTCTTCTATTAAAGACATTGTTTGTTGAAAGAAAATGTGTTGCTTACTTGCTTGGTTTTTTTATGGCTACTTCTAACAAAACAAGTTCACACTGTTGCTTGGACTACAGTGCAGTTTTACTTTCACACAGTTGAAAGCTCTAAATATTTGATGGTATGTTCTGAAGTAAAAACAAATGTGATCCCTCTTTTCTTTGCTTAGTGGCATATTATAATAAAGAAGTGAGTTTATTTAGGATTGTTTATAGTAAGTAATGTGTCACTAGTATTCTAGCATTTTAATATATCAGATAAAATATGATACATTGATTCCTTACTCTTGAACCCTCATTTCCCCACTTTTTCCTAAGGTTTCCAAATCTCTACTATTCTTTTACATTCACACACACAAATTATTTTACATATATACTCACAAATTCTACTATTATTTTTACATATTATAAAAATAGGGATTGGGGACTATATATGTACTATTTGTTATTTATGCTGCATAGATCAGAAGACTGCACTGACTGGAAAGAAGTACAACTGAACATGTAGTGGATACACATTATGTGCACTTGTGAACAATGCAACTTTTAAAATAGCCACTTGCCATTTGCTATGGATGAGATATGAACATTCAAGACTTTTTTTTTTTATCATCTTGGATTCTCATACAGGCCCTGATTGAGCATGACACAGCACAGTGGGTCAAGACACAGCACAGGCCTGGGACTGGCCTCCCTCTCCCCATGTGATACT
Source organism: Eretmochelys imbricata (assembly GCF_965152235.1). Taxonomy (NCBI): domain Eukaryota; kingdom Metazoa; phylum Chordata; order Testudines; family Cheloniidae; genus Eretmochelys; species Eretmochelys imbricata. The sequence continues at coordinate 112,136,881 of NC_135574.1, read as the reverse complement.
GCCACAACTGCAGTTACCCGGGGCGCATCCCCACCAATAAACAGAAAGGGGGAAGATGTCAGGACATTCTCTGTGAATGTTCCAATATTATGCAACTTGATCCCCAACTTGGTCCAAAAAAGCCGGTCCAAACATGATGCAAAAGACATCTTTGCTAAGTTTTGGGGGGATCTGTGGGTTTACCATAACGAAAAAATCTACAGGGGCCAAAATATTTCCTACTTTGGATTAGCTTCGTGGCTGACGCTCTCACCACAGAATTGCACATCAAGTTTGCTATTAGCCATTTTATTGTTCAAGTAGAAAGCAGTTACTATGGGGTTTTTTTTTTTGGATTAGGCCTAAGTTTCCAGCATTGGAAATAATCAGCCATTGTGCTAAGATCTCGGGTTAGGGTGCAGCTGATAGTATGGAGGCTTGTATGCTGAACTGATAGGGCAACATCATCCGCATACATGAATTTCCTTGGCTCCATCGCTGGTATATGCACCGTGTATAGATTAAAAAGTATTGGGGCCACAACAGACCCCTGAGGGATGCCCGAGTTAAGAGTTCTTGGTCTACTGATCTGGCCATTAAGGTGTACCTTAAAGCACCGGTCCCCAGTCATTGCCACCAACAGGCGGATCGTTCGCTGGCAGTGAATGACACGGGAGACCTTGAGGAAGAGGCCCTATCTCCAGACAGCGTCGTATGCCCAGGACAGATCAACAAGGGTGATTCCTGTCTTCAACTTATGTTGGAATCCTGCCTCAATGTGGCTGGTAAGTGAAGCTACTTGGTCACAGCAGTTCCTCTTCGGGCGAATCCTGCCTGCTCCACTGGGAGGATATCTTCAATAATATCAGTCAGATGGTGGAGCAGCACTGTTCCATGAGCTTGCTGGTGGTTGAGAGGAGAGAGATGGGGTGGTAGTTGGCTGCGTCCTCTGGGGGTTTCCCAGGCTTCAGTAGAGCAACCACTGTTGCCTGCTTGTTGACACTTCTCCAGTTTTATGCATGGCAGTAAAAAGTGCCACCAGCCACTCCCATCCCTGACTCCCCAGAATCTTGAGAAGTTCTGAAGGAATACCATCAACCCCTGCAGCTTTCCGGCTTTTGGTTTCCATCAGTGCAACACTGATCTCCTCAACGGAATATGGGGAAGAGGGTGGGGATTCCGCCGGGCATTGTTGAAGGTTTCTGCCGAGTTCCCACTGGACCTCCTGGCGTGTAATCTTGTCTGTTGGCATCTTGCTGTTAGAAAGAATATGAGAGGCAACAACATTTGCTGTCACCTTTGCTGAGTGTTGCATTACTGGCTGAGATCCTCCAAGTTGCCGCAAAAGAGCCTATGCCTTACGGCTTGAATGAGTGAATGGGTGAAATCAAGGCTTTCAGCGGTCTCTTTCCACCTTTCCAGGCGCACCGAATTCAAGGACTCAAGCAGTGCAGTGGCTTTATCTGGGTTGCCGCTCTTTTCATATTCCCTCAGGAGAGACTCTGATTCTTTTGTCCAGCAGTGGGTGGAAGCCTCACGGTGACCATACAGGATGTACTTCTTAGCGATCGATTTTAGGATGTTTGTAAAATAACTGAAGTTTCTAGGTATCGGTTCAAGCTGTGGGATCCAAGATTCTGTTTCTGAAGTGTAGGGGCCAGTAAGCCTTGCAGAAATTCCAACATGGCTTTTGCACAGACTTCAGAAGAGGCACTTCTAGACCAATCTGGAGAATGATTGGGTGATGTTGGCTGTGCAGGAAGTGACTCAGGATGGTTCTTGTTCTGGCCAGTGGGACACCTGCATTATTACGGGTCACAAAACATAGGTCAGGATTGTGATCCATTGTTCACCTCACAGACCAAAAAGATCCTGATTGCTTCGGATCATAGAGCAAGTGGAGGTCTTCAAGGGAGGCCCATTCTGTGATCTGCTCCCCAGCTGTGTCAAAACAGCATTTTCTAGCACAATTGTTTTGACAATTTTTCAATCAGCTCTAATTCCAGTATTAGAACAGCAAGGGTCTGGTTGCACCAAGTTCTCTTTTCTAAAAGAAAGTCACAGCAAATTTAGAGCAAGGCCATTACAGTCAGCCAACTCTAGTTTCATTAATTTCACAAAAGATATTTTTCCTTTACTGAAAAGTCAGTGCATGACAAAAAATGCTTTTTTTTACCCTAAATGTGTTTGCACCCCAGTAAATGGTTAAAAGCTGTACAAAAGATTTCTCTTAAAATAACCTTCTAGTACACCACATGAAAAACTCAGAGCAGTACAACATTATGGTGTGAGCAAACAAATGTAAAAAAATTTAATTCCGTCTGGCAAGGTGGCTATTTAACATGTTTCTTTTCATTATAGTTTCCTGTGACTGCTATTACAGTTTTAATTAGGTCTTCCTGCCAAAATTAATTATCCAAAGCCTGGCTCAGTGAAAAAATAATAAACTCATTCATAAGTTGGTTTAATTATTTTGCTCTTAAAGAACAGGAACGATGTTTTCTACCTTCAATGCTAGGTTTTTGTATGTTTTTTTTAAGGGTGGTAAAAATCGTTGCAAAAAAAATCCTTTAACATTACACAGTTATAATGAAGTTCACATCATGTCATTTCACAGGGCCTATAATAAGTCTAACAGAATAGTGCCTCATTAAACCTAATTTTAAAAAGGGCAATGTTGCATTTGCCAGTTAGGTATCAATGATTAAGAAAAAATAGTAGAGCAAGAGAAGTCTGTAAACTGGTAACAATATAGATCCTTCCACCTCTAAATCCAACCTGGCCTAGTCAGTCAGTGACAAACTTATTATTGATAGTTGTGAAATAGTATGTGAAGCTGAAGTGACAGCCTCAACAACTGGAAATGCAGATGTCCAAAGATGAAAGCCAGCATTGTAATCAGCACTCTTAAAAAAGGAGTTCAGCAGAGTCTAGGACTCGCTAAGCCTGGAGACCAAGTCACTGATATAGGAAAGATCTAAGCACATGCTTAAAAGTGAACATATGCTTAAGTCCCATGTTTAAAGCTAAGCACATACGTAAGTGCTTTCCTGAATCAGTGTCCAAGGTACCTTCTCAGTAACTCCAGCTGAAGCCAGAGATGAGCAGGGTGTATTGCCCATGCTACACTTATTCTGTGGTTAAATAGAAACTTCAGTCTACAGAGCTATAAATCCAGCCCCCTGCATTACCACTAAACAGAGCTACTAGATCACTGAATCATACTTACTCTATTTTTAGAGAGCCACAGTTCAGGAAAACATTGTTTGATTCCTTTAAAGTTTTGTAGAAAAGTTCTCTTAGCCCCACATAACTAACCTCACAGTTTGAGGTTGACACAAATTTTTTGATAGATTTTAGAGGTTGAATCCAAATCAGGCACATAATTGAAAGTCATTTGTAATAACTATGGATCAACTGCAGCTACTGCATAATTTAGGCTAATCTTTGGAAGAGGTGAGACTACAATTTAGGACCCCCAGGCTCTCAGTATTGTGAACATTTTTCCAGACTAAAAGGGCATTTTGACAGGGAATGAAACAGCAGGAGGGCCCTTTTCCCAAGTGTTGAGTATCCTAAAACATTAGGAAGTTCTGCGGACAGGTTAAGGGTTTTCTGAAGATGAGCTGGCTCTCTGTGAAATTAAGTTAGCTTTGCATGTGTAAACAGCGCATTGTTCCTCAGGTACACGTTTAACAAGCTCAGCAAAAGCCTTCTACTGAACATGCTCAGTGTGCAGTTTTCAAATGCTCATAGCTCATTCAAATCAAAGCCAACTCACTTCAGACTGAAGTCGTACAATCTTCCTCAGTGAGGACTTGTTCCATGCCAAACCGCAGATTTCACACTACAGCTAATTTGACTAAAGCCATGTTTATGGACATGGCAAGACATTTTTCTGTAATACATGACTCTTCCCCTCCCCATCCTCTCACTCAAGAGCAGCAGAGTAGAAGCATTGCCCTTTTGAGCGGACTGACTTAGTTCAGTGAGCAACTTCCACCTTTTTGGGAATGAGAGGAAAGGACCAGAGAGGGCAGGCAGGAAAAGTAATGTGGTCACAGAAGAAACAAAGCAACTCAGATGCAGTTAGGTCTTTTTCATGAAGGCAGGGAGTGAGGGAGAAAAGCTAAAAAAAATTTCACAGGCTAGGAACAGACGGCAGAGTGTAGAATAGCCCATAAGCCTTTATTCTTTTCCCAGGATGGAAGGAGGACACTAAATGGCTTCAGAGGCGCCATTTAAAAGGTGGGTAAAGGAGGCAAGAGACAGAAGGCTTAGGGTATGTCTACACTACACTACAAGCTTAATTCAACCTATGGGAGGTCAACTTACAGCCACTGAAGTAATTATTACGGTGGTTCACGTCCACACCACTCTCCTTTTGTTGGTGGTGTGTCCCCTCATCAGAAGTGAGGAGTGGGAAGCCAAGACCCTGGGGGCAGCCCAGCTCCAAGTGGGGAGCCTGGGCAGCAGCCCAGCTGGGAACAAGGAGCTGGGAGCCAGGGACAGCCCGGCTGGGAGTGGAGAGGACTTTGTCCTTTGCAGGGCTCCAGCAGGGAGCTGTGAAATTGACAAGAATGACAGCCAACAGTCAATGTAAGCAATCCCTAACTACACCAACATAAGCCCTACACCTCTTGTGGAGTTATGTCCTCGGTGTAGTATGGCACTTGCATCGGTGGGAGCAAGGCTGTAGTGTGTACACTGACATAGGCTGATATAAGCTGCCTTTCATCGACATAACTGTGTAGTGTAGAACAGAGCTAAGGAAGAGAGAACAAACTGATGCCCTAATGGCCTCCTGTATAGAGGCCAGCATTCATTCATTTGATTTGGCTGGGAAACCAGCATTAACTGACCTATTTGGTTGGGCAGCACTGATTTGGTTGGGAAAGACAAAACTGATAGCTCTTCTGGACATAGAATTGAGCTATTTCAGGGAAGTGAAGAAGTGTCAATGAGAATTACACTTTTTCGGGGACATGGCATGGCAACACATGTACTCCTCACCCAGGCTAGTAGGATTACTTTGCACTTGAGTGGAAGGATGTTTTCATGCCTCAACAGCTGCAATTGCTACCAGACACCTACTATAATACCCTGCTTGTTTATTGGCCCAGATAGAATGAAGTTCTACTTTACAAAGTTAGGAAAAATAAGTTCAAAGTTTCTGACACAGTATCTGAAATTGCATGTGCAAAGCACACATTAACATACACGTCAAATAACTGTGTGCACAGCTACTCAATTTAGGCACACTAGTGGGTGCCTGTTAAAAATTTGCAAGCATAGTTTCAGATGCTGCTTTGAAGCCCTCTGAATATATGGCTCTAAGATTTTGTAAATTAAAAACTAAAGGAATGTGACAAGATTTGATGTTGGGTAAAGTCAAGAGTGAGAGTTCATCGTGAAGCTTTTAATGGCCAGGCTACCTACTACACAAATGAGTGTAAAACTATCTTGAATGAAGTACTCCAGGTGTCAACAGGTCTTGGATGGAAATAATTTCTTCTCCCCATTTTGTACATTTAAGAGAGAAGATTAAAATTAGCAGAACGCTACACTTCAGAGCAGCTTTGAGAATTTATTTTTAACTGAACAGATGGATTTCACTCATGGAGTGTGGACAGTATCTGAATCCAGGTCAGGTACGGTACTGATACAATGAGATATTCCACTCTTCAGCAAATGAGTGGTATAAAGAATGGGCACTAAAATAAGGTGCAGTACAATGCGTCAGACTGGTATATTTAGACTGGGAGGTTTAGGCAGGACATTAGGAAAAACTTCCTAACTCTCAGGGTGGTTAAGCACTGGAATAAATTTCCTAGGGAGGCTGTGGAATCTCTATCATTGGAGATTTTTAAGAGCAGATTAGACAAACACCTTTCAGGGATGCTCTAGATAATAGTTAGTCCTGCCATGAGTGCAGGGGACTGGACTAGATAACCTCTCAAGTCCCTTCCAGTGCTACGATTCTATGATTTGTTGCTCTCTTAGCTCTTCATTCCCATTGCTATTTGCATTTTATCCTCTCAGATGTGGGTTTGAGAAACTCTTCACCCTAAATATAAGAGGCTAAATATAAGAAATTTCCACAATATTCATTGTAGGTTTTGATTTCATCTTTGGGATGAATGCATAGGAGTTCAAAGTCAGCTCCAAATGTATTTTATAGTTACCAACACCTCAAGCCTGATGAAGCCAAACTTCATGCTCCTGAGCACTGGTTCAGTACAGTCAGACAAATCAATGTCTGTTTGCACTCTGAGCTAATTTGTCACAAATGAATTCAGAAAATGCATTTACTTGACCTTCTTCTTTTAATTCATCTCATTTTCCCTTCAATTCCTTTCCTGGCCAGGGAAGATAATCTAATTAAGTCTCCTGTTGAAAGTAGCACTGTGTTGGTTGATGTCTTCTTTTGTACCCTGGCCAACTGAAAATGATTGACATTAATAACAACCCATATGGCAGTTAGTCTCCCTACTGCTCGCAATAGCAGTGACTGATCCAGAGCCAGCCACCCATGTTTTAAACATGCTGGGAAACAAAAATGTGCTCACATACCTGGCAGCAATAAGAGCACACTCACTGATGGATGGGAATAAATATAAAGGGTGATAGCGCTGTAATAAAACAATGATGATAACCTCAAATTATTTATTGCAGAGCCGGAACACTGATGCCTGCGCAGGCTAAACTACAAATGGAAGTTGTCATCAATGGATGACTTGCAGAGAAAAAACATGGCCCATTTTAATTTGGAAGTTGCAATCTCATTGTTTAGGGCGAAAGCTATTATCGGAGATGACAATGATCGACAGAGGATCAAGGGAAACAATGAAAGCTAATATTTAACCTCTCAGCCCAGGAGGTTTATTGGAACCAGTGGCCTCCTTTTAAATAGAATCTCAGAGTGTCCTCTTAGGAATTTGAAAAAAATTAGCAACTTCTTCCTTGGAATTTGAAGGCCTGCTCTAGATGCTGAATTTGCTAACAAGGCAGCAAGAGGTGTGATAAGTGATACTAGGAGCATTACCAAATAATATTATTCACATAATGACTGCCATTAAAAACTAATTCATCCTACGAGGAGGGAGGGAAGGACACAGAATAAAAACTACTGAAATTGCAAAATCTGATGTTCTATGGTCAGTGACTAAGGAAAAATCTACTACTCACCATCACCCACCTCTGCTTACCGCACTTGTCCACAACAGCACATTGAAGTACACATTTAGAGATGCCACCTGGTACATTTTGTATATATTCTATGGCGTGAACTAAAATGTCGCCATAGAAACCTCTCAGGCCATGAGGCAGGTGTATTGCTGCAAAGGATTTGGAGGGGAGGGTTACAAATTCAGGTTCCCGTGGCCACATTTTTGTTCAAAGGCTGAAGAACCAAATTGAAATGTGTCAATTTTTCTTTTGGAGCAATAGATAGAAGGGGGGTGGGGGAAAGAATAGTGCAATGTTTTCTCCACTGGCACTTGTAAACATCGCAAAGTGTGATTAGGAAAATAGCCCTTTGGTAAACTGATGTAATAAGAACTCAAAACAGAAACACTGTCACTGACTGCCACCACCAGAAGATTTTGAACAAACAATTGTGTGTGATCATAAAAAATGAAGCAGAGAGATCCAGGAATAACAAACATCAACGAGGTGGGTAACAATTTAACAGAACTGCATTAAAAGTCTTTGGTACTAACCACAAATGGGCTTTAAGGCTTCAAACTCCCCCCAGAATATAAAATATTTCACTACAACCAAAGGCACACATAAGACCAATAAGATGATACAGCAGGAGAGCCTGCAAGTGCAAGAAATCTCATGGCACTTCATTTGATATTTTTATTGTTTGTAAGAAAAAGGAATAGATACTTATATTGGAATGACTTATATTGTCAACATGGGACCCTGAGCATCTGAAAATGGATGCATCAGTTAATAAACCTGTGACTCACATGCCCTCCAATTTTTCCTCCTTAGTCTTTCAGCTTCCCCTCCCCCTATATGTTCACCACCATAGCCTGATGGCAACAGAACTCACTAGAAGCAGGCACTTCTGTCCAGAGACTTGACAGAGACTGAGGGTGGGGGGGTTGTAGGTTCCAGAAACGCTTTACCTTCAGCACCTCTCCTATGGGCTTCTCTTTGGGGGGAGAGGGGAATGTATGTGAAACTACCCAAACAAACAGTAAAAAAAATAATTAAAATAGGGAGAAAATGAACTTAAAACAAAGAATGTTTGTTTACCAGACCTAGACTTGCACTTCTCATAAGTTACAGTAGATAGGTATTCTCTCAGCTTAGTTACTGACCCACATAAGGAAAGTGAATAGCTTACCTCTCAAGACCAATACCCTCTAGTCTGACTGGCTGTCTCTTTGGCTGTCCCAGAACCAACTCTTTCCTCGTCCTTGCTGGACACATTTAATAAGTCACATCCTCAGTTTTCTGAAGGCAGATACCCAACAGGGGTTGGTAAATAGTTTCTTTCTTCACCCCCTACGAGATGGTCCACTGAGGAAGCAGTCATGAACTATGGAAAGAGGCCCAGGACCTCTGTGACAAACTCATAAACATAAGCAACCTAATTTTCAGAGATGGTGAACACCTGCAGTTCTCACTGAAGAAACTGGGAATTGCATGTATTCAGCACCTATAAAAATCACACCACTGAAAACCATTTTAAAACTAAAATTTAAGAATGAATCATTCAAAAATAGGGACTGTGTCTGAAGCACATTTTAAGAATGACAAGAATACTGAAAGATACTAATTCTAAGCACTTATCTATTTTTAGAAAATTCCTTTTAGTACTTTTAATTGCAGTTCAGGACCTTCAGGAACCTAGGACTCAGACCCAATCAAGAACCTATTTAGAAGGAACTCCAGTATATCCCTGGTTGGGAGCCAAAAATGTCCTTTCAAGAGCATCATGGGGATTAAGTTCTCAGAATTCCCTGAAACGCCCAATTTTGTGGATAGTTTATATGGTTGAGTGGGAAGTCCATGAGTTCTCAGTATTCATACTCTAGAAGGTAAAACCTTTCAGTTCCAGGCCAAGGGCCTTAGGTCTGAGACTTTGAGAGGATCCTTTGGACTGGGAGGTTCAAGGTTGCTCAGCTGACATCTGTTGGAGTCAGGGGCTATGGATATCTGGGCCATTCATTTCTGGTAACTGCTTGAGGACTCAGTGATTTGTTCTCATTCTCTTGCATCCAACTGGTGTCTTCTTAGTTGAGTGATAGGCCACTCATTTGCTTAAATGCAGGCACTTTTAATCATTAGATGCCTTATGTTTGAGCTCCTTGCAAGTAGCTACTGTTCTTAATAGGGCTTGGCAAACTCCCAAAACACAATTTCCGTATCTGGTCACTCTCACACAAAATAACTGGAATCTCTGGATAGCAAATACTTGAAGTTTTCAGAAGAAATACCAACTATGAAATCTTTCCTTGAGCGACTGAACTAGAATCAGGAAATGTCTGACAGAATCCCAGAAGTGGACCATATGCCGATAAGATACTAAGAATTCCACTGAAAAAATACATGAAAAAAGCCAAAGCTCTCGAGTACTTGAAAGAGCTTGTTATTATATACATATACTCTCATATAGGTGGGCTTCTGACAAGTCATCTATGACCTTTCTGTCTTAGACCGGCAAGAAGAGTCAAGCATGAGCACTCATCCATAAAGCTCATTGGTGGTGCAGCAAAGATCTGTGATCTTTAAGCCCTACTAAAATGGTTTTACAGCTGTGCAACAAAATAGTGTACTATCCTCCTTTATTGCTGATATTTCAGTGCAGGATTACTGTCATTTTGGATTGTCCATTCGAGCTCAAAGGCCAAAGTTGTGAGAAGCAAGGCAACTCAGCAATATTGCTTGGATAAAAAACAGCTGTCAGGATCAATAAATGACAGATTGGCACACACAAAAGGAAACTGGAAGGATAAAGACAAATCACACCTCTACCTTCAGCCTTCCAAAAGACCATCAAATTAACTGCATGTGCAGACTGGCTGTGTAGGGTGTGCTGCTTTGCTGCATCAGTAAGAAAAGCAATAAGTCAGTGTGGCAAAATGCAGGCCTGGGTAAAACCACACTGACATAAGGGAGCCCAAACAGAAAGTTTAATGGCACTGATAGGCTAGGTGACCCTACTGCATCCTGCAATACAGAAAATTCAGAAGGCGGAGGTAAAAATGAAGCACTGGATGAGGCCGCACTGACACACACATGTTTGAGGGAGGCAGGGGAACAGAGGTTCGACTGGCACTAGTATGCTGGCAGTATGGGCCTGAATGTTCTCCTGACTCCCTGAGGAAGTGGCAAGAGTGGAGAAATGGCAGATTTGGCCATGCTGAGCAAATCTAAGTCTGACAGAGCTGAGAGGAGAACAGAATCAGTGCAGAGAGCCCTCAGGCTGCCCTGATGTCATGGTTATGGTACCAAACACAGGAAACTGAGCCATTTGAGTGTTTTTATGTTTGTTTCTGTTTTAAAACTGTGGTTTTGGTTTCAAAGCCTATGGGAGTCAGAGCTGCCCTCAAAATAGGGGACTCTCAGAATCACTGAAGGGCAGAGGTTCAAGATACAGACCACAAAGACTGGCTAAGCCCTTCCTAGGACAATTAGGGCAGAAATACATGACTACTGTGGCAATTTGAAAGGGTAGTAGAGAGTTGGCTCTTGCACCATACATTTTTTCCTGCCCTTCTAACAGATGCTATATTCCACTCCAGATAAGACAGAAAAGTCAGCTAAGGATCTCCAGCTTATTGCTTCCAAAATACCAGGTCCTGGTGTTGAATTTCTGCCCCAAGCAGTTTAAGGCTTGCCTGCCACTACTGCCACCTTTTAGCTTGGCCTGGAGCATGGAGTAGCCTGGAGATTTTGCAGAGCCATGTCCTGCTGCTGAACTTTTTCAACAGCTTAAGTTTTGCCTGGCATGTTGCTGTTGAGTGGGGGAAGCTGGGCTGTGTGTGCGACTCTTTGATATTAGCTGGGTCTGCTACACTACTTTGTTTCTCAGTTACAACTTCCTGCTGACTTCTGTTCTCCAAAATCCTCTCCCTGCCATGGAGACAGCAAGGAGAGGGGGAAAAGAAAAATATAATGGGAAACACTCCTGCCTGGAGGTAGAGAGAAGAGACCCTGAGAGGAAATTCCTTCTTCTTTGAGCAGAGGCTAGACACTGGGGAGTAAGAGGAAATCAGCTCTCTGAATAGCTCTGCTTGCAGGCACTACACTGTGAAGCTGGGAGTGTGGCTGGGGAGTGGGTATTATACAAAAATTAAAAAAGAGCTTCTGTGCTTGGAAGATGAGGAGGAATAACCCAGTTGTAATGGATCACTGGTCATCACCACATGGGAGGAATAAGATTTCTGCAGATGATACTGTTCCACTTGCCTGCTGGGCTAGTTTAGGACAGTGGAAATGTCTCCAAGCAATTTGAAGGTAACTAGAAGTGTTACAGGTAGTTTCCTGTAACTATACTTCAGAAAATTTCCACAGCAGCTTTCAAATCTCAGGACAAACTTGTATTTTTCTGAATGTTGGAAATACACATAGGGACCATCAACCTTTTAATGATTTTTAGATGTCTTGACATTTGGGTTTCCAACTTGACACACTTTAAAGGGGTCCTTGTTTTAAGTGGGTGGTTGCTCATAATTCTTTGAAAGTCAGGCCTCTTTAAGGTGTAACAAATTGAGCACACAAAACTGAGGCACCCAAATTCACTAGTCACTTTGCACATTTTATTCACTCTTGGCTACAGCCATTTCCTGAGCATCCAATGCTATTTTTCTTGTCCTATGTGCTTGACAAAAAAAAAAAAGAAAAAAAAAGTGCAACTTGTTTCAATCCCCTCCCCCGCATTCCCCCCTCCTGTCAGCCCCCAGAAGCCCACCTCCCTCGATAGTCAATTCCTTAGTCACTCTAAGATGTACTGTAAGATGTTCTATTGGGCTACACTCTAGGGTAATTAGGAAACTTAAACTAGTAGAAAATGAAGCCACCCACTAAGTGATAGATACTTTGTGCCAGGAACACATCACACCAATGCTCTACAATCTACACTTTCTGCCTTTTAATTTCCACAGTTTCAAGGTATTGGTTTTGACCCTGTAAATGGTTTGGGACACAGCTATGAAAGGGACTGCTTGTCTCCTTTAGTAAATTTCTGCAGCTGTAATCAGCGCAGGTGCTCAAACTGTCAGCAAACTCTTGTAGGACCTGAACCAATGAATACTGGAGCCAACGAGACTTTGCATTGACTTCCATGGGCTTTGGATCAGGCCCTTAGAAGGGAAGATTCTGGTGGCAGTCATTTCTATTGTGCATACAGGCCAACAGTTTACTGCCCAGTAATGAGCAGTAAGACTTTAACCCGTCCTCATGGAATCTGTGTACATCACCCACTACTTAGTGACAAGTCTAAGGATAGTGGGAATCCTTGTGAACTCCAATCTCATATAACAAGGTAAAATATTAGGCTGCTCCCACACTAACTTCATTTCTGTCATTCTACAAAAACACTTTTCAATAAAATAAAACTGCAGTTAAAAAGAAGCTAAAATTTAATAGAAACTTACCTTCCTCACCACACAAAAATCAGTCATAATACTCTTTTCAACCTAAAAAGCACCTTTATTAGTACATTTTTCAGTTTGATATTGCATTTATAACATCTTTCCTTACAGTCCAAGTTATTATGCAAAGCATTCAAACATTTTGGACAGTGAGAAACAAACAGGAACCAAAAAACCTAGCTTTGGTAACCCTTGCTGTGCGGAAATTGAATGATAACTCTCTCTGCAGGTGTACACAGATTTATATGTAATCATGTCTGTACCAACTAACCAATCAGTACCTAGACACTATCTAAATACCAGGCTCCCTGTAGTGATTCTAATATTCTGTCTATGCTCTCACAACTAATAGTTTTTTCTCCCTTTTAACATTTATAGAAGGAGAAAAACTTTGTACATGGTTCAGATTAGATTTGTATCTTCATCTTTTCAAGAAGATATTTTGGGTTGAGCAAAACACACAGCGCAAGTAAGCAAAAAGGTTATTTAAAAACCTCTCATTAAAAATCCCCCCACAACAATGGGTAACAGCCTAGAAAACAGTCTTTACTAATCACTTCTATCATTTGACATTACTAGAGGTGTAAGACTATGTCATCCTTTTTACCACTAAACTTGATCATATACATAGTTCCATTCTATCAAGGATTAGACACACTCTGAGAATAGTTTAGGAGAAAGTCAGAGGAAGAGACAATTGAGGTTTTCCTCTGAGTGATGGCACCTACACGATTGTGACATATGTTCCATAAATACATACTTCAAGTAAGAAGATTAGACAGAGGTTGGTGGTTTTTGTTTTGTTTGTTTGTTTTTAAAATTGGCAGGGTAGGGTAGGATAAAGGTGGATAAGATAAATTACTGTTAGCCATTCACCTTTGCTCACTTGGCTCTAGTTCAGAGTCCTAATTCACTCAGGGCCCAATTCTCCTCTTTGATAATTGATAGAAAAGCCACTGAAATCAAATGGAGTTACACTGATGCAGAACTACAGTAACTTGGATCAGAATCAGGCCCTCACCCTCTAAACTGAGTGCCTTGCATAAATGACAGGTTTCAGAGTAGCAGCCGTGTTAGTTTGTATCCGCAAAAAGAAAAGGAGTACTTGTGGCACTTTAGAAACTAACAAATTTATTTGAGCATAAGCTTTCGTGAGCTACAGCTCACTTCATCGGATGCAAGTGAGCTGTAGCTCGCGAAAGCTTATGCTCAAATAAATTTGTTAGTTTCTAAGGTGCCACAAGTACTCCTTTTCTTTTTACCCTCTAAACTGTATCTCAGAACTTTTTAGTGATGACTTTGTTCTGTCTCACTTAGATGACCTTCTACTACTTTCTTTTTCATACTGTCCTTTTTCTAGCACATCTACTCCACTGTTTCACACAATCTCTGCAAGTTATCAGCATCACCATTTTTCAGAACTGAACTAAAACCAATCTTACAAACTTTGGCTGTGAAAGCAGCAGTTCTCACTGTTACAAAGTAACTTACTCAAAAGGAAATAAAGTCAACTCACCCATATTTAAACACTGCATTTCCACTTAGTTCCAAATGCCTTTTTTATAGAGGAGAGAAAGAGGTGGGTGAAGTAATATCTTTCATTGGACTAACATCTGCTGACGAGAGACAAGCTTTCGAGCCACACAAAGCTCTTCAGGTCTGGGGAAAGGTATCCTGAGGGTCACAGTTAAATACAAGGTGGAACAGATTGTTTAGCACAAGTAGTTAACACATATCATAAGAGACCACTAAAGGTGAAGTGGTCAGTTATGTGGGTGAACCTAGACAATCACTATGTATTCCATTGAACTCTCACAGAAAAATAATACAAAAAAACACCTTATCACCCGTGGGCAAACACTTTTCACAAAACGATCTCTCCACATCTGATCTCTCAATCCTCATCCTCAAAGAGAACCTGGATACCACCTTCAAAAGACAAGCTATAAAAAACTTTGCTAGACACTAAAGATCTTTCCACCTTATATTTAGCTATGACACTGAGCACCTTTCCCAGACCTGAAGAAGAGCTCTGTGTAGCTGGAAAACTTGTCTCTTTTACAAAACAGAAGTTGGTCCAATAAGAGATCTTGCCTCACCCACTTTGTCTCTCTAATATCCTGAGGCAAGTACACCTACAACATTTTTAATAAAGGTACATTCTCTTTCAGTCTCTCTTATGCTGACTTCTCAGCTTGCAGGGGAGACATGCTTTATGCTAGGACTCCACTTATAAGAAAGTTTGTAAGAGTTCTCCTGTCCTCCCCCACCTTTTTGGGGGGATAATTTTCCCACATTTCCCATACTGTGTAAACATAAAGCTTTTGCTGGAAATGTCAAGGTCTTTCATTTTGCCAACTCTATTTCCCTTCTGCTTACTCACTACTAAACTCAGTCAGTTTCAGGGTAAGTTTTTTGAGAAAATGAAAATGAAGTAAATCTGCATGCTGGAAGTGCATATATCACTCTTATTATGCAAATGATTGTTTTGAGAAGAATAAAAGGCTGTAAATATTTTGAGAAGTGGGCCCCAGTGCCTCTTAAGTATCCAAACTGTGCTGTGTGTTTTCTAATTATGTAATATATAGAATACCAGCTGGTTTGAATTGTGCTCTAGGGGTTTGGATGATCTTGAAGAGCTCTGCTTCCACAGTGGGAGCCAAAAATCAAGCAAGTAATACTATGAAGTCAGACCAAATTGACATTGAGTTGTTGGCTTCTGACGCATTTTAAAACAGATGTTAATGCTGTACATTGTTGTGATTTTTAAAGGACTGTTTTAAATAAAGCATCATTTTTATGACAAAATTATATTTCATTATGTAGGACTTCTCTCGGAAGTACAATTGTATATTTTCTTAAGCGAAAAAATAGCCAGATGTTTGATTCATGCTGCTGTTGGAGGGAGCTGGAGGGGGATATTATTTTGCTGTCAATGTGGTTTTGGGGATGATAAATATATTGCGACACATCTAGAGAGTGACTGCTGCTTTCAAGCAGCGTCCTATGAGCAAACTTGTAATGTATTATAGGACAGCCAGTTGTAAAACAGTTAACTTTTTTCTCAATTTGTAATTTTTTTTTGAACAGCTCTATTTACTAGGGAGATGTTGCAGATGGTTTTCATTGGTTTACAAAAAAGAAACAGAATATCCCCCAGAACTCAGTTCCCTGGTGTGGGCAGGTGCATGCAATAAAATACTAAATAAGTTACAGGGCCATGATCAGTAATCAGAGGAAAGGGAAGATGACACACTTCTCAGACTCTGGGCTCAACTACGCCACTAAGGAAACAGCAGAATTTCTCTGTACAGTTTCCCACGGAGTACTGCTTCACTCAGCATGCGTTGCAACTTAAAACAACCCTTCACTGAGGCACATCTCTGGTTTTGTAACAGACAAGTCCCCCTTCCCTCCGCATCTGCTAATATTTAGGTGCTGTTCCTTCTAGGCCAAAAGCATGGTAACCCCAAAAAAGAATTATGTACAATGTGGTCATGACAATTACTAGAGAGCTAAGCACAATGGTTGGTTGCTCATGTTTCTGTTTAGCGTAACGAGTGAGAAAGAAGTCCTGCCAAATCTCAGGTACTCCTCAAGGTATATAAAGTAATACTAGGATTTTCCGAACAAAACACTCAGAAGTACAGATAATGGTTCAACCGTCACCTCTGCTGCCTCAGCAATCATTATTCACAGTCAAAACTTGCTAGCACTTCAAACAATTTTTATTTGCAAAAGCCTGGGCATCACTATGTTCCTCTCACAATACTAGGTCAAAATCTGCCCAAGTCTCAAGGATTTGATGGTTGCCATGTGACACACATGGCCAGCCCATATTTTTTCCCTCATGACCTTAGCAATCCTCCACTCTGATCCTCTGACAGCAATTCTGTTGATTTTAAGCTGCTTTGCGTCCTGTTTTGTCTGATCTGAGATGTGGGAAATGGAGAGTTAAGAGATTACTGGAGCCATCAAACAAAGCAGTTACAAAAGAAACAGGGTTCAGGAACTGCTTAGTGTGATGAAAATAAGACATTAGTGTGACGGTTCTCAGGGTGCCCAGGACAAAAAGTCACCCTGTTCCCCCCTGCCACCAATGAAAGGGAATATTGCCTGTTCTTAGAAGATGTCAGCTCTGTACCACCACTAGCCAGTTAGCCACTCGAGCACCCTCCTCAGGGCTGTGCCAGCCCTAACTTCCTCTTGCAGGTTAACAGTATGGGTTCACTCCAGTCCAAGTCCCTATGGGTATGTCTACACTACGGAATAAGGTCGAATTTATAGAAGTCGTTTTTTTAGAAATCGGTTTTATATATTCGAGTGTGTGTGTCCCCACGGAAAATGCTCTAAGTGTATTAAGTGCATTAACTCGGCGGAGTGCTTCCACAGGACTGAGGCTAGAGTCGACTTCCGGAGCATTGTACTGTGGATAGCTATCCCACAGTTCCCGCAGTCTCCGCTGCCCATTGGAATTCTGGGTTGAGATACCAATTCCTGATGGGGCTAAAACATTGTCGCGGGTGGTTCTGGGTACATATCGTCAGGGCCCCCTTCCCTCCCTCCCTCCGTGAAAGCAAGGGCAGACAATCGTTTCGCGCCTTTTTTCCTGAGTTACCTGTGCAGACGCCATACCACGGCAAGCATGGAGCCCGCTCAGGTAACCGTCACCCTATGTCTCCTGGGTGCTGACGCGGTACGGCATTGCTACACAGTAGCAGCAACCCATTGCCTTCTGGCAGCAGACAGTGCAGTACGACTGGTAGCCGTCCTCGTCATGTCCAAGGTGCTCCTGGCCACGTCGGCTGGGAGCGCCTGGGCAGACATGGACGCAGGGACTAAATTTGGAGTGACCTGACCAGGTCATTCTCTTTAGTCCTGCAGTCAGTCCTATTGAACCGTCTTATGGTGAGCAGGCAGGCGATACGGATTGCTAGCAGTCGTACTGTACCATCTTCTGCTGGGCAGGCAAGAGATGAGGATGGCTAGCAGTCGTATTGTACCATCTTCTGCCGGGCAGGCAAGAGATGAGGATGGCTAGCAGTCGTACTGTACCATCTTCTGCCGAGCAGCCATGAGATGTGGATGGCATGCAGTCCTTCTGCACCGTCTGCTGCTAGCCAAAGATGTAAAAGATAGATGGAGTGGATCAAAACAAGAAATAGACCAGATTTGTTTTGTACTCATTTGCCTCCTCCCCTGTCTAGGGGACTCATTCCTCTAGGTCACACTGCAGTCACTCACAGAGAAGGTGCAGCGAGGTAAATCTAGCCATGTGTCAATCAGAGGCCAGGCTAACCTCCTTGTTCCAATAAGAACAATAACTTAGGTGCACCATTTCTTATTGGAACCCTCCGTGAAGTCCTGCCTGAAATATTCCTTGATGTAAAGACACCCCCTTTGTTGATTCTAGCTCCCTGAAGCCAACCCTGTAAGCCGTGTCGTCAGTCGCCCCTCCCTCCGTCACAGCAACGGCAGACAATCATTCTGCGCCTTTTTTCTGTGCGGACGCCATACCAAGGCAAGCATGGAGGCCGCTCAGCTCACTTTGGCAATTAGGAGCACATTAAACACCACACGCATTAGCCAGCAGTATATGCAGCACCAGAAACTGGCAAAGCGATACCGGGCGAGGAGGCGACGTCAGCGCGGTCACGTGAGTGATCAGGACATGGACACAGATTTCTCTGAAAGCATGGGCCCTGCCAATGCATGCATCGTGGTGCTAATGGGGCAGGTTCATGCTGTGGAACGCCGATTCTGGGCTCGGGAAACAAGCACAAACTGGTGGGACCGCATAGTGTTGCAGGTCTGGGACGATTCCCAGTGGCTGCGAAACTTTCGCATGCGTAAGGGCACTTTCATGGAACTTTGTGACTTGCTTTCCCCTGCCCTGAGGCGCATGAATACCAAGATGAGAGCAGCCCTCACAGTTGAGAAGCGAGTGGCAATAGCCCTGTGGAAGCTTGCAACGCCAGACAGCTGGCGGTCAGTTGGGAATCAATTTGGAGTGGGCAAATCTACTGTTGGGGCTGCTGTGATGCAAGTAGCCAACGCAATCAAAGATCTGCTGATATCAAGGGTAGTGACCCTGGGAAATGTGCACGTCATAGTGGATGGCTTTGCTGCAATAGGATTCCCTAACTGTGGTGGGGCCATAGACGGAACCCATATCCCTATTTTGGCACTGGAGCACCAAGCCGCCGAGTACATAAACGGCAAGGGGTACTTTTCAATAGTGCTGCAAGCTCTGGTGGATCACAAGGGACATTTCACCAATATCAACGTGGGATGGCCGGGAAAGGTACATGACGCTCGCATCTTCAGGAACTCTGGTCTGTTTCAAAAGCTGCAGGAAGGGACTTTATTCCCAGACCAGAAAATAAATGTTGGGTATGTTGAAATGCCTATATGTATCCTTGGGGACCCAGCCTACCCCTTAATGCCATGGCTCATGAAGCTGTACACAGGCAGCCTGGACAGTAGTCAGGAGCTGTTCAACTACAGGCTGAGCAAGTGCAGAATGGTGGTAGAATGTGCATTTGGACGTTTAAAGGCACGCTGGCGCAGTTTACTGACTCGCTTAGAACTCAGCGAAACCAATATTCCCACTGTTATTACTGCTTGCTGTGTGCTTCACAATATCTGTGAGAGTAAGAGGGGGACGTTTATGGCAGGCTGGGAGGTTGAGGCAAATCGCCTGGCTGCTGGTTACGCACAGCCAGACACCAGGGCGGTTAGAAGAGCACAGGAGGGCGTGGTACGCATCAGAGAGCTTTGAAAACCAGTTTCATGACTGCCCAGGCTACAGTGTGAAAGTTCTGTTTGTTTCTCCTTGATGAAAGCCCCCGCCCCTTGGTTCACTCTACTTCCCTGTAAGCTAACCACCCTCCCCTCCTCCCTTCAATCACGCCTTGCAGAGGCAATAAAGTCATTGTTGCTTCACATTCATGCATTCTTTATTCATTCATCACACAAATAGGGGGATGACTACCAAGGTAGCCCAGGAGGGGTGGTGGAGGAGGGAAGGAAAATGCCACACAGCACTTTAAGCACAGCACTTTAAAAGTTTACAACTTTAAAATTTATTGAATGACAGCCTTCTTTTTTTTGGGCAATCCTCTGTGGTGGGGTGGCTGGTTGGCCGGAGGCCCCCCCACCGCGTTCTTGGGCGTCTGGGTGTGGAGGCTATGGAACTTGGGGAGGAGGGCGGTTGGTTACACAGGGGCTGTAGTGGCAGTCTGTGCTCCAGCTGCCTTTGCTGCAGCTCAACCACACACTGGAGCATACTGGTTTGGTCCTCCAGCAGCCTCAGCATTGAATCCTGCCTCCTCTCATCACGCTGCCGCCACATTTGAGCTTCAGCCCTCTCTTCAGCCCGCCACTTACTCTCTTCAGCCCGCCACCTCTCCTCCCGGTCATTTTGTGCTTTCCTGCACTCTGACATTATTTGCCTCCACGCATTCGTCTGTGCTCTGTCAGTGTGGGAGGACAGCATGAGCTCGGAGAACATTTCATCGCGAGTGCGTTTTTTTTTCTTTCTAAGCTTCACTAGTCTCTAGGAAGGAGAAGATCCTGTGATCATTGAAACACATGCAGCTGGTAGAGAAAAAAAAAGGGACAGCGGTATTTAAAAAGACACATTTTATAAAACAGTGGCTACACTCTTTCAGGGTAAACCTTGCTGTTAACATTACATACATAGCACATGTGCTTTTGTTACAAGGTCGCATTTTGCCTCCCCCAACCGCGTGGCTACCCCCTCAACCTTCCCCCCTCCCTGTGGCTAACAGCAGGGAACATTTCTGTTTAGCCACAGACAAACAGCCTAGCAGGAATGGGCTCCTCTGAGTGTCCCCTGAAGAAAAACATTTTATTTCAACCAGGTGACCATGAATTATATCTCACTCTCCTGAGGATAACACAGAGAGATAAAGAACGGATGTTGTTTGAACGTCAGCAAACATACACTGCAATGCTTTGTTGTACAATGATTCCCAAGTACGTGTTACTGGCCTGGAGTGGTAAAGTGTCCTACCATGAAGGACACAATTAGGCTGCCCTCCCCAGAAACCTTTTGCAAAGGTTTTGGGAGTACATCCAGGAGAACCGCAAATGCCAGGGCAAAGTAATCCTTTCACATGCTTGCTTTTAAACCATGTATAGTATTTTAAAAGGTACACTCACCGGAGGTCCCTTCTCCGCCTGCTGGGTCCAGAAGGCAGCCTTGGGTGGGTTCGGGGGGTACTGGCTCCAGGTCCAGGGTGAAAAACAGTTCCTGGCTCTCGGGAAAACTGGTTTCTCCGCTTGCTTGCTGTGAGCTATCTACAACCTCCTCCTCCTCATCATCTTCTTCGTCCCCAAAACCTGCTTCCGTATTGCCTCCATCTCCATTGAAGGAGTCAAACAACACGGCTGGGGTAGTTGTGGCTGAACCCCCTAAAATGGCATGCAGCTCATCATAGAAGCGGCATATTTGGGGCTCTGACACGGAGCGGCCGTTCGCCTGTCTGGTTTTCAGGTAGGCTTGCCTCAGCTCCTTCATGCCCTGGGAGATTTTGATAAAGGTTTTGGCATTTCGAAAACTGGAACGGAGTTCTGATAGTATGGATTCCTCTCCCCAAACAGCGATCAGATCCCGTACCTCCCGTTCAGTCCATGCTGGAGCTCTTTTGCGATTCTGGGACTCCATCATGGTCACCTCTGCTGATGAGCTCTGCATGGTCACCTACAGCTTGCCACGCTGGCCAAACAGGAAATGAGATTCAAAAGTTCGCGGTTCTTTTCCTGTCTACCTGGCCAGTGCATCTGAGTTGAGAGTGCTGTCCAGAGCGGTCACAATGGAGCACTCTGGGATAGCTCCCGGAGGCCAATACCGTCAAATTGTGTCCACAGTACCCCAAATTCGAGCCGGCAAGGCCTATTTAAGCGCTAATCCATTTGTCAGGGGTGGAGTAAGGAAATCGATTTTAAGAGCCCTTTAAGTCGAAATAAAGGGTTTCATCGTGTGGACGGGTGCAGGTTTACATCGATTTAATGCTGCTAAATTCGACCTAAAGTCCTAGTGTAGACCAGGGCTTTGAAGCATTCCCCTGCAGTGTCCAGTATCTTCACTCACAGAAATGCTAGGTCGGTGGTCCTCAAAAGACCACATCAGCCTGTAAGAACTAGCTCAGGACCAGCACTTTGCTTAACACCACAGCACTGACTTATATTACAGTGAAATCAATAAAAAGTCTATTATCAAAGCCTAGAGATTCAGGAGATATTGAGTAAAGATATTGGCAACAAATGTTTGCATCCAAAAAAATCATAACACACTTTCTAGAGACTAAACTTAACTATAAGTTAACCCCCTGTCTAAAGCAGTTTCTCTCACCCAAAGTCCTTTGCAGCATCTTCAACCAAAATTGGCTGAGATTCTGTTTTCATCAATGTAAACACACTGCCCATTTACTTCCTAGGTGTAGGATGAGGATATGTCTCTCTTTTGTCTCCTCTGTATATCCCCAAAGTTCATTGTCTGTGCTCAGACAGGATAATGACCTATTGCTTGTTTTTCTCTGTGTACTGCTTCCTTGTGTACTACATCTCTTCATTAATATCTGACTTTGTATGTAAATGGCCATCCATTATTTTACCTTTGAATACTTAATTTACATCCCAGCAGACAGGTGAACACTTGTCTTACCTTACCACTTGTCTGGAGGAAAACCTGTTTTTTACCCCTGCCTTGATATAGACTTTAAAACCACATTTGCACTATATAAACCTAACTCCTTGCATCATATCCCTACGTATACTTCACAGCGATAATAATGACCAGCATGACCCTGGCTTCCATTTGAGACATCACCTGACATTCTTTGGTGAACCAGAATGTTCATACCAGAATCAGGATATTCTTGTAACCCCCTTGCGAGTCATCATTAAGTGGTTCTTTGGGTCACATATACATTTAAACACACACTATTTACTGAATATATAACTTTTCCAAAAGGCCTATTGCGAACAACATTTCCTACTTCAGATGCTAATATATAACAGTTATTCTATGTGCATGTAGCAGTTCCTAACCTAAAATCATACTAATATCCTTTTTTTCTTCTTGAATAAACACTGAAAAATGTTTTACATGTAATCAATAGCCTCTCTCTAGAGAGCTATGTAAAACAGCAAGCAGACAACCCCTTAGGTAAAGGAATAAAGTAGCAATTATATTATCAATTATTCAGCTGGATAACTACTTTAAAGAACAGAACATAGCTACATTAGTAGCTAATAACATTTAGCATCTTAACAGCCCATGATATCACTAGGGTATCTTTGAGAAGACAATGTTACTGGCCTACTGGGCAACTGATTCGTTGCAATAAGATACTGAGGAAGACATAAGCATTAAATACCTGCTACATGAGAATTTCCACAAAGCTTCTCCTGTCATATTTTATTAAACACTTGAGATTGTTGCACAGATAAAGAAATGCAATCTTGCATACCTAGAAGAATGGACTCTTAAATGATTAGTAATTTTATATATTTTGTTAGTTAAACTTATTTTTTCTGTTATTTGTTACTCTTTACAGAAGAATGAAAATAATATTTTGTTTTCCTACAAATTTGGTTATTTCTCATTCGCCAAATACTGATTTCTCTTTTTCTCAAATGGAGTTTCTAACTTGTCTATATAAAAATGGAATTCTGCAACCTGCCAGCCAAAAGGACCCAAAGACAAATCTGTATATGGAGATGGTTGGAACATTTAAAAATGTTTACGAAAACTGGGGAAAAAAATCAAAGAGGCTGCAATGTACGTAATAGTTTCTCAAGGGGGCAAGGGAGGACACAAGAGTGAGTGGATGTGGTACATGTGCACATATTTGCTTCTTGGTATCTAGGATACAATAACTCTCAATAACTGTATTAGTTTGCTGTATCAGAAACAGGAGACGGAGAGGAAAGCTTTGCCAACATGCCACTTAAACAGTGACCAGAATTTTCTTAATATAGGTGCGTAAATCCTTATACATCTAAATATAAGTGTCCTGTTTTTTCAGGGTGAAGAGAAACCCCACCTCCATATGAAGACAACTGGAGCTGCAGGTGCCCAGCAACTGAAAAACAGCCCACTTATATGAACTGAACTTTAGGCACCCACATTTGAAAATTGTGGCCCGTCTAGATTAATAAAAATAAGTTCAAAGAAAAAAAAGAGTGGCAAATTTAGGAGGAAAATACATTGTAACAATATTAAGATTAATATTGGGAGAGGATAACTCAGTGGTTTGAGCATTGGCCTGCTAAACCCAGGGTTGTGAGTTCAATCCTTGAGGGGGCCATTTAGGGATCTAGGTCAAAAATTGTGGATTGGTCCTGCATTGAGCAGGGGGTTGGACTAAATGACCTCCTGAGGTCCCTTCTAACCCTGATATTCTATGAAAACTTTTAAGGCTAAACTAGGTAACTGTGTCTCTTCAAGGCCCAGATCCTGTAATTAGTTCTGTACAGATGACCCCAGCCATCTGCCAGAGGTCAAATATGGAATCAAGGTCTAAGTTTCATTGATTATATTTGTTCTTATAAAAACAAATAGTCAAAAAGGTAATTTTCCTCAGTTTTTTCTCCTAGAATCATCTTCTGCAACTGGGTTTCACTGATTGCTTGTGATTCAAGGACATGACTGTGCAGGAAATTCATCACAGCAGGCTAACGGGATGAGGTACTCCATTTATGTTCTAAAACCGCACAGGCTTCTTGATAATATGTCTGCAGACCAGCTATAGGTCAGTACCCAGTTCTCAGAGAATATCAGTGCCTGACTTCTAGACAAAGCAAGAGAGCAGCATGATTTTTAGCTTCACAACACAGCATGTGGTACCAAGAAAGGAATCCATTCCATTGGGAATATGGGAATAAAAATACCCTTTGCATATGGAACCAATAAGATCAGACTAAAAGCTTCACGTACTACGTCCTTGTTTCAAAAGAAACTTCCAACTTTTATTTCAAACTATAACTATCTGCAAATGCAAAAAGTCCAAGATCCTTTCAACTAAGCTGCCAAACAACTGCACAGATAAATTCTCCCAGTTTACAATAATACTTTGACTGCAGGATTATTCCTTTTCTTCCATGATCATTGTTAGCTCAACCTAAATAACGCAGGAAAAAACAAAAACATACAAGCTATGATGTATGAAAACTGGGTCTTATTATTACTAGTAATAATAATACAACCTAGCTCTTATACAGCACTTTTCTATCAGCAGTTCTCAAAGCACATTACAAACGTAGATATCATTATCCCCATTTTACAAATAGAGAAATTAAGGCACAGAGAGGTGAAGTGATTTGCCTTGGGATACCCAGCTGGCCACCAGCAGAGGTGGGAATAGAACCCAGGTGTCCTGAGTCCCAATGCTGGGTAATGCTATCTCAATGGCAAATAAAAGCCAAAAGGCAATTACTTTTTCCAAGCACAACCATTTGATAACCTACTCCGGGACTAAATTGGGATGGCTTAGAGCAGGGGTGGGCAAGCTTTTTGGCCCAAGGGCCACATCTGGGTATGGAAATTGTGTGGCAAGCCATGAATGCTCATGAAATTGGGGGTTGGGGTGCGGGATGAGGTGAGGGTTCCAGCTGGGGGTGTGGGCTCTGGGGAGGAGACAGAAATGAGGAGTTCAGGGTGCAGGAGGGGGCTCTGGGTTGGGGGTTAATGTGCGGGGTAGGGGAGGGATGAGGGCTCCGGTGGGGGATGCAGGCTCTGGGGATGGGGCTGGGGATGAGGGTTGGGGGTGCAGGAGCTCCAGGCTCGGATCAAGGGGTTCAGAGGGTGGGAGGGGGATCAGGGCTGAGTCAGGGGGTTGGGGCACAGGAGGGGGTCGGGGTGCAGGATCTGGGTGGCGCTTACCTCAAGCGGCTCCCAGAAGTAGTTGCATGTCCCCCTCTGGCTCCTATGCGGAGGGGGGACATGCCACTGGCGGGATCTCGAAGGCCAGATTAAAACATCTGAAGGGCGGGATGTGGCTCCCTGGCCATAGTTTGCCCACCTCTGGCTTAAAGCAATACAGTGAGCTGAAACCTTTTGCAAAGTGGCTGCACCTTAGGCCATGTCTATACAAGAATCATTTGCTGATATACTAAAGTACAGGATTTAGGAGTCAGAGTGGACAAGCAATTCAGCATGAGATTTCAATATGATGATGTGGCAAAAACAGCTAACTGAATTCTTGGATGTATAAACAGGGGGCACTGCATAGGAGTAGGGAGGTGATTTTG
This sequence comes from Eretmochelys imbricata, assembly GCF_965152235.1. Classification (NCBI taxonomy): domain Eukaryota; kingdom Metazoa; phylum Chordata; order Testudines; family Cheloniidae; genus Eretmochelys; species Eretmochelys imbricata. Next base: position 112,111,007 of record NC_135574.1, on the reverse strand, counting down.
CCACTGTATATGACATTGGTGAGACTGATACTGGAATACTGCATACAGTTTTGGTGTCTACATTTTAAAAAGAATGTTAAAAACAGAGAGGGTGCAGAAGACAGCCATCAGAATGATATAAGGGCTGGAGAAAAGGCCCTACAATGAGAGCCTTCAAGAGCTCTATTTGTTTAATTTATCACAAAGAAGATCAAGAGGTGATTTCATTACAATGTCTATGTACCTTCATGGGGAGAAAATATCAGGTATTCAAGGACTCTATCTTCTAGCAGAGAAAGGCATAACAACAAGAGCCAATAGCTGGAAGCTGAAGCTTGACAAATTCAGATTAGACACAAACAGTTAACCATGAGTAATTAACCACTTGAACAAACTACCAAAGGAAGTGGTGGACTCCCCATCACTTGATATCTTCAAATCAAAACTGGATGCCTTTCTAGAAGACCCCCTTTAGTCAAACAATTCACTGGACTCAATACAGGGGTAACTGGATGAAATGTAATGGCCTGCAATATACCAGAGGTCAAACTAGACGATATAATGGTCTCATTGAGTTAAAGGCCAGAAGAATCTATGAAACCCTAATATAGACAGTTATACTGGCAAAAAAAAAAAGTGCTTTGTTAATATGGCTTATTTTGGGGGGGGAATCGGTATGAACTATATGGTGACGAGTAATTTTGCTGGTATAAGCTGTGTCTATACCAGGATGGGTTTCTGGTGTAGCTATACCATCAAATCTTTTCTAGTGTAGGCTAGGCCTTGTGCTCCAAACGGTATGCCCTTATGGCTGCAAAGATACTGAGTGTATATCTGTGCTCTCATCCCTTTAAAGTGATGTCTGCCCAGGTCTGAAGAGAGCATGAAATGAGCTCTGAGAGGCTTTTTCTGAATGTGTTGTTAACAGTGGAGCCTAGTGAGGATAGTTAGAAAGTCAATATTGATAACTATTTCATTGATGATAGAAGCATGAGGAGAGATGGATCATATTACAGAGATCTGCACAATGAATGGCATCTCATTTTGGTATCATGAAGAGTGAGGCAAACCCGGGAGAGTGCCACAAATGGATCCCTGGAACTAACTGGCACAACCATTTCATGATTAGTAAACTCCAGATTAAGTTGCTTAAAAGAAACATCTGACATTAGACTGGTTAAAATTAAGTCAAAAGGTTCGGGAGGTCATATTTCTTTTTTATTGTTGTTTCTAAGGTTGGAGAAAGGGCAGTGAGAATGTGCAGGAGAAAAAACTTGTAGGAATTAACCTGACCATGGAGATTTAAATTTAGCTTAAGCATTCTTTTGAAACACATAGTAACCTTCCACTGTCACCAGCATAAACAAATCAAGTCAACACAATTCTCTTTTACAATACTGCAAGAAATGCAGATTATTGTGAATGCCAAAGCTATATCAAATTTCATCTTAAAAGTGTGTTTACATAGCTTTTCCTAAAACATGCATATGGACGCACACACTTTAAAATGAGGGATACTTATTGAATTCACATAGTGGTAACATTTCTTCTCTCTGAATTTGGCCCATAATTTGTAAAGTGCCCTAATATCCTTCTGGATGAAAAATGCTACAGAAATTTAAGGAATCGCTGAAGATTTACACATTATAAATGTATCTAATAAGAATCACTAAAATTTGCAAAAAGGTTTTAAAAAACCTTGTAGATATAATTTGTGTAGGTAAAAAAAATCTAGAATGAATTGTGAAGGCCGCAAATAACTAAATGATTCTGTGGTTTTGCACTTCCTAATTAGAGTTACATAATACCTCATGTCAATGAAAAATATAAAAGGCAATGAATTGGTGGTGAACTGATTGTGGCTATTTAGAAAATGAATTAGATTGTTGGGCCCCCCTCCTTTTAACATTTCGCTTCCACTTTAATCTTTTACTCCCTACTTTCACACTGAGAATCTGGGGTTGGGATTTTGTGTTGGGATTGGGTGGGGATGTGGGTGGGGGGTGGGAGAAAGTAAATAGAAGCTCCTACAATATCCATTCATACCAGATCCCTGCCTGAGGTAACCCTTTCTTCCATCCCAGCAAAGGGATCATATTGCACAAGGAGTAGGATTTTAAGAGGTTACGACAGCCAATATTTTACATGCTGGGAACATATCTTTTGAGCAGCTGGCAGAAAAGTTTAATCTCTCAGCCAATCATTTTTATATCTACCTGTCCTACAGATTCAGTGCACTGCTGGGAAGTAATGTCAGAAATCTAGCCTTATTTCCTGCTTCCACAATTTTTATTACAAAAGCATTTATTTATGCTCGCCAGAATTATTTAGCTTCAAGTTATGAATGATGCTAGACAAGGTCCAAAGAGTTCACTTCAGGGCAAGTGGAAGTCAAAATGCACATATTCTGAATCTTGAAAAGACGGGGGCCAATCACATGAAACAACTGTGCACATTCTAGGGCATACAAGGGCCAGAATTTTCAGAAGGGCTCAACTCTGCTCCCCTTCAGGTACAAAAATAAATGTCCAGAGTTTCAAGAGGACTCAGCACCCAGCAGCTCCCATTCTTGTCAACAACAGAGTCTGAAAGCCACAGGGGAGAATGGGAATATGTTGTCCCCCACTTTCAGAACAGGGGTGGACACCAATATTTTCTTCACCCCAAGTTTTGGGTGGCTAAAGAGAAGACAGCAGAGGGAACCAAGGGGATTCGGGGGAGATGGTTACTTGGGAGGCGGTGAGAAGGATAACCTCTACCCTGGGGAAAGGGAGAGGTTTGGGAGTCACTTTAGGAATGAGGAAACCTGGAGAGCAGGGAGACGGAGACGTGTAGGGACATGGAAGAAGTTTGAGCTGGGGACCTTTGTGACAGAAACGAGATCTGGGGAAGGAGGAGGGAAGGAGATCCAAGAGAGGCAGAGATAAAAGGGGATTTAGGAGACATAGAGAGAAGACAAAGTATTGGGGACCTTGTGAGAAAGAGGGGGAGAGAGTAAAATGGGATATTTACTGATGGCCAGAGGGATATAAGAGAAGCAGAGAGGGTGAGGGGCACTTTGGAGGGGCAAATATCTGAGGATGGAGAAGAGAGGACGGTGGCCTTTCAGGGAACGAAGGAGGAGAAAATTGATTTAAGGAGGAGTAATAGGGAAACTAAAGGTAAAGTAATGTGGAAGAAAAGGGAAGAAATGGGTGTTGAAAGGAGCACAGAATGTGGGTTGTTTGGGGAGAGGGGAGAAAATGAAGGAAACTGGGTGAGTTAGAATGTGAAGTTTGGAGGCTGAGGAGGGAACCTATATTGCTTTGAGCATCATGGAAGTAAGGCTTGATAGGTAACATAATTCCACTGAGAATTGCTGTGCAGAACATACAAAATGAGGATGAGCATTTGGAATTTGACGCAGAATAAGATCAGAGGCCAGTGCATGGATTCTTAAAAGTGGAGAGAGAGAGGGAGAGAGAGAGAAGTGAATGAGAGTTGGAGCATGGAGAGAGAAAGATGATTTTAGGTATGTTTTCTTTTCACAGACTGTAAGAACTCTTACAATAATGAGCCAATTAAGATATATGTAGCAGGTTTTATAATATACCTGACTAGTCTATCAAGACAACATGCCAAAAATCCTTCCTGTGTTTCAACTACACAAATAGTTTTTCATGATGTAGCTATTGAGCTGTAGCTCACAAAAGCTTATGCTCAAATAAATTTGTTAGTCTCTAAGGTGCCACAAGTACTCCTTTTCTTTTTGCGAATACAGACTAACACGGCCGCTACTCTGAAACCTGCCCCTCCAGGTTTATTTAACATTTCCACCTTTTATGCTCCTTATATTGTTTGATAACCTTGAACTCATTGGTGTCCAGTATATATCATCAATAGTAGTTATGCATTCACAGCTGTATCTATAGCAACTCAAGGCAGATGTTACTTGATAATTCAGTCACTGGTTGTACAAGTTGCAATTTAAATAATAGTTGGAACTTAAAACCAAGCCTAGGAAGTCAAGTTACAGAAAATTACCACAACAAAAGATTTCAGCAACCAGATATTATTTACATTGTTTAAGTATTACTATGTACTAAACAAGCTGTAATATTCACTATAGTATTCATAGGACAAGATTAGCTATTTATTTCCATTTCAATAACACGAATAAGACAAAATAAGGGGAAGGAAAGATACAGTACTTTTACTGTCCAATCCGTGTAGTCTTAAGGCTGCCACATCTTGTCATGGTCAGTGGAAAAAGGGAGATATTACAATGGACAACTTGAAAACTCATCAACTTTTACACCCAAATACTCATTTCATTCTAGCTGACCAAATACTTTTATCAACACACATTTTGGCAAAGAGTTGAAAAGTTACTAAATTTTTTACAAACAACAAGGCTAAACGCAGTAGGCAGAAGCGGATATGAAAGATAAGGGGTGCCTACAAGGCACATGAGCTGCTGGGGTTCCATGGTGCTGGCACTGTACTTAGCTCGAGGTATCCATCAGTCACAACAGTCTCTTGTTAGAATATATTTCATATATCTGGAGCACCTCCCTGTGCCTTTACCTTTCCTGCCCCTTCTCTAGGTGCTGAAGTTTAAGAAAGCACTTTCTCTCTCTCTCTCTTCTTCACTACCACCCCAAAGCATTCTGCCTGTTCAGGTGTCCCCACTACTCTACCTCTGATCCAGCCTTATTATTCTAGTTTGTCCTATTACAGCAGCCTCTCTCTGCTCAAGTGGTTCTTATCCAATTCACTGACATCCACAAATTTGAAAATAGCAATTATGAAACTGACCAGATTTGTGTTGATAGTCTGTGACTGCCTGGCAAAGCAATGAGCAACAGCAGAGGCCCTGAGGCTTTCTGTCTGCAGCCTCAGGAAAACAACACTACCATCAGTTATACTTATTTCATCATAAGGATGCCAATGTTGCCCATTTCAACCACTGGAAAATCATGAGTCTACCCCTGCCTTCCCTCTACAAAAAAAATCTATTTTTAAAAGTCTCATTTTTAAGCCAGCTTTTGTGGTCAGTTTATCTTTTAATGTCATAGCCTTTGGGGTTCATGTTTTCAAATTTTCAGCACAACTATGAGGGCTAAAGATGATTTTTAAAAAGAAATGAAAGTTGACAACCTCAGTTTATCACATACCTCCAGGAGGTGGAGCTTTAAGAAAAGCATCAAAACATGACAAAACTTGTAATAAAAGTCACGAGAGATGGCAACAGAGAGGACAATGTATATTTGAAATGAAAGATTATTCTGCAAAAAATGACATAGTATTGTGGGAGAAAGAGACTATACACAGAGTTTATTTTAAACTAGCCACTACTGAATAGGCAATTGGATATTTTCAAACAACTTTCTTTTGCAATAACGTTTTGTACAAAAAAAAAGATATTGAATGTTGGACATTGATTACAGAGAGTGCAACTGAAACATTAGTTAGAGCTGCTAGATACCCTTCTAGCTCTACATTGCATCGAACAAACCTTAGTTTATATGATCTGTCCTCTTATTTCAGAGTAACAGCCGTGTTAGTCTGTCTTTGCAAAAAGAAAAGGAGTACTTGTGGCACCTTAGAGACTAACCAATTTATTTGAGCATGAGCTTTCGTGAGCTACAGCTCACTTCATCGGATGCAGTGAGCTGTAGCTCACGAAAGCTCATGCTCAAATAAATTGGTTAGTCTCTAAGGTGCCACAAGTACTCCTTTTCTTTTTGTCCTCTTATTATATCTTTAAAGTCAAGTATAAAAAGTAAAGAATTTTGTCCACAACATTTACACAGCAGTATTTTAATTATCTCTAATTTTCTAAGATCATCGTTATACCCAATGTAGGCATTATGTGTTGGCATATGTTTTATTGATCACCAGCACAAAAAACAGTAACTTCACAAATCTTTAAAAACATCCTCCCCAAGCTGTCTTGTTTAAGCTTAATTGGTCTTGAAGGTTTCCTATTGTCTCCAGATTTCAGTATAATTAACGCTGCTTTTCATTATAATTGAAAATAGCTAAATCTGCTGTAAACTTTATCATCTTAAAGATCTCAACAAACAAAAGATTCAAGTGGATCTAACATGAATTGTGTATCTCTGGGGCAGACATCTGTCATTCAATTCAATGTCTCAGAAAAACCCATCCAAGCAACTCTGTTCTACTGTCTGATCGGCAGCTGGAGCTGTTCAGTGTTATTCTAGAGACTTCATACAAAACCCATGTATTAGCTCTAACCAAATATAGCTTCAAATGCTCATGCTGGGCTTGGGATATCCCTTGTCCAGGGAACATTTCTCCTCCGCACTCTGTCAGGAAAAGGTTACTGTGGTTGAAGTTTAATTCAAAATACCCAAATGATCTCGGATACCTTGTAAATAGTTTGTACATACATAATCTTATTCTGGCTCCACTGAAAGAATGTTGTCTCTAATAAAGACACAATAAATGGCATGCAACTGAAACACCAATACATTTTCTTCCAAACTCATTTCAAGAAGGGATCTCTGCTTCACTAAGCAGAGAAAGATGTTTTTCTCCTTGCATCAGACAGAAGCAAGTAGAAGCTTTCGTATATTTGTCTCATGACAACATTTCATCTTAATACAATCTGGTCATAGCAGCTACTGCAGAAAATTGCTCGCAGTTTGCTGGCACCATGGGAGACCATCATTACTGACAAGATTGAGAAACCCATCGATGACAGTTCAAGACTCAATCTAACTGTGCTATCCAATAGCTGTGCTTTTTTATTAGGGCTATTTTCTTGCATTTCTTTAATTCTTATTCATGTCCATTGGTCCTTGACTCACATTGAAATTCACTGCAATAAAGCCTTCAGTTCAACTGAATTCAATTTCAGAAGTCATCAAAATATAAGATTTATACAGTAATTTTTAGAAATCCTTCGGACTACCACCTATTCAGGTGAGGACATGCACTTTGTATGCTTTGCTTCTACATGATTTCAGAGACATTCATCCTCGTCCACACAGGAATCATGCCCAGCAGCTTATCTGAGTCAGGTTAAGAAGGCTTGATTCACTTTCTCTATAAACATTTGGCAGGAACAAGTTAGCCCCTCTGTTAACTTTGTTCACCAGATCTGTGCACTTTAGTAACCTTTTATTCTCAGAAAAATAAGTTCAGCTGTACTGCTTAGGATCATATATTCAACACTAGACTGAAAATCCTACCGAGAACACCTAGGATTCAGGATCCCAATTCAACTCCAATTGAAGTCAGTGGAAAGGCTCCCGTTGACTTTACTGGGAGCTGGACTGAGCCTTGGAAATTAAGACAAATTTCCAGCACATAAAATATTCTAGTAAGGGCTGGTCTACACTGGGAACTTTCATCCATGTAGTTACATCTCTCAGGGGTGTGAAAAATCCACGCTCCTGAGAGATATAGCTATGCTGACTTACTCCCCGGTGTAGACAATGCTAGGTCATGGACCTAGCTGTCGCCTCTAGGGGAGATTACCTACGCCAATGGGAAAACCACTCCTGTCAGTATAGAAAGTGTTAACACTGAAGCACCACAACTGTGCTATTGTAGCACTTTAAGTGTAGACAGAACCTTAGGCACAAGCCAGAGAATAAGCAGCTGGGCTCAAACTGTACTGGAGGAGATGAGGCAGGGAAGATCCCAAAGGTTCTTCCGGGATACTCAAAGAACCATCTTACCGACCCTTCCCAGAAGCCCACAGCTGGGTCCCGCCAAAGTGAAGTCATCACATGCTGATTCTATTATGGTCAGCATGTTAAGCTGTCATGTCAGCTATATAATCAGTGTGACTTTAACCAGTGCTAGAAAGATGCTCCTTTGTTTCATCATTACATTACATAAAACAAATGGAGAAGTGAGATAGATCCTGGTACGAAGCCAATATTAGCAAAAACATTGGCAACATATCAAGGATGAGCTGAACTCATGTAATCCAGGAAGAAGCAAAAGAAAAAAACTGAAATATTCATTAGAGAGACTGCCTTATTGTTTAACTGTATTCCATCTGCCTATATGCATCTGTTGTCGCTTGTTTTATATTTAGATTGTAAGCCCCCTGGGGCAGGGACCATTTTTTTGTTCTGCGTGCATACACAGCACCTAGTAAGTACAATGGGGACCTGATTCATGAGTAGGGTGCCTAGGCACTACAGTAGTACAAATAAGAGACTTTAAATGGAAACAAGATGTTGCATTCTATGATATATTAACCCATTCTGAACCACCAAGGCCACACTTTAAAAAGACAAGTGACAAGATTTACATATTGTGTGAATGCAAAATAATAAATAATGGCATACCCATTTCCTAAGGACAGCCAGGAAGTTGAACCAGCTATTTTAAAGCATTCATCTAAGTTGCCTTGGAGAGAGAATTTAAATTTGCACGCTCCTCTCAGAACACAGCTTCCCCAACCACCACCATGAGCAAATAACTAAAGAACAACAAGCCACTTCTGTGGACAAAAGGAAATTAGATACGCAAGTGTAAGAGAATGATCTAAAAGAAATAAAACTTGTAACCTTTTTCTGTTCTTTTGTATATCTCTGATACTAGTGGCCTACAAATTCAATGCTATGAAAATAGTGAATTTTAGAAATTAAATTCAAGGTTATATCTTACACTGTCCTCTCCCCTACTTCCCTATCTGTCCCTCTTTTAAATAAAATATATAAAGCAATCTTCACCTGTGATACAGAGGGTCAATATCAGGTCCTCTGTACCATGGAAGCCACACACAGCAGAGGAGCTGTGAGAGAGGACTGGGGGGCCATGAAGGGCTATCTGTGCATCACCTCTGTACCATGAAAAGGGCCTCCATGCAAGGTATTTTGCAAAGCTGCAGCAGGGTAGACTGTGGGAGGAGCAGTGATTCAGTGGCTACAACCCTCTGTGCATGGATGTGTTCTGGCAGACCTCTCACCCTATAAGCTGGTGTAGCCGGTCAGTGCCCTGACCCTGAATTAAGGGGGTGAATATCACCTCAATCACTCTAGTCTCCCATGATGTGGAGAAAAAAATGGAACACATGACTGAAGCTTTCTTTAAAGCCTCAAAGACCAGACAGCCTATAAAGAGAAGCTGAAGTTTGTTATATTTTAAATCTCCTGATTCCTTAGGCCTGATTGATGAATGCTTGGTGTTGGTAATACGGGTAACTGCCACAGCCATAGGTATTCTGTTTTTGCCAAACCATTATGGATTTCTTCCGCTCTTCTGTATAGCTATGTGTAGATTTCAGCAATATGCAGTACGGGCATTTGCTTCCATTACTGATGACTTTTGGTTAAGCAGAATATAGGATTTTGTCAGTTTTGAGAGATACCATGCAGTGAAAAGACAAAATTACAATACATTTATCAAAGCTGGATTAATTTTTCAATCAGATTCATTTGCTTATGTGTTGTATCCTTCCCCACTCTCCTTCATCTGTCCATATCATTAGATTTTGAGCCCTTTAGGGCAGGGACAGTCTCTTTTCTGTGGTTGTACAGCACCAAAACAATGGGGTCCTCATCTTGATTGGGGCCTCTGGGCACTACCAGAACATAAATATTTATTACTATTAATATATTTAAATGTCTCCTTGCTGGTAATACTTATAATGACTCCTGACTTTATTAAAGAGTTTTAAAACTTAATTCTCAATACTTATACTCTCCATTTAATGTTTTCAACATATTTACAATTGACAAAGCAAATTTCACATTAGTTAGCATCTAATCCGTTTCATTTCCTCTTAATCAGACATCTTCAGGATATTGCAGTGTTTGGGTTGCATACTCTGCAGGGGGTATAAAAATTAATTGCTTAAAGTGAAATGGTTAAGTGAGGAAAATTCATGGAAACAATTCTATTCATGTTAGTTTTTTCAAAAGCTTGGGTTTGGGCCTAAATTATCAGTGTTCCTTTTAAAAAGGAACTCCAGTATTTTCTTATCAAACATTTTAAAAGGAGATGATATTTTTTTAAATATCTATTTTTATGCTTTAATTTGCCTCTAGTGACTATTATCACTGATCTTATCCCATGGAGACTGCCATTTTTCTACTAATTTTAGAATGCTGAATTTAAGCAAGTTTCAATATATATGTACAGCTTCTATTTTTGTATTATATTTCCAGGGGTAGAGTCAGGAATTTATGACAAAGATAGTAAACCCGCACTGTGATCTGGAACATGGCATGCCTCTGAGCAACCCCCTTTTTCTCTGTTTCTTCAGCCCAGTCCTCATAGAAGGACTTCTCAAGACAAGCTTTCCTCCCATCTTGCCTCAGCACTAGACCCAGCTACTGTCCTAGGAAGCGTACAGTTCTGTAAGAGTTCAGGAGTGAAGGAGTTAAGGTGATAGTGTTGTGTCCTTTGTTCTTTAATAACAAACATAATATATGAAATGAACCACATAGTCAGGGTGGGGTCCAGATAATCCCATTTACTAAATATACCCAACATGCAAGACCTAGCTACATACATAAATGGCTGGTCAGATTGGGTTCTGAGGACTTCTAAAACATAGAATGTGGTGAGAATTACAGACGGCTCGAGAACTACCGGTATTTCAAGGAGATACCCTATTCCTGAACACTGTCAACAGGGACTAAAAATCAGAGGTACCAGCACCATTCAGGGATGGGTTCACAGGTTCTTTCTACTTCACCTAAGGCTTCTGGACACCACTTGACAGTAAAATCTAGAAATCCAAGTTCAAATCAAATAACTGTTTTATTTTTTTAAAATGAAACTTACATAAGGATGGTGCCTAAAGTCCTATGCGTTTCCCAGTGATTTCAGTACAGAATGGGCTTACTCTTGTTCCAATTAGTCTTCCATCCAGCCTCTTAACAGAAATGGCAGACAATGGACTAATTTTACCTTTATGTTGACTATGTAATTTAAAAAATGATATGTCTATTTAACCCTAAAGTTATGGGGGGAAAAACACACAGGGATTTTTTCTTTAATCAAAGTACAGCAATTTCAAAAGTTTTTATCTCGGTCTGAAAGGTCTGTTTGCCTCACAAGTATGGTAGAGTCAGGACTTCTTTATCACATCTATATATTGCTCTCTCTTGAGGGTGAAGCATGGTCAGAAACCATTCAGTTTTAGCCATGGTTGCAGCTAATTTCACTGTCAGTAGCTTGAAACAGCAGATGCATTACATATTAGGCAAAAATACCCACCACTGCCAATTCAGTTCACTGTAGTAATCAATATATTTACAAACTGATCAGGCAGCTTGTGACATATCTGTATATAAATTCTCTAAGTCTCTGCCCTAATACAGAATTTAGGAAGAGGAATTAGAGCATATTAAAGAGTCGTGTGTGTGTGTATACATATACACTTTATACACCTATAAATCTATACTATATATCTGTTTTATATATCTATATCTATCTATATATATTAGGGCTATCAAGTGATTAAAAATTAATTGTGATTAATTGTGCGATTAATCATATGGTTGAACAATAATATAATATCATTTATTTAAATATTTTTGGATGTTTTCTACATTTTCAAATACATTGTTTTAAATTACAACACAATACGAAGTGTACGGTGCTCACTTTATATTTATTTTTGATTACAAGTATTTGCACTGTAAAAAAAAGAAATAGTATTTTTCAATTCACCTAATACAAGTACTGTGGTGCAATCTCTTTATCATGAAAGTTGAAATTGCAAGTGTGGAATTATGTACCGAAAAAAAAGCTTTAGAGCCTGCAAGTCCACTCAGTTCTACTTCTTATTAGACAAACAAGTTTGTTTACATTTGCAGGAGATAATGCTGCCCTCTTTTTGTTTACAATGTTACCTGAAAGTGAGAACAGGTGTTTTCATGGCATTGTTGTAGCCGGTGTCGCAAGATATTTACGTGCCAGATGCGCTAGAGATTCATATGGCCCTCCATGCTTCAACCACCGTTCCAGGGGACATGTGTCCATGCTGGTTCTGCTCAATAACAATTCAAAGCAGTGCCAACCGACACATGTTCATTTTCATTACCTGAGTCAGATACCACTAGCAGAAGGTTGATTTTCTTTTTTGGTGGTTCGGGTTCTGTAGTTTCCGCATTGGAGTGTTGCTCTTTTAAGACTTCTGAAAGCATTCTCCATTCCTCGTCCCTCTCAGATTTTGGAAGGCACTTCAGATTCTTAAACCTTGGGTTGAGGGCTGTAGCTATCTTTAGAAATCTCACATCGGTACCTTCTTTGCGTTTTGTGAAATCTGCAGTGAACGTATTCTTAATAATGAGCAGCATGTGCTGGGTCATTATCAGAGTATGCTATAACATGAAATATATGGGAGAATGTGGGTAAAACAGAGCAGCAGACATATAATTCTCTCCCCAAGGAGTTCAGTCACAAATTTAATTAACACATTATTTTTTAACGAGCATCATCAGCATGGAAGCATGTCCTCTGGAATGGTGGCCGAAGCATGAAGGGGGATACAAATGTTTAGCATATCTGGCATATAAATACCTTGCAAAGCTGGCTACAATTGTGCCATGCAAATGCTTGTTCTCACTTTCAAGTGACATTGTAAATAAGAAGAGGGCAGCATTATCTCCTGTAAATGTAAACAAACTTGTTTGTCTTAGCGATTGGCTGAACAAGAAGTAGGACTCAGTGGACTTGTAGGCTCTGAAGTTTACATTTTTTCTTTTTGAGTGCAGTTATATAACAAAAAAATCTACATTTGTAAGTTGCACTTTCACGACAAAGAGATTGCACTACAGTACTTGTATGAAAGGAACTGAAAAATAGTATTTCTTTTGTTTATCATTTTTACAGTGCAAATATTTGTAATCAAAAATACTATACACTTTGATTTTGATTACAACACAGACTACAATATATATGAAAATGTAGAAAAACATACAAAATATTTAATAAATTTCAATTGGTATTATAATGTTTAACAGTGCGATTAAAACTATGATAAATTGCAATTAATTTTTTGAGTTAATCGTGTGCGTTAACTGCGATTAATCAACAGCCCTAATTATATATATGTGTGTGTATATATATATGTGTATATATATATATGTGTGTGTGTGTATATAAAAAACAGAGCTAGCCAAACTTGATAAGCAGCTTATGCTATACCACATAAATAACTCATATAGAAGGTTAACAAAACATTGACCTAAATCAGGTAGTTATAGAGCAAATGCCAAGATTCTGTTGTTTCAGCACCTTCCCTATGGTAAAGATGAGAAGAGAATAAGCCTTCTTATATGTTCTTCTTTACTACCCTTGCAGATGGTCAGAATAGCTGGCTTTCTGGTGTGTGCAGGTGTTTTATTCATAAACTACTATCACCTCATTCCTTCCAAGTCAAAAGTAAAATGCCTGAAGCAATACACAAGTGTCCACTGAAAAGCACCCCAGCTACACAAGAATGAATTAGTGAAAATGAAAAGCTAGCTAATTGGTGAAGTCATAAATTACTTCTGATTTATAGGCAAATGACATCTGAGTTCACTCAGTGTTCAGGTGTTACTGGGGTCACAAGTTTACTCTTGTCAATTGCCCACAGAAACAGAACCACATGAATGTCACACATACCGCTTGAAGCTAATTTTTGCTTCTTTTGTAAATTCGGGAAACATTATAAACAATCAGATACAGCCATAAAATTAAAGGGCTTGCATTAAAGACATTTAATTTATCTCTACTGTTCAACTAGGAAAAAAATCTGGTCTTTAAGACCAATGTAATTAAAAACAGCTTAAAATCTATGGCTCTGCTAGGTGTTCTGACAGTGTGAAAAACGTGTCTTTTAATATGATGACACAAGTCCAACAAAAATAATTTTGAATAGTGGTATGTATACACCAATCTGAAGCTCAGTTACTCGTTCTTCAGAAAAGTATTTTCACTGAAACATAGGTTGCTAAATCACTGAAGCATGTGCAAAAGTTTTATCCCAAATCTCTAAGATGCGAGTCCTGGCTAGGGTCCAGATTCTGTAAACACTTTCTTATGGAAACAGTGCATTTGACATCTGTTCAACTACTTGCATGGTTAAGAGGAGCAGAACTAGGATAATGTTTTTTACTAAGCAGAGTTACTATGCGTTTCTGACTTGACACAGAAAAAGTATTCAGGGCAACTTTTCAGTTTTCATGACATGCATTTCTATTGCTGATCCGCTAAAAGACTTTATTTTATTTTTACTAAATGACTGAGAAAGTACGATGGTGCATTTTATTTGCCCGTTCAGCCCTCATCAGGAAGTGACCAACTGCTGAATCAGAAAGTTTTGTAAAAAGCTTCTCCATAAAGCGGTTCTATACTGGATTAATTCCATTCCACCTTTTTGTTCCTCTTGTTGAATTACTGGGCATGGATTTTTCAAACAAAGCCCTTGCTGCCTACTATTAATCCTTTTGGGTAAGCAAATCAGCAAGACTTTTAATCACTAGGATTGATACAAACACTACTAGTAAAGCATCAGATGCCATCTGCCAATTTCACAACTACCAGATCATGACTAAATGAAAGTACAAGATAAACAGCACAGTACCGAAAGCCATAACTGAATTAAAAATCAGATCCATGACAGGGGAGATGGATTACTGTTTTATTCTACTATAACCCATCGCATAGTTAGATCTGGACATACCATTCCTTTTATGGTATCATACACTTCAAACAGCAGGTCTAAGCATAAACATATTTCTGCATATTATATGACCCTGGAGCAGTAATGCAGAATCATTCAAATACACCTTTCAAATTACGCTCATTCCCACATTGTCTTGTTTCCTCATTGTCAACAAATTTACCATATCTGCTTAGCAAAGGCCTCCATAGTGGGAAACAGCATTTTAAAGTGAGGCACAAGTCTTTTGACACTTCATGCACAGATTCTGTAATTTCTCTCTCTCTCACACACACACACACCACAAACCAATTTGATACAATATGAATCCCTGCAACATGGCGACAGGTCAGTCTCACAATGGACCAATCACTAAAACCAAATGCATCAAGAAACTGATAATGCCCTCTGCTAAACACAGGGAAATATATGGGTGACCCCCTGCACTGTGGCCCCAAGACTTGAGTAACTCTGTTCCCCAAGCCACAGCATGGAGAGAGAGCTCCTCCGGTCCCGAACACTGAACACCCCTGCCCCACCCCTTGCCCTGCCCCTTCCCCGAGGCCCTACCCCATTCCACCCACCCCTGCCCAACACCTTCTCAGAGGCCCCACCCCCACTTGCTCCATTCACCCTCCCTCCCTTGCTTGCTTTCCCCACCCTCATTCAATTTCACTGAGCTGAGGCAGGGGATTGGGGTGCACGAGGGGGCTCCGGGCTGGGATGGGGGCTGGTGGGGGGGGAAGAGCTCCAGCTGGGGGTGTGGGCTATGGGGTGTGGCTAAGGATGAGGGAGTTGGGGTACAGGAGGGGGCTCTGCGCTGTGGCCGCAGGGTTCGGAGTACGGGAGTGGGTGCAGGCTCCAGCTAGGGGGTGGGATCTGGGGTGGGGCTGGGGATGAGAGATTTGGGATGGAGGATGGAGTTCTGGGCTGGGGCAGAGGGTTGGGGTACAGGAGGGGTGTGGGGTCCTGGTGGCACTTACCACGGTTCCCAGGAAGCAGCCACCAGGTCCCTTAGGCACATGGGTGGCCAGGGAGGCTCTGTGCGCTGCCTTCGCACCCACAGGCGCTGGCCCCGCAGCTCCCATTGGTCGCAGTTCCCTGCCAATGGGAGCTGTGGAGCTAGCACTAGGGGTGGGGGCAGTGCGCAGAGGTACTCCCGGGCCACCCATGCACCTAGGGGCTGCAAGGAGCTGGCGGCCACTTCCGGGAGCCGCACAGAGCTAGGGCAGGCAGGGAACATGCCTTAGCCCCTGGCCCCCACTGTGCCACCCACCGGACTTTTAATGGCCCAGTCGACAGTGCCAACTGGATCCGCCAGGCTCCCTTTTCGACCTGGCATTCTAGTGACAACAAGACACCTTGCAACCCCAGGGCTCCAGGTGCTGGGGCTTCCCCTGACCACCCTGCAGCTTCTGCCAGACCTCCAGGCTTCAGCCACCCTGCGGCAGATTTCTGTTGGGACGTCCATTTTTCTGGGGTCCTCCAATTGCCTGAGGCCCCTGGGCATGGGCCCTGTGGACCCATTGGATAATACACCAGTGACAGGCATCTAAACTGCTTCTTGTAGTTCAGCCCTCTGAGTTCTCTTGGCCCTTTTTATAAGGCCCAGGTTCTCATCCAGATATCACCTGACTGCACTAATCCCACCCACTCAAGCTGAGCTGAGCGGCAGCTAATTATGGCACAGGTGGGGCAAGTCCCATTTCCCCCCTTAAAAGGGCCAGTTTTTCTGCCACAGAAGGGAGATGGTTAGCTAGCAGTTAGGATTGCCACAATAAAACCCAAGGTGACTGGGAATGGGAATGGGAATAATGCTGGGTGTCTAACAAAACAATTACAGTTTGCATGTGATGAGAAGTAACTAGATTTAGGTTAGATGTGTGGCAGAATACAGCCACAGAATGTATGCCTGGAAGGGACTTCCAGAGATCATCTAGTCCATCCACCCTACCCTGAGGCAAAAGCAAGTAAACATTGACTGTGACAGGAGTTCTGTGCACAGAAACTGAACTAAATAAAAGGAATGTAAACATCCTTACCCAGCTATGTGGCATCTGTATTTCCTTTTCCCATCAATTTTTCCCAAACGTCAGATATCTTCTGACCAATTTGAATGAATTCAAATCAGCAGATATTATTTCCGAGGGTACTGAAGGAATTACCTAAAGAAATCTTGGAGCCACTGGCAATAATATTTGCAAACTCATGGATGACATGAGAGGTCCCGGAAAACTGGAGAAGGGTTAATGTAGTGCCCATCATTAAAAAAGGGGTAAAGGAGGAGGGGAGAATTATAGACCAATCAGCCTGATGTTGATACCTGGGAAGCTACTAGAGCGATGTATAAAACATTCATTTTGAAAATACCTGGAGGATGAAGGGGTGATCACTAGCATCCAGCCTGGATTTACCAAGAACAAACTATGCCAACCCAGCTTGATTTCCTTCTTTGACAGGGTAACTCCTTTGGTGGATAGGAGAATGCAGTGGACATAATACACCTGGACTTCAGCAAGGCTTTTGACACACAGTCCTACATGACATTCTGACAAGTAAGCTGGAGAAATGCAGACTTGGCAGAACTACCATTAAGTGGATTCATAATTGGTTAAACAACCGCAAACGAAGAGTAACTATTAATGGGATGATGTTAGATTGGAGGGAGGTCTCAAGTGGGATACCACAGGGATCTGTTCTGAGTCCGGTGTCATTTAACATCTTTATCAATTACCTGGATGTAGGAATAGAGAGCATACTGATCAAATTTGCAGATGACACACAGTGGGGGCAGGTGGGGATTGCCAACATTTTGGAGGACAGAGCTAAAATTCAAAGGGATCTTAATAAATTGGAGAACTGGGCTATAGACAACTAAATGAAATCCAAGAAAGACAAATGTAAGCTGCCACACTTAGGGAAGAGAAACACGCAAAAATACAGAATGCGGGATAACTGGCTTGGCAGCAGCCCTGCTGAGAAGGATCTGGGAGTTGTGGTGGATCATAACTTCAACATGAGTCAGCAATGCGATGCTGTTGCAAAAAAAGCAAATGCAAGTTTAGGTTGCATTGCCAGAGGCATAGCATGTAAGTCATAAGAGGTGATAGCACTGCTGTACTCAGTGCTGATTAGACCTGAGCTGAAGCACTGTGTCCAATTTTCGTCACCAATGTATAGCAAGGATGTGTACAAAAAAGAAAGAATCCATAAGTGAGCGACAAAGATGATCAAAGAGATGGAATACGAGCAAAGGCTGAAGGAACTGGATATATTCATTTTGGAAAAGAGGAGATTAAGGGGGGTCATGATAACAGTCTTCAAATATTTGAACGCCTGCCATTAAAAGAGATAGAGAAAAATTGCTCTCTCTTGCCACAGAGGGCAGGACAAGAGGCAATGGGTTCAAACTACAGCACAGCAGGTTTAGATTAAATCTCAGGAAAAGCTTCCTAACTGTAAGAACAATAGAACAATGGAATAGACTGCTTAGCGAGGTTGTGAAAGCTCCTTTGCTGGAGGTTTTCAAAAGGAGGCTGGAGAGCCATCTATATTGGATGGTTTAAACACAACAAATCCTGCATCTTGGCAGGGGTTAGACTAGATGACCCTTGCAGTCTCTTCAAACCCTATGATTCTGGTAAAGTGAAGTGATTTAAAATACTTATAGTTTGCAGCAGTGAAAGTGTAAAATCCTTAGTGAAAAAACAAGGAGCTTCCAGGTATAGTTTTGTAAAATTATGACTGGTTCACCAAGGTCTATAGATCTATTAGAGGATTTAAGTAGAGGATAGCCTAGTGTCTGAAAAGCCAAAAAAGAGGCCACATGTGAAGGGTGTTTTGCTGTTCTTGGCAGTTTCTACCTTTACAGAGGCTTTACAGTAGCAAATAAGCTCTTAAGCTTCAATTACTGAAGAGAATCAATTATTATGGAGAGCTAGTGAAGTTCATGGACAGCCTCCTCCTGAGAGCCCCCCTTGTGGCCAGAGGTGGTTTTGCAGCACCCTGCCCGTGTTTCCCCTCCTGAGGGCCCCTTAATACCTCCACATGGTCTTTTCGGTTTAACAACAGAAACAGTTCAAAACAATCCTCAGGGTCCCAATAAAGTCCACCACCACAACAGAAGAAAAGTTCATACTCAGCTCTGGGTCTTTTACCACACAGCTCTTCTTTCCGAGTCTGCTCCTCATAAAGACACCACTCCTAGGTCTTTCTAGCCAGAGACTCAGGGACTGGCTGTGGCCTCCTTCTCTTGTCCATCTCTCCCTCTTCTCAGGGAGAAGGCAGCATACATACTGCCCTCCTATGGAGAGCTCCTCCCAGTTGGCTGGGAGAAAGGAGAACTCTGCCCTCCCTATGCTACATGGCTCCTGGTCCTGGTCCCTTCAAGAGACAGTCTCCTTTGTTTTTCCTATCCAGTTACTAATTCCCCAAGACCTCTTCCTCTCTTCTGGCTTCAGCCATTTCCTGAGCCATGTCCTGTTTGGGACAGTGTCTTCTGGCCACCTGTAGGTTTAAAGGGCGAATATACCCTGTAACAAGATAAAATAAAATGTGTTGTAAAATGCTCCTGATGATGTAGGATTATTGGGGAAAATATTCCTGTAATGTTTCTTTAAAATTTATTATATGATTTTTTATTTCTAATATACCTATCATTTAACCTTTATCTGTTTGCCTGTAAAACTCTGACAGCATCTCAAGTATTTAGTTATTTTTGAAGCTTTTCATACCTAAGCTTTGATGTGGAAAAGACTTTGGGTAATAAGACTGAGGTAATCATAGCAGAATCCATTTGAACTGTCTATGATGTTAACATCTACTGAAAATAAAGGGTGCAGGGCATTAACGAACGTTTAAAGAAGGAAGATAAGAAAAAGCTGAGCTCTGTGAACAATTGTTATTGGTATGTGTTTTAAAAATATTAAACTATCTATTGGCCCAGTGTAAAAAGTTGAGCCAATGTTTTCAAATGTGCCTAAAGTCAGGCGTCCAAATAAGTGGCCTAATTTCCAGAATCGCTAAACAATTAATTTCAGTCAGAACTCTTAGTGATCAGCACGTCTGACAATCAGGCACCTAACTTTAGGCACCTAAATTTGAAATTATGGCCTTCAGTATCCTATGGACAAATGCTAGAAATCCCGTATCTCTTTTTTTCGGGGCTCAAGTAAAATTAAATTGATTCACTCATTCTAGTTGTCAAATTACATTCATCTACAGAGCACATGCAAAAACTACTACAATAAAAATTGGCAGTCCCCACTCAAGAGATGTATAGGACTGAAATGCAAGTTGGTAATTGCATAGCTGCCCGAAGAGGAGGTTACACCTCTCATTTTATTTTATTTTATTTTTACACAACTGTGCCTGGCTCTAACAAACTGAAGCAAATCAATCAAGTTGGGAAGTGATTAATAGATGCTGACTTCCTTGTACGTGCTGAAGGCATGTCTACATTGTAAGGGCAACCAGTCTTTTTATTTTCATATCGTTTATTACTTATTTTGTTCATTTTATTTATTTTTTACTTGAGCAATAACTGTTGGAGCACAGGGCATTGCCTGGGAATTAATGACCCTTGGGTGAACAGAGATTACTTCCAAGCATTAATCCCATGATTTGATAGGAAATGCCCTTGCTGAGATCATCACTGCTATTTTTACTGCTAACATAAAAAGATCTTTTAAAAATATTTGTGCTAGTTATGGTTTTGACTGTTGAACTCCTTCTAAAACCCTTTGAAAGATCCTCCCTGTTGTGCAGAACCTTTCTGAAGACCTCAAGCTCTGTATGCTGGCCATTCACTTTGGCACATTCAGTCAAGGTTATGATTTTTAATGTTTTGCTGGTGGAAAAATGCCTGCAGCTTTCAGCATCTAAGGGGGGATATGGTTTGTGCTAAATAAGGTCAGCTCGCCCATATTTGGACAAAGGCCGCAGCACATCCATGCAAGATGTGGCTGCTATTTGGCTGTGTATAACTGGTTTAAATTGTTTTTGTAAACTAATGACACTTGAAGATAATTGGCAGCCAGTACTTAAACAAAACAAAACAGATTCCTGTGTCAAATGTTTTAGACAAGTAAAAATACAAAATACAAAATAAAAGTTTTCTCTTCAAAGCTTCCAGAAATAGTCCCAAGTTATTAAATATGTTTTGTCTTTGTAACATCTCTCTCAATGCATTTTGAAAATTAAACTTCGCAATACATGGAAAGTCATAATCCTGCAGACATCTGAAGCATTGGTTCCCTTTTCCCCTTCACTAGATACCGCGGCTGGAGGGCCAAGGAAGGGCTCCTGAGGCACTAAGTCCCCCGCACGTCTCTCAGCAATGGTCTCCCATTGGGCAGGAGGCCTATCAACCACATGCAGGTGGCAGAGCTAGCTTTCATGAGGAGGAGACTTCCCCTCACCCCTGCAGGGAGATGGAGTTCTAGAGACAGACTTTCACACCTCTCTTCTTTGCTCTGAGATCAAGAATAGCACCAAAATTGGTGTGTCAACCACTCCCTGCCACCTCTGGAACCCAAGGAACAATGAGCAGGTGAAGGCTGCTGTCCCTGTTCTTTTCCTTACCTCTCACTTGTCATGTGCATCCTCTATTTCTGATCGCAGTCATTTCTGCAAACACTTCAGAGGTGCTGTTTGGTATGTTATCTTTCTGTGTTATCATGCTTGTGCTAACTCATCATCAGCCTTTCTCACCCTTTATTGCTTTTTCCTCACCCAGTATCAACGTCTTCCGTGTCCCTATTACTCTTCCATATCCCACCACCACAACCCCGCCCTATCGATATAAGGTACTTATATGGTCCCCAGTACTACAGTATCAGAGTGTCACAAACTTTAATATATTTATCTTCAAAAAACTCCTGTGAAGTAGGGAAGTATTATTGTGCCATTTTAGGGATGGGGAACTGAGGCACAGAGAGGCTAAGTGACTTGCCAAGATCACAGGAGAACTCAAGAGAGAAGAGATTTGAAGCCAGGTCTCCAAAGCCCCAGGCTAGCACCTAATCACTTGACCATTCTTCTCCTTTTATGCTTTTATTGTCTTCCCAGTCTTGTGCCCATTTCTTCCCACTATTCACATTTATTATTAAAAGAAACATCTCATTTTGGAATTAACATTTTATATAGAGAGAAAGAGACATGAGCTGTATAACTACGCTATCTTATGATCTTGCATTTATAACCCTTCTCCAAATATCCCCCACTCCTTGGTTTTCTCATGTTTTTCCATAGACTATAAGCTCTTTGGCCAAGGTCTCTCTCTCTCTCTCTCATAACAGGTGTTCTGTGATGATAACCATTTTGCAGATGGGCAAAACTAGACAATGATACTGAGTAAAGCAGGAAACAGAACATAGGAGTCCTGGCTCAAAGTGCCCTGCTCTAAAACACTACACACCACATCTATCATAGCCAAGATGCCAACAGAAACCATCAGTACAAGGGACAGGGTGCCAGTGAGCGTATGAATAACCATTCTTGTGACTTTCACTCACTTCCAGAACAGAGCTAGCCTCTGGGTCTCACGAAGCAGAAATTCAGAGGAACCAGAAAATTTTACCCCTTTGCCTTAAAAAGATTCTTTAGAATACATCTCATTAATCCTCCCTAAAATCCTCAGGCCAGCCCTGGGTGTTGTGGTGTGATTATAGTAATCAGGAATTGGTGACATTTTGGAAGAGAGGAGCAAATTTTTTTTCACAGGCACACCAAAAAATGGTAATGCTAGCTTAAGTTCATCTCCTTGTTCTTGAATCACTTTGTAAGTAGAATGGACATATGAGAGTTTCAATCCCTTTGTGATACCTACATATGTCTAACAGTCGGTGACTACATGGCACATCAGCTATCAGAAAGTATGTAATTGGTAGCAATTACATTGAGGAAAGATTCCTTAAGAACAAACTTGACAGGTTTACTAGAGTAAAGTGTATTTCACAGGAGCACTGTAAACTGCAGCATTCATCATTGACAGAGATTCACTCTCCATTTTTGTAGCAGGCACATTTTAAAAACACAGACAATGCATTTCAGTAGCACAGGTACATCCCTTGTAACATATCTAAACAAAGGTCATTGCTACTGAGTCAGGTTATTTGTGATTTACTTGCAAGGGACTGGATACTAGTAAGTAATTAATTTAAAATAATATGTGCATCTTAATAATCTCATTCCTTGTAGTGAACCACTAACAGTACTGCGAATGTCTTTTAAATCTCAAAAGAATGCACTTCCTTTTACCGGTGATTACTACTTAATAAAGCCCCAATGGTTCTGGAAGGATGAATACATCCTCGACTATAAAAACCTTCTGAAGTATGAATTACCATTGTCACAAATTTTAAAATACATTTCTCCACAGTGATTGTGAATAAACTTGAGAAGGGTGCATTTTATGTTACGATACATCATTTTACAATTGCACTAAGTATATGTCACAACTTGGCCTTATACTCCTGTCTGGATAGACCTTGGTCTGTTCTACCTGGACCCAACTGCTGGATCACACATACTTCTAAGCCCCCTGGTCTGCGTAGTGACTGATTCCTAGTTCTGGGTGTCTCAGGTGCACTTCCCAGTACAGACCCCATATCTGATACCATTCCTGGGCAGTGGGACCCCACAGTCCAGCTGCCTTTAACCTCAAAACCAGTACTTCAGCCTCTTACCCCACTCCCCCAGCCCCAGTTGCTTATATACACTTCTCAGAGTTCCACCCCTCTGTGGAAGCTTAGTGCTTTTTGCTTAACCCCTTCAGGAACAATGTGACAGACAAGCAAGGAATACAAGTTTAGGAAAGGAATTTCTTAATGACTGACGCTTTACTCTTAACATAGCACTCTAGAGAGTTACAGATCTTCGAAAAACAACAAACAGTCCTGAATGCAGTGTCCACGTCTGATCTTGCCCCTTCTGTATGTTCTCCGTTTGACCAATGCTTCTAGGCTAGGCAGCCGTTCCAGCCTCAGTTAGCTTGGTCTTGCAAAGTGGTTGCCCCTTTCTTAAAAAAGTATTCCTCTTCTAAAACAGTCCAGGTACTTTCACAGTCTATTTCCTGCTTTGAGACACACACGGCACTGCTCAGCTGTGAATGGAGTGGTGTGGTGTGGCCAGCTGGGACCACAAACTCTACCCTGCCCTGCTACCATGCCCCCAGAGCCCTGCATTGGGGCTGAGTGAGAGGTGCCAGCAGAGCAGAGGAGGATGAGGCCTGCCCCTTGCCCTCATGGTGATGGGCTGTCCCACCGCCTGGCTGCAGGCAGGAGGTCCGGGGGCTGTGGGTGCAGGCGGACCCAGTCTCCTTGGGGCATCTAGGGGGTGGGGGAAGAGGCAGGGCAGGTTTGTGAATGGCAGAAGCATGGGATCTGTTTGCAGTGCCCAGCCATGCTGCTCTATTAGCTCCAGCTCCTGCTGCTCCGAGCCTGTCTATGTAACCCGGCCTGAATCCAACAAGACCCAACTACAACTGAACACTCTCAGCCCATGGTGGGCTATGGCCTAGTCGGGTTCAGCTTGGGCTTCAACATTAGAGCCAAGCAGACCTCTAACTCTGGTGGTCAGTGGAGACAATGCTGGGCACCTGGTGCTAGCTGAATCCTCTTCCTCCTCCTTTGTCTTCAGTGAGACAAAGAGCATGGATACTTGGCCACAAGCAGGAGCCATCCCTCAATGCCTTTACTAAGAGATGCTATGTAGTGGGAAGGCAGTAGCCTGAGCTAGGCTGTGGTCAGGGAAAGTCCTCTCAAGGTGGACTGCCATTTAAAAATGCTGCTCTTCCCATTTCCTATCTCCCCCCCCACACACACCATTATACTAGTAAGTAAACTTTTGAAATCTTCTTGCAGGCTTCTAATTTTTCAGTTCAATTTAGCAGTGTACTTTTGCCTCCAAGAAATTACAGACACACAGAGCCAGCAAGGTAAGGATTTTTCCCAGTACTGTAATCTCCTTGTCATTCCAAAGATATTAGATTTTATTTGAAAGCATATTCAAATGCTAAAATGGAAATTAGCACACAACACCATTCAAAATTTAAATATTATAAAATATTATTTTAAATGTAAATGAGGCTGATACGCAAGGGCTTCTGTTCAAAAATACTTTGAGTTAAAAAAAGCTCAAGCTTTTCACACTGCAAGCAAAGACTTACATCCAGCCTCTCCTCCACTGAAAAAAAATATGGATTTTAGTTGTAAATTCTTAGACTTGGAAGCTAACTTTGAGGCTGAAATTCCTCTTTTGCTCTACCTGAGGCCATACCTATCACTGGAGCAATTTGCAGTCTAGACTGTAAAACTCAATAGTAGGCCTGGATAAATGCTGGATAAATGCCCCAAAATTAATACAGAGGCTTATATTTTCCTAACAGAAAGAACCTTTCCATACAGGCATGGTGTAGATTTCATTGCCAGACTTTTTACGCATATATAGACACACACCAACACACACACAACAAGCAAATTTTAAACAAGCAAATTTAAACAACACACACCAACACACACAAGAACAAGCAAATTACAGTTTCCCTGGAGGCAAATACCTCCAAGGAGACATGGGTTGAAGAACTGAAGCTGTAACAATCTGTGCAAAGTAAGCAACAGTAAAATGAATGATGCAGTCAAACCAACAAGCATATTAAGAGTAGGAGATAAAATCCATTCTCAACACCAGAAGCAATCAGTAAAATAATTGGAAGACAGATTTTACATGACTATGTACATCATGTTAAAGCAGAAGAAACTGAAGATATCTGTGGCCTTCATATCACACAATTGTATTTTCTCTGAAACACAGTTCAGAACACAGTACCTAATAGAATATAGGGAAAGTGGGAAAGTGAGAAGAGGGAAAAAGTGCTATTTCAATAATTTACTTGGTCTGCTTTTTGCACGACACTTTTACTTGGTCTGCTTTTTTACACGACAAGGCATAATGACTTCTATAAATTATGGAAACTTTACTCTTGTAATAATGATTTGGTAATAAGTCCAAATGCATTGGGGCATGATATAACATCAAAACATTGTAGTCAGTGTTAACTGTTATCATCTGGTCCAGAAATTATTACAGTAAATAACATCTGGTGCAAACAATTAACAATCTGCATTTCAGCTGTAAAATGACAAGCCTTTTCAGGCAGATTAGATGCAGCTTGTACAACATTTGTATACTACCCTGAACCAAAGAGTTTTAGAGTCAGAGCAGAAGCTTTTTGATATTCAGAAGGGGGAGGGAGGGAATGAGAGAATGGTTTGGGCTTTTTCTAGTTTGTAGAGTGTGTTGTACTTCATTGGCTTTGCAATATGACTCAGTTTGGGTTCCAGGATATGGATAATATAGACAGGCTGGGAACTGGATTTACATTAGATGATTTTCTGCTTCAGCCAGCAAAGATTAGTCCAGAAGTAAGTCCCTGGTTACCAGGATTTATGTTTTTAAAGACTATATGCTCCCTACCTATAATCATTCCATAGTCGATTTATTTCACTATAAAATAACCTTGCTGAATGGGTCTTCAGAGAAAGGCTTATGGGTCAGTATGTCACGAAAGTATTCACCACTGCCACTCTCCCCCTCCCCCCCCCACCTCTAAAGGCAATTTACTTTTAAAAAGCAAACATTTGATATATTTTATTTCAAGTTCTTCTAGAACTCAAGTAGGAATCCCTTTTAATTTCAGTACTTCCTTTTGCTGCTACTCTGAAAAAAACCAGTAGGGTTAGTGGTTTTACTTAAGGATCACAGGGTTTTTCCCAAAGAGAGTAAAATTATGGCGGTCACATTGTACCAATAATGTAGAATTAGCTTCCTCATCTCCAAACATGACAGAGCTCCCTATAGTCAAATCATCTTCTAAACCTGATTTAGCCAATACGTTTACTGAAATCAACCCTTTTAAAACCTGTGCTGCTGTTGGTCTGAACACTTCATAAGGGCAAAGGAGCCAAAGTCACAGTTCTAGCCTGCTGTGCTTCACTAAAGCGCCATCGTGAATAAAAATGAGAATGGCAGTAAAAAGAAAAAAAAATCGATAGCCAGCTCCCCTGCCTGTCGTAAGTCTAAGAAACTACTGTCTAGGGGGACGCTGATTAGAGACCCATTAAACTGTTACTGTATTTCAACAAGTTTCACTATAATCTAGGTTTTTACTGTTTATTTTTAGGCCCCTTGTCTCTAACTCCCAACCACAGAAACTACACTTTACATACAACCACCCCCATTTCTCTCACACATACAAACACAAACACACACAGATTGCATGCCTTCATGACTCTAGCACTCTGCCCCTTGAGTCAAGGATTAGGTCACATGGCTATTCTTAGAACAGCACCTATGGTGCTTCAATCAGTAGAAAAACCTAATTCTGGAAAATGATCATCATTCTGTTCAAAATGAACTCATTCAGCTTGCCATATTCTCAATTTCTGTCAGTCAAAAGCACAGAATCCAGATTTAGGTGGCTGGAGAAAAACTGACTTTCTGTGTGAGGAGTACAGCATGCGGCTTTTTAGTACTTCCTAATGTATTCAGCATAACAGACTGCAGTAACATGAAATTGGGATGAACAAATGGGAAAATCAGTTTTGATACTATAAACTCCAATTCCTCTTTCCAACCTCGGATTCTTCACGGAAAATTCTAATCAAACGCAAACTGAATGTTTCTGGAGGTTTGAAACTATTCAATTAACCTCCCTTCCCAGCACCAATTCCCATTATTCACTTCTTCACATCACAGAAATACCAGGAGAAATGCTGCTCTTGTGCGAATGCTGCTTAGAAGCAGGAAAGCTTTCTAGCACAGTTTTCGGACCCAAGAGGTTCAGATGGTTGAATACACATCCAGACTTTTGCAAACTTATCTGAACTCAACTCAAATGCAAAATGTTTTATGTTTCATTCAGCACAAGTACTAAAGGAGACAAAGCTTGACAGTGTAAACATTCCAGCAAGCACCACTTAAAAACAAAGAAAACACCCACATCGGGTTGAGCTTCAAAGAATTATCCAGCCTCCCTCCACCATCATATGGTTGCTGGTTCCAAACTTAGCCAATACCGTATCAATTTCTCCAGAGGGTCCAAAAACCCATTGACTGTACATGCCAGATCACAGCCAGCATTATTCATGGGCATGTATGTGTTGTCATGTAGGCCTAGAGTTCCAAGCATTCCTCATGTTTCTGTCAAGAGAAATAAAAGCATATATTTGAGGACAGCCCATTTTTATAACCTATTTTTACAGTTACTTAACGGTTGTTTTTAACATCATATGCTCTTGTTAGAGAAATGTGATTGGCTATGCTGCTTGAACAACAAGTTATGAAATTGTAACTGAACCACAAGAAAGGCAAATACAGGGAACACAGTTCATCTCGCAGGTGCATAGGGAAGCTTGACCACAAATGTGACATTAATATCTGATTGGATAATGCAAGTTCTGTATGTTCCAAAGTGCAAAGGGCAAAATTAAATGATTGGTTGAGAAGTGTTGTACAGCTAACCACATAGCTTAGTACTGTCTTTGTTGTTAAAAGGCCAAATTATGATGACTGTTTTTAAGTATGTCAAGTTGGAAATGTGGAGTGTGTTAGGGCATAACGGCGACCTTTGCTATCTAGACCATTAAGTACAAGATTGACATTTGATGGTAACTGGATGATGCTAGGTGCACAGCTAACCCCAACTTCAGAAAAGAGTAAACAAGTAATGTATAAAACCCATAAAATTCAAAACAACTGGGACCAGTGAGAGCTGCAGAACTCCATCATAGATTGGTAAGTTTTCTGGACAAAAGTCAGGATATGCTTCTACGGGCACAAAGCTCTAAAGATTTAGAGCAGGTTGCGCAGCGGAGCCAAGAGGCCAGTGAAGAAGCTTGGCAACATGTGACCTCCAGAAGAAGAAGGGGGAATGTCCGGGTTCCAGCAACGCGGACACAGGTAACTAACCGCTTTCATGTTCTCTCCACAGGTACCATTGCGGAGAGTGGACCAGATGATATGTCTGGGGGGAGAAAGCAGAAGGAGACTCAGCTGGTTGGAAGGCATGAGATGCACTGTCCTGAGATGGGGGGTTCCACGACCACCACTCCCAAGAGGAGAAGGCGGGTGGTGGTGGTCAGGGACTCTCTCCTCTGGGGGACTGAGTCATCTATCTGCTGCCCTGACCGGGAAAACCGAGAAGTCTGCTGCTTGCCAGGGGCTAAGATTCGCGATGTGATGGAGAGACTACCGAGACTCATCAAGCCCTCAGATCGCTAACCCTTCCTGCTTCTCCACGTGGGCACCAATGATACTGCCAAGAATGACCTTGAGCGGATCACTGCGGACTACGTGGCCCTGGGAAGAAGGATAAAGGAGTTTGAGGTGCAAGTGGTGTTCTCATCCATCCTCCCCGTGGAAGGAAAAGGCCTGGGTAGGGACCGTCGAATCGTGGAAGTCAACGAATGGCTACGCAGGTGGTGTGGGAGAGAAGGCTTTGGATTCTTTGACCATGGGATGGTGTTCCATGAAGGAGGAGTGCTGGGCAGAGACGGACTCCACCTTACGAAGAGAGGGAAGAGCATCTTTGCGAGCAGGCTGGCTCACATAGTGAGGAGGGCTTTAAACTAGGTTCACCGGGGGAAGGAGACCAAAGCCCTGAGGTAAGTGGGAAAGCGGGATACCGGGAGGAAGCACAGGCAGGAATGTCCGTGAGGGCAGGGCTCCTGCCTCATATTGAGAATGAGGGGCGATCAGCGAGTTATCTCAAGTGCTTATATACGAATGCACAAAGCCTTGGAAACAAGCAGAGAGAACTGGAGATCCTGGTGATGTCAAGGAATTATGACGTGATTGGAATAACAGAGACTTGGTGGGATAACTCACATGACTGGAGTACTGTCATGGATGGTTATAAACTGTTCAGGAAGGACAGGCAGGGCAGAAAAGGTGGGGGAGTAGCACAGTATGTAAGGGAGCAGTATGACTGCTCAAAGCTCCGGTACGAAACTACAGAAAAACCTGAGTGTCCCTGGATTAAGTTTAGAAGTGTGTGCAACAAGAGTGATGTAGTGGTGGGAGTCTGCTACAGACCACCGGACCAAGGGGATGAGGTGGATGAGGCTTTCTTCCGGCAGCTCGCAGAAGCTACTAGATCGCACGCCTTGGTTCTCATGGGTGACTTTAATTTTCCTGATATCTGCTGGGAGAGCAATACAGCGGTGCACAGACAATCCAGGAAGTTATTGGAAAGCGTAGGGGACAATTTCCTGGTGCAAGTGCTGGAGGAGCCAACTAAGGGGGGAGCTTTTCTTGACCTGCTGCTCACAAACCAGGAAGAATTAGTGGGGGAAGCAAAAGTGGATGGGAATCTGGGAGGCAGTGACCATGAGTTGGTTGAGTTCAGGATCCTGACACAGGGAAGAAACGTAAGCAGCAGGATACGGACCCTGGACTTCAGGAAAGCAGACTTCAACTCCCTCAGGGAACAGATGGGTAGGATCCCCTGGGGGACTAACATGAAGGGGAAAGGAGTCCAGGAGAGCTGGCTGTATTTCAAGGAATCCCTATTGAGGTTACAGGGACAAACCATCCCGATGTGTCAAAAGAATAGTAAATATGGCAGGCGACCAGCTTGGCTTAACGGTGAAATCCTAGTGGATCTTAAACATAAAAAAGAAGCTTACAACAAGTGGAAGTTTGGACATATGACCAGGGAAGAGTATAAAAATATTGCTCGGGCATGTAGGAATGAAATCAGGAGGGCCAAATCGCACCTGGAGCTGCAGCTAGCGAGAGATGTCAAGAGTAACAAGAAGGGTTTCTTCAGGTATGTTGGCAACAAGAAGAAAGCCAAGGAACGTGTGGGCCCCTTAATGAATGAGGGAGGCAACCTAGTGACAGAGGATGTGGAAAAAGCTAATGTACTCAATGCTTTTTTTGCCTCTGTCTTCACGAACAAGGTCAGCTCCCAGACTGCTGCACTGGGCATCACAACCTGGGGAATAGATGGCCAGCCCTCTGTGGAGAAAGAGGTGGTTAGGGACTATTTAGAAAAGCTGGACGTGCACAAGTCCATGGGGCTGGACGAGTTGCATCCGAGAGTGCTAAAGGAATTGGCGGCTGTGATTGCAGAGCCATTGGCCATTATCTTTGAAAACTCGTGGCGAACGGGGGAAGTCCCGGATGACTGGAAAAAGGCTAATGTAGTGCCAATCTTTAAAAAAGGGAAGAAGGAGGATCCTGGGAACTACAGGCCAGCCAGCCTCACCTCAGTCCCCGGAAAAATCATGGAGCAGGTCCTCAAAGAATCAATCCTGAAGCACTTACATGAGAGGAAAGTGATCAGGAACAGTCAGCATGGATTCACCAAGGGAAGGTCATGCCTGACTAATCTAATCGCCTTCTATGATGAGATTACTGGTTCTGTGGATGAAGGGAAAGCAGTGGATGTATTGTTTCTTGACTTTAGCAAAGCTTTTGACACGGTCTCCCACAGTATTCTTGTCAGCAAGTTAAAGAAGTATGGGCTGGATGAATGCACTATAAGGTGGGTAGAAAGTTGGCTAGATTGTCGGGCTCAACGGGTAGTGATCAATGGCTCCATGTCTAGTTGGCAGGCGGTGTCAAGTGGAGTGCCCCAGGGGTCGGTCCTGGGGCCGGTTTTGTTCAATATCTTCATAAATGATCTGGAGGATGGTGTGGATTGCACTCTCAGCAAATTTGCGGATGATACTGAACTGGGAGGAGTGGTAGATACGCTGGAGGGCAGGGATAGGATACAGAGGGACCTAGACAAATTGGAGGATTGGGCCAAAAGAAATCTGATGAGGTTCAACAAGGATAAGTGCAGAGTCCTGCACTTAGGACGGAAGAACCCAACGCACAGCTACAGACTAGGGACCGAATGGCTAGGCAGCAGTTCTGCGGAAAAGGACCTAGGGGTGACAGTGGACGAAAAGCTGGATATGAGTCAGCAGTGTGCCCTTGTTGCCAAGAAGGCCAATGGCATTTTGGGATGTATAAGTAGGGGCATAGTGAGCAGATCGAGGGACGTGATCGTCCCCCTCTATTCGACATTGGTGAGGCCTCATCTGGAGTACTGTGTCCAGTTTTGGGCCCCACACTACAAGAAGGATGTGGAGAAATTGGAGAGAGTCCAGCGAAGGACAACAAAAATGATTAGGGGTCTGGAACACATGACTTATGAGGAGAGGCTGAGGGAACTGGGATTGTTTAGTCTGCAGAAGAGAAGAATGAGGGGGGATTTGATAGCTGCTTTCAACTACCTGAGAGGTGGTTCCAGAGAGGATGGTTCTAGACTATTCTCAGTGGTAGAAGAGGACAGGACAAGGAGTAATGGTCTCAAATTGCAGTGGGGGAGGTTTAGGTTGGATATTAGGAAAAACTTTTTCACTAGGAGGGTGGTGAAACACTGGAATGCGTTACCTAGGGAGGCGGTAGAATCTCCTTCCTTAGAAGTTTTTAAGGTCAGCTTGACAAAGCCCTGGCTGGGATGATTTAATTGGGGATTGGTCCTGCTTTGAGCAGGGGGTTGGACTAGATGACCTCCTGAGGTCCATTCCAACCCTGATATTCTATGATTCTATGATTCTAAGTGTTGCCTTTCCATTTGTGCTGATTAATCCTAGATGGCTAATATTTGATTAATACTAAATGATTGAGTTTGGCTATTTGATGTCTCACTGTTTAATAATCTGAACCAAACCTATTCTAACATTTGGTTCATGCCAGAGGGCATATCAATGGCTAGTATCGATTGGCCCAATTAAGGCAGGATAGCAACCTACATGCTGGTAAAGACAGTGATAGTATAGAGATTTTGACTTTGATTGTCACAGGTCTAAGGAGCTAGCACACCTGCCAGCAAAGTGTCTTGTGGGGAAATATATACAAGAAATAGATATAAAATAGTAAATAGAGAAATGCCAAAAACGGAAAATGCCAGAACGCTCGAGTATAAAGAAATACAAATCTTTGGCATCTATGGCTATGTGATATCTCACTGATTAATAATCTGAACCGAACCCATTCTAACACGTTACATGTCCTCCTCTACTTCATACATTCAGACTATTATCTTTAGCGTAACTGCAAACAAAAGATATATACCCTAATATAGGGCATACCAGACCTGCTCCAACTTCAGACCTGTGACCCAGTGCCAGAGCTTTCAGATTGTCACTAGAAATCTGTGCTCGTTTCCCGTACCAGTCCAAGCTAATGGAATTTTCACTATGGCTGTCTTCCCTGACACTCACCATTCCCCTTCTTTCTGCTTCTCCTACCCTGCAGTTTTGTACAATGTGAGATACTTTCTGTGCACTTCAGGCAGTGGCTAGCCAGGTTCCATTTCAGCAGAAAGCAAAAACTGAAGTATGGTCAAAGGAGGAGATTTATAACACAATGCACATTGTGAGGGCTTGACAGCTGATACACACAATCAACTGAGTAAGTATCTCCCTTTGAAGATGTTCAGAGAGTGGGATAAAACCTTGTGAATGCAATCATTTAATGCAAGCAAATAAATTCATCTGCTAAGATCACTACCTAAGACTTGTGTAGACAGACTAGCTGAATAAACACATTGCCTCATACAAAATTATTATCCATCTTTTCTCTGGACATATTTATACAAAAGTAGATGTCAGCAGAAGAATGTATGTACTGCATGGTAATTTAAATGAGTTACTGTAGACACCATATAACTCATTAGCGAAAGAGCAAAGCCCAGCTGTATGTAATTTACTATGTTTCCTTAATTAGTGCAAAATCTGCTCCTTTCCCTACTGATATTTTTATCATGTTAATGTAATGAAATATATTTTACAAATCTGCTAACAAATTTACAAAATTTCATTTCAAAGTCAGAATTTTGGAATGAAGATTCTTCTGTTGGTTACTCTTGTTTTCACAATTAGTATCGTGATCTGACCAACAGTTTGGAAGCACAGCATAGGATGCCTCGCAGCATGGAGTTAAAAAGGCTGGTTTTTCAATCAGAGGTGGTATCTCTAGTTAGTTGTGCCATCAATAAAAAAGCGCAGCTCCTGCTAGGCAAGCAGGTTTGTTGGGGGCATGTAGAACAGTGGGAGCACCATGTTTGTGTTTAAAGGTGACCGGCAATAACATAGTACTATACTGCTGAGCTGATTATGTTAGTGCCTGCTTGTTTTCAAACAAAAAGGCTGGCATACTCCAAAACAGAACATAAAAAATGTAAAGAATAAAACTGTAAGAAGTGCATCTCATCAAATGAAGGGAGAATTAGTAGACGGATATGGTAAGAATGGGAATAATATAGGTTGTGTATTAATGAAAGATAACTACTTACTGAGCAGTAGTTGCTTAATCCTTTGATGGCAGTTCCACCATTGCTACACAAATGTAAAAATGTATATAGGCTATACTGGATTAAATCATGCTTTCAGTTACACTGAAGTAATATCACTTAGGACAATAAAATAAAGAGAAATATGGTTATGTGACTCAATTACTGGACTAGGACTCAGAAGACCTGGGTTCAGCTCCCACGTCTTCTACAGACTTCCAGTGTGATTTTTAGGCAAATCACTTGATCTCTCTGTTTTGGCACCCTGTCCATAACATGGATGTAAATAGTACTTCGTTTTCCCCAGCATTTGTCTGTCTTCTCTGTTTAGACTGTAAGCTCTTAAGTGTAGGGATTGTCTTTGTCTAAGGGTATGTCTACACTGGCAGAGTTACAGCACCGGCAGTTACAGCACTGCTCAGAGAGCGCTGAAGGGAAACCGCTGTTGTGTGTTCACACTGTCAGCTGCCCGCACAATAACATGTTCACCCTTGCGGCACTTGCAGCGGTATTCGGAGCAGCGCACTCTAAGCAGCTATCCCACAGAGCATCTCTTCCTCTTCTGCCACTAAGAGTTGTCGGAAGATGGAGGGGGTCAGAGGGCATCCTGGGTCCTGTCCCAATGCCCCATGATGCATTGCTTCTCATCCCAGCAATCCCTGTGCGTCCGTCCGCATTTGGCACCATCTTTCAACAATTTGTGTGCTGTGCGCTTTGCTCTGCCTCTTCGGTCTGCAGGAATGGATCCCACACTGTTGACCAATATGCTGCTCACTCTGACCAATGCATCATAAGTGGCAGTGGAGTTATTCCTTAAACTACAAAGGCAAAAGCAGTTCGACATTGATCTCGCCAAATGTGGTAGTTACGAGATTGCTTGTGGCATTCACGGACATGCTGATCATAGTGGAACGCCGCTTTTGGGCTCAGGAAACAAGCACTGAGTGGTGGATCACATTGTGATGCACGTCTGGGATGATGAGCAGTGGCTGCAGAACTTTCGGATGAGGAAAGCCACATTCATGGGACTGTGTGATGAGCTCGCCCCAGCCCTGTGGCGCAAGGACACAAGAATGAAAGCTGTTCTGCCATTGGAGAACACGTGGCGATAGCAGTGTGGAAGATGGCTACTCCAGACTGCTACCGATCAGTCGCTAACCAGTTTGGAGTGGGAAAGTCGACTGTTGGACTCGTGTTGACGGAAGTGTGCAGGGCCATTAATCACATCTTGCTCCGAAAGACTATGACTCTGTGCAATATACATGACATTGTGGATGGCTTTGCACAAATGGGCTTCCCTAACTGTGGAGGGGCGATAGATGGCCCGCATATTCCAATTCTGGCACCAGACGACCTATCCACTGAGTACATTAATTGGAAGGGGTATTCTTTATGGTTCTTATGGATCACGCTTGTGGATCACCGTGGGCGTTTCACAGACATTAACACAGGCTGGTCCAGAAAGGTGCATGACACACACATCTTTCAGAACACTGGCCTGTTCAGGAAGCTGCAAGCAGGGACTTTCTTCCCAGACCAGAAGATCACCATAGGGGAAGTCGAAATGCCCACGGTGGTCCTGGGAGGTCCTGTCTACCCCTTAATGCCATGGCTTATGAAGCCATACACGAGGCACCTTGACAGCGGCAAGGAGAAGTTCAACAACAGGCTGAGCAAGTGCAGAATGACTGTTGAGTGTGCTTTTGGCTGTTTAAAGGCCTGCTGGCGCTGCCTCTATGGGAGACTGGAACTGGCCGATGACAATATTCCTATGCTTATAGCCATGTGCTGTATCCTCCATAATATTTGTGAAGGGAAGGGTGAAAGCTTCACTCAGGGCTGGACTGCTGAGGCTCAAGTGTCTGGAGGCTGAATTTGAACAGCCAGAGACCAGGGCTATTAGAGGGGTGCAGCACGGGGCCATAAGGATCAGGGATGCTTTGAGGCAGCAAATTTGAAGCTGAAAGTCACTAATATTTGTTCTTAT
The DNA here is from genome assembly GCF_965152235.1 of Eretmochelys imbricata. Taxonomy (NCBI): domain Eukaryota; kingdom Metazoa; phylum Chordata; order Testudines; family Cheloniidae; genus Eretmochelys; species Eretmochelys imbricata. The sequence goes on along the minus strand of NC_135574.1, from coordinate 112,075,058 downwards.
GCTCGGGAGTGCGGTGCTTGTAATGCTAGGAGGTGATTTTGATTGGTGCAGACGATGCAGTATGAAGGTTTAAGAAAACTGCCTGTTGCTTTGCAGGGCTCTGTTTGCTTTCAATTAATAGAATAAAGATTGCTTTCAACCAAAACAATTCTTTTATTAAAAAACAACAACCGGAGGAGACAGACAAACAAAAAAACACATCAGCACTGAGGGAGATGGAGGAAGGGAGGTCCGAGGTGGAGGTGTGGATGTCGAGGTATCATATCCAGCCTTCTCCTTTGGAGGACAGTGCAGTGGGTAGTGGGAGTCCGCAGTGCTGGACTGTGATGGGGGAGGAGTGGAATGCAGCGGGTACAGACTGATGCCAGGAGGTTGATAAGAGTGTATCAGCAGTGTCTGGGGGCGCATGTGAAAGAGTTTTACAACAGCGGCTGCAGGGCAGGGTGGATGTGGAGTTCCTCAGCTTGCAGTGCTAGTACTGCCTGGAGTGTGTCTGCTTGACATTCCATAACGTTTAAGAGCCGCTCCGTGGCTTCTTTCTGGTGCGCCATGTTCTCCTTTTGGTCCCTCTTCTCGCTGTCTCGCCACTCCTTCAATTCTTGTTTTTCAGCCGCGGAGTGCATCATGATATCACACAAAAAGTCCTCTTTAGTTCTTCTTGTCCACTTTCTAATTCTGCGCCGCCATTCAGCTGGCAATAACAAAGAGGGAGGCTGGGCTCCCAAGGTCATATCTGTGAAGCCGAAATGCAACATTTTACAGAAGCAGTATTGTTTGCAACACAGAGATTACTGATTTAATGATTTCAAAACACAGCCACTATTCACATACCTTTCACTAACTGGCTGACCCCAGGCAAGCACACATGAGCCACAAAACCCCCAAAATGGTGAGTAACCACAGGGGCAGGGGAAATCAGTTTTCCAGGACCATACTGGGCATGTGGCTCTTGGGGAAAGCCAGTACTGTAGGAGGGACCTTATAATCATTACTATCCCCACATTTTCCACAGGCTGTGTTCATTATGGAAGATATCTCACTGATGAGGGTGAGCAGGGAATCAAGAGAGGGTCTTCTCCAAGACTGTGGCTTCCACCGTGGCCCTTATGCAGCTTGCCTGTGTGCAGCAATAGTCTCCTCCCTCCCCCCTCCCCCGCGATGGCACAGTGGCATGGGAAAGTTATCCTTAATGGGGCAAGAAACAAAGCAGTTCTGCCAAAGAACCTGAGGCACCGGATTGCCCAGTATCTCCATGAGAGTTTCGTGGAGATCTCTGAGGCAGATTCCCATGAAGTGAGGAAGTGAATCAACACCTTATTCTGCTGCTCAGACTAGCCATGTGGTGGTACACACATCATACAGACATAAGCCTGCTTTCTGCAACCCTCCTGCCCCCAACAATTCGCTTCAGCGATTCCCAAAATCAAAGCGACTTACCAGGGGCCTTCTCTCCTGTTTGCAGTTCACCAAGATCCGACAGCTGTGACTGGCTAGCCTCCTCCAGGGTAGAGAAGAGCTCCTGGCTGCATGCATCTCTGACCTGTGAGGCATCCTCTGCCTCTGGGTCCCCCTACCACTCCACATCCTCATCCAAGATTTCCTCCTCCTGGCTCGGTCCACTCTCGATTGGCACACGAGCCACCAAAGTATCCAAAGTGGCCTTCGCAGTGGACAGGGGGTCACCGCTGAGTATTGCGTCCAGGTCTTCGTAGAACCGGCAACTCGTGGGTGCAGCACCAGAGCGGCGGTTTGCCTCCCAAGCCTTGTGGTAGGCATTCCGCAGCTCATTCACTTTGACCCTGCACTGCGGTGTGTCCCACTGATGGCCCCTTTTTGTCATGCATCGTGAAATCTGTCCATAGGTATCATAATTCCTACGGCTGGAGCGCAGCTGGGACTGCACAGCTTCCTCTCCCCAAATGCTGATGTGGTCCAGCAGCTCGACATTGCTCCAAACAGGGGATCGCCTGGTGTGTGGAACAGGCATGGCCACCTGGAAAGATCCACTGAGACCCCTGCACATGTCACTGAGCAAACAGGAAGGGGACTTTCAAAATTCCCAAGGAATTTAAAGGGTGGGGCTCACAGTTGGTTACCTGAGGTCAGAGCAGTAGAGTTCAAACTGATGACCAGAGAGGCGAGAACAGGCATTGTGGGACACCTCCCAGAGGCCAAGCACAGTGCTGTGACTGACCAAGGTGTCTACACTGGCACCGCGGCACTGTAGCCCCAGCACAGAAAGATGTACGCCTCTCGTCAGGGTGGTTTTTTTTTACAGAGCTGAAATTGCGCAGAAACTTTCCAGTGCAGACAAGGTCTAAGTGTATGTACAATGCTTGAACACCGGGATCTTACTCTGAATGTGACCCACAGGAAAACGTTGGATATGAACAGGCCTTGAAGCCCATTTAAGTCAGTCTCCTTTTCATGTTTATCAGTTATATAATTTCACAAAACATCTAATTTTTACACTGCACTAGTTGTCCCAAATGCTGCCATAGTTTTTTAGACAACAGAAGATTATATAAATGAATAAGCATACTAGATTATATAAATATCAATTATACTCCACTTACAGAAATTCTATCTAGATTCTTTTACTGTCCAATTTCACATTAGTTTAAATTCATGGTCTCTTTTTCTTGTGCTGAATATGAACTCAGATACCTTGGTTATCTCAGTTATTAACATATCTGATTCTCTATTATCTCTTTTTCCATTGACTTTAATGTGAGATAGAATGGGACCACAGTATTTTATTTTTTAATATATATTCATTCTGGATACGACAGGCAAGTTACAAATGCTTAATATAGACACATATTTAAAAGAGAAATGTTGTTCACAAATACATCGGGGAAATACATGTTTTGCTGGTGAAGAACAAAAGGACAAACATGGTACCATTTTATGACAAGAATATTATACATTTTTAAACTCTATACCTTTTGGTAAGTACATTCAACTGTCTTTGACACACACAAATAAAAATGATTGGCAAAGGCATTCCAGATCTAGAATGTGGCACCCTACCTATGTCATGTTATGAAGTTTTGTTTCCTTCCTTAAAGTACAGTGCCGTTATAATTTATGACTGCAAGAAATATTTTAAATTAAGATTTGTTTGATTGTCTATTTCTATTAAGGCAATCATAAGAACACTTCTCCTTTTCCAAACAAATGCACTACACAGCATAGCATCCTAGAGCTATGCACAGGGATCTGACAGTGATTAATTTCTCTTGCTGAATTCTTTATTTCCAATAACTAATTTAAAATAGACACCACTTTTTAATAACTAAAGGATATAAATTCTGCAGGGTATTTTTGCTTAGGTAATTGATAAAACATCTTCATATTAATGATGGGAAATTAGGGTTCTGTTATATAAATCTGTCACATAGCAAATCTCCTGTAGAACACAGTAGCATAGGCTGCTGCTGTGCATTGGAGCATAGAATTAATATTATTAAAAAAACCTCCATTACCACAGAGTCAGGAGTTTTCTGAACAAATATCAATAAAAATAATTTTTCCTGCGGGTATTTTATCTAGGTGATAAAGTTTTTGGGGAATATATATTTCTCCCCCAAATTTTATCACCTATATAAAATACAAGCAGGAGAAATGATTTTATATACCTGAAATAAAGATATTGGATCTGAGCCTTGCACAGCATTAGACTGTGGGATAGTCTCCCAAGGGAAGTGGGCAAAAGCACCATTTGCTAGGGACCTTTTCAAGTAGACTAGACAAAATACTGGAAAACTGTCTGTAGGGAACAATCCTGTACTGGCAGGAATATGGATGGGGTGATTTAGTAGACATTTTCCATCTCTAATATCTATGAACCTCTTAATCTCCAGTCCTTCCTCAAAAAAAACTTCTCACCGAAGCCAATAGGATGCACAGCAGAGAAGGAACAGCAGGAATAAAATGAACAGACTTTGATCATACATGAGGAAGCTCAGGGATTCACCCCAGCCCCTGTGCAGTTCTCAGTACAAGATGAGGTTTTAAATTAGCTGATTAATGTCAACTACTGTAGTGTTGTAAACTCAGGACTTCTTTGCAAACTGAGGCAGGAGTCCATGCACAAATAAAAGACTTTCAAAGTCTTTTCAAAACCCCTCTCAAAATCTCACAGACTATCACATGAACCCTGAGAATTTTACTTTACAAATGCACATCTAAAAATATGCTTGAAGAAGCTTCCTGTAGCAGTTTTAGATAGCTATGCAATCCATAGATTGATAGTGTGGACTGACAACCAGTTTGCTTGGAAGAAGACTACTTCTACAGATAGCATGTGTAGTTCCAAGGTTTCCCTCATCTGTAAGTCACTGGAACTTTGCAAAGCTTGCAGAATCATTCCAAATCAGAATATGCAGATACTTCACCCCGTATTAGTATGTTTAGATCTAGATTAGATTTTATTGCATTTTACAAGACAAAAAAAGTTCAAGCTCTTCAGTTAATGATACCTAAGAGTGACCCCTAATGAAAATGTGTCAGGAAAAGAGATGCTAAACAGAAAACCAGTACTCTGAAACACCTCCTCAGTACATGATGGAAAAACAGCATTTGCTAAAGGAATTTGTTTGGGCAGCTAACCTGACTGTAAAGAGTCTTTGTAAGTACAAAATACTATAACAAACAAAAGGACATTATAGCAAGACATATGACCACAAGCATTTTATGTATATAGATTGAAGATAGGGTCATCATTTATTTGTACTTTATTTAATCAAAAGATTAAATTGCAATAAATCACAAGGACTGGACGGTATTTACCCAAGGATAAAGTAGCTGAGCTACTAACAAAAATATTAGCTTCTTAAAAACAGTTAAAATACCAGAGATTGGCCAATGCCCTCCTCCAATGTATAATATTGTACAATGAGTTGAATTTATTATGGGAAATCTTCATCTTTCTCTTAATGGTCTGGTACTGGCTACTTTTAGAAATGTGATACTGGACTAAAAGAACCTTTGGTCTAACAATTCCTATATTGCTATTTCATGAGAACACAATTGAGACTTTACGCTGAGAGGAACAGGTTGGGTCATGATGGAAATTATCTTAGCCAAATGTTTTCAAAAACAGCAGGCATAACTGAGAAAATTCCTGGCAAAGTAAATTACTTTTAGTAGAAAAAGATTCTATTTCTCAAATATATTTCAGGATCAAAGTCCCTTTAAGAGATAATTTATGGCTCACTGCTAAATTAGTGGAAGATGTGATCATACATAGTATATATGCATTCCTGAAGCTGAAATAGAAAGATGCTCCCTGTCTACAGACAAAATCATTGTAAATGAATGGACAGTGCCTTTTGTTGTTGTTGTTGTTGCACTTTTGGGTTCCCATCAGGGATGACTAATAATATTCTCAGAAGGGGGTCCCTTCATTTTTGGGAAACCCATAATAAAAAAACTAGGTTTCTCTGAAATCGCTATAAAGGCCTTTGCACCTTGCAATGATTCCTGTAAGTTACTACATTTAAACAAAGACAGAGAGGAGTGTGAATATTGTTAAAGATGGATAATTAATTTTAGAACTCTTAAAAATACAACAAATGTGAAAGGTGTGACTGGTGCAGGCAATCAGCGATGCAGAAACAAAACAGATGGCTCAAACTAAAGTCAACTTTATTCTTTTTTGCAAATATTTTCTTCAGCTAATTTTCATGCTAATTTCAGACTTTGGATCAGGTTCGTCTTACCAGTGGGAGAGGTCAGGAAAGACTAACAGCAAGTTTTAAAAGGACTGCACAGTGATCATTTCCCTATGCCTCAGTTCAAAAGGAAGGACAATAAGTAAAACTAGACTGAGCAATTTCAGTTGTTACAAGTAAAATCAGAAGAATTGAAATGTACAAGTAAGAATTATTTTCTGCTAATTCCCCACCATCAGTTTGGCCCTATAAGAGATGGGAAGATATGGGCCCTCCTGCACAACGTAAAAAAAAAATAATCAAAAGACAGGAGGTTAGTTTGAATAAATGAAGAGTTCATCTTGTCTCCAAAATACAACAGCTATATGCAATAGATTGAACACTGTTTTATAGCTTTATAACATTCTAGGGCCAAAGCCTTCTCTCCATCTATCCACTGGACGGTAAGTCTGATGGGGTGTATTTTAGTTTGCATCACTGGCAGTTTCTCCAAACATCTTGATCTGCCTCATATAGGTAATTTAAAACATCTAGACTATCCTATTTTCTCCTATCACCAAAAAGCTTTTTCCCATACCAGCCCTTGAAAATTGTTCCTTAAGAACAAAATCAAGCTTATCAAAACAGTAAGACTAAGGAAGTGGGGAAATTACTAACCCTGCTCATAAGGACTCCCACATTCATGATACATGCCAGAAAACAATGGGAAAAAATAGCAATGTAACAGCTGGACTGGCCCATTAAAATAAACATTGTGTTTTCCCTCTGGCTACTGGGGAGAAATTTGCTGTTTGGATTTTGCTACCGAAATGCTCAGAAGATGCGTACAGAGAATCACTTATAAAAACAAAACTTCAACCTCCTAATCTTCAAAAATCTTATAAAAACTTTGGTGCTCTGATTGTGTCTTAATTAAGTGATACTGCAGCAGAGGTCAAGAAGAGAGATGATTTAAAGCTAAGCCTTCACTCTGCTGATTTTTGAACACCCTGTATCTGGGCATGAGCTGAGTATTCTGTAGACCAGAACCTGGGAATCATGTGGCATAAATTAGGTTTCTCCAGGAAATAACTGTGGTATGTCTTCTTCCTCATGAAAGAGACTGATGGAGGGAAGCCACTGACATGTAGTTCAAACAATTACAAAATTATTTGAAATGTAACTGAATTTGAGAAGGGAGATGCATGGAATATTTGCACATTTTATACACACAGAACTATCACATGTTGTACTTGAAAATTCCCCTCATATTGAACCCCTTGTTTACACAAATGTGTTTTGGGAACTGTCATAATTATAAAGGTGGTTACCCTTCCCTTTCTCTATACAGAACTATAAAATTCCTCATGGCCAGAGGCAAAACCCCTTTACCTGTAAAGGGTTAAGAAGCTAAGATAACCTCGCTGGCACCTGACCAAAATGACCAGTGAGGAGACAAGATACTTTCAGAGCTGGAAGGGGCGGGGAACAAAGGGTCTGTCTGTCTGTGTGATGCTTTTGCCGGGACCAGGTCAGGAATGCTCTTCAGAACTTCTGTTAAGTTAGTAAGTAATCTAGCTAGAAATGGGTTAGATTTCCTTTTGTTAAATGGCTGGTAAAATAGGTTGTGCTGAATGGAGTGTATATTCCTGTTTTTGTGTCCTTTTGTAACTTAAGGTTTTGCCTAGAGGGATTCTCTATGTTTTGAATCTGATTACCCTGTAAGGTATTTACCATCCTGATTTTACAAAGGTGATTCTTTTACTTTTTCTTTCATTAAAATTCTTCTTTTAAGAACCTGATTGCTTTTTCATTGTTCTTAAGGTCCAAGGGTTTGGGTCTGTGTTCACCTATGCAAATTGGTGAAGATTTTTATCAAGCCTTCCCCAGGAAAGGGGGTGTAGGGCTTGGGGGGATATTTTGGGGGGAAGATGTCTCCAAGTGGGCTCTTTCCCTGTTCTTTGTTTAACATGCTTGGTGGTGGCAGCATAGGGTTCAATTACAAGGCAAAGTTTGTACCTTGAGGAAGTTTTTAACCTAAGCTGGTAAGAATAAGCTTAGGAGGTCTTTCATGCAGGTCCCCACATCTGTACCCTAGAGTTCAGAGTGGGGAAGGAACCTTGACAGGAACTTTCCTCACTGACAAACTGCCATTCGTGCAGCTACGCCAATGGGAGCAATCGTGTAGACCGTGCCCAGGTGATCTGAGCTGTCCATCACATAGGTCTGCTCTGAGTGGCACTAGGGGGTAGCACAATGGTGGATGACTTGGTGGCTAGTTTAGCCCAAAGCTACTGTATTTGCATCTATTATGAAACCCCAAACTTCCATTTTGATTTCTTGGCACCAAAAAATACAACTTCCAAGCAATGAAACCCACTGCTGAGCTCAAATACTACCTATGAGTGAACTGACATTCCTAAGCAATACAACAATGTAAAAGAAAACCACAAAGCAAACATGAAAGCTCAAGGAAGCTAGATTTCTGGTATGACTTCCAGCAAGATCTGGCAGAAGAAAATAGAGTTTAAAATGGTGAGTCAAACTTGTTTCTCTGCTGACTTCCCCCTTCTCCAACAAACTTGGTTATTCAGGGTTTTCTCTCCCCAAATCTGAACTTCACCATGCACTTGGAATAAAAGTGAGGAGAACTGACAACAACAATACAGAGTTGCTGAATTTCCTCACCACTGCCCCAAAAGGCAGTGGATATTTAGAAGCTCCACCTTTTTACTCATTTAAAAACATTTTATGAAAAGGCAATGAGTGAAAAAAATGCGATGATAGAAAAAAAATCATATGAAGCCAGTTTGCAAAGTTGACATAAGCCCACCAGAAAACTCAGGTAAAATTCAGATTCCATTGTGTTGAAGTATTAGGCCTCCTAGAGTAATTAGCCAGAATAAAGTGAGATATGTGGATTAGTTTGGCTTGATTAAATTGAAAACCAAGAGTGAAATCCTGGCTCTGCTGAAGTCAATGGAGGCAGAATTTCACTCCAAGAACATAACATACTCTACAAAAATTTCCCTTTAAGTATTTAGATGGAAGATAAATTACAGAATATGAAAGTTTTCCCTCCCTATTCAACAGTACTGCCTCTGATTTATCATGTATGGTGGCATTAGCTAGCACTTTAATGGCCAGTATGTGTTGTCATGATCATGATAAGTGGCCTAAATACTTACTCATAGATGTAAAAATTACACATGCGCATAAATTGGCCTCAGTGACCAACAAATATGATAGCCTCTTGTTTTGCTCAGACAAGATACCTGTTGCTTTGGCAGAGATTAGGGTAGACTGAAACTGTGTTTGGGGTGTGATATGCCTAGGAATTCTGGGTAGCTCAACTATTAGGGCAGCCAGCCCTTGAATTCCCCTTTATATACAGGACTGTCTCTATATATTATAGGGGAACATATCAGCAGATAACACAGCTGAGCCGGCTCAGTTCTGAAGAGAAGTTCCTGGCAAAATCTTGGTTTGTGCTTCTGAATGGAGCAGATGTGAGATAACTAACAGGGCAGCAAAAAAGCCTGATATGTAGAGAGGTGGGCTATAAGTAAAAAATCGTTCCAATCACACCAGGGTAAAAGGTGGCCCTAATGTCTTGTCATGCTTTGCTTGATCATCAGTGGGAGAACTGTAAAAATAAATAGCTTCATTTACAAACTTTAACCCTCACATCAGACAATATGTGTATCACCCAGTGGAGGGGCTCCCAGTACTTGTAAAAACTAGACTGCTGAAGCAATCCCAATTATCTCTGCAGCTTTCCGAGTGAAAACCACTCACCTGCTCCCCACTTCCTGAAAAAAACCTTATAGCTCTTTCATTCTGTTTTCAGCAATTGCTCTGTTATGTTGTTTCTCACATTTAAGGGCCTTGACACAGATCATGATTCCCTATGCAGCTCGACCAATAATAGGTGCTACCACACATTATTTAAAAAAGAAATGTTTGGGGGAAACTAGGCGGGAGAATTTTTTCACAAAAGAAAATTAAAATGGTGAGATATAGAATGGCTACTGAGGATCTTCCATAGACAATGCACTGCCCTTAGTAAATTTGTGTGTGTGTGTCCAACCCAAATCACCACATCCATTTGGGTTTTTTTAAATAATATTTTAAATTGTTTATTATAGCTTTTTTTTTTACTTAAAACAATTTTTGTTTAATTTATTGTACTTCACCTTCCTTGAATGTTTTCTTCCTTCATCTTTGTCTCCTCATATCTTTCCTCACTTTATAGTGCTATTTCCCTCCCCACTCATTTTCCTACATCCTGCCATCCACTACATCACTTTCCTCACTTTTCCTGTCGTGATCTCTCTGTCCCTCATCCAGGTTCGTTCAAGCCCTCTTCCAAGTAGTGCCTTCCTTCTTTCTTACAGATCTCCATGATTCCTTCCTCCCTTTTTAGTACTTCTTCCCTCCAATTTCTCAGTATTTTCCCCATTTTTCACCCTCTTCTACTCACCCTTCTCCCTGTCCCCACAAATCTCAAACTCACACTCTTTCCCCACCACAAACCTCATAATACCCTTCAAACTTCTTGCTTCTCCCCTCCTACTCCAATGGTGTTTCCTCCTTTAAACAACAGCTAGTGTACAGGAGGGAAGCAGTTATATACAGGCCACCCTGGAAGAGGACAGAATCCCTTGCAGGGGTAGGAAGAAGAGAGCAGCTGGGGTGGAATCTGAGTTACTACAGAGAATTCTTTCCTTCGTGTCTGGCTGGTGAGTTTTGCCCACATGCTCAGGGTTTAGCTGATCACCATATTTGGGGTCGGGAAGGAATTTTCCTCCAGGGCAGATTGGCAGGGGCCCCGGGGGGGTTTTCACCTTCCTCTGCAGCGTGGGGCATTGGTCACTTGCTGGAGGATTCTCTACACCTTAAAGTCTTTAACCCATGATTCGAGGACTTCAATAGCTCAGACATAGGTTAGGGGTTTGTTACAGGAGTGGGTGGGTGAGATTCTGTGGCCTGCATTGTGCAGGTGGTCAGATTAGATGATCATAATGGTCCCCTCTGACCTTAAAGTCTATGATTCTATGTCCTCCTCTTCTGTAGGTGACATTGGCACAGAATAGGGTACCATGGAGGGGAAAACATGGAGGTAGCATCAATATTCAACTCAGCTACTGTATAGTAAGAAGCAAATTTGGAAGGGTATATATTATCCACCAGAGGGTGAAACCTATCATGCCAGGGATTAGAAAAAGGTAGCCTGGACACACAATTAGAGAATAGGAGAGTAAGAGAAGAAGGAATTTATATACTTGAATATCAGCTTGTTACCATGAGCATTTTCTGACATTACATAGACAGGAGGGGCCATTTCCTGATTTTACACTGGTCAGGCTGCCAAAAGGAAGACTCGAAAGGCAGGGGAAACAGAGCTTTCACTTTTTCTACCACCTCCATTGTGCTGGTCACTACTGAAATAATCTGACAAAGAACAGGTTGGGGTTTTTTTTGAGGGAGGGGAGGCTATATCTAGCCATCAGTCTTGCATCCATGCAACTAATGGAAATCATTCCATGGATACACAGGTAAAACTATTTTCAATGTGTCTTGCTTGACCTAGTTAGTAGCTTTCCACAACCCCCATTCCCAACTCATCAACCTACTTTTTGTCAAACCAGGTTGCCTGAGAACAATTTACTGTCTGCCATAAAGAAGGAGGATGCTCTAGTTTAATGTGGGGAGCCAATAACTTTCATATAACAGCTTCCACATTTTAACATCCTTTCTTCAAAGGAAAGAAAAAATATCAGAAGTAAGCAATCTTTCCCGCAGTGCTCTTCAGTTTCAAAAATTGGTCCTAATTTCAGGATTTAAAGTAGTAACTAAGCAGAAATGGCAAGAATTTTACCAGCAAATATTCATCTCCTCATTACATAGAATGGAGAAAGAACACATATACTTCTTCTGCTAACTGTTTAGAGTACATTTAAAAAAAAATTTAAAAAAAGTCTGCTGCAGTTTCCACGGTATGCATCCGATGAAGTGAGCTGTAGCTCACGAAAGCTCATGCTCAAATAAATTGGTTAGTCTCTAAGGTGCCACAAGTACTCCTTTTCTTTTTGCGAATACAGACTAACACGTCTGTTACTCTGAAACCTGTCATTTAAAAATAAGCACTTGTCAGTATTTGTATGTATATGTATAAATAATACAATAAATGGCCAGAAGCTTTGTAGTCTTAAAAACACATAAGTTAAAGAGCGGGATGTTGTTTTTGTTGGTGTTTTTTCTTAGATTGTCCAACTTAATTTCATTTATTTTACTGCTGACAATAAATTGCCTTATTTCACACTTTTTCAACAAACCTAAACATTTGATTAATGAGAAAGTCCATAGTACTAGCTAAGCCTTCTTTATCAGATAAGCCTTCAGGTTCTAAAATAAGGAGTGAAAAGTAAAGAGTCTTTCCGTGTAATGAATTTATGTTTTCACCTGTGAATAATTTGTAGACCCATAAGAAACTGCATAGTGGATTTAATATTGCACAGGAATAGCCTCAGGACTATTTCCTTCCAACATTTATTTCAGACGAAAATTGCTATTGGGTAGACTTGTAGCATGTCTAGAAATTATTTATAGGCTATGACACAAAATTCAGGTGATCTGGGGACCTGTATGAGACAGTTTTTATTGCACACAACCAGCATCTGTATGAAGAGACATCTACATGGGAAAGTGATTGTGACATGCTCTTCAGGACACCTAGAACTGTGAGCCACTCTGTTACCTCTGTGCCACAGCAAGAGTGAACTTTGCTGGAGATTAGACTGTGTGTCAGCTCCTTGTCAGACCAGCCTGTCTGCCTCACCAGCAAATGCCTCGAGACTCTGCCAGTCTTCACCTTGCATTGCAGGTACACTATGGTGCACTCCACTTACCAAATTCCCCAGAGATATCTCACTGCAATATCCAGCCCTCTCATAGAATACTCACAGAAGTTAAGTTTGTTGCTCCTTTGAACAGACAATACACTGCAACTCATTAATTTCCCTGGGGTTTCACAAACATTCTTATTTCAATCACAGCACTGAACTGGTTTATATTAAAAGTAAAACAATTTTATTAAACAAAAAGACGTAGGTTTAAGTGATACCAGTATAAAGAATAAAGGTAGAAAGGGCTGCAAGCAAACGTAAGTAAAAATATGCTTCAAAGACTAAAACCTGACTCAAGTCTCTTGTTCACAAAAGTGTTTCTCGCCAACTCTCTTTTCCAGTATGGCTGACCAGACTCTCTGGCGAGGACGCTTCACAGAGCTTTGAGTGCTCGGTTCCTTTGTCTCCTTAGTGAAGGATAACATAAAGGTTCTCTCCCTGTCTCTTATAGTCCAGTAAGCCTTTGAACTGAAGGGTATCGGCAGATAATGTTCCTTTCCCCGCTGGGTGTAGACGCCGAGGTGTCTGACGTAGGCATGTTGTTTTCTCCCTGGCTGGTGATTTTTACAGTGCAACCTCTTCCTGAAACCTCTGATACAAATGACTAGCTCACTGAATTTGGTCACACCTGGTTTGAAGTGTTGGCCTCTTTCCTTTGTCTGGAGAAAATCTGTTTATCACCTCCCTTCTGATGTGCCTGGTTTGAACACCCTTTAGTCACAATTTTCCAGCCCATCTGTAAAGTTCTTGTGGGTTGACTGTACATACATCATGAAAGGAATTAACGATCAATGAGTTATTAGTTTTCCAGTGAGATATTACATACCATAATGGATACAATATTACTGACTATACTGTATAATACTGTATACTATATAACTAACTCTGTAACACAAGCTTTATTATTAGGTTACTGTATAAATTCATTCAACTTCACAGATCTCCTGAACAGCAAAGTGAGTACAGTGAATTCTGCCCCCAACATTTTCCAAACACAGGAATGCAAACAAATCTTTTGGGAGGGGGTGTTTATGAAAGCATCTTGGGAATTCCTTTCCAGCTGCCTGTACAAAAGGAGGAACTCTTGGGACATGGGAAAAGGGATGCTCTCTGGATGTTTATTGTGCCAGTGTGGCTATTCAGTCCGCATTCCTCACACAAACGTCATGAACAATGAATGTTAAACATGATAATTCTCAGCAATGACAGAGAATTCAAACATTAAGGAAAAGTGGGGGTTTCCTTGCAACAAATAAAATGAAGGCGGAACAAGAAAAAGAAAAAGCTCGGCGTTAATGAAAAGTTCTCTGTGTGGCTAATACATTGTGAAAAAAATCAAGAATTCTTCGTGCAACCCCTGCAATGTTGTCAGAATTGCTAGATCTTACACAGGTGCACTGCATATGTTCTGGCTTTTAAATTTAAAGGAGCCTGGAACAATATTATTGTATAATCCCCATATTCCCATGCACTGATCCTTCCCCTATCCTGCCACTTTCTCAAGATTTAAAAAAACACACAAGGGAATGTATGTGTTGAAAATCGCTCACTTGAATGGTTCCTAACCTTTTTCATACTTCTTTCCTTTTTCCCTTTTGGTTATACTGTGCACACAACTCTTTTCAATCCCATGCAAACTTCCTGAGGTAACACTAAATGCCAAAAGAGAAGAAATTATTTGTACAATATGAGTAAGAAGAACCCCCTGTATGTTCAAATTATACAAAAGTCAGAGCTAATCAGGATGTATCAGAGGGTAGACAACGTAACCATAAGAAACCAGCTTTATGGTGCAACTATGTAGTGCAATGAAAGTAATATGGGTGAATACATTGAGTTTAGAGCCAAGAACCTCTGAGAAAACTGTCTGGGTAACATGATAAACCCTTGCTGGTAAGGGAGTGGAAGGAAATGTTTTGGTGAATAGAATCCCCTCCTGAGAAGTGTTGAACATGTTCTGTGAGGTGAAACCAAGGGAAACTGAGGGCACTCAGCACCTCACAGTCAGAAGGGAGGCCCACTATGAGTAGATTTCTCAGAGAGGCACCCTGAAATAGTTCTATGAGCCATCTAATGTATTAAGTAGAGCTGGTCAAAAACATTTTTATCAAAACTCTTTTTTGATGGAAAAATTGGGATTTTGACTAAATGAAAATATCCATGGAAAGTGTTTATTTTCTGTGGAGCATTTAGATTTTCCAGCAAAAACCTGAAATCCCCAAACCCACACATTTTTTTCCATTTTTTAATGAGAAGTCAAAATTTTTTGCAGAAAAATATCCATTTTCCATCTGGCTCTAGATTAGGTAAAAGACCTACTGTTGCAATGAAATCACAGCAGGGACGACTGCATCTCCAAAGATTGGAACTGGTGCTCCTGAGGCTCAGCTGGTACCTAACAATCTTGGAAGCAGAAACCATGATGTGGTAGCTGAATTTTTGTCTGTCATTGTGGTATCTCCAGAAATATTTAATTTGGTGAATTAAATAATGGTATGACCAACAGCACTTTTCCCAGGGAACGACCAATTACAATGCCGTAGCTCTATTTTCTAGGTAGCTATAACTGCTTATGAAGGAGGCAAGGTAAATAGAATAATCTTGCTAAACTGAGTTGCTGCTTTTTATTTTGAAAGACTATAATATCAACCCTTTTCCCTATTCACTGCCTAAACAACACGTTTACAGAGGAAAAATCCTGTTAATAAGAAATGCCAATACATTTCATTACAGCCACGATGCAACAGTACAGAGTTGAAATTATTAAATTCATAGCTTCAATAAACAGCCACAAATTATCTCTTGAAGGGAGCTGCATAATAACACCTGAAGCGTAAAGAGAGGAAATGGAGTTTAATTAAGTGTTGCCCAGCTAAATCGTACTGAAAAGGCACAACGAGGTGGGAAGAATACAGAAGAGTTAGTTCAGCACAGAGATAGAAAGATTTAGCAGCCAGGTAAAAGGCTCTGTCTGAAAATGTACTGAAGCTAAGGGGTGTGTCACACATCAGCGGTTTTCTGATGAGCAAAAGCACTCATTCCTGCTCTTGCTCACCTTCACCTAGCTGCCCTTCCCTTTTTAGCGTGGAACCTTGATTGAAATGAAGCTTCTTTTTCTTGTACAGAAAGAGAGAGACAAAACCACAAAACAAAGAAGAAAAAAATGAGCAGGACTGGATTGAATCTGAACTAATTCATATTTAATTTCTCAAAAATACAAAGCAGTAGTGCAATGTGTCTTTAGAGGTATAAGAATAAAGCCCTGAAAAAGACACACATATCAGTCAAATGGATACATAATAAAGCTAGAACTGCCAGGGATGAGATTGGGGATGGAAAGGTGGTGGTACTCAAGATTTGCTGCAGAGCTACTGGGTGTTTCTAATGAAATGATTAGATTGGGCATCTTTAAAAATGCTAGCGTATAAGTATTCATCACTGGGCATCAGAGTCACTTTTCAAATGGAATGTTGGGCCATTCAAACTTCACCGTAACTATTATTTCAGGTTCTCTGTCTGCAGAGTAGGCCAGAGAGCAATATATCCTATTGCGATAGGAAAGTTTTCCTTACAACCAAAAGAGCTACAAAAAGTAAAGTATAGTATATATTCTGCAGAAATTGATGGGCTCATTGGAAGTGTGCTAATATAGCTCCCCGACATGTACCAACATTTGGGAAGTTAAAATGAGGTTGTAATACATTAAAAACTTTCTCTCTACCAATATTCCTTGACTCAATAGTCCATTAAACTTTGCATTAATGTTCCATCACCCTAAATAATTGAGCTTTCAGGAACAGACAATAGATTAATATCATGTCCTAAATTTCAGGAACAGACAATAGATTAATATCATGTCCTAAATTTAGCAGCTTTGTTTTAGTAATGTTATTCATCCTGGCAACATCTCCAGTGACAGCAGAGGATGTAATTCTCTAGGATTTCATTAGTGTTATGTAACAGTGAGTAATAATCCCAGTTCTTGTTTTGTCCTCACTCTGAAATCGAACGAGAAGGATATCATCAGTGTATGCACAAAGGGAAATATACAAACTTTGTTTTCATCATGTAGCTAGGGTTGCTAATATCTGAAGCATGACCACAGATAGCAGGCTGGAAATTAGGATATGGTCACTTTCACACTTGAAACTCCTCGTCACAATGAGCACTAAGGAGTCAAGCCTGCTCCCATTAAAGTCAATGGGAGTTTTGCCGGCGTCAACAATGTGAGCATAGCAGGGCCTAACAGAAAAGTCCAGAAAGGTGCTGCTGCATCCCTTATGATTTTGCCTTCAGTATGTTAATGCAAAGGAGCACTTCAGGATACTATATTTTAACTGAGCACATAGAAATGTAAACATTTAAAACCCAATTTTTGACAGAAATTTCCCATCACTTGAGAATATGGTGGTACAAGTAATAATCGAAAGTTCCAAAAAAATCTATCACAGTCACTAATAACAGGTGGCCAAGCAATCAAAACAAAAAGTTGTTCATTAGCCTATGCTAATAATAGAGACAAACTATCATCTGCTAATTAACACACCAGTAATTGAATATTGATCACAGTTTGTCAACTTTAAAATAATTGAATCCATCTCTCTTCAAAACAACAAGAGTTAGTTAAAGATTCGTAGTAAACAACAGGCTTTTATTTCTGAAATGCTTAGCGAGCTTTCCTACTGTGCATTAGCCTCAGCACTGATAAATGTCTTTCAAATAATTGTCCCTTTTTCATAGTGCTCAATTTCAGACATAAAAACTCTGTGGATATCTTGTGCCCTGTATTAAGATATGTACCTATTCATATCAAGTCAATGGGATTGTAATGATTTATTATTGTTAAAGACTCAAAATATCAATAAGTAAAATTTCCTCCCCCCAAAAAACAAGCACATAGACTGTTTTGACATTTTGATACTTGAGCATAATCGTTTTAAGAGAACTAATACCTGAGCATATCATTAAATGGACTTCACTTTGTGTATTGGAAATGTAGGGCAAAATTATGGGAGTCACACAGGAGCCACAGAAAACCCACCACTATAAAATTACCCATGAGTTTTCTTGCTTTGGAGGGTACATTTTCTAAGGGCTGCACAGCTACCAAGGGCTTTAAACAGGATTAATGACCACTCAACACTTAGAAAATTCAGGGAGAAGTGGAAGGGGTGGAACCTGAAAAAAGGCCCCTCACAAGATATCCACTTGAAATGAGCAATAAGAATAATGCATAACAACAACTGGGGGTGGGTGGATGAGTGGGATAACATCATTATGCATCCAGAGCTATCATGCTGTCAGGGCACAGAGAGGTCATTAATCCTCTCATGTTTTCTTGTTGGGATGAGAAAGAACATGAGGGGAGAAAGAGAAGCCAGTTGAGATGAGAAGAAGGAAAATGATTGGAAGGAAGGAAGGAAAGCTCCTCTCCTGTGTCTCTCTGTCTCCCAAGTCACCCTCTCCCAGATTTCCCCCTTCCTCCATGCACCCTGTTCTCATTCTCCACTCTGATTCCAGTGTTGTTTCCACAATGTTACTCTGAGCTCATTTGTAGCAATAAAATAGTGAAAGTAATGTAACATTCAAATCTCATTAGTGCCTCAAGCCTTCAGCAACCACGATACTGCCAACCCCCAAACATAAATTATGAATCAGGCTCCAAACAGCATGATATTGGCTTTAAAACTGTGTGATTAAAAAAAAAATCTGTTTTTTTTATCAGCCCTTTGGTTTTTGAGCGTTTAGAGTTCACATTTTCAAGCTTTTCTCCACAAGTGAGGGCTACCAAGTTATTTTTCTTTCCAAGGAGGAAAAATCACTTGACTCCAGGAGCTGGGGTTTTAATAAAAATATCAAATATTACGAGACTCATGATAAAATTGCAAGAGTCAGAAACACTACAGTCACAATTTTAGTTCGTTCAGCATGCTCTTGCTGCTTTTGGAAGGCTCAGAATGTTCCATTGCTCAAATTAGATACTCTACGTAATCAGTTTCAGCTGGTTGAATTATCTGTTTGGCTTCTTTCTTTAATTTTATTTTTTAAAATATCAATTATAAAATATTGTTTTTTGGATGCAGTTACATTAAAGATGCATTTAAGTGACTTACCATATTCATTTTTTAAAAGGACAGTCAACTCAAATTTGTCCCAAGAACCAAGTTTTTCCAAAATCTAAAACGTAGAAATTATTTTTAAAAAATAATTATAATGTCCCCAGTTGATTTAAAACAAATAACATTTTCCCTACAATATTTGTAGCACAAACATTACAGGAGTTGGTATCTGAAAGCTGAAATTGTTTGTAAACAAAAGTGAAGCTGTTTTAATAGATTTTTCTTGTCCAACTTGAAAGAAATGCAAAAGCTGAGCAAAAAAGAATAAAGAGATGGGTCCCCCCCCCCCCAGTTTAGTAACCTAGGGAGCTGCTGGTAACATATAGCATGTAAAGAATTGTGTCTTTTGTAAAACAAATTATGTTTAAATTGATAGTATATTTGTTTACAATGTTTTCCTCTGCCAGCTTTGTTCCTGCTTTACACACGTCCCCTTGACCAGCACAGATCCCAGACAGGGTGACGAGATCCTCACCCAGTATGGAGAGGTTGGGAAGAGAAAGTTGCCACACACATGGCTGAGCCCCCATTTTCCACACAGAAAGAGAAGCTCACTTACCCAAGTTCTCCTTTGTGCATGGATCTCGTGGCGGGGTGGGGCGGGGGGGAGAGAGGAAGGGGGACGTTCTGGCCCAATAATTCTATTGTTTATCAACACCACTGCATTTTAAATTGGAGCCAAAAGGAAAAAAAGGCTCCTACATTACGACATTTTATGCCAAATTTCAGCTTGTAGGAAACTTTTCTAGCAAATTCTAAACTTCATGCAAAACACAGTTTAAAATGGAAGTTCTGACACAACGTTAACTATGGCAATGCTATGGTAAGAGAGAAGAGAAAACAAAAATTGTTATAGTTTTCAAGTTCCACCTGGAGGACTTGGTGGCTAAATGGATTACTTGCTGACTTTTCACCTCTGGGACTCCAGCCCTGACTGGAGTGACTGAAAATCATTCTGATCAGTCAAGTGAAAAAAGACCAAAGTGAAATTAGACCGGTGGTTTCAGCTCAGTTCCTTCAGTGATGTAGTTCCAAATCACAAAACCACAGCACGTTGTGCACTGCTAGCAGGGGAGAAAGGCAGAGACTCTGAGACTTAACGAGCATGAATCTAGCTGCCTCTCCAGCCCACCAATACCTTATCACATATCCACAAACATGCACAGAGCACAGGAGACCCCTGTGGATTACTATGTAAATTAATTTGTAGCAATCCCTTATGAGTGTGTAGAGAAATGTCTGCATTATATATCACATCGATATAAGTGTTAACTGTATTAGATTCAAACTGATAGCTGTATGGTGCTTTAGTAAAAGTTTAAAGAAAAGTCCATAACAGTATTTAAGAATTTATATAATACTATTCCTTTATCTTTTCAAAGAACTATAGAAACATTCGATAATCCTCTAGCACCCTCCATGAGCTCTAAAGGCAAGTATTAATCCAATTTACAAATGAGGAAACTGAAATACAGAGAGGGTAAGCATTTTATTCATAAGTTTTTAAGACCAGAAGAGACCATTATTGTGATCATCTTAGTCTGACTTTCTGCATTACACAGGCCAAAAAGGTTGCATAGTAAATCAGTAGGTGAACTGAAATGAGAATCCAGGAATCCCTGATTTTTAGCCCCTTGCTCAATCCACAGAACTAGACATGGAAAAATTGCCATGAAGCCGGATATGCTCTAGTGCAAATAAAGCAATATTAACTGGTGCCTCTTTCTTTTACTGCAGTCAACCAGCAAAGGCAGACAAACCTCCTCTTCCTCTAGTGATACAATTGTTACGATTAAAAAGACCTAGCACACAATATGTTTAAATCATTTTTAAATAATTCATTCTTTCCTTATGGTAAAACATTTTCAAACATTGCTCCTAAAAGGCTATACCTACAGAAATTATTCTTTTACTGTGTGAGTGCAATTTACAGCATGACTGTGGGAGAAAACATATTGTGTACTTATGTAGGTCAGAGTTAAGAGGTCTGAAACAGAAGTCTAGTAAAGAATGTTGCTTAAAAATTAACTTTTCTAAAAAATAAAGCTTTTTTTATTCAGGCATATCTAACACAATATCCTCCTTCCCATTAAATGAAAAATCAATTTGGGGAGGGGGTAGGGGGGAAGTCTGTGTGTATTTCTCTCATGGGATCAGGCATTGTTTCTAACTCAAAAGCTACATTAAACTTGTACCTCAGTGCATTTTCAATTATTACATAAGAGCAATGTACAGACCACACATTCATACAAAATGGTAACAGCAGCTGAACTGAGGCTTTCAGAACTCTCCAACCTTATTCTTCCCTCAATAAACTACCCCTCCTCCACATTCCATTTAATGATATTAAGGAATTTTAGCAAATGTGTAACACTGAACCACTGTGGAAATGTGTGAGAAAATTTTAGGATCTTATTGAAACATCCTGTGTACGTGGAGAATTTTCAAATATGGCTCATTTCAGCAGGCTTGATTAGCTGGATATGATTGCAATCACTAATTCTCTTCTTTAGGGTCATATGGCTGTTCAGATGCCCAGGAAATTTCAATTACAAAGCAAAACAGGCTATGTCTGCTACATGCTCTGTTCTCAAATCTAATATTGCTTTTTGAAATATTACATTTTACTGTAGTTCGAAGAATTGCTTTATATCTGATCTCCATTATTTCACGGTAATCTCTTGACAGGGTTTTGCTTAGTTTATTTTAAAATGCCATGCTGTGCAAAGCTGCCTGTAGAACTCATCACATTCAACCAGATAATAAGTCAAATGAATTTTCAGAAGTCTGAAAGTGCACAACCATTGAAAAGAAAATAATTAGAACACCTGATGTTCACCAGGTTATCAGTGACATGCACATCTCTCCAAACGTTCTGTCATACATGGCATGCAGTTTGTAGGGGCTTATTGCATACCCTTTAGATATCTGGTATTCTGTTTGTATCGTATCACACTACTAGGAGAATTCTGTCCACATATTAGACTTTCTGTCTTGAGTCTGTCCTTGCCTTGAACTTTCACAGCTGGTACTGGATTACTACTACAGCCTATTGAGTTGGATTCTATACAAAACAACATCACAGTATTTTTTCCTGACATGTGCATGTTACACTGAAAATTCTTGCACCAAGCACCTCTGTGTAACTCAATCCCTTGAAGGTGGCAAATGGGCTTGCTCTAAATAAGGTGGAGAATACAAAGGGGGGAAATGGCAAATCTCACACAAAGGACAGATATCTAACCCATAAAGGTAACATTTCACAGTTTTGAACAGATCAGGTGTGCCTTATAAAAGGTAGTGTTGGGCAGTAGAATAAAAATAATGTATCTTGATACTATTTGTTGAATGCGCTCACCACTCAAACTAAGAGGTACATTTGGCACATACACAATTGAAAAATAATCTGTAACAAACTCTTTTCAGATCCAGCAAAGACCCAGTGGCCTGTTCTGTTCAGTTGTGATACCTTATGCTATGGGTGAGCTTTCTTGTTGAGGAAGGAAATTCAAGGCATTGCATTGCATCCTTCATTGCTCCCAACTCCAATACCCAGACTCTGGCTGGGACTGCTTACACTCAGGCCAGACATTAGACTGAGGCTGGGACTGTTTACATAGAGGGGGTATACAATGGGACTATTGTGGTTCACAGAAGAACTGTCTTTGCAGAAGCTCCCCTGATATACAATGTGACTCCTGCTAAGATCTCATAGGTAGAAGAAGCAGCAGTACAGAGAAATATGCACAGTATTATGCGTAAAGCAAAGTGGCTAATGGTGCATGGGAAATAGAGTGTGAACTGAATAGGACTGCCAAATCTCAAGAACATATAGGATTAGGTTTAAAGAATTCAAGCTTAGGATATTTAATTTAGTTTGCTTTCAAAGTTTGTTAATGACAAGAAAAAATATATATAGCATAATTCTATATAATTAAACTCCACTTCAAAGAACTGAACATTACATATTATATGCTGAATTTAAATGTCCAAATGAACTTTCCGAGGTATTCATCCATAAATCCTTGTACATTTATATAAAAATAAAAGTCAAATATAATATTCATTAAATCTATGATCAGTAATTGATAACACAAATTCAAACAATGAAAGAGAGTAGTTTTCAGCTTTCTTGGAATTCAGCCTGCAACTCATTTAGTTAGGCAGGAAATTCAAATTATCAAGGAAACAGCCTTAAGCTGTCTTCATCTTAAAGGAATACTTTTGTACCCTATGGCTGTTATGAGATCTTTTTTTAAAAAACAAGTCAAAGTCACAACAGGCCATTGTGTAGATCACTTTAACACAGAGTTCTGATTTCATAGCTTCACACGTATCCTACTTCTACAAATCCACAGGTTCTTCATGATCTACAACTCCTTTCTGGTATGGATAGGCATGTCCTACAAGCACTCTCCAACAAACTGCACTTTGACAGTTTCTGCAGCTGCCATCAATCTTCATATGAGATTTTTACTCCAAGCACTGAAAAAATCTTCAGAGGTGTGGTCTCAGATGGAAATCTCTTTTCAACTATATGTAGAATACATTAAAATGTTAGTTGCTTTGAAGAAAGTAACTTCCTGATCAGACAGCCTTAGTTTCCTTTGTATAATCGTTACCCCAAAACAAAAAAAACTTGTGATCCAGCTGTGATTTCATATTTAATCTTAACCTTAGCACCTCATTGCACATATCAGTAGAAGTGTGGGTTCATCTTCCAGCATTTTGATTGCTATGATTATTAGGCTCACATAACTGCAAAAACCACCATTACATGCTCAGGAAGAGAGGCAACTGTCAACAGTAAGTCCACGTTCCTGAGCAGAGATTAATTTCCAGATCAAAGGGAACATTGTGATAAAAAAATGGACTCAGTATTCTAGTTCTTCTGACCACGTAACCGTTGTTGGATTATAATAATGCAGTACACCAAGCTACTGTAACCTCGAACCACTTGGAGGATGTAGAAAACTCACTGGAACGTTGGATTGTTAAACCATGATCAAAAGATGTGGTCATATTGTGCAATACATGACAGCTGCAATTAGTTTACAGAAGGTTATGCTGAGCAGCTTTCTAAATAATGAAGGCAGAATGATAATTTTTGTACTTCACTGATGTTCTGTTAGTGGCATTTCAAAGAATGATCTTCCACATTTGATTTAATCTTTATGGAAACTGCATCTGCTGATTCATCTGCATCATGACAGAAATTCAACGCCCTTAGAAGAGTTCCGTACCACTAAAGGAAACAATTTTACTTTCCCTTTGACACATCACCTGAACCTGAAAATGGTTTTTCCAATGCCATATTGGGCAGTCACAGTTTTTGTTGATTTAAGATTTTGCTTAGTTTATTTTAAAGTAGCACAATTTGGCTCAAAGCTTCATTGACAAAAAATATGCTGCTGGACATATTTACAAACATTTTCTTCTGGAAAATCAAGTCCAATTTTTTACCTTTACTTTCACATCCTCTTAGGCTTCCAACTGTCACAAAACGGGATGTGAGCAATTAGGCCTAGAGATTGGAACAGAGGTGGTCAGGCCTAGGGATTGGAACAGAGCTGGAGTCTGAGGCCAAGAGCAGTGCTGAAGGTCAGAGTCAGGGACCAGGAGTCAGAGCCACGGCTCAGATTTGGAGTCAGGAACCAACTAGGGGAGGCATGGCTGGGGCAGACTGAGGTCAGGAGCAAGGCTGGGAACAAGGTAGGATAAGGGCTGAAGCAAGGCTAGGAGCAGGATAGGCATAGGGGAGACCACTGCTGCCGGCATGTGCATTGAGTAGCCAAAGATTAGCTGTTGCTCTTGGGTTTAAGAGCAGTCTTGCTGACTTCCTTGGCCAATCAAGCAGAGTGGTCAATCAGGTGGCCTTGCTGTGGCTCACTCTGCTCATAAACTGCCTGGAGACTCATCAGGTGCACTGCATGTCCTCATTCCTGGCACCAACCATCTCTTATGGGAAACTATAATAAATATTGATAGAAAATTACAGTTCTCTATTTCTAAGTTTTTAGAATATTTTCTAACCCTCGCAGATTAATCCCTATTATATTTTATAGCACTTACCCATAAAGGATGTTTCTAACTTTCTTTGCAAAATATTAGTATCCTAAAGCAGTGGCTGTCCAATATGTGTTACAAGAGGATTCCCCGGAACCCCCTCTGTGATTCGAATGCTCCTGGTGCAGCTCACTGTA
This sequence comes from Eretmochelys imbricata, assembly GCF_965152235.1. Taxonomy (NCBI): domain Eukaryota; kingdom Metazoa; phylum Chordata; order Testudines; family Cheloniidae; genus Eretmochelys; species Eretmochelys imbricata. Next base: position 112,050,171 of record NC_135574.1, on the reverse strand, counting down.
GTTCTGGAACCTGTAACCATGGCTACCAACTACCTGATGTGAAAGGAGAAAAGATGGACTCCAGCTCAACTCCCTCTTGGAAAGAGAAGGGGAGAAGGGGAATTGGGAGCAGGTTAGTCCCTTAGATCACCTTCTCCCCTTCTTCTTTCAATGAGGAGCAGCAGTGGATGGAGCAAGAGGGTTGGCTTCACCCCCATTAGCAAAAGGAATCAGCAGAGGCCATGTTTACAGGCTCTGCAACTGCACTGAATGGACTCAGGGATGACTGCCTGTGCTGTGTATGAAAGGGAGTCAGAAGTGGACCTGTTTGTCCAGCCAAATGAAGATTACTCTCACTGGATTCTCTAAAGTACATATTACTGTGTGAGCAAAGACACCATGTAACCTATTATTTGTGCTATTCCTATAAATGAGAGTGGGAAGTATTTACTCTGTGAATTAAGGACATTTGGGATTCGCAATCAGATCAATACATCATTGCCATGGAATTTGGGACTACCTCTCAGAATTCGAGATGGTTGGCAAACCTAACACTGGTTCTTGCAAGATGTCATTTGACTGGAGAAAAAGGCATGAAACAGATGCACTCTGAACTTAAATCCTGCAAGGTAGAATTGTGTGGACCATCCCCTTTCCCTCTCGCAGCTTCCCATAATGGGACAGAGGAGGAGAGCTGCAAGAGTTCAGAATAGGTGGAGATCACTTGAGAGACATGCTCAATTGGTGGAAGTTTGACTGGCATGAGGGGAAGACTATCCATGGGGGCATCATTTCACTGAGCAGTGAAGATGAAAAGTTTGGGGACAAAGAAAGGGGAGGGGCAGGTTAAAATAGATTTAAAAGAATGTCTGGGAAACTGAAGAGGAGTTAAAGAGTAAAAGAAGGAGGGGAAAAGTGGATGGTGGGGACATGAGATAAGAAGAAATAGACATTTTACTTTAAAAAAAAGTCTAACATAAATTTCCAGAGCAATGTTAGTGCCTATTGAAAAAAAAAATTGAAGCAGTGTTGCCAAATGGATAGAGCACTAACTGTTACACAGACAGGTGGCCTGGGTTCCTGGCTCCGCTAGTAGCCTGCTGGGTTACCTTTGGCAAATCACTTCATCTCTCTGTACTCAGTCTCCCATCTGTAAAATGAGGATAACAACACTGACTTCTTTTGTAGAGCACTTTGAGATCTACTGCTGACAAGCACTATATATTACAGCTGAGTGTTCTTACAGTCCCCCTCCCCACTTTGCAGTAATTTATACGTCTATACAGCCCTAACTTCAGTTTAAAGATCTTCATTTGGGACTTTTTTCCCTAAATTTAGTTAAAAATCTTATAACAAAATAGAATGTGGCTACACATCTAACAGATACACAGAGATGCACATGTTAGTAGTAAAGGTAGTTTTGCGCTCCTGCTGCAGTACTACCCTGACAACTCTCACTGCCCCCTCCACCAGCCTTTGCTGGCCTGCACACGGCATGTGCATGGTGGTAGAAAGGTTCTCATTCCCTGAGGCCCTCACAAAAACGCGTTTTCAAGCGCAGATGGAAATAGTAGCCTCATCACTCTGCAGTGCCTCTCACAGTGGCTCTGAGTACTCACCTCCCACAGAAAGCAATACAACAAATTTAAAATGCCAAGGGCAATGTGTCTCCTCACCAGTTATCCCTATGAGAAGGGCTCTTGAGTTCATTTATGCTGCTGATATTGGCATGGCTTTGTTTTGCTGTCAGCAGTGATTGTTGCTATTTTAGGGGAAATTATATTTTGAAATGAAAACACCTGTAATCACAGACACCTCATAAAGTGCCCCCCTAGGCAGAAAAGCAGCAGAACAATGGATGTATTGCCCTATATTTGCATATACTGTAGACATTTCTTCATTCAGAGGCAAAGTTATTAGACATATTTAATGCTCTATTGAGAACTCATTTAAAAAAAAGTTTTAAAATTCTAACATGCCAGATTAATGACAATTACTTGTTACATTTTAATTTGTCTCACACATAGTAGTATTGATTGGAATCTTTTTTTTTAATCAAACAAATAAAAATTTCAACAAGCCTGAGCTATTTGCTCCAGGTGAACGTTGTTTTAAAATATAAATTATTATGAAAGAAATATACTTTTCCCCTTTATTAATTTTCACTGTGAAAGTTAACAACACAAGTCCATGACTAAACTGGAATAATATCATACCCTATAAATCTGCAAGTGAACAGGGTAATTTTTCAGCATGATGCTGGAGAATTTAGGAACTTGATCCCATCAACATGAATAGTGGTGTCTGTACATCCAAAATCTACCAGAGTGTGTCATTAAAAGATTGATCTCAATTTTAAATCCATATTAAAATTATTCTTTTCACAATGTATATTCTGAGAAATTTTACGTTCTCCCTTTATCACTTAGTCATTCCTTCTGGAAGTATCACAAACAACAGAGAATTTCAGAAATCTTGGAACTGATGCCCATCAAAGTCAATGGAAGGCTGCTCCCAGTGACTTCAGAGGGCAGAGGATCCAACCTTATGGTCTGGATCCACAAAGCAACTTAGATGTCTCAGAACTCACTGGAACAATATTTGGATCCACAAAGCCTAAATTAGGTACCTATGCTCCCTGTACAATGCATGGGGGGGAGAGAGAAAAACCTAAAAATGGGATCCATAAAAGCAACTATTCTGGATGGGGAGCCATCTAAGCTACCAATGAGAGATGCTGACCGATGAGAGGGTGTGTCTGATCCCATTGCCACAAAGCCATCTGCTATTTCATGCACATTTCCAGGAGTCACAGAATGTGATTAATGGCCCTGCACATGTGCGTGAACGCAATCCCCATGATGGACTTCCCGACTCCAAACTGATTCGCAACTGATCGGTAGCAATCCAGGGTTCCTAGTTTCCACTCAGTGATTGCCATGTGCTTCTCCACCAAGAGGGCAGCTCTCATTTTGGTGTCTTTGTGCTGGAGGGCAGGGACCACCTCTGCAAACAGCTCCAGGAAAGTGGCTTTGTGCATCCAAGAGTTCTGCAGCCTCTGCTCATCATCCTAGACCTGCATAACAATGCGATCCCACCACTCTGTGCTTGTTTCCCAAGCTCAAAAGCAACGGCCCACCACGAATGCCAAAAGTAACCTGGAATTGTTTCTTTCCATGGCACACAGCAGGGCAGGCTCCACGGACTCCTGTTCAGATTTAAAGCTCATGAAATACCGCCTGAGTCATCTATCTGCCGCCCTGACCGGGAAAACCGAGAAGTCTGCTGCTTGCCGGGGGCTAAGATTCGCGATGTGACGGAGAGACTGCCGAGACTCATCAAGCCCTCGGATCGCTACCCCTTCCTGCTTCTCCACGTGGGCACCAATGATACTGCCAAGAATGACCTTGAGCGGATCACTGCGGACTACGTGGCTCTGGGAAGAAGGATAAAGGAGTTTGAGGCGCAAGTGGTGTTCTCGTCCATCCTCCCCGTGGAAGGAAAAGGCCTGGGTAGGGACCGTCGAATCGTGGAAGTCAACGAATGGCTACGCAGGTGGTGTCGGAGAGAAGGCTTTGGATTCTTTGACCATGGGATGGTGTTCCATGAAGGAGGAGTGCTGGGCAGAGACGGGCTCCATCTTACGAAGAGAGGGAAGAGCATCTTTGCCAGCAGGCTGGCTAACCTAGTGAGAAGGGCTTTAAACTAGGTTCACCGGGGGAAGGAGACCAAAGCCCTGAGGTAAGTGGGAAAGAGGGATACCGGGAGGAAGCACAGGCAGAAATGTCTGTGAGGGGAGGGCTCCTGCCTCATACTGGGAATGAGGGGCGATCAACAGGTTATCTCAAGTGCTTATATACGAATGCACAAAGCCTTGGAAACAAGCAGGGAGAACTGGAGGTCCTGGTGATGTCAAGGAACTATGATGTGATTGGAATCACAGAGACTTGGTGGGATAACTCACATGACTGGAGTACTGTCATGGATGGTTATAAACTGTTCAGGAAGGACAGGCAGGGCAGAAAAGGTGGGGGAGTAGCACTGTATGTAAGGGTGCAGTATGACTGCTCAGAGCTCCGGTACGAAACTGTAGAAAAACCTGAGTGTCTCTGGATTAAGTTTAGAAGTGTGTGCAACAAGAGTGATGTAGTGGTGGGAGTCTGCTATAGACCACCGGACCAGGGGGATGAGGTAGATGAGGCTTTCTTCCGGCAGCTCACGGAAGCTACTAGATCACATGCCCTGATTCTCATAGGTGACTTTAATTTTCCTGATATCTGCTGGGAAAGCAATACTGCGGTGCATAGACAATCCAGGAAGTTTTTGGAAAGCGTAGGGGACAATTTCCTGGTGCAAGTGCTAGAGGAGCCAACTAGGGGGGGCGCTTTTCTTGACCTGCTGCTCACAAACCGGGTAGAATTAGTGGGGGAAGCAAAAGTGGATGGGAATCTGGGAGGCAGTGACCATGAGTTGGTTGAGTTCAGGATCCTGACGCAGGGAAGAAAGGTAAGCAGCAGGATACGGACCCTGGATTTCAGGAAAGCAGACTTCGACTCCCTCAGGGAACGGATGGCCAGGATCCCCTGGGGGACTAACTTGAAGGGGAAAGGAGTCCAGGAGAGCTGGCTGTATTTCAAGGAATCCCTGTTGAGGTTACAGGGACAAACCATCCCAATGAGTCGAAAGAATAGTAAATATGGCAGGCGACCAGCTTGGCTTAATGGTGAAATCCTAGCGGATCTTAAACATAAAAAAGAAGCTTACAAGAAGTGGAAGGTTGGACATATGACCAGGGAAAAGTATAAAAATATTGCTCGGGCATGTAGGAATGAAATCAGGAGGGCCAAATCGCACCTGGAGCTGCAGCTAGCGAGAGATGTTAAGAGTAACAATAAGGGTTTCTTCAGGTATGTTGGCAACAAGAAGAAAGCCAAGGAAAGTGTGGGCCCCTTACTGAATGAGGGAGGCAACCTAGTGACAGAGGATGTGGAAAAAGCTAATGTACTCAATGCTTTTTTTGCCTCTGTTTTCACTAACAAGGTCAGCTCCCAGACTGCTACGCTGGGCATCACAAAATGGGGAAGAGATGGCCAGCCCTCTGTGGACATAGAGGTGGTTAGGGACTATTTAGAAAAGCTGGACGTGCACAAGTCCATGGGGCCGGACGAGTTGCATCCGAGAGTGCTGAAGGAATTGGCGGCTGTGATTGCAGAGCCATTGGCCATTATCTTTGAAAACTCGTGGCGAACGGGGGAAGTCCCGGATGACTGGAAAAAGGCTAATGTAGTGCCGATCTTTAAAAAAGGGAAGAAGGAGGATCCTGGGAACTACAGGCCAGTCAGCCTCACCTCAGTCCCTGGAAAAATCATGGAGCAGGTCCTCAAAGAATCAATCTTGAAGTACTTGCATGAGAGGAAAGTGATCAGGAACAGCCAGCATGGATTCACCAAGGGAAGGTCATGCCTGACTAATCTAATCGCCTTTTATCATGAGATTACTGGTTCTGTGGATGAAGGGAAAGCAGTGGATGTATTGTTTCTTAACTTTAGCAAAGCTTTTGACACTGTCTCCCACAGTATTCTTGTCAGCAAGTTAAGGAAGTATGGGCTGGATGAATGCACTATAGGGTGGGTAGAAAGCTGGCTAGATTGTCGGGCTCAACGGCTCCATGTCTAGTTGGCAGCCGGTGTCAAGTGGAGTGCCCCAGGGGTCTGTCCTGGGGCCGGTTTTGTTCAATATCTTCATAAATGATCTGGAGGATGGTGTGGATTGCACTCTCAGCAAATTTGCGGACGATACTAAACTGGGAGGAGTGGTAGATACGCTGGAGGGGAGGGATAGGATACAGAAGGACCTAGACAAATTGGAGGATTGGGCCAAAAGAAATCTGATGAGGTTCAATAAGGATAAGTGCAGGGTCCTGCACTTAGGACGGAAGAATCCAATGCACCGCTACAGACTAGGGACCGAATGGCTAGGCAGCAGTTCTGCGGAAAAGGACCTAGGGGTGACAGTGGACGAGAAGCTGGATATGAGTCAGCAGTGTGCCCTTGTTGCCAAGAAGGCCAATGGCATTTTGGGATGTATAAGTAGGGGCATAGCGAGCAGATCGAGGGACGTGATCGTCCCCCTCTATTCGACATTGGTGAGGCCTCATCTGGAGTACTGTGTCCAGTTTTGGGCCCCACACTACAAGAAGGATGTGGATAAATTGGAGAGAGTCCAGCGAAGGGCAACAAAAATGATTAGGGGTCTAGAACACATGACTTATGAGGAGAGGCTGAGGGAGCTGGGATTGTTTAGCCTGCAGAAGAGAAGAATGAGGGGGGATTTGATAGCTGCTTTCAACTACCTGAAAGGGGGTTCCAAAGAGGATGGCTCTAGACTGTTCTCAATGGTAAGCAGATGACAGAACGAGGAGTAATGGCCTCAAGTTGCAGTGGGGGAGGTTTAGATTGGATATTAGGAAAAACTTTTTCACTAAGAGGGTGGTGAAACACTGGAATGCGTTGCCTAGGGGGGTGGTGGAATCTCCTTCCTTGGAAGTTTTTAAGGTCAGGCTTGACAAAGCCCTGGCTGGATGATTTAACTGGGAATTGGTCCTGCTTCGAGCAGGGGGTTGGACTAGATGACCTTCAGGGGTCCCTTCCAACCCTGATATTCTATGATTCTATGATTCTATGATCAGCAGCTATGATCAGCAGCGTGTTCATAACAAGACGAGAGGGCAGTGCTTTCAGGCAGAGATGGCGGGCGCACAGTTTACAGGGCTGTTGAAAAATAGCATGAAACATAGTTGGAAGCCCATGGAATGATGGGACAGAAAACACTGCATCATGTGATGTTGAGCCTGCAGCCATGATGCACTGCAATCCAGTCCCCATTCCCACAACTCCTAGATGCAGAGAGTAGTGAGTTCCACAGTGGGATAGCTACCCACAGTGCACTGCTCTCTCTTTTGATGCTAGAGCACGAACTGTAGATGCGCTCTGCCAAGACAAGAAGCATTGTGTGAAAATGCACAAGTGATGTAATTACAGTGGTTTATGATTGTTAGTGTAACTTGCATCAACTTAACTCTGTAGTGCAGACATAGTCTTAGGCAAACACGTTGCTTCTTGTGAGAATGAGTTAAGTGTCTGTCTCACACCACATTGGTGGTGATGGTCTGCCCCCTGCACCTTATAACTTTTAGCCCAGTGGTTAGAGCACTCACCTGTGATGTGGGAAACCCAGTTTTAATTCCCCTTTCTCCCTGAAGGGAAGGATTTAAACAGGGGTTTCCTACCTACCTTACCCTAACCACTAGACTATGGGATAGTCTGATGTAGGGGCTCCCTCAATCTCTCCTGTTGAAGCTGTTCCATTGTGGATAAATAATGAAACATCTATTGGGAGACAGAGCGAGAGTAACTTTGTCGTCCAGTGGTTAGGGCACCCACCCAGGCAGTAGGAGACCCACAGTCCCATCCTCTGGCTCCAATGACTAATTATTTATCTAAAGTGGAAGAACTTCAACAGAACAGACTGAGGGAGTGCCTTATCAGAATATCCCATAGCTCAGTGGTTAGAGCATTATCCTAAGAAAGGGGAGACCCTGTTTCAAATCCTCTCCCCCTCCAAGGCAGAGGGAGTAATTAAATGCAGGACTCCCATATCTTCGGAGAATGCTCTAACCCTTGGCCTAGAAGTTATAAGGTGGGCTGCCTCCTCCTTTATTTTGAATGGGGCCAGATCCACTAAGCTTCCTCAGAGCATACCTAACAAATCAGGTCCCAATGGGAAGATAGGTGGAGAAAAACCTATCTTTCCCCAGTTTGTGGATCACATTGGGGTTTAGGTGGTAGGTAGGTGTCTGGATGGCAGCAGCAGCATCATGCTCAGAGGCAGAAATATAGGCACCTCGGGAACTTTTACCCTCAAAATGTAGGCACCTAGAGGGTTAGGTGACAGCTAAGGAGGGGTTTTGTGGCTCACAATGGTGCTAAATCTGGGGTTTATGTGCCTAAGTTCTTGAACATATGGAAACAACTATTACTCCAGCATCCCAAAAGAGCAAGAAACCCTCTCTATATAAGAGTTCTCCAAAAACAAACTTTCTTAAATTCCTCATCTTTTCTAAGTAATGAGATCAAGGTCTCTAAAAATGTAATGGTTCACATAGGATGACTGTAAAGTAGATCAAGGCAATGAATGAGCACTGACTTACTGTTGAAGGTTAGGAAAATACTTTTCATTGGGTAAACTTTGGCTAACCTAATACTATTCTTTTTTTACACTTGGATGAACTGCAGACATCATTATCCCCAGAAGTATTCTATTAGAAGATAAAAGAAGAGGGGGAAACCACTACATATAACATTCGTCGGTACCAGACAAATTCTCTTTTAAGAACACTATAATTATAAATACATAAAATATTGAGAAGTTTTGCCAAAAATAGACTGGAAAATTGCAACTCACATATGATGAATCTTGTATTGCCTACTAAGCAACACCATCTTTGTGATTGCAATTAAGAACATTCAGGGTTGAAATGTTAAAGTCCATAAACACATAAATAAGAGGACAAAAATGCTTGAGTGGTTAAAAAGATAGGTACACTATACATTAAAGTTAAAATAAATAAAAAATATGAGTCCATCCTTGATGGTACTGCTGGCGATGAATAAAAACAAAATTCCACATTTATTTCAAAACCTTTTGTTTCAGCAATATGCTGTTTTGGAATTCTGAAAACAAAATTTAGAAGAGTGGGGGATAATTATAGAAAAACACACCGGTAATTTAAAAGTGGTATTGTGTGGTGCCCAACCCTGATGTTTTAAAAATCACTAACCTTAAAACTAAGAGACCAGACAAATAATAAAGACACATTAAGACTCAGTTCATCTTTTTTGCTCCAGTCTTCACTAAAAAGTTAACTGTGACCAAATGTTTAATACAATTAATATTAACAAGGGGGGCAGGAACACAGGCTACAATAGGGAAAGAACAGATTCAAGAATATTTAAATAAATTAGATGTATTTAAACTGGCAAGGCCTGAAGAAATTTATCCTAGATTACTTAAGGAACCAGCCAAAATAATCTCTGAATCACAAATAGGGTCCTACCAAATTCACGGCCATGAAAAACACATCACGGACCATGAAATCTGGTCTCCCCCTGTGAAATCTGGTCTTTTACCCTATACTATACAGATTTCACAGGGGGAGACCAGCATTTCTCACATTGGGAGTCCTGACCCTAAGGGAGTTGCAAGGGGCTCACATTTTAGAAGGATTGTGGTATTGCCACCCTTATTTCTGCGCTGCCTTCAAAGCTGGTCGGCCAGAGAGCAGTGGCTGTTGGCCAGACGCCCAGCTCTGAATCCAGCGCCCTGTCAGCAGCAGCATAGAATTACGGGTGGTTATACCATACCATGCTACCCTTATTCCTGTGCTGCTGCCTTCAGAGCTGGGTGGCCGGAGAGGAGAGGAGATTGGCGGCTGCTGCTGCTAACTGAGGGCCCAGCTCTGCAAGAAGCAGCACAGAAGTAAGGATGCCAATACCATACCATGCCATCATTACTTCTCTCCTGCTCCTGGCAGCGGCTCTGCCTTCAGGGCTGGGCTCCCAGCAAGCAGCCACCCCTCTTCAGCTGCCCAGCTCTGAAGACAGCACTGCCACCAGTTAGCAGCAGCACAGAAGTAAGAGTAGCAGTTCTGCAACCCCCTCTACAATAACCTTGCGACCCCCCCACAACTCCTTTTTGGGTCAGGACCCCTACAGTTACAACACCATGACATTTCAGATTTAAATAGCAGAAATCATGACATTTATTATTTTTAAAATCCTATGACCGTGAAATTGACCAAAATGGACCATGAATTTGGTAGGGCCCTAATCACGAATGATTATCTTTGAGAACTCAGGAAGGGTGAGGTCTCAGAGGACTGCAGAAGGGCAAACACAGCACCTATCTTCAAAAAGAGGAAAACAGAGGACGTAGGATATTACAGACCAATAAGCCTAACTTTAATACCCAGAATTATAGAGCAGTCAGTTTAACTTTGAGGACTCCAATAGATACTGGAACAATCAATTTGTTCAAATGTGAAGGATAAGGAGGTGATAGGTAATAGCCAAAATGGATTGAAACTGAAACTGGGAGGATGTACCAAGTGGGATCCTACATGGGTCTGTCCTACATCCAGTACTATTCAATATTTTCATCAATGACTTGGACGATGGAGTGGAAAGTACACTTATAAAATCTGAGGATGACACAAAGCTAGGATGGGTTGCAAACACTTTGGAGGACAGAATTAGAATTCAAAATCATCTTGATAAATTGGAGAATTGGTCTGAAATCAGTAAGATGAAATTCAATAAAGCTAAATGCAATGTACTACACTTAGGAAGGAAAAATCAAATGCAAAAACACAAAATGGGCAATAACTGGCAAGGCAGTAGTACTACAGAGAAGTATCTCACATTTCTAGTGGATCACAAACTGAAAATGAGGCAATAATGTGATGCTGTTGAAAGAAAGGCAAAAGTTATTCTGGGAGGTATTAACAGGAGTATTGTATGTAACACATGGGAGGTAAATGTTCTGCTCTAATCAGCTGGAGAACTGTGACCAGTTTGGGGCACCACAGCTTAAGAAAAACGTGAACAAAAAGAGGTTTAGAACACAGGACCTATGAGTAAGACTGCGATTCTTTCACAGAGGTCATGGAAGTCACGGATTGCATGACTTTCTGTGACCTCCGCAACTTCTGCAGCGGTTGGTGCAGCTGACTTCAGGAGTGACCTGGGGCCAGCTGCTCCAATGGTCCCCAGGACCAGCTGCACGGGCTGCTGCTCGGGCAGCTGACTCTGGGGATTGCCGGAACGGAGACCGGTGTGGCTGGCTCCAGGAACCATGAGAGTAGCAGCTGTCCTGGAGTTCCCATAGGCCGTCCAGAGAGCAGTCCCCAGGAGCAGCGGCAGGGGGTCGGGCAGTCAACCCCCAGCACTTCCCCCTATCTTCCCCCCCGAGCAGCGGGGCCCCAGAAGTAGAGATTTAGTCAGGGGTATTTTTGGTAAAAGTCATGGACAGGTCACAGGCCGTGAATTTTTATTTATTGCCCATGACCTGTCCATGACTTTTACCAAAAATACCCCTGGCTAAATCTTAGCCTTACCTATGAGGAAATATTGAAAGAATTGGGCATACTCGACTAGAAAAGAGAACACTGAAGGGGACATAACAGTCTTCAAATGAAGACAAATAAAAGGTTGTTACAAAGAGGACAGTGATCAATTGTTTTCCATGTCCACCAAGGATAGGACTAAAAACAATTGGCCCTTGGTTTGCAGGTAAGGAGACTTAGATTAGATAGTAGGAATTTTTTTTCTAAGTATAAGAACAGTTAAGCACTGGAACAAGTTGTCTAGGAAGCTGTGTAATTCCCATCACTAGAGCTTTTCAAGATCAAGTTAGACACCTGTTGGGGGTGATGTAAGTATATTTAATCCTGCCTCGGTGCAGAAGATAGACTAGATGAGATCTTGAAGTTCCTTTCAACCCTCTATTTCTATGATTTTGATGATTATATTATCATTTTTCACAGAAGTTCAGCCAAATGTATAAGCATATTTTTATTTTGTAGCACTAAAGGCTGATCCATTGTTTGTGCATTCTTTTCAATATTGCTTAAAATGCAGAAAATATTGAACCTTGACAGAACCATCAGCATACCTTGACTGAAGCTTAATACTGAAGATCATCTTTGCAAGAATGCTCCTCTTGGAGTCTCACAATAACTAAATTTGTTTAAATGCACAGTGATAGGTAGGTCAGTTTTTTGGCCTAGACGTATTGACACTGTGCTAATGAATTTAAATTATACTGATTAAAAACAATACAAAGCAAAAAACCACCCTGAATTTAACTAGATTTAAAAGTTACACTTCTTAGTCATAATATTTGAAGCTAGCCTTTAACCAAATGGTGTAATGACTATCTTAACAGCACACAGGAATTTAGGGTTAAGGATTTTTGGTTTAATTAAAAGTGTCATCTCATTTAAGCGAAAGGATATTAAAGGTCACGTCTGTCAATTCTTTCTAGCCTATTACTCTCAAGATGGAGTAACATTTTATTTCCATCTTTTGTTTGCTGAATAATGGGATTTACTGTACTTTATTTTATTTTTAACAAAATATTATTTAATAAAATAAAAATAAATAAAATATATTTCAGATCAAATTCCAGATAATCTCTTCTACTTCTAAAGGGCTCTTGATTCTGGCATCTCTCCAATAAGAGGACTAGAAGGGGAGAGACATGACTCCTGTCATGGAGAGGAGAGTGAGGAAACAAAGATAAATATCCAGATTGGTTATATAGATACATATGTTCTGTGTTTGTACAGCGCCTAGCACAATGGGGTCCTGGTCCATGACTGGGCACTAAGATAATAAAATAAATAATAATATAGATGCACCCACTACATTATTCCCATACCTTTGTGGAAGCACTGTAGGTGTACTGCAATTATGGTACATTGTTGGGTTTTTGGAGGTGGGCAATATGGGTAAGATAGGAAGGAGCCATTCCCCACAACATTCTCCTCTCCCTCAATGCAGATCTTTGCTCAGATATTCAAGCCTAAATTTACTTTCTTTGAAGAACTTAAATTCTACACTTATAACCTGATCCCTCAGAGAGGAGTGTTTTGCATAAATGCAAGATGCCTGCTCAATGGTAGCAAGGCTACTAAAAGATGTCTCCTTTCCCCTTGTATTCTCTGGATCCACAATGGTGGGAGATCACATCCAAGACACTTCTGAGCTACTTCAAATGTTTTTACATGAAAGGAACAATGTAAAGGAAATGTCACAGATAAACCTGAAAGAGTTTCCTGGCCCCCATTAGCAGAAAGAACGAGGAGTACTTGTGGCACCTTAGAGACTAACAAATTTATTTGAGCATAAGCTTTCGTGGGCTAAAGCCCACTTCATTAGATGCATGTAGTGGAAAATACAGTAGGAAGATATATATATATATATATATATATATACACACACACACACACACACACACAGAGAACATGAAAAATGGGGTTTGCCATACCAGCTCTAACGAGACCAATTGATTAAGGTGGGCTATTATCAGCAGGAGAAAAAAAAATTTTGTAGTGATAATCAGGATGGCCCATTTCAAACAGTTGTCAAGAAGGTCTGAGTAACAGGATACAATTTGGCTATTAATTTATATTTATTCACATTTATGAACAATACCTAAAACTGCACATCCTATATTCTTTATCATATATTCTATCAATTAGAGCACATAATGGAATATAAAGTTCTTCACATAAATATCCAACAAAGCTACCAACCCAGCCCATTTCTTCCTCAACAGCCTGAGAAAGAAAAGTATGAGATGGAGCTTGTCTATCACTAGTCTTGTCACAATTTGATTTTTATTTAGCATTTTGACAGATGATTTTATTTTTAAGCATTTTTAAAGATTGTTTAAATATTCACAGTTGCAGGAAATTATGGTGAGCCAGATAATGTTAGGTGGTCAATTATTTAATGACAGCAGATGATGAGATTCAAAAAGTATAAGTTTTATTAACTGTTAAAACACAAACTGTTAACATCATATGTCAAAATATTAGCCTGAAATGAAATTTTAGTAAGCTCTCAAGCAGCATTTTTCTTACTTTGCCTCTCTGTACATTTTGATTATCATTAATGGAAATATTTTTTCATCGCCTTGTGTGTGTACAGTGAAATCAACGTTTACAGATAAAACTCAAATTCTTTCAAGACTATTTGTCACGAAGGAAGCTGTCTTTCTGAGCAGTCCGGCTGGGGAGCAATTTCTTTAAAATTTTTACATTGTTTCAATTCATTCAACAGCCCTTTTGACTAATATGAATTACTTAAAGCAATAAGACTAACACAAAAACTGATTTATAAAAGCAGCTCTTGGGCCATCACTTTGGTCACCCTTGTCAACACTTCCTGGATTCAGCTCTCTCTGTCTCTGTGGAGCTAAATGAACACCATGTGCAGAAAAATACATATTTAACAACTTAGGCACTCTGGAGTGGAGCAAAATCTTCCAAAGTTACCAACCTTGTGGTTTGTACTAATAAAACAGAGAAATGTTTAGAGGAAAAAAATGGCTACTGTTTCAGAAAATGTTGAAACATAGCTTGATTAATGTGTGGACATTTAGGAATATCAATCTAGAGAGGAAAAAACAAACATCTGTATACTGATAGCATTCTTCAGAATGAGAAAATTCTGATGATAGGATTTTGGGGGGAATTAAAAAAACCACACCTAGATTGTTACATAAAGAGATGAACACACACAGAGTATCTGCAGAGGAGCCAGAGTTCTGAACAAAAAAACACACACAAACACACTGTACCTTTCCAGATTTATTATCTAACATTAGAGACAGAGTTGGAGTGTACTGTGTTGACAATCTGATGGATATATGGTAGAAAGAAAATTATACTCTGATATTCTCAAACACCACAACACAACCCCAGCAGCACTATAATTTGTGGTAGCTCAGGAAGTCTTCACAAATAAAAGAATAGCGGCTTCCATTCTGTTCCTTGTAAAACAAAGTTCTGGTCAAAGGAGTATTCTGTATTTTTCTGGATTGTTTCTACAGAGGCAGAAGCAAACAGGTAGGAGCTGCAGGGAGAGCCTCTGTTTTTGCTGCTGCCTTTCCCCAAGGAGCTAAAGCAGAGGCCCCGTCCTGCAGCTCCCAGCTCTTTGCCACTTCCTCTCTACGCAGAGCTAACATCTGAAGGAAGGGGCCACTGAGGAAAAGAGGGGATGTATGCCAGGGGGGTATGTGTGTGACTCAAGCCGTTGGGGGGCAAACCTTTAAATTGTGCCCCCACCCCACGTGCAGCAGGCACCAGTCACCTCTGCAAACCCCTAACCCAACTACCCCACTGCAGGGCAGTAGCCCCGAGCCCCCACCACAGTCTGGTAGGCGGAGAATTGGGGGTGGCGTGAAGGGCTCTGAGAGCCTCACTTTAACTGTAAAAGAGCCACAAGCCATAGTTTGGCCATCCCTACTATATAAAATGGAAACTTAGCTTCTGTAATAAATACATGAACTAGTGTTCTCATTGTTTAACGTTTTACAATTTTCAAGAAATTCAAGGCTTTCATATAATTGTTTGTAACACCACAAGTCTGCTTGTTATTCTACTTCCTCTTTTTCCAACATGCTATGATGTTACTATATTTAATGGTTACAAACAAGAGTCCAATCATTTGCATCTACATCTATTCTTTGAAGCACTTACTAGCGAGATTACCTGGCCCTTTTCCATTCTCTTTGTGCTGCTCAGGGACAAGGAAGCATAAACCACTCACAGGACAATTGGTGGGAATTCCCTTGGCATGGGGTAGTCCCCCAGCTATTTGGGTCAACCACAACCAGGAACAAAAGTTTGTGTCATTGAACAAATACTTGTGAAGAGTCAGTGGTAGTTTTTAACTGGAGGTAATCGATTGCCAGCGTGTCTTGAAACAAACATTTATGTAGTCCTACACTAGCATTTACAAAGTCTTAGCTATACATGTCTAGTCCAGAAAAACCTTACAGTACCATTTACGATAGTTAGTTAACAAGTCTTAATTGGCAATCAAATAACATATTACAATACTATGGACCATTTGAATCCATGTTAACTATACATATAACAGAACTTCAAACATGTTAGCCTACATCCTAACAAGTGTTAGGAGGACTTTTCAATCATAATAAGCTAGCCCCATTGCATGAACACAAATGAAAAAACACACCCCTTTTGGCCAGAGATAGGGCCAAAGAGAGTGCCTCTCTGCCTCGCCGGGTGTCAATGTTTTAGCAATAATATATGGCATCTTTTGGCATCTATAGTATTTCCTTTGTGGTTCACTGTATTTTAGGATGGAAGTCACTTCCCCAAGTGATGATCAAAATGTCTCATTTCCTTTCAAATGTGTCAAAAGAGCTTTTCTAGCAAATTACTTTTTGCCTGATTGCCTGATTAATAATTTAGCACAAGACAAGTTGATGATCAGCTAGGGTGACCAGACATCCAGATATTAGGGGCTTTGTCTTATACAGGCAACTATCCCCACTTCCCTGTCCCGACTATTCTACACTTGATATCTGGTCACCCTATGATCAGCGGAATGAGTAGAATTCCACATAGTCAGTCTAGAAAGTAGCTGTGCACATCTTGGCAGAACACCGGCAGGCCAGAATGAGATTTGCGCTCTGCTATTGTGCTGCCAATATCCAGTTTATGGTTTGTCCTGGCTTTTCTTTAAAGACTCCCCTCTTTAGCATAATTGAGTGCTAATTCAGCAGAAAGAGGCAATCTACAAACTCTTGTCTTCATGAAATGGTCTTTATCACAAACACAGCCCTTCCTTTCTGGCAGCTGTTTTCGCTTGAAAACTCTGAAGTGCACAATCATGTTACAAGTGAAGCAAAGCTGATCTCTGCGCCAATAATGCTGCCTGGCCAAGTTAGTTCCCTTAGCACCGTTTGAGAGGAGGCAGATCACCTCATGCTATTGGCAAAGCAGCGGAAGCTGAAGGTACAACAAGCCCCCATCATATGTCAAATGCTGTTGTTTATATACAGAGAAACAAATTTGGTGAAAGAAGAATTTTAGAGGCATGGCCTGCTGAGAAGTCTTGAAAGGAAAAATTTTCCCTTAAACTCATATTTTGCAATTCACGTATCTGTTTGAGGATTAAAGCAACACTTCACAGGGCTACGATTATCTAAAGCCCTGCCGACCCCAAGGCAGCAGTGATGCTGCAATGCACTTCTCCCCAGAGAGAGATAGATGAACTAATTAACACACCTACAGCCCATAAGGTACAACATTTAAAAGCCTTTATTGTCTAAGCTGCTTTGTCTTTACAAAATTAAATCTATGTAAAAGACTTCACTGAGAAAACTAGCTTATTTGTGAAACATTTTATAAAGAAAAACTGTTACTTACCTTCTCGTAACTGTTGGTCTTCGAGATGTGTTGTTCACGTCCATTCCACATTAGGTGTGCGTGCGCTGAATGCATGAGCATTGGAAACTTTTTCCCTTAGCGGCTACCATCAGGTCGGATGGCGCCACTGTGCCGTGCATATATACCCCTGCCAGCCCGACCCCCTCCAGTTCCTTCTTGCCGGCGACTCCAACAGAGGGGTAGGAGGGTGGGTGGTGGAATGGATGTGAACAACACATCTCGAAGAACAACAGTTACGAGAAGGTAAGTAACCGTTTTTTCTTCTTTGAGTGCTTGTTCATGTCCATTCCACATTAGGTGAATCACAAGTTTACCTCTGGAGGAAGGTAGGAGTCACGGAACAACTGCTTGGAGGACCACTCTGCCAACCGCCGCATCCTCTCTGGCCTGCTGGTTGACCGCGTAGTGGGTCGTGAAGGTGTGCACCGAAGACCAGGTGGCTGCTCTGCAGATCTCCTGGATCGGGACCTGTTACAGGAAAGCAGTAGAAGTCGCTTGCGCCCTGGTCGAGTGGGCCATGACAGGAACACCTGCGAACTCATTGCACACCCGGATGCAGCTTGTAATCCAAGACGAAATCCACTGTGCCAACACTGGGAAGCCTTTCATCCTCTTGGCTACAGCCACAAACAGCTGTGCGGATTTGCGAAAGGGCTTGGTGCGCTCCAAATAGAACGCCATCGCTTGACGCACATCCAGGGTGCGCAAGCTGCGGTGACTCAGGTCTGTATGGGGTTTCGGGAAGAACACCAGCAGACAAATGTCCTGGCCCAAATGGAATTGGGAGACCACCTTAGGGAGGAACTTGGGGTGTGGCCAGAGCTACACCTTGTCCTTGTGAAATACTGTATACGGTGGCTCAGAGGTGAGAGCCCTCAGTTCAGACACCCTTCTGGCCGAGGTAATGGCAACCAGAAATGCCACCTTCCAGGAAAGGTGGAGAAGAGAACAGGAAGCAAGGGGCTTGAAAGGGGGTCCCATGAGTTTAGAGAGGACCAGGTTAAGGTTCCATGGAGTGACTGGGGGGCGGGAGTACAGGAACACCCTCTCCAACCCTTTAAGGAACCGTCCCACCATTGGGTGGAAAAACACCGAGCCCCCCAAGAACCCTGGATGGAAGGCGGAGATGGCTGCCAGGTGCACTCTGAGTGAGGACGGGGCTAGCCCTTGCTGCTTGAGGTGCAGGAGGTACTCCAGGATGGCCTGCACTGGGGCCTGGCACAGCCGCACCTGTCGGGGTACACCCCAACACAAGAACCTTTTCCACTTGGCCATATAGGCCGCCCTGGTAGAGGGCTTTCTACTGCCAAGCAGAATCTGCTGCACGGGAAGGGAGTACTGGCTCTCCAGGGCATTTAGCCACAAAGCCTCCATGCCGTCAGGTGCAGTGACTGTAGGTTGGGGTGGAGAAGCCACCGGCCCCCTGTGTAATGAGGTCCCGGTGTAGGGGCAGGACTACTGGGGCCTCCACCGACAGCTCTAGGAGCGATGTGTACCAGTGCTGGCGGGCCTAGGCTGGGGCGATGAGGACCACTGCCGCCCTGTCCCTGAGCTCCTTGAGCAGGACCTTGTGCACCAAGAGGAGCTGGGGGAAGGCATACACCAAGCCCCCTCTCCACAGGATCGCAAATGTGTCCATGAGCAAGCCTGGGTTGCAGCCCTGGAACGAGCAGAACCGCGGGCACGGGGCGTTGGCCCTGGTGACAAACAGGTCTACCGGGGAAACCCCCACCTGCGGAAGAGCGAAAGCATGATGTCTGCCCTGAGCGTCCACTCATTCATGCGGTACAACCTGCTGAGGGAGTCCGCCAGCTCGTTTTGCACCCCCAGGAGATAGGACGCCTCGAGGTGAATTGCACAGGCTATGCAAAGGTCCCAGAGGAGGAGAGCCTCGCGACAGAGCGGCGAGGAACGAGCACCACCCTGTTTGTTTATATAAAACATGGCAGTAGTGTTGTCTGTCAGAACTGTCACGCTGTGACCATTCAGAGTGGCATGAAAGGTCTGGCAGGCAAGACGAACCGCCCTGAGCTCCTTCACATTGATATGGAATGATCGCTCTGCTCCAGACCACAAGCCCTGAGTCCTGAGGTCCCGCAGGTGAGCCTCCCATCCATGGTCTGATGCGTCTGTCACCATTGTCAGGTCCGATTGTGGGGCGGCAAAGGGATACCTTCACAAACCACAGGCTGGGACTGCCACCACAGCAGGGAGTCCAGCACAGCCCTTCAGGCGGTCACTACCAAGTCCTGGGGGTCCCTGCCTGGGCGGTACACCCGAGCGAGCCATGCCTGCAGAGTCCTGAGTCTCAGTCTGACATGCCTGACCACAAGCGTCCATGCTGCTATGTGACCCAGCAGCCGCAGGCAGCACCTGGCTGTTGTTGGAGCTGGTGCAGGGAGGCCACCACTTGCTGGATAACTCGGAATTCGGATACTGGAAGGCTTGCCCTGGCCTGTACCGTGTCCAGGACCGCCCCTATGAATTCCACTCTCTGCGTGGATATGAGCGTGGACTTGGGGACTTGACCAGGAGCCCTAGTTCGTGGAACAATCTCAGGGCCACCTCCACATGGCCCTGCACTTCCGCCTCGGATCGGCCCACCAGGAGCCAGTTGTTGAGGTACGGGTACACCAGGATTCTCTGCCTTCGTAAGAAGGCCGCCACCACCGCCATGCACTTCGTGAACACCCTTGGGGTCGTGGCTAGACCCAACAGGAGAACCGCAAACTGGTAATGTTCTTGGCCCACAGTGAAGCGTAGGAAGCGCCGATGTGCAGGGTGAATGGCGATATGAAAGTGCGCGTCCTTCATGTCGAGGGCAACATACCAGTCCCCCGGAACCAGGGAAGGGATGATGGTGCCCAGAGAGACCATGTGGAAACGGGCCTTGACCAGGACCTTGAGCCTGCTCAGGTTTAGGATGGGGCAAAGGCCCCCTTTGGCATTGGGGATGAGGAAGTACTGGGAGTAGAACCACTTCCCCCTTAGGCTTTACGGCACCGCTTCTACCGCCCCCGCCTCTAGCAGCAGGCGGACCTCCTTCTCTAGGAGATGCTCATGAGAGGGCTCCCTGAAGAGGGATGAGGAAGGCGGGTGGGACTGGCGAAGGGAGGCGAACTGCAGCGAGTACCTGTTCTGCACCATGCGTAAGACCCAATGGTCTGATGTAATGGTGGACCACGCACAGGAGAAACGGGACAGGCGGTTCATGAAACAAAGGGACGGATCCGGTGACTGGTCTGGTATGCTGTCCTCGAGCGCACCTTCAAAAGCCTGACTTAGTGCCTGTCTAGGGTTTGTGCTGGCCTTGGTTCTGGCCCAGCGCATTATTGTTACTATTGTTGTTGCACCGTCGCCTGTTATCCCTGCTTCACCTATGGTAAGGCTCATGCCTATGGCGAGGTTGGTACTGGCACTGAGGGGGAGGTTGCGGCTTAAAGGGCTTCCTCTGGGTCACTGGGGTGTGCATACCCAGTGACTTAAGCGTAGCTCGTGAGTCCGTGTAGCTCTTCTGGTCCGAGAAGAGCCTGGACCCTTCGAAGGGGAGGTCCTGGAGTGTATTCTGGAACTTGGGCGGCAAGCCTGATTCCTGGAGCCAAGCCGAGCACCTCATGACCACCCCTGAGGCGATTGTTCTAGCTGCTGCGTCTGCCGAATCCAGTCTTGGCTACTGCCTTGCCCTCATTCACCAGGGCCATGAACTTCTGTTGGGAACCTTGCGGAAGATTATCCTTAAACTTCTCTACTGCCACCCAAAAGTTGAAATTGTGCCTGTTGAGGATGGCCTGCTAGTTCGCAATCCTCAACTGAAGGCCCGCCTCTGCCAAAAAGGTCCAGGCATTTTGCCTCCTTGGCCTGAGGTGCCAGGGCCTGTTGTCCATTGCACTCCCTTTCGTTTATCGCTGAGACCACTAGGGAGCATGGACTCGGGTGGCAGAACAGGAACTCATAGCCCTTAGATGGGGCAAAGTATTTACGCTCCACTCCCTTGGCCGTTGGAGTGCTGGAGGCCGGGGTCTGCCATGTAGTCTTATAGTTGGACTGAATGGTCTTAATGAGAGGGAGCGCTATTCTGGATGGACCTTCAGGGCTCAAAATGTCCACCATGGGGTCCTCCTGCTCAACCGTCTCCTCGGCCTGCAACCCCAAGTTCTGGGTGACCCTGCACAGCAATTCCTGGTGGGCTCTATGGTCTATCGGTGGAGGGCTGGACACCTCTGTACCCGCCACATCCTCATCCAGGGAAGACGAGGAGGTTAGCTGCTGCTCGACCCCCCTCCGGTTGGTCCTCCTGCTCCCCTTCTCCCATGGGAGGGGTCTCCGGCTCAGGCTGGGGCGGGAGTCCATGGAACAGCACTAGACTCGGAGCCAATCTCTCCTGTTTATCCTGCAGGGATGCTGGAGGCCTGGATACTGTAGCCTCTGGCATCGTCTGGCGTCGGTGCAGGGACCGGAACCGCTGCACCAAGTAACTTGCCCTGGATGGGGCCCCTTGGCGCTCCTGATAGGCCCAGGGGGTCCAGAAGGGCCAATGGCCGGGCGGCCCCCATTGGGATTACCAGCCCACCTGAGGGTCCCTGCTGTCCGGGGCCCGGTGCGGGTAGCTATAGCACCCGGAGTCGGTGCCAGACTGCGGCAACACCGATCGCAAAGGCCATAGCAGTGCCAACGATCTGCGCCGGCAGGAGAATGAGCAGCTCCTGGCTGAGTGGGAGCAGGAACGGTACCGGTATCCCCGGGACCGGGATCTGGACCAGGACGGGTGCCGGCATTTCCTGGACCGGGATCATCTGCAGGAGTCCTCTGGCGAGGGCAGTCTCAACTCCTCCCGGTGCCGATCTCTGGCGGCATGCCCTTTCCGGTGCTTCCTCGCGCCGACCCACTGCTTGTGCCGCAACCTCCTTCTGGGCCGCTGGCAATTATGAGTCCGCGGAGATGGAGCTCAACCGGGACCAACTCTGGGAGCAGTGCCGGGACGGTGTCCTCGAGTGGCACACCATTGCCGGCTTACCCCTCGACGGCACCTGAGGCATGGGTGCTGGAGGGTTCTCCCCATACAGGAGGGGGTTCGCTGCCGACAGCTCGATGAGGTCCTTTGCAGCCTCAAAGGTGCCAGGCGTAGAGGGCTGATCCGTTATGCCCTCGAGCCCATCGTCTGCACTGAGCTCACTTAGGTCTGGGCTTGGTGGGGCTTGTGCTGCCGGGACCACCGTTGTCAGCACTGGTATGGCAGCCTTCCTGCTCTGATCAGCGCTCGGGGCCTTGGGAGGCGCCAGCCTCCTGTGTGGGGAACCACCGCGGCTTCCTGTCGGCTGCACCGTGGGCCACATCAGGGAAGACGAGCGGTGCCAGGGCCTAGCCTGACGCTCTGGGGCCAACAGTTTATGGTGCTTCACCGGTGCCGGGTCTCTCGACGGCTCCGGAGCACTATGCACCGAGGCAGTCTGAGCCGGCATTGGGAGCTCCGGGCCCAGCGGCTGCAATGCGGCCTCCATCAACAGCTGCTTTAGATAGAAGTCTCTTTCTTTCCTTGTTCTTGGCTTAAACGCCTTGCAAATCCTACACTGTTCAGTTTGATGTCCGTCCCCCAGGCAACATAGACACGAGTCGTGGGGGTCACTAACTGGCATAGGGGTTTACGGCACGTGCTGCAAGCCTTGAAGCCGTGGGCCCGCGGCAAGCCCTGCAGCCAGTGCTGGAAGCGTCCAAGCACCTAATGACTTAAGTGTCCACAGTGGGTATGTTAACGAACTGATAACAGCTACTCTAAAGGCTAAGGGACTGCTCTTCTACGAGAGAGAGAGAGAGGTTGTTCCAACGCCATCACGGATGGTAAGAAGGAACTGGAGGGGGTCGGGCCGGGAGGGGTATATATGCACGGTGCAATGGCGCCACTTGGGGGGCCCCGCCGGCCCGATGGGAGCCGCTAGGGGAAAAAGTTTCCGACGCTCGCGCACACCTAATGTGGAATGGACGTGAACAAGCACTCGAAGAAGACAGATAATTACAAAGAAAAAAGTACAAGCATATTATCTAGAAAAATGGTCAAATGTCCATGTAACAAGAGCCCTGATTAAATAACACATCTTTCTCCAGAAGTCCTGAAAGACTGAGAAAGCTATAGGCACATACAAATTTTCGCCCATTAACTTTTACTGAGTAGAAAAATTTTAAAATACCACAGGAAGGTACTAATAATATTTAGCCTAGGCATCTGACTCCTACTGATATTTGAAAATGGGATTTATCCTTAGTGTTTTAGAATATTGGTGAAGTATACCCTAGTATTTTTATAACTGTATTGTGTGCAGAGTCAGACCAGAATACAAGCGTATATTAATTCTGCTTTTACAGCGTTCCACATGTTGGCTAGAATATGACCACTCATTTTTCTGTACATTTTATAAAGATACAAAATAAGAAACAAAAAACATATGCCTCACTTCTGTCCGTAATCCTTCTTACTTAAGCACTGAAACCATTTTAATGAATATGTAAAGCATTACTAAAGAGCATATAATTAAACTTAAATCAATAGCTGGACAGCTGGGTTTTGCAATAGCAAAACCCAAGCAATTCCACAGAAACATCCCCCAGGGAATATCTTCTGTTGTTGTGTAGGGTTTTAGCTTTTACTTTTTTGACTGATTAACACAAAATGTATCTTGGCATTCTTTCTGCTTGTAATGCAAAGGGGCTGAATCACACAGCAAGACACCTCAATTCCCCCAATATTTCTAATATGAACATTAGCTTATTCTTTCTGAAAGATAGCAGGAGATTTTTGTTTAGTTTCTAAAGTGTTAAAAAGGTGAGCTATTTAGTCATTTTTAAGGAGAATTAAAAATCTGCTTATTTGATTTAATAAACTCATCAAACATTCTTTTTGTAGTTCTAATTCCCTGAATAGGAATGTCAAGGCATGTGATACCGTATACCCCTGACAATAATCTCAGGAAACTTTCTAATACTGTCATTCACAGTAAGGAATGCAATTTAGCACTGAAGGAATAGCTATATTCATTATGGGTGAAATGTATCCCACCTCTCACACAAAGGCAGAGAAAATGAGCTTTGTGCAGGGAATGATGTGGGCTTGAACCCATACCCACTGTGGAGGGAGACTCTGTGGCCCTTCTCATTTTCTACAGTAGTCAGTGGGGTGCTGCTTTTCACATACTGCATGTGGGGGTTTCCAGTTATATAAGCAAGAATCCATCTGTCTCCTCCATGACCATCTCCAATTATCCCCTCCCATGCCACTCGCATTTAGAGCCCACAAGGAGCCACCTCCCCAGCACAGTGGTGTTTCCAGACCTACTCTGCACCCTTCTAACTGTAGGAATTTCTTGATAAAAAGAACATTAGACAGGCTCTCCAATTATGTGCGACTTTCAACATGTGTATGTGTTCACAGGATGAGGACATCTATGCGCACACACAGAGAACCTTCTGGTGCACAGCACCTCTAAAATCAGGCCATTTATTTTAGGCGCTTAGATATGATTTTAGATGCCTAGCTTTATATATCTACACTTGGAAATAGGATGTGCATATATACCATAATTAAATATAAACTTTATGTATGAACATCCACAGGATAGGTGAACACTTTGTAAGACATAAGAAAATTACTTAATTCAAAGGCACAAACCTGGTGCTGTCCCACATGTGCCATTATGCCTACAAGGTTTGGCTGGGACAGACTTATGGTTTTTCAGTGCAGACACACCTCACCCAATCCCCTGATGCTGTACAATCATTCTTCACAATATCCATCTGCTTCCTCTTACAGACTCATCAGAGCCCAAAGCCACATTTAATGGTGACAAGAAATCAGTGACACTGTGCTGAGGAGCCCTGCAATGCTGGCCAGCATCCATTTAACTGATGTGCCAGCTCAACAAGGCGGGTGAAGTGATTCAATAAGCTTATCTTGATTCTTTGGTTAGTCTATCCCTGGAGAAGGTAGGCAGTGGTTTTAATAAAAGTAACCCTTACATCTTTTCCTAATCCATTCCACTGAGAGATGGAAAGTTGATCCAATACTTCCTCCAGCTTCATTGGCAAACCCTGTCACTTCAGTCTCACAGATCAGGAATGTCTTTTCTCTCTGCCTGCACTGCACCACCCTGATCTCAGAGCTTGAAAAGCCAAAATGCCAGTGGTGAAGACAGCAGTGTCTTTCAGAGTTTATCAGTGTCAAGTTTGAAGGGCTTTTTGTTATTTTCCTCATATACAATTACCTACAATAACAACACTTTTTTCACATTTTGATTTACATGGGACACGTGGTGTCATATGTACTGATTTAACTACAGCCAACTGAAAACTCTTCTAGGATTACTACTGAAGCTGACTTAAGTTTACAGCAGCCTTTTTGGAAATGACTATATATGGTTAAGGTGTAGACTGCAGAAAGACCATGAATAAAAATTGAAAAACAGCAAGTGCC
This sequence comes from Eretmochelys imbricata, assembly GCF_965152235.1. Taxonomy (NCBI): domain Eukaryota; kingdom Metazoa; phylum Chordata; order Testudines; family Cheloniidae; genus Eretmochelys; species Eretmochelys imbricata. The sequence goes on along the minus strand of NC_135574.1, from coordinate 112,024,687 downwards.
GTTTTGAATACATATGCCACCCCAGAATAGCAGCATAATAAAATCAGTCTGAAGTGCCTACCCACTGGACTTAATAGTCATCAGTTAGATTGTGGGAGAAATTCTGGTTTCAGTTACTCCTGGTGTGAATCCAAAGTAATTTTACTAAACTTAATGGAGCTACTCTGGATACCAAGTGTTGCTGAGAGCAGAATTTAATCTTTTTCTGAAGGATGAACAAAATTTTACTGGAAATTTGTGAATACTTTCAATGAATTGCCGATGACAAAGGCTTGCCTATCCGCTGAGGATTCTTAAAGTAGGAGTCCCTATTTTTAATACATAGTTACTCTAAGTGAAATTACTGATTTGTTTTTCCTCCTTTATTCTGAAAAATTGTGATGATCATAGTTTCTTTCTCTTTCCCTGAAAGCCTCTCATAACACATTTAAAATATGTCAAGCAGTATTTGAAAAGTCAACTATTGCACTTGGACATCCATGAAGAGTAGCATATTTGACATGATACTGTATGGAGTGAAGCATGACTATTTGCCTAAGAATGGAATCAAAACCTAAAAAGATACTAGTACAGTAGGTCAGAATTTGGCTTTATTCTGAGCATAAGCCAGAAGTACTTAGGTAGCCACACTTCCACTGACTTCTCTTGGAGTCGGATTTCCAAGACTGGTAATCAGACCCACTGCCTTCTGTATAAACAAGTTTAAGTGATATGACCATGTGGGCCGAAGCAGCTACCATAGCTCCGCAATAGCTCACACACAAGCTAGGATTCTATAAACCAGGGATCGGCAACCTTTGGCATTGCCACTACAGGCCAATAGGGGCTGCGGGAAGTGGCGGCCAGCCCCCATTGGCCCAATGGATTCACTGTGATCTAACTACAATGCAAAACTTGTGCTTTTGCCCCTCCTTCTACAAACAGCCTTCCAAAACCAACAAGCAAAAGAAACTTTAAGGACATAAACTTCAGTAAGTAAAGGAATCAGGCACTCCGGATTGCTTTGTGCATGAAAAAATCAAGGATCTTTTTTCACTAGCTAGAACAATTCTACACAAACACATTAACAAGCCACTTGCTTCTATCCTGATTTATATTCCTCATCAATTAAATAACTTTTATTTATGCCTGAGGGCTGTGCTGTGCTGGTGTTTGCTATGGACTGTTCTACCAGTGAATTTATTAGCCAGAGATATAATTTTATCAGTGATTTCAATTTACCACCAGCAAATCACATTTACCATCACCATTCCCAATAATATTGTTCTGAAAAGATATAGTGCTTCATTGTGTCTTACTTTTAAATACTGCCCTAACTAGTGCTAGCTCAGTAATATGGAGCCTTAGCCATCTCCTCTAAGAATCAATTTTCTATTACTTGAGAGTCTGCCATGCATATCAAGGATATCACAAAAATGAGAAGAGCTCTGTGTAGGCTTGAAAGCTTGTCTCGCTCATTTACAGAAGTTGGTCCAATAAAAGATATAACCTCACCCACTTTGTCTCTCTAACAGGGCTGGATGTAGGGGCAGGCAACCCAGGTGACTGCCTGGCGTGCCGGGCTTGGGGGGCACCAGGCTCAGGGTGCTGTTTTTGGTGTACAGGTCCTCGTGTACAAATGTATTGTCTTATATAACAGGGAGAAATCATGCATCAAAATCATGAAATGGGCTACAAATGCAATAAAAATGAGATTCAAAAGTTTAACAAGTGGGGGGCACCAAAGACTCTCCTCACCTGGGGTGCCATTAGGTCTAGGGCTGGCCCTGCTCTCTAAAATCATGGGACCAACACAGATACCACATCACTGCATACTACCTGCCTGGAGTCAGTCCCAATTCCATCCTTTCCTGCTGTCTTCTTCCCTTCTTTGCCTGTCCCCTCAACAAATGCACCCAACTCATTAAAGTTGAAAAAAAATTACTTCATGCAGAGACTAATAATTAAAGAGTAATTTTAGGTCATAACTATATTTCTAAATCCTTCCTTTTGGTACTGGACTCAGGGCTCCTGTATAAAACAAGTGAAGTGAACCAGATCAGTTGTAACTGCAGTGGGAAAGGCCAGGGATGGCATGACACAGGAAAGGGGAGCAGTGGTTCTGCAGCATGCTTCCCTATGTTCTACTTTATCACCACTCCGGGTGTCAACCCGCAGTACGTCAGGAAGGGACATGTCCATGGCAGGAGACAGAATAGCCAGGGAGTTCCTTTACTTTGCTTATGTCCCCTGAGCCCAATGGATATCCATATCTTGCAATGTTTCCACTATGGCTTTTTCTTCATGGCCATGTCAGGAAGCAGCCAAGGGGAACACAACTTGAGGGAGTTAGCAGTGTAGTACTGAGAAGAAAGGAGTCTCGCAGACCTTTACAGAGGAGCAGCTCTCCCCCGCCCTCCCAATGGGTGCAGAGGACGGATCATTTGATGATTACCTGTTCTGTTCATTCCCTGTGGGGCACCTGGCATTGACCACTGTTGGAAGATAGGATACTGGCCTAGATAGACCTTTGTCTGACTCAGTATGGCTGTTCTTATGTAATGCTTTAGGATCTGTCAACTAGGAAACAGTTTCCCAGAGATCCCCTTGTCCTATATGCTTTGAAGTCTGTGTTCATGCCACCATCATAGCCCTTCCCCCCACATGCTCATCAGCCCCAAGGGGAATGTTAGGAAGCAACTCCGTGAAGTAAAACACTGCTTGTTTTTCCATGGGAGGGTAAAATGTTATCCATAATGATTTATTATCAAACAAACAAAGAAAAAAACATGTCCAGACACATATTACATTTATTGTTTGTAGAACATGGGCTAATTGGGAAATCTGCTAGATCTGTAAATGACCCCAAGGCTCCTAGCTCCTGTGGAAGCCTGATGTTACATGAAGCCTGACCCTCATTTCCACAACATGGTGATGCAATAAGGGCTTGTAAAATAAAACGGGGAGAGGATGGATTACCGATAGTCTATCCTTGACAAAAATGCTGAAAAATGCTGATAATCAAATAAAGTGCTAGTCACTGTAACAAATGTTAACATTAATTTTTCTTAATAAAAATTACTAAAAATTAATTACTAAAAAGATCAACTCATTTCACCCCTTCCTGTTCCTTTGGTTTTTATTAAAATGAAAATATTAGGTTACAGATTATTTCTACATCCTTTGGTCAGAGTAGCAATCCCTATAACTTAGATGTCAACTATTGTGCTGTTACTAAACAGTACTTTGTGATTTACCGCTTGCTGTTGTGTAAATTTAAATTACATTATAGATTTTATAGGCTATTCTTCTGGATTAGAAATTAACAGCTTCTTAACAATAAAAGCAGTAATGCTTTACAACTACTTTCTGATACAGGCAACAGGCCTTAAAAAAGTCTAAGGTGAGCAATATACCCATGTGAATAATGTTTTTCACACCCACTATATAAGGTTTAAAGATCATGATTATTTGTTACATAAATTAATCTGGTGAGAACATTATCTGTAAAAGTAGCAGAATTTTAATTTCTTTCACAGGCTAGTTCTGTTATAATTAGCCAGAGTGAGGGAACAAAAAGAAAAGAAAAGAACAGAACAGAACAAAAACTTAAGCATTGTTAAATGGGAATCTAGCTAACTTCTGAAAACTTCCTAATTTTGCACAAGTAAGTGAGGACAGAGAATCCCAAATCCCACAACAAAGTTGCTTACGGTTTAAATGCAGCACATCCATCATTTCAGTTTTTGTTGAATGAAAGGTAGAACACTAAACAAAGATGCCATATCTTTTTCAACATTCCCATGCTTTTGTGATACAGATGCCAGGGCTAGCATAGACCTCGTCCTGGAATCATGGAGCTGCAGCCAGCTCTTCTCCAGTGGACCTTGGGCACAGCTGAACATCTGGGTTATTATCTTCTCCTGTTTTCGTAAGTTTGCTCCAAGTCCACTTCTATAGGTCAATTTTGTCTACCCACTTTCAAACTTCACCAGCCTTCGCTACGTTCACACAAGGTACTAATGCTATCCTATGATATGACAATTGATCAAATTCTGCTCTTGGCTACACACATAAAACCCTAGGGCAGGCATCATAGACAGTACTGAAAGCATTGGGGATGAAGTGGTGAGAGAGCAGAATTTCACTCTAAGTCTTTAAGAGCAAGATTCAGATATAGCACAGCTTTCCTAAATCTTGCAGGCCACGTCTTGGACCTTTGGAGGACAAATCTTGCCACTTTCTGAAGGCTGCATTCTTCAAGGCACTCAGTGGCCTGGGTCCACATTATCTAAATGATTACCTAAAGCTTTATGATGAGGTCTGTGGTCAATAACTTCATTCCTCTGGCACAATGGAACTTTCTATCATAAGAATTAAATTAGTCTGTGCAGCAGAGAGAGCTTTGTAAGAGGTCAATTTAAAACCGTGGGACCAAGTCCCAGAGGAACTAAGGACCATCACACATATCTCACGACCTTCCACTCCAAGTGCAAGACGCACTACTCCTATGTATCCTTGTCTAACAAAAACACATAGCAATGTGTACATTTAAAAAAAAAAAAACCCCACCAATACAAAACACTGCACTGCACATGTAATTCTCCCCTGGGGAGAGGATGAAAGAGAGGACAAATCGTACATGACAGATGTCAGTTATGTCCCTTAATACTTAGATACTTGGTGACGAGGTTGGTATAAGAACCTATATAGAACAGAAAATGAAAAGAACAAGGACATCAGAAAAGGGACAAACACTAGCATGAAGATAGATGGCACGTATGTGCAAATTAACCCACCTCTCTTTCCAGCATAGGGTTGCCGGGCATCTGGTTTTCGACCGGAACACCTGGTTGAAAATGACCCTGGCGGCTCTGGTTGGCACTCCTGACAAGGCTGTTAAAAGTCCCGTCAGTGGCACAGTGGGAGCCTGAGGCTAAGGCAGGCTACCTGCCCACCCTAGCTCCTCGCGGCTCCCAGAAGTGGCAGCCGGGTCCCTGCGGCCCCTGGGTGCGTGGGCGGCCAGGTAGGCTCCACGCGCTGCCCTTGCGCCGAGTGCTGGCTCTGCAGCTCGCATTGGCTGGGAACAATCGTGACCAAAGGGAGCTGTGGGGGCGGCACTTGCAGATGCGATGGCAGCGCATGAAGCCTCCCTGGCCGCCCATGTGCCTAGGTGCCGCAGGGACCTGGCGGCCGCTTCCTGGGACCCGCAGTAAGTACCCCCAAGACCCCACAACCCCTCCCACATTCCAATCCCCCGCCCCAGGCCGGAGTCCCCTCCTGCACCCAAACTGCCTCCCAGAGCCCGCATCCTGAAACCCCCTCCACACCCCAACCCTCTGCCCCAGCCCGGAGACCCCTCCTGCACTCCAAATACCTCATCCCTGGTCCCACCCCAGAGCCCATACCCCCAGTCAGAGCCCTCACCCCCTACACCCTCTGCCCCAGCCTGGAGCCCTCTCCTGTACCCTGAACCTCTCATTTCTGGCCGCACCTGGAGCCTGCACCCCCAGCCCAGAGCCCATACCACCCCCCTGCACTCCAACCCTGGTCCCAACCTGGAGCTCTCTCCTGCACCCCAAACCCTTCATCCCCAGCCTCACCCCAGAGCCCGCACCCCCAGCTGCAGCCCTCACCCCCCTCCCGCATCCCAACCCCTTGCCCCAGCCTGGTGAAAGTGGGTGAGGGGGAGAGCGAGCAATGGAGGAAGGGGGGATGGAGCGTGCAGGAGGTGGGGCCTCAGAGAAGGGGCGGGGCAGCAGCTGGGCCTCGGGGCAGGGGCAGGGACAGGGACAGGGGCAGGGTAGGGGTGGTTGGTTTTGTGCGGTTAGAAAGTTGGCAACCGTATTCCAGCAAGACAAAGTCACGTTTCTGATGATGTTTTCAATATAATTAACAAAACCAAACTGAAATATCAAGAAACTAGCATAAAACCAACAAATAAGATGGTTTAATTTTCCATTAAACCCATCCAGAAGACACCATCAGAATTAATACACAATGTTCTCAATTCTCAGAGCTAAATCCTGAGTGGCACCTAGAATCACTGGGGCTTTGCCCCCCACCAATGCAATAGAGTGTATATGGGATGACACTGACAGCTTTCTGCACCAGGGTACTAGAAATGTTGACAGAACTGACAACATGTAAGAACTACAACGGATTCCCATAGGCTTGGTAATAAAGCACTGTGCAGACACTCTGCTGGAATCTTGGAATTTAAACTGTGAACTCTTCTCTAAATAGAACAGATGTGCATCTTTGCCCTTCTTCTCCCAGTCATGTATGTAATGTTGTTCTGACTAATTCAGCTGAAAGCTATTTTCAGATAGATAAGGCTACATTTCTACCCTCAGTTACAACCCCACATCCCACTGACGTTAGTAATGTTGTACAGACATTAGGGCAAAATTTAACTCACAGCATTTTGCATATACACATGGGGGTTCTGAGGAGTAATGTTTGTAACAATGCTTTCAAAAATCAATTTCTGTGCAATGGCTTTATGATAATAATGCATTTTTGGCTGGTTTGTTAGGAACTTCTTTCATTATTTGATCTTTTATTTCACCTCTAAATCAAACATGAATTTTATGTCATACAAAAAACATTACATTTGTTACCAATTCTTTTTCTATTTATGCACTAAGGATTTTTTTTTTAATGCTACAAAACTGGCTGAAATTTTCCTAAACTAAGTCTGGGGCTAGATACATTTAAAAACAGTACACAGACATCAATATCAGCCTGGAAACCCTCTAGATACCAGAACAGGATTGTCAACACTGGATACCTAATAGTGAGATTTTCCTACAATACCTAAATCCAAAAGTCAGAACTCAGGGGCAGGTCAGAAGGATGGTCTGGCCTGAACCAATAAAAAGCAAAGCCAAAACCTCAGTTGGTAGCTGAGCTACTTGAGAGTGTCATGTAGACCTAATTTTAACTGATATGAAACAATCCTGCTTGAACCCTCTGTTTCACTAGTACACTGAAAATAACCATCAGAAATATAGCTAGGTTTGAGGACCTCAAAAAAAGTCAAAAAGAGATTGTTTTCTAATACAAGGAAAACTTGCCCAATAATTGAAAGTGGGCTTGTGTACCCAAAAGGCCACCTACTCTCACAACAAGGTGTTCATGAGCATACAAGGCATTGATCGGACTGTCTAATATGTTAATGAAGACAATCTGACATGGATTTAAGCAAGATTATCTAGTTGGATAACTAACAAATGAAAACAGGCTTAATCAAAAGCCAACAAATTTCAGTGATAATAGAGCAGCTCAGTGGTCACAGGGATCAAGACATTCATTTGTATAATGGCTTTGACTGAGTTAAAAGTCTCTGCTTCATGCACTTACACAGCTCAGTCTTGCAAGGTGGTGAAACCTTCTGAAAGGTGTCAAGCACCCCCAACTCCCATTGAAGGCAGTGGGAATTGAGAATGCAAAGTATCTTGCGATATCAAACCTATAGGGCCTGATCCAGCTCCTACCCGTCTCAGTGAAAACACTCCCATTGACTGCGGTGGGAGCTCAATCAGATTGTATGGCAGCCCTTGTAAGGCACTGAATATTTGAGCATCTTTCAAAGAACCATGAGCCACATATAGGATCACATGAGGATAACTGGAATCACTGAAAAAAACCACCCACTTCTCTTATACAATCAGCAAACAGAATCAGCAGAGCACATATTCCTCACCAGCTGTTTCAGCTGCAAGGCTGTAAGATAACTACTCATATATTATTTCTGTTATGTTATTTTGGAGGGGAAGAGTTCAGCATTCTAATGAAGAGATTGCTTTGAGGGGCAGTCTTGTCTTACCATTGAGTGGCCTCCTGAAGGCTGAGTTCTGCAAAATAAGCTGCATAAGTTTTTATTCTTCATATAAGGAATAAAAGGGAGCACAGTCCACTTCACCTGTTAGATGGTTAGGGAGCACTCTGTATAGCCCATGTCAGCCTCATTATTTTCAAGGGGATAGGCATGCCTTGATACAAGATTCATTTTCTATAAACAGCTTAAACTGGTGATGCTGGAAAAGCTTTTCATCATTCATACCACCTTTTCCTAGATAACTGCAAATAGATTCTTGTTTAAAAGTGCTGCTACTGTGTTAGGCTCTTGATGTTATCTGTGTTATCGATATAATTAACTGTGATAAAGCTGTCATCTTGGAACTTCAGAATTTTTTGTGAAGCATCTGTTTATAGGATGCCACAAAAAGTCTTCAGACAAAATGCAGTATTTAATATTATTAATACTTTGCATTTCTATAGCATGTTTCATCCAAAGGTTTCAAAACACTTTACAAATGTTAATTAAGCCTCTTAACACCCTAGTGAAGTACAGCAGGTGTTATACTGCCCGTTCTACTGAAAGGTTACATGACTTACCAAAGGTCACAGAGGGAAGTCCGTGACACAGACAGATGTCCTAACTCCTAATTCCATGTTCTAATTAGTAGACCACACTTCCTTTCTTTTTTTAAGAAGAAAACATGATAAAATTTGAATGAGTGTATTCTATTAAATATGTGGTAGTGATAGGCTACCTACCTAACTAATAAGAGGTCTATGTCTAATAATCCCTATCACCCTTTTATGATAAATATCTTTAATAAAACTAAAAAGGGGACTTTTTTGAAAAAGGGATCAGAGGTTAATTGTTATCATATTAAACTGCTAAAATGCAATCCTATTTAACATTCCACAACACATGCCACGAAAGCAAACACAAACTGTCACAAGTAAACAAAAAAACTCTAATTTGCAGATGAGCCAACTATACACTACAGTAATAAAGTCAGGTCTTGTTGTTCCTTAATAATGAGCTGTCAGATGGCAGGATTATAGAGTTTGCTTTGACATCAAAGTGCCTCATATTGAAAGGCGTGTAATAGACATGAAATTTATTCCCTTGGCTTCCACTGAGATATTTTGATTCCATTGCTTATAAAATGGAACCCAATTTTATATGTAGTACAAAACAACTTTGAAACTCTTCAAAATAATTCTGTGGGAAAGAAGGGTGTGTAGGAAGCTACTTTGTAGACAACACTGCTTTGTCATAACTAGATTATTATTTATCAAGAACACATTTCCAACCCTCTCTGGTACCTCTCTCTCTTCTTCTCCTTGCCCCAGGGCATAACATAGTGCTGTGCAGCATATTGCCTTATGAATCTTCTTCAAGTACCCAATTATCCTGGTGCACCAGACTTGTCATTACCATGACAGCTGTGTGCGGTATGCAGTTCATGTTGTCAGAGGTGAAAGATTGTACATGGGCACCCTCCTATCCTGCACTGCATTTCTATTACAATGTGGAGAGTAAAGGATGTGCATGGACACATCCACCCTCGCCCACCCCACCTCATTAGAGATGCCAATTAGGTCAAAATCTATTTAAAAGCAGAGCCTGAGGCGATATGTTTTAAGTGACAGTGGTTCTGGTGCTGTCACAGACTGTAACAGGATTTTTCCTGTGTAATTTTTGTAACTATAAAAAAAGGAGATGGTGCAGGCAATTTTAACAGAAATTAATTATAGAAGTATATCTGCTTCAAATTCCTTCAAGAATAAAATGAAGTGTTTGTGTGTTTTCTTTCTGTTACTTTTGCTTTCTTTTTTTTTTTAAAAAAAAATAATAAACTCTTTTCTTTTTTTGGAAATACTAAATTGAATTGTCTACCTGATATTGTTGTGCTGTGGCAGCTCAATGTACCAGCAGGTGAGAGGATGGGGTGAAGAACTATTCAAGGATTCGTGCCCTCTAGGCAAATGCTAGAGGCTGAACACAGTGATCTGACCCAGAAAATGTCCTGATATCTGCATTACAATGAATCAAATTTGGCATCTGCTTTGGAGGAAACAATTGGTTCTCTTCTTCTGAGGACAGGATCCTGCAAGGTTCCAAGTGCCCTCAATTCTCATTGCCATCAGTGCAAGCTAAGGGCATAGGTGCTAGAAATATGGTTGCTGGGGGAGGGACAGCACCCCTTGGTTTGAAGCGGTTTCCATCATATACAGAGTTTACAGTTTTGTTCAGTGGCTTTCAGCACCCCCCCCACACACACACACAAAAATTGTTCCAGCACCTATGACTAAGGCTCTGTGTCTGTCATGGAGGTCGCGGAAGTCACAGATTCTGTGATTTTCCGCAACCTCTGTGGCTTCTACAGCAGCCAGTGTGGCTAGCCCCAGGGCCGCCTGAGCAGGACCACCCGAGCAGCAGACGATGCAGCTGGCCCCAGGGACTGCCTGAGCAGTGGCTGGTGCGGCTGGCCCTGGGGACCACCCGAGCAGCGGCTGGTGCGGCTGGCCCCGGGGACCACCCGAGCAGCGGCTGGTGCGGCTGGCCCCGGGGACCACCCGAGCAGCGGCTGGTGCGGCTGGCCCCGGGGACCACCCGAGCAGTGGTCCCAAGGGTGGCAGGAACAGCTGCAGCTTGGCAACCCCTGGCAGCAGTCCTCCAGTAGCTGGTGCTGCTGGGCCCATGCCCCTGAGCAGCAGCTCCCCCCGGTCCCACTCCCAGCAGCGGCCCCCCAACTAAGATTTAGTCAGGGGTATATAGTACAAGTCATGGACAGGTCACAGGCTGTAAATTTTTTTTTACTGACCATGACCGGTCCATGACTTTTATTAAAAATACCCATGACTAAATTGTAGCCCTACCTATGGCTAAGGGCACCTAGCACCATGTAAGAAATATTCAGTGTCTCACAGGATCAGGCCCCCATAGGTAAACATCCAGTGCAGATGAGTTGTCACCATTTGTATAAAGTTCCTTACAGCTATTGTAATTATACTGTGTGTTCTATGTTTATTAAGAGTGTGTCTCCTCAGTGTTGAATTATCCCTTGTAAGCCTCTACTGATTCTTATGTGACCAGGCAACTCATTATAGCTGTAAAAATTTAAAAAAAAAATTTCTTTTTGCACCTTCTCATTACTTCTGAAACAGATGGGGGAAATATCTGGCTTTACAGAAAACATACTGAAATGAACCCTTCCCTTAATGCACATGGATTTTACATTTTAACCAATGAATAATAAACTTATGGAAAAAATAAATACAATATTTAATAGGTAAGAAATGTAATGATTCTTCTGAGAGATAACTGGTTGGAATGGGTATTTGTCATCGAAATCACTCATCATTCAAAATTATTAGCTCCATACACATGGGTATAGCATCACCAGAGACAAACGAACGCAACTTGAGAACTCTAGCACAGTATTCTAACATATTGGATTCTAAATATGTCTCTCTCTCTTTTCTGAGACATGGAGACTCAAAAACCCACAAGAAGTTTGCAAGGAGAAAAGGGAGGAAGGAAATAAAAAGTTTCTTTTTCTCTTTTGTGAAGTAGAGGCTTCAAAAGTAGATACTTACTAGCTGGAGGGTGATACAAAAGACAAAGTCCCTCATTTTGGGCCTAAACGAAGGTCACAATTTTCCTTTTAAAAAGTTTTGTCTTTTCAGAGCAATACTCTGAACTTCCCATTAAGATTACTGTTCTACACTTAGTCATGATAATACTTTTTTTCTAATTTCTGTTTCAACACAAAGCTGCACTTTTAAAGAAAGTCTTAATTCTGGATGTAATTTTGCCGGTATTTATCTGGGGATGTGACATGATCTGTGTAAGCAGTTAATGCATTTCATGTTGGCTGAACAGATCTTTTATACATATACACCTGATGAAATACTGCCCTGACTGGTACAAGCTGCTCTTGGATCAGTGGAGTAGCTGAGCAAAGCCAGCTGCACATTAATTACAAGAGCAAACCTGTTGACACAGGGCAGGATGGCTCAGATAACACAGGACATGGTAGGGGGTACATGCTGCCACTCATTTGACAAAAAACTCTATGTGCTTCCCAGCCAGAGCATGTTACATACTGCAAACACCCCTTCAGGATTGTGTTGAGCTGGCTAGTTCATTCCTTTCCTAGTGATTGCATCAGCAAGTTTGGGACTCATGTCTTTCTTCTGAGCAGGGGCTAAAGAAAGGATCTCTCTATCCCTTCTCCCCTTACTAATGCATCAATGCAGCCAGAGCAAGATTTGCCCCTAATCTATACAGCCCTTTCAGATCCTACTGGAAAAATTCATAATCTGGATAAATTCTGTAGAAATCCTCAACTTCAAATTAAAACCTTTTATAGATAACATCTAGGATGAAAAACATCCAATGGCTACATTTTCCCTTATTGTTTTTTTATATTTGGTTTGTTCCTAAACCAACAATACATCATTTATAGGAGAGTAAACTATATATAGTTCTACTTCACAACTAATCACATACAAGACACAGAGGAAGTATAAAAGGAGGGTGGGAATCTACAAGGAAGGAATATCAGATAGACTATAAAGGAAAAAAAAGGAATTAGAACGTTTCATTCTATTACTCTTCAATACCTGTGCCTCACTTAACCAGATCCAGAGGCATCTTTCTGTCACCTTTTAATGGTGCACTCACACCATTTTCTACAGAGCGCCAAGCTTCAACCTTCTGTTTGAAATAGCTCATATCAGATGTGAGAAAAAAATCACAGTAGTGCAAAGGTTATCGGAAAAGACAAGGAAAAAAGAAGAATGAAAAGAGAACCCTAAAAAGGAAGAGCATAACATTAAGATTTATGACTTGTAGCAAGAGGTCTGGCAGGAAACAAAACCAGCAGTTAATCAGCCAACCATAAAGATGTATCCTTTATACCAGTTGTTATGAAATGTTCAGCTGTTTTATAGTAGAAGGTTGTCTATAGGGAGTTCTTTAAATATATATTCAATTAATATCGAAGGATTATTTTACTCTTTTCAGTGATAAAGATTGGTTATTTCTTTGTAAATCTACTGATTTTCCTTTAAAAAATACCTAAGAGGCATATGACAGAAGTGGTTTTAATTAAATAGTTTAATACACATCTTAAAAGTCAAGTAAAGTCACATTATTTTGGAGCTATGATTCAGAAACATAAAATGTGAATGAGACAATCTTACATAGTAAGATGCATTGACTAATATGATCTTTTAAATTTTTTTTTTACTTCAGTCAGTGAATTCCTTCCAGTCTTTTTCAGTCTCGCTCTTGCTTTGTACATAGAGTGCTAGCTGACTGGAGGACATGACAGTTTTTCTGACAAGGCGAGTATTCTACCGAATACCTGAAAAAGAGCGGATTTGAAGTTCAAGGACTGCACTGAGGCTGAGATTTCTATTCTTCAAATTCAAAGGCAATTTAAAGTGTGCCCAGGTTTTAGTTTAGTTTAATTCTGTGAAGTGGCTTTCATGTTTAAAGTTTTGTTTGCATCTGTTCTGTTTCTTCCTTGGTATTGTTTTACTTCCAAGTCTTAACTCCGTGTAATCATAAATAATTTTGACACAGTACATTTAATAGACTCAAACCACATTCCATAGTTTGCTTAACAGATGCAAATCTCCCTGTAGTGAAACAAACAAAAAATGTTAGAATCAATGGGCCAGATCTTCAGCCCAAATGAGAATAATTTGCACTCCGGCAGCTCAAAGCACCTTAAAGCTGACCTAGGTGGCCTGCTGGGGATTCCCTTATTTGGAGACCCTCAGGTGGCATAGAGCTCATGCTAATGTTAGGCATTCCTGCTGGCCCGCCCAGGTTGAGGACGTGTCTTAGGGCAGATGGGAGCATCACTGACACACACTGCACTCTCGCAATTAGGGATGCCACCTATACAGGTTTTACCCGGACAGTCCGTTTTTTGGCTTCTGTGTCCGGGTATCCAGTTTTCGACCAGAAAGTCCAGTCAAAAAGGGGACCTGGCAACCCTAAATGGCACCCGAACCAGAAGTCCGGTTACCATGGGGCGGGAGAAGGCACCGTGTCATTAACCTGCACCAGCTGCTGCTCAGTTGGAGCCATCTCCTAATTGCAGGCAGGGTAGGGCTACCAGATAGCAAGTGTGAAAAATCTGGACGGGGGTCAGGGGTAATAGCTTCTAGAAGAGAAAAAGCCACAAATGTCCCTATAAAATCAGGAGATCTGGTCACCCAAGGCAAGTTCCTTGAGATGATCCAGTGAGCAATATGTGGAGGGGAGGGGAGGAGAGGAGTGAGCGATGGGGGTGGGGGTTTGGGGGAAGAAGTAGGGAAGGGGCGGGGTCTTGGGGAAGAGGCAGTGCAAGGCTTCGAGGATCCAGTTTCCAACAATTAAAAAAGTGGCAACCCTACTCACAATCCATGGCTACCACAGTGGCCCCTTGAGAGCCCTTGAAGGATGCCATAAATTAGAGTGATCCTGAGGCTCCTGTCAGCCCCTGGGGTCAGCATCAAGCACTGCTCGGCTGGATCCAATAACCAGGGCTAATGTAACCTGTGTAGGAAACCAACGATAGTATATACAGCTTTTAGTACTGAAAAGCAATGCTCCTATCTTTACATACATATGTTTAACATGAAAATAGCTATCAAATCTTTTTTGGTGGAAAAATGATTTAAGACCTTGATTAAGGGAATGGGGGGGGACTCAAAATACTTGGTGATCTGAAGAATATTTGCACTGGAAGGGGACATTTATTTATTAAATCTCCAGTCCTACAAACCCTCTACACACAGTATTAGCACTGAAGCAAATGGAAGTTTCCAGCACTGGGAGAAGAATGTGTAAGTGCAACTTCAGAGCCATACGCTGTGCACAAACCACTGACGTCAACGGGATTTGTGCTCATAGACTGAGAAGAGAGTATATGCCTTTGAGCTCTGCTTCAGAAGTGCTTCAGGCTAAACATAATTTGACTGTAATTCCGATTAGAACTGAGCCTCTGTTTTTAAGTCAGGCCTATTATCCCCATACAGCACTTCTGCTACTTTCACCATCCTTCAAATTACTGACGAGATTTTCAAGATCTAAAGTTATCCTTCAAGTACACTTCAAAACTGGTTTAGTATGCCCAAAGGAATTCTACAACAATAGGAAGGATAACTTTTCTGATGAGAAAAAGAAGGGCGGGGAGGGAGTATACGTGATTAACTTTAAGGTATTTCAAAATATATTTCCCGACCGTCTCACATGCATATAAAGGATTGGATTTATCGGCGATATTCATGTCATAGTGTTTTTTAAATGATTATTAATAATAAAATAAATAAATAATAATAATAATTAATAATAAAACAAATCCATTTACAAGTTGAACGAAGATGACAAAAATTGATAGCCACTGTGTTCCACTTCATCTCAAATGACTGCAAATACAATGCTGGTCTGAAGAATCAGAGATTTACAAAATCCTTTAGTAGAACAAGTAATACCAGCAGATCGTGAACTATGGTTTGACTCAAAGGGAATGTAGTTTAACAATACAAGTGCCTACCTTTTTCTGGGTTTCATCTAGTTTCCTTTGGACGATGTTCTGCATTAATTCAATTCTCATTTCCTACTCACCCCCCATCCACTCAGTTAATACAAGGAAGTCCACACTTAGGGGGATGGAAAAGAAGATGAAGAAAGGTGTTTTGAGTGAGTGTATGTGGGTATATTTGTGAACACACGCATCCTTCAGCTCCTGGCTTGAATTAGCTACCTGACATCACATAAATGAGAGCTCTTTCATCCATTGAGAAACCAACAACTGCAACTATAAGGAGACACACACAAAGGATCAAATCCTTAAGTAAAATCAATGATATATTTGTAAGAGTAAAGTCACAGAAAACATTGATTCTACTGCCTGTTACAATACCAGGTGCTGTAATAATCCTTATTTTTGCATGACAATATTCTAATAATTTAAATTACTATAAATTACTTAGAATTTCTTATGCTAAAAATTCAGAGTAAATGCAGCAACATGCTAGAAAGATTCAAATATATTAGTAAGAATTGGCTAAGCAAGTCATCTTAAAATTTGCCTTCATTCATAGCCCTATATAAAATCATTGTCCTATCCAGCTTCTCCATTCCTTCCTGTTTGTTTTTAATACTTTAATTTATATTTAAACAGTCATAAGACAAACTCTTTTAGTGTCTGGGATACTTTACAGTAAGAAGGGCTTAAAATCCAGTCTCTCACACCGACCCAGAATAGTTCATGGGGAGTTAGGAGAAGAGACATCCTCCTTCTATTCAGCAGTAGATCCCAACCTCTGATTCCCTCACTCTGTGGGGTACTGGGATGGATATGTAATATCTGGTGAATCCACTGACCAACAGATCCACCACCTCGGCCTGGCTCTTCACATCACCTACCCCACCTTTCAGACCCTAATTCATGGGGATGCACAGGGACACCTGCAGAGTGGGGCTGTTCTAATGGAAATGGTATGGATACCTTGCATGGGCTCCCCAAACCCTTCCAACCATTTGGCCTTGGCTACACTTGCAAGTTAGAGTGCATTAAATCAGCCCTGGACACCCGAACTCCTGAAGTGTCCACACTGACAATGCACTAAGAGCACCTGGACTCCGCAGCTGGAGTGTCCCTGGTAATCCACCTCCATGAGAAGCATAGAGATTGCTGCACCCTGGATGAAATGCCTGAGTGTCAGTGTGGACGACGTGTTGCATTACTGCGCTGTGATTGGCCTCTGGAAACGTCCCATAATCCCTTGAAGTCAAGTGGCCTCTCTGGTCATTGTTTTGAATTCAGCTGCAGGCATGCGGATATCCCCTTTCAAAGCTCCGTTTCTGACAACTGGCATGCTTAGCTGCTCTAGGACACAAAGCAAACCATTACTGTGGAATGCTCCTGCAGCAAAGGAAGGCGTGTGTGTGTGTGTGTGTGTGTGTGTGTGTGTGTGTGTGTGAGAGAGGCAGGGGATGGGGGCTGATGTCGGGGTTTCCCCTTTCCCCCGTCGCACTCTGAACTTACAAGACAGCATGCTGACACATTCCCTGCCCCCCAAAACACACTGTCGAGTCTCCCCCCACATACACACAACACACTCCCTGTCACACTCCCCACCACTCCATTTGAAAAGCATGCTGCAGCCACTTGCACACTGGGATAGCTACCACAATGCACTGCTCTCTGTGGCGTTGCAAGCGCTGCTAATGTGGTCACGCCACTGCACTTGCAACTGACAGTGTGAACACATGGTAGCGCTTTCCCTGCTGCTGTCTCTGAGGGCTGGTTTAACTCCCGGCACGCTACATCTGCAAATGTAGCCAAATCACATTGATTCCATTGTTTCTGGGATTCTCTGGGGCTATGGAAGAAGGGGAAGGATTCCCTTCTAACTGCAGCAAACCTAGTTTGGAGAGTGAAATGTAGTGAATCCACAGAAATCCTGAAGTTGGTTTCACTGCATTTCTCTCTCCAATCTTGTTTGTGTATCCCCAAATCCAATATTGTAAAAGACTTTACCATAACAAAGAAAGGCTTTCCATTTTTCCTGTACAATTCAAAACTTAGTCTGACGTTCAAGTGGAAATCTAGAGAGAAAAATATCAACCAACCCCAGTGCCAACTAATATGCAATAAAGGTGAAGATCATTTGTGACATTCAGAACAAATTACACCAAACGTGTTAAGATGAGTGACACAAACAAGGACAAGGCAGGACTTGCCTTTAAGAAGATTATTTCTACCTCATTTACAACAAACACTAGAAATGCCTTTAGTGTTCAAAGAGTGCCAGGGCTGTCTGGGGAACTGGGCTTGGATTTAATTTTTATTTCCATTTCAAAAGAAGAGAGGTGGGGAGAGGGGGCAGTTTCTCTTTATTAGATGAATTACATCCAACAAATGGCAAAACAAATTGTGACATGAAGCCTACGTTGCCCAATTGCTTTTCAGTCACGGGTTGGGGCTGAGTGTCATTTGGCTATTTGTTTCACACTAACAGTTGGACACACTTTTCCATGGTAAGCTGCCTCCCTAATAAATGATGTTTGACAGCATCATTTATAAATCTTCTCCAATATCAAAACTGAGGCACAACAGAATCTGAAAATGTATCTAAAATACCTTAAGGGATTGGGCAAGAGTGAGATGAGGGCTATTTCTCTGCCTCCATCTGCAACCTGTATCAAAACACCCATATAAGGAAGGGACCACATCATATAATACCGTACAGAATAGCAGCAGATTCTGCTGCTGTGTGCATGCCCAGTGCACCCAGAGGAATTGCGTCTGTCTTAGCCACATTTCCACTTGGAGTTGCAGTTGGTACGTGATCCCTCCTGTGTATGTGCACACACTTCAATGGTGTCTGTAACTTAGAGACACACTATAAACCATACTACTTGACTGCAGAGAGGTATGAAAATTATCACTGTAAACATCAATGTTTTTCTTTCCCACGTAAATTCTTGTCTACACAGAGGGTAGGGATGAGGTGTTATTTTAATGCAATTCTTCTTCTGATCTGACTGGCCAGTCAGTGAAAATTGGAAAACCCACTTTAAAAGTGGCCTAAATTAATTTCAAATCAGTGAGCATGGAATAAGTTTCTGTGGACACATCTGTATTTCGGATTAATTTTTAAGTCCTCCCACTGCTATCCCACACTGCATTACTTCAGGACCAACCTTTAAAATAGGATCTTATTCATGGGGGTGGAAAATAGCCACCACTCCCTGGAAAGAAGCAAGCTTTATTTCTTTGCCCAACCAATCCAATTATAAAAAAAAGACACAAATGGTCACTTCAGATTTAAAAGGGCTGCAGAAAGCCAGTATAACTAAAGACCAGCACCAGGATTTTCAAAGGAACATAATGGAAACTGGACCTCAATTTCTCAATTATTGTGCAAACTCCCTTAATTGTCTTTGAAAATCCCAACTCTGTCCCTTAGTCACTGAATAGGTGCATAGGTGCTGGAACTAGAGGTGCTACTGCACCCCCTGGCTTGAAGTGGTTTCTATTATATACAGGGTTTACAGTTTGGTTCAATGGCTCTCAGCACCCCCACTATAAAAACTGTTCCAGCATCACTGAACAGGTGGTGGTGATCGAAAACTCCAATAGTTGTTCTTGTAACAAAATCTACAAAAAATATAAAAAGCCGTTTTCTCCACTTTTCCTGATCTGATCACAATTAAGCAGATCACAATGCATGAGCTCTATGCCAGAACATAAAACTATTTCCGAAAAATTCAAATATTCAGTGAAGGAGCCCTGCAGCAGCTCTTACATAATGTGCTATACCAAAGTTTATATCTAATTTGTAACCACCAAAGAGATCTATTTAGCCTTGAAGAAGACTCAGTAGAAGTACTTGGTAAGTCATGTATATTGCAGATACCGCAGCACTTGATTCATGTTGATTTAAAGTAATCTACTTGGTTCATGCCTCGTTCACCTAAAGACAATTGTTCATCTATTCTTATTATTTTAAAGTATGTGTTTACCTTTACACCACTGATGTGTCTAAAAGGCCATCATAAAAGAGGAGCGTAGAGAAAACACATTATTACAGAAGCACAAAACTAACAAAAATTTGCATAGAGTGTAGGGAAGCAATACGTGAATTATGTTTGTAAATTCAGCCATTTCAATTTTATTTGCAAATGCAATAAAGTCATTACAGTGGAAAGTGTAGCAAAAACATTCTTTCAGGATAAGATCTTCATTATAAGAAGGTGGGTTACTATGGCAGTGTCCTCGGTGCGTTGCAGAAACATCAGCTGGGTAAACATGGCCAAGACTGAGTGAACCCAACTCTATTAATGGTGTGCCATTAGGCAATTACCAGTGAGGTTAAATGTAATTTTTTTTTAACAAAGTGCTATTTTATTCCAAGAGCTGAACAAAAATCACCAGTATGAAGAGAGAGAATCAAGCAGTGACTATTTCTGCCCTACCACCAGATGTATACTGTCTGACTTTTTTGTTTTTACTTGTTTGTGATATAAAGGAAAGTTTGTTCTTGGAGAGAAAAGAAAACTGGCAACATTCCACTGAACTCTTTTATGTAAGGCACCTCAAGGGTTCTAGCCAACTACTTTGTTTAGGTTTTCTTTACACCTGGGTATCCATATGTTTTATAAACTTACCCATTTGCTTGTTCTTTTTGCCTCTGAATAAACAAAATTGGGTTTTGTTACTTTTAAAATGACAGTGAGGTTTTATTACCATTTATCCCATGTCATTAAAGATGATGATAAAAATTCATAACAATCCTTATGTGCTTTTCAAAAACCTTTAGATGGATTTTTTTTATTGTTGTCCTCAATATTTAGGGGCAACTTCTCACACTTTGGGCACAGCATGTGGACATCTACCCGGAAGAGTTTGGGGTAGAAATTTTCTCTTCTAATCCTAACCATCTCTTAAAATTCCATAAAGAAGCTATTCCAAGAACATAGACACATTTGGGGACAGGAACTACAGGTCAGGATGCATTGCCTATCATTGTATGTGGCCTTTGCACAATGCAAATAAGTATGAAAATGGACTAAAATATTTAAGGATGGGTCCATTCTCTTCCAAGCTTTCTAAAGATCCTAACTTATCTCTGTAATATGCCTGCACAAATAGTATATTTTAGTTTGAATGCTACTTCAAAGTTCATAGGTATTTTACCAGATCTCACAAATAACTGGGATTTCAGAATTCACTTTTGGGAAAAATTGCCATTATTCTGTTGCAAGAACCAACTTTTCACTGTGTAACTTGCTGTTTCCACTCCCCTGTCTCAAGAACCTTGTCCAATATATCACCTCCAGTTATGCCTCCTGTTCTCTGCTTTACATTTCTGATTCCTACAAATACACTACTTACTGATCATAGTAGCCTAGTTCCATTATGCAACCTCTTAAAGTCCCAGATATGAAGGAAAAAACAGGCTTCCAAACTCATACCTAACCAACACATACAAAGTCTCATCTAAATCACTGGTAACATTAACTCATGCAAAACAGAAAAGAAGAATATATGTTCTCATTTAAATTGCCAAGAGCTTTTCTATCGAAGTGTAACAAAATTTGATTTTCATTACTGCGGAAGTGCCCAAACGTGCACTTCTGTTGTTCCAGTTGGTCAATGTTGCCATTCCACTTTTAAGCCCCTTATCCAGAGAATAACAACTTATATGTAAAAAAATCACTTCCATATAAATCTTGATATACAAATACTCTGACCCAGAGGTATTTCCATAAGAAGGGGCAATCAAGCCAGAGAGAGAGAGATGGTGGATGGAGACATTAGCTGACATTGAGAACAAATGGCAGAAAAGATTGTGTTTACAAACTTTTTTTAAAAATGAAAAAATATTGCAGAATTAGACACCATTAAATGTCAGAGGTTTCACTTTTTGAAACCCTAAAGAGAGATTTTATTGTTGGACAATTTTTGCTTGATATATAAAATGGATGGGGGCAGGACAATAGGCTGCATTGGGCTGGATTCCCTTCAGAGCTTGGGGAGTGACACCCTTCCCCCCATCCTAGTCAGGATGGGGTAAGTCAGTGCAGAGTTCCCATCTCTGCTGCCGATTTTGAGGAAAGGCTCCAACTGACATTCACAGACTTAAAGAGCTTCCCAGTAAGAAGAAGCCATATCCTTCATTCTTCTGAAGCCTATTACATTGCTCCAGCAGCACAGAAGAAACTTAAAGAGAGTGGAAGTGGGCCCTGAGAAAATACCCACTTTGTGAAGGGCTCCCCTGCTGGCATAGAGCAGGAGGACCCTTCAGTGTAAGGGTGTGTCAAGGGACAAAAAGGGACAAGGAAGGGATTTAGCTGGAGCGCCAGCTATTTTCTGCTTCTCATTGCTCATTGGAGTGTACTTCAGCATCCCTGAGGCTGCACGAACTGATGCCAGATTGTCCCCAGAAAGCCACATTTGCTACCTGACCCCTTCATTCCTGGGATCAGTGCAGGGTTGAACGGACTGAGAATTGGGGCCATATGTTGAGAGGAATAGGCAAAGCAGGTAAAATAGAGGATCCAACACTCCTGCAGTGTATACCTTGAAAGAAGAATTTAAAAAAGAAAAAAACAAAAACAGGTGAGTTATTAACACTTTAAAATCTGCTACTGAGCAAGCTTCAAAGCAAAGCAATTATCAATATCAGCCAGGATCTGGAGAGCTGAATTTTTTGGGGGCCAAAATTCCGTCATGGGGGGAATTATCTGTTAAAATATTTTGAGTTCTATTGTTTCTTTAGTTGCAGTTGGTGGAAGCTCTGTGAATTCTCTCCAACCTTAAAGTAAAAAGATAATGAACCAAATTCAGACCAGATGTAAGTCAGCACAATTCCATGCTCAATAATTTTATTTTATTTGTGGTAACTGTTATGTGACTATAAAAATTGGGGTTGCTACCAGAAAAGTGCTGATGGTGTACCTCTCTCTCTCTCTCTGGTTACTTATGTGTTAGATTCTATAACTGTCACAAGGTAACAGGCAAGTTCTCAGAGCATTATGACAGTGCTCCCTCAGCGGTCACTATTTCCTATAAAACCATCACCTTCTAGTCACCACAAGCAGATGCAGCATGGAATTCAAAGCTGCCTGTCATTTCGTGACATCTTTGAAGGCAAGCACCATTATCGTCAAGAAGGTCTACCCTACCTTTTCCATTACACAAGCTTAAGGGTTATTTCTCTGCATAGTGTTGTTTTAAGAATTAGAAAAGGTCACCACGCATGGACACCCTAGACCGCTGAAGAGAACTGTAGCACATTGAGATGAGAGCCAAGACAAGAGATACTCTACAACAACAGGAGGAATAAAGAGTCAGTATAAAAGCACATAGTATAGTAGATCAGGTGTTCCCAAACTGTGGGCTGCGACCCAAAGATGGGCCGCAACATAGTCCCAGTGGTCTGCCGGAGCAACTGGATTCTAACAGTCAGCTCTTAGAAAACCTTTAACTCCATGTGACTCATGTAATCTAAGTAAAAGCTATATAAATGTAATGCTTTGAGATGTATATGTTGGAAAAAAAATTTATTTTTAAAAAAACAAGATGCAATATGTCAAGTTTAATTCTCGTGAGTACAACTGGGTGCATTTCATTGCAACGTAATTTAGCAATGTACACACAGTCTGCCATTGACAATTGCAAAAAACAGCAAGCAGTATTTCAATCTGGCATGGATCTATTTATTTTTCGAAAATGACAAGGGTGCACTAGTGGAGAAGATAATGAAAGTCCCAGATAATCTATAGCTACACAAAATGAGCCAGCCAAAAAAATAAAGAAAGTGGTAACAAAATATGATGGCTCATTCTTGAAGTCTGGATTCTCATTTACTGGAATCAGATGAGTACCTGTTGCCTCGGCGTGTTATAATACAGCTCTTATTTTATATTTTTATTTACAATATTTGAGACTTTTGTAATTAGTAGACAGTAAGATTGGGTCTTTAGTTACACAGGACAGAAATTCAGATTTTACACAAAAAACTGAAAACACAATATAGTGTTTAATGTTGGACAACTATTTTCTTTTAAAATCAATAACACAATGTGTTCTTACAGTTTGTGTGGGAGGGGGTGGAGGGTGAGAAAACCTGGATTTGTGCTGGAAATGGCCCAACTTGATGATCACTTTAGATAAGCTATTACCAGCAGGACAGTGGGGTGGGAGGAGGTATTGTTTCATGATCTCTGTGTGTATATAATGTCTGCTGCAGTTTCCACGGTATGCATCCGATGAAGTGAGCTGTAGCTCACGAAAGCTCATGCTCAAATAAATTGGTTAGTCTCTAAGGTGCCACAAGTACTCCTTTTCTTTTTCTGAAACCTGTTAACATAGTTGTGTTGCTTACTGTTCAGTTTTATACACTGTAAATTTATACCTTGTGTTTTCCCTGTTTGAACTCTACTTTTGGGTCTCAACATATTTTTAAAGTGTAGTTTTACTAAAACTGTTTGGTTTCAAAGATTTTGAAGCATGTCTTTAAATGCATATTGCTAGGGATTTCTATCATTAAAATTGTTTACATTAAAATGAAAAGGAACCATGTGTATTGTTTATTTACAGTGTTATCTATATACTATAACATGTAATAATGACAATAAATAATTTTCCTCAAGAAATGATAATAGTGGGCCATAATGCCTGTTGCTGCTGCATAAGTGGGCCTCAGGGAAAGGAGTTCGGGAATCCCTGCAGTAGAGCACATTTCACTTTGCTGTAACATTCAACCACACTCACTTCAGACATTGGGAAATATTTTTGTGTTATTATTAAGTGCATTATAGGAAGACTAAGGCTTAGAATACTATTTTACATCAGGAAGAAGTTAATTATTAGCATTCAGAGTATCTGTGATACGCACATGAAAGGGATAGGTTGCCAACCTCCATTTCTATAAACACAGTGAGACCTGTGTAAGGGGACCGTTGCCCCCTTACTAACATTCAGTGGGGGTGTTTTAGTTGCTAGCTCCCAGTACTAAAAAGGGGGAAGGGTCGATGCGGAATGAGGACCCAGAGACTGACAGCCCCCAGGAACAATGGGGAGAGGCCAATGCTCCAGGTCAGCCTGAATGACAGGGTGGCAGGCTAATCAGGGAATCAGGAAGGTCCCATTTTCCCTGTGAGCTGGAATTGCCTGGGTCAGACAGAGTGGGGCCGAGCTAAGGAGAAAACAGGGGCCCGAGCTGAGCTGAGGAGCAGAGCTGGGCCAGATCCAGAGGGACCAGAAAAGCAGCCCCTGTCCTGGGAGCAGAGCTGCAGTCCCAAAGCCAGAGGCACAGCCCAGAGAGAGCAGACTTGCCCTGGGAACAGAGCTGCAGCAACCAGAGCCAGAGGGGCCAGAAAAGCAGCCCAGGAAGCAGGTCAGTGCTGGGAGCAGAGTCACAGAAGCAGCCTGCAGAGCAGACCTGTCCTGGGAGCAGAGCTGTAGCAACCAGAGCCAGAGGGGCCAGAGAAGCAGCCCAGGGAGCTGGAGGCAGAGCACCAGCAGCCATGCTGAGGCAGAGTGGAGCTGAAGCTGGGGCTGCAGCAGTCCGGAGATGGGTGCGGTGAGCAGCTGGGGAAAGCGAGGGGGACCCTGGGCAGCGGGCCCAGCACAGGGAGACGCCTCAGCCAAGAGGCTCTGCAGGCCAGGCTTGGATCGTAACCCCAACAGGGTGGGGGCGACACTGGGAAGAAGGGTCCTACCACTTAGAGCCTGAGAGCGTGTAGCCACCACCAGAGCGAGTGTCCAACCCACAGCATCCCTACAGCACAGCCAGGGCCGGAGAAGAAGGCCTAGGACTTACAAGGAACAGACTGTGAACTGCCCTGACATTGCAGAGACACTGTTTGTGATGTTCCCTGCCACAGAGTGGGGTGATGTGTTTCCTTTAACCTTTCCCATTTTTCCTTATTCTTTTTAAAATTAATTGTTGATTAAATAACTTGCATTTGCTTTAAATTGTATGTAATGGTCAGTGGCTCAGAGAAGTGCTCAGTGTGGAGAGAGTACCCCGGGGTGGGGACACTCTAGCCCCTGTCCTAGGTGACCACCGCAGGGTTGGGGGTGGAGCCCCCCAGAAATCCTGGGCCCAGCCTTGTAGGGGTTACGAGGACTCTGTCAGACAGGAGAGTGGAAGGGGAGTCCTCAAGGGCAGGGAGGCCACTGGTAAAGGAAGTGGGAGCGAGGACTCAGGTCCTTTCGCTATCCCACTTCACCGGGGTAGTGCAGAAGCCAGGAAAGTTCCCCACAATAGCACGACTATTCCCCCCCGCTTACACCTGGTTAATCTGCTCTGTATATGGTTTATCCATATATTGGCAACAAGTTTTACGCAATGTGCATGTGCTACAGAGTGTTTTTTTCTGGGGTGAACGTTTTTAACAAAATGCACATTTATTACCCAAAGCATTTTGGTCTGAGATCTTGTATTGGAGAAACTGTGTTCCAGTAAGTGCCTCTGTTTGTTTGACTGAAGTTTAAAGCCAAGGCATTGACTATTTGTGGTTATTAAAGTTCACGCAGTTTTGGTCTCAAGAGTTAGGTTGTTAACTCAGTTTGGGTAACTACATTCCACCTACCTAAACTTGTCCTGTAGTTTCAACTTTACTGCTTTCCCTAAACCCTGTGTAGTGTTGTTCCACTCTGTTGAAGAATTGTACACAGTGAGGGGTATGATCTTGTATATGCTGTGTGGGTTGCAAATCTGATAGATCAGGATGATGAAAGACATTCCATTAAATAATTTAATGTGACTATTAAAGTATTTAAGTATGGCTTAATATGGCCATAGCAGAACTTCTTGTCTGCCCTCACAAACCTTCTCCACTTTCCCACTTCTCTATCAATGATGATAATAGCAACCATCCTTGCCCTCGTTTAGGTCTGAAATCCCTGGGTTAATTCTGACTTCTTTCTCCATCCGTCCCCACACACCTGAAACAAACTCAAATTCTACTGCTTCTTCTGTCTTAACAACTCCAAGATTTACCATTTTCTTTCCTACAGCTAAAATCTTTTTTTCAGACCCTCATTATGTCCCACCTTGATTACTGTAATATCCTGCTTTCTGAACTGCCAAACACATGCAGAGCCACTCTTCAATCCATACAAAATGCAGCTGGTACAGTCACCTTCCTCACCTGTCAATTTGATCATGTCACTCCCTCTTTGAAGCCTTCCGCAGGTTCCTCATCCTCTATTGCATCAAACTTAAGTTACTTATCAACTTGAAATCTCTAAATTGCTTATTGTTTCTTGCCTTTCCCTTGACCTCTGTTCCTTTTCTCTTTAGATTATGAGGTCAGCAGAACAGGGAATGTCCCCCTTGAATGTTTGAAAAGTACTTAGCTTTGTGACAGTGGCTGCTACCATAAATAAATAATAAACAATAATAATAATAATCACTGCAAACTCCATACACAATCACATTCTAAATCCCACAAACTAACTTCTACAGCCCAGACAATGGCAAGGTAAATTCTGCCTCACAGATCATGTCAACAAGAGTCTCTTACCAAATTCTTGTCCTCTGAGTATACAAAAATGCCTTAAACATGAAAGATCCCTGAGACAGACAAAGGATTCCAGTGTACAAATCCCAATAAAGAAAATATAAATCTAGAAGAGATACAGGAAACAGCATAACTCATATATATATATATATATTAATAAAGGAAAGAATGAAAACAAAATATTTCACTTGTAAAAGGCATGTTCAAAGGGGAAAAGAATCTCAGATAAAGTTCTTTGTCTTCTGCCTCCAGTTTTCCATGTGTCTAAGGGAGGCCACTGCCCTCTGACTCATATAGGCCTCATCAACACTGGGAATATGAGGCATGTTAGAAATGTGTTAGCACATTTTAATTAATACATGTATCTAGTCTAGGTAGGCTTAGAAGGACTAGAGTTTGATTGGTAAATGTCGATTTCACCATACACACACAAACCAATGAAAACATATTTCCATCATAATAATCAAAATTTACAGATAGGCAAAGTAAGAAAAAAATCTGTTCGAGAACTTATTAGCATTTGATTTAAGGATATTTACTTTGCATATTTCAACATGCAATGTTGACAATTTTGTGTTTTAACTGTCATAAAGCTTTAACCTTTTGAATCTCAACCTCTACTATCATCAAATAATAATTGACTGAGTCCTTAATGTCTGACACTCCCATAAATCCCACAACTGTGGAAATTTAAGTAGATACAAATTTTAAAAAATGCTTAAATATGAATATCAATATTATCTGTCATCATTATAATAAATAAACATTGACTTCTGCCAAGCCTAAGTATAGGCAAGGATACATCATGTTTAGAAATATGCTAATTGTTTGTAGTTAACCTTGTGGGTCATCTTTAAGGATCTGTCTACACAGGAAAATTAATTTGGATAAGGAAAGGCGTCAATTTAAAGCAGAATAGCTATTCCTGATTATCTGCTTGTGTGAATGCTCTTATTCCAGAATAAAAAGTGTCTTGTTCTGAATTAGTTGAGGGAGTTTATAAGGAATACCTATTCCAGATTAACTCCCCATGTAGACAAGTCCTTAGTGCTAAGGCATCTCGGCAGGTTGAGGGGGAAATAAAGGAGAGATGAAAAAGCACAACTAAATTGATCAGATCTGCCAAGGGAAAAAAATATATATGTGTGTATTATTCTCTACTTCCACACAATTGCTGCTTTATATTGTAAATCTAACTTATTTGCTTTTTCATCTACCCTGTTATGAAGTGCCAATCATATCAATCCAAATGTGCTAAAAACATACTCAGTTGATGCTGAGCTGGCTGGACAGGAGGGAAGGTCATTAAAAATGTACAGAGTTTTGAATCCCATTATAGTTTCTTCAGTGATTTTACTCACCACAATTTCTCACCATATTGCTGCAATGAACTGGGACAAAATCTTCACAAACCTACATTTAGGTTAGAAACCTGTATTTTCCGTTTTAAATACTAGAAAGAGGATTATGTGCCATCAGCCATGTTTCTGCCTCTTCTGTTTCAACTAGAGCTGGCTGAGAAAGGGGAATCCCTTTCCAGGAACACGTGTCCTTGAAAAAAGTTTTGCCCTGAGGAAGGACAAAATGTCAAAAATGCGAAGTTTGGGGCCTCCAAGTGCTACCACAATACAAATAAGTAATTTAATACACAATAATGAAAGAGAGGTACAAAAAGCCCGACTGAATCATCTTGTCCATTCCTTTCTCAGTGCAGTTTTGTTCCCCCAACCCACTTTCCAGTGCTTTTCCTAGTCTAATTTAAATGTCTCCATGGATGAACCTCCTCAGTCTTTCAGTTCATTTTCAAAAGAGCAGTGTGGTTTATGTAAGAACACACTATCCTTATCTAAAGTCACTGTTCAAAACCACCAGATTTGACTACTTGAAAGGAAGATATGTTTGAAGTGGCAGCGCTGCTTATGATATTAACTGAGCAGTATGGTCTTCCTGACGCCTATATTTGCTATATTCTGGGATCTGTACCTAATAGTATGACACACAGCAAGTTATAACAGTAAGGATTCTGTACAGATGATATCCTAGTATATCTGACAGCACACAGTGCTCAGATACCCATAGGTCTTCCAAAGTGAAAGCAAAAGCCATAAAACCTTTATCTTTTTTTATTTCCAGCATTTTTAAAGATATGACAGATCAGATAGATGTATCTAACATAGAGAAACCGTGCTCATGTAACAGTGTGTAAGCCCTTGTCTATCAAACTGCTGCTCTGTGACCATGTCTGACCCCTTTTGTGTGCTCTTAGCAACTTGAAAAAGCCCAGCAGTCTTCTTCATGCAATATGTAAAGGCAATGAACCTGTCAAGTTTCTTTTACCAACTAGCAATTATGTCTGACATCAGACACAATACACTTGGACTTACTCAGATAAATTAGAACAATTTTAATTATGGACAAGAACAATTAAAACTGCTAAAAAACTAAGGGCAGGACATCTGTCAAAATGAAAGAACTGCACATATAGGGCCTAAACCTATGAGGCACTGAATGTGAAGATCAGTGCGCGTTTGAAGGCATTCACCATAACCTTAGGAAGTGCTCAGTCTCCCGGGGGAGCGTAACCAGCCTGCTGTAAGTGGACCCTGCTGCTAGGTCCAACCTGCTTCCCAGCCTACTGGTCTGGGCCGAGTCTAGTTACAGTTTCTAGCTCTGGGTCTCCAGGGCATGCTTCCCAGCTGAGACCTCTTGTCTAAGCCCTTCCTTGGGTAGTGGGACTCTGCACTTCAGACACGCTATCCCCTCAAAGCGGTGCCTCAGACCTCCCAACCTGCCCCCCCTCCAACTGCTTACACATACTCTCCCAGAGCTCCATCTAGGTGTGGGCACTGTGGCTTCTAGTTTAACATGTTCGGGAACAGTGTGGCAGAAAAATGTGACAAAAATACACCCCTGTGTTCACACCCTATACACTACTGCAATATCTCTGTACAAGGTATCATTTGAAAACTCAGAATTTGCTGGACATTACTGTTCTGATAAAGTACGTGTGGCAATATTGTATGTGAAGTTATAAGCTTTCCCCATATTATGTTAAGACTGCATATTCAAAACTCACGTATCACCAGACTAGTCAAACAAGCCTTAATTTGCATGTAAGCAGTAAATAGAGTAATCAAGCAAGGGAGAACAAAGAAAGAAAGCTCAAACAGGTGGAAAAAAAAATCTATGAGGGACCATCCTTCCTCACAGACTCTTTCTCTCCTAGTTCCCAGCTGGAAATATTTTTCAAAAGGGGTCTTGATATGGTAAAAAGTAGGGGCAAATACTCCAAGGCACCCTTCTTTCTTCCCCTGACCATCACATTCTCTGCACATGAGAGGACAAAAGGAAACAGCCATTGGACTCTGGGGGAGGGGTCCTGACCTGAAGAGTTTGGTCAGTAACCTTGCTCGAAGCATGTGACGAGAAATTTTGCTTGAATCTAATATAGTTTGTTAAGTTATACACTAGTAAGCATTTTATCTTTATTTTTCTTGTAACCATTTCTGACTTTTACGCCTCATTACTTATATTCACTTAAAAACTCTCTTTATACACAATAAACTTGTTTTATTGTTTTATCTAATCCATTGTATTTAAATTGACGTATCTGAGTAACTCTAAGATAATAAACTGGTATATTATTCCCTTAAAGGAATAACAGACTTAATATATTTGTATTGGCCAGGAGAGGGCTGGGCAGTACAGGACATACATTTCTGGAGGGAAATTCAGAATGGGGGCGTGTTGGGGTCACCTTGCAGCATATCCACAGTTAGTAGGAGCCAGGGTGTAGCTGTCAAGCTGCAGTTACATACAGACACTCAGGGTGTGGCTTGCATGCTAGAAGCTGTTTGTGAGCAGGTGGGAGCTACTTCAGCAAGGCATAGTAAGGCATCCAACGTTGCAGGACAGGGGTGACAGAGTTACAGATCTTTGCAAAATAACACATATCCTAAGATGTTCCTTCCCCTAGTCCAATCCCATCCCTTCTATGAGTCCTAGATTTTGTCAGCATTTCATGTTAGGCTCAGTCTCTCTCTCTGGTGTCAGTCCTTCTTGCATGTGGCAATGGTTGACCCTCCCACACCCCATTCACAGACTTAAATATATGCTGTCTCCTGTTGCCACATGCCTAGGCTGAGAAGTCACACATCCACTGGCCATGTTGGTGACCCTGGGATTGAGCTAGCAGTTGGGACACAATCAAGGTTGATGGCTCCAGATTGCTCTGTGATGGCTTGTCAGGGTATGTCTATACTGTAGCATAAGCTCAGGCTCAGACTCAAGCTCAAGCCCTAACACCACTTCCATCTACAGACAAATCTCTTGGATTCTGGCTCAGATGCATGGACATAGGCCCCCGTGAAGGAGAAGGGTGTGAGCCGTGCCAAGGCAGGACATGGGGTTTGAGCCCTATTGTTCTGCAGTG
The DNA here is from genome assembly GCF_965152235.1 of Eretmochelys imbricata. Lineage (NCBI taxonomy): Eukaryota > Metazoa > Chordata > Testudines > Cheloniidae > Eretmochelys > Eretmochelys imbricata. Next base: position 111,993,419 of record NC_135574.1, on the reverse strand, counting down.
TAGATGCAGTCCCTCATCCCAGACTGAGGTCCTTGGAATCCTCCACAGTATTCCACAGTGCTATGGGCCAACTTCCTTTGTCCTCAATCTCTCTCCCAAGAATTGCCAGTCGACTCCAGGGAAATGGAAGCCCCTTGCCTTGCAGAATCTTTGGCATTTGCAATGGATACTGACCAGAAGAAGTCCTTTACAAAGCATGCTTTATCATTGTTGCAAGAGCATAGCCAGATTTTCATGAATCTCTGAATCAAGGCCAGCAAAACAATTGATTTTAGTAAAAGTACTAGATATGACCATGCATGCCAGCATGAAGAAGCTGGTCATGTTGGACTTTTACTGGACTGATGACAAGTGCAGAGAATGCATTAAGCAGCTCTAAGTAACAAAAAAACAGGGACCACAACCACACCTCTGGCAACTCGCCAACATCGTGTCCATTTTATGGTGAGTTTAACTGGGTGCTGGGTACTGTGCCTCACACTGAGCCACCAGTGGTACATGATGACCTGTCAGCTGGGATGGTGACTGCTGGTCCCAGAAGCCAGCATGGGAATTGATGGGAGCCTGCAGCAGGCACCAAATGAAGCAATTGCTGACGAAACTGGTCTTAGAGGAGGTTTTGTCACAAGAGCAGCTGTGGCATATCCTGGGGGCCCCCTCTCACCCCAGAGGAACAGTCTGCTGGGAGCAAAAAAACAGAGAAGGAGAAACTGCCCCAGAGCCTGGCTGAGTTTCCATTTTAAAGTTATTAATACAGGAACAGGAGGGATTTCCACCCTATGAACCAATGCAAAAAATATTATAAGCCCCGGGTAGCAGTATGTAGCTGCTAATGCTAGCCTCTTGGCATGTCCCTGCTCCTTTCTCCACCACATGGAATTCCAAATGGAGACTGAGAAATGCAAACAGTAAAACAAACACTGAAAACAGAATTTTTATTGGGAAGGCGCAAATTTTTGATAGTTCATTCCAGTTTGTTAAAATAAGAACCTTCTATAACCTTTCAGGTACAGGCGCCATTCAATGCCAACCCAACCATGTCACAAGTCACCTGAAAAGACTGAACTGTATGGGGGGAGAGGGAGAAGAGGGGAAGAGGTTCAATTGTACCCCATTTTCAAATGTAGTCGATCTCTCTTACATATAGTCCATGCATGCCGTAGGTGACAAAATTATTGGTCCCCAAAATAACTGGGGGTTTGAATTCAGTCCAGAAGTTTTCCTGGGGGAGAAGCAAGGTAGCACTGGAGTTGTGTGTGTTTGCATGCACTCCTAACATGCTGTCTCGAAAGCTGTGGGAAGGCATTCAACTGTGTAGATGCTAATGCTGCATTCTGTTGATTTCCTCAGGAATTCTGACCCAATCCTAGTTGCAAACTTTTCCAGTAGGAGGAACTCCTGATACGTAGTCACATTTGGGGAAGGGTGTATTTTTCAGGGCCACCTCAAAAGCTCACCAGCATATTCCACTTGTAGATGTGTTGTTCAGTTCACCAAATGTTTGAATGCTTCGGTGGCATATACAGCTGGGTTCCTACCAGCAGCTTGGAATAAAACCTCTCTTGGTCAATCAGGCAACACAAAACCTGTTACGTTCTCCAAAACGTGCAATGCCTGCAATGACAGAGAAGGCTTATGTAGCACAGCTTGACCACCAGCCTCCACACAAACTCCATTTTACTGGGAGAAAAACAAAGTTGTGATTAGCTAACCATTCTTTCAGCACTTCTTTCACTGTGATTAACTTGGCTGAGTCCAGGAAGCTTCTGTGATATGAAGCAGCCTTATGCCACTACACTGAAGTTCAGTTTAAAAAAATCACAGAATCAGTTTTAAAATTATAGACGGGACCACAGTCATCTAGTCTAACCCCCCACCAAGATGCAGGATTTGTTGTGTCTAAACCATCCAAGACAGATGGCTATCCAGCCTCCTTTTGAAAACCTCCAGTGAAGGAGCTTCCACAACCTCCCTAGACAGACTGTTTCATTGTCCTACTGTTCTTACAGTTAGGAAGCTTTTCCTGAGATTTAATCTAACTCTGCTATGCTGTAATTTGAATCCATTGCCTCGTGTGCTGCCCTTTCTGGGAAGAAAAAACAACTTTTCTCCATCTATTTTATGGCCGCGTCTTACGTATTTGAAGACTTATTATATCCCCCCTTATTCTCCTCTTTTCCAGACTAAACATACCCAGTTCCTTCAGACTTTGCTCAAATGGCTTGCATTCCATCCCTTTCATCATCTTTGTTCTTCGCCACTGGATCCTTTCCAGTTTCTCTACATCCTTTCTATATATTGGTGACCAAAATTGGACACAGTGCTCCAGCTGAGGCCTAACCAGCGCCAAGAAGAGCGGTACTATTACTTCACATGACTTGCAGGTTATGCCTCTGGTAATGAAACCTAAAATTGCATTTGCTTTTTTTTTTTTTTTTTTTTTTTTTTTGCAACAGCACCACTTTGTTGACTCATGTTGAGGTTGTGATCCCCACAACTCCCAGATCCTTCTCAGCAATGCTTCTACCAAACCAGTTATCCCCCATTTTGTATTTTGTGCATTTGTTTTTTTTCTTCCCTAAGCGTAGCACCTTACATTTGTCTTTGTTGAATTTTATTTTGTTGTCTATAACCCAGTTCTCTAATTTATCATGATTCCTCTGAATTTCAGTTCTGTCCTCCTAAGTGTTGGTAACAGCGCGCCCCACTCCTGCCCTTCCCCCCCCCCAGCTTTGTTTCATCTATAAATTTGATCTTTATGCTCTCTATTCCTGTATCCAGGTCATTAATAAAGATGTTAAACACCACCAGACCCAGAACAGATCCCTCTGAGACCTTGCTTGACACCTCCCTCCAATCTGACATCATTCCATTAATAGTACTTTTTTCTGTGTGATTGTTTAACCAATTATGAATTCACTTAATGGTAGTTCTCCCAAGCCCATATTTCTCCAGCTTGCCCATCAGAATGTCATGTGGGACTGTATCAAAAGCCTTGCTGAAGTCCAAATATAGTATGTTCACTGCATTCCCCTATCCACCAATCAGTTACCCTGTCAAAGGAGGAAATCAAGCTGGTTTGGTATGATTTGTAAATCTTAGTAAATCCATGCTGGCTGCTTGTAATTACCCCTTCTTCCTCCAGGTATTTTCTGTCCTTGAAATTCCAAAATGATTTTTCTGTACTCCTGCACTGAGCTATGTGAGACAATAACTCTGTGTCTTGTCTTATTGTAGGCCCTTCAGCCTCTACAGGCTGATGTACCTACAGGTCACCCACATTGCAGAAGCCTGGCTCATCATACCATAAGTGATGGACTTATGGTTGAAGTTCTGGACAGGACCAACAAGCAGATCGAGGACCAAAGGCAAAGTCACTTGCAACAAGAGGAAAGACATGCCGAGAGGCAAGTGGAGAGGCTTCACAGCTTGAGGATGGGGTAGTGGTGCAGGAGCAGGCATTTACTTTGCAGTTCTTGAAACAGGAATGGGGGTCAAGCGAAGAAAGATAGAGCACAACAGAGAGAACTATTAGAGTGGCTGCTGTCTCTAACGGCCACAATAACGTGTCTCCTCTGTGGTACCCTGGCCTGCATTCCAGGACCAGCTTGGAAAACTTCGTGCCTGGGTGGCCCACGCAATAAGGCTCTATGCGTGACTGGACAGGGCAAATGTGCCTCCTGCAGTCCTCAATGCTGAACCCTTTCCCCATGGATGTCTCCACCCCCTGCTCCAGTGCCAAATGTGTAGCAATTGTGGAAGGAAGGGAAAGGAAAACGGGGTGGGGGAGGGGACAAATAGTAGTTATTTACATTAATACATACTGTTCTCCCCACGCCCCATTTCATAAGTGGTCTGGTCTTTCAAAAAGACAATGCATGGCATACAACCCCTCCCCCACAAGCAATCAACACGTCCCCAAGGGCATCCATAAAGGTACTATTCTCACTCTTCCACTGGCCCATCCAAGCCCATAATGTGGGAGCACAAACCATCCCTGATTTCTGTTGCCCTGATGCATCCAGCTCCAGCTAGGGTAACTGCATTTTCCAGTTGAGTGTACTGGTTCAGCAGCCCCTCTCTGTCATAGGTCCATTCAGGGAGAAATGTCTCACCTTTAGATTCACCAAGATTGTGAGGAGCAAGCCATAGTAATGTGGACAGCATTTATGACACTGGAATCCAGATGGGTCTGTAGACATCTCTAGGGGGATTTCGATCTGCTAACACACGTTCCACAACCATTCTACACCTGCTCAGAATGTAATTAAACCTGCTTTGCCAAGGCCTCTGAGATCAGGGTATGGTTTCATAAGCCAAGGCAAAAAGGGGTCCCCCGGAATTACAGTCGTGACAGCAACCCTGTTTGTCATACGGTGGGAATAGTGTCCCAACCTGTCCATGAATGAAGACTCCCGCTTGTCGGAAAATCTTGGCATCATGAACTTTTCTAATACAGCTAAAATTGATGTTCATAAATCGGGTTCTGTGGTCCTCAAGGGCCTGCAGAACTATTGAACAGTACCCCTCACGATTTATGTAGCCATGTGCTCCTTGAGGAGGGCGAGCTATGGACATATGAGTCCCATCAGTGACCCCATTCTCTCAAAGCCAGCAATTATTTTAGGAACATGTTTAATGCCTGCCACCTTGGGGTAACTATATGCCTGATTGCCTCAGAAACCTTCGCCACTACTTTACCCACAGCTGACTTTCCAGCACCAAACTGGTTGGGAACAGACCTGTGTGAGTCTGGGGTAGCCAGCTGTATGACCTGTATGACTCAGGGGTAGCTTCCAGACAGTTATTGCAACCCACTTCTGGACTGGCATGGCCACTCTCCTATGTTTGTCTTTACTCAGGAGGGTCAGGGTGAGCTGCTCACAAAGCTCCAGAAAAATTGCTTTCTTCATGTAAAAGTTCAGGACCCACCGCTGGTCATTCCAGGTGTGTACAATGATGTGGTCCCACAAGTCTGTGTTTGTGGCACTCACTGCTCCGGAAGTGCCTGTTTACATAGGGGGCATCAGTGGCTATACCAAGTGTCATAAGCAGCAGCTGCCAGTTTGAGTCTGCCACGTCTGTGTCCTCCTCCTTCTGCTCCATCATTAGCTCTGCCAGCTGCCTTCAGCGGGTCGGAAAACAACACAAAATGTCCACCAGTGCCTCATGAAAACTCTTCCCATTTCCTAATAAAGGTGTGAAAAGGTGTGAAAGCTCAAGCAAGAGAAGTTCTTCAAATGGTGATTCCTCCCTATTGCTGGTTCTGGTTGCTGGGAGGCACAGACCAAAATGACAGCTTAGCAGGATGTGTTGGTGAGCTGTTAAAGCTTCCTGTAACATGTGATGTGACAGCCAAATTTTCCCACACTGCATCTTGAACAAAGGGCTAGAGAAGCCACATTTTGAGAGGGTGCTAGGAAGCCTGGGATATACTTGGTTGGACGTGGATCTGTGTACTGTAGTGTGGACACTGTAGCCTTGGGTTCAGGCCCAGGTTAAAAAATTCTTAACTTAAGGTTGGCAAACAGTGTAAATGCTCAAACCCAGGGTCTGCTGACCCAGGTCCCACTAACCAAGGGTTTACATTGCAGTGTAGACATACTCTCAGTGATACTGTTTCAATGAAGTGTCAAGCACCTTTCCTGGGCAGGGTAGTTGTCTAGAAAACATCACCGTAACCTTGTTTAACGCAGTTCAAGCATGAGTTCAACATATAAAAGAAAATGAAGACCCTCTTACAAAATGGAGGTGACAATTTGACACAGATCTATCCAGCATTCAGAACTTGGGAGGTTTGGCCCAAAAATAATTAAGGACTAGACTGTGACTTGAATACATGACTGCGCAACTAAGAAATCTTCCCTCTTTCCCTTTATGTCACTATATGGGCTACCTACACTTTGGATCTGGGTGCATAAGCAGTAACATGGACTACTTACCTACTATTTCCCAGAGCAGGTGTACAGGGAAGACAGACAAAGAGTTGACTCTAACTCTCTCTATTCATTGGCCAAAATGTCTAAACCTGTTCTGAAGGAAGAATAACTTAGTATAGGCCAGATGTAAGTTACTACTGCCTGGGAGCAGACAGAAAACAGGGGATGACTTGTGGCTCAGAGGTATATCCTGACTCACAATACCACATAGGGCTATTTCTGCGGTGGTGCAACTTTTGCACGACTCCTTGCTTAGAGTTGCACCTAAAGGCACCATATAACCCTCAATTTGACAAAGAAATAGAGGAAACAAGTAAGAGTAAACTTCACTTTCACAGCAACACTTATCTCCTACTCCGTGGGAGTAATACCATGTAGGTGCAAACCCTCTAATAAGGGTGTGTACAGGACTGCTATGGACCAAGTTAAATATCACAAGGCTTTCCTTTCTTAAGGGGAGAGAACTATGAAAGATTCCTCCAATGAAAGACAAGTTTATCTATAATACAACTGAAAAATAAAGCTTTTAAGTTTCCTTCACCCACTCTCTGGAACTCATGAACCCCATAGACCCTTCAAGTCAGAGTGTGGTGGCAAAAAACACTTCACTGTGGAAAATCCCAACTATCAGACTCATAGGGGTTATTTCTGATTCTTATCGGGGGAAAATGTAATTTAAGCATTTTAATCTCAGCTCTCAAAAACAACAACAAAAAATGAAGATGATAATTCCATAAAACATAGTTCAATAGTTTTAACTATGTTGTGTTTATATATTTAAACCAAAGATACATAAAATATCACGTGTTTCACAAGCCTACACAGCTCTTCAGAAAGCTATTGTTAACATTTATTTTGATCACCTTTGCAGCTTCCCATCGCTGGTGCAGAATGAAAACTAATTAAATGTAAACCAGAGAGGTATTTTGTAAACCTTTCTGTTTACCTAACATGACAACTGGAGGGAATAGGAGAAGCACAGCTGCAATTAACAAATTATAGAAATGTTGCAATGGTGATAATTAGGTACTGAAAAAGTTGATTTAGTTCCACAGCAATTTCCACTGGATGTAGTCATTTCAAGAATCTATAAAGGGCTGATCAAATGTTTTGCTTTCTTTTTGCAGCATTAGAATATGCCTAAGAGGCAGGTCCAAATAACAGGCTAAATAATTAGAGTTACACTTTATTTTCTCTGAAGTAGAAAGAAATTGCACAGCTACCAAGCCTAACAGTCAACCTGCTTTTCATTTGTTTGTTTTACTTATGTGCAATGTGTCCCAGCACAACATTGTTAATTGTGAGCAATCCAATATATTTGACTACAAAGCAAAGCAGCCCAGAGTTCAGTCATTGCTTCCACGGTATTTCTCAAAGGTGATTTATGTAAGAAATGAAACTTAAGAAAAAGTCAATATGGCTGTCACTGGAGGAGAGCAGGCATTAGAGCTAGGTTAAAAAAAAAAAGAGACAGATTTCTGTTGAAGAATACAGTTGTCAGACTTGTAGACCTAATGCACCAAGCATGCAAGATGTGTCATGTTCCCAAATCGCTGCACTTGTAGCTGGCATTTTAGAATGAATTAGGTGGGTGGACAACAAGTACTGCGTATCCTTAAAGCTTGAAGGAAGAGACCACTTCAGATCCCCCTACATGTCTTTTTCCCTTTAGGTAATAAATTTTTTCCAGGAAAAGGTCAGGCCAGTGTGACAGAAAATCATTTTGATTTGAAGGCTGTTAGAAGTCACATCCTAGCATGCTTGACTTGGCTGCCTGGGTGCAAAACCCCACACTTAAAAACAAACAAGAAAAAGGAAACAGAAGCAAAATCTTTTTGCAAAGATAGTCACATCTACAATATAATGGAGGAGAAGAACTGAAGAACTAGAACAGTAGTAACACCAACCCAAAATATCAAGGGTCCAATCATGAATTGCCTTCTTTCTCCCCTGCACTGGCTACTTGCTTGCTTTACTGGTCTGTACACTAGACGATGAGCAGTCACTTCAGGGCCACTATACACTTTCCCATACAGGTGGGCATGGAGTGAGCAGAAACCTGGCTCTAATCTCTCCAGACGTGCTAGCTAGCGAGCACAGCTGAGCTAGCATCTAGGTGAGGTAAGCAGTGCCAAATATAGGGGTGGCACAGCTTATTTTCTTCCACCCCTAGTCTGATGTGGGGGCAGCATAGCTACATGTTGTCCCTTACTCAGTGTTCTTGTAGCCTCAAACCACTTAAAATAAAGCTTCTTAGAAGCCCTGATTTACCATATTTCTTACTAAACAAGAACACCTGGTCTGATCTGCAACTAAAAGGAAATGGCAAATGTTAACAAAAAATGATCTGGTTACAAACTAGTCAACCTTACGTTATATTACTCTGAACTGTTAATTAAACTCTTTTTATAACTCTCTCCTGTGTCTGCCTGGGGGTCATACCTTTAAATTACCTTTTAATGGGAAATTGATGTGAACAGCATGCAGCCACCAGACCAGGAAAATGTGTCCCCATTCTTAGGATGTATGCTATATGTCAATGGACATGAGGGGTTCATGCAGAATTGTTACCCTCTATTCTTGGTGGCATGAATGAAAATTAACTGACTGTCAGGAAAGGCACACAGAACTGTAACATGAAGATAGAAAATGAGCAATGCGCAGAGATCTGAGAAATGAACACAGGATAAGTGGGATAACTATGAAAAAAGGGCAAAAATAGCCACTGGAAATATCTGAAAGTATATTCAACTAGACAAACAGGTCCAGGAACAACGTGGCTCTCATTCATCTATTGATTCACTGCAGTTACACAAGGGACGAATTTGGCATGATATTTTTTTTTAAATGACACACACAATACTTAGATGTATGCTGTAATGTTTCTAAGCTTTTCTATCAAGCAATGTACACTTAAAAAGATTAACTGCTACAAGTACATGACAGATTAAAAGAGTCAAGGAGATTACTGAGAAGGTGAGCAGCTACAACATCTCAACCCCCACCAAAAAAAAAGAATAAAGTGGAGATTGTTTTATTTTACAGGAATAAAGAACGGACCTGGGAATAAAAAGTTAAAGATGAACCATTAGCTCTGAAACCTTTTTTATTTCATTATTATGGCTGCCCTACTAACATAACAGTAAAAATTATTTTGACATAAGCATGGTTTTTAGCACCATAAAGTTGTTTTACAAAAGAGATACCAATTTTTGCTTGCTTTATCTGCTTCTAAGAAAATCTAGATGAAGTACCATGACATTAGCTTCATCTCTGTAAAACAGATGAATGGTACAGAGCATAAAGTCATTTAAAATAGGGCACCCTTTGAAGGAAAATAAAAACATCTAAAGTTGAGCCAAACTCTGCCCTGACTTTTTAGCACACAGAACTCCTAAGAAGCCAATATGTTGCACAGAGCATAGGTGAGAGAAGAATTTGGCTCAAATAATGACTAACAGAAGTGGATACCAGCTAAGAATTCTAATGCTACGAAGATGACAATTCTCAGCACAGTCACCCCTTTCTTAACATATCAAATAGCAATAACAGCTCCTTCTTCCTTCTTGAATACAGTCAGCCAAACCCCTGGTTCAACTCCAGCTGCTTTATAAATCAGAACAACCCTGAAGGTGCTCCAATTTATGCGAGAGGCCAGACAACCCCAGGAATAGAGGAGCATAAAATCTGAACTGTGGTGTAAACAACAGTTATCAGTACTGTTGTTTTAAATATGTGCACAGACACATGTAACATCGTCTCCTAGCCATCTTTCATTGGTAAACCAGTTCTTTCTTCAGGCTAAAATAAGAACAAAAGAAAGATTTTTTTCAAAGTTACTGTACAGATTTAGCCGTTGGCTAAAAGACCTTTGTTAACATTCAAAGCAAAAACTGTAAGCCTCAGAAACCCAGTGAAATCTCACACCCTCAAACTCTGATGTTTATTATGGAAATGATGATTACAGCTGTATCAGGGCTGTGTCGCGCGGTGTACCTCAATTCCTAGTCATTCCAAAATAACCACTGCATATTTACTGTGTAGACTCGAAGTTCATCAGATCTAATTCAGCAAAGGCTTGCCTCAAATCATAAGGCTAGATGTTGTTTCTGGTTATGAGCCCACAGTGGGAGACAGAAAAGTAGTGAGAACCCCCCTTCACCTTCTGCTGCTGAGCAGACGATCTGGAGCTTGGGTCTGTGCCGATAAAATAAATATAAAAGACAATTTGGCACTTCACATCCTATTCCTCCCCTATTGTGAAGGGCCAGCATGAGAGGAGATGATAATCTGCTGCTGGTATTGGCTGAAGACCTATTACTAACCCCCTGGAGCAAGAGGGAAGCAAGGAGGGAATCGTGGCTATAAACTGTATAGTCTGAAGAAAAATCTCTCAAATCTTGTTTTGCAGTGGGATTCTGAGAGTGAATGACAGGCAAATTCTTTCCTATTATCTCTCTCTCAAAAAAAGTTATATTACAAAACTGCATTACATGTGAGTGTTCACTTCCATACCATGTTTCAGGACTGACAACATGCTCTCCAAGATTCAACTTGTGACATCCAGAGGTTTGTAACCATGTTTGTCTTTACTGACCCTATACTCCAGTAACCCCAGAAACAGCAGGAAATCAGTTTTCTTTGCAGATAAGCTAAGCAAAGGGCAGCATGTGGCCTGGTTTCATTTGGCCATCAGACTTCTGAACGAGATCTCAAATAAGAGAAAATAAACCACCAAGTTCCCCTGCTAGAAAAGATGCTGCCCAGAGAAAACTCAGCTGCTAAGATTCCAGCATACCTAGTAATTTTGCACTGGATGAGTGGAACATTTGAGTGCACAAAATCAGTTGGAAACAAAAGAGTGCACAGCATGTAACTTCCAAATGGTTAAAGGCATACAAAGATATGAAATAGGATGTAAACATATCTTCTTGGAATCCAGAGAGGTAAACTACAAAAAGCATCCTTTTTGTGCAGGGGCTATCTGTAGTGGATTCTCTCTCAAAGTACCTGCCTCTGCTGTTTGCTATCAGAGCAACTAAAGCTTCACGGAATGGTACTATAGAAGGAAAAAAATGTCCTGTTCACTATACAGACACTTTGCCCTTTTTGGCGGGGCCTTAGTAGGCAACTAGGTTTTTTTAGTGGCGATGCTGGGAAAGTAACTTTTAATAGGCAATCAGTTATAACTGTAACAAGTTACTGGAAAATTTTTGTAGACAGTTCCAGTTCCAAATTACTTGGAAATGTAATCAGCAGCAGTCATTTACTTCTAGTTACTTTTTCTTACATTGCATATTGTAGTGACACTTTGCAAAGAATAAGACTGAAGAAACACACGAGTTCTCTCCCCTTAGGAAACCAAGAAAATTCAGAAACATAGTAAAGGATTCAAGACAGTACTGGCTGCCATTTCAAATGATTTATAGCAATTATTGTTGCATTGCACTCTATATTTTGTGAATCTCTTTAAAATATTTTGGGCTAAAAAATGCTACAAAAATGTAAGATATAACATGAGAAAATATTAGTGCTGATAGCTATAGTACAGCAGAAAAATTCCATTTTTTTTTTTTTAATATTAAGGTCCACAATCCCTTTACAACAGGGTTTTTAATCTGCTGTAAGATTTGGGGGTAAAATCAGACCTCCCTATCACTCGCAAGCAGGAAAAGACCCTCCTCCTAAAGAGCTCACTGTTTGAGACAACATGTTTATGGTTAAAATATTTTTACTTTCTACAGAGAACCTAGCTGACAGAAATATGGATGCCTCTGACTAGCCAAGAAGGCTAATTTAATTTATAGGGTACAACGGCAATTCTTTCGGTGGCGCTAAAGCAGGGGTGGACAAATTTTTGGTCCGAGGGCCACATCTGGTTGGGAAAATTACATGCAGGGCCATGAATGTAGGGCTGGGGCAGGGGGTTGGGATGCGGGGCGGGGGGGGGAGTGCAGTGTGCAGGAAGGGGCTCAGGGTAAGGGGTTGGGGCACAGGAAGGGTACGGGGTGCAGTGGGGGGGCTCAAGGCAGGGGATTTGGGTGGAGGAGGGGTGCAGGATGCAGCAGGGAGCTCAGGGTAGGGGGTTGGGATGCAGGAGGGGTGGGGCAGGGGCTAAAGGCAGGGAGTTGGGGTGCAGGGAGGGTTCGGGGTCCAGGCTCTGGCCCGGCCCCGCTTACCTTGAGCGGCTCTGGGGTGGCAGCAGCACACAGTGGGGCTAAGGCAAACTCCCTGCCTGTCCTGGGCCCATGCCGCTCCCAGAAGCGGCCGGTACCACATCCCTGCTGCTCCTGGGGAAGGGGCAGAGGGCTCCGCGCGCTGCCCTCGCCTGTGGGTACCTTCCCTGCAGCTCCCAGTGGCCAGGAACAGGGAACCACAGACAATGGGAGCTTTGGGGGAGGTACACGCAGGCAAGGGCAGCGTGCGGAGCCCTCTGCCCACCCCCCCAGGGGCCACAGGGACTGGTGCTGGCCGCTTCCGGGAGCGGCGCGGGGCCAGGGCAGGCAGGGAGTCTGCCTTAGACCTGCAACACCACAGGGGTGGCAATCCCACGGGCCAGATCCAAAGCCCTGACGGGTCAGATTTGGCCCGCAGGCCATAGTTTGCCCACCCCTGTGCTAAAAGGCATGTTATAAGTGAGATGTCAAGGCTGTGCCATGTGTATGAGCAGATAGTGCATCTGTGAATATGCTTCATGCAAAAGGTCTCTTGTAAGGTATCATTACAAAGCTTCTCTTAAGGAGCATTTGCTGTTTGGACAGAAATCTTTTCCTTCTGATGTACCCAGGATACTCAGCCTTTCAGCATAGTGATTTTAATTTCCATAGTGAAACCTTCTAGAAGAAATTCTAAGACATGTTTTGCCTGCAGTGATAGAGTGGTACCCTATAATCCTTGCACCAATACATGTATTTCAGCCAACTACTGGAATAAGGCCTATTTAAAAAACTATGCTTAGATCCAGAAATATGCCAACCCACATTGTATAAGTTTCTTCTTCAGATATTGACTTTCAAAAGCAAAGCAGCAAAGCTCAGGCTGTCAGTGTCTGGATGCAGGATGTTTGTTTGTTTTATGTTTGTGTATAATGACTAGTCTGATGGAGCCCAAGTCCTTGTTTGGGGCCACTAAAAGCCACCATAATACAAATATATTAAATAAAATAACATATCACAGTGGCTTTGTTGCTAATTTACTAGGTCACAGAACCCTGGTCCTTAGACAATATAGGACTGCTAGTATAACAGGTTCATTGCCCTTCTTTATTTTCTGTCATGTCATCTGCACCACAGGAAAAGAGAAAAAGGTACACAGAAAAGATGTTGACCCCTGGATCCCATTATGTAGAGAAGGAACAACGGGCTGAGGGAGTGGGGAGGTGTCTCACCGCTAGTCCTGAAGTAAATGGGTCACATCATCAGTCTACTAAAAGGACTGACTGGAGATGGAAATACTTCTGGATGCAGACTTCATTTCACCTGTTGCAAACTTTCCCTGCTAAAACAATCTATGTTTGTTTTCAACTGCTCTTGAGGTACAAGTGTGATGTTGTACTCCATATGTTTTATGGAAATATGCTTATAAGTGTGAATATAATGTAACTGGAATATGCTTCATGCAAAAGGTCTCTTGTAAGGTATCATTACAAAGCTTATAATCTACTGAGTGTGTTCATCCTACTTGTTTGCATGTATTATTTCTATGTCTGGAGTTAGGAGAATAAGATATAATCTTAGGTTTCAGAGTAACAGCCGTGTTAGTCTGTATTCGCAAAAAGAAAAGGAGTACTTGTGGCACCTTAGAGACTAACCAATTTATTTGAGCATGAGGTTTCGTGAGCTACAGCTCACTTTTGCATCCGATGCAGCATCCGATGAAGTGAGCTGTAGCTCACGAAAGCTCATGCTCAAATAAATTGGTTAGTCTCTAAGGTGCCACAAGTACTCCTTTTCTTTTTAAGATATAATCTTGTATTACTGATGTAAACACATTAAGTGGAAGCCATTAAGGGTGCTTCAGAATCAATGAACTGTGAATGGGTTTGTTTACCTGCAAACCTCCCTGGGTACAGGCCAGCCCTGGAGGAATGAAGAATGAGGTCTCACAGGACATGTGACCATGTCACAGGATACTGGTATCCATCTTAAACCTGGTGCTTTTCCATTTAGAAGGAGGGGGCGGATCCAGAGAGACAGAGGGTTCCCACCTTGGGCCAAAGCTATAAAAGGGGGTGGAGCAGAACAAGGGGGGTCCCAGTCATTACAAAGCCCCTGCTTTTCACCCAAGATGCCTGCTGGAACTAACAAGGACTGTACCAGGGGAAAGGATTGGGCTCAGACTAGGAAGGGGTCTAGTCTGTGAAAGACGCTTATTGGAACATCTAAGGGTGAGATATTATCTGTATCAGTTTCTTAATGTATTAGGTTTAGACTTGCGTGTTTTTGCTTGGTGACTTACTTTGTTCTGTCTATTATTACTTGGAACCACTTAAATCCTACTTTTTATACTTAATAAAATCACTTTTGTTTATTAATTAACCCAGAGGAAGTGATTAATACCTGGGGGAGCAAACAGCTATGCATCTCTCTATCAGTGTTATAGAGGGCAGACAATTTATGAGTTTACCCTGTATAAGCTTTATACAGAGTAAAACGGATTTATTTGGGGTTTGGATCCCATTGGGAACTGGGTGACTGAGTGCTGGAGATAGGAAATCTGCTGAGCAGTTTTTGGTTGAAGTCTGCAGCTTTGGGGGCATGGACCAGACCCGGGTCTGTGTTGCTAGAGGCTAGTGTGTCTGGCTCAACAAGGCAGGGTTTTGGAGTCCCAAGCTGGCAGGGAAAATGGGCAGGTAATTCCAGCATGTCAGGTGACAGTCCCAAGGGGGGTCTCTGTGACCGAATCCATCACAACAAGGTTGTTTAGTAATAGCAGATTATGCTCTGCCCATGTGAGCACAAGTCCAGTTTCTGAGTTAAAATTTTCAAAAGCAACAAAGGCCCTGATTTTTAAAGGTATGTAGGTGTTGCTGTGCTCAGTGTCACAACACCTCATTGATTTAGTAGCCTAAATTTCATTTTCAAAAGGGATTTAGGCACATCAGTGTCTAAACTCCACTGATTGTTGATGGGATTTAGACTCCTAAGGGGCTAAATCTCTCTTGAAAATAAGATGTAGATTTCTAAATCAGTTAGGCATTGTGACACAGCAATGCCAAAATATCTTTCAAAATCTGGGCCTACATGACTTAGGCTATTTTGAAAATTTTACCTATCATCTTTGTTTAGTATAAAATGGAACTGTTTTTCTTTTTCTGACTGATTAAGAAGCATTTTTTACATTTACCAGCAAATAATAATAAAACTATCCCCTGTGGAACAGAAGGCATTTTTAGAAAAGTAGCCTATCAAGATTTAACAACATAGAGGATAGGCAAAGAGCAGCCCAGCATAGAAAAGGATGGCATTGCCTTGTTCGTGCTCTAAGCAACACTTGACAGCACAAGAAGGATTCAGATTCAACATATAAAGAAGTATAATAGAGTAGAACCTCAGACTTACAAACACCTGGGGAATGGAGGTTGGTTGTAACTCTGAACAAAACATTATGGTTGTTCTTTCAAAAGTTTACAACTGAACATTGACTTAATACAGCCTTGCAACTTTACTATGCAGAAGAAAAATGCTGCTTTTAACCATCTTAATTTAAATGAAACAAGCACAGAAACAGTTTCCTTACCTTGTCAATCTTTTTTTAAATTTTCCCTTTATTTTTTAGTATTTCACATTTAACACAGTACTGTACTGCTGTATTATAGTTGCCTTTTTTTCTTTTCTGTCTCTGCTGCTGCCTGATTGCATAATGCCAGTTCCAAATGAGCTGTGTGGTTGACAGGTCAGTTCATAACTCTGGTGTTTGTAACTCTGATGTTTTACTGTATATGCAAACATTATCTGCCTTTTTTGGCATTTTCCTCCCCAAAATGTTATATTTCTGCAAGGTGGGACCTCTATAAGGAAATTACTTATTTGCATCACAAAGTTTCATTTGCAATTATAATGACCTATACCTCTTTATTCCATGTGGAAAATATGGCATTCCATTTTTAATGATCCCTTGCTTCAGTCTTAGCTTATTACATCATCTTCATGACTTTCAGTTCTGCTTCTGTTGTGCATGTGTTTCCAAGTTGTCCTTGGTCTACCCTGTCATCTCTTGCATTGGTGGATTCCAGTCCAGTGCCTGTCTTATGTTGTTTCCTCCATGTGTGTCCTAGCAATTCTCCATTTTTGTTCCATAATTTCCTGTCCTATTAGTTTTTGTTTCCTTCTCCTCCAAAGCTCTTCATTTGTGATCTTTTCTAGCCATCTGATGTTAAGACTTTGTCTAATGCAGCTATTTATAAAAACTTGGAGTTAGGATAATATGGTCTTGATACGTCTCCAGTTTTCAGTGCCGTATAATAAGGCAGAATTTACAATGTTGTTAAATATTCAAAGTTAAGTTCACAGGGAAAGGTTTCTATTTCTCCAATCTGCTTTAGGATTGCAAAGGCATGTCTGGCTTTTGCTATTCTAGCTTTAATATAATCATCTATTCCTCCTGTTTTGCTTAGGATGCTCCCAAGATATGAAATGTCAAAACTTTTCTATGTCAATCCCAGAAAGTGTTATTGGTGTTTCTTGTTGGGTGTTACTTTTCATGGTTTTAGTTTTCTCTGTATTGATTTTCAGCACTACTAACTGTGAATAAGCCTGGAGATAGTTTGTTTTTGCTTGCATATTTCTGTGAGTATGAGACAGTTGGTTGATGTCATCTGTAAAGTCAAGATCTTCTAGTTTCTGTATGAAAGTCCATTGTGTATCTTGGTTGTTGTGTCATCCTTGTTACCCAATCCATTACCAGTAGGAAGGTTATTGGGTGACAGGATATTCTTGTCTGATGCCAGTAATTACCTTGAATGGCTTAGCCAATTCATTATGTGTTACTTGACAAATCATATTTTCTTAAGAGCCCTGAAAGATATTCATAAATTTCTGAAGGAATCCTTAGTGACTTAGCAACTTCCATAAAACTCTTCTAGTCATTGAGTAGAAGACAGTTTGGAAATCTCTGAAATTCATATAGAGTGGTGACTGCCATTTGATTGACAGTTCTATGACAATATGTAGGGATATAATTGGATCTATGCATGATTTCTCCTGTCTGAACCCTGCCTATTCTTGTCATAGCCTTGATTCTACTGCTTTCTTCAGTCTGTTCAGGATAGCAATTGGGATGGACAGCAACTGAATGCCCCTCCAGTTTTTTGCACTGACTAAGGTCTCCTTTCTTTGGCAGCTTCACTATATGACCATTTTTCTATTGGTTCAGTATTTTTTCCTTCTTCCTATATTTTTTATAAGAGGCCTATCAAAATATCTACTCTGTTCTTCAAGTCTACCTTAAGTACCTCCACTGGGATGTTGTCCGGACCTGCTGCCTTTCCACTTTTTAACAGATTGACTGTTCCTCTCTTATATTCTAGAGATAGGTTCTAATTTGACATCAAGATCTTCGCACTCCTCTATGTTTTAACTACTGGTTTGCTGTTCAATAATTGACTGTAATAATGCCTCCATATATTTAATTGTTCTGAAGTCTTTGTTGTCAAATTGCCCCCATTGTCTTGGACTGATCAATAGGTGTTTCCTTCTTCCTGTCTAGTGATACTGCACAGTGTCTTCATGTCATCATGAGTTGCAGCAATTTGTGCATCTGTTGCTATTTTGTCTATAAAATGCTGTTTGTCTCTTCTGGCATTCTTTTTGACTCTATTTCTTTGTGGCACATTCCTCCTGGAGTCACTGGTTCCATGTTCTTGTTCTTGCTTGATTTAGTTTCAGTTTAATTTTACATCTTCTTCAGTTTTCTGCCATGTATCCTCAGATAACCATGCATTGTTGTGTTTCTTTATCAATCCCAGCACTTCTTCAGAAGTTTTGGTGAAAGTTTCCTTTACACGTTTCCATTTGCCTTCTACTGTTCCATTGTCCTCATTTTCAAGTGCCTGGTATCTGTTTGATAGTGCAATTCCAAACTCTTGTTATGTTGTCATTTATTTTAGCATCATGATGCTACAACGTGAGCATCTGTTTTTCAGTTCTCTTTTTTTCCTTTTTTATTCTCAATTTAGCTACCACTAATGCATGGTCCATTCCCACAACTTTCCTATCCCTGCTATATAACACCCTCTAAAATTCTTCTGCATTTATGCAAAATTGTAATGTGGTTTTCTAATCTGAGGCCACATTATTTGTTTGCAGTTATAATGCTCCATAGAAAAACTAAACAACAACAATTCTAATTTTGCAAGCTTGCTTATATGCTATCCATCAAGAGGGAGTCAGGTTTTTTATAAGAAACATGATCAGTGATTTCTTAATTTTATATGGTGATGTTTGTATTTCTAGATCACTTCATGTAACTGAAGTTTTTTACTTTCAGTAGCCATATTAAAAAAATCAAGCAAACAAAAAGTTTTTAAAAAGGAATGGTAACCCAGAAATGCTCTGAGAAACCTAATTTCTGGACCACAAAGAACCTCATTTCTGTCCCAGGTTTACCATTGTTTCCACAACATGCATTACTACACACATAAGATCAAAGCTGTTTGCAAGTAAAGATTATTTTGAAGGAGTCATCTACTAATCTGATCAGCCATAAAAGCTATTACATTCAGTTTAGAACTTGTATTTGGGTTAACTTTCTCATGGTTCTATCCTGTATCCTAGTACATTCCCTAGCAATTGTGCCCCTTAGGATGTGTGTATGAGGGAAATGAGAGTAGAGGGGAGGATGTGGGAGGTGTGTAATACTAAAGGTTTTAACTTAACTTCATACTACCCATTTTATGAGGGTGATCTGGGGATCCAAGAAACTGGACAGTGAAAAATGGCAGAAGCTATACAAGTTTTTATCACAAGAAAAGGCATGGGCACTAGAGGGAGCTCATACCTTTACAGTGAAAGAAATATACAACATGTAATATATGTCATACATACATATACACAATGTGGCAAGATGGCCGATGTTAGTCTGGTGAGTCCTGTGCTTTTCTTGGTGGGGAGCTAAGATGCCACCCTTTGCCCTTGCTCTTGGGTGCCGATAGCCCCGCTACTAACCCGGGAAGGTGGTAGAGGAGGGAAGCAGGGGAGGGGTCTGGGTTCCCTCCTCGCTCTAAGTCCCAGCCTCTCTCAACCCCTGCAGGGTTCTTACCCTCATCCCCCTTAGGTGGGGTTACCCTCAGTCCTCAGATGCTGGGGGGCAGGGTCTCCCTTACTTCAGTACTCAGGTCTTCCAAATCTCTCAACACACCTCCAAACTCTAACCCTCTTTCCTTCCTCTTCCCCCTCTGTCTGCCTGAAGCAAGGGGTTTTATTAGGTTCCTAACAGGGCCTTGATTGACTGCACATGCTCCAATTAACCAGCAGCCACCTTCCCTAGTCTATAGGGAACCACGCCTTAATTAGCCATGAGCTTATATATTTCCCCTCAAGCACTCTCCCACTGCTCCCTGGCTCTCCTGTATCACAACAGATATAAGATTCACAAACATATTGGATGTACAGTACCCAGATATTACATACCTAAATCATTTAAAAAAATGCTCTGTAGTCATATTTTCCATATCTCTGTACCAAATACTTTTTAACAACACACACAAGGTGTTGGCTTCTTCCTGTTATCACTTTTGTAATAACTGAGACCTACTAGTCCTACCCCAGTTGTAAGTTTAAATGTTGAAAAGTGGGTAAAAGGTCACAAAGTGGCTGGAGGGCAGATGGACTGAAAGGAGTTGAGCTCCATCATCCAGCTACAACCTCCATCATCTCTTGGGATCCTGGGTTAAACTTTGGGACCTTCCATTGTCCTGATCCTGAGAGCTGTTCCTGACCAGACTGGGCCAGAAAGAGAGAAAACAATGACAACATTACTTTTACCAGCTTCAGGTAAGTCGTGAGCAAATCCTGGAATGTTCCTGCTTTCATTCACTGTCCCACCATGTGTTGTTTTCCTTCCCCAACTTTATTTCTTCTCTCTCTCTCTTTGTCTTCTATTTTATAAGAGCCTGGCTTAGCCAGCCAAGACTGTCTCTCTCTCTTTCTCAATTCTGCAATGAGCCCATGACTAGAGAGACACTTAAAAGCAAAACCCTAAACAGCCTGAAGCTGGTACAAGTTTGCCAGGTCTCAGAGTGGCTGATCAGACTGTGTGCTGGGCCTGTGTATCTCCAGCAGTGAGGCTTCAAGTCCAAATCAGTACCAGAGACAGAATCTGCATTTTCCATCTCTGCTGTTCTTTCCTCTCTCTTTTTGTGTGAGTTTGTCTTGTTTTATCTTCAAGAAAACAGGACTGGACTTTAACAGCAGCAGCAAAAAGAACAGTTCCAGACCGTCTGTGATGGCGCAGAGAGGCCCACACTATCAAGGTGGGGGGAGTGGGTTAAGGAGGCTGACAGACAGGCTCCCTGGTAGTAATGAAACAGTTAGGGAAACCTGTGGACCCAACTGGCCCCACCTGGCCCCACCCTGCTACACCTGCAGCCAATGTCAGGTGTGGAGAGGGAAGGTAAGAGGAGAGGGCCTGGGCTCAGTTCAGGGCTGACCAGGAAGGAGGACAGAGCTCTGTTTCTCTTCATGGGAGAGAAGCCTGAGAAAAAAATCTAAAGGAAACAGGAGTTCAGGAGAGCTGTCAGTTTCTCAAGGAGACAATATTAAAGACACAACTGCAAACTATTCCAATGCAAAGGAAAGATAGGAAAAAGCCAATATGGCTCCCTCAGGAGCTCTTTAACGATGTGAAAATCAAAAAGGAATCCTATACTATTGAATATTTTCATTAATGATTTGGACAATGCATTGGAGAGTGTGTTTATAAAATCTGTGGATGACATGAAGCAGGGAGGGGGATTGCAAGCACTTTGGAGAACAGCATTAGAATTCAAAATAATCTTTTTGACAAATTAGAGAATTGGTGTGAAATCAACAAGATGAAATTAAATAAAGACAAGGGCAAAGTACTTCATTTAGGAAGGAATAATCAAATGCATAACTACAAAATAGGGAATAACTGGCTAGGTGGAACTATTGCTGACAAGAATCTGGGGGTTATTATAGTGGATCACAAATTGAATATGAGTCAACAAGGTGCAGTTGCAAAAAAGATTAATATCATTCCCGGGGTATATGATCAGGAATGCTGTATGCAAGACATGGGAAGTAACTGTCCTGCTCTACTTGGCACTGGTGAGGTCAGAGTACTATGTTCAGTTTAAGAAACATATAGACAAATTGTAGAGAGTCCAGAGGAGAGCAACAAAGGCAATAAAAGGTTTAGAAAACCTGACCTATGAGGAAAGGTTAAAAAATGTGTACATTTAGTCTTGAGAAATGAAGTTTGAAGGGGGACCTGTTAACAGCCTTCAAATATGTGAAAGGTTGTAGGCAGCATTGGAGATTTAGGTTAGATATTAGAAAAAACTTCCTAATTATAACAGTAGCTAAGCTCTAGAATAGGCTTCCAAGAGAGGTTGTGGTTATCACTGGAGGTTTTAAATACAGGTTGGGCAAACACCTGACAGGGATGATTTAGGTTTACTTGGTCCTGCCTAAGCACAGGGGGCTGGACTTGACGATTTCTCAAGGTCCCCTCCAGTCCTACTCTGATACCTGCGAAGGGAAATCGGCAGAAGCATACACTGTTTTGGAAACAAGTTCTGATTAGAAGGCTGGGCCCAAATAAAGGTTTGTGAGATGAAACTGGCTTAGAGTTGTGTTTGTTCATGTTTCTGATTACCTTTGAACTTCAACATCCCGAAAAGGGTAGGATGGAAGGGCGCTTTGGCCAGAACAACAAAGCACCACTACCCTAACCTTAGAAAGACAAAAAAGCCTAGTGTCAATACACAGCGGGGTGAACTGTGCCCTGAAGAGCGACATGGGAGCGCTGAGTTTTTCTCTTTTTCTCAAAAAAGACAGGTAACACCATCTACAAATTTCAGAGTAGCAGCCGTGTTAGTCTGTCTTCGCAAAAAGAAAAGGAGTACTTGTGGCACCTTAGAGACTAACAAATTTATTTGAGCATATGCTTTCGTGAGCTACAGCTCACTTCATCGGATGATGAACTCCATCTACAAAGGTTGTCAGAAAGGGGTTTTCCTAAAAAAATCTGTCCACAACTAAAGGAAAAAGGAATGAGGAATATTGATAAAAGTCTGTCTTAATCATTCCATTTGAAATGCTTTAATTTTTATTCTCTTATTTTTCTTTAATAAAAGGTTATAAATATGTTTAATGGCAGTTGTTGTCATGAGACTAAGCAACCCAAGGTTTCTGTACTCCAAACCCTCAGCCATGTTTAACTCTTTAGTGTTGTACAGTGACAGGGCCAGGTTATCACCTTTGACTCTGTGCCCATTTATCCCATCAAGTTAATACATCACTCCATTTAGATTTGTTCATCAGTTATAGAAATATTCAAAGATACAATTCAATAATATGCCTTCTGGGGACAAACCCAATAATAATTTGTATTTTAAGGGCACAAGAGTAGAAATACAGCTCCCAATATAAAAGTGTGCATAGATCCACATTTGTGAATGCAAACCTTGTTTTTGAATGTAATGGTATCTATTACGAAAACAGTTTAAATGAATTTGCCTTGCTGCATTAACCATGCAAAGACCAATTATTTAAAACAGATTTCAGTCCCCTGTGTCATACTGCTATGACAAAGCCATTCTTAAGAAGCCTTAGTGACACCTGCAAAATATTTTCCATACTGGATTATATCAATACACATTGGTTCTCCCTTCCTCCAAACATTATAGAGAGTGAAAGACAGAGAGTGAGTTGAAAATCCAGGTTACCATTGACTACAAGGAATGGCAAAACTTGAACACTTAAACTTTTGTGGAGACCAATTTAAAAGAATAAAAAACCTTTCTAAAAACAAAATCTATAATATGGGCCATGAATTTTAAAAAAATAATTGGCTCCTATTTCTTCTTGATGCCCCAGGCCAATCCTTTTGCCGTACAATGAACCTCCTGTTGATTTCAAAGGCAGCTGTACATGCCTACTTGAGGGCAGAACCCAGCCCTTAGATAGCTGGGGAAGGATGCCTTGCAAGATTTCATCAATGACACCTGAAACATTTTGTCAGAATCTCATCTTCGTTTGCTCTAATCTTTTAGCAGCTATGGTGTCAGTATCAGGTACAATTCATTCAGATGGTGTGCCAGGCCCTGAAACAGGAGATTCTGTTTACAAGCTTATCAAATTGATGCTACTGTAGTCGGAGCAATTGGGTTAAATTGCTTTTTCTCCGTGAGCATCAGCCACCAGTCTAAAAATAACATAAGTTTTAGGAAGAAGTGTTACCTGCAGTGATGTTTTCTAAAACAAAGGATAGTGACCAAGAAACACTGGAATTTTCATTTGCATGTAATGTAGCATTTTAGCATTCAAAGGCGTTAGCCATCACAAGACACCAACTGTGGTTGTCTGAGTATTGGCTACAATGTGCAGCAAGGAAGAACATAAGAATGGCCATACTGGGTCAGACTAGCCCAGTATCCTAGTCAGTATCCATTATCCATCTACCCCTGTATCCTCTCTTCTGTCAGTGACCAATGCCGGGTGCGTTAGAATGAACAGAACAGGTAATCATCAAGTGATCCATGCCCTGTCACCCATTCCCAGCTTCTGGCAAACAGAGGCTAGGGACACCATCCCTGCCCATCCTGGCTAATAGCCATTGATGGACCGATCCTCCATGAACATATCTAGTTCTTTTTTTTAACACTGTTACGATCTTGGCCTCACAACATCCTCTGACAAAGAGTTCCACAGGTTGACTGTGCATTGTATGAAGAAATATGGATGACCTCATTCACCTCCCAAATGAACATTCTCTTACAAGTGTTGTAGGGGACAAACATTAAAATGAGCTGGTTTTACTGTCACATGGGCATGTGCATGACAGCTCTGGTAGCACCTCTAATCTGACCTGTGCTGCCTCCTCTGCTCTGTCTGAAGCATATGGGCAGAGCAAAGGAGTGGAGCGCTGATTATAGGAGTATTCATCACTTTGCCTGATACAAAAGCAAGTACTCTTTTGATTAGCACTCAGCTCCTCAATTTGTCAAAGTGTATTAGCAAAGCAGAATGATCTCAATATGTTATTTTCATTGCATGGTAGACTACTATAACTGCAGTTTCAGAGTAGCAGCCGTGTTAGTCTGTATTCGGAAAAAGAAAAGGAGTACTTGTGGCACCTTAGAGACGAACAAATTTATTTGAGCATAAGCTTTCGTGAGCTACAACTCACTTCATTGGATGCATTCAGTGGAAAATACAGTGGACAGATTTATATACACAGAGAACATGAAACAATGGGTGTTACCATACACACTGTAACGAGAGTGATCACTTAAGGTGAGATATTACCAGCAGGAGAGCGGGGGGGACGGGACGGACGGACTTCCAATTCAAAGTTGCAATTCTTCAACAAAAAAACTTCAAAAACAGACTCCAAGGAGAGACTGCTGAATTGGAATTAATTTGCAAACTGGATACAATTAACTTAGGCTTGAATAGAGACTAGGAGTGGATGGGTCATTACACAAAGTAAAACTATTTCCCCATGTATTTCCCCGCCATTCCTCAGACGTTCTTGTCAACTGCTGGAAATGGCCCACCTTGATTATCACTACAAAAGATTCCAACCCCCTCCACTCCCCCTGCTCTCCTGCTGGTAATATCTCACCTTAAGTGATCACTCTCTTTACAGTGTGTATGGTAACACCCATTGTTTCATGTTCTCTATGTATATAAATCTCCCCACTGTATTTTCCACTGAACGCATCCAATGAATTGAGCTCTAGCTCACGAAAGCTTATGTTAGTCTCTAAGGTGCCACAAGTCCTCCTTTTCTTATAAATGCAATAAATCCCAACTTCATTGCCCCATGACCCCCTTCTGACAACAAAAATTATAACATGACCCCAGGAGGGGGGACCAAAGCCTGAGCCCTGCTGCCCTAATGGGCCTCAGGCTTCAGCTTTGGCCCTGGGTGGCGGGTCTTGGGCTTCAGCCCCAGGCCCCTGCAAGTCTAATGCCAGCCCTGGTGACCTCATTGAAAAGGGGTCGCGACCCATTTTGGGGACCTGACCCACAGTTTGAGAACTGCTGCTCTAAGCTATCCAACATTTCCTTTAAAATTATTTTTATACACACCCATTTGTGTTTTACAAGAATATACTAAAGTCCCCTTAGAATTAATAAAAACATCTATTGTTGAAATGCCAGTGCTTTAAAAAAAAATTGCCAAAAGCTGTTTTCCAAATCAAATGTACAGAGAATAAAATAAACCCTGTAAAAACAGCTATAAAAAAGGCTACATTTTAAAGCTGTGACACATTTAATAGATCCTATCATACAAAAATATATGTAATGAAATGAACCAATATAACCCTTCCTGGACCCTATTACATTCCCTTTGTGCCACTGGAACTGCAGCGAGACGGCAGCAGGGGATTCCTGTCAGCCTTTTCAGGGCATCCGTCAGAGTTAGAAAGGGGAGAAATGATGACAGAGCCAGAACACGCTATGCTCCAGTGATTGTCTGTCAGAGAAGCAGTCCCCTAGGGGACTGCTCTAGCTGGTGTAATTTACAGCAATCCTTAGGCTGCTCTAAATTATGCTGGGGATAAGTGGACAAGTGGCTGATTCTGTGGAATTTACCACTGACCATTATAAAAAGTATTTTAATTTACTATTTTCAGGGCAATTTTGCTGAAATTTACCCTTTCCCTCTCGAGTCCCTCATGCAGACAGATACAAGTACTAGCTGTGCATCACAATCATATGTATCCATCAAGAATTAACCTGCCTTATAACAAAACATTAAAATTTTTTAACTAATTTTATGAGGGTCACAGTAAGCTCACTGACAGGTTTCAGAGTAGCAGCCGTGTTAGTTGGTATTCGCCAAAAGAAAAGGAGGACCTGTGGCACCTTAGAGACTAGTAAGCTTACTGAAGCCCTAAAGAATCTAAAATTCAATATGTATTTGACTCATCATTTGACTATAACGGCTGGACTCCCCATGATCTATATTTCTTTAAAAGGACAATCCATGTATGCTGTTGAGATGGTCTTTTCTCTCAGCTTTGTTGACACAAATTGCTATTAGAGTTAACAGGAGTTAGGCACAAAGATGGAAGAAACAGTCTCCTTCCAGCCTCTCCCCCTCCGAAATTATTCACTTTGAGATAGTTTTAAATGCACAAGCTTCAATAAAATTCCTTTTCAGGTGACAATAGCAGCATATTTACCACTCAATGAGAGGAATTTCTTCTACATTTTCAAAATGTTGCATGAACATGGACTTTCCCACAAGTCACGTGTCTAACACTCACAAAAACAACATGATTAACAGGGACATATCATTAAAACACAAATACACAGATCCAGCCTGAGGCATTCCATTCCTTTTACATTTTAAATCAAGTCCTTTTTCGACCATCTTAAAAATACCCTTTGAGGTGAATACATAAACATACACTGGACAGTGGGTTACACATTCCGCCTGGACAGGCGCAGCCTATCCCAAGCCCCTGCAGACCATAGCTGCTCAAGTGCTGGATGAACCCCATCTCTGTAAGGGCTGCCATGGTGGCCAGCACACTGAAGACTGAACCAAGGACCATAATACTAAAAGCATGCATCTTTACAGCTTGAACTAAAAGGTCAGGATCCATAGCTAGGGCTGCACCAGACTCCACTGTGGATTGGGAACACATAACCCACACACTGATCAGTGGGTACGCAGGAGCATTTTAATTTTAGATAATGCCAATTTCCAACCACTCCTCCCTAACAAGCAAAAAAAAGGCACAACTGTGAACTCTGTTGCTCCTGCGTCAGACTCCAAGGGAACACTTCACATTGTTTTTCAACCATCCCCTGTCCAGGTCTTGTCACCAGCTTAAATTTCCAAACTGTCATACCTTTGAGACAGCGGAAGGTGGAGGTAGGTGGGGGAAGAATGTGAAAAATGAGTGACTCTGATTGGCCTGCCATATTCCACAAAGAGGACAACAAAAAAGTGGAGCAGATTCCGAGCTGGGTCTCTCAGGAACCTCAGCTCAAAAGGCACAGCACAGGAGAAATGGGGAACAAAGCCGCTTTTTAATCTTTTCGACCAGTGGTTTTCAACCTGAGATCTATGTCACAGGGGTCCAGGAAAGGTTGTATTACCACAAAACAGTGGTTTTCAATCTGTGGTCAGTGGACTCTTGAGGGTCCGCAAACTATATCTAAGATTTCCAAAGGGGTCTGTACCACCATTCAAATGACAAAAGGTTGAAAACCACTGATCTACATGTTCTAGGCTGCTTTGGGGGCTAGTATACAGCATCTGTGGGGTCTTCTCTAATTTACTTCATCTTTCCCATGGTTGCCAATAGGCTGCTCTGAGCCCAGAATAGTCAGAACACTCCTGCCACTCACCCTGACGTTCCTTCAGCATGTAATTTGTAATAAAATGCCCTTATCTGTGGAGACAAGGTGGGTGAGGGTAATCTCTTTTATTGGACCAACTTCTGCTGATGAGAGAGACGAGCACCCTGGGTCTCTCTCACCAACAGAAGTTGGTCCAATATAAGATACAAATTACAAGCCTACAGATTTGATTGCATCCCTTTTAATGCAGGGTACAGATATTGTTCATTTTCCCCAAGCATTGCAAGTGGTATAACTGAGCCCTGTGAACCATTTTCTGCACAGAACTTGGGTATGCTTGCTGTCTTGGAAGGCAATCCATAAATATGCATTATCAGTTTATAATATGAAAAAAGTTGACTAGAAATCCTTATATTTTATAATTGGCAGGACCCTTTATTTCAAAATAAAAAGCATTAATTATATAATCTGAAAGTGGTTTTCTATGGTTATCAAATCCTTTTAAAGTTATTTTAAAATAAAATGTCATATGGCAAAATAATTGCAAAACATTTTAGTCTCACACACAGCACATGAAGAATTTGTTAAGTTTCCTTGTCTCCCCTCTCTGTTGTAGCTGGTCTCTTGTCTTATGCTTAGCCTGCAAACTCTTAAGGGAATGCACCATTTTTTGGTGACATTTTAGTACAGTGGCTAGGACAATGGGGCTTTGACTGTAGGCAATACAAATATTATTGGGGTTAGACTACATGAGCCTTGAGTTCCTCTTAACCCTACAGTTCTATGATTCTATGATTAAGTAACATTAGGAAGTAACCTTCAGAAGTTTGTACAGACCTGCTATCTTTGTGTACCTAAAACTACTATCAACTTCCATAAGAATTTTGTGAAATCAATGCAAAATCAGGCCCTTCATTTCTGCATACTGAATTTCAATATTTGATTTTGCTTTATGGAATGAGTTGGTTAAGTTAAGGACATAAATACAGCACCATTACTGAGGAAGAGTCCCACCCATTTCCCTCCTTCACCCCGAACTTTGAGAGTGTTAATCTATGAGCTACTGAAGGAATCAATATTTAATGATATATTCCTGTTCTACAGCCTTTAATGATAAAAGCAAAACTTGTTTGCATAAAAACTTATAAAGAAGAAAGACCAAACTATGAAGATGTAGCACCATGTTTGTCCTTCCCATTAAATAGGCTTACTAGCGACAAGGAGGACTACATTTAGAAATTCACAAGTATTAGAAAAAAAATGGGTATTTCTTTTTACAATGCTTGGAAAATTTTGTATTTTGTCAATTATACTTCACCCATTTTAAAATGATCTCAACTTAAAATGGCATTTACAGTTTATGGGCACAATCCTGCCAGGCAATGAGTGCCCCCTGAGAGAGACTACATTCAGTGGACTTGGAGGACATTCAATGCTTCACAAACTAGACCCCTAATGCGTAGCTATCAGAAAAGACACCAACAGATCAGTTGGTTTTATTTTGCTGAGTTTCTGTTATTTCATGAAAATACTAGGAGTTTGCATTTCCACAATACACACTAGAGAAGAGGAGGAAGTCTGAAGCCAAAGGCTAGCCTTCAGGAATTCTGAACACCAACAAAAGTATGTAACAATTGAAATACTTCTCAACATTGATTACAGTCTCTCCATTCCCCAGCTTTAGGCTGCTGGCAGCTAATAGCATCACTACAGACTTCTGAGTACTCACAGTTGACATCACCATGTTAAAGAAAGCCGCTTCTTCCCCACTTCTCCCACATCAGTATCCCCATCTCCAGGTTTTACCCTATGCTACATCCCACCCACCCGCAATGTAAAATGGACTAGAAGAGACAAAGCTGACAGCATGGGGTGGAGAGACAACGAATAGGGTTTGGGCAAGGAAGGAAAGGTTAATGTTAAACTAATGTTTAAATGGTAAGTTGGAAGGTACAGATCAATAAAATATTGGTTTCAGCCTAAAATGAGAAGACATACAGGTTAGGTATAATTTCATTTTTTAAACTGAGAATTAAATATTGATCAAGTCAGTGTGTGCCAACCATTTACTCAGTCTAAAAACCTCCTGTGGAGGGAGATATCTGCATTATTTTATATGAACAGTATGTGCCTCAGTTTACTTGCATGATAGTATTCTGGCTGACTGCACGGAATTAAACCACAGGAGAAGCAAGCAAGTAATGAAATAATGATAGACACAAGGTATCTCCAAAGAGAATGCCAACGGCCTTTAAGGGTACAGCTATACTGCAATTAAAAACCCACAGCTAGCCCATGCCAGCTGACTCAGGCTCATAGGGCCCAGGCTAAGGGGCTGTTTAATTGCAGTGTAAATGTTCGGGCTCAGGCTGGAGCCCAGGCGCTAAGACCCTGTGAGGGAGGGAGGGTCCCACAGCTCAGGCTACAGCCGAACCCAAATATCTACACTGTAATTCAACTGCCCTTAGCTCAAGCCCTGCAATCCTGAGTCAGCTGGCATGGGCCAGCCACGGGTGTCTAACTGTAGTGTAGACATACCCTTAAAGAAATAGCGGGTGAGCTAGTCATTGTGAAATCCCTACCTGCCCCGCACCAGAAGGGTGATAGGGCTATTGTCCCAAAGCCAGAGACTACATTCAAAGAACACTAAGCTATTAAAACCCCTGGCCCAGAGGAAAAGGATGGGGGAGTGGGCAGTAGTTCTCAGGGACCAATACTGATACAGTCAGAGCAGGCAGCAGGGCTGCGGATGCAAGGTAGGGGCTCTGCATGATGTCTCTGAGACAGCAGGGCTCACCTAAGCTTTGAGAGAGGTGATGAACTGCAAACCTCATGCGGTTTAAGCCTGTTTGCTCTATACCTTTGGGAGAAGCTATTTGGAGTCACTTTAATCAACAGCTGGTCACAGGCACCTGGAGAGGAGTGCGTTGCAGGTATCAATGGCAGATGGGCCTTTCATGTTACCACAGTTAGAAAGATGTGGGGGTGGGGGTGACATCTCAGGATCCAGTCTATGCAAGGTATAAACGCAGGGATCTACATGGAGAAGTGAAGGTCATGAAATTTGTCTCCTGGAATGGGGGTGCACTTGTGAGGGACTGCATATATGAGGCACTGTTTGTTGTGAGGTATGAGGCACAGTTCCCCCTGTATGGATAGCAGGACAGTGAGCATGAGGGGTGTTGTAGTCGGGTGAGCCAGTCTAAAGTGGGGTGAATTGTGGAGTTCCACTCTGGAAAGAGTGCAGGCAGAGAGGCCTGTCACTTGGAAAGGGTACCCATGGAAAAGGACTAGGGGAGAGACCACAGGTGCAGCTTGCCCCTGAGCCATCCTACCATCCCTGGACTCAAATCGTTCCACCCCCACAGATCTGTGCCTGGAGGGAGACCTTTCAAGGAGGCTCTGCCATTCCATAGTGCTGCACCTTGCTGTTTTGGAGTCTCTCTGTGGGTGAAGGTGGTAGAGGCTGGATAGGTCACTGAGAGAAATGGGCAAGTCATGGGGGCGGGGGCCATCATCATATTATCTCCACAGAACATCAAGGGACAATGTAATACAGCCACACAGTGTATTATCATTTCCATGTAAAAGTTCAGGGTGGAGAGGGTAAATAGGTCAGAGTTAATGATGTCCCTGACATTCCACAGATCCCTATGGGATCCAGCAAGTTTCTGGGACTTCATCCAAAGGTTGGAAGGAAGCGAAAACCTCACCTCCATGAAGTGGGAAGGATCTCCTCTCAGAGATGTCACTTCCAGCTCTTCCCCATGAAAGGCAATGATCTAGTCCAAGAGTTCTTAAACTTAATTTTACCACGACCCCCTTCTGACAACAAAATTACTACATGACCCCAGAAGGGGGGACCGAAGCCTGAGCCTGCCCGAGCCCCACCACCCCGGGTTGAGGGGCAAAGCTGAAGTACGAGACCCACTGCCCCGGGCCAGTCAAGAGAACTATACCTTGAGCCCTGCCACCCAGGGCTAAAGCCTTTGGGCCCCAGGCAGTGGGGCTCAGGCTTCGGCTCCAGCTCTCAGCACATCTAACACCTGCCCTGGCGACCACACTTTGGGGTCCTGTCCCACAGTTTGAGAACAGCTGATCTAGGTCTTGGGTTGCGGGCCTTCAATTTTCAGGAAATAAAAAACAAAAGGCCTTTGCCTAGTGTACATATCAACACAGCCTACTTTGTTTAATGTTCTGCTACACAAAAGTGCAATTTAAATAGAAACACACACCTTTTACTTCAGTAAGTCTAGGATCCGAATGGATTAGAATAGAGCAATGCACCAAGAATGTAAATGAAACATGTTAATGTTAAGCTGCCTACAGATACGGTTCCAAAAGGTCTGTGAGAAATAATTACCATCAAATCTGATTTTATCCCAAACACCTTGTTTTCTTTCAGCAAAGGCTAGGAATACAGTGCCATTTTCAGACAACTCATCATCCATATCTTGATTGAAAGAATGAAGGGGGATTTGATAGCGGCTTTTTAAAAACTGTAGGAATAATTTATTGAAAGTTTATGAGTAAGAACGTATTAGATTCTTTCTTACCTCCCTCCCACCCAAACATCATAAATGTACCACATCTCTCTGGTGCAATATAAAGATAGTGCTTGCAGCACCATTCTGAGTCAATTAATACGTAAAATTATTAAAAATGAAAGGACCAAATCATTTTAAAATATCCTTTATGTATTCTGATTGCGAGCATCTGACAGCCTGACGAATACCTGTGTCAAAGTTTTGCAGGGTACATGGCATTTAGGTTACCATACAGATGACAGAGAGAAATACAGCATGGGAAATTAGAAGAAAGGTTTCATTTAGGTACTCTGTCTGGCAATAGGGAATGAAGATGTGCATTGCTACATATCTTGTGAATTTGGGCGTGT
The DNA here is from genome assembly GCF_965152235.1 of Eretmochelys imbricata. Classification (NCBI taxonomy): domain Eukaryota; kingdom Metazoa; phylum Chordata; order Testudines; family Cheloniidae; genus Eretmochelys; species Eretmochelys imbricata. Next base: position 111,961,074 of record NC_135574.1, on the reverse strand, counting down.
GGACTCGCAATCACGGATTTTGTACCTCACATTCTTGATTAGCCTCACATACAGGAAGTGGTGGGGGGAGAAGTTGTATTCAAAAGTTTGTTTGATGCAGCCCAACTCAATACTGTTGGGTCCAAGATTTGCCTCAATTAATGAGATAGGGCAAAAATGATGCAAGCACTGCTCCTACTCACACAATGTTCATTTTCTTTCTCAGTGTTCATCTATCAGTGGCCCTCATTTAATTTTTGGGTTTGTTGAAAATTGGCTATGGATCCAGATTTGATTTCTATTAAGGCTGATATTCATGTCATGCAAATTCATGGTGGTTTAAAGTTCATTTGCAGTGTATTCAGATCTAACCATGGGACCAAATCATACCAGTCACATGCGGATGGAGAGGTAAAGAAACTCACCGAAATGAGCTAAGCACACGCACAAAGTTATAAGGGAAAATGAGCCTCTGTGGCAGCAATCTAAATGGAATCCATGCAAGTCCTTCTAAGCAAGCTTCATCGGTTGTGAGATGAATGTGAAGGAGATGGAACGAGGGTTGATCCACATTACATCTTGCACCGAAGCTGGAGAAAATGCCCCTGTTCCCCAGCAGCTTGAGCTCTTTACTTTTTCCATTGTCTAAAACATCAGTGTTTTGCACAGGCAGGGCTCGCAGGACAGCTCCACTGCCAGACCACTGTAGGTGAACCTTCACTGCCTGATGCTTTCAGCAGATGCACAGATATGTACGTTCCCTAAAATTTTGTTCTGTTCCTCCTGTGGTCACAATGGCCAAGATCCACAAAGTGACTTCGGCATTTTGACACTCAGAATCACAATGCATAACTTGTAGGCACCTAGAAAAATCACTGGAACAGTAACGTGATCCACAAAATCTGAATGAGGTGCCTAGGCTCCTTACACAATGTATCAAGAGAGGCAGGTATCTAAGAATGTGATCCACAAAAGCCAGCACGCTTAAGCTAGCTGTAAGGTCTGAGTCAGCTGTGAGCTAAGTTACAGAGAGTCACATCCTCACATTCCATCTATTGTATCAAAACAATGTAATATCGGGCTGTTAAGAAGGCACACCTAATAGTCCTATTATCCATCACCATCACCAGATAAAGAAACAGATCTTAAGATGTTTAAAGAAAACCTTGTTTGATAACATTCTGTCTGGCAAGAAACCACTTTTCAACAGTTGTGATTGTGAAATCCATATTTCTCTATTGTCTGGTCTTTATGGTCCCTAGTTCTCTGTTGTTTATCTATATGGTCTCTCTCTGATTCTTCAAGTGTTTCTGTCTGCTGCATAACTAATTTTGCAAGATTTGAATTAATTAAGGTGGTTGGGTCTAATTGGTTAAAGAATTGTTTAGTAATGGGCTAGGATTGGTGAAAAACACAGTTTTGTAGGACTTTAGTTTAAAATGATTGATTAAGGTAAAGCTAAGTAGGACCCAAGTTTTAACTATATAAACTGGGCTCCAAACAGAAGTTCTTTGGAACTCACCTCCAGGACACAGCACAGCTCAAGACTAAAGCTGCCAGAAGACCCTGCAGCAACCAGCGCTCCAAACGACTGAATCTTGCCTGGCCAGGGTAGATCACCTGCCTACTCAGGAGTGATGAGCCTTGTGTGTTCTGTTTTGGTCTCTGACAGAGGTTAAGGAGATTACTGTGTAAGGCTCTTTCACTGGGAAAAGGCCTCACAGACCCACAGAGCCCTGAGTCCACCGGGCATGGGTGTTAGTCCCAAGCCCATGGAGGGGTAAAGTTGGGTCTCTTACTCCCTGACTATCCATGAGAGATGATAGAGGGGTGAGGTCCTTAAATTGTGCAGGTAACATAGCCAATGGGAGATGTTGAAAAGAGGGGTGTGTTCTAAGCCCCACCCCTTCACAGAGATAAGCCCCTAACTCTGGGCTTCAGGGAGGCACCTATCTCTTCTAGTGATCCACAACTGGAAACTTCTTGGAGTTAGACAACTTCGGCACCTGAACCATTTCTTTTGAGATGGAGGGTGGCAGCACCTAACTCCACAAAAAACAGCTGGAGGAGGTACCCATCTTATATCTTTTAGCCCGATGGTTCGAACATTTGCCTCGGATCTAGCAGACCGAAGTTCAATTTCGCCCGCTGCCAGAGGGAGAAAGAAAGGATTTGAACAGGGGTCTCCCACACTGCTCAGGAGAGTGCTCTAACCACTAAACTATGGGATATTCTGATGTAGGCTCCCTGAGTTATTCCTGCTGAAGCTATTCCACGTGGATACATAATTAAGGAGTTGTTGGAGCAGTGGGGCTGGATTCGGTTTCTCCCACCTTTTAGATGGGTGCCTTCACCACCAGGTTGTAGAATCATTCGCTCTCTCTGGCCCTATGAATAGTTAGGTATTTAGATACAGCTTCAAAGGAGAGAATGAGGCAGCCTATGTCGAATATCCTATAGCCCAGTGGTTAAGGCACTCAACCTGAGCAGTATCATAGAATCATATAATATCAGGGTTGGAAGGGATCTCAGGAGGTCATCTAGTCCAAGCCCCTGCTCAAAGCAGGACCAATCCCCAACTAAATCATCCCACCCAGGGCTTTGTCAAGCCTGACCTTAAAAACTTCTAAGGAAGGAGATTCCACCACCTCCCTAGGTAACGCATTTCAGTGCTTCACCACCCTCCTAGTGAAAAAGTTTTTCCTAATATCCAACCTAAACCTCCCCCACTGCAACTTGAGACCATTACTCCTCGTTCTGTCATCTGCTACCACTGAGAACAGTCTAGAGCCATCCTCTTTGGAACCCCCTTTCAGGTAGTTGAAAGCAGCTATCAAATCCCCCCTCATTCTTCTCTTCTGCAGACTAAATAATCCCAGTTCCCTCAGTCTCTCCTCATAAGTCATGTGCTCCAGCCTCCTAATCATTTTTGTTGCCCTCCGCTGGACACTTCCCAATTTTTTCCACATCCTTCTTGTAGCGTGGGGCCCAAAACTGGACACAGTACTCCAGATGAGGCCTCACCAATGCTGAATAGAGGGGAATGATCGTGTCCCTCGATCTGCTGGCAATGCTCCTGCTTATACATCCCAAAATGCCATTGGCCTTCTTGGCAACAAGGGCACACTGTTGACTCATATCCAGCTTCTCGTCCACTGTAACCCCTTGGTCCTTTTCTGTAGAACTGCTGCCTAACCATTCGGTCCCTAGTCTGTAGCAGTGCATGGGATTCTTCCTTCCTAAGTGCAGGACTCTGCACTTGTCCTTGTTGAACTTCATCAGATTTCTTTTGGCACATTCCTCTAATTGTCTAGGTCCCTCTGTATCCTATCCCTGCCCTCCACCGTATCTACCACTCCTCCCAGTTTAGTATCATCCGCAAATTTGCTGAGAGTGCAATCCACACCATCCTCCAGATCATTTATGAAGATATTGAACAAAACCGGCCCCAGGACCTACCCCTGGGGCACTCCACTTGATACTGGCTGCCAACTAGACATGGAGCCATTGACCACTTCCCGTTGAGCCCGACGATCTAGCCAGCTTTCTGTCCACCTTATAGTCCATTCATCCAGCCCATACGTCTTTAACTTGCTGGCAAGGTAGCAGACCCCTGTTCAAATTCTTTCTCCCCCTCAGGCGGAAAGGAGTGGAACTTACATCCCAGATCAGTGCTCTAATCACTAAAAGTTATAGCCACCACCCCACCCAGATTCTGAATAGGACCCAATCTGGTAAACGGCTTCTGAGCTTACCTACCAGATTGGGCCCCATAGGAGAGAGAGGAGCTCCTCCACCTGTCTTCCCCTGGTTTACAGATCACCCTGGAGCTTAGGCATTCAGATGCCTATAGCAGGGCAGCAGTGCACATACCAGAGGCAGAAAAATAGGCACCTAAGGAACTTATATAGCAAAAATGTAGACACCGAGCAGAGGCAATGCATGGGGGGGGGGAGAGGGTATATGGGGTCTTGCCCTCCCCCTCGATTTCTGCCTTCCATTTAGCAACAGCTGTGCAGGGCTGGCCTGTGCCCTACTACGTGGGGCTGGCCCAAGCCACATGGAGTTGTCAGCCTGAGCTGCCTGGCATCAACACTCACCACCCCGAATGTTCCTCAGTGTCCCCTAGGAGGAAGCACCCTACACTTTGAAAAGCTCTGTTCTAGATCCAGAGGCAAAGCATGGGGCGGTCATGTGCCCCTCTAGAACCTTTAAATTGTCCTCACCCCCCACTAACAACAGTTACGCGTCACCTCTGGCACCAAGTAAATTTAGGGACCTGCCGGCTAAGGCAGTAGCTGAGTGGGAGTTTTGTGGATTGCACTCACACCTAAAACTGGGATATAGGCATTGTGGATCTGGGCCAATAGCCTTTGAACGCCAAACAGACTGAGCCTGCCACCGAGGCTGTGATTCATCCACCCAGACAGAAATGTCCTAATAAAATTCCTCTTTCAGGCCCAGTTTTCTCCTAACCATGGTATTAATTTAATGTGGGATTTAGCTCAGGTGGCACTACCCTATTACAAGTTATCTGTAAAAACTGTGAACCATATTTGCTGTGATGGTCAGGAACAAGGGGCTCAGGCAAAATGCTGTGAAAGCCCTAATTCAGAATTACTTTCTATTGTTAGAAGCCTGTAGCTGTTTTAGTGTGATGTTTCGTATTTAGATATCATGACTTTATATTTAGTCCATACAAACTAATGTTTTTGCCCACCATGAATACAGTCCTCAATGTAAGTAGACCCTAAATTAGGCCCTAAATTATTCTTCTGGATTTTGCAGTGTGTCTAGTTTTCTTTATGCCTGTCTTTTGGTTTGTAAGCTCCTTGGGGACTGTCTATCTTTGTATCTTGTGCAACACTGAACAAATTGCCAGTATCAAACAAATACAAAAAGTAAAATAAATGAATACAGATGAATATTTAATGCTTACAAAGTAGGAAGTTGCAATGAAAAATAAATTAAAATAGCAAATTAATAGAGCTGGTTGGGAATATTTTGACAAATCCAAAACATTTCAATTTCGATGAAGCTAGAATTTCTGGTCAAAATGAAAGAGAGAAAGAGGCCCATTCTAGAATAACCAGTAGCCCAGGGGCTAGGGCACTTGCAGGGGGGACCAGGTTCTAGTCCCTGCTGTGCCTGATTCAGACCAAGGAATTTAACCTGAGCCTCCCACATTCCAAATAAGTGCCCTAACTACTGAGCTACTGGCTATTCTGGGGTGGGCTGGTCTCTGTTGTTTTTTCACTTAGAATTTTCAAAAGATCTCTTTTTCATCCCAGTGAGGAACAAAAACAAAATTAGAAATTTTAAACAAAATGGAATTATTTTCCTGCCCTACCCCCGCCCTTTACAAGTTAAGCATGTTGGCAACCCAACAAAGAAAAGTTCTAAAACCTGACCATTTCACTTTGAGCACACAGGAGTGAGAAATGTATGTACACATATTACTCAGGCTGAGAACCAGCTGCCTGTGTGAATGCTGAAGCAAATTAAATATTCATTTGGAAGATGTTCAGAATTTGGTTTCATATGATTATAATGAATTAAATGCAGTTGGGATTCACAGTAAATCAGAGCTGCCAATCAAAAATAAAATGATAAGAAAGCAGGCAAGTGGGCCTGATGATTTAAGTATGACTGGAAGTATCACAGAGCAAACAAATATATATATATCAAGGAAAAAATAGTAAAAACTCTACATCATATATGTTTTTTCTGCTCAAAGGTTTTGCACCTAGTCTACAGAGAACACCACTTTATACATATTAAAAGAGGGGGGTGGGGGTGATTGACAGACAGAGGGATTAAGATCCCCAAGGTTTTTTAGCCTAAAGGCAGCCATGACAACCTGCTGCCAGTTGCCCATAAGCCTACACAGTTACTCAAGTGCACAATCCTCAGAATAGTCCTACGTGGCTCTGCTGTGGAGAGCTGAATTTCAAACAGAGCTCAAGAGAAGGGAAAACATCAACACAATCACACACAAGTCCCTCTCATCTCACATTCATTATCAAGTTTTTCAAACGAATCCCTAAACTGGCCATGTTTCACTGAGTGAAGATTTTAAGTAACTGCAATTATATTACTTTAAAAAACACAAATAAATAATATTGCCTTAGTGGATTTTAAGGCAAAATTTTAATTTACAAAATCTTTTATGTTTTTCTTTTGTAAGTGAAAAAAAACTTTTCCAATATAGAAAGTGACTGGAACAATGCTGCTAGCAGACAAAAAGAGTAAGTTATAATATGTTATTTGCAGGGTTGATCTGAAGAAGAGCTCTGTGTAAGCTCAAAAACTTTTCTCTTTCACCAAGATAAGTTGGTCCAGTAAGAGATACTACCTCACCCACTTTGTCTCTCTAAGTTATAATGTCATCCAATATTTTGCCTTTTCCAGAATGCAATTTAGTTCCAAGAATATTTTTTTCCAGTACAGTCTGTAAAGTGGTTTTTATACTAGACTTTTTTCAAAGATCTTGCATAAAATGGCAACTCTTCCTGTCCTGTCTTCTTTGCAAATGCTATATATTATTGAGGCTAAATATAATTTAGTGTGTCAGCAGGTCTCTGTAGGATGTGAAATGCCAACGTGGTCTAATTTTCACTACTTCAGCAGACCTGATGTGTGAAGAAATTTAAAGACCACACATCAGAAGGATTAATAGAGTCTGGTGCTGTACAAAATACAAAATTACAAAACTCAAAATTTAAACTTAAAGTTTAAACTCAAAATCAGGAAGAAAAAGCAAAAAAGTCTTGGATGGTGTCTGTATATTTTAGAGAACAACTGATTTTTTCAAGTATTCCAGTATGAAGTTAAAACTTTCCTTTGAAGCTGTTACCACCCAGGAAAAGGGTAACACAAGAGGGAAAAGACTCCAAAAGGATTAATTTATGTCACACTGATGGGTAAATAACACTGTACTTTACTTTTCTGAGAAAGTCTGTAGCAGCCATGCAGGTCAGTATGTACCAGCAGCAGTTTTCGCATACAAGCAGTCCAAATATACATATTATTGATAGATTAAATAGGTAGGTAGAAATTCAAGGTTAATTTTGTTTGTTGATTATCTACTCCAAGACATTAGTAATCTGAATCCATTAGTTCTGCCTCCTTGTTAGAATTCCACTGCACGTACAGGCTTTGTCTACCCTGACATTTTTCTCTGCACTAGTGGGAAATTTGTAAAAAACAAATCAAATAAACAAAAAGGTGAGCATAAACAGGCCATGCAATTAATGCAACTGACTAGACAGGCAATTGCCAGAACCCAACGTTTAAGATTTACCCAGGACTCTCACAAGTAAAATATGAGAACTAGCAAAGCCTAGCAGAGTCAGACACAGATGGAAAAGATTCTTCTGTCTGCTAATTGACTGGGAAGAAACTCATTAACTAACACATTTCACCTGTGACAATCTAAGAGGAAACTCAGTGCCTCTCTCAGCAGCACACCCACTGGGGAGAAATCTCTGCTGCTGATGAAACTTGCATCTCTTCTGCTACTGAAACAAATGCCTTGTCGCTGAGCATGACAGAGGCACTGTAGGAAGTAAGCCTTGTGGACCCCTCCCACTGTAAGAATTAAGCCCATGTATAAATCACAGCATTGTACACATGTAGTTCCATCTCCACTATGACAATATTGCATTAAGTACATTTTCATATGAAATGTGTGCAAGCCCCTTTGGAGTTTGTCAGCTCCTGGAACACTGGACTAAGCCTCTATGAGACCTAACCTATGGATGACATCAGTGGCTCCAGTGCCTCCAGGCACCATTTCCCAGCCTGCTTAGAATCTTGGGAAGGGACAAAATAGACTGGAAACTTCTGAAAAAGCCAATAGGGAGGCTTTGGATAGGGTGATGTCTACAGACCATTTATTAGGCCAATGAGGATCCAGGATTACTCAGACCCTCAGTAGGAGGGGACAGCCTGACCCAGAGATAAAAGAGCTCATTTCAGTTTCAGGCTGTTTGAATTTGGGGCTGAGAGAGAAGCAGAACAGCATCAGGAGTCTCTAACTCCCACTCTTCACCAAGGTAGTCTCTGAACTACTGTGCAATCTAGTGCATAGGTCAGGCAGGTTCAGCCCTGCAGAGACCAGTGGCGATAAAGACAGAGATCCAATATGGATAGGGTGACCAGACAGCAAGTGTGAAAAATCAGGACAGGGGAAGGGAGAGGGTAATAGGAGCCTATATAAGAAAAAGACCCAAACATCGGGACTGTCCCTATAAAATCGGGACATCTGGTCACCCTAAATATGGCTCCAGTTACTAAGGGCCAGCTAAGACCTCCACAGGACTCCAGGCCAGGGAGCCAGGAGAAGATCCTGTCCTACTCAGGGGTTAAAACACTGTACAGTTTTTCTTTTAAACTAGCCATTGCCTGCAGAGCTGCTACATCCATCTCTGAACTCATTCTATGCATTGCATCTGCCTGGAAAGATGCCAGGAAGGGAGTTGGTGATTGTGTTACAGTTGTGAATGTGGGGAGATGGAAAATTTGGATTATTAGTGGTTTTGCATTTATTATTTGACCTTAATCCTTCGCTTCTCTAGAGCCTGTTTCCAATAAAGCCCCCATTTGTTACACTGTTATTTTTGAGTGTGGCATTTAATTTGTTGGGATTTGTATTATTGTACAGTAGTTTCTTTTGTACTGGGCCATACTCCTCCGTCTTAAGAGTAGTAGTATTAGTTATTTTCTCAAGGGACAGCACCACTTGTGTCCTGAGCACAGACAGGAGTCACCTTGGGTTGAGGCACCAGGCATGGCATTGCAACAAAGAACCCAGACCCAACCCAAGGGTGGAGAAGTCACTCTGATTAGCAAGAATCAGGGAGGAGCTTGAGCCATGCCTTAGAAGAGGGGCTAAATGTGTTAAACCTGAAACTTGAGGGAGGTTTCTGTTTAAGCTTTGAAAGCATGAAGGACTCTTATGAAAATATTTTCAACTTACTCCAAAAAAGTTGGATGAATTGCTATTTTCATGTGACTTTCCTCATTTTCAATAAGCTGTTTCAGGACTATCACTGCTACTCATGCTTATCAGAAAAGAATGTGAAAAGTAATATGTGGGATTTTATTCCTGTTTTGTATTTTATGTTATTAGTGTATTAAATTTAATAGCAGCAGCATAGTTTTGCAAAGTCTGAAAAAGAGAGGGTGCCAAATTTTGCTGTTAGTTACACAGATGTAAATCCAGAGCAACTCCCTGGACTTTCAGCGTTACTTCATTTCAAATTTACACCAGTGTAATTGAGAGCAGAATTTGGCCCATACTGTTTGCCTTATAGACGATACAGATCTTAACTAAACAATTTATACAACATTTTTACTTGGTAAAATAATTCAAATGTACTTGCTCTATTTGACTGGCTTGCTGAATTTGACAGTTTATTTAAGCATTTCCAAGATTCATTGCCACACTTAAAAATTAAGACTGAAGGTTTTTCAGCCTCTGGACTCTATTCCATACTGCCTCTAAAATACAGCAGGTACTGAAGCCCAGTACAGGGAGAACCACCCTTCTCTGGTAACCATTTATGTTGACATGTGGACAGTACCAGTGAAAAATCAAGGCTATAAAAACCTCAGGAATGAACACATGTATTTATAGTAGAGTGCACCAACTGTTGGCAGCCCATCAGTATCATAGGGCCAGATTCTGCACAGTGGAGGAAAGAGGCCACAAAAAGCCTTTGTGCAAGCCATGTAAGGGGCCAGGCAGAATTCCAGTCCCTATGCTCAGGACAGCGTAAGGGACTGTTCCAGCCTAAATCCTCCAGCAGTATACAGAGCCCTAAAGGAGACTGGGAGATGACTCTACCCCTTCTCTTCTTCCCACCATACTGACCAACAGGAAAGGAGGGGGTCAGCTGTACCCTGATGCATAATGTCTCCCAGTGCTTCCTTTGAGACAGCGCAGCTCCATACTCATGACCTATCATGAGTTTTGCCTATAAGCCACAAACGAGTCCTCATTTATTAAATGAACAAGGTTGCAGGTTAAATGCAAGCCTATGAGATTTCTTTTAATTCCCCTCCCTTTGGTTTCAAAGAGGATGCATGGTAGACTAATTTATCTATCTACAGGCTACCCAACTACCAAACTGTTTTACTTTTAACACTTTAATAGCAAGTCTGTTCTCTCATGGCTATGTACAGCACAGTATGTCGACCACTGAAAAAAGTAAGGGCTTGCCTTCTCTTGAAATGCTACAGCTACACAACTACAGCCTTTCAAGTGTAGACACTGCCAACACCAATGAGAGGGGTTCTCCCATCAGCATAGGTAACCCATCTTCATCAGCCTAGCACTGTCTATGCTGAGTGTTAGGTCTTATTTTAACTCTCCGTTCACTGGATTTTTCACACCCCTGAATGATGTAGATACACTAATTTCATTTTCTAGTGTTGACTATGCCTCAATAGAAGGAGTCCTAAAACAATCTCTATTATAGTCAACCATGCCACATGACATCAGTTCTATAATTTATGATTTTAGCTAAGGAAACAAAACAGTAAGATCAACACTTGCCTACTCCACTGTAAGTGTCCTAAATTTACCTCAGTACACTATACAAACTATTATGTGGAGGGGTTGATTGTTTGCTGTTTCAGGGGGATGGGGTTGATTGAGTTATTTGAAGATTACCACGACCTTTATAAAATATTCAGCAGAATACAATCAAATACCCAAATGTTATTTCGTCACTGCCATCCTTTTTCAAAAGCTTCTCAACTCCCTCCCCTCCCCTGCAGCTTCAATCACAGTGGCCCCATTATGCTTTCAGATCACAGACATGGTTAGTGAAAACAATACTGTCAGGGATATAATGGACAAAAGTTGTGTCACCTCCCTTCCCCCCACCCGCATATGTTTTGTTTGTATGAAGAACTGTGCCAGGGAGCTGCTAAGTTATATCATTTCCTTCAATGAAAGTCATTTACTAGGAAAATGAATCATGGGAAAGGCAAAGAAGATATCAACTATTCTATATCCACCCTATTCCTTCCTGTATCTGTGCCTGGAAAAATCAAGCAACAAAAGAAAATTGTCTGAATTCATATCTGGTGTAATACCATTAAAATCAATGGAATTACAACCTGAATCAATTTGGCTCAATATCACCATAACCCTTTGGCAATGTCCAATCATATATGATGTAAAAGTTCACCAATTAGTTAAAAATATGAAGACATAACTCTGATGTCAAAGCATATGACAGAGTTCATCTAAAGTGGGAATTTTCACATGCTTACTTGGCACAAAATAATGCAGGTAAACCACAACTATAGTCTAAATTAAAAGCTAAGCTAATGCTTTTGCATAACAGAGTAACTGATAAAACAAACTGCATTAAAGACTAACTGACAACAGCATTACTAAACAAACTAAACAAAACACAATCTCATCTGCTACAGTGTGTGTGCACGTAGACGATAGCATCACAGGGGCAACATTGCAGTTATGGTTAAGGCGGAATTTCTATTATAATCCACTGTTTCAGGCATTTATAATTTTCTTGGAAAAACTACCCTTCTCATACTTGTTTTTATCTCAAAATGTGATGACCTCTTTCCTTTTTTAAAAAAATAAAGAGAGAAATCTAAACAGATTGCACTGGGATGTTTAAGTTATCCAAGCAGGGGAGACCCTCTGTTTTATCAAAAGTTGAGAATTTTTTAAATAGCCTTTTTTTTATTTATTTATTGGGGGGGGGGGCATATGGATAACTCTCACACAAAAGTTTTTTAAAACTGCAATTTGCCATTAACTCAATTTTCAGTGGTGAGGGGAAAACAGATCCCTCACCAAAATCTCATATATGACTCAGATTTATTTGTTTTTGAGACCGTCTCAAACCAATAAAGTGTATGCTGCTACTCAAGTGATGGATTCCCCAAAGGATGCACAGTTTACGAGAAGACCTGGGATGACAGATGCATCCAGAAGACTACTGTAGGAAGACAGAAGGAGCCCCAGGTTGATTTGGGTTAGGAGTCTCATTGAGGAGGGCATTCAATGTCAAGGAAAGGTTGAAATAAGGCGGGGGGGAGTTTTGAACTTTTGTGGGATTACTCAAACTAAGATTTTTGTGTCTCTTCCCCCACCACAACAACCCAGAATAATTACGAAGCTACTGTAAATCATATTACAAGGGATAATAGTATTTGTATTTAAATGTTGAGAGTGGCAAAGAAATAAGTTGATCACTCTTCTTATTCATATCTCTGTTGCAGCATTTTTCTCAGACACCAAAGAAAACTTGTTTCCCCGATGCAGATGCTACAGCAGCTTCCATTCAAGATGCTGCCAGAGCAACTGCATTTCAAATGCCTTCAGAGCAACTTAAATCCAAGCTATTTGCAAAGTTTCTAAATGTCTTATATCATGCATATATTATCATTTAACATTTGTAGACAGTCCTGTAGGTGGAATGTGATGCTTCATCCTTGAATTATGCTGTCTGAATAATGTCACATGAATTACAGCTCCCTCTTTTGCATGAGCTACAGTTTACCACTGGTATCCATACGTCACAAAATCATATTATATATGTAATCCACAGGTATTTACATTCTTCTTATTGTCCAATATTGAAGTCATAATAAGAACATGCTGTCATAAAAGAAACTTATACAAAACTATGTACCTTTATGAAATATAATCATTTAAAATTTTAAACTGATAGAAGAGGAAAAATTAGAAAAGGATCTGGTATGATAAAAACAAGAAAGAGTAAAAGACACAAAACAGAGACTTGTGTTAGCCGTCAGGTGTATTTTTACATCATATTAAAGAGTGTTACCCAAAAATGGATGGGAAGAATAAAATACTCTCAATATTTTAGTGACAAACTGCTCAAACATTGCTCTAGTGCAGAGATGGCCAACCTGTGGCTCCGGAGTCACATGCGGCTCTTCAGAAGTTAATATGCGGCTCCTTGTAAAGGCACCGACTCCAGGGCTGGAGCTACAGGTGCCAACTTTCTAATGTGTCGGGGGGTGCTCACTGCTCAACCCCTGGCTCTGCCACAGGCCCTGCCCCCACTCCACCCTTTCCCCTCCCTCCCCTGAGCCTGCCGTGCCCTCGCTCCTCCCCCCTCCCCAACAGGCAGAGACCCTAGCGGCTCTGGTCAGCACCGCCGACCGGGACGTTAAGGGTTCCATCGGCAGTGCTGCCCAGCTAAGGCAGGTTAGTGCCTACCTTTTCGAACACCGCACTGTGTCCCGGCGGCAGTCAGCAGCGGGTCCAGCTTCTAGGCAGGGGAGCCATGGGGCTCTGCGCGCTGCCCCCAGCCCGAGCACCAGCTCCGCACACCCATTGGCTGGTTTCCAGCCAATGGGAGCTGGGGGCAGGGGCGGTGCCTGTGAGCAAGAGCTGCACTGAGCCACTTGCGTGCCTCTGCCTAGATTGGAAGGCAGATATTGTGCACATCTCTGCAGATCTTAATTTCTGTGTTTGGTGCTTAGATACCATGGATACCATGGACAGATGCACATATACCTTGCTTACATTAGAAGAGAGACAGTCTGTTTCATAATTGCTCTCCAACTGCAAACCTGTGAAAATAATTAACTGCAGGTGTCAAAGTAACAATGCAAGCCTGCTATTCTGCTACTTCGCAATTTGCATCCTGAGTAGTTTCTACACTTGCAGAAAATGAGTGCAAGGTAGGTATAAAATGCTGTCGAAGTCTGTATCCCCACTTTGCACACGTGCCAATGAATATCCAAGTTGCAAGGGAGTGAGAAATCAGGCCCTGTGGTTCTCCTCTGACTCTGGTAATTCTGAGTTAGGATAAAAAAAACAAGGAGTCTTTGTGGCACTTTAGAGACTAACAAATTTATTTGGGCATAAGCTTTCATGGTCTAGAACCCACTTCATCAGATGTATGAAGTAAAAGATACAGGAGCAGGTATAAATACATGAAAGGATGTGGGTTGCTTTACCAAGTGTTAGGTCAGTCTAACGAGATAAATCAATTAACAGCAGGATACCAAGGGAGAAGAAATAACTTTTGAAGTGGTAAGAGAGTGGCCCATTACAGGCAGTTGACAAGAAGTTGTGAGTAACAGTAGGGAGAAATTAGTATTGGGGAAATTAAGTTTAGGTTTTGTAATGACCCAACCACTTCCAAGTCTTTACTCAGGCCTAATCTGATGGTATCTAGTTTGAAAATTATTCCAGTTCTGCAGCTTCACATTGGAGTCTGTTTTTTAAGTTTTTTTGTTGAAGAATTGCTACTTTGAGGTCTGTTATTGAGTGACCAGAGAGACTGAAGTGTCCTCCGACTGGTTTTTAAATGTTATGATTCCTGATGTCAGATTTGTGTCCATTTATTCTTTTGCATAGAGACTGGTTTGGCCAATGTACATGGCAGAGGGGCATTGCTGGCACATAATGGCATGTATCACATTGGTAGATGTGCAGGGGAATGAGCCCCGGATGGTGTGGCTGATGTGGTTAGGTCCTATGATGGTGTCCCTTGAATAGATATGTGGACAGAGTTAGCACTGGGGCTTGTAGCAGGGTTTGGTCCCTGGGTTGGTGTTTTTGTTGTGTGGTGTGTAGTTGCTGGTGAGTATTTGCTTCAGGTTGGGGGGCTGTCTGTAAGCAAGGACTGGCCTGTCTCCCCAAGTCTGTGAGAGTGATGGGTCGTCCTTCAGAATAGGTTGTAGATCTTTGATGATGCGCTGGAGAGGTTTTAGTTGGGGGCTGTAGGTGATGGCTAGTGGCGTTCTGTTACTTTCTTTGTTGGGCCTGTCTTGTAATAGGTGACTTCTCGGTACCCTTCTGGCTCTGTCAATCTGTTTCTTCACCACGTGGCTATTGCAGTTTTAAGAACGCTTGATAGAGATCTTGTAGGTGTTTGTCTCTGTCTGAGGGATTGGAGCAAAGCTGTTGTATCTTAGAGCTTGGCTATAGACAATGGATTGTGTGATGTGGTCTGGATGAAAGCTGGAGGCATGTAGGTAAGTATAGAGGTCAGTAGGTTTCCGGTATAGGGTGGTGTTTATGTGACCACCGCTTATTAGCACTGTAGTGTCTAGGAAGTGGATCTTGTGTGGACTGGTTCAGGCTGAGGTTGATAGTAGGGTGGACCACTGAAACCTTAGTTAGGATAGGAACCCTGAGCTCTGCTGGTTTGAGTCTGAGAAGCAGCATGGACAGCTAGGTAAGCAGAGCAACATGCATTCAGATATTTCAATGAACTGGCATGGCTTCTGCCTCTTTTGTGTTCACTTTCTGCTAGCATTTGAGCCACTGAGTTTGACCTGAATGGTGGCAGAAAGGGAAGCTACATTTGTTGTGTAAACTATACTGTAATCTAATTCCAAAGCACACTGCTTCATACTGGTACCTATTACCTTGTCAAAATGCTGTACTTCAACCAGGTGGTGAAGTTTTCAAGATTCATATTCTGATCTCCTCACTATTCCAGACCTGTCTCCTTTCTGTCCAAATTAAAATCTCCTCAGACATCTTCTTATCTTGAGGATGTCTGGCCATCAGCTCAAACTCAAAGGGGCTAAAACAGAGCTCTGAATCCTCCCACTCTTAAACTCTCCTCCCCACACCTCCTTTCACAATCACTCTTAGCTGACAAGCCCTTAGTTAATGTCCCATGTGTTTTGAGAGAGAGGTTCAATTGATTAAAGTTTGTAAAGCAATGGATTCTTGGATGAAGAGGCACCATGTAAGTGCAAAGTATTATTATTAATATGAAAGTCAGAGTAGAAATGAACAAAGCACATCATGCCATGTATGCTAACTAGAAATCCAATCATGAAGATTTGTAAGAGTTCAAATCAAATCAACTTGTCCATGCTCCCCACTGTCTGGGTCAAATTTTAAAGTTGGAAGCTCAAATTCATTCAATAAATACTGCAATAAAAGTGTCCTGCTGATTGAATGCTCAGTTATTGTGATATACATCAAAGTGACTTAGAAAGGGGGTATTCATAATTGTCAGTGCCTTAGAAACACAGCCCCCATTGAAGATCAGTAGGACTTGTGCTCCTAAGTTATTTAGGTGCTCTTGAAAATCCTACCTTTATGCAAAAAGCTAGTTGTGTCCTTAATTAGCTATTTGTGTGGGCATTTATTTGTAGACCCAATACGTGGGCAAGAATCTCAGCTGACATAAATCCTAACTCAATGGAGCAATGTCAATTTACGCTAGGTGAGGATCTGCCCCACAACAGTCATGCATGCAGATAGATAGCTTCCACCCTTCTCTTCTTTTGTAGAGAAGATTTTTAAAAAGGATTTATGATAAGGTTTAGCACCCATGCTGCACTGCTAACTAGGAGCCGCCGGAGGTAAGCTAAATTGCTTTTCCAATCCACCCACTGCTGTGTGGAGACTAAGATTTTTGCATGATTTTTGATAAATCCCCAAGAACTGGAAAATATGGATCATTTTCTAATAAGAAAAAGAAGTTCGGAAACACAACCAACAAATCCATCAACATCTGCAAGGGAAAGTGTAAGTACACCAGGCACAACAGAAAATTCTGGCAGTAAAAATGAACAGGCTGCTTCCATCTCATCTGAACAGCCAACTAAAAAGAAAAAATCGTGGCCAAGGCAGTAGTGTTGATTTTCTTGAAATACGGTTTCATCAATTGTGCTGAAGCAAACCAAGAACCAAAGCCTCAATGTGTTATTTGTAAACAAGTGCTTGCAAACAAGAATTTAAAGCCGCCAAAGTTGAGGAGACATTTAGAAACAAAACATTCAGAACTCATGGATAAACCATTGGACTATTTTCAAAGGAAGCAACGGGAACATAACTTATCAGGTCAGGTTCTCAGCCAGTCAATCACCTTGAACGATAAAGCACAACTGGCATCATATTTGGTTGCATATCGTGTGGAAGAAGAGAAAATGGCCCATACAGTTGCTGAACAAGTTATTCTTCCAGCATCTGTGGATATGGAGAGGACAATTTTTGATGAGAAGTTCGCTGAAAAATTGAAAAGTATTCCTCTCAGTGATAACACAGTGTCTCGGTGAATATATGATATTGCAGAGAATTTGGAAGCTCAACCTGTAGTGCAGTTACAGTCAGTCAGGGATTTTGCTATACAATTTGATGAAAGTACTGATATTTCAGATTGCACAACACTGTTAGTTTATGTGAGGTATGTATGTAAGATGATTTTAAGGAGGATTTGCTGTGTTGTCTGACCCTACCAACAAATACAAAGGGGGCATAGATAATTAACACACAGAGTGACTGCGTAGCAGAAAATACAAACTGGAATGGGGTAACTGCAAAGGAATAACGAGTGACGGTGCAGCAAATATGACCAGAAAAACAGTGGAGTTGTGAAAAAAATCTGTGAGGCAGCTGACAATGACATTGTTTGGAATCACTGCTTCATTCACCGTGAAGCTTTGGCGTCCGGGGTATTCCTCCTGATCTTATGGCTGAACTGAAGGAACCAGTCAAAATTCATAGAATCATAGAATATCAGAGGTGGAAGGGACCTCAGGAGGTCATCTAGTCCAACCCCCTGCTCAAAGCAGGACCAATCCCCAATTTTTGCCCCAGATCCCTAAATGGCCCCCTCAAGGATTGAACTCACAACCCTGGGTTTAGCAGGCCAATGCTCAAACCACTGAGCTATCCCTCTCCCTAAAATTGTAAACTTCATTAAAGGGAGCTCATTTCATAGCAGGCTTTTTGAAGTGCTATGCTCAGACACGGGAGCAGAACACATGTATTTGTTTCACACTGAAGTAAGGTGGCTGTCGCAGAGCAGAGTGCTTACCAGGGTGTATGAACTCAGCAACGAGATTCATGGTTTTTTGGTGGTGAAACCATCTACCATGGCAACTTTGTTTGACGATGACAGTTGGTTAATAAAGTTGCCATACCTTGCTGACATTGTCTCGATTTTTAAATGAACTAAACTTGAAGTTACAAGGAAGATGCAATGATTTGTTTCGACGTTGTGAAGAGATACAGGTAATTCAAAAGTCATTGGCACTGTGGCAAGCATGTTTGAAAAGTAATCAGCCCAGCTACTACATGTTCCCAACACTGTTACAACACATTGAGGAGAATACCACCAGTAAGGAAAATGTGAATGAAATGAAAACTATCATACAGTTACATCTCGCTGCTCTGTCTGACAGTTTTAGTCGCTATTTCCCAATAAAGGAATTTGAATATTTGAATGAAAAATGCTGGGTGAAAGATCCTTTTGTTTTCAAAAACCCTGAGGCAACAAATGGAGCTAAATCTGGCACCTGAGCAAGAGAAGGAACTGCTGCGTCTCACCTGTGATAACACTCTGAAAATACGGCACAAGTCAATAAACTTGTCGTCATTTTGGATCAGCGTTTCCAAAGAATACCCACAGCTAAGTAAAGTAAGTGTGCTCTTGCTACTGCCTTTCACAACAACCTAAATGCGTGCAGTTAGATTTTCAACTTTGACAGGATTAAAAACCAAAGAAAGAAACTGACTGAGCTGTGTACCTGATATGCGGGTAGCTCTTTCATCCTGTGATCCTGACTGGAATGAGATCCTGAGGAACAAACAGGCCCACCAGTCACATTAAGTAAGTGAAACTCAACCTGACCACCTTTATATAGTGTTTTGTTTAAAAGTAATGGCTTTGTCTAGTGTTAGTTACGTAAAATGAGTTAAACTGGAATGTATTGCGTTATTACGATTTTATGGACACTCTAGTCAAAAGATATAATTATTCTGGGTCATGGGCATCAACAATTTTCTTCACCTGGGTTGCGAGAAAAAAAGTTTGAAAACCACTGATGTAGACCAACCCTGAGAGTGTTTGTCTAACCTTCTCTTTAAAATCTCCAATGATGGAGATTCCACAACCTCCCTAGGCAATTTATTCCAGTGCTAAACCACCCTGAGAGTTTGGAAGTTTTTCCTAATGTCCAACCTAAACCTCCCCTGATGCAATTTAAGTCCATTGCTTCTTGTCCTATCCTCAGCAGTTAAGAACAACAATTTTTCTCCCTCCTCCTTGTAACAACCTTTTATGTACTTGAAAACTGTTATCATGTCTCCTCTCAGTCTTCTCTTTTCCAGACTAAACAAACCCAATTTTTTCAATCTTCCCTCAGAGGTCATGTTTTCTAGACCTTTAATCATTTTGTTGCTCTTCTCTGGACTTTCTCCAATTTGTCCACATCTTTCCTGAAACGTGGGACCCAGAACTGGACACAATACTCCAGTTGAGGCCTAATCAGTGCGGAGTAGAATTACTTCTTGTGTCTTGCTTACAATACTCCCACTAATATATCCCAAAATTATGTTCATTTTTTTGCAACAGTGTTACACTGTTGACTCATATTTAGCTTGTGGGTCCACTATGACGCCCAGATCCCTTTCTGCAGTACTCCTTCTTAGGCAGTCATTTCCTATTTTCTACGTCTGCAACTGATTGTTCCTTCCTAAGTGGAGGCCTTTATATTTGTCCTTATTGAATTTCATCCTATTTACTTCAGACCATTTCTCCAATTTGTTCATATCCTCTAAAGCACTTGTAAACCCTCCCAGCTGGTATCATCCGCAAACTTTGTAAGTGTACTCTCTATGCCATATCTCCATATATTATTTTGTGTATTTAATTAAATACCAGTTACCATCCTACCGCAGCTTCACACAAATCATGAACAAAAAGTTAATTTCCCAGTAAATAAGTAGTATATTATTCACCATTTTCTAACATACTAAAACTTTACAATTAATAATCTGAAAATATTGAGCTATATAATTGCTTAGATAAATGTATATAGTTACAATGTATATATGTAGCAAAGAGATGTACCAAACATAGTGCAAAGACTATATTTAGCTGTAAATGAACGTGTTTTAATGATTACATCAATCTATTTAAATGCACCTTTTTTTAGAAAAGAATTGAAGTACAAATGGAAAAGTTGATTTAAAATCAAGGCTTTCAATTCACTGCTGCAACCAGTAATGCCTGTAGTGGGTGCAGGGACGTAAGAAGGCATCTTGTACCTCTGTACCACCATGCTAGGTCCTACATTGCTCCCACATTGGTCCTGTGACATTTTTAAGAGACAGAAGGCCTCCTCAATCCTGCATTTCTCCAGCAACTTCCAGAAGAATTTGTGGTGTGTACTGAATTTAGGATAAGGCCTGCAGTCCATTACCTAGCTTACTCAAGTATCAAATGAATGTGACCTGAATCCAAATCACTCAATGCAAAGACCCTATAAAAGCAAATCTAGTGTATTTTTACCCTGCATGCAAAAAAGCAATGAAAACTAACTACACCGTTAATAAAAGAAGGAAATATAAAAGGCAAAAAGAATCCAAGAATAACTATACTTTGTGATGCCTTTTAGGGGCTGACATAAGAAAGTAGAAAAAATGTTCACTGATTTGGTGAATTTAATGTGGCAAATGAAAGTATAATACGCTGCTAATTAAACAATGCTCCTGTGGTAGTTAAAATAATAGTATTTTTGCTCATTTTTTCCCCCACTAGAGAAATGTGCTTGAGCTACAATACTGAGTGTTCAGGAACTTATCACAGACACAGATGTGTACATACGGATGTGGGGAGGGGGAGCACGACAACATTTCTGAGGGCAAACAAAGATTCCAGATATACAGACCTATACAACTTCTCTATAAGCAAGAAGCAAGCAAACAAAAAACATTCCCAACCCCACAACTTCATATTGCTTAAGAAACAACAAAATAGTGCCTCCAAGACAGATGGCTTCAGTTCTGCTTTTTACTCACATGGTTTGTATGTGTGAAACACATAGGGTAAAGAATCTGGGTGTTGTATTGTAAATACAGTATTATGTTTTCTTCAACCAATTAATTTACAGTATCACCTTCATTCACTTGCTAGATACCTTGGCAGCAAGTGAGAACAAGTGTGGGGTGCAGCTGAAATTATTTCCTTAGAGACCAATCAGTCTTTAAAGCTTTAGAAAGGAGAAATCCTAAAGCAGCTTACTATGTATTAAACCATTTGTTCTTTGAGAGAAAATTGAAAAAAAATATTTTTCATATAGAGGCTCATGAGCCACCCAAGCTAGCAATCAAATTCATTGTTTAGAGACAAACATTTAATTAAAATACTTTCCTAAATATTGTATAACAATGAATTTTTTGCTACAATTTATGTGAGTGGCAACCTTACTTGAATGTCAATAAAGTATAGTACATACATATAATCACTCTTGTTATTATACCAGCATACATATTTTTAAACACACACCCATCATGAAGTAGTTCCAAATTCTTCACTTGATTTTTTTTCCCCATAGGTACACATACAGAGCTCCTGTTTACCTATAAAAAAAACTGTTTTTTTCCCTCCAGACCCCACTACTATTCTGAATATTTATTTTATTTGTACTACTTATATTTATGATACTAAAATAGTTTAATTTTATACAGGAGTATGTAATATATTAGGCATATAGCCAATAAGTAGATCCAAGACCTCTAGTAAAACTGCACTGTCTTCACTCTTTGTGGTAAACATTCAGAATAGTGGTTTAGCCTCACAGCTCATTAAACCTTAATCAGAGCCCTGCTGCTAAATCCTTCCTTCCACACGGCACTAAAAAAGTATCCCTTCCTCTCCTAACTCTTACCTAATCATCTTGATTGCTGCATGGCCGTTTCCTATAGTTTAAAGCCCCTATACTATAGACTTACTTGCTTTAAACATCTGAGTAGCCCCACAGCCTTCAGTAGGACTTATATTTTAAATGTAAGTATATGCATGAATCCATATCATTAGCTACTCCAGATCATCAGACAGGGAACCTCAGTGTAAATTGTTGCTGATACCGGGAATCAGAACAATAGTCTAGAGTTGTTATAATGTTGGCATCACTATTGCTACACACAATTACAAGAGGAACCTCTTTGCCCATGACCACTTTGGGGCTGAAGAAATGTGAAGGCTGGAATAAGGAGCCCTCTCAGCCTTGCTTGACTTTTGTTCATGAATCAAATGATTTAGCTTTTTTTTTCTCTATCCCCTCTAGAAGCAGCAAGGAGGTGGTCCTCTTTAAACATAGCTACTCAAGACAGGCTATGATTTTCTTCCCTTTACAGGACCACCCAGATTCTCCATAGTGAAATGCATTCTGTACCAGACACATTAAACTATTTCATAATTTTCTTCAGACTGCAAAGACTTACAATCCTACAATACATTTATCACCATCAGCCACTGCTAGCACATAAACAGAACATATATAATGGGCCAAATGGACACATATAAGGAGAGAGAGAGTTAGAAAAAGAAATGTTGTGGAACCCCAAGCATTACATAATCCTGACTCAGACTCACAAATAAATAAAATAAAGTAAAACAAAATAAAATAAAACCACAAGACTGGCTTTAAAATAGTGATAAAAAATACTTTGGGGGTTCTTTTAATTTTCTTTCTGGTTTCTGGGCCTTTAAGATTCCATTAAAAAAAAAAACCTTGAAAACATGAATCTCAAGGGCTAGAAACTTAATTCTTTTGATAAAAATGAAAGCTGAGATTCTCACAATCATAACTCCAGGAGCTGGGGATTTTAAGAAAAACATCAGTGAACATGAGCCTTGTATAAGAGTGACTACACAACACAGGCAGTTTGTCCTACTGGCTATGGCCCTAGACTGGCCCTTAGGAAAGCTGGGTTCTAAGCCTGGGCTCTGTCACTGGCCTGTTAAGAGAACTTTAACTGCAACGAAATGCTATGCTTCAGTTTTCCCATCTGGTAAATGGGGATAATGATATTTCTCCTCCTTTACGAAGCACTCTGAACTCTAGAGCTGAAGAAGTACTATACGAAGAGTGAGGTATGATTATTAACAACATGAAGATGAAGTGGAAATGAACTAAATTATTTTTTCCTGAGTTAGGGAGGATAGATGCTGCTCAGGTGATAGAATAAGACACAAACTAAAGTTATATGATAAAATATGTCTATCTTTTAACATGTTAAAACAACACATTAGATCAACCATTAATTTACATATCTAATTGTGCACATATATTAATTATGAAAAAGTTGGTATACATTAACCCAGTGGCCCCACTACACTATATAATTGGCACAGAGAGTATTCCATAACCTGGAATAACAACTGATCAGAGGGGATAGTTGGGGGCACAGAGAAGAGAGAGGAATTGCATGTTCACCCACATGAAACCCACATACCTGGATTGTATCCAGTTGGAGTGCATTTCACCCATCCTGAACAGCAATATAATTCTTGTCTCCCTGTTATCTGTACTATGGGTGAATTCATCCCTGTGCAGAGACCAATACAAGAACTATGTATCACTTCAGTCACATTTCTTCACTCCCAGATGAAGAATATTGCCTCAATGCTTCCATCTCCTTCCCCATCTCCCAGAGAGTTACAACATAGTGAAGGAGCTCCCGCCACCTTCTAAGGTTTGTGGAGGGTAAAAAAGGACAAGAGAGGCTCTTCTCAACCACATGCCCAATCCCAGTCTTTACACAATCACACAGTATTTTTGACACAGGAAAAGTAATATTGGATTATACACAAATAAAGTGGCTAAATCCCTTCTCATTAATTGAAGTTGGCACTTTGCTTCCTTCACCTCTGCTAGGGCCTGTCCCTGTATGGTGCTGAGCACACACAACTCACCAAGCCACTCTTCTCTTGTTGAAGGAAATTCTTGTCTCTTTCTAGAGTCCCTGTCTGAATCCTGGAAGACCTGCATTCCAGCAAATGACCTTTATAGAGATAACCAGCCTGCCCTATACGGCTTCACACTGCCAGATCCAAGCTAGTTCTTTCCTGCCTGCCTGCCTGCCTGATCTTCCAGTGTGACCCTGCCTCTGTCCTGCTGGTTCCTGGCCCAAAGTCAGGAAGTAGCAAGCAGTGGGAAGCATTA
This sequence comes from Eretmochelys imbricata, assembly GCF_965152235.1. Taxonomy (NCBI): domain Eukaryota; kingdom Metazoa; phylum Chordata; order Testudines; family Cheloniidae; genus Eretmochelys; species Eretmochelys imbricata. The sequence goes on along the minus strand of NC_135574.1, from coordinate 111,937,149 downwards.
TATCAAGAAAGGGTCAGGAAATGTGGGGAGTAAGGCCAGTGCAGAGCAGAAAGGCCAGAAACTGTCCACAACTTCATTTAGTGGTTCCACAACTGGCCAGTCTCCAAAGTATTAAACATCTGTGGTTTCACTGGTAACCTAATAGCATGAATCAGCACTGTTAACAGAGCATGCTTCTATCTGTGACATATTTCTGGGAGCATGTGGAGACAAAGTTATAGACAATATGGACATACATAAATATTAAATTCAAAAAAACCATATCACCACAGAGTGAAAGTGGAAACCACAGAAAGTAAGAAACACACACTAGTAAAAGTAACTCAATAACAGAATACATCCTATATGTTTTATAGGATACCTTTTGAGTAATATATTGATACACATTTAATCCAGGAAAACTGAAATAGAAAATTCTACATGTTGCTACTGAAGCTTAAAATCAAATATCAGCTGGAAACAGCGTATTTAAACAATACATCAATTAAGAGTTTCTTTACACTTAATTTCTTATTCATAGAATCATAGAATATCAGGATTGGAAGGGACCTCAGGAGGTCATCTAGTCCAACCCCCTGCTCAAAGCAGGACCAATCCCCAACTAAATCATCCCACCCAGGGCTTTGTCAAGCCTGACCTTAAAAACTTCTAAGGAAGGAGATTCCACCACCTCCCTAGGTAACGCATTCCAGTGCTTCACCACCCTCCTAGTGAAAAAGTTTTTCCTAATATCCAACCTAAACCTCCCCCACTCCAACTTGAGACCATTACTCCTTGTTCTGTCATCTGCTACCACTGAGAACAGTCTAGAGCCATCCTCTTTGGAACCCCCTTTCAGGTAGTTGAAAGCAGCTATCAAATCCCCCCCTCATTCTTCTCTTCCGCAGATTAAACAATCCCAGTTCCCTCAACCTCTCCTCATAACTCATGTGTTCCAGTCCCCTAATCATTGTTCTTGCCCTCCGCTGGACTCTTTCCAATTTTTCCACATCCTTCTTGGAGTGTGGGACCCAAAACTGGACACACTACTCCAGATGAGGCCTCACCAATGTCGAATAGAGGAGAACAATCACGTCCCTCGATCTACTGGCAATGCCCCTACTTATACATCCCAAAATTCCATCGGCCTTCTTGGCAACAAGGGCACACTGTTGACTCATATCCAGCTTCTCGTCCACCGTAACCCCTAGGTCCTTTTCTGCAGAACTGCTGCCTAGCCATTAAGTCCCTAGTCTGTAGCAGTGCATGGGATTCTTCCGTCCTAAGTGCAGGACTCTGCACTTGTCCTTGTTGAACCTCATCAGATTTCTTTTGGCACATTCCTCTAATTTGTCTAGGGCCCTCTGTATCCTATCCCTACCCTCCAGCGTATCTACCTCTCCTCCCAGTTTAGTGTCATCTGCAAACTTGCTGAAGGTGAAATCCACATCATCCTCCAGATCATTTATGAAGATATTGAACAAAACCAGCCCGAGGACTGACCCTTAGGGCACTCCACTTGACACCGGCTGCCAACTAGACATGGAGCCATTGATCACTACCCGTTGAGCCCGACAATCTAGCCAACATTCTATCCACCTTCTAGTCCATTCATACAGCCCATACTTCTTTAACTTGCTGGCAAGAATACTGTGGGAGACCACATCAAAAGCTTTGCTAAAGTCAAGGAACAACACGTCCACTGCTTTCCTCTCATGCACAGAGCCAGTTATCTCATCTTAGAAGGCAATTATCTTAGTCAGGCATGACTTGCCCTTGGTGAATCCACGCTGACTGTTCTGGAACACTTTCCTCTCTTCTAAGTGCTTCAGAATTGATTCCTTGAGGACCTGCTCCATGATTTTTCCAGGGACTGAGGTGAGGCTGACTGGCCTGTAGTTCCCAGGATCCTCCTCCTTCCCTTTTTTAAGGATGGGCACTACATTAGCCTTTTTCCAGTCGTCTGGGACTTCCCCAGATCGCCATGAGTTTTCAAAGATAATGGCCAATGGCTCTGCAATCACATCCGCCAATTCTTTTAGCACTCTCGGATGCAGCGCATCTGGCCCCATGGACTTGTGCTCGTCCAGCTTTTCTAAATAGTCCCGAACCACTTCTTTCTCCACAGAGGGCTGGTCACCTCCTCCCCATGCTGTGCTGCCCAGTGCAGTAGTTTGGGAGCTGACCTTGTTCGTGAAAACAGAGGCAAAAAAAGCATTGAGTACATTAGCTTTTTCCATATCCTCTGTCACTAGCTTGCATCCCTCATTCAGTAAGGGGCCCACACTTTCCTTGACTTTCTTCTTGTTGCTAACATACCTGAAGAAACCCTTCTTGTTACTCTTAACATCTCGTTAGCTGCAATTCCAGGTGTGATTTGGCCTTCCTGATTTCACTCCTGCATGCCCAAGCAATATTTCTATACTCTTCCCTGGTCATTTGTCCAATCTTCCACTTCTTGTAAGCTTCATTTTTGTGTTTAAGATCAGCAAGGATTTCACTGTTAAGCCAAGCTGGTGGCCTGCCATATTTTCTATTCTTTCTACACATCAGGATGGTTTGTCCCTGTAACCTCAATAAGGATTCTTTAAAATACAGCCAGCTCTCCTGGACTCCTTTCCTCCTCATTGTGAGTCTCTGCGTGCGCACAAGCGTCTGCCCATATGGTTCCTATTGCAGAGGCCATATTTGTCTTTCCTCTCTGCCCGTTATAGTAATTTTGGATGTTCTAACACAAAGAGGTAAAACATCCTCACCAAGAAGTGTAATTTTTAAATTGGTACTGCTTCTTTAAGGCAGTATTTATTTTAAAATGTTTCTTCTAGATACATGCAGTGATGAAAATTTACCCAGCTCTGCCTTCCAGGCAAGCAAGGAGAATGTGCAACAGTGAGAAAAGGAGGCAGCTGCTCTTGTCCTACTTGGAATGGTCAGAACAGATTTTTTTTAAATGGCTTATAACTTAATTTTGTTTCCCTGGCAAAATGCTCTATGGCCATAGTCATCAATAAGGATTATACTTACACTATGTCGAGTTTCAAATTTTTGTTATGTTTGCTGTAGCAGAGTCCAAAAGAATGTTTATAGATATATTACACACACACACACACACACACACACACACACAACTGAAATGCTTTTGCTCCAGCTATCCAGAAATAGAGCTATTTGTCTTTCAGGTGAAGTTTTACTCTAAAGGTACTTGCTTCAAAAAACATATGTGAAAATGGGTTAACAGAAACTGTTTTCAACTTTAACTGTATTGGTGAAATTAACTTTTGCACTGATATATGCTGTCTCACATAAAAACAAACACACAACCAGAATTCATATGTAATTTCAAGAGAGCTATATGGCACACAGGATCAACAGAGCCAATTTTTCTTCCAAACCACAGTGTTCAAATCCATCTTTGCAAAAATGTGCAGGTGACAGAAATCAGCCCAACTGTGAAAGGTCAAATGTGATTTGATTTTTCACAAAGGTTGGAAAGAATTTACAAGAGCTGTCAATGCCTTCTCTACCAACCCTCAATTTAGCCCTAATTTGGTAACGTGGAAGGAAAAAGAATATCAGAGGCATCAGACAATAAGTGCATCACATGAGGTTCAGATGCAGTAGTAAACTAGTATTCTACACTGTGACTACTATTATTATTCTGTATATTCATCAGTTACCGACTATGAGTTCTGCACATTTTAGTGCAGCAGGAACTGACACAATGGCCCAAATATCCAGCCTACTTTTTCGTATGGGGGATTGTTGAGGGGAACAAAAAGATTAACAACTTTTCAAAGTTATTCTAGAATTCCAGGGTAGACTGGTTGCTGTGTGTAAAATATTATAAGACTAAAGTACATACAAGTACATTCATATTGCGCTAATGCACAAAGTGAATTACACCTAGCAACGGACTTAAGATGCAATAAGATGAGATTCTATAATTACATTAGGAGTGAGAGAAAGATGAAAGAAAGTGTAGGCCCACTACTTATAGGGGAAAGAGAGCTAATAACAGACAAAACCAAGAAGGCTGAGGTGTTGAATGCCTATTTTGATTCAGTCTTCACTAAAAAGGTTAATTCAAGGGGAAGGAATACAAGACAGAATAGGGAAAGAACAGGTTAAAGCATATTTAGATATATTCAAATCAAAAGGGTCTGATGATTGTCTGGCTATGCTGAAAGAATGACAGGAGACATCATATATGGGTTTAATCAGGCCGCAACTTTATCATTAGACAGATGTCTGGGACTAACCCGGCGGATAAAATGTGTGCAGTGCAGGTGCAAAATTTTTTGTTCCTCCAGCAGATTCACTGCTGGGACCTTGCCAATTACAGACAATTTTTTTGGGTGGGAGGGGGGTTTCCACAGGTCCCCCTGCCCTTTTAATCCAGGTCCCTCCAGCAATTCCCTTGCTGGGACCTTACTGACCACACCCCCTCGTAGGAGGGTGTTAAAGTGGACTATAATGATGGGGGGGTTGGCTCCCTGCTGTACCAATCATAGGAATCCCCAACTGCCCCCAGCTTGCTCAATTACCAAGCACTTCTCCTTAATTCCTTTTCCGAGACATTTTTTCATTCTTTTGTGCCTTAATTTATGGAGTACCTACACTGAACATCTGCTATACACTTAAATAAAGAGTTGCGACATATGGCCTACCACCCGTCATGCTATGCATGAACCGAGCCTACCTGAACCTGCTGCAAGGAAGGTGAAAAAACCCCCACTGCACCTGACCAATATGGTGGTAAGGGAAAAATCCTTCCCACCTCCCCTTAGTGAGGTGGCTAGCGTAATATCCACAGCAGATATAGCTAAACAACCGGCATATTTGTGACCTAATTAGGGAGGGAGAGTGGGTGCTGCCTAGCCGGTTCCAGTGAAGACAGGAGTGGCCAGGCCCAGCTGATCTTGTTTTAAACCCCTCATTCCTAGGTGGTGAGTCATCCACCACGCTGACTGCTCTTTCAGCAGCTTTACGTCTCCCCTCCTCCCACAAGCCAAAAAGCAGTGCCCTCTTCTCCCAGCCAGCGAGCCAACTCCTCCCTGCTTAAGTGCAGGGCGGTGAAACTCAATCTAGGACACTTAAGGAACTAGCTGAAGTAATCTTGAATAGTGATTATCTTTGAGAACTCATGAGGTGAGGCTCCAGAGGACTGGAGCAAGGCAAACATAGTACCAATCTCTAAAAAGGGGAACAAAGAGGACCCAGGGAATTATAGCTGGGCAGTCTAATTTTGATAAATGGAAAGGCACAGGAATAATTTATTAACCAATCAATTTGTAAGCACCTAGAGGATAATAGGGTAATAAATAACAGCCTGCATTGATTTGTCAAAAACAAATCATGCCAAAACAACTTAATTTCCTTCTTTGACAAGGTTACTGGCCTGGTGGATTGGGGGAAGCAGTAGAAATGATTTATCTTGATTTTAGTAAGGCTTTTAACACAGTCCCACATGACATTCTCATAAGCAAACTAGGGACACATGGTCTAGATTAAATTACTACAAGATGGCTGCACAATTGGTTGAAAAACTCTACTGAAAGAGCAGTTATCAATGGTTCACTGTCAAACTGGGAGGACACAATTAACGGGGTTCAACAGAGGTCTGCTCTGGGTCTGGTAGTATTCAACATTTTCATTAATGACTTCGATAATGGAGTATGATTATAAAATTGCAGATGACCTCGAGCTGGGAGGGGTTGCAAGCACTTTGGAGGACAGATTAGAATTTAAAATTTAGACAAATTGGAGAACTGGTCTGAAATCAACAAGATGAAATTCAATAAAGACAAGGGCAAAATACTATACTTAAGGAAAAATCAGATGCACAAACATAAAATGAGGAATAGCTGGCTAGGCAGTAGTACTACTGAAAAAAGGATCTGGAGGTGATGATGGATCACAAATTGAATACAAGACAACAATGTGACGCAGTTGTGAAAAAAAGGCTAATATTCTAGGGTGTAATAACAGGAGTGTTGTAAGTCAGACGTGGGAGAAATGGTCCCACTCTACTTGATATTGGTGAGTAGTACCATGTTGAGTTCTGGGCTCCACAAATTATGTGGGCATATTGGAGAGAGTCCAGAGGAGTGCAACAAAAATTATAAATGATTTAGAAAATCTGACCTATGAGGAAAGGATAAAAAAACTGGGCATGTTCAGTCTACATATACCACAAGTGCTGTTATAAAGAGGATGGATCAATTGTTCTTCATGTCCACCGAAGGTAGGACAAGAAATAATGACCTTACGCTGCAGCTAGGGAGATTTAAGGTGTGTGTAATCCAAAGCTTTTTGATGCACACCAGGTAACTCACAGTATGCAACTCATACCAATAGAGTGTATATGCATCAGGTGATCAGACAGTTATAGCCACTGCAGAACATTACTTGTCTGTAGACAACCAATTCAGGGTGTGGAGATCAACTATTGGAGTCACACACAAGGTCACTTTGACAGAAGGAAGGAACATTTTAACTCTCACCTCAGTAGCTGCAGAATGGTGGTCAGGTGTGCACTGGGCTGTTTGAAAGGCAGATGGTGCTGTTCATGAAATGCGTTGGAAGCAGCAGGAAGAAACCTGATAATTATAACTGCGTGTGTTCTGCACAATATTTGTGAGAGCTAGGAAGAAAGTCTTAGTGGGGTGGGAGGCAGAGGTGCAGAGACTTGCTTGGCAGTGCAAGCAGCCACCCAGGCATCCCATAGAAAATGCTAATTCCTGGGATAATGCTGTCAGGGATGCCTGTTGTTCATATTTTGAGTCTGATGCCTGAACATGTCAGCCCATGAAGGGGAGAGCTGGGATAGATACATTGTGAACAGCTGGGCACTGTGAATGGGTGGTGGAAGTGGAACGTTCCCTGTGTACTTTTGTGAAAACCTATGAATTATTTCAGCTTTATTTAAAAGAAATTTCTGAGTTAAATGTAATGATGACTCACAACTGATGCTTTATAAACAGTTTTTATTGTAAAAGAACAATAAAACCAGAAATAAAAGTCCTTACTAAACCAATGGAAAAACATTTTTGTATTTGCAAAAAAATTTAATTAAACAATCTCCTTACTAACCAACTATAAACAAATCTTAAATTAAAACCACAATGCAAAAAAAAAAAAAAATATCAAGAAGAACACTGCAAATAGAACAATATAATAACAGAGACATTTCATGTATTAACATAATCTAACTTTCTGCATACAAAAGATTTTAATGTAAAATCTAGGTTAATGCAATCTTAATGCAGCAGCAGTCAAAAAAGCTAACAATGTTAGGAACCATTAGGAAAGGGATAGAAAATAAAATAGAAAATATCGTAATGCCACTATGTCAATCCATGGTATGCCTATACCTTGAATACTGCACACAGTTCTGGTCACCACATCTCAATAAAGATATCAGAACTGGAAAAAGTACAGAGAATGGGGAACAAAAATGATTAGGGATATGGAACAGCTTCCATATGAGGAGAGATTAAAAAGATTGGGACTCTTCAATTTAAAAAAGAGACAACCAGGTGATATGAGAGAGGTCTATGAAATCGTGACTGGTGTAGAGAAAGTGAATATAAGGAGGTGTTATTTACCCCTTCACATAACACAAGAACAAGGGGTCATCCAATGAAATTAACAGCCTGCAGGTTTAAAACAAAACCAAAAAAAAAAAAAGAAAAAAAAAAAGGACTTCTTCACACAACCTACAACTTGTAGAATAGATTGCCAAGGGATGTGGTGAAGGCCAAAAATATAACTGGGTTCAAAAAAGAATGAGATAAGTTCACGGAGGATCGGTCCATCAATGGCTATTAGCCACAATGGTCAGGGACATAACCCCCTGCTCTGGGTGTCCCTAAGACTCTGACAGTCAGAAGCTGGGACTGGATGACAAGGATCACTGAAGCATTTGGCACTGGCCACTGTTGGAAGCCAGGAAACTGGGCTAGATGGACCATTGGTCTGACCCAGGATGGCCGTTCTTATGTTCTGAAAGCTTGAGATTTTAAAAACCTCACTGAAAATAGGAAATGTATGGCATAGACTTCCACTTAGCATTGCATCCATGTCTGTATGCATTATAGTAATCATTTTCATTACATTACTGCAATAAGATACAGTATTCAGCAAATATTGGTTTTAGAAATGTGTTAAGTATGTAGGTACATTTACTAAGCATATGCACATTAACTAATGCTCATTGAGTCAAAGATAATATAAACGCAGGGAGAGGTAGGCCTGCATTTATGTACACAAACAAGTCATAGTATCTTTTTATCTGAATCCATTTCCACCGCCCTCCCCTCCCTTGGCCCCACCCTGCATAGTGGAAGATGACTGATTGAAAGACATGTATGTGTTATATTTTGGGTACTGGATCTAGTTAGCACACTAACCATTCAGCATCTAAACACAAACAGAAAATGCCCCACATCCACAACTTAGGCTATGTCTAAACTAGCATTTTTGTCGGTAAAACTTTTGCTGGTCAGGAGTGTGAAAAAAACCACACCTCAATCAACATAAGTTTCACTGACAAAACTGCTGGTATGGACAACGCTATGTCAGTGGGAGACGCTCTCCCACCAACAACACTACTGCTGCTCGTTGCGGGTGGTTTAAATATGCCAACGGGACACTTCTCTCCCATTGGCATACAGTGGCTACATGGGAGACCTTACAGCAATGCAGCTGCAGCGGTACAGCTGTGCCGCTGTAAAATCTATAGTGCAGACATAGCTTTAGTATAGACGCAATTAAGATTTCCCTGGATTCCCACATTTCAAATCTTCAGATACATTACTGTGACAGTATTTATTGTTAAGTCTTCTGAATTAGATTATAACTTGTCATTATGTTTTAGAGTAAGTTCTGAAATAGTAAAATCAGGAGGTAGCTGTGTCAGTCTGTATCCACAAAAACAACAAGGATTGAATTGGTCCTGTCAACACTGGTAACTGGGTGAGGTAACTCCCTTCTCTTCACATGTCAGTATACAATGCCTACATCTGTAATTTTCATTCCATGCATCTGAAGAAGTGTTTTTTTACCCACGAAAGCTTATGCCCAAATAAATCTGTTAGTTTTTATGGTGCCACCGGAACGCATTCAAAGTTACCTTAAACTGGAAAATAGCAGTACCTGCAGTTACTACTGTATTTGTAGAGACATTTACACCTTTGAAAAAATACAAGATGGTTGCATTACATACTAACTTCACTACCATTAAATATGAATTTGATAAATTGATCTTTAGACTCACTTTAGTAAGATAGAGTTAATTTTTGTTAAAGTACTATTTTTGCATACATTTAGACTCCAATGAGCCTGCATGGATCCATTTGCAAAGTTAGGATTTGAGGGAGGCAAAGTTGTTCAAGCTGTTTGGTTGGTTGGATTTATGAGTGACTTTGGAGTCAGAATGGAATTTGTACAAAACATGAGATACAGAGGACAACATTCATTCATAATAAAGGATTTTCAAAATTGCAACATGTACAAAAGCACTAATTGTGGTATTAGTTCAATGTAATATAAAACGTCTAGTTTTGAATATTTTTCTGCATATTTCAGGCAGCTGCCTACTTTCTAATTGGCACCAGGTCCAAGTACTTGGGTATGGTAAAAGTAAGGAGGTCTTGCTTCAGTATGTAAGAGAACAGAAGTGACTAGGAGCAAGAGGGAAAAGAACAGGGAACACCTTTAAAGGCAAAAAGGGAAGGGACTGCATAGATAACGGTACTGAGAGGTGCAATGGGAGATGTTAGGAGGCAGCCACAGTTATGAGTAGGAGGGAGAACTAGGTGCACAGAGGGATAGAGAAGTTTAAAAAGCTGCAGCTTCCCACCTTGAAAGGATGGGGGCCTCCAGCTTGTATCTCTTGGCTAGAGAATGCTAGGTTAGAATACCTTCTCCTGGATACTGGAGCATACTCATTTAAAAAACAGTCAGTTCTCCCCCAAATGAGAGAGAGAGAGAGAGAGAGAGAGAAGCAAGCAGTCTGAAGATAACTCTTCAGTGAACCCTGCACAAATGAAGTACAAAGACAAGAGATAAGATGGCTGCCAAATGTCCTGAAATAATGGATTGTTGTGGCTTTGAGGGCATTTTCCATTACAGCATGCCATGAAGAGAATTATGTTGTCTAGTTACCTAGATAATTATATGTCCACCTTCACTGTTGTACTTGAATCTCCCCCAGACATGAATGCTTTTCTCCACAGCCTACTATAGAGGTAAGGAAGTATTAATATTCCCATTTTACAGATAGGACATTGAAGATCAGAGAGATGACATGAGATGCACAAGTCCTTTAAGAAGCCTGTGGCAGAGCTGGGAACCAAACCCACATCTCTTGAGTCTCCATCCAGTTCTTTAACCACAAGACCATCCTTTATGTAGAATCATGGAATTCACAATATCTTATTTATCCGGTGACTGATGGAGTAATTACACACGCACTCGTAGACTAACTGAGCAAAAGCAAACTACAGCCATGTGAAAAACTTCACATTCTAGAGCATCCTTAATCTTGAGCCTGATGGCTCTGAGACATTTGATCTCAAACTATCCTACAGACTTTGTAACTCCATTAGATGTACCATAGTAAGCAAAGACTGCTAAATGAATATGTTATTGCACAAGCATTTCTAGTGCTTTCTTCAAGAGCCTGAAAAGAAGTTTATCTGTTCTGTTGTTGTACGAGAAGGAAGATGACCATTTATTTCATTGTTGCTACCACTGTTCTACAACTGCAACAAATGTTGCACAAAGTGTATCATGTAAGGAGTTAATGAAAAAGTTACAATCTATCAAGTATGATTATCCTGGTTAAATCCATGTATATCGGTATCTAAAATTATGAATAACAGCTATGTATTTGTATCTCAAATGTATTTGTTCTTGGGGGACACCCACAAGGTAGTTTTACATCCCTGTCTAGCCAGCCCAGTATTGATAAATCATTCAATTGTGGAGGGACCATTCAGGTGGTGATTGTCCATTAAGGGAAATCAGCTCTTCAATGAGTCTTCTTACAGATGCCTCAGACAGCAAGGAGCCAGTGGCTGTAAGAGCCAGCAAAGCATGTAAGGGCGTGTGATGTGGACATGTGACCTCAGACTATATCTTTGTCAGTAACTTTCCATACACAGGGGCTGTGGGCTTTGTTTGGGACAGTAAGTTTCCATGCACATTGCAGAGGATATAAAAGACACCTGAGACATCTCCATTTTGCCTCATTCCTGCTTCAATTCTCTGGACTGTAGATTTACAACTAAAAGGAGCTATGGACTGAGGACCTTCCAATCTTTTGGAAGTTACCAGTGAGACTTTTGCAAGCCAGCAGTCTATTCCATCACTGCTATTAACCTGGTCTATGAACACTGAAAATCACTTGTATGTATATGATTCTTTAACTACTCAATAACTCTCTTCTTTGTGTTAATAAAATCTTTAGTTCGTTAAGTGTAAAAATATAATTAGAAAGACCAAAAAAAATTTGAAGAACAGCTACCCAAAGACTCCAAAAGTAATAACAAAAATTTTTTTAAATACGTCAGAAGCAGAAAGCCAGCTAAACAACCAGTGGGGCCCCTGGACGATCGAGATGCTAAAGGATCACTCAAAGACGATAAGGCCATTGCAGAGAAACTAAAATAATTCTTTGCATCGGTCTTCACTGTTCCCAAACCTGAGTCATTCTTTTTGGGTGACAGATCTGAGGAACTGTCCCAAACTGAGGTGTCATTAGAGGAGGTTTTGGAACAAATTGATATATTAAACAGTAATAAGTCTCCAGGACCTGATGGTATTCACCCAAGAGTTCTGAAGGAACTCAAATGTGAAATTGCAGGACTACTAACTGTCATCTGTAACCTAGCATTTAAATCAGCTTCTGTACCAAATGACTGGAGGATCGCTAATGTGACGCCAATTTTTAAAAAGGCTCCAGAGGTGACCCTGGCAACTACAGGCCAGTAAGCCTCACTTCAGTACTGGGCAAACTGGTTGAAACTATCGTAAAGAACAAAATTGTCAGACACATAGATGAACATAATTTGTTGGGAAATAGTCAACATGGCTTTTGTAAAGGGAAATGATGCCTCACCAATCTACTAGAATTTTTTGAGGGGGTCAAGAAGCATCCGGACAAAGGAGATCCAGTGGATATAGTGTATTTACATTTTCAGAAAGCCGTTGACAATGTCCCTCATCAAAGGCTCTAAAGCAAAATAAGTAGTCATGGGATAAGAGGGAAGATTCTGGTTAAAAGATAGGAAACAAAGGGTAGGAATAAATGGTCAGTTTTCAGAATGGAGAGAGGTAAATAGTGGTGTCCCCCAGGGATCTGTACTGGGCCCAGTCCTATTTAACGTATTCATAAATGATCTGGAAAAAGGGATAAACTGTGAGGTGGTAAAATTTGCAGATGATACAAAACTACTCAAGATAGTTAAGTCCCACATTGACTGCAAAGAGCTACAAAAGGATCTCACAAAACTGGGTGACTGGGCAACAAAATGGCAGATGAAATTTAATGTTGATAAATGCAAAGTAATGCACATTGGAAAACATAATTCTAACTATACATATACAATGGTGGGGTCTGTAACCACTCAAGAGAGAGATCTTGGAGTCATTGTGGATAGTTCTCTGAAATCATCCACTCAATGTGCAGCGGCAGTCACAAAAGTGAACAATATGTTGGGAATCATCAAGAAAGGGATAGATAATAAAACAGAAAATATCATATTGCCTCTATATAAATCCATCATACCCCCACACCTTGAAAACTGCGTACAGATGTGGTCGCTCCATCTCAAAAAGATATACTGGAATTGGAAAATGTTCAGAAAAGTGCAACAAAAATGATTGGGGTATAGAACGGCTTCCGTATGAGGAGAGATTAATAAGACTGGGACTTTTCAGCTTGGAAAAGAAGCAACTAAGGGGGGATATGATAGAGGTCTATAAAATCATGAGTGGTATAGAGAAAATAAATAAGGAAGTGTTATTTACTCCTTCTCATAATACAAGAACAAGGGGCCACCAAATGAAATTAAATAGGTAGAAGGTTTAAAACAAACACAAGAAAATATTTTTTCATGCAACACACCATCAACCTCTGGAACTCCTTGCCAGAGGGTGTTGTGAAGGCCAATACTATAACAGGGTTCAAAAGGGAGCAAGATAGATTCATGGATTCATTCATAGGTCCATCAATGGCTATTAGCCAGGATGGGCAGGAATGGTGTCCCTAGCCTCTGTTTGCCAGAAACTGGGATTGGGAGACAGGGCACGAATCACTTGATGATAACCTGTCTGTTCATTCCCTTTGGGGCACCTGCCATTGGCCACTGTCAGAGGACAGGATACTGGGCTTGATGGACCATTGGTCTGATCCAGTATGGCCGTTCTTATATTCTTACGTTATTATGGATTGGCTGACAGTGTGATATTTGGGAATGATCTGAAATATATATTAATCTGGGGGTAAGTGTCTGATCCCTTGGGATTGGTAGAACCACAGATAGGGCAAATTGGGTTTTCAGTAACCTCTCACTATATTAGATGTGTTTGTCTGGATGGGAGCCAATAACTGGAATGGCTAAAGGGGGACAGTGTTTGGCTTCTTGTTAACCAGTGTGGTACTACAGAAGCTTCTTTGTTATTGCCTTGGTGAATCTAATTATAGAATAAACCACCAGTTTTTTGGGGGGTGTCTGCTCTGCTTCTTGTGGTCTGCCCTGAGTGTAGCATTCTTAGTGTGATCCATTCCAGGCACCTGGTCACAGCTGTCACAAGCTCCTGGTAATGATATTAATTTCAGTCTCATCTAATTTTATAGCAGTATAGCAGAAGCTGTGGTGGTAAGAGAGGTTACTGTAGTAGAAACATATCCCCTGGGTGTTTAAAAAGAATATAATGCAGCCAAATGCTAGTATACCCTTAAGGGGTGATTATCTTACAAAAACAATGTCCCTGGAGCGGACATACTGCTTTTGTCCTGGGTCTCAATGTGCGGGACTTTTTCCCCTTCTTTTACTGCAGTGAGATGAAGTAGGTAGAACAGCAATTTCAGCTGAATTGTGTGGTTCATGTTGATTATCTTCCCCCATGGCATGTTTACCATCCAATCAAAATATTTTCTTGAGACAAAGCACCATAATAAATATAAATGAAAATAGGGCCAACCACAACATCAGACACATAAGAAATTTGGGCATTGCATGGAAAGTATCTCATAAGTGAGAAAATTATGTTCATACTTTACAGTGCAGAATTTTCAGCATAATATATGTATCATTTTCTACAGTACAGATATTATTTATTAATTATTAATAATAATAATTATTATTATTTAGGGGCTTGAAAATAAGTTGCAAGTGATACCCGCTACTGGACTCACTGGAAAAACTAATCTAGGCAAGGCATTTGAAAAATGACACTCACCTCATCAGACTAAATCTTTTACAAAACTCTTTATTACACAGAATACTTACTGCAGTATAAGTTACAGCCCTGCGAGAAAATGAAGTCAAGTGATTATATTATAACAACATAACACGTATAATAAATAGTTTTCCTCAAATGATTAGAACTGAATTATGGGGGGGAAATGGCAAATACTGAGTGAATGTAGAGGTTAACAAATCTCAAAAACAAACTACACAGTCCTTCAAGGGGCTGATATGGAAGATTCCAAGACTAGTGTATTTAAGAAGTCTGTGGGGTTTGTCAGAACATCTGCTCTCATCAGCGGAGGGAAGACATTCTTAACCTAGTACTCTATGGGAAATATGATTCCTTGACCATTCAATAATTCTCTTCTTGTATTAAAATCTTTAGTTAATTATTAAGGATTAGCTAACTGATATTTGGGGAAGATATGAAATATAGAATTTCATACACATATATTCTTAGAGTAGAATCATTAGCTTACTATAATACAGGATTCCATTCTAACCTAATTAAAGGCAACCAACTCTTTGCTGTATACTTTCATCACTTTCATAAAATAAGTTGGTTCTAATATGACACAGGTAACCCCCAAGTGGTGCACCTCTTGCTGATATCAAGTATCTGAGGGTTGATAGTTTTAGAATCCTTCAGTAATGGCTTTTCTCTTTGCTTTATTTACATAAGGCCCAATCCTGACATCCTTACTCAGGCTCAGGCAACACCTCCGCTACCTTCAGTTTGAAATTTCCAACTGAAAACTAAGCATTTTAAGATTGTACCATTACGTGACAGAATCTACCTACTGTCATGGTGGCAGGGCTAGCTGCACCTCTGTCTCCATCCTGGTTTCTCTGAATGCACTTCCTAAGGTGTCAGACCTTGTACCTTTGCCTATCCCAGGGCAGAATTTCACAATTCTCCCATTTCTAGACCAAGCCCTGTGTACCAACCAGCCTTAACCAGCAGGTCCAAGTTGGTTTGAGCACCAGTGATTCTTCTTTTCAGGAGTTTGTGATCAGTATACAGTGACCAGACAGCTTTCTTAAAACCAAAATACTTTTTATTTTAACAGTAGGAACAAAAGCATTTTTTTTAAAAAGGATTTAAAAACAAAAAACAGTCTACTCACATATCTATCCTTCCTGAAGGCTTATTGTCTCCCAATAGTAACCTATCTCTAACCCTGATGGTGTCTAACTTCTACAGACACCCACAGTGGGATGTTGTATGTCTCAGTCTGGTTCCCCCAAGCAATTCCTCTGCTCCTCCTGAGTGTGTGTTCCTCTTTTAACCTGCCAGTGTTCTTTTGATCTCCTGTTTTTGTGGGCCTTTTCCTGTCCTCGCATTGTCCCTTAACAGCTCTCCAGTATTTGTGCAGAAATGCCTTCCCCTGAGCCATGTTTTTTCTTCCTCCTTGTTGCTCCCAACAGCTCCCTGTTAAATTTAGCCCATGTATTCAGACAGTAAACATCCCAATAATCAAGTCAAAATACAATATTCATAAATTATTATGGAGCAACTACAAATCCACTGCACCCTACTTCAAAAGGGCAGTATTACAATTAGTGCACTATGAAGAGGTAAAATCATATAAAGTGCTCTTCTTTGAACACCCTCTGAAGTTCCACAATGAGAATGATCAAGCGCATGGTAAAACTCTCACGTGAGAAGAGATTCAATAGATTGGGGTTGTTTGCCTTCGAAATGAGTAAAAAGAGCCATGGTAAAAATAAAGTAATGAGTGGAATGGAAAAGGTATATTGAGAATTCCTGTTCTCCCTGTCCAATAACATAAGGACAAGGGGACATTCAATGAAATTAAATGGTGGGAATGCAAAAGCAATAGAAGGAATTATTTTTTCCATGCAGCATGTAATTAAGCTGTGGAACTCACTGCCACAAAGTTGTTGAGACCAAGAACTGAAAACTCAAAAAGGGATTGGATATCAAGAATATCCATGTTTAACACTATTATAGATTACATTTTTGAAGGAAATTAAACCTTCTGCTTCAGGACTGGGAAACCAATCTCTAACTATTAGAGATCAGAATACAACCTGATGTGGAGGGCAGATTATCCCACATCTGCCTATTGTGGGGATCCTACATCTTCCTCAAAAGCATCTGGTACTGGCCACAGGCAAAGGAAGACTATTGGACTAGATGGATCTCAGTCTGAGCCAGCATAGCAATTCCTATATTTCTATATTAGTAGCATTTACATAGCCACAGATCCTGATTACGGCAGAATTCGTCAAAAGGATGTAACCGATTTAATATGCTGTCTGTTGGTTTGAAGACTATAAATGGAGAAAATGTGTTTTTCAGTACAGTGAGAAATATATTTGAAACATAAATATTACTATGGTTTTAATTAACTCTCCACATTTCTTAAATGGAAGATTTTATAAACTTTATATAAAACAGTTGGCCTAACTTCTACATTTGGTAGACTACTATAAAAACTTAATTGCATTTTCTATTTAGGTGACTATGTGTTAAATGAAAAACCTATCTTATCCAAATGCAGTAAAAGTTGCAATTCTATATAGCTCAATGACCAAAATCCTGACCTCAGGCATCCAGCTGCTCAGTGGTAAAACAATCATCAATTCTCAGGCTTTGTGTAGAGCCAGACAACTGTAATGAACTTTTTTAAAGCACTGCAATTTAGCAGTGACTACCCCCAATTAGATACGAGACTGACAAACAAAGCCATTTTACTGGCTTCATCAAAGAAGTTGATGAAGAGCTCTTGTTATAAACAGAGCACTAGCTGTAGAGAAGAAAGATAATCTGGTGGTTAGGGTACTACCCAGGACTGGGGAGGCCTTGGTTCAATTTTCTGCTCCACTACAAACTTCCTATATGGCCTTGTGCAAGTCACTTGAGACCTGATTTTCAAAAATATTTGGTGCCTAAAGGTGTAGCTAGATGTCTAGAAGGGTTTACAGAAGCTGCTAAGCAGATTAGATAAACAAGAGCTAGGTGCCTAGGCACTTTTTAAAATCCCACAAGTACGTATACATACCTATATGTATCTTTAGGCACCTAAATACTTTTTTAAAATCTGGCCCTGAGACTCTCTGAACTTCAGTTCCCCATCAATAAAAGGGGAATAATAGTACAGTACTTCCCTCACTCAGAGAGGTGTAGAGAAGATAGATACATTAAAGATTGTGGGATGCTCAGATACTGTAGTAAAAGAGTCCTTATAAATATCGTAGATAGAGAAATATCACACTTCCTAAACTTCCTTACTGTTTATTTCTTCAATCACTTTTAACCACAATGGTCAGCATCTTCTAGTTTTCCCACTAATATTCACAGACCAAATGTCTGCCTTCACCCTCCCATCCCCTGGATGTTTTATATGTTTACTTAAGCACAGTGACATCAGTGTGAGTGGAGAAAACAGTGAATTTAAACTCATTGTTGAAATGATGAAACATAAGATGAAATCACTTCTGTGAATGCTCCAGTCATAATTCACAAATTCTGTGGAACTGTTTAATTCAAACAAGATGTCTCAGTCAAAAAATTCTTCCAATCAAAGTGACCAAGAGATCTTTCGTAACCTGTCAGAAGATGTGCCAAGACTGGTTCCCTTCCTGTGTAATTGGATCCAAAGAAATCAAAGTTTCTGGAACAAGGTCCAATGCTTCAACATTGCCAAATGTTATCAAGTCCTTTTTTCCCTTCCTGAAAATAGTTTTGTAATCACACAGGACTTTAATGGGATTACTATCTCCTGGACTCAGGCTGAACCTCATTGTATTAAAGTATGGTTAAACAACATGACATTTACTACATATGGCATTACTTCATACATTTATTTTAAAAGTGCAGTGAAATAGTTATGTGACTCACTGTCATAAAGTTTTGTTTATATTGAGACATTTTTCCTGTCAGAATCTTTGTATTAAGTATGAAACATTATATTCAAACAACACTAAAGATCTAATTCTACTCTAGTACCCCAGTGTAAATCCAGAGTAACTGTATTTGCTTTAATGGTACTATTTTGTATTTATACCAGTGTAACTGAGATTTTAATACTAAGGTCTTGATTCTCATTTACACCAAGACTCCCTTCACCCTACTCTGGTAGTGTAGAGGGGCCTAAAGTGTGTGTGAGTTATATTTACACCCATTTTAAGGCCCCTTTATAATGCCAGTGTGGTATAAAGGGGACTCAGGATAAATAAGAACCTAGTCTTTAAAGGTCTCATCTAGACAAAAACAATGAGGATTTAATACTAATACTGACTCTTGGCAATTTGTTTTTAACTTTCCCGATGTTTCAGTATCTGTAAAAATGGGTAAAACACTTCCCCTAACTCACAGGGCTACAAGAGGCTTTAATTAATGTTTATAGAGCACTTTAACACCCTTGATGAAAGGTGCTAAAGAAATATAAATTCTAACATTATTAAAATCAGTGAATTTCCAAGCACAATGAGAGAAATATATTGCATAGCTTGTGTTTAATTTCAGATGTATGTTTAAAAAATTACAGTAAGGAGATGCCAGTTGAAAATTCATTTTCAGCCCTATGTTCACTCACAGAAGGAACTGAAAGTGGTGCTCTCTAGGGAAGCGGGGAACAAGTGTGTTATCTCTGTGGAGAGCTAGGTCTAATCACCTCAACTGGAAGAACACTAGGAAGGACACTAGTCATGACACACAACCTAAAATGAAAAGTAAAGAGAGAGTCCCCAAGGCTTAGAACACTCTTCTCACCCTGAGGGGGTAAGGAAACTGTTCCAGTTTCTCAGCTTGAATCAAATCAGTTTTAAATGTGTGTACCAATTACCTAATTCTGTTTTCCAAAAAAGTATTACTCACACAAGAAACCACAATGAACTCTTCAGAGCCATTCCAGTCAATTGTGGACTTGCATATTTGCATAGCAGAACTCCTTGTGAAAATTAGTAAGAAAATGTATAGAGCCCAAGTCAGGAAAATAAACAAACAATAAAACCAGTTAACAGGGCTCTCGTTACAGTTCAGTAAAAATAAATCTGTCCATATTCCATGCCATGTAAGTCTTTGAAAACTTCAGCAAATACACACAAACAAATAAAGCAAAACACAAAACAAAAAACATAACTTTCATGAAGCTTTTATATTCTCAGATAAAAGATGTTACAGAACTGTAAAAAAATCCATATATGATAGCATGTACATATAATTAATATAAAGTTTGTTTTAAAGCTGTAACAAGCAAAACCTTCTCTTTCCCACATCCCTCTCCTCTCTGATTTTCTCACAATATTTTCCCCATCTAAATATGATCCCATCTTCCAATCTATTTGTGATAATGGAGTCACTGTAGTTCAACTTGTAAGAGTTTCCACTATAAACTCAATTTTAACTGCACCTGTAGCTTTGTGAAAGAAAAGTTCTTGTCAGCATAACAATTTATGTGTAGTCTCTCAAAGGACAATTTTAAAAAACTTAAGGTTATGTCAGACAAGCTGCTTGAGACATGACTTTGAAAAACTGATGGTTTTTCAATTTGAAAGTTACGCTAATGTTTAATATGCTGAATCATTTCTCAAAAATCATGACATAAAAACATCTGACTTGTTACATATGCTAAATTCGCAATGAGGGTATCTTTATGGCACTGGAGTGCAGTATTTATAATTATGAGATGGTACTCTCCTCTGGATTATAACTTCCATTGGAGGCCAGATAACGATCACAAGGAAAATTTGTTGTTGCAGCCTGAAGATCTTGGGTTTTTCATTCCTTTCAAAAGGGCTACTTTTGAGGTTCATGAAACCAGGGTAACAGGCTGCTTCATTTTTGGAAAAGCCTAAGCAAGTCTCTCTGTGGCTCTCCTGCTGAGCAACTAGTGCAGCCTCTGGAAAAAAGGGGAACCAGTTCAGTGTGACATGCTGCATAGTCCATTTTCCTCCCTTCTCCTGTAACATTCCTACCTGTTATGGGACTGCTCCTGCTCCCACTAAAGTCAATGATTTTTTTGCACTTACTTCAATAGGAGCATATTTTATAACTACATTAAATTTAAAATAGAAGTTTCAATTTTTGATTAAAAAAACCCGATAGTAGATTTTTTCCTAAAAAAACCAAACATCTTAAGTCACAAAACTATATATGTGTATCTTTGTACACTTAGAATTGAAAAAGGGGCTGTCATAAATATAAAGGGAAGGGTAAACACCTTTAAATCCCTCCTGGCCAGAGGAAAAACCCTTTCACCTGTAAAGGGTTAAGAAGCTAGGATAACCTCACTGGCACCTGACCAAAATGACCAATGAGGAGACAAGATACTTTCAAAGCTGGTGTGGGGGAAACAAAGGCTCTCGCTGTCTGTGTGATGCTTTTGCCGGGAACAGAACAGGAATGGAGTCTTAGAACTTAGTAAGTAATCTAGCTAGATATGCGTTAGATTTAAAGTAAAAGAATCACCTCTGTAAAATCAGGATGGTAAATACCTTACAGAGTAATCAGATTCACAACATAAGAGAATCCCTCTAGGCAAAATCTTAAGTTACAAAAAGACACAAAAACAGGAATATACATTCCATTCAGTACAGCTTATTTTTTCAGCCATTTAAACAAAACAGAATCTAATGCATATCTAGCTACATTGCTTACTAAGTTCTAAGACTCCATTCCTGTTCTGTTCCTGGCAAAAGCATCACATAGACAGCGAGAGCCTTTGTTTCTCCCCCGCCCCTCCAGCTCTGAAAGTATCTTGTCTCCTCATTGGTCATTTTGGTCAGGTGCCAGAGAGGTTGTCCTAGCTCCTTAACCCTTTACAGGTGAAAGGGTTTTTCCTTCTGGCCAGGAGGGATTTAAAGGTGCTTACCTTTCTCTTTATATTTATGACAGGCGCTCAATTTTTTTCAAACTTCATGTTGTTAAGCTAGAGCAAATGTTTGCAAAAAAGTCTGAGACAGATCCATAAATGTAAGACGTTATAGTGGAAAAAGTAACATGCACTTAAAAAATGGTAAAAAAACAAAGACTGGAAATGCTATACACAAAAAAACAATATAAATAAAACTAACTAAATAAATAAAAAGAAGGCACCTATCCTAGAAAAGGTAAACGTTTGCATTCTCTGTAGAGTACTTATGGGCATGGAATCCCATTCACACTTCCGACTAAATAGTAATAATTTCCCGCCAAAAAGAATAGAATTTCAAATAAAAGGTTTTTTGTGGAATAGCAGTTTTGATATGTTGCTTACCCAGTACCAGTGAGATCCTTCCCTTCAAGAAAGTCCCATATAATCTCCAGCAAACAGGATAAGTCCATTTTTCACCAGTGATTACACACGTCTTTTTAAGATAGACAATATTTTTATCCTTGATGTTTCACTAGATTAATCCTTCCAGCTGCACAGTTTGTTTCTCTATAGTTAAAATTATCTCAAAATTTCCATTATGAAAACTTTCCTAGGGACCTATACTAGCTGTGAAAGAATGTTACTTGCACTTAAAAGACCCTACGGTTTAAAAAAGTGCAAACAAAACAGAATTTAAGTGATTTCAGATATATATATATAAATAAAGTTTTCTTCCTTCAATCATCTTTTATTCACAGCTAGGATTTTTCATGCTGCCCATTAGTGAATTAGTCCCTTTCGAAGGACTGTGTTTTGTCTTGAGAAGGGCAGAGAAGAAAATGAATTGAAGGTAACTTATTTACATTGCAATTTATTACAAATTTATATTAAACTTAGGAATCGCCATGACAGATAAAACCAGAGATCCATCCATCTCTCCGAGTATCCTGTCTCTATAAGGGCCACTACTAGAAAATTGAAGGGAAAGTGTCGAAATCCCATGAAGGACATATTTAATAACCTACTTATGGTAGAAAGTTTCTTCTTAAAGTTGATCTAGATTGGCATTGATCATGTTTTATCATGATCTAAAATTAACTGTTTCCAATATATTTTAATTAATAATTTAGCACAAGACAAGTTGATGATCAGCTAGGGTGACCAGACGTCCCGATATTAGGGGCTTTGTCTTATACAGGCAACTATCCCCCCTTCCCTGTCCCGATTATTCTACACTTGATATCTGGTCACCCTATGATCAGCGGAATGGGTAGAATTCCACATAGTCTGTCTAGAAAGTAGCTGTGCACATCTTGGCAGAACATGAGCAGGCCAGAATGAGATTTGCGCTCTGCTATTGTGCTGCTATTGTGCTGCCGTGGACGTGAACAACACATCTTGAAGAACAACAGTTACAAGAAGGTAAGTAACTTTTTTCTTCTTTGAGTGCTTGTTCATGTCCATTCCACATTAGGTGAACCACAAGCTCTGGAGGAGGGTAGGAGTCATGGAACAACTCCTCGGAGGACCTCCTCCGCCGCGTCCTCTCTGGCCTGCTGGTTGACCGCGAAGTGGGTCGTGAAGGTGTGCACTGAGGACCAGGTGGCTGCTCTGCAGATCTCCTGGATCAGGACCTGTGCCAGGAAAGCCGTGGAAGTCGCTTGCGCCCTGGTCGAGTGGGTCACGACCGCTGGGGCTGGAACACCTGCAAGCTCATAGCACGCCCAGATGCAGCTTGTAATCCACGATGAAATCTGCTGCGCCAACACGGGAGGCCTTTCATCCTCTTGGCTATGGCCACAAACAGCTGCGCAGATTTACGAAAGGGCTTGGTGTGTTCCAAATAGAATGCCAGCACTCGAAGCACATCCAGGGTGCGTAGGCTGCAGTGACTCGTGTCCATATGGGGTTTTGGAAAAAACACTGGCAGACAAATGTCCTGGCCCAAATGGAATTGCGAGACCACCTTAGGGAGGAACTTGGGGTGCGGTCGGAGCTGCACCTTATCCTTGTGAAACACTGTATACAGTGGCTCAGAGGTGAGAGCCCTCAGCTCATACACCTTCCAGGAAAGGTGGAGGAGAGAACAGGAACCAAGGGGCTTGAAAGGGGGTCCCATGAGTTTAGAGAGGACCAAGTTAAGGTTCCAAGGAGGGACTGGGGGGCGTGAGTACGGAAACATCCTCTCCAACCCTTTACGGAACCGTCCCACCACTGGGTGGGAAAACACCAAGTTCCCCGAAAACCCCAGATGGAAGGCAGAGATGGCCGCCAGGTGCCTGAGTGAGGATGGGGCCAGCCCCTGCTGCTTGAGGTGCAGGAGGTACTCTAGGATGGCTTGCACCGGGGCCTGGCACAGCCGCACCTGTCGGGGCTCACACTAACACAAGAACCTTTTCCACTTGGCCATATAGGTATCCCTGGTAGAGGGCTTCCTACTGCCAAGCAGAATCTGCTGCGCAGGAAGGGAGCACTCGCTCTCCAAGGTGTTTAGCCACAGAGCTTCCATACCATCAGGTGTGGTGATTGCAGGTCGGGGTGGAGAAGCTGCCTGGTGTCCTGTGTGATGAGTTCCCGGTGTAGGGGCAGGACTACCAGGGCCTCCACTGACAGCTCGAGGAGCGTTGTGTACCAGTGCTGGTGGGGCCATGTGGGGCGATGAGGACCATCGCCGCCCTGTCCCTGCATACCTTGAGCAGGACCTTGTGTACCAAGGTGAGCGGGGGAAAGGCATACATCAAGCTCCCCTCCCCACGGGATCGCAAACGCGTCTGTGACTGACCCCGGGCTGTGGCCCTGGAACGAGCAGAACCGCAAGCACTGGGCATTGACCCTGGTGGCAAACAGGTCTACCCGGGGAAACCCCCAGCTGTGGAAGAGCGAAAGCATGACACCTGCTCTGAGCGTCCACTCGTGCATGCGATACAACCTACCGAGGTAGTCCGCCAGCTCGTTTCGCACCCCCGGGAGATACAACGCCTCGAGGTGAATGGCATGGTCTATACAAAAATCCCAGAGGAGGAGAGCCTCGCGACAGAGCGGCGAGGACCGGGCCCCGCCCTGCTTGTTTATATAAAACATGGCAGTAGTGTTGTCTCTCAGAACTGTCACGCTGTGACCACTCAGATTGGTGTGAAATGTCTGGCAGGCTAGACGAACCGCCCTGAGCTCCTTCATATTGATATGGAGCGACCGCTCTGCTCCAGACCACAAGCCCTAAGTCCTGAGGTCCCCAGGTGAGCCCCTCATCCACGGTCTGATGTGTCCGTCACCAGTGTCAGGTCCGGTTGTGGGGCAGCAAAGGGGATGCCTTCGCAAACCACAGGCTGGGACTGCCACCACAGCAGGGAGTCCAGCACGTCCCTTGGGGCTATAACTACCAAGTGCAGGGGGTCCCTGCCTGGACGGTACACCCGAGCGAGCCACGCCTGCAGAGTCCCGAGTCTCAGTCTGGCATGCCTGACGACGTGAGTCCATGTTGCCATGTGGCCCAGCAGCCGCAGGCAGCACCTGGCTGTTGTCATTGGAAACTGGTGCAGGGAGGTCACTGCTTGCTGGATAGCCTGGAATCGGGATACTGGAAGTCTTGTCCTGGCCCGCACTGCATCCAGGACCGCCCCTATGAATTCCACTCTCTGCATGGGCATGAGAGTAGATTTGGGGACATTGACCAGGAGCCCCAGCTCGCGGAACAATCTCAGGGCCACCTCCATGGCACTGCACTTCTGCTTCAGATCGACCTGCCAGGAGCCAGTCGTCAGGGTATGGGTAAACCCGGATCCTCTGCCTCCGTAAGAAGGCCGCCACCACTGCCATACATTTTGTGAACAGGAAGCTAGTAGCTGCTCAACCCCCTCTGGCTGGTCCTCCTGCTCCCCTTCTCCCATGGGAGGGGCCTCTGGCTGGGGCCGGGGCGGGAGACCTTGTGGCGGCACCGGACTCGGTGCTGGTCTCTCCGGTTTATCCTGGGAGGATGCTGGAGGCCTGGATACTGTAGCTTCCGGCGTCATCAGTGCAGGGACCAGGACCGCTGCACCGAGTAGCTCACCCTGGACGGGGCCCCCTGGCGCTGTTGATAGGCCCAAGGAGACCAGAAGGGCCAATGACTTGGCGGACCCCACTGGGGGTGCCAACCCATCTGAGGATCCCCGCTGTCCGGAGCACGGTGCAAGTAACTGTAACGGCCGGAGTCAGCGTTGGACTGCGGCGATGCCGACCGCAAAGGCCATGGTGGTGCTGACGATCTGTGCTGGTGGGTGATCGACGAGTGGCTCCTAACCGAACGGGGGCGGTACCAGTACCAATATCCCTGGGACTGGGACCGGGATCTGGACCGGGACTCTTCTTGACTCCTCCCAGTGCCGGTCTCTAAGCGGTGCCAGAGAGTGTTATGCCCCTTCCATTACTTTCTCGCACCGACCCACTCCCAGTACCGCGACTTCCTTCTGAGCCGTAGGTAAATGGGAGTCTGCAGACGGGGAGCTCGACCAGGACCAACTTAGGAAGGGATGCCGGGACGGTGTCCTTGAACGGCGCACCATTGCTGGTTTACCCCTCGACAGCACCCGTGGCAAGGGTGCTGGAGGATTCTCCCTGTACGGGAGGGGGCTCATCGCCGACAGCTCAATGAGGTCCTTCGCCCCCTCAAAGGTGCCAGGCGTGGAGGGCTGACCCATTATGTCCTCGAGCCCATCGTCCACACTGAGCTCACTGAGGCCTGGGCTCGGTGGGACTTGTGGTGCTGAAGCCACTGGTGCCACGCCAGTACAGCGGCCTTCCCGCTCTTCTTGGTGCTCAGGGCCTTGGAAGGCGCCAGCCTCCTATGCCGGGAACGTCCGCGCCTTCCTTTTGGCCGCGCCACGGGCCGCACCAGGGAAGACAAGCGGTGCCGGGGCCTAGTCTGGTGCTCTGGGGCCAATAGCTTTTGGTGTTTAGCCGGTGCCAGGTCTCTCGATGGCTCCAGGGCACCAAGCACTGAGGAAGCCGGAGCTGATGTCGGGTGCTCTGGGCCCGGTGGCTGCAATGCGGCTTCCATCAACAACTGCTTCAAACGAAAGTCTCTTTCTTTCTTTGTTCTTGGCTTGAACGCCTTGCAAATCTTCCACCGCTCAGTTTGATGCTCTTCCCCCAGGCAACGTAGACACGAGCCATGGGGGTCACTAACCAGCACAGGCTTGCGGCACGTGGCACAAGCCTTTAAGCCGTGGGCCTGCAGCATGCCCCTCAGCTCAGGGCGGGTGCTGGAAGCCTCCAAGCACCTAATCACTTAAGTGTCCACAACAAAGGTATGCTAACTAACTGATAACAGCTATCTAACTCTGAGAAAGGCTAAGGGACTGTTTGTCACAGAGTGTGGGGGAGTCCAGGCCCTGTACCCCTCTTCCTGGGATTCACTGAGACTCTCAGCCAGCAAGTAAAACAGAAGGTTTATTGGACAACAGGAACACAGTCCAAAACAGAGCTTGTGGGTACAACCAGGACCCCTCAGTCAAGTCCTTCTGGGGGAGCAGGGAGCTTAGACCCCAGCCCTGGGGTTCCCTGCGTTCCTCCACCCAGCACCAAACTGAAACTAAACCCCCCCTAGCAGGCTCCCTGCTGCAGCCTGTGTTCACATTCCTGGGCAGAGGTGTTACCTCCCCCTCCCGGCTCAGGTTACAGGCTCTGAGGTCTCCCATCCCCAGGGCACATTCCCAGGTCAACACTCCCCTCTCCCTGCTGCGTCACATCCTCACACTGTTCTCATATGAGAGCGAGAGAGAGGTTGTTCCAGCACCGCCACGGACGGGAAGAAGGACCCGGAGGGGGTCGGGCGGCAGGGGTATATATGCACGGCGCAGTGGCACCACTCAGGGGGACCCCTGCCGGCCCGTTGGGAGCCGCTAAGGGAAAAAGTTTCTGATACTCATGCACGTGGTGCATGCGCACCTAATGTGGAATGGACGTGAAAAAGCACTCAAAGAAGAACTTAAAGTTGTATCCCTTATGAATTTTAGCCTAATGCCCTGAGACACCATCTATGTGAGTTGATCAAATGAAACAAAAATAAAGCATTTAATTGAAAGAGCGTGAAAATCGAGGCCCTTGGTAAGCAAGATATATAAGCACATGCCTAATTTGTTGGAAAAATTTTATTAAGGCAAAGATACAATAAAATGATAACATAGTACACTATACATTAGTTATTCAGGATCATGTTAATAACCAGAGCACCTGGCTAAAGATTCTGGTTGTCCGAGTGGGGAGCCCTCCTCTTCTTAGTACACTAAAAAGGGTGACCAAATTCTAAATACCTAATATTTAGGATGCACGTTCCTGATTTTAAGTACATGGATAGCTCCACTGGCTTCAATGGGATTAATCATGTGCTTACAGTTGATCGTGTGCTTAGATACATTGCTGAACTGGGGTCTTTAATACTATCAGGTCAATAACTTTGATACTGAGGTGATACACTGACAATGCACAAAGAGGAAATCTGGCTAGCTTATTCCTGTCACATTACTGCATAAATACAAAATAAACACTTCACTCTACATTACTTTTCCTGTCTCAGTCACAACTCCACTGGGTAATCCTTACTTAAAAAGAAACAATCACTCTGTGCCATATGCAGCTTTTCATTTCACATCGATTATGTGCTAATGTCCTGGATTAAAAAAATATCAAGGAGTGCTATCATATTTGTATTTTATTACCCAACGTGATTTTGATTTTTTATTTTCTCTATCAGCAAGGAACAGTAATTTGTTCAAACACATTGTGCTTCATGTATTTCTCTTGAAGCCATTCCATTACCATTTGACTAAAGATGGAGTCTACTGTGATCCAATCATGACAAGTACCCATCTCATTGATGCTTTTTTAATCATCAAGGATGACATGCCTGTCAAGCTCTTGATATACATGCTTTGACATAATATCATTCAACACATAAAAGTAGCATTCTAATACTGCACACTTGAGTACAAATGGGTTCATTTATGGAAAGCTAACATTTAAAAAAAGCAACTAAGAGAGAAAAGGGAAAAAAGAAAAGATACAAAAGATGTGTTCTACATTGCCGGGGGAAAACCCACATTCTTTTTTCAACCCTGGTCCTCTCCTGCTTCTCACGCTGACAGGGACTGTGGGAATGCCGAAGAGGCAGTGGGCTACTTTTGCTATCACTTTTAACGTTGTAAACTTGGCACAATTTCAATGGGTTCCATTTTCAACCCCATCTCTGCCCAGCACCCAATCTCACTGCCCAGCCAGTCCCAATCTCCTTCACACCCAACTTCCAGTCCCATTCCTCCTAAACTAACAAGAAACGTCTTCTCCCTCTTCCCCGCTGCCCCAAATTCCAGTCTTACCAGGCTTCCTGTGCAAATATACTCCTTTCCTCTCTCCCAGCCCCGCTCTTGTCTCCTCTGCATTCATGTCAGGGGGCTTCCTCCTCAACGCTGCCTGGGCACCAGCTGGGGAGTCACTGAGGGCACAGGAGAGACAGGCTCCCTGCTTTCAGTTTTGGTGCCTGATCACATCCTGGCCCAGCAGCAGCAATTACAGGGAAAGTCCACCTTCACCTTTGTCACTTGGAGCATGCTCAGTCACTCTGTGGGGATGGCACATACCCAATCTGGTTACCACCAGAAGCTGTGAGAAGCTCAGTCACACTCAATGAGGTTGGAATGTTCAGATATTTTAGCTGCTAACCTCTAAAACAGAAGTGGGCAAACTGCGGCCTGCAGGACCTGAGCTCCTGGCCGGGGAGGCTAGCCCTTAGCCCCTCCCATGCTGTCCCCTCTTCCCCACAGCCACGCTGCCACACTGGCAGCGCTCTGGCCCGCCGCTCCTCTTGGGCAGCATGGCAGTGTGGCTGGCTCTGGCATGGTAAGGGGGCGGGGAGCTGGGGGGTTGGATAAGGGACAGGGGGTCCCCAGGGGCAGTCAGGGGACGGGGAGCAGGGGGAGTTGGATAGGTGTGGGGTTCCAGGGGGCGGTTGGGGCAAGGGTGTGGATGGGGGTCGTGGCAGTCGGGGACAGGGGTGGGGATTGGGTAGAGGAGGGGTCCCGGGGGGCAGTTAGGGGCAGGGGGTCCTGGAAAGGGGTGGTCAAGGAGCAGGGGGCTTGGATGGGTCGGAGGTTCTGAGGGGGGCGGGATGGGGTGGATAGGGGGCGAGGGCCAGGCTGTTTGGGGAGGCACAGCCTTCCCTACCTGGCCCTCCATACCAGTTGTGCAACCCTGATATGGCCCTTGGGCCAAAAAGTTTGCTCACCCCTGCTCTACGAAGTCTCTACTAGCATGTGAGAACTGAGATTTATTTATAAAATCTTATAATTTGGCCAAATTTGTGCAGATTTTCACAGGAACAGCAAAAGACACATCCCTATCACATAGGCCACTATCCTCGCTGATAAATTTCAAGTCCCAACCCATGGAATAGTTTTCAGAATTTTTTTTAATTAGCAGAACTATGTATTTTTCCTTAGCCTTGTTCTAAGAAATGTCCAAACCATTTTGTCTCAAACTTTCCAAAAAAACTTCAGCCTGAGGCAGACACCCACTATGGAAAGTTTCAACCCAAGGGCTTTAAGTTTGGCAAAGTTTAAGCAAATGAAAACAGAATCTTATAATGGGAAATGTTGGGCAACAATAATTAAGAACCGGCTGTGCTACCAATCCCACCTATAATATCTGTCCTCCTCTCCTTTAGGGGAAGCCATCACAATGAAAACCAATAGAAAACATCTCAGACAATCAGAACTTGACCCTCCTCCCCATTCACCATAAAAGATGAAAATTCTTAAGTCTCTATAAGCAAATCCACATGGGAAGGCCCTTACACCTGTGTGTAGTTCCTTTGAAGTCAATAGGACTCCATGCATCTGTTCATCTATGCAGATCAGCTTGTGGGATCAGGACCTAAGTGTGAACATTATTAAGTACAGGTAATATTTTTGACCCCAGCAAGTATTAAAGACAAATTAAAAAAAACCAAGGACGCTAAGTGCAAAAGCTTATGTTAATAATACAACCCTCCGTTGTGTTACCATGCCAAAAAGCAAGAATATAGAAACGCTAAAAGTTCCAAAAGCAACATTAACTCAGTCTCGTTCCATATATATATATATATATATATATACACATACACATATAGATATATACTACAGCTATAATAATAATACATAATACAATTCTATAATTGGTATTACAGGTTAAATCTGTTGCTCTGATTACAGTTCGTGACACTTTGAGACTACAAATATAATACAGAAAATACAAAATTGTTGCTAGAATTTTAACTTTTGCATTCCTTATTTTATTTTAACTGAGCAAATTATTTGTCATTTATGTACTGTGATACAGCATGGCCAGAGGGCAGCAGCAGGAGAGTGTTAGAAGGGAGCCTTATTCCCTGTAGCGGGAAGAAAGTTTGCTATAAATTAATTAAAGCACCTGAAGCCAATTAGAGCACCTGAAGCCACCAAAAGTGACGTCCACTTATCTCCCTCCACAATGACAGCCGCTCTCAAATGTCATTGGACTTGAAATGCTACAAGTACACTCCAGCATAATTTGACTGTTCTGCTAACATTTTAAGAAACAAACTGTCTGGACGCTCTCAGTTGATGGCATTTGAGAAAGATCACCAAGGAACTGATGGTCAAAGGGTAGTTTCAGTGCACTGATTTCCTGATATGTTTTTTTTAAAAAAAGGAAACTTGTTAGAACAGCTGTACTCATGTGAGGACACAAGGTATAGAAAATCCTCCGATAACATTTTTGTAAATTTGTGAGCTTCTCTCTCTCTAGTCTGATACATATACTACATACAGTATTCATCTTCTCACTAATGCTATAAATCAGAACTGTTACCACTCAAGCTTTACGATTAAGTATAACCTGCACCTTAACATGTCTTCCTTCTTTCTCTATTGTTTCAACCAAAAAATGAAATAGATGACTGACACATGAGCAAGGTAGTTACCTGCTGATAAAATCTGCTTCCAGATAAAGAGAGATTATGAGTCCTTTCAAATGGGAGGTATAAATCTTTGCCTTGAAGGACAACTACTTATTCCACAAAGATAATGCAAGATGGGTTGAAGCATAAAGAAAAAATATAAAACTACTGAAACATGTCCGTATTAAAATGGTGATCATCATTATCGCTGGCAAACTGTGCAGAGAAAGCTTGTCCCTCTCAGCAACAGAAGTTGATAGAGTAAAAGATATTACCCTGACCTATCTTATCTCTCTAGCATCTTGGGATCGACACAGCTACAACAACACTGCATTAAACTTTTCCAGTTTGCTTTCAGATGTTTACCTAGCACATCCATTTACGTTTGTGAGAGGTGCATATACATAACTGCAGGCAGAATTTGGCTCACTATGTTAATCAGTATATAGAGATGGTAGGCTGGACATGAAAAACTGCTGTTGGACTTTATTAGAGCCATGTGCTAGATTGTTCTTTGTTACCTTCAGATTCTAAGTTTTTTTCAGAGTGAAGACTATAGGCTGTGATTTTCAAAGGGGCCCAGAAGAGTAAGCTATAGATCTTCCCATTGACTTTCAATGGGAGTTGTGCAACTAAGTCCCTTAGGTCCCGTAAAAACTCAACCTTCTTACATGCCTATAACTTTCCCAAAACATAATGGATGCTATACACATAAAATAAAAAGTAACATTCTCTTTTACTAAGGACCAGATTTTTAAGGTATTTAGGTGCCTAAGGATGCAGATTATGTGCCTAGTGGGATATTCAGAAGTGCCTAGTCACTTAACTTCCCTTGATTTCCATGGGATCCAGGCCCCCAGGTGCTTTTGAAAATCCCACTAGATACCTAAGGTCCTGAGACCCATGGAAAACACTTCTGCCTAGGCACTTCTGAATATCCCACTAGGCACATATCTGCATCCTTATGCACCTACATACCTTACAAATCTGGCCCTAAGTCTGGCCCTACCTACATCAGTAATCTGGATTGTCATGAGACCATGCAACTGTGTGCCTGCCTTTAGTAGTCACTAATGGCCCTACTTTGAAAGATAATGAGCACCTACAGGTCCCAATGACTTAAATGAGTTTTGTGGGTGCTCAGCTCCTCTGAGAAATCAGGCCATAAGCCTGCCTTCCCCACCCCCAGTCAGAATTGTTGACAGATGTGTGATGCTTTCTTTGCCTGAGTCTGCCTGACAGAGCATGCTCATACTCAAAGCTGAAGTGTATACACCTGATTCTAAAGCAGTATGTCTGAATCAGTTTTAAATCTTTTAGTTAAGGGGCCTTTTAACCCTTAGCTCAAAGTTGAGATGATCTAAGAATACTTTACATAAATACAACTAGCTCAGCTTCAAGAAGGAAGAATCAGCTCAACTTAAAAGGACTATCAGTGTGCATGGCAAAAGCCATGTAGTCCAAATTATCTAGCTTCTACGTGTCCTTCACCAGCTGTGATAGGAACCTTCACAACATCCTTCTGTGAAATGCAGCAAACAAAGACATTGTTTGGATCACCCCATTTCATTGAGACCTAGCTCTGAACTTACTCATACCTATCCAGACAGTTTGCTAGCATATCACAGCATCTCTGTTTTCAAAGGGATCTTGCTATTCAGGCATCAAGAACACATTATGCCTGCCACTTTCATAACTGGTATCATTCTTCCTCTTTGCTGCTGAAGTAAGATAAGAGTTTTACTTGCAACCACCAATTGCTTTAACTTATTTTTTCTGAAGTCAACTGAGTGGTAGGAAACTCAACTGCTTGAAAGAGATTAGAAGGGAGCGTAAAGACTGTCATGTCTTGAAACAATCTTCCCTTTAAGGTATATTTCAATCTATGCTCTCAGCTGGTTATAAAACTTAACCCAAAACAGGTGCTAAAAGAAATCACAACAAATTGCCTGTTTTTTGTGTACTGTATGAGGCCAATATATTAATGTATTCTTTATTAGCTAGGAAGACAAAAAAAAATAAAAAAAGACACAGGTCTTCGGTAGATTGCATGAAAGCTATGGAAGAGCCTGGATATCACCAAAATTCTGGAGAACATGTTCTCCATTATACAAAAAGAAACAGAAAACACCCCTTTCCCAATAATAACTATACTAAGGAGAGTTCTAATAAAACAACAACAATATTGACAACAAAGTACTTTACAAAGGTTGGGGGGGGGGAAATAGTCTCATTTTATACATACAAATACAGCAGGGGCACAATGAGGTCAAGTCAAGGTCACAGAGCAAGTCAATGGCAGAGCCAGGGCTGGAACTCCAAGACTGGGGGTGATTTTCAAAGTCAAAGGGCAGCGAAATCCCCAACCTCTCAGTGGAAGTCAATGGACCTTGCACTTTTGAAAATCTCTTTTCGGCATTATAGATTTTGTATAATACTGTATCCCTAGATTTTGAGAAAATGTAATTCTGACTTCTGATTTGATATGAGCACATCTCAAACTTTTTCATATCATTGACCAGATCTTAATAGGGGGACTGTCTCCTGAACCAATTTCCTTCCATGCATAATCACATAGCCTACCCTCCCCTCTTCAGTCACAATTACATAGCATCCCTTTGGCAACTACAGCAAATGCTTACATGGAAGAGTAATGCCGGCAATGTGGCTTTAGCAGTCTTGAAATACAATATAGCAGCTGGAAACAAGAAGAGCCAGAACCATGTGATTAGCCCTCTCTCTAAGGACCAACAGCAAATATTTACTAGACCAGTGGTCATGAGACCACAGCTTGAGAACTTCTGCAATACAGTATGTAGTTAAGATAGAATTAGTCAAGGCACAGAAATGAGTTTTCCTATCATTTACCAGGTTTGCTTATTTCAGAGGTCACTTAATAACTGAAGTGTTATTTAGCAATATTTTCCTACAACCACAGAACATGTGGAGTTAACACAACAGGCAACTGTGCAGACTGCTAAAACTAGCTATGGAGATGAAGTTCAGGATAAGTAAACAAATAGTATGGGACAAATTGTGTTCCCCTGCTATGAGCTGATTAACTAAGAAGACACTCCCCCATGCAAGAGAGAGACGGAGAAAGCTAAGGAGTTCTCTAGCAGCATTTCAATTTGCATTTGGGAAAATTAATGTTTTCCAGTGAGTAGTATGCAATCCTTTAGTTTTTTTGAGTATGCAAGTAAATCTGATTTTTATTAAAAAAAAATTATGGTATGACCTTCAGTGTCTAAAAGTAGCAACAGATTACACAAAAGACAGGATGCTAAACTTACTAGGAAAAATCAGAATGTGGTTTGTTTAGGAATAGGATTGCAGAAAAAAATGGTTCAAATGTTTCACTAAATGGACTGGTCAGATTTTGTTTTTCTAAATAATAACAAAAGAATTATGGTTTTTAAAGATGATAAAAAATAATCAAGCTTCTGCCCCTGACATGGATAACACTTCTTGCCTATTCAAAGGAGCTGTCTAGTGTTGTGACTTCTATTTTCTTCCTTTAATAGACTTTAGATATATTCCCCCTCCAGTTGCTCAGAATCCTTTCTCCTACTCCAGCTAAGTCTCTTTGCTCTGTTACTCACAGTGACACAACTATTGATAGCAGCTGTAATGTAAATGCAGGTTGCTGCATAATAGAGACCTGCCAGTACGATGCACATAGCAATTGTCTACGGCAGAGTTTATAGCATAGTACAAAGTTATCACACAACCTTTTCCTCCCTGTGTTCATTCCTCAGAAACCAAACCTGCTGGTCAAAGTAATCCTGAAACCTTCTGCAATAATTTAGGTGAGCAGAAGTGTATGGAACCTTGATGAAGTGTACCTTGAGTAAAGCCATTTTCACTTACTGTACATTGGCATGTTAGAAACAGTAACTGCGTTAGACTGAATTCTAGGATTTAAAATAAGATTAACAACAATTTTCTTTTAGTTTAAATTTCTCAAGGTTCTTACTTGTTAAATTATGAGGGAGTTTTTGGAGGAAGTGATGGGGGCAGAAATAGGTGAAGGAGTAGGCATCAAAGTACTGACAAAAAATTTAACTGCATTGAATTAGAATTTACATTTGATCCTTTAGAGCAATTAGAACTGAGTAGGATAACTACCTTTCAGCTCTCACAGGAGAGAGAGAGAATGATCAAAAGTAATTTCATTACTTTTAGACAACTAAGTCTTCATTACTAAATAAACTGAACTATTTTAGTAAGTGAACATAATATTCTAAATGCATGGGTGTACTGTTTCATTCTGAGAACTCTCATCTTTTAAAAGAAATTGCAAGCGAAACAGACTGGCACTTCAGACTAGGGCCATCCTGATATTAGCGGCTTTGTCTTACATAGGCAACAATAATACTGCCACCCAAAACAGAAATGTCCTGATTTTTCACACTTGCTATCTGGTCGCCTTACTTCAGACACTCATCACTTCTCCAACTTGCACTTTAGGCTGCATAAATAAACTTTATGTTAAACCAAATCACAAAAAAATGCTTTGCAAATGCAATAGAGACAGCAAATGGCCAAAATACCAGCCCCTGTTATGAAATAAACAATATTAATCAAACCTACACCAGACAGGAAGTCTTTGCCAGACTTTACCAAGATCCAGCATGCATATAACCAGCATCTCTGCAGGAAGCGCACAAATGTGGACACACCTTGAGAGTAATTACCATTCCCTGACATTTTCTCAGCACGGTACAGTATATTCTGCTGGCACGCAGGTGTGCTATCCTCTCCTAATAACTGCAAAGGGCAAGGCTTTAATCTGTGGATGAGGACAGATTACAGACCAACACCCTATTGCCCTCTCCATGCTCACACACATTCAAATACAGAGGGCAGGTGGCTTGATCCAGCTGCTCCTCGGATCATGCTTTATTGACAAAATACGCTTTTATACAAGAGAGTGACCTTTGGCAAAGCATCAAAGACATGAGTGGAAAAATACTAAACAAATTCAAGTAGGTAAAAATAGTCTGGTAGTAGCAATATTCTGGTAAGATCACAATTTACAGGTATCAGTTAAGTAGTTTTTAGAAGCTGAAAATAATTAAGCCATTATGTTTTTATATGTTAACATTCATTTGTACAAGAGCTTTTTCTAGGATAAGGGAAAAGGAGCACATTTGAGTACCACCTCCTTAGATTTTTATCATGCATTATCCATTCGCAAGCATGTCAGGTGCTTGAATGGGAAGGGCAACAGAGAATAATTAAAAATAGATTTTTACTCACAGGAAAGCTACAGCTCTACCTCTTTAATAAATCTAACCTCTTTTTACTGTGCAGTTAAATAACTGGAAGAGTAAGTCATGGTTAAAAAACCCAGCAACTAATATTGCTACTCAAGGGATAGTATCTCAATAGACATCTGGAGAATGTACTGATTAATTAATAGATTCATTAATTAGACAGCTATACTGTTAGAAGATAATTTAATTGTTTGGATTAATAACTCTACTAATTAATCGTAAAGAAAATTATCAACCTTATAGTTGAGAAAACGCTGACTTCCTAAATGTCCAGCTGAGTGATTAACATCTAAAACATTCTAAAACATGGTAGCTAACTATAGATTGACTTACAGTACCATATGTGCCGTGGGAAGACAGTACACCCTCGCTATAACAAACCTGTTGGGATCCAAGCCATTTGTTCATTATAGACGGGGGGTTGTTATAGCGAAAGAGCCTCGCCATGAGGGTAGGGGTGGCTGACAACTCCTCCAGCCACGTCACTGCGGCGGGGCTCAAGGTGGGATCTAGGGACAAAGTTCATTATAGCAGAAGGTTCATTATTATGAAAGGTATTTTAGAGAGGATGCACTTTATTGTTACAGTACAATTCTAAAATGAGTCATGTCTCAAGTCTCTTCTACATACACACGAACTGTGTGATATCACAATTATCCAAGTATTTCTTGATTTTCTGCTATGGCATTGATGAGGGGACCTGAGAATAACAATGGTAGACAACAAATGTCTGTGGAAATAGTCATGTGATGAAACATTTCTTAAGTTAAAATCACCAAAACAGGCAAAAAATATGCATGCAAAAAAGAAACTATGTTCTATGAGTGTTTAGATTCATATATAGCCTTATTTAATAGCTTTGTCTGATCAAGAATGTAGCCTGCTTCCATTTTGCAGAAAATAATATATTTTTAATTACCGTATATACTCGTTCATTGGCCCGTTGTTTATAAGCCGACCCCCCAAGATGGATAGGTAAAAATAGCAAAAAATGTATGACCCTTTCATAAGCCGATCCTATATTTCAGGGGTTGGCAAACTTTGGCTCCTAGCCCGTTAGGATAAGCCACTAGCAGGCCTGGATGTTTTGTTTACATGGAGCGTTCACAGCCACTTCCCACAGCTCTCATTAGCTGGGAATGGCGAATCGCGGCCACAAGGAGCTGAGGGGCTCCATGCCTGCAGACTCTTCAGGTAAACAAAATGACAATCTATTAGATATTCAATTCAATGATTCCATAGAGTTTAAAATCATCAAATTTTGGTGTAGAACCATTTATAAGCTGACCCCTGCTCTTTGATGCGTCACTTTTTTACCAAAAATATTCGGCTTATGAACGAGTATATATGGTATATAGAGGTTTTCACACAAACGATATAAATTGAAGAATCACTTCACCTACCACTGAAGTGACAAATGACTGAAGGTCATCAGAAGGGCAGCCAACTCTTGGGTGGAGTGTCCCTGCTGTTCAATAGCAAGTCCAAAACCCCATTATGGGACTTGCCTAGTCTTAGAGGTGGAGTTGTTAGCAGTACTTGCAGTTAATGTTGCCAACATTGACCATTAGAAGACCCTTTTTTCTGTTACATTAAATGTTACTGTTAAATGTTCAGGCTGAAATTTTCCATACTGGATGTCCGCTCCAGGCCTCTATTTTCTGGAAAGTTTCAGCAAAAATGGTTCAAC
The DNA here is from genome assembly GCF_965152235.1 of Eretmochelys imbricata. Classification (NCBI taxonomy): domain Eukaryota; kingdom Metazoa; phylum Chordata; order Testudines; family Cheloniidae; genus Eretmochelys; species Eretmochelys imbricata. Next base: position 111,898,951 of record NC_135574.1, on the reverse strand, counting down.
CATTTTTGAGAACAAGATCTAGTAAAAATCATGTAATTTTGCCCATGTTAAAAAAAAATTCTTACAACCTTATAGTTGAGATGCTCTAGTCCTTCCATGATTTGGAGCAAGGACTTAAAATTTGTCACAGGGGTTGTTTGGTTTCATGCACATGCTTTTTACTAATCCCATGAAAAATTGCCTAAATGTGGTCAAATTAGAAACCTCTGAAACATCACTCCTGCCACATGTGCAGTAGAGACAGAGTTTGGTAGCTAAATGATCTGAAAATTATGTCTACACTGACCATGCTCTGTCCCAAGGCTGAAGGTGCTAAGCAAGACTATCTCTGAAATTGCGGTTTCAGGCAGTTGTGGCGCCCAGCATCAGAACAACAGGGAGAGTCTTCTCTCCTCTGCTCTCAGTGCTTGCCCTTCTGGATCCCTGGCAGTGTGAAGGAGTCATCACACTGAAATCCAGAAGAAACAAAAACTCCAAGGAGTCAAAGGGTGGGGAGACAGACATTGGATCATGAGCCAGGGAGGCAGAGGGCAAAGACTGGGCAAGAAGACAGTGTGGGAAAACGGGATGAGGAGCCCAGAGAGGGAGACTGGAACTCAGTTGGGATGGGGAGAAAGGCTGGGAGTCCAAAGAAGAGAGACTGAGAATGACTGGCCAAAGAGACTGGGATGAGAAGCTTGGGGAGAGACGTTGGGAACTGGCTAGATAAGGAGATTGTGATGAGAGAGAGAGAGAGAGAGGACTGGGATAGGAACAGCCTTGAGAGGGGTCAGGCATAGGGAGGGGAGAAAGGGGCAAAAGGGCCCATGATCACTAGCAAACTCTCCCCTACAGAACCTGGAATGGAACCAAAGAGTTCTGAGTCTCAACATTTGTTTGCTGTCAGCAAGTACCTCTGAAACCCACTGGCAACATGTCTCATCCCCCTCTAGTACTAGTCCACATGCAGGATGGTAACCTACTGCTGTAATCAGTTACTCTGTTAACTCAAGTGGCAGGGGGTCAGTGAGATAGACCTAAAGGTTTCAACCCTGTTGATGAACCCTGTGGCTATGAATATGATGGTACATGATGGAAATTACACACAAAAACTGCATTAAAGGCAAATTAAGGAAGCAAAGTCAAGCACTCACACTCTAGGAAATTCCAGAATGAAGGTTGCCTGTGCAATTTTAATTCTGCCCTCTTGTACAGATGCATTATGATACATCCTTTTGAATTACATGATCACATACCATTTTTTCCACATTTGGTACACCTTATTGACCTGCTCCGGGAATTAATCAGGATGGTGTAGTAAAGAAGATGTTCTCTGCCGGCCAGCTGCTTCATTTGTTGTATGAGCTAGAATGTAGTGAATGAGGTAGGGAACTGCAGGAAGAGAGGACAGTCTCATTGTTAAGGCAGCTCAGTATTGACCTGGATACCTGAATTCTAATGCTGCCTCTGCCAGAGCTCCTTTGTGATGCTAAACTTTCCACAGGTGGCCACTAATTGTATATTCCTCATTTTCTGTGTGCCCAACTTGAGACTCAGGGGTCTAATTTGCAGAAGTGCTGAGCACTCAGAGCTGCAGCTGAACACAATGGGAGCTGTGGTTTGCGGTAAAATGCTATATAATGCAACATATGCTGCAAAATCTAGTCCTAGGTATGTCAAATTGAACACCCAAAATTAGTGGATGATTTTTCCCTTAATCTCTTGGTGCCTCAGTTCCTCATTCGTGAAATAGAAATACTACTACCTCATGGAGATGTTGTGAAAATACTTTCATAATTATTGTGAAGCAATAAGACTACAGTGATGAGCACAAAAAAAGTGCATGAGAAAATAAATAATTCTTTATTCAGAGCAGAGTTTGAATTGCGTGCAGAAAATAAGGCATGTACAGAACAATGAGGATAAAACAAAATTTTGACCACCACTCAACCTGTGCACTGAATGAAGTAGGGGACCTACAGAAAAAGTAATATGTGATCATGTAATTAAAGACTTTTTCACAATGCATATGCCAAAAGGGAATGAATTACAATTGCAGTAACCTTAATTTTGACATTTCCTAAACTTTTCACTCCTTGACTTTGCCACCTTAATTTTCTTTAAATGTAGGTTTTTGGTTGTAATAAGATTAATTTTATTAATGAAGACTTTGCGCATACTTTACATTAGTACTATGCACCATTCTCCCAGACACCATCAAGGGACATATTTTAAAGGTATTTAGGTGCCTAAAGATGCAGACAGGTGTCTAATAGTATTTCAATGGGAGTTAGGCACCTAGGCACTTTTGAAAATCCCATTAGGCACTTTTACCTTTAAAAATCTCCCCTAAACCCACATTTTCAAAAGTAGAGACCCTAGGTTCATGAACAAAAATTATGACTGTGCATACCAACAGGGTATATCACAAAAAGAAAAGGAGTACTTGTAGCACCTTAGAGACTAACTGCAAATGGCCGTTTAGATGCGTAACCAGACTTAAAAATCTAACACCAATAATTTAATTCACAAATTTATGGTGAAATCCTGTCCCCATTGAAGCCAATGGGAATTTTGCTGAGAATGCTTACTTAATATTCAGCATGACATATTGATATTCCTACGGAAAACAAGGTTCCTATTCATCAAAGAGTAGAAGGATATGAATGTGGTGGAATTGCAGTTTTCTCCATCCTTATAAATATATTGACTACATTTAGAGATGACAAAGACTGGTGGCTCTGAACATTTTGGAGCTATGAGAGAAGTTTTAATGACTGGAGATGGAGGTCCTGTCACTGATGTTGGCTTGCGTGTCTATGTATTCTTTCATTATTCTGTCCTGCATCACGCAGATAGCTGGTTTAGCAGACCTCAATAGTGTTGTGTTTACCAGACCTCAGCAGTGCCCAGTGTTAAGTGCTGAAGACCAGAATGTTGTTGCCTCAGTAACACTGTTCAGGCTGCCCAATGCTTCTGTCAAAAGAACATAAGAATGGCCATACAGGGTCAGACCAAAGGTCCATGTAGCCCAGTATCCTGTCTTCCAACAGTGGCCAATACCACATGCCCTAGAGGGAATGAACAGAACAGGTAATCATCAAGTGATCCATTCCCTGTCACCCATTCCCAGCTTCTCGCAAACAGAGACTAGGGACACCACCCCTGCCCACCCTGGCTAATAGCCATTGAAGGACCTATCCTCCATGAATTTATCTGGTGGTTCTTTGAACCCTGTTCAAAGTCTTGGCCTTCACAATATCCTCTAGCAAGGAGTTCCACAGTTGACTGTAAGTTGTGTGGAAAAATACTTCCTTTTGTTTGATTTAAACCTGCTGCCTATTAATTTCATTTGGTGACCCCTAGTTCTTGTGTTATGAGAGGAGTAAATAACACTTCCTTATTTACTTTCTCCACACCAGTCATGATTTTATTGACCTCAATCATATCCCCCTTAGTTGTCTCTTTTCCAAAATGGAAAGTCCCAGTCTTATTAATCTCTCCTGATACGGAAGCCGTTCTATACCCCAATCATTTTTGTTGCCCTTTTCTAAACCTTTTCCAATTCCAATATATCTTTTTTGAGATAGGCGACCACATCTGCAAGCAGTATTCAAGATGTAGGTGTACCATGGATTTATATAGAGGCAATATGATATTTTCTGTCTTATATATCTATCCCTTTCTTGATGATTCCCAACATTCCGTTCACTTTTTTGACTGCCGCCGCACATTGAGTGGATGTTTTCAGAGAACTATCCACAATGACTCCAAGATCTCTTTCTTGAGTGGTAAAAACTAATTTAGATCCCATCATTTTATATGTATAATTGGGATTGTTTTCCAATGCATTACTTTGCATTTATCAACATTGAATTTCATCTGCCATTTTGTTGTGCAGTCGCCCAGTTTTGTGAGATCCTCTTTGCAGTCTGCTCGGGACTTAAATATCTGGAGTACTTTTGTATCATCTACAAAGTTTGCCTCCTCACTGTTTACCTCTTTTTCCAGATCATTTATGAATATGTTGAATAGGTGGTCCCAGTTCAGAACCCAGAGGGACACCACTATTTACCTCTCTCCATTCTGAAAACTGACCATTTATTCCTACCCTTTGTTTCCTATCTTTTAACCAGTTACCAGTCCATGAGAGAACCCTCCCTCTTATCCCATGACTGCTTATTTTGCTTAAGAGCCTTTGGTGAGAGACCTTGTCAAAGGCTTTCTGAAAATCTAAGTACACTATATCCACTGGATCCCCCTTGTCCACATGCTTGTTGACCCCCCTCAAAGAATTCTAGTAGATTGGTGAGGCATGATGTCCCTTTACAAAAACCATGCTGACTCTTCCCCACAAGTTATGTTCATCTATGTGTCTGACAATTTTGTTCTTTACTATAGTTTTAACCAGTTTGCCCAGTACTGAAGTCAAGCTTACTGGCCTGTAATTGCTGAGCCCTCTTTAAAAATCGGTGTCACATTAGCTATCCTGCAGTCGTTCAGTACAGAAGCTGATTTAAATGATAAATTACAGACTACAGTTAGTAGTTCAGCAATTTCACATTTGAGTTCCTTCAGAACTCTTGGGTGAATACCATCTGGTCCCGATGACTTATTACTGTTTAGTTCCAAAACCTCCTCTAATGACACCTCAGATTTTTCACCTAAAAAGAATGGCTCAGGTTTGGGAATCTCCCTCTCATCATCAACCGTGAAGACCAATGCAAAGAATTCATTTAGTTTCTCCGCAATGGCCTTATAGTCCTTGAGTGCTCCTTTAGCATCTTGATCATCCAGTGGCCCCACTGGTTGTTTAGCAGACTTCCTGCTTCTGATGTACTTTAAAAAAAATGTTGCTATTACGTTTTGGCTAGCTGTTCTTCAAATGCTTTTTTGGCCTTCCTAATTATATTTTTACACGTCATTTACCAGAGTTTATGCTCCTTTCTATTTTCCTCACTAGGATTTAACTTCCACTTTTTAAAGGATGCCTTTTTGCCTTTCACGGCTTCTTTTACTTTGCTGTTTAATCATGGTGGCTCTTTTTTGGTTCTCTTACTATGTTTACTTTGGGGTATATATTTAAGTTGAGCCTCTATTATGGTGTCTTTGAAAAGTTTCAATGCAGCTTGCAAGGATTTTACTTTTGGTGTTGTACCTTTTTAATTTCTGTTTAACTAACCTCCTCATTTTTGTGTAGTCCCCCTTTCTGAAATTAAATGCTACAATGTTGGGCTGCTTGGGTGGTTTCTCCACCACAGGGATGTTAAATTTAATTATATTATGGTCATTATTACCAAGCAGTCCAGCTATATTCATCTCTTGGACCCGACCCTCCGCTCCACTTAGGACTAAATCAAGAATTGCCTCTCCTCTTGTGGGTTCCAGGACAAGCTGCTCCCAAGAAGCAGTCATTTAAGGCCTCAAGAAACTTTATCTCTGCACATGAATCTGGTTCCCAATCATTCAGGATCAGGACGGCAGAGGGCCTGCTGCCAGGTATATGTAAATTATTGTTGAATTAACCTGCACTGACTGCCGAGTACTCCCAAACATTTAGGAATAAAATTTAAACCACATCCAGTGTCTCCTGTCCTGAGGTTTGTCTTTAAGGAGAAATATATTATTACAGGTTTTGGACAGATTTCATTTCTAACACAAATGCAAAGGACAGTAAAATCTAGTGGAGAAATACCAGTAGAAAATTGTGACTAGATATTTTTGCTCAATGCATTGCAATACGTGTAAGGGAACACTGTGGTATGGGGAACTAACTATATATCTCCTGCAAAAATATTCCAAAATGAAAAATTTCAGATCTAAATTATGAATTTGTGGGATATATCCCTCAAATAACCCTTACATCAATTTTTCTATTACATGGTGTTATGGAAAGACAGATAAGTATTTGGATCCTTGTAACTTCAGCCAATAAATGTATTTTATTACTACTGTTGTCAAAACAAATACCCACCACAGAAATGTGTTCGACAAGCATCAACAGAATTGAGAGAAACTGAATGACTTACTGCCTGTATTAGATTAACAACTAAAGCGTATGAGGAAAGATGGACCCAGCGGGATGAACGGGTTAAAAATACATCATCGATATCACATTTTTTGTAATACCTTTAACCCATAACTTACACTGTTTGACTGTTTTGTATCCCTTTACATAAACAGAAAAAGTGGGTGTCACGTATAGAAGGTAAGAAAGTAACTTGCACTGTCAACAATGCTGTTTATTTTACATAAAAAATAGTACCCTGAAAGCTACAAAATTTCAATCTTAACTTTCAAATGAAAAGAAAAAAAAAGATTAAATTTCAAAATATGAAAGAGCATATTTTAAACGTGGAAGACAAAGTTATAAAATTACGTAAAAACATATTTTTGGCCTGGTCTGGCACTCAAACCACTGATGTCAATGGGGAGTTTTAGGTTGAACAAGGAGTGCAGGATCAGAGCTATTGAAGTTAATCATTATTACCACTATTGCCAAGGGCTAGCACCACTAGTGCTAAGGAAAGTGATCAGGAACAGTCAGCATGGATTCACCAAGGGAAGGTCATGCCTGACTAATCTAATCACCTTCTATGATGAGATTACTGGTTCTGTGGATGAAGGGAAAGCAGTGGATGTATTGTTTCTTGACTTTAGCAAAGCTTTTGACACGGTCTCCCACGGTTAAAGAAGTACGGGCTGGATGAATGCACTATAAGGTGGGTAGAAAGTTGGCTAGATTGTCGGACTCAACGGGTAGTGATCAATGGCTCCATGTCTAGTTGGCAGCCGGTATCAAGTGGAGTGCCCCAGGGGTCGGTCCTGGGGCCGGTTTTGTTCAGTATCTTCATAAATGATCTGGAGGATGGTGTGGATTGCACTCTCAGCAAATTTGCGGATGATACTAAACTGGGAGGAGTGGTTGGTATGCTGGAGGTCAGGGATAGGATACAGAGGGACCTAGACAAATTGGAGGATTGGGCCAAAAGAAATCTGATGAGGTTCAATAAGGATAAGTGCAGGGTCCTGCACTTAGGACGGAAGAACCCAATGCACAGCTACAGACTAGGGACTGAATGGCTAGGCAGCAGTTCTGCGGAAAAGGACCTAGGGGTGACAGTGGACGAGAAGCTGGATACGAGAAGGCCAATGGCATTTTGGGATGTATAAGTAGGGGCATAGCGAGCAGATCGAGGGACGTGATCGTCCCCCTCTATTCGACATTGGTGAGGCCTCATCTGGAGTACTGTGTCCAGTTTTGGGCCCCACTCTACAAGAAGGATGTGGATAAATTGGAGAGAGTCCAGCGAAGTGCAACAAAAATGATTAGGGGTCTGGAACACATGACTTATGAGGAGAGGCTGAGGGAACTGGGATTGTTTAGTCTGCAGAAGAGACGAATGAGAGGGGATTTGATAGCTGCTTTCAACTACCTGAGAGGTGGTTCCAGAGAGGATGGTTCTAGACTATTCTCAGTGGTAGAAGAGGACAGGACAAGGAGTAATGGTCTCAAGTTGCAGTGGGGGAGGTTTAGGTTGTATATTAGGAAAAACTTTTTCACTAGGAGGGTGGTGAAACACTGGAATGCATTACCTAGGGAGGTGGTAGAATCTCCTTCCTTAGAAGTTTTTAAGGTCAGGCTTGACAAAGCCCTGGCTGGGATAATTTAATTGGGGATTGGTCCTGCTTTGAGCAGGGGGTTGGACTAGATGACCTCCTGAAGTCCCTTCCAACCCTGATATTCTATGATTCCATGAATTTTTTTTTGTTTATATGAAGAAAAGTGGCTTGAGGGTTTTTGGGGGTTTTTTTTTTAGGGCTCTCAAGCAATTAAAAAAATTGTGATTAATCGCACTGTTAAACAATAATAGAATACCATTTATTTAAATATTTTTGGATGTTTTCTAGATTTTCAAATATATTTCAGTTACAACACAAAATACAAAGTTCACAGTGCTCACTTTATATTTATTTTTGATTGCAAGTATTTGCACTGTAAAAAAACAAAAGAAATAGTATTTTTCAATTAACCTAATACAAGTACTGTGGTGCAATCTCTTTATCATGAAAGTTGAACTTACAAATGTACAATTATGTACAAAAAAATAACTGGTCTCAAAAAAATAAAATAGAGCCTACAAGTCCACTCAATCCTACTTCTCATTCAGCCAATCACTCAGACAAACAAGTTTGTTTACATTTACAGGAGATAATGCTGCCCACTTCTTGTTCACGTCAGCTGAAAGTGAAAACAGATGTTCACGTGGAACTGTTGTAGCCAGCGCTTGAAGATATTTATGTGCCAGATGCGCTAAAGATTCATATGTCCCTTCATGCTTCAACCACCATTCCAGGGGACATGTGTCCATGCTGATGTCGGGTTCTGCTCGATAACGATCCAAAGCAGTGTGCACTGACACATATTAATTTTCATTATCTGAGTCAGATGCTACCAGCAGAAGGTTGATTTTTCTTTTCTGGTGGTTCGGGTTCTGTAGTCTCAACATCCGAGTGTTGGTCTTTTAAGACCTCTGAAAGCAAGCTCCACACCTCGTCCCGCTCAGATTTTGGAAGGCACTTCAGATTCTTAAACCTCGGGTCAAGTGCTATAGCTATCTTTAGAAATCTCACATTGGTACCTTCTTTCCGTTTTGTCAAATCTGCAGTGAAAGTTTTCTTAAAATGAACAACATGTGCTGGGTCATCATCCTAGACTGCTATAACATGAGAGATATGGCAGAATGCGGGTAAAACAGAGCCAGAGACATACAATGCTCCCCCAAGGAGCTCAGGCACAAATTTAATTAACACATTATTTTTTTTAATGAGAGTCATCAGTTTGGAAGCATGTCCTCTGGAATGGTGTCCGAAACATAAAGGGACATACAAATGTTTAGCATATCTGGCACATAAATACTTCGCAACGTCAGCTAGAAAAGTCCCTTGCGAACACCTGTTCTCACTTTCCGGTGACATTGTAAATAAGTGGGAACATTATCTTCCGTAAATGTAAACTTGTTTGTCTTAGCGACTGGATGATCGAGAAGTCGGAAGGAGTGGTCTTGTAAGCGCTAAAGTTTTTTGCATTGTTTTGTTTTTGAATGCAGTTATGTAACAAACAAAAAATCTACATTTGTAAATTGCATGATAAAGGGATTGCACTATGGTACTTGTATGAGGTGAATTAAAAAATACAAATAGTTGCACTGTAAAAATGATTTTAAAAAATAGTAACAAAAAACATACACTTTGATTTCAATTACAACAGAGAATACAATATATATGAAAATGTAGATGTGTGTTAACAATAGTGCCAACTGTTGCAATTTTATCACAAGTCTTAAAATATTTGGGTTTTCTTCTTGAAGCATCAGCTCCTGGGTTAGGTGAGATTCTGAGCTTTAATTAAAAAAAAAAGTTTATTTTTTGAAAAGAGAAGTGTGAAAATGTGACCTCAGTACTCTAAAAACTTAAACTAAAAGGAAAACAAAACCCAGAAGGACAAAAAGACCCTGAAATGTATTTATTTACTTTAATCTCATTATTTTAAAGCCAATTTCATGATTTCTTGGTCTTACTGGTGGTTTTAGAATTCTTGAGGTTTGCAACACTGCTGTAATACAACTGCATTTGCACAAACTACTGAATAAAGCCCTGCTGCATTCTGAAGAAGCTGTAGGTAACTTTGGGTATCTCTACACTGGAATAAAAAACCAAAGGCAGCTGTGGCTGGCCCAGGTCAGCTGACTCAGGCTCTCAGGGCTCATGCTGCAGGGCTAAAAATTGCTGTGTAGATGTTCAGCTTGGACAGAGCCTGAAGTCTACACAACGATTTTTAGCCCTGGAGCCTGAGCCAGTTGCAGGTATTTAATTACTGTGTAGACTAGCATTAGTGGCATTACTGTAAGCCCAGCTACAAGGGAGTTATAGGTTTCAGAGTGGTAGCCGTGTTAGTCCGTATCAGCAGAAAGAATGAGGAGTACTTGTGGCACTTCAGAGACTAAGAAATAAGGAGAGTTATAGTAAGTAATCCAGAGTCATTATCGAGAGGGGATGTGCTGCTGTTGTGAGGTCAGTTATGCAATCAGTGTGTCAACCTGCATATACCATGCTGCCATACAAAACTGAACTTTCATCCCACATGTGGCTTTCCATGCTAAGTACATGGTAAAAAGGGATACTAATTTGATTCACTACTTCCAAATTAATATTCTCAATGAATGGTAACAAAGAGCATCATCATAATTATGATCTTTACACTCAAACAAGGCAGTAAAGCTACTATAGTAAGACACTACTTTAAGCACTTAAATAGTGAAACTATTTAGTGCATTTCATCTCTGGAGACTCAAGTTCAGATTCTAATAAAGACATAGGAGAGAAAGGGTTTAGTCTCACATCAGTCTCTCTGGATAACTATCAAAGACTCATTCACCACATAGCTACCTGAACTCTGCACAACAGAGGTCCAGGACCACCATACCCGAAGTGTCCTGCAGGACAAGGGCCAGATTTCCTGGCACATCTAAATGTGGAGAAGCCTGCACATTACCTTCCCTGTATGATTATCTAGCTCTAGTTCCCAACTTTTATAAAGGCTAAGTTCACCTATATAACTTTCAAGAGAAAATAAGAATGGTTCAATGGAGTTTATTGCAATTCAGGGACAATTCTTGCCTGATTCCCCCATCCCGATTCCAACTAGAGTACCTGAGCTCTCACATCTCCTTCCCTGTGCAGAACTGTGCTCTGCAGCATCTCCCTGCATCCTGATACCCCATCGTGCTTCTGAGAACATAGAGTGGAGTAAGAGTATGGTCAGTCGATCTGTGACTACACAGATCCATCAATCATTCCACATGATATCTACTATTCCTCCACCATGCTTCTAAGGCTGCAGTAGTGGCTGTTGAGTAGCTCTGATGCTAATTCTCAACCTGGGATGAAGATTCCTTCCTCCTTTGGTCATTACAGAAACACTCCCTCCGCACACTTATCCTGTTACTCAGGTTGCATAGGGTCACTGAGCTTAACATTTAATGAAAAGTAATCAAAATTTTCAACATCTCCATCAGGCTATATGTGCTCTATCATAGTCACTTAAACACTCAGCTCATATAATCTATATGTAAAGCTAAATTAAGAACTTTGCTGGAATGCACTACTCCTAACTAAAAAGTTCAACTTCTTCCCAGTTCATTTCAGTGGAGGGGAAAAAAACACCTATGTCATAAATGACTAAAATCTCTTGCTTTGCAGAATAATTTTTTAGCAGACCAGGTTACTTTATTGAACACATCACGTATAACTAAACTTTCACCAGCTGTTCTACTTTCAAATTACAAAAGAAGAATGCACAACTGTGTCATAAAATGTAACATTTATATTATTTAAATATGTGCATATGTCATTTATTTAGTGCAGTATGCCTCTGCTCTCCCCTGCAAGTGCAACCTTTTATGGAATAGAAGGAGGATTCATTGTTTTGGGGTTTCCTTGTACTGGACTTTAGGGCCAAATTCTAAGATGGCATACATCAGTGTAACTCCATTAACTTGAATGAAGAGATGTCAATTTACACCATTTAAGGATTTGGCCATATGTATTTTTGAAGGATGTGTAACTTAAACCAAAAAGATGTCTTTCAAGAAGGAAAGATTACCCTCAAGTGAGGGTCACAATTACCCTGTAATTAATGGACTATCTTAGCTATATTATTTACTTTAGTTCTTGATAAAAGAAAAACATACTGGGCGGAACTCTGCTCTCAGATGCATTGGTGTAATTATGGAATAACTGTTCTATTTAAATAGAGTTAGTCTGCATTTATTTCAATGCAACTGAGAATAGAATTAGGCTCACTGTATTTATGTACCATCTGCCACCGATTTCAGCTTTTTTGCAAGTCAGCTTGCTGCTTGAAGTTACAAGTAATGAGATTTATCTTATATTGGAAAAGAGGAAATAATTTTCTCCATATCAGATGCTGCTGAAAAAGACAGCCAAAAAAGGACCCATGGGAAACATCCTTCTGAGAACACTTCCAACATGTTAAATATGTATAGCTACGTATTTTAAGCAAGTGCAGAATTTTTTTCTTCCATACAGTAAAGTTAGATGATGTTACCCATATTACAAATGCAGCAAAAATATTTTTAATCAAATCAAAAGTTATTTTTATAGCTTCGTTTCCATGCTCCCTCTTCCCTCTGGCCACCTATTTCATTCTAATTCTATTCCCTTTATTTTGTATTTCTCTTTTTTGAGGCGGCACGGAGCAGGAATAATTCTTTCAGCATATTTGCTTTTTCTTCTAACTTTCTCTTGTACCTTCCTTCCATTCACAAGTCTCCCCCCCCCACCCAAGCTAAGGTGGTTAATAATAATATTCAGTGTCTCAATGTCCAAACAAGAACTCCTTCACTGAACACATTCACAGAATTATAATATTAATTACAATCATTTGCAGCAGCAATCTAGTGAAGAGACTTACTGGGCATACATGTAGGGCTAAATTTTATAATTGTACGATAAGAATTGATGTAAACCTTGATTTCATTCTACCAGCCACCCTTTCTGAGTAACAGAAAGGAATGACTGTCTGAGACTGGGATCCTGTTTCCCATACGCATTACAATTAGGACCTGTTGTAAAGTTTAGTTAGTAAAAGACAGGATTTTGTATTGTGACTATGATAAATAGATTAGAGAAATGTTGAGGGCCTGAAGCCCTGAATTGTTTTAGTTATAAGATCCTATTGGTGGTATTTTATTAGACACAGTTAAGCAGTGATACAGTGAAGAAGCATAAAGGCATACGGAGCATGACTACATTTTATTTTTTGAAGCAGGAAGGCACTTTTTGGCAGCTGTGACTGCTCAGAATTAGAAATGGCTAAAGGATAAACTCCAGTCTCGAAAGTCTGTGGAAAGCTAATACAATACACAGCATTTCTTCAAAAGCATATGTAATGCATGCAATAGTGGTTTGTGGTCTCAGAAGCCTTCACTACAGTGGTATGTAATGTACGTTACAAAACAATGCTCTACATAGACTATGTGGATTTGCATATGTAGGCTGCAATCAGCTGCAAAGCATCCTATGGTACTCTCTCAGGAATTCCAGTATGCAAAAATGAATGTTCTTACTATGCATACTAAAAAAAAAAAGTTACTTCTACACCAGAAATCACTGCTAGATGAACTCTTAAAAAGATAATCAAAGTCAGGTCTAAATTCTGCCCTCAAATGCACACGTACACATTTCCTATTGAATTCACATTGTTAATGAGTGCTGATCACATGCTTCTGAAGGCAGAATACAGTTCTTAAAATGCACTCACCGTGCCTCCTCAAATACTCCTCTACTCCTATCTCAGCAGAACCAGGTGAGAAAGATCTGCATCCCATGTTTCTGAAGGATGATGCACTTCACTGTAGCAATTAGAGTGCTATATCCATCTCCAATGCTCTATGAAACAAAAATGGTGGCGGGGGGGAGGGGGGAATCTATGTCCAAAAGCTACTCACTTGAGTAAACATTCTTCAAGAGTGCCTGGTAACAGTAAAGAGTCTCTTACATTTTGCAATAAAATACAATTGTCATGTTTCTGGTCGGAAAGCCCAAGCAAGCAAATCCTATGGAAAGAGAGCAAATGTGCTGAGAGCAGGGATGCTGTATGGGTGCTGAAAGGAGTCCCCCTTAAAGACCAAGGAGTGACAGCAAGGCCACTGCTACCCCAGTAGTTGCTGCATCCTCACTGTACTGGGGCACAAAGCACAAAAATCTATAGGGCAGTGGAACTGAGTGGCTGGTGTTGGCCACTAAACAAATATAAAAGCATATTTTTGATATTATAAAGGAAGGTTTGAGAGCTAATTAGCTTATGGAATTAAACTGTACTCAACAAGTGATCAACAACAAGCATCAGTTTAGTATCAGACACTTCCATTATTCTGAGGGTCATATACTACCTTTTCAAGGAATGAGCTTACGGATCCAATACAGAAGATTATGGCCATATCATACTTCTTGTGATATTTGATTTATGAAAAAATGCAAACACTGAAATAGTTTTCAGCTGTTATGTAGAAATATTTCACTACTCTTCATTTTGCCTGATAGCTCTCAGCAATACATGGCACAAGACTCTCAAACGCATCTTGTCAGAGTGTACAATTTATACCACAGTTTTATTTAGAAGTGTGCATTTTACTTAAGTACCATTGATTCCCCCGCCTCCTTCCTAGTTGATTTGAGAGGATATGGAAAATGGGTCATTTGCCCCAAACTGGAGATCAGTGCCATTGTGCTCAGTGCTGCCAATAGCAGCTGTCAAAGTGTGCTGGTTGCAATCATATGATCTCTAGGTAAACAACTAAATCATGTGTCCTTTCTCAACAGAGTTGGCTCATACCATCTAATTGACAGCTAGCTGCTTTTAATTAATCAGAATGCTGCATGCTTCCTGCTCCTCCAGAATCAGACATGTTCAGCTCTATGTGAAAATACCCATAGCTTCCCTTAACCCTCACCATCTCTAACGCCAATGCCCTTTGATGGCCAATTGTGGATAATTAAAAATGCAAAGGTATGTTTTGCATTTTTAGGGCTAAACTTTCAGAAATTAAATACATTTTCTTCACATCCTCCTCTAGTTTTGTGCAGTTCAGATTGAATATTTAGCAGAGAATAGGAGCCACAGGCTCATTCAAACAAACTCTTTCTCCCTTGGGCAATTTCCCACCTCCCCAATTCAAGATTAAATATATCTTTTTGCCTTTTGCAGCAAGACCCTTTCCCCCAGAACTAGCATCCATAACCCAGTGCATATCATGAGGCATGAAAGCCCACTGCTTTCCAGGACTACTGGAGCCAATTTAAGTATTTATACTATATGCATACACTTCAGTATAAAATAGAAGGGATGTAAGTGTAGCTATTATAGTTTCACTTTTTACCCCAAAGTGTTTTACTCATGTCATGCAAATAAGAACCAAGAAAAATATAGGAAAACAAGAATGGGGAGGAAATTATCTGAATAACAAAACTAAAAGATGGAGGTCAATGTAATTCTTCTTACTAAGTAAGCAAATTAGCCTCTAGTTAGAACTGAAAGAATTCTGTGACCAGCACTGCTGAATGTGTGGCTGGAAATTGTAAATTCTGGGGGCTCCTACCACCTTCCTTTGACACCCTTTTAATTTCTATTATCCCCTGACCTTTTCTCTCCATTGCATTCACCCTTCAGCCTGCAGAGCATTGTTGCACCTAGGTCCACCTGTCCATCCTCTGCCCGTTCATGAACAGAGCACCTCTCTGCAGATTTCTTGTCCCACAAAGCAGAGGCTTTATCCCTAGATATCTCCCTGTTAGAGATGATGCAGAGGAGCATTTTACAGACACGTGCAGAGGGAAAGCAGAGTCCTTGTGGGCCATCTGGGAGCTGTTGAAGCAAGCTGAAGACGTGGGGCAGGCCTTCTGTGATGAGGGATTATGGGTTTGAACTCTGATGCTGGAATAAATCTGGAACTTGTTGCTCTCTGGGTGACTGCAAAACTCAAAGCCTACCATATTTAAGTTTTTAGTTAACTGGGCCCTAGACGACGTACATCTTTTAGGATTTTTTTCCCTTCAATAGGTCACAGTAGTACTGAACTGAGTAACTGTTCCCCTCTCAGAGTTCTAATGTGACATCTGTTGAAACATCTGTTCCATTTCCTATTCTATAATACACAGAATATAAATACTATACTCATGTTAAGAATGATAAATCTTGCACTTTTAAAAATTTAACAAGAGGGCATATTATTTTTTAAAAGATTTTAAAATCTATTTTCACTTTGCATAACCAAGCCTTATGGGGAAAGGTTGGTACAAACCCAATATGCCAAACATGCCCTATGGTGACCCCTTTCCCATCACCTCCAAAGAAAACATCTTAGTTACAGTGTGTATGGTAACACCCATTGTTTCCATGTTCTCTGTGTATATAAATCTCCCCACTGTATTTTCCACTGCATGCATCCGATGAAGTGAGCTGTAGTTCACGAAAGCTTGTGCTCAAATTTGTTAGTCTCTAAAGTGCCACAAGTCCTCTTTTTCTTCTTAGTACAACAAGAGAAGAACAAACTTCAGTATCAGTCTACACAAGCAAAATTCTCTGCCAAACCAAACATCATCAAGCGTAATAGAACGCTAATTGTTTCATCTTACCTTGATTCCCTGCCTGCCCTCATCCTTGTGCATTTTAGATGTGCAAGGACAAGGATTCATAGATTTTTCATTAAAAATATGTGGGTCGCTATACTCTGCTGCACCAGAGAGCAAATCAAATCAATTATTCTGTTTGTTATATCCTTTTAGTTTTAAAGGATATGTGGAATTTCCCTGATTTTGTGGGACTTTAAAAACAGACCTACTAATGAGAAATCATTCTCTTCACTGATACACTGTGTGAGAGGAGATTAGACTTTTTATTTTTCCCCCTACAATTTATTTTTTTAAATTTTTTAAAAAAAATTTTAAAAAAAATTTTTAAATGAGATTTAATGGCAAACTTAGCAACTTTTTAAAGTGAATTTAGTACTTATGAGAGATGCTGGCTCCACAGCCTTGAAAAGCAGAACCTTCTATTTATCCACAAAGCAAATGGAACACAGGGAAAAGAATGCATGCTTTCCCCACAGTACTCCTTCCATGTGCTTCCACCCTGCCCTGGAGGGACCATGTCTAATGATAAGAGGGGAAGTCTGATGGTGTGTTTTTGAGAAGTCTACTAAAGTCTAAGTCTACTAAAAACTAAACTGAGATCACATACTCCTTTCACACGGTTCATCAAACCATCCTCTAATGGTAACGACTTTCCTCTCACTACCAACACGGGCCAAAGTTGAACTAGTGACCTAGCGGTCAAGAGCTCCATATCTCATTATCTCCAAGTTCCTTTTCCTCAAATGTGTGAATGAAGAGAATGCAGGGAGTGCAATAAATGTCTGATATAGAGTGCACACATAAAAGAACATGCTTCTCAACAAACCTAAGAACATTTATTGGGAAGAGGCTTAAAAATAAAACACACAACATATTGGTCTTCAAAATATCTTTAAGACAGAGACTGAAAATCAGAGGCAAAGAATCTGGGAACCAAAGACACATGCATAGCACCTCAGAGATGATCTCAGCAGCACAGCAGACTACGTATAACACTGTAGTAAAATTGTCACCACATTAAATAACATTAACATTTTTATGGCTTTCTCTGATTTGCAGTCAGTCATATTTTTTCCCCTTTGCTTCTCTTTCATGCCATCATTCCCACTCTAGCTGGCCACCATTGCAATCGCTATTCTCCATATGGAGGTTAGGATTAGAGCTGTGTGAATAATTGATTTGTTGGTTCACTGGCAACAAGGGGAAAAAATGTGTTTCAGGGCAAATGAAACATTTAGTTCTAGCCAAAACAAAACATTTCACTTCCATTTTCTGAGCTTTAACTTTTCTTTTTAAAATGAAATTTCCTTCAATTTCGAAATGAAGTCATTTTGAAAGGAAAAATTGAGACGTTTTGTTTTGAAAATGTCAAAATGAAACATTTCAACTTTTTCAGGGTTTTTTCCCCTTGACTAAAACAATTTGGTGATATCAACAGAAATTCACAAATCTTTTGGTTGACCCAAATTCGAAATTTTGTTGGTGGAAAAAAAAGTTTTAGCTTAAAAATTTTGACCAGCTCTGGTCAGGACAACCATCCTCTCCCAGGAATGTTACCCTATGGATTGTATGCCTATCAGAAAGTAGTATAATGCAATGTTGTGCAATGTTCTCCCCCCTTCCACCCAATCCTACCAAGATGAAGAGCACTTCTGCATAATAAATAGCTTCCACCAGCAAGGAAAACAGAGCAACATGGTTTCCTCAAGAACTTTGGGTTTTAAAACAGCCAAGAAGCCTGCTGCTCCACCAACCCAAGGGCCCAATCTTTCTCCTCCTGAAACCAAAGTGAGTTTTGATATGGATTCGGTGGGAGCAAGATAATGTCAACAGGAGAAAGCTACTGGTAAATGTAGGACACTGCATTTCTTTTTTTTTCTTGGAGAATGTATGCAGGTTCACTTTCATTCCCAAATCTACCCAACACCACTCATTTTGAGATGCCAGCACTCTTTTACAAAGGGATACTTTCTGGTAAGCAGGTAAATTAATTTTCATTAAATTGATGTTGGAGCAAAGTAAGGGGGGACAGCTTTGTTAGTTTTAAACTTCAATTTATACAAAAAACAAAAATTGTCAGTCCATCTGAACTGGACCTCAATATTAACATGTCATCCCTTCTTAAAATAATGAAGGATTTAGCAGCTGGTTTATTCCCAAGTGACTGCTGACCTTAATCAAATCATCGGATCATCATACTAATCAGTTAACTCTGCTTTTTCATCTCCATAATTAGCATTCTTTATCATCTTCTCTGAAACAAACTAAATGGTATATTTTAAAAAAGTCCAGAATGATCTATTTAACAACACAGTGTGCAAACCATTGTAATGCAACATGAAATTAAATGTAATACTAATTAAATTGCAAGTCTCCCTACTAATTAGTGTCAACAAAAACTTAAAGTAACCTGGCAAGGTTCAGAAATCTTAAAGGAAGCTAAGTTCAAACCAGCACATTTTGACAAGCAGTAAACTAAGAGCATAACATTTTATAGTTATTTTTTGAAATACTTTAATGTATAACACACCATGTAGAGTGTTGTGTAAGTAACTATTTCAAAATGCTCTACGTGGTAAAGAGCTGTCAAATACATAGATTCTCTTCTGAAATTCCATCCATTTAATAGGTCTATTAGTTTGATGGATTTGCCTTTTGTAATAATTTATTTAATACGTGTGTATAGCTCTCATGAGTATCTCTGTTCTAGGCTATTTGTACAGCTTACAATAGAGTTTTGAATTATTTTAAAAATACATAGTTTTAAATACACAAATACATGTTACATTCTCCTTTTACTATGGCTTGGCAAGACATTCAAATTACTTTCCTTTTACATGAAATGGTCCTTTATATCAAAGTTGTGGCTTAGAATTTTTAGTACAGTGTGTACTTCACAAAAGCAGGAAAATATATGGTACTGAAAGCTCAACTAGCTTTTCTTGGCTAGAGATATTTTTGTATGCATGTGAAAGAGGGAGATTAGAGTAATGAAGGCTTTATATATTTTTAGCATTTTAAGCACAGAATATGCAACTGCAACATCATGTTCAACTGTGCACTGCTCTTTTTAGTGATGGTTTCAAATTCAACCACATTTTTTGTTTACACATTAAAATGATTTTTAAATAAAAGTAAATAAATAGATCTCCTGAATTAATTTTGGCCAATATAATGGTAGGAACAAGCATCTCAAGATTTCTGAATACATTTGCATATAAGGATTATATCAGCTCATTGACAGCATTTTGCTAAAGGGCTGTCTAGTATAGCCACTGGAGCAGAGATATGGCTTGCTAAGCTCTGCATTATTAAACCTATGATCCTGAAGAAAGTCTTCAGAGACAGCAAATAAAGGACAGACACCTATATGAACCAATATAATGATTTCCACTCCATTAAGAAAATTATAATTAATCTATTAAACATAAAGAATGAAGAGCTGAAAAACCAAATTAGAACGACCAAAATGAAAAGCACCTTTTTAATAATGCTATAAAACTTGATCAGTTAAAACACCAAGATGGTGATTTATAAAAACAGAAGCAGACATTCCAATCTAATTTGTATTCGCTTACCAGAGGACCCCAAGAAAAGATCTAATGGCACAGGACATACTCTCAAACTTGCTTGGGAGGATTTGGAACATACAGTACTTTATTTCATGACACCACTAAAATAGGAAAATAATCAAAGCCAGTGCAACTAAGTTGTCCAGAGAACGTAAAATTTCCTCAACTTAAAGAAAAAGATAAGGTCTTAAGCAAGGTGAAAACCAGTGGATTGTTCTGTTTTGTTACTGCAGTGCTTTATGGGCCAAATTCCAGCTTTGGATGCAGAAACACACAACTCCCATTAATTTATAGGGAATGGGGACTATGTCTAGATATTCAAAGCTACCATACGGGGCGGCGTATGCCTTTCAAAATATCACTGAGGCAATCTGAGGGGAAAGGAGGAGGTTTTCCAGGAAAAAACACAGTTGAAAATATGTAATGCTCTCTTTTGTCCTCCAACTACCAATCCATAATAGCACATTTTCTCTTTCTCCAAAGTCAAGGCCCTGCTCCTGAACACTTCATGAGAACTGTCCTTTAAGGACTATCGTGTTTTACCCGCTATTTTTGAGCAGTGTTGTGCACAAATATCTTTGTGTAACACAGTTCAGGCGTTTGTTTGCACTCCCACAGTGAAAACTCATTTATAAAAACAATGCAACCAAAATTAAAATACTGGAGTAGAAATTATTTGAGATTTTTTTTGATACAATAACTTTACATTTTGGCATTCATAATTCATGCCAGAAACAAAGGTGGTCTCAGATCTGATATTAGGGGCTCTGATGCATTTTTTCATGCCTTAGTTATAGGAGCATCCTTACTTACACAAATGCACACTGCCGGTAAGGCATTCTGAAGGGGAAAATCTACGATCACATTTAAAATTGTTCTGGGTTTAAATTAAAAAAAAATAACAGTTTTGCCCATAGAAGAATATAATACTTGAATGCTTTGTTATTACATATTCAAGCTCAACATTGTTTTTTTGGCACATAATTTATTTCAACAATGCAAATCAGCTTATTCCTCCCTCTTAACAGTTTGTTGTTTTCTTTTGGAGTACTAAAGTAAAATCTAAGCTGATCTGTAAACATCAACCATTATGAAACTGATGCATTCCACCCTGAGAAAACCCTATAAAAAGGGGTGGATGTTTTGATTTCCCTACTTAAAAGTTCCAACCAGCCAAATTATAAGCTCATTTTAGCCACTGATTACAAAATGGCCTTTATAGCAGCTGCTATTTGGTTTAGGGCCATCAGAGTATGATTTACTGGCAAAACTTGAGTTTCAGCTAGCTAGTAGAGGATGCACTAAATACGGCTAGTAAGCCGCAAGCAGGATTGCTACAGGTTATTTAACATAATAGCATCCATTCAACTTTACAGCTGTTCAGGATGGGCACAGAAGGGTGCAAAGATGCAAATTTAGCAGAATCAATCACTCCCTAATTCATGCATTCCAGATACATCATCAGCTTGGTGAAAAATTATGCAAAATTCACTGTCATAAACCTCTGATATACTTGATTCCATTCCAGTCTCTGGGGTAAATAAAACATTCTGTGGTCTTCCATGGAGTGTTTTAATTTCTTTTTGTGGGGAGAAGATTTTTTCCCCTTGTCCATTTGTCAAACTGGGGGAGACAGTATTCAAACATTTGAAGAAGAGAGGTTTTATTTCCAAGTCCCTTTCAATTAATTATCCAATTAATTATCCCCACTGTTTAGACTAGTCAAAAATAAACATACATTCTTCAGCATAAAATTATAATTAAGCAATATGGTCTGTTTTAAAATACAATTCTCTCCCTCAAAATTTAGTTTGGGGTCCTTTGGGGTTTGCTGGAATTATTTTGTGTATGCTTTTGTTTTTCCTTTCATTCCCCCTTGAGATTTTTTTAGTCCTAACTTTCCATTATTGCATATCATCTGCTCTCCTTCCATCTGCTCACCTTGTCCAAGATCACAGCATGTAAATGTATGGCTAGTCACACTTTCATGCCTTTTCATTTTCTTTCACAGGCCCAGATTCTTTAAAATAAGCTCTGGTCAGTTTCAACCTAAGGATGCTTCTGTTGGCCACACTGCTGGGGAAACGTTTGCGTGCTAGAGCAGTAGCCCTGGCATCACCTGTCTTTGCAGGACCATCACCCCACACAGTTGATTAAAATGTAGGCTAGAAAGGGTCATGGTGGGATGAAGGTGGAAACATGAGATATCCACATTCCTGTGCAGACTTAGGCTCCAGCTATGAAGGTTTTTACAATAAAAACAAATTTTAAAGTACAAAAAAAAAACTACACTGTGTTAAATAAATAAAGAAGCTAAGACATTAGAATTAAGGCTGATGTTCCTGCTGCAACTCAGGATGTTCTACCACTTATTCTTTTTCCTTTTATTCAACGATGTGAGTTAGGGATGGAGTTTGACATGCCATATTTAACTTCCCAACTTTATCAAGTATCATTATAGCACTGACTCTATAGTTATGGTTGAGGAGGAAGTTTTATTCTTAACTCCTGCTTTTTAGGCTCCTATAGCTTTCTGGAAAAGTTATCATTTGGGTTGACATCTCTCATGTTTGCTTTCAGCCAGAAGATAAACTTTCTTCTGTTAGTTCAGTAAAATTCTTTTGGGATGTTTCGAGTTATAAGACCATGGGGAAAATGGAGTTTTTCACTCTTCATATTTTCCAGATGCTTCCCCCACTCCATGCATACACATATGGATAATTAACAAATGAGTTATTTTTAATATTTCAGACTTGCAACACACTTAGGCCCCAATCTTCTAAACTTTACTTTAATAGGACTTCTCATGTGCATAACACTAAGAATGTGCTAAATGTTTTCAGGACTAGGTCCAAAAGAGAAAAGTGCCTTTGCTACTGGTATACAAAGAAAGTTATGAGGGTTTAAAAATGCTGTACTGTGAGAGACTTCTTATATCTACTCATTTTTAACATGCTTAATTTCAGAGGTCTGTCTGAGGCTACTGCATTTGTTTCAGTGTGTAATCTTAAAGGAAAACATCCAAATAAAAACATACTTTGAGATTCACACGTTCAGATAAAAGCAAGAGTATTTATTTTTCTCTCTTTTAAAAGAAAGATAAAGGAAATTAATAGCAAACAACATTAAAGCAACCTAAAGCTTCGAATTTATATGGTTTTATATGGTTATATGGACAACAGTTATGGTTTCAACAGTAACCATATCTCAGCCATATTGCACATATATACTAAGGTATACATTTAATGACATACAGAGCAATGCAAATATGCTACGCCAAAATTATTGTCAATGTGTGGCTGTCATAGGACATGGCTGTCCAGTAGTGCCCCCACTGCTCACACACACTGCCTCAGTTCCCTACCCTAAGGTGAGCCTCCTTAGTTCTCCTCATACTGGTCTTTGCTGGAGATGTGGCTTGGCCAAGTCACAGACAAACGTAACCCCTTCCAGGGTAGCAAAAAAGTCCCAAACAAGGAAAAATGGTTTCTCTGCCCTTTGGGGCTTCTCTTACGCTCACTCTCTGGGCCCTGTACCCAGCCCCCTTCTGGGCTATACTGGAGTTTTCTCTGCTCCAGAGTAGAGTACTTGGCCCGCTCAGTCAGTTTTCCCTGGAGTACCATTCTCAGTCCCTGGCCCAGGGTCTTTCACAGCAATTAACCTTCCCACTCACTGGGGTTACAACTGTCAGACCGATCTCTCTCAGCCCTCTAATAATGCCAGGTGTCTATTAGCTGTCACCTGACTCCCCATAGTACCACTACTTAGGCTGTGAAGCAGATAATTATGGCACAGGGTGCAGCTGGCCCTCCTCTCCTTTTAAAGAGACCAGTCACCCTGTATTCCACTGGAACAAAACAGATGCAACTTCATCATCAGACTGGCAAGGGGGCAGAAAATGAACAAGTAGGCAGGTAAGGAACAAATAGGCAGTGATAACTTATCACTAGATATGGTCAGGGAGGTTAGGAATCCTGCAAATCCACTAGCTCCACTTCGGCCTTGTCTAGACTAGAATTTAAAGGTGTGTTAGAACATGTTACTAACACATTTTAAAAGTCTAATGTAGACAAGGCACGCAGCCTTTAACACACGGTAAACTGGTCTAGTCAACGCCTATGGAGGAGTCTAGGGTTTACCTTGACTAGTTAACACATACTAAAACTACAAATTGCCTTGTGTACAATAAGTTTTTAACACATTAATTAACGTGTTAAAACTATACCTTTTTGCCTGGCGAAGACAAGGCCTATAGGAGTAAATCTGTACTGGTGTACAATTAGCTTAGCTGGAGCAGGAGTGTAACTCTTTACCAGCTTTGCCGAGTCTGATCCTCTCTGTTCATAGGATGCAATATACTTGGTTTGTGTGTATAAGTGAGTGATGTTGACCTCTAGTAGTCTAGTTGATAGCCCAGCGATAGGCTAAGGGACCCGCTACTTCTCCAGCTAAAGGAGCTTTTCTTTAGTTCACATGATCACTGTCTATTGTGTGTTTTGGGATTTGAATGTCTGATGTTCTGGTTGCAGCTGTCCCAAGTATGTTATTTTTATAGCAGTTGTGTCCGTTGTCTACAACACAGAGGTTCTTTCCAAGAACGGAGGGACTAGAATTGTCACTGACACAGGAACAATTTCTTGGAATTAAAATTTTCAGCCATAGCATTGGGTAAAGATAATACAAACTAAGTCTATATTCAAAATAAATTGTGACTGTGCTTCTCACCTGTATACATTTCAATTACCCAGTTTCTTACTCACTGAGGGCTCCTCCCCATTCTTGTTGAATAGTTATTTACACCACTGGAAGGCCCACTGAAGTCAACAGAAGTCATTGTGGAGTGAGGTGATACTTAGCAGGAATAATGGTATCCCCATCTGGCCCTAGGGCAGCAATAGGATTTTTAAACATTTCAGGCAAAAACTGCCTGTAAAGCATGAATGAATCACTTTTTAAATTATAGGTCCATCCATCCTATTTTCCACAGAAGAAACTCTCATACAAAGAAAGACTTTCAGGAATGTATTAAAATAAAACAGTAGACCCCAAAGCAGTATTATATAAGCGTTTGCATTGTTGCACAAGGGGGGTCTTCGGCAGATTTCAGCACTGTTAAAAGATTTTACTGAATTAAGCTATTAGTATTTAAACTGGTTACTGAAAATATTAAACGCATAAAACCAATAAAACAAATATAGAGAACAATGAAATTCCTGACATTTAGCCCTAGTGATACACTATTTTATCCCGTATGTATTTTAAAAAGCATTTCATTTTTGAAATAATGTCATTTTTACAAAAAGCAGGATACAAAAATACATTCATAAAAGACTATTCCGGCCTTAAATTATGTTTAAAAGTTTATTTCCTTCCTAATGTTCCAGTGAAACGGCTTTTGGCAAAACTTCTGGAAAGTAAAAACCAGATATAAATGTAGACTTTAAGCCATTTGTTTCCAACATTAAAAAAAAAAAAAAAAAAGGACATTTATACAAATAAAAAAAATTGTCCCAAAGAAAGCAAGTTCTAGAAAGAGCGCTCTTCTATTGGCATAATTACTCCACCTCCACGAGAGGTGGATGCTATGTTGGCAGGGGAGCATCTCCCACTGATATAGCACTGGTGTGGACAGTGCTTTGGTCGATGTAATTATATCACTCGGGGGGGTGTCTTTTTCACACCCCTAAGCGATGTAAGTTATATTGTCTTAAATGGTAGTGTATACCAGCTCTAAGATAACCAATACCACGGCTGATGCACAGTCTTACAGCCTCTGCATAGACGGTGCTAGACTTTTAGTGATTTCGGAGCTCTTACAGATCTTGGAAAATCTGTACATAAGCGGTGATTCAGCTCTCATAGGTGGCTTCAGGGAATCTCACTGAGCTTTCTTTCTTCCAGAAGCCCAGGCAATGATTCAGCTATTTGCACATATCACAATAGGCACTTAACTGAGGGCCTGCTTCTCCAAACACATGCAACTAAACACATGTAAGTTTGCTCATGTGAGTAGCTGAAGTCAAAGGGGACCGTTCATTTGAACAGCGATACACACATCATTAAGTATTTGCAGGAGCCGGACCTAAGGTTGTCCTCAGAATAAGTAAACAAGTACATTGCTTTCACAAGTTCGCAATGCGCTGACAAACCTTAATGTTAAATAAATAAAATAAACTTAACAGAAATATGATAGTCTACATTTGCTGCCGAGTGAAATTACTTTCCCACTCCATATGATTTTATTCATATTTTTCAAATCATAACACTAATATCTTTGTTTTGGTTGGGGAAGGACAGCATGATCTCTGGATGAATTTGAAAGTTAAATTAACATCGTAGATAATTAAGCATATTAATTATACTTATAATGTATAATAAAATATAACCTTGTAGATAATTATATTAACCTTGCAGATAATTAGAATAATTAATGTTTGAAAAGTGCCCTGAATATGAAGAGAGACAACCTTGGTGCTAACTATTACCATTTCAGGTACTACGAGTTATTAGTACAATTTTAATCAAAAACCTAGCTGCTGGAGGCAGCATTGCCTAGTGGATAAGCACTGGACTGGGACTCAGGAGACTGGGTTCTATTTCCAGCTCTGCCACTGGCTGCTGGATGACTTTGAGCAAATCACATCACTCTACGCCCCAGTTTCCCCATCTCTAAAATGATGCTGACTGCCTTTGTGTAAAGTGCTTTGAGATCTACTGATTAAAAAGCACTACATAAAAGTTAGGTATTATTAAATACATTAGAATCTTTCAATCTGGTTGCCACTAAAATATTAAAGCTCTGACTCAGAAGATTCTACTCCATAAGTGAAACAGAAACGAGTATGTGGGATGTGAAAAAGTACTTTAGCAGCCTTTAGGGGATAACTCCTGAAATAATTATTTAAAAAAAAAAATCCAAAACCTTGCAATAACAGAAATCCCACCTCGTGAAAAAAGGCACATTTTTACAGAGTACAATTTATTTCTAAAATAATCTTCAATTCCCCTAAAAGAAAAAAGTTCTTTCTTCAATCAGCCAAAGTAAATATTAATTTGGACAATTTGTGTATATTTTTCTGCTTCAGAAATATGATTGGTCTTAAAAGCCAAGAACCTAATTAACTCTGGACTAGCCCTCTGTCAAATCCCATGAAATCCAACTGCTGGAACACTAAATACTAGCTTGAAACCACAGGTTTTGAGCACTACAGTAGTTAAATAATAAAAAAAAAAAACCCAGTGTTTATCAAAAACAAATGCCAAAACCACAGACAAAAACTCAAGCAGAACCGCTTATAATTATGTTCTACAGCATTTCCATCTTCGTCTGGGGAGGCACTAATAAACCTCTGCCCACCTTAAAACAGAATAATAAAGAATAATTAACATAAATGCTCCTATGTTTATATTGCACTATCACTAAAAATATATTCAGCTTTGCTCAAAAACTTTGTGAACATAAAATGAGAATAGTGGCTTAGTGGCTTTGTTCGTGATAAGAGAAAACATAGCATATTGCTATATTACAATATTAAGTAAATAGGAATGGAAAGAACATCAGTCAGTTTACTATGCAATTCATATGACTAGTTAATTTTGTGCAGAATAGGGCAGAAAACATGTCTCTTCCTATAGTGCTTCATTAGATAAGATAAACATTATGTGACTTGGTGGGATGCAAGCCCCAGAAGACCGCAAATGCTTGCTGTACATCCTGGCAACCTATTCAGGAGATTGGCCCATTAGGAAAGGCCAAAAAGTAAAATAACGAATTCTCAGAAAGGAATTGCAGTGCCATTCAAATGGGAGAGAGGTTAACAGTGCATATGAATTAGCTATATAAGCTTCATAGAGAGGCAACATGATCTAGTGGATAAGCCACTTGACTAGAAGGCAGGAGGTTTGGGTTCTCTTCCCAGCTCAATCTCTTTTCACTTCTGTGCCTCTCCCATGCTTTGCAGGGGTGCTGGAACACTCTGTATAGTGGGGGTGCTGAGAGCCATTGAACCAAACTGTAAACCCTGAAAATGATGGAAAGCACTTCAAGCCAGGGGGTGCTAGTTCCAGCACCTTTGACACTTTGTGTTGTCTATTTAGACTGTAAGTTCTTACTATGCAGTTGTATGGTGCCTAAAAAAATGGGGCATGGTCTCAGCTGGGACCTCCAGGCACATACGTAATACAATCCTCATCAAGCCCTCACCACAATTCCTTTTACTAGGTCACTTTTTCTACGTAAGTGGAACAATATGGCTTTAAACTTAGTTTTTTTAGTTACCAATAAAAAAGACCAAACCTGCATTAATTCCTCTCACTTAATCAAACAGCCAATTAGCGCAAAGCTAAAATGTAGCACATTCTTCTCCCTTGCGCTTTCACAGCCTTCCCCTGCTTAGCTACTTTCCACTCTCCTCCTCAGGTTCTTCCTTCCATCCTTTCTGTTACTTTTATGTCTGAGGCACAATCAACTTGTAAAGACTGATATTGCCAGGCAGGGAATGGTTGGGCAGAAAACATGCCTGATGTGTGCAGTGGATGAAAGCCAGTCTTATTCCGAGAGCCAGAACAAGTCCCATGCATCACTAACGTCCTACTATGCATGTGGGTGCAAGTGAGGACTTAAGCAGTGCATGGGACTTGTATTTCATTTGGCAGATATACAACTTCCCATTTTCCTGCTCAAAACACGCAGCACTTAAAAGTTTTACAGAATGTCCAATTTTTTTAAAAAGTCACACACAAATTATATATTATCCACGATTCTTGCACTTATATTTGCTATTTTTGCTGCTTCCCCCCTCCCTAGAATGTTTATCATTTTTTTCTATTCAGTTCTTTAAATACTACATGTTGTTTATTAATTTCTCTAATAAAAACTGAATTGGTATTTATCATAAGGCACATTTAGGATATAGGAAAAATAAATACCAATGTCTATTTTTGATGTTTTCAAGCTTTTATTTTAACCCTTTCCCCAAAAAAGGCTTTGCATTTTCACATATGTGGCTTGGAGGAGTTAATGTTGGGTCTCCCATTCTGAAGATTTCATATTTAGTATAGAATTTTCCACCATCCATTTATCTCTATTACATTCCTTCCAACATGTGACATATCATATGTCTTGAAATCATCATCAAGAGGTGGCTTATTTCATGTGTTAGCTCTTCATAGCTGATATTTTTCCACTATGAAGAAAATCTTCTTATTTCAGGGCACAGAGGGAGACGAATGAGAGAACCCTCAGGATTCTGTATCTACTTAACAGGTTACTAATGAGAGATTACATTTCCTATCTTATACTATAGCAGACAAGCACTGGCTGAGCAGCTCAGAGGAGAGACAAATGGTCCAGAAGAGACAGCCAAACGTGGCTGGCTTCTGGATATCTGGGTTTCAAGAAACAGGATGATTACATAGAGTAAGAAGGAGATATAAGTGGGTTATGTATTAGTTCACATTGATGTCTTATGAGACAATCGAAGATGAGATAAAAGAGAGTGAGCGTAATGCAAATGGGGCTTCAAGGAAAGATAAGAGAGTTGTTCAGGTTGCTACTATGGGGAGAGAGCATAACATGCTATGCAGATGGGCATAACAATGATTGGATAATTCATGTGTGTGCTATTATCTGTCATATGGCCCACAGGCACTCATCTTCCCCATGCCTACTCAGTGAGACTTGAGGATCCAGTGGTGGGCACCATCTCCAGCTATACCAGTCAATGTAAACAGATCAAAGGCTGGAAGGCCTAAGTCTGAGCTGTCCTCAGCCAGAGCCACCTGTGCAGGAAAGGGTTTTTCCATCAGTCTGGAGGTATGTATGAAAATGTGACTCCAGCAAAACAGGTGAGAGAAAGGAGTCATGCTTCTCAGACAGAAACATTCTCTTTCAGGGGACAAAAAATATCTCCAACAAACAAAAAACCTGATGCCAACAAATTGCAAAACTGGCACATGCAGGATTGGAGCCTCTTTTGATAAAGACTATAGGGAAATGATTTAAAGGGTGTAATACCTGGAATTTTTTTTTCTGTACTGCCCAGAAAGGCAGTCAATTTGAACATCTTGTAGCTTGGAAAGAAAAACATCAGAGGGAACAGCTCCTCCTTCTGATGTGCAACTTAAAATGCTCTTTCTGCTGCTGTAATTTTTTTCTTTCAGGTGAAATTCACCCCAGTGAAGAGAATATATAGAAGGTCCTATGAACCAGGTAACTCTGTGGTACACATTTGAATGGAGCTTAGGTAGGGTAAAGGGCTCTGAGTGGGCTTTCCACTCTGCGGTAAATTTCACCTATAAGCTGCAGAGATCTAGTTTCACATATGAGGACAGGTGCATTGGTGAAGGAAGGAAGGAACTAGGACATGCAGGTACTCATGAACCATGGCTCACACTTCAACACCCAAGCCTGAAGAGGTTCCACTAGCAGCCATAATGCAGTAGATCAGTATCAAAAGGAGGGCAGGAAGTTTGAAGAGAGTTTAGGGTATGGCTAGGTTTTTCCTGGCATGGTGAAGCGCAACTCAGATTTGGGAACAGACATCTATCATCTCAGTGAGCTAATGAGTTTTGGAGGATTTCTGTTTACCATACTAGAGTAAAAAGAAAAGGAGTACTTGTGGCACCTTAGAGACTAACAAATCTGAGCTTAAGCTTTCGTGAGCTACAGCTCACTTCATCAGATGCATGCAGTGGAAAATACAGCGGGGAGATTTATATACACAGAGAACATGAAACAATGGGTGTTACCATACACACTGTAACAAGAGTGATCAGATAAGGTGAACTATTACCAGCAGGAGAGCAGGGTGCGGAGGAAACCTTTTGTAGTGATAATCAAGGTGGGCCATTTCCAGCAGTTGACAAGAACATGTGAGGAACAGTGGGGGGGAGGGCGGAATAAAGATGGTGAAATAGTTTTACTTTGTGTAATGACACATCCACTCTCAGTCTTTATTCAAGCCTACGATAATTGTATCCAGTTTTCAAATTAATTCCAATTCAGCGGTCTCCCGTTGGAGTCTGTTTTTGAAGTTTTTTTTGTTGATGAATTGCTACTTTTAGGTGTGTAATCGAATGACCAAAGAGATTGAAGTGTTCTCTGACTGGTTTTTGAATGTTATAATTCTTGACGTCTGATTTGTGTCCATTTATTCTTTTATGTAGAGACTGTCCAGTCTGGCATTTGCTCCAACCCCTCAGACAGAGACAAACACCTACAAGATCTCTATCAAGCGTTCTTACAACTACAATACCCACCTGCTGAAGCGAAGAAACAGATTGACACAGCCAGAAGAGTACCCAGAAGTCACCTACTATAGGACACTCCCAACAAAGAAAATAACAGAATGCCACTAGCCATCACCTTCAGCCCCCAACTAAAATCTCTCCAACACATCATCAAAGATCTACAAACTATCCTGAAGGATGACCCATCACTCTCACAGATCTTGGGAGACAAGCCAGTCCTTGCTTACAGACAGCCCCCCAACCTGAAGCAAATACTCACAGGGCCTAATCACATCAGCCACACTATCAGAGGCTCATTCAACTGCACATCTACCAATGTGATATATGCCATCCTGTGCCACCAATGCCCCTCTGCCACGTACATTGGCCAAACTGGACAGTCTCTACGTAAAAGAATAAATGGACACAAATCAGACGTCAAGAATTATAACATTCAAAAACCAGTCAGAGAACACTTCAATCTCTTTGGTCACTCGATTACAGACCTAAAACTGGCAATTCTTCAACAAAAAAACTTCAAAAACAGACTCCAACGAGAGACTGCTGAATTGGAATGAATTTGCAAACTGGATACAATTAACTTAGGCTTGAATAGAGACTGGGTGTGCATGGGTCATTACGCAATGTAAAACTATTTCCCCATGTTTATTCCACTCCCCGCCGTTCCTCAGACGTTCTTGTCAACTGCTGGAAATGGCCCACCTTGCTTATCACTACAAAAGGATTTCCCTCCTTTCCCCCCGCTCTGCTGCTGGTAATAGCTCACCTTACCTGATCACTTTCATTACAGCATGTATGGTAACACCCATTGTTTCATGTTCTCTGTGTATATAAATCTCCCCGCTGTATTTTCCACTGCATGCATCCGATGAAGTGAGCTGTAGCTCATGAAAGCTTATGCTCAAATACATTGGTTAGTCTCTAAGGTGCCACAAGTCCTCCTTTTCTTTTTTTGGATACAGACTAACACGGCTGCTCCTCTGACACCTGTCATACTAAAGTAAGTGGCACTCCCGTCACCTCTGATGGTAGCTAACCCATACTGATCTTAGCAAGGGAATATTCAGTTAGCATGAAGTAACAATTTGTCAGATAATTCAGACTTGCAGGTTCCTTGCATAGGATTAACAGATGAAGTTAACATTCGGAGAGCAAAAGAGAAGTTTATTCATCTAGTACAGATGCTGAAGGATCTACCTGTGTGTCAAGAAAATTTCTAGACACAAGAATGTACTTAGTTACTCATAGCAATCCGTACTTGCCATGTCATGGGACTTTAGGAAGCTAGAGAATTTTTTCCAGTCTTCATAGAGCAGGTAATATTTTGTTTATACAATGACTATCTGCCTCTGTCCTGTTTGTTTATATTTGGGACTGTGTTAAAATTTGGCCTGCTTTTCTCCACTTAATATATTGTCTCTGTCCTCATTCATGGCATGTCCTCGCCACCTAATGATTTATTACACCTGTTCCAGGAAACAAAGGAACAAATTTAATTGAGTGTAATAAATTACTCTGCCTTTCATCCCCTATCTACCCTTATCACTCCTGATCTACACTCATCACTTATCTACCATGTTCCTCTGATGGAAGATGTGCTGGTGAAGCTTATTGCTCATACAGTAAAATATGTTCCCACTTTTCAACGAGTGGTGAAACTAAACTAATAATAAATTCACAAGTTAAAATCTTCAGTACTGAACTCGACCTAGAACTGATCGGCCATGAGTGCCTGTGGTTGACCAAAGCACTTACAGAAGACCCCATAAATGTGCGTGCAGTTTTTTTTTTGTTTTGAGGCTAATCACTGAAATGTTGTACCTAATACCACACCTTACAGACAAGTTACATTCCTACTCATGTACAATTAAGAGACCACACATTAATAAGGTAGACCTTTATTTTTAGCTACAATTACAAGACAATTCCAATTTCATACTTTAAGTTATGTAAATCCATGCCAGTTGAAATTATTTCACACATATGGTCTTTATTGTGTGAATTCCCTTTTAATAAATTTTGAAGACTTTTAAATGGGCACAAAAATTTATTCTTGCCATAACCCCAAGCCCTAATTTTGTAACTTTTTATATATTAATCTTATCTTTTATTTTAACATCAGTGTGCTTGTGACGTTGCACTCCATATGATTTTATGAAAATATGCTAATAAGTGTGAATATAACGTAACTGGAATATGCTGCATGCAAAAGGTCTCTTGTAAGGTATCATTACAAAGCTTATAATCTACTGAGTGTGTTCATCCTATTTGTATGAATGTATCATTCTTGTATCTGAAACTAGAAATATAAAACATAACTCTGAGGGCCTACTGTAATTATGCAAAGTGTGGGCCATTAATGTTGGTTTGGAATCTTGATGGCTCCCATTAACCAGGACAATTGACTGCAGATGGCTCTGTTTACTTGCTAGTCTTCTTGTGAGTCAGGCCCAGAAGAATGAAACCTTGGGGTCTCACAGGACATGTGACCATGTCACCTGCTACTGGAATCCATCTTAAACCTGGTGCTTTTCCATTGAGAAGGAGAGATGGGGACCCAGAGAGACAAAAGATTCCCACCTTGTGCCAAGGCTATAAAAGGGGGTGGAACAGAACAAAGGGGGCGGAACAGAACAAAGGGGGCGGAAGTAATGAGAAATCCCCTAGCTATCACCTGAGCTGGAACAAGGATGTACCAGGGGAAAGGATTGGGCCCAGACTAGAAAGGAGTCTAGTCTGTGAAAGAAGCTTATTGGAACATCTTTGAGGGTGAGATTTACCTGCATTTAGTTCCTTACTGTATTAGGCTTAGACTTGTGTGTTTTTGTTATATTTTGCTTGGTAATTTACTTTGTTCTGTCTGTTATTACTTGGAACCACTTAAATCCTACTTTTTATACTTAATAAAATCTTTTTCCTTATTAATGGACCCAGAGTAAGTAATTAATTCCTGGGGGAGCAAACAGCTGTGCATACCTCTCTATCAGTGGGTGAACAATTTATGAGTTTACCCTGTATAAGCTTTATACAGAGTAAAACGGATTTATTTGGAGTTTGGACCCCATTGGGAGCTGGGTATCTGGGTGTTGGAGACAGGAGCACTTCTTAAGCTGTTTTCAGTAAAGCCTGCAGTTTTTGGGGGATGTGGTTTGGACCTGGGTCTGTGTTTGCAGCAGGCTAGCGTGTCTGGCTCAACAAGACAGGGGAGGCACCCTCATTCTTACATGCAGTTATCTTTCTCCACACAGGCTGGGATGTGGTTTAGACCGTTTTTGCAGGTCTATGTACATATACATACAGGACTAATGGCTATATTATAGGGCACATTTTGGGGCAGAGAAATGAAAATTTTGATTAGATAGGAAACAGAGGAGGGGACATTAATATGACTAGATGACCAATAATTAAAGAAAGAACCCAAATGTAAATAATGGAATTCCTTATGGAGTTTTGTGATATTTCCTCTTACAGAAAAAGTATTTATTATACATTACAATTTATAATAGGATTCATATAACTGAAAGAAACAACTTTGTTTTGAAAAGTGATCAAGGTGTTGCTGTTGCTATTAATTTAAAGGAAATAAAGAGGGATAAAATGAACCAAATTCAACGCTAGTGAAGGTGACAGAATTGCATCAGAGATTAATTTGGCCCCATAAGTTTTGCAAAATATGAATTACGCAAAAAATTTTAGCCATCCATGCACTCACAAAATGCACAGATCCCTCTAAAAGTTACCCTATCACCTCTTCCCCCAAAATATCGTTAGTGCTTTGCAATGTCTATGATGTCATTGCAGAGTTGTGTTTATTAATTTTGGTTCAGATTCTTATCAGCTCTTATGTGGGCATGCAGTGGATGGGCAAGGAGCTGCCCATGGCTTCACAGCTTGCATATGGGCCAGGCAGAATTCCAGTATATCCCTACTCCCATGAAAAGGCATGGTGCCCCAAAGGAGGTGGGACAATGGCTCTTCCCAACTATGCACCTTGCAGCAAGCCAACTGCACTCCCACAAAGGTGTAAAGTGCTGTGAATACAGCCTCCATCTCCATCAGCACTCTTCCAAACTACAGGCCATGTGCCTAGATAGCACATTCTAGTCCATTCCTGGTAAAGGCCCCAGTTCTGCAAAAACTTATATAACATGTGTAGACAATATAATCCTAGGAGACTTAAAGACCTCCTCTGTACACACACACACAAAAAATCACAATCGTTGTGTCGAATAACTTTGGGTCAAGTCAGTTTCTAAGCCTACTAAAAATGTATTGATTTAGAAGATGTACGAATTCAGCACAGGCACTTCCCACTTGGACTTCAAAGGCTTTCCAAAAACCTACACCTGCGTAGCAGTGCCCCAGTTGAGGAGCTTAATACACAAGAAAGTGTATTCAAAATATTTTTCTTAAGAGACTAATATCATAGGACTCTAAAAAGGAGAATAGTCACTTATTTAAATTAGGGCTGTCAAGCGATTAAAAAAATTAATCGCATGATTAATCGCACTGTTAAACAATAGAATACCATTTATTCTATTAGGAGGGATAGCTCAGTGGTTTGAACATTGGCCTGCTAAACCCAGGGTCCTGCTTTGAGCAGGGGGTTGGACTAGATGACCTCTGAGGTCCCTTCCAACCCTGAGATTCTATGAATTAAATATTTTGGATGTTTTCTACATTTTCAAATATATTGCTTTCAGTTACAACACAGAATACAAAGTGTACAGTGCGCACTTTATATTTATTTTTGATTACAAATATTTGCACTGTAAAAAAACAAAAGAAATAGTATTTTTCCATTCACTGAGTACAACTACTGTAGTGCAATCTCTTTATCATGGAACTTGAAGTTACAAATGTAGAATTATGTACAAAAAAAACCTGCATTCAGAAATAAAACAATGTAAAATGTTAGTGCCTCCAAGTTCACTCAGTCCTATTTCTTGTTCAGACAATCACTCAAACAAACAAGTTTGTTTACATTTGCAGGAGATAATGCTGCCCGCTTCTTGTTTACGTCACCTGAAAGTGAACACAGGTGTTTGTATGCATTGTTGTAGCCAGTGTCGCAAGATATTTACGTGCCAGATGCGCTAAAGATTCATATGTCCCTTTATGCTTCAATCATCATTCCAGGGGACATGCATCCGTGATGGGTTCTGCTCAATAGCGATCCAAAGCAGTGTGGACTGACATGTTCATTTTCATCATCTGAGTCAAATGCCACCAGCAGAAGGTTGATTTTCTTTTTTGGTGGTTCAGGTTCTGTAGTTTCTGCATTGGAGTGTTGCTCTTTTAAGACTTCTGAAAGCATGCTCCACACCTCATCCCTCTCAGATTTTGGAAGGCACTTCATATTCTTAATCTTAGATTGAGTGCTGTAGCTATCTTTAGAAATCTCACATTGGTACCTTCTTTGTGTTTTGTGAAATCTGCAGTGAAAGTGTTCTTAAATGAACATGTGCTGGGTCATCATCTGAGACTGCTAGAACATGAAATATATGGCAGAATGCAGGTAAAACAGAGCAGGGGACATACAGTTCTCCACCAAGAGAGTTCAGTCACAAATTTAATTAACACATTTTTTTTAAATGAGTATCATCAGCATAGAAGCATGTCCTCTGGAAGGAGGTGGCCGAAGCATGAAGGAGCATCTGAATGTTTGGCATATCTCGCACATAAATACGTTACAAAGCCAGCTACAGAAGTGCCATGCAAATGCCTGTTCTCACTTTCTGGTGGCATTGTGAATAAGAAGAGGGCAGCATTATCTCCTGTAAGTGTAAACAAACTTGGTTGTCTGAGCGACTGGCTGAATCAGAAGTAGGACTGAGTGAACCCGTAGACTCTGAGTGCAGTTATAGAACAAAAAAAATAAAAAATAAAAAAAATCTACTTTCGTAAATTGCACTTTCAAGACAAGAAGACTGCACTTCCAGTATATGTATGAGGTGAATTGAAAAATACTATTTTGTTTATCATTTTTACAGTGCAAATATTTGTCATAAAAATAATATACACTTTGATTTCAACTACAACACAATACAATATATATGAAAATGTAGAAAAACATCCAAAATATTTAACAAATTTCAGTTGGTATTCTATTGTTTAACAATGTGATTAAAACTGTGATTAATTTGCGATAAATTTTTTTTAATCATGATTACTTTTTCTGAGTTAATCACATGAGTTAACTGCGATTAATCGACAGCCCTAATTTAAATGTTAACAAACAGTGGTAGTGATCATTACATATATCTAACTTATTTTCTATAAAAACATCAAATTGTTGATATCTCACAATCTGTCACTTAGAGGCGGGGGGGAGAGATTGACAGACTTGGTGGTAAAAGGAGAGAACAGTTTGCATACTGCAAACTTACCAACATTCAGCTGATCAGAGGGATTCA
Organism: Eretmochelys imbricata; assembly: GCF_965152235.1. Lineage (NCBI taxonomy): Eukaryota > Metazoa > Chordata > Testudines > Cheloniidae > Eretmochelys > Eretmochelys imbricata. The sequence goes on along the minus strand of NC_135574.1, from coordinate 111,861,519 downwards.
GTGCAACTTCCAACTACAGGAGAGAAGCAGTGCTACTATACAGACACTTTGTCTTGCTTTTCAGACCATTAGTGTTTTATATAATTAGCTCTACAAACCCAATGAGCAGCACAGAATCATTATAATACATTATGCTCCTAGGTTTCCTGTTTTCATCCACTTGGTGGTTGAATGCTGTAAACACCTGTGTGTTAAACACAAAAGTGAAAAGTATTCATGCACTTGGAGCTTCCCAGCCTAATCACAAACTCTGAAGACCAGAGTTACAAAGGGTAACTTCTACAGCGAGCTGAATTTCAGGTAACAGATTCAGACAAAGTTTGATCATTTCACATTTGGATAAAAAGATTCACAAATTCAAAAAATGTTAATTATGATTCACCTAGCTGTGTAACTTGTATTACAATGGCCATTGAGGACATGCAGCCTGGATACAGTCTAAATTTAGACAAAAATCAGTCAGATGGATGAAATTAAGGTAGGAGACATACAGGAAAAAATGAAAAACTCAAATTTTACGACGTTCTATCCAGAGTGTATCCAGAAATACTCACGTCCATTATAACTAGAGGAATAAAAACAACAGTCATTAAACCTAAGACATGATTGCTGAACACATTGGCATAAAACTGCTGTTAATATAAAACGTAACTAGAAAGCACTAAGCAGGATAAAATTAAGTTAGACCAAACAATGCCCTTAGTGGACCACAATGGGGAATTACAAGTGTAGTTGCCCCCTAACAGTAACAAGTAAGCCATCTCTATAATCAGACAGAATGTACTGTTACTGGGACCAGAAAATAACGTGGTAAAAATATCTGAGTAAGAAATATCAGAGAGTTATGTTCTGACACATCACACTTGCTGAAAAATTGGTGTTCAATCATCGTTGTTTTGTATGAGGAGGATGGAGCTTCAACAAACAAGTAGCTCTAAGTCAACAACTAAACAAAACAACCATCCTCAGGTGGTCAAGCAAAAATCTGGCCTATAAAATATTACAGGGACTATGTTTATTTTAGAAATGAACTGTTCTTCACTAATTTTGCTAATGCATTTTATCTATCTTTCTTCAATAGAAGTTCCATAGATTTAAGTAACTGAAGACTTACAATAACTCAGACTAGTGACCTGTCTGTCTAATCTAGTATTCTGTCTCCAATAGTTGCCATTCTGTACAGTCAGTGGCCAAAAGTTTCCAAAGTATTTAAACACCCATAATGGTCACTTACAATGATGCAATAACAAGCCTATGATGAAAATTTCATCCTAAACCCAGGCAACAAGTGGTTAGCTATATCCTGAATCTTTATTTTAATCTTTGATGTTACAGGAGTTCCTCTCATCTTTGATTCTTACACAATTCTAATTCATGGTCAAAAAGGAAGAAATCTTTGTGTCTGTATTGAAAATTCACGTTCAGATACACAGTGCACATTTGCATGTTCTGGATGGATATTATACTCCTGAACACTGCGTAGCCAACACACCTTTCTTACCATATGGAAAACATAGTTGGGAGAGGCTAAGTGAGGGGTTGAGGCTGGATTCTCTCCTGCCTTGCAACTTGTCAAGTCACTTCCCCGCATGCAAAATGGGTGTAAATGCTGTATCCTAATTTAGTAATGCTTTTATACCCACTTTGCATTGATGTAATTGACTAGATAAGGTGCAAAGCACTGGAGAATCAGGCCCTGTGTTCGTGCAAAACTCCCAAGGAGATCTAAATGAAGATATGACTGATCCAAGTGTGTTTCTAAAGTGTTCTTTCTGTCATCTTGGATGGAGAATCCCTGTGGTCGGAACTTTAGAAGGAAAACCGCTAGACTTTATTTTGGAAGGTTTCACAGTAAGATATAAGTACAGGAATGTCCCATTAGGACAATTGTACATTTTTAAACTATTCATATCCTCTGGATTTTACACAAATAAAATATAGGCTAAAAGGAAGTGCTGTAAATTTTGTTGTATTTGATGTTATTGGCTAAAGTAAAAAGGACATTCCTAATACGAGAATTTTGTAGAAACAAATTGCTGTCATTCAACAATTATGAATTTTTCCTGTTATGGTATTTTTTGGTCAATGTCTCTACTGAATAGTTGTCTAAACAATCACTATACTAGTGTGACTTATTTTGTGACTTGACTGTTAGCAATCAGATCACCACCTAATCTTACCAAGTTCAACAAGAGGAGGAAAGTGTATTTGTTTAATGCTGAAATTTTAAAATGTTCTGAGAAAATAATTTGTTAGAATAACATTGACTCACTCAACAGTTTAGGATTCAAAAATATACCGGTATAGAAATAACAGTTCTTAAAAGGTGGCCTTAGTTTGTTATATCAGAGGGAAATGAGAACAAAACAGAGCAGAGGAATATTTAGGAAGCAAGGCAGGAGAAGGGTGAAGAAAACCTATGTACCAGTCCAAACCTTATACCAATCTAAACCCATTGAAAGAAAATTTACTTTTTAAATATTCCTATTTCTCCCTGACTGAGTGTAAAGATCTCCAGAAGAGGTCCAAAAAGTATCACGCCAATTTATGCTTACAAATCTAACATGCTACCTTTAAGTTAATTGTGTATGACTTTTAAGTGCATGTGATTAAAGCATATTAACTAACCTAATTTAAAAACTAGAAATATATGTTTTGGGGAAGAGAAAAGGAGCAAGGACTTGATTTACTACTCTATTTTCTGAGACTGCTGTGACTCTTGCAGCTAATCTTAAAATTTGTAGAAAGTAGTAGAAATCAAAAGACAATGAAATTTATAGTACATTGCTTGTTATAATCCAATCACTTCATTTTAACTTGAAATTAATTTAAAAACACTGAAAGAGGAGACAAAAGGATACATATGTATTCTTTAATGTACAAGATTATAATTAATATAACGTCTGTTTCAAATTTACTGTTATCTATTAAAGAATAAATAATTTTACAGCTTTCTAATGTGCAGCTCTTAAGCCTTAAATCACTGACCATAACTAATAAGCAGTGTAATGGCAAGAGTATCCTAACGACATCCACAGACTGCAATTTTGTTGACTGTAAATCATCATCATTTTTAATGCAAAAGCAACAGCAAATCTCTGTAATTACTGGATGCATTTTGAATCACTTTTATGATTACGGCTCTAGATCCATTAAAAATCCAAAACACTGAACTGCACAGGGTATAAAACTGAAATTATGACACACTATGAGCTATAATTGAAATCCATAAATTTCCTTACTATTATTCAAAATTACTTTGTTGCCAAGAATTGCAGCCCAGCAAACTGACTTTAAAAACATGTACTTTATCTGGCAGAGTGGTTGTGGCAGCAGCCGCACTTTGCCTTGTGGTTTAGAAAAGCCAGGTTCAGGAGCAGCCTTGGCATTCTTGCTTGTTTAGTTAATGCATCTGGGTTTCCAAATTACAATTAAAAAATCTGCAACAACTGACATAATTTCAAAAAGCCCACAGCAATACACATGCAACTTGAACCCATGTGCAAGGACTAATACCTGCTAGGAATTACCACTCAAAATATCTTCAGAAGGAAATTTTGAATATTAGTAGGACAGCCTGAGAGGCAAAATGTCCATTTTTTAAACAAATGGATCTAGGAAAATCCTCTGGCTGAATGATAAAATATATTGAAAAAATACAACTTATTTTTGGCTGACCTACTGTGTTCCACTGGCAATAATCAAGAGTTTTATCATATATGTGAGTGTCGGACAGTTGATGTTAAGAGGGCCATAAATATTAGTAAGATACATATTTATGAATTTCTCTTTTGAACAAATTACTGGAAGAGGAAACATGTTAGAAAGAAAAAAGACCTATTAGATAACCATTTCCATCTCTCTAGGTACATACACATGTAAACTAATTAAATGTCATTCTTTGTTTCCATTGTCTCAAAATTTATTTTAACATCTGTAAGAAATATATTTTTCATTCCATGTACGTTTTTTTATGGAGCATAACTTCCAACAGACACTGTCTGATAAGTAAATTGTGATTTGCAGGTTTACTCTAAAGGCCTTTGGAAAGAGAATATGAACAATGTCAGTTAAAATTATGCCTTGTCTGTTATTTTATAGTATGAAATAGAAATCCCACATTGATGATTATCACAGTAAGGTTAGACATTATAAATGACATGTTAGTGATACCTTAGTTATGGCTGAGAAGATATTTTTATTTTAAGCCTCTGTGACCCTGAGCCAACAAGGGTTAAGCAACTAGTAGGCTAAGTGACCCAAAATCAACCTTTGAAGACATGTTAGAAAAGTATTGAAATGGTAAATAGGTCCATTCCTTGTAGACAGTTAGGAAAGCCATGATATATAATCTAGAGTTCTTGAAATGTAAGCCTGTATTTTGTCAGAGAATCAGAACTAGATATTAATTTTATTTGTCTGTGTTTACCTCTATCTTATTAGAAGTTCAACAATGTGATCTAATTAGCTTGTAGATGCTAAACTTTGGTTCCTGTCTGTAATGTTTCATTACTATATTCTTTTGATTCAGACATCAAAAGAGGATATTAACTTTTAGATGAAACTTGTGGTGTAATATCATAATCTCTATTTCTGTTTGATGTTTGTAGTAAACTACCTATGAGCCGTTTGAATGGTTAATTGCCTTATGCTAATCAATGCAACTAGTTATCTGTGTATACCTAAGAAATAGAGATTTACTTCAAAGCAACAATATGTATTACCTATTCTTCATCCAAGGAATGCCTCCTTTGATCACTTGGGACCAAGGGGTTTATCAGCTGAGCTTCTGCTATAAAGGAAGCTTCAGGCTTGATCCTGTTTTATCTCAAATCTGGTTAAACTTTATCAGGGGAAGTTCAAGTCGCAAGACTGAGGCTCCAAGTGTATCCTGGATTATCCCTGCAAATTCTCATGGAAGAATTGAACAAACTCTACACATGGACTGCCTACTGGATTATGATCTATTCGACTGATTCGGGAAGGATTTAGCATCCTCGCCATCTCTGCTATGAAGCTGACTTGAGAACTCTATTCATATCTGTATGTCTAATGATCTTTTAACCACAGTGACGTTTTCTTTTCTTTTAAAATAAATTTTAGATTTAGTTAATAAGAATTGGTGGCAAGTGTGTATTTGGGTAGGATCTGAAATATTAACTGACCTGGTGGGTAAAGTGCACGATGTCTTGGGATTGATAGAACTTATATATGGTGAATAAGGTTCTAAATAACCCTCACTATATAGACTTGGCTGTCTGAGTGGGAGCCAAAGGCTGGCTTGCTTGAAGGGAACTGTATTTTAGCTTCTTGGTAACCTGTAAGGTATTACAGAAGTGGTTTTGTTACTAGCTTGGTATATCTAATTATTAGACCACAAATTTTGAGGATCGTCTGCCCTATTCTTTGCTATTTGCCCCGATGGAGCAATCTCAGTACAGCCCCTCCAGCGATCGCAGTCACAGCCTCCATTTTCACTGGCTTACAAACTTTCCCACATTACTTTTAGGGCCGATATTGTTCATTATTATTCTCACCTCAAACCTTGTGAAAGATTAGAAACACACTGGACTTGAACACCACTGAATAGTGTTTAAAGAAAAAGTGTGCAGGTCTGACTGATCACCTCTTTTGGGATCAGAAAAGAATTTTTCCTGTTGGGCCAAATTGACCATGATGTAGTGGGTGTTCTTGCCTTCCTCACAGTGTCGTAGAGGCAGAGCTGGATTGAAAGGAATAGAATTAGAAAGTTTAATATTAGGAAAGATGAGACTGTTTAGGTTGTCACAACTTGCAGCCAATGTCCAGTGTGAATAAAGGCTAAAAAAAGCCAGCTTCCAGAGGTACAGGACACCAAGGTGGATCTTGTGCCTATAGGAGAAGGAGAGAAAAAAGTCTTTGTCGACTGAGGTCCCTCCCTTGGTACCCACTACCCCTCTCATGGGGGACAGCAGGATGATTCAGAAGAGAGCAGAGTCCTAGCAGTAGGGAAAGGAGGGTCTACCTTGAGTTATTAGTTATGTGGCAGGAGCCCATTTACCCCAGGGCTCAGTTAAATACCTTTACGTAAGAGCGGTAGGAAGCATATAGCTTCCCCCCACCCCAAAACTTAAATTGGTAAAGTTGCAGGCTGCTGCTTAAATCCATACTTCTGTCTGGCATTCATTCACCTGCATGTTCAGATCAAATACCATTCGTGCACCAGAGGTAAGAGCAGGCAACTCAGAGACATGATGAATCCTGAGATCCACTCCTGGCTTTGGCTCTATCTTGCTGCATATCCTGGGACAAATCACTCAACTTCTTTTTACATCAGTTTACCCATCTCAAAATACTTCCCTGCCACTAGTGAGACTTAGGGCTTGTCTACACTTAACACACTACGGCAGCACAACACTACGGCAGCACAATTGCGCCGCTATAGCTGCTTCAGTGTAGACACCACCTATGCCAATGGGAGGAATTCTCCCATCAGCATAGGTAATCCGCCTCCCCAAGAGGCATCAGCCAAGTCAACCTAATGCTGTCTACACAGGGACTTCAGTGAGCTTACCTACAGTTCACGGCGAGGTGGATTTTTCATACCCCTGACTGACATAGTTCAACCAACCTAATTTTCTAGTGTGAACCAGGTATTAATGTTTATAAAACACCTTGCAATCCTGGCAAAAAGAAGGCCATAAAAGTGCAAACTATTATTATTTAGTAAAGTATTTCAATTGCCTGGAAGCAGTTATCCCATCAAGTTACACATCCAGTGAGCGAGGAGAACAAAAACACAGAATTTATACATGAACAGAAAAAACCACAAGGCTATGATTAAAATACGTGATATTCCCAATGACCCTGAATTAGGTCAATATATCCGAAGGGAGATGCAACACAGACACATTTCTTTTTACATGACATGCCTAGTAGGGGAAAACTTTTTCAAAGGTTTACACGTTTGTGTCTGACTTGTATCAAATGAGGGTATGTCTGAAAGTTAAGAGACTTAATTGTGATTTGTCTGTGACCCAGGAGAATTTCTGTTTTCTTCAGCTCTAACTGTGCCAGCAATGCTAGAACGGACATGGTACAGTCTACTGTATTCAATACATGTTAGGCCAGATCCTTGGGAATGGTCAGAATGCTTATACAAATCAGGAGATAGTGCGTGTGAGTTGCTTAAAGCCTCCTTTACATTGCCCTCCTTTTGGTGCTGTTCTGTGCATGCCATTTTCCAGTGCTATCTTACGCTAGCTTTTAACAAGTTCAGGGTGCTGAAACTGCAGCATAGCGTGATCCTCTTTTCCCTTCCCCTGCTCTTTTTTCACTAAATTAGCAACACGAAGGGTGTGTGGGACGCAAGCTACTACGTCTGCTCTACATCTGTGCAGGATCAGCCTTACACAGGGGTAAACCTACCTGGACAGATGAAACTAGGTTTATGGCCATATTATACTGGTGGTCACAGAGCAGTCAAACTGTCTCTGAGGAAGTGGCCCACTGTGCACAGTACTCTCACTTGGCATTGGTGTTTTTATCATAACAGTAAAGATCAGCACTTTACAAGCACCATTAAGATCAGATCATCAGAGGCACAAAACTGACAACAGAGTTTCACAATAACTTAAAGTTGTCAGAATGAAAACGTTGGAAGGAATCTACCCCTTCCTCTTGCACAATTCATTGCATGAATCATTATAATAAGTAAGAGCCCAACCTATCAAGTGAGCCCTTCAAAATCCAGCTCAGATTTGTGGTGAAAGGGACTGAAAATTGTTCCCTTCTCAGAGCTGTTTGGTGGCCTATGTGAAACAACTTGGTGGTCACACTCCTTGGACAAGTGTCCCTGTCACAAAAAGCTACTGAAACAGTTGACACGTTTTTTGACTGTCTCAGCAGAGAGGCCAATAATTTAGTGTCATAGAAACATGCTCTCAAATGCCTGGAGGTGATACCCTCTTGGTCATAGTTTAGGCATACTGAGGGGCAAGCGTGAGAAATTTGCACTGCCAATGCCAGGGTACACAATATGATTTCATATAGTACCAGACCAGGGACAGGGAGGCTCCATAAAACTGTAGAAGTCTTCCCTCCCCTCAGACATCTCCTTCGGGTACTAGCTGCCAACAACAACCAGCTCTAGGATTTAAATGCTAAGCTAATATAAGGAAACAAGTCTGTTCAAATTTTTCCAGCATTCAAAAATCACTGACAATACCTGGGAAACTAGGGGCCCGATTCTCATTTACGTTAATGCTACTTTACACTGCTCTGGAAGCAAAAAAGGGCCTTAAAGTAAATGTAAATGTTACTTGCACCTCCACTAAGGTGCTTTTACACTTCTAGAGTGATGTAAAGTGGCATTAGTGTAAATAAGAATTACGCTCATAGGGTCTCAAAGTTACAATTACATCTGTCGTTCTTGCAATAAACCAGAAACGCTGGAGAGAAAAAGGATTCTTTGGCAAGAGGCCATTTAAGTCCTGTCATCACACTACTAATAAAGAGTGTGAATGTTTTAGCTCTAATGTCTGACAAATTTCCCATTTGGCATTGAAAGGACAAGTCAATGGGCCAGAACTACCACCCATCTCCAAACAAAATCTACCATCACACTTGAGTCAAAAAGTCACCTCTCCTGGAAGTACATAATTCCAAAATAATACAGTGTCAACTCCAAGGCTAAACCTTCTCCTCAAGCCTGGCTGCTCTTGTAGTTCCTTTATCTTAGCCTATGCCTTTTCTTCAAGCTTGGCTTCTCCTACTATTGCATCCCTCAGGCTCTAGCTCCCTCTACCAGAGGGCAATTTAGGGGGAGGGCCAATGACTCATGCCTGCCCCAGTGAGATAGCAGTAATTAACCTGTAGGGTTCCAACACCTCTTAACAGGATGGGGTAACAGGAAAATCCTGACACCCTATTACAGAAACATTAAATTAGTGTGACAGCACCATTCTGCAGCTTATAATGGAAAACAAAACCAACCCCTCCTTCCTGCACCTCCCCTTCCAGTCCCCAAATACTGGCTTGTACATGGGAAATAAATTGGTGCAAACAGAAAAAGATTCTGTGTGTTTAGTTTTTAAAAGTGGTACATATTAGAAAAAAATACATATTAAAAATTCAAATAAAATTTAAAAAAAATCTGATTACAATTTATTTTTTAAATCATGAGACATTTCATTATTCATAAGAGGACAATTAAGTGAACCTGCCAGTGACTGTTCTTTGAATAGTCCATGACTGTCAAAATCACCTGTAGAGCTTTTTGCATCATAGTGATGCTATGATATTTATTTTCAAAAGACAGGTTGAAGGGTCTCATCCTCGCTTGCTTGTCTGTCTGATTTAAAAGATCTTCACCTGGGAACAACTGGCTGACCAGAGTACATACTATATTCTGTATGAATAACAGCATCCTAAACAGAGGCCTGAAAATTAGAAAGTAGGTGCTAGGACATGAGATTTCTGCTATGCTTTATGATATTTTAGACTTGGCATGAGGAAAAATTTCCCAGTGACAGTAAATAACCAGGGTATAGCTTTCAGAGTAACAGCCGTGTTAGTCTGTATTCGCAGAAAGAAAAGGAGTACTTGTGGCACCTTAGAGACTAACGAATTTATTTGAGCATGAGCTTTCGTGAGCTACAGCTCACTTCATCAGATGCATACCGTGGAAACTGCAGCAGACTCTATATATACACAGAGAATATGAAACAATACCTCCTCCCACCCCACTGTCCTGCTGGTAATAGCTTATCTAAAAGCCATTTCCAGCACAAATCCAGGTTTTCTCACCCTCCACCCCCCCACACAAATTCACTCTCCTGCTGGTGATAGCCCATCCAAAGTGACAACTCTTTACACAATGTGCATGATAATGAAGTTAGGCCATTTCCTGCACAAATCCAGGTTCTCTCACTCCCTCACCCCCCTCCAAAAACCCACCCCCAGGGTATAGCTGCCATTCTTTTTACATACAGTCTTTTGAGTCTCTCTGTCAAACATTGTATGTATATTCCCTTAAAGATTTCTCACATGTAAATGTTTTCACTCTGTCTCCCTTACCTCACAAGCAAAAATACAAAAGCAGCCGCAGCCATGACACGTTGTTTGAGGGCATGCTGCTCAACAATTCTGTGAAGTGATCTTTTTGAAGGAAAAAAAAAAGTGGAGAGAGGAGGGACCTTGTTAATCTTGTAATGAAAGAGGAGCTACAGCTCCTCAGTCTGCAGAACCATCCCTTGTTTTGGCACCCTGATGAGAACTCATTTTTCAAAGAAATGTGAGAAGACTCAAGCCCCCTTCCAGATATAAACTTATATAACCAGGGACTAATACCTCGCATTCATACATTTTTAAAATACTAAGCAAAGCCTCCTAAAATGGGTGGGCGAGGGGGGAAGAGCAGCATCCACAACGATGTCTTCTTTGGACAGCACTATGCAATCCTAAATTATTTCATTTAGCACAGTGGCATTAGATTGACTGGTGCTATGCAGTCTGTTCCCTCATCTGTTCCCACTGGAATTAATGGCAAAACTTCTATTGACTTCAGTGATACAGGGTCAGGTTCCAAATACACAAAATAGATTAGAGAAGTTTCTCTCCTGGTTTTGAAAATCCTACCACAAGAGGGAGGCAAGATTACCAGGTAGCACTTAATTCTGAAGCCATAGTTGGCTTCTTTCTTGCATCAAACAGGTGTTTCAAGAGCAGCCCACTTTGACAGAGAAGCCTTTCAAATCAGTCACATACTCTGACAGATGCCTTGGAAATAGATTATTTTTAAAAATAAAATCAATTTTATAATCCGCTTACGAAATACATTAAAAAAGGATAAAAAACAAAGAAAACAGGAATTTCTCCTGTTGCAATCATCAGTACACATTTCTGTAACACAACTCTATCTGTGTTTAAGGCCTACCATATTTTCTAACCATGGTAATTAATGAAATACCCAGGTCCATCAATGATTAAGCATATGGACATCATCTTATAAATGGAAATTTAGCTGATGACAGATGGAGGGGAACCATCTGAGGCACATGTGTGGTTTGCACAGCGTTCTTTATTTCATCAAATCTGACTATGTATGTGTAATGCAGAAGTCACATGTTAACAAGATCAGTGTTAAGATACATTTTACATTGCTACAGAAATACAGACGAACAAACCATGATATTAAAAATTCTCTGCCACTAACACTGTATCCCTAAAACCTGGTAACATACAACATGTGAAAATGTGACAATGGTCTTACAGTGTACTGCTCACCATAAACATGCTATTTGTAATTCAAATAATTATTTAAAACAGCAAAAAAAGTTTCAGAAAAAGTTATTTTTTAATTAATAAGACATCCCTGCAATAAATTAAACAGTTTAGACCTGTGGTTCTTAACCTTTACTGCTGCCTACACCCCTTTGGTTCTCAAAATATGTTCTCGCACCCCCTATCAAAAATGGTTGAAGTAGGTCAGTTCTTTAAACTTAGACATATTTTTGTTTGTATATTACAGTAATCATTAAAAAATGTATAATGTTAATAAATAGATAGGTTTGATTAAATAAAGTAGTTGTACTTACGTGCCTGTGCTTAATTTGTGTTTTCGATGATTTACCTTCTAAAAAAATCTGGCATGTCTCGCACCCTCAGAAAGGGCATCTCACACCCCCGGGAGTGCGTGCACCCCAGGTTAAGAACCACTGGTTTAGACAATGGCAATACATTCTTCATGGAAGGCATTCCCTTCTCCCCTCACAATCTTTCAATGTACATAACAGAACAGCAAATTTTTTAATAAGCTAAGTTTGGTACTCTAAAAGTTTGTCAGTTTCATATTACAAAAGGTCCAAGAAAATTAATGGGGTTTATTCTGCAAATTTAGACTTTTTTCAGTTTATTTGCTTTGTTATGCAAACCTTCCGACAGGCAGCCTCATAATATTATCCCTAACGATGTGAAAACAGAATCAAATTATTGTCTATATTTAAAGTATAAACACACAGCTGTTGATGTATTTAAATACAAAGCTATTGTAACAGATAAAACAATAAAAAGCACAAACAGTAATGCATAGAAATTTCAACCTAGGCATAAAAGCACTATTTAGATATTGACATTTACGCATGTACAGAAATCAAAATAAGGGCTTCCATATTCACATTTTGGACACGCCCAAATTTACATCACTCTCAGTCAGGCCTGTGGAGCAACCTGCCTTTATTTTTCCCAATAAGTCAGAGGCTGCATTTTCTACACCAGGAGTTCTCAAACTTTTTCCTTCTGAACACCCTGCCCCCGCATGCTATAAAAACACCACGGTCCACCTGTGCCACAACAACTGGTTTTCTGCATATAAAATCCAGGGCCCGTGTTAGGGGGGTAGCAAGGAAGGCAATTGCTCAGGGCCCCATGGCATAGGGGGCACCACGAAGCTAAGTTGCTGAGGCTTCAGCTTCAGCCCCAGGTGGTGGGACTCGGAGCCCTAGGCTGCAGTCCTACATGGCAGAACTTTCTGCCCTGGGCCCTAGTGAGTCTAAATGACAGCCATGCTTTGGGGCCCCCTTGAAACATGCTCGCGGGCCCCCCAAGGGGCCTCGAACCCCTGGTTGAGAACCACTGTCCTACACTGCTTTATTAGGTGAATTTAATACTAATTAATAGCCCTGGAGTCTGAAAACCTTTACCTACTGACAGGAGCAGAATAAGAAATTGCATTGTAAACTTCCTCTCATTGACCTGAAAAAGCACCGTAAGCTTGACATGAACGAACCTAATTAGAAGAAATCAAATCGATGAGTTTATTACCATTACTTCCATTCCTTAGCTTCTGTGCTGAAGTTATCAACAAAGGTGCCAGCTGTGCTATTGGGTTTCGTAATGTGGGCACATTAGGAACCAGGAGACACACACTGCTCCTTCCATTTCCACAAAATGTATGTCTCATGGCAATGACTTTCAGTTCCTTCCAATATAAAACAGAGTTGAACCAGTAATGCAACAGGTAAAAAAGTGTGCAAGTTTTCGTTTGAGTTATCTATTCTTGTAAAATACAAAACAAAACTGAAAGTCAATTGCAATCTACTGAAAACAAAAGGAGTGCATATTTCAAGACACAACACTTACACTATAACAATTGCTAAGGGAAAAACTGCTATTCTCAGACACCAGTAAAGCACAGTTTCTGTTGTTGTATAGAAAGGATCTTACCAGTTTCCCCAAAGTGTGCTAAAATTTTGGACAGTCCCAGTTTAAAGTCCTGTCTACACTACAAAAGAACTTTTTAGTTGTGCTAGCTGACAGTTGGGTTGTAACTGAATCATCCAAGACAGTTATAGTTGAGCGCAAGTCAATCCTTAAAACACAAACATATTTCTCTAAACTGGTAGAGGGAAGGCAAGCTCCATCTATCGCTAATATTTTTAGTCTCAGGTGGAATTAAAAAACAAAAACAAAAAAACCCCAACAACCTGAAAAGTAGTAGAAGAGAAATGCTTCAAACTCCACTCAAAGAATAGACTCGCTAAAATCCCAAAAAGGACTATTTCAAAGTGTGATTCTTATTACACTGATAGCAAATGAATGTCTTACAAGCAGAGGAAATAAATGAAAAAAAAAATTATTTTTTCAGGTTTAAATTTTTTGATTTTCAGTTGTTAAGTTATTGCAGTTATTGGGTGAACTGCACCTCTGACCTCCTCTGGCCTCACTGAGTGCACCCCCTTCCCAGGTCTCAGGCTGTCAACTGTCTCTGGGTGGAATCACATGATCCTCTCGCTCTCAGATCAGTTCCCTGGTTGCAGTCCCCTTGTACTAACAGGGATTGCCTGAGCATGACTGACTTAGGCTCTGACCCTGTAGTTCTGTTCACTCTGGGGCAATGATAGTGGTAACCACCAATCAAACAGCCTCCTTAAAGCAAAGGATCATTTATTAGAACAAAAAGCATTTCAAAGAAAATATATTTTTAAAACGTTCAACCAGGCTGTGCTCGTACCTACCTTTTCCCTAAATCTTACCATTCCCTGGACCTGGGAAGGATTAATTTCTTTAGATTCCCCTCCACAGTCTCTCTCTCTCTCTCTGCCTTAGACAGCTTCTGACCAGGGAGGACCTTCCATTTCTCAGAGGCATTTTAATTGTTTAGCATTCTTTTGAATGGCAAAACAAGCTTGCACCTTCCTTGGAAACAGGAGGTAAGGTCCTTGAAGCTGACAGTTTTGCCCACTGTCTTTCAAGTGTGTGCTGGGGTGTTCTTATCTGGGGAAACCATTGTGTTTCTTCCCTGTTTGTTCTTCCCACAGCCCCCAAATATAAGTTAGATCAAGACCACCAAAATGTATATTGAGTTAAAGAATTTCCTATCATTTCCCCTCACTGACCTAGTCACTGTGTTCACAAAATTGTTATGTCTCAGTATGGATAACATTTATTACATATCATCTATACTTCTGTATAATCACAGCAATCACAAAGGGCATGCTACATGCAGCTCTTTCCACATACATACATTTATCAGTATCGTTTCTGGTAGTCTAAGCAGAAATGCCAAGGACTAAATGGCCACAAAGAGGTATGAACAATCCTCTCAAGCACACAGAGGTTTGCCTGCAGATTAGTTATCTGTGTATTTAAATCTTATATATCACGTAGGCATTTGATCATCTTTTCTGGTGTATAGGTGGGATGGAGCAGAGACTTGCACTGTTACTATCTGTTCCGTGCCTGTTTATGAATACATTAACTCAGCCTCTGAATACCGGTATGATGGTATTTACCGACAGCACTACAAATTAACTAATGGGGGAAAAAATCCAACACTAAAATGAAGCAATTACATTTGTTATTTTATATGTATTATAATTTAATCATGAAAAGGAAATATAGATACAACTGAAAACATACTTAAAATTTTAAACATACTTAAAAAAGAAAATTTAAAAATTTAGAAAAGGAAGAGAGTGTGACATTTCCCAGGAGTACCCAGGACTGAGAAACACCCGGCTACCACCCGCCCTTTGCATGTCTGTTCCTGCTGGGGGTCAGCTCCCTGACTCCACCAGCATCACAAGCCCTCCCCTTTATGCCCTACAAGCCCCTCCTTTTCTCTCTCTCTCTTAGTTAGCAATAGGCACACTACAACCCTCAAGCCCTCTGAAACAATCCCTGGAGTGTCCAGCCCCTGTTCCACTGAGCACCTGCAATATTCACAAATTCACTGCTTCCAAAGAAACAGTACACCCATCTTACTAAATCCACCTCAGATCACTGCTCTGCTTCAGACACAGCACTCAGATATGTATGTAATGAAATCAAATAGTTATTTATTTAACAAAGCATAAAGATTCAAATAGCAGCAAGTAGAACAAATGGTCACATATGAAATAAAATCATAACACATTCTAAAGCCTAAACTTAATTAACAATAATATCTTGTAGAGTAATGCTCACAAAAAATCCTTGCATTGGTTTACAGACAGGTTGTCTGTCTCATGAAAGGAGGATCACAGCCATGTGGTCTGCTTGCTCCCTAGGTGAATGGTATTGTGTGTTTCTTTCCCTCCCCCCAGGTAAAACACTCCCATCCTTTGTCTTTATTCATGAACAGGACATCCCCTGCTGTTCATTTCATCTTGTAGATTTCCTTTCTTGTAGATTTGAACCATCTTTTCTTCTGCCTATGGCTCAGTATGCAAAAAGGCACACAGCATGAGGCAGTCAATACACAAACGGTTAGACAGGAAGATAGGTGTCTGCGACCTCCTCCTGAAAGGAACATTTCCAAGGTTTGTCACCTCTAGGTGACCTGCCTTAATTTCAAGGCCTTAAGAACATAAATTTTAGAATAGATACATAACACTCTAAAATATTATCCACGGATACATTTTGCAATTATGATGACGACCAGTGGGCTACTGACTCTCGGTAGAAGAGACCTTACATGACAGCATTCAATTATATGATATGCATATCTCTCACCAGAGGATCCCAGTAAAACCCTATACATTCTGCCAGCTGGCGGAAGGGGGTGCCTGGGTCACAAACAGTATATGACTGCTGTAGCAAGCAATGCTAATTTAAAAGATTTGGTTGTTTCAATTCGACCTTGTAACATTTTAGAAATCTTATGGCACGTGTCACATTAGTGAGAAAAATTCTTCCATGATCAAATTATAACTTGGTGGGAAAAGGCTCTTGAAATTCCTTCACTACATTTGTCTTGTATTTCAATACTATATTAAACTTAAGACTCCATTAATACACAGCCATTATGTATTAAAAGACAGATTTTTTTTCTTATCCAGGCAGTAAGAAGGGTCATAGCACTATATTCTTTTCATTGTTTTCCAAACACTAGTCAATACTATTGACAACTGCATCATCTGTAGTCACTTTAAAGTTCTATAAAGCCAGTTCTATCAAATGAATTTGTTCTCTAGTGAAGGTCTGTTGCTTCTTCTATAAGCCAACATAACAGCCCCCTCAACCGCCACCCCTCACACACAGGGAGAGAATACTGTGGTGGCCTATTACCTGTTACATAGGATCAAGAATTAAAGGAACATACCGTATGAATAACCTTGTAATGTAAATTCTCTTTTATTCATACTTCTGACACTTTGCATAGTTCAGACACTATAGTTACTTAGGGCTAAATTCTGGTCCCTGAAAAATTCCCATGGAGATACACAAGCCCCACAGTTTAAAACTAAATGACACAAAGAATCTGATTTTATTACAAGTTACACCAGAGTAATACACTATAATTATACTATTTGAGTACTTCTAGCAATGTTAAGGGCAAAACTTTCAGTGAGGGAGCTGGACAATCCATAATTATGATAATCTTTTTTCCACTCAACCCAGCGTGAGCTTTTGCAAAGGCAATAAGACAGCATATTATCATGCTATCATAAATTAAATAAATTCAAATGGAAAACCTTCCAAACCCATCATGATTTATTGAGTACCCCGACACATCAGAGAGAGATATAAATCATTGGACCCCAATTCATCACAGGTATAAATGGGTGAAATTCCACTGATTTCTTCCAAGTTGCAACCTTTCGTGTCAGCAATGAATTTAGTCCATTTCCTTTAACTGTGCAGCAAATTAAGTTACAAGTTGTTGGTTGTTGTTTTGTTTTTGGGGGGAGGGGAAGCAGGAGGGATTAGCTTTTTTAGGAGGGGTGGGCAAGAAGGGGTATTGAAAACTGTTCCCAGAGAGTGATCAGACTAGCACACAAGATATCTGTGAGAAGTTAAATTATGCTATGGAATGCTGCTTCAATTCTCTGTTTTTTGTGTTTGTTTTTTAATCACAAAGAGGGGGGAAATAATCCTTTTAAGGATTTCTCCATACCCTTCACTGGAAATGCTAGAGGCACTTCCATTTTAGAGAGAGGCTACATCTGTCCTGTCCTTTTGGTCTATGTAGAGGCCCCTCCTTACTGGAAAGATCCCATTTGCTTTTTATAATTTCCTGTCACTGGCTGCATGAAGCAGGTTTATATGTTAGAACTGTATGGAAAATATTTAACTGTATCCTTTTCAACTTCTTCCTGTTCCACCTTAATCCCTGAGATATAAATAATTCTTTTTAACATTGTACATAAAGAAATTTAAAATCCTCCATTTCAAAACAGCCTCTTTCCCCTCCCCCCTGCCCCGCACCTGATCCTCCTAGGGAGAGTCTGACAATTTCCATTGAACAGGACAAACAATGGAAAGAATTGTCTCATTTTCTTGATTCTTCAATATAAATTGTTTCAGCCATATTTCCTAAGCTTTTTTAATGTTTTCCTTTTTTGAAATGTTAATACAAAAATATAACAGGCTTTTCAGATCTTTCTTGACTAGTTTTTGAGGAACCATGGCCACTTCTGGGTTTTCTTTTTAATAAACCTATGGTTCCTCCAAGAGGAAGAGTTTTAAAATGAGTTGCTTGTGAAGTCTGCCTGAGGCAAGAGATGGAATTTGAGCCATGAAGCCTGGGATTAGAGAGCAACCACTGCATTACATTAAGGGCACCGATTCTCCTAATCCTCTCAAATTTATTTTAGAAAAGTTACTAGAACAGATACATGGACCCCTTTAATAAATATTTCCAAGGACAAGTATTGCCTGTCCTATGGCACTTTGTTGTGACATTTTCTGGTCAGTATGGAAGAAACTTTGCTGGACTAACCATGGGATCTGCTGGTGGAACTGTTAACTTTACAGGTTTCAGAGTAGCAGCCACGTTAATCTGTATTCACAAAAAGAAAAGGAGTACTTGTGGCACCTTAGAGACTAACAAATTTATTTGAGCATAAGCTTTCGTGAGTTACAGCTCACTTCATCGGATGCATGCAGTGGAAAATACAGTGGGGAGATTTTATATACACAGAGAACATGAAACAATGAGTGTTACCATACACGCTGTAACGAGTGTGATCAGGTAAACTGAGCTATTACTAGCAGGAGAGAAAAAAAACTTTGTAATAGCTCTGTTACCATACACACTGTAACAAGAGTGATCGGGTAAGCTGAGCTTGAGAAAAAAAACTTTGTAAAGCTCAGCTTACCCGATCACTCTCGTTACAGTGTGTATGGTAACAGAGCTATTACAAAGTTTTTTTTCTCTCCTGCTAGTAATAGCTCAGTTTACCTGATCACACTCGTTACAGCGTGTATGGTAACACTCATTGTTTCATGTTCTCTGTGTATATAAAATCTCCCCACTGTATTTTCCACTGCATGCATCCGATGAAGTGAGCTGTAACTCACGAAAGCTTATGCTCAAATAACTTTACAGGGAGACTTAACCATGCCCTGCAGCATCTCCATAGAGTCAGGAGGGAGATACATTGCTACTAGATTTCTTGGTACAAAGCAAGCATTTTTTACTGGAGATGGTTGAAAAATTCCTAACTTTTGCAACTCTGAAACTTCTGTGAAATTTCTTTGAATTCTAATTAAAAAAACTAAGAAATTTTCATGAAAATTTGTTTTCAGACCTTGACTTATACTTGTAGCTGTTATCTGAACATTTTTTCCAACTTAACAACATCCTTTTAAAAACACTGTCACCAGAAGAGGACACTGTATTCCAGTAATGATCTCCCTAATGCTACATACGGTGGTAATCAGACATCCCTACTTCAGCCTGTGACTCAACAATGAACAAAACAAAAACAATCCTTGTCAGTAAAGCGAAGCATTTGGAGCACTGTGCAATTTAAACTGGCTCACAGGTCCCAGATTCTATCAGATGTCTCACTGCTTCTGGATTTTCAGACAGCATTAGCACACTTCCACTGTCAACTGCTAGTTAAGAGACTGCAATCATAACTCTCTAATGCAAACTTTGCAGAAACTTATTCATGTGTTTATTAAAGTGTGAACCAGGGTGGATAAAAAAATTCAGATTTATTTCAATCATTTTTTTATTTAAACTAAATGCACAATTAAAAAATCTATTTAAAGTATAATTTGAAGTTGACAACATATCCTAAGGCCTTGTTATCAACTATTAAATTAAATAAATTAATTACAAAAAAATATTTGAGTAATATACGTTTGCTGCCAAGTTTTAAAGAAAGTCAAACCACCCAACTGGGTCGGGGGAAGTCACCTATAAGCACCTGAGACCAGAGTTTGTCCAGTGGCTAAATCAACTTTTGGCAGCAGCGGCCTCTTCTGCAGGTACAGACAATATTTTCTTTATTTCAGTTTATTTAACCAGTTTCACTTCAGTGACAGTTTGCTCAAAGTTAAGAAGCCAAGTGAGATCTGAAAAAGCAAGAAAGCTTGTTTTTTTCTCTTCCAATCAAAGAATAAAGAACTAGGTGTGAGACGATGAAATCTACTAGTTCTAAATCTTGAAGTACGTTGTGACCAGAAATAATCAGTTCAGTTCACTAACTACAGATAATATGTCCTTTGTTTAGTAAATTATTTTGTTTTCAATGCAAAACATGGTTTGATAAACTTTTCTTATGTATCCAGTACATCTAAAGTAGTTTTATTTAATTAAAAAAATCCTACTTATGTGCATTTTAATTGAATTTGAATTTCTACCCAATAAGTGCTTGATACAGATCACAAGTAAAAAATTAATCTAGCAAAAATTTAAGCTATACAATAGTTTAAATAAATGTGTATTGAACAGGGGGATGCACAAGGGACGGCAAGCAAGGGCATGCCCCCTCACCCAATAATTGGCAGAAGCACAGAACTCCTCCTGACAGCTCCTTGGGCCCCAAGGCCACATTGGGGAAAGCATGCTCCTCAGGCTCCGGGGCTATGGTGGGAGCTGACAGCTCCTCCAGCCTGGGGCCATGGCAGGAGCACAGAACATGCTCATCCAGAAGCAGTGAAATTTAAATTCCTGTACATGCCCCTGGTATAGATAAAGTGCATCTTTCTGGCTAGCAAAAAGACGTTTAGTATAAAGGCTATATTTACTTGCAAATCAAAAAGTTTCATGGTTCTCAACCAAAGAAAATCAACTTTTCTTTAAGAAAATAACTAAAAGGTAAAAATGCAAAACAATTAAAATCAATTATTTAAATTGCTTTGATTTAAATAAATCCACCCTGGTGTGAACATATGAAATATGGTGAAGACTCTACATTGCTATTGTCTTTTCTTTTTGGTTCAACAAGAAGTGTTGTTGTTTATGGGTTTCAGACCTTTCAGAGTTGGTTGGCAGTGTTTTTTTGTTGCTGCGGTTATCATTATCATCTCACTTCTCTCCCTGTGCCCCACTGCAGCAGCTACAGTTGGTTGGAACGCTCCAGGCCAAACCTTGGTTCCCACTGAAATCACTGGAAAAGCTCTCATGGACTTCTGGTCTCAAACCCTTTGAATTTGGCCCTCCAAATCTCGCAGCAGGACTCAGTTGAGAAGCCCCCATTCTCGTAACACTGATAGCCTGTCAGAGCCAGAGTCTAGTGTCCAACAGGTTAAGGAAGAAAACACTTATACTGGTTTGCATTTGATTGACTGATGTTTGTTGTGTGTTTTAATCATCTGTAATTCTGACTATTGTCAGAATGAGCAACAGAGGAACAATCCTAACTACTCAGCACCCAAATGACTGACAGTTTCTACTGTCCCCAATTCCCATGGAAACCGTCAACAGTGGAAGATTCGCAGACAAGATACCAGAGAGAAATCTGCAATTTATGTGACTAATACTACAAAACCTTTTTAGTGTCTGCAGGTAACATGTTAATATACTGTATTAAAAACCTTCACCATCAACATTATTTCAGGTTAGTTCAGTTTGCACACCAGCAGAGTGGCAGTGTTGGGAGATGGCTCGCCCATGCACCACTTCCCATTGCAGAGCAGTTTTTAAAATAACATAGCAATGCTAAACATCATACTGCCACACTATTTTAATAAATGGAGATCCCTGCAGAGTATATAGTACACCACATTTGTCAAGATAAGTGTATCAGTGTAAAATGTCATATTAACCTAGACAAAGAAATTGACCCAGATAGCAATGTTAAAAACAGAGTAAAGGGTCTAATTTAAACTGACAACACAAGAAATTTCAAAAGTTAAAGCTACCAATCTATTCTTAGCTCATTCCATTCTCCCTAGGTATGGCAGGGCTCTCAAAACAGAAAGTAAATCTTATGTAAGGGATATTACGTATTCATTTCTGAAGTGTGGTAAATGATATTCCTGTCTACTGAACAATCTCCCACTGCACGTTTCAAGTAGTGCAGTGATGCTTGTGGATATGCCTCAGATTAGAACGGAGCCTGTAATTTCCTTCAGTTCCTACATAAGTAGGCTTGGCAGAACTAAATTTATTTTTATAGTTTTGATGGTTTATTTTTAAGCATTTTTTTTCTTTTTTATCAATTTAAATGGTTACAGTTGCATGGAATTATAGAGGGGGTGTCAGACAATGGGGGGCATGGGCAATTATTTAATGACAGTATAAGTTGAGATTCTAAAAGTTAAAGCTTTATAATTGTTAAATCACAAATTGTTTAATAGAAGCTTTCCTCTTTATTTTTTTCAGTCTATGGTATATGATAGTAATAATAGTAATGTCCTAAATTCTCCTATATGTGGGAGAAAAAAAAAACTCACAGGGAAGAGAAATAGGAAAATTTATCTGTGCCTATCCAAACATTTCCCTTCTTCAAGTAATAAAATTCACAGATCCATTATAATGGGTACTTACCAGTTTGCAGCTTGGAGGCAGGACCAGAACTGTCAGTCACTGGCAGCAGGGAAATTCCTTGCCTCTTGAACTTCCCTCTAAATGAGATAACTTGTACTGCCAAAATAATTCAAATCTACTCTTCTAAATAACTTTGTGTGTTAAATATACTTTGAAAAAAAAAGCACAACAATGTCTTAGTAAATTCCAGCTACCAACAACAAACCCAAACCCTTGAATAGCAATTTCCATATCTACTCTGGATGATCCATTTTTCTCCACAATGGGCTGGATCTGTGGACCTTATTACTCAAAAAAAGGAAATTTTCAGGGAAGTACAGATAATTTTTCCTATTCTTTTGTACTAAGCTCCTCAGATCCATTACAATAGGATTTTCATAGCAGTGTGGCTCCAGGGTGGGAAACGGGTTCATCCTTTAAATGGGGAAATCCAAAATGAGGTAAATTTTATATAAATAGCTTCTCTATCTTCCCCGGGCACTAAGATCTGGAGATACTTCTGCCAAAAGAAAGGAAATGGCATTCGCTAAGATTGGATGACCAGTATGCAAAATTTGGTGAACTTATGTATTGATGGAGATGGGGCTGTCTAACAGTTCTCAATAAAGGAGACCATGATTACTATGCCCTGAGACCGTCAGTGCTCCTAAGGACTTGACGTTGATGGATACCCAAAGGATGAATTTTTGTTGAATTCATTAGGGCTTGAATACTATGATAGTTGTGAGGACTACTCCTCTGAATTATTTTATCAGACACAGACATTTGCACCATACCTCCTCTCACAGAACAGGCAGGAGATTTGTATCCCCTAAATATGTACATGTCCTGGGATTCGCACAGATCTCTGAAGACAAATGGAGTCTGAGGGTAAATTCCGGACTCCACTGAAATCAATGGCAAAACTCCCACTGACTTCAGTAGAGCCAGAATTTCACCCTCAGTGCCTCCACACTACTTCCATGCCCTCCATTCTTTCCCAGTGATAGGACTAGTATTTTTTAAAAAAAACTTGGTAAACCCCTGGGACACAGGGAAGTGGGGATGATGCCATATAGTACAGAACTACCCATAGGTCTTCTCTCTTCCTCTTCTGCTTCATAGAACGCACCATGGATGTTCTACAGGGACTGGAACTACCACAGGATTGAAGTAAAGGAGGCAGCATGTTGCAGAATTATTATGTCCACTCTTTTATGCCCCACCCAACCCTGATGTACCCTATCCAGGTCCCCTCCCCTGAAGCAGAATAATCAGAGCCATTAAGATTCACGATATGTTAAACATTTTCAAAGGGTACTAAAGGCCTCACTATTCTAACCAGTACTGAGAAACAGGCTAAATTCAAGTACAGCATAGTACTACATACTTATTTACTGTAACTTATTACCTTTATGCTTTAGTAGGGTGGGGAGGTCAACATTTTTCCAGTATGTTTGCTGTAATTTTATGAATTATGGTTCTGAATCTAATAGCATATATGTGAGGTGATATATTTGACATACACACACACACATATATATTATATACACACACACACACACACTTGGAGTGAACAAGAAGTCAAAGGGAAGTTCAGAGGTTTCTTTTCATTTCATAAACATTGCCTACAGCTTTGTTAAGTAGTAACAATGTTTTCATGGCAATAAATTAATGCACTACTACATTTGTCAATGGGCAGCTTTCCCTAAGGTATATTTCAAAACGTTCCACTACTCATAGTTGATACAGCTATTCCAAAGCAACCAGATCTTTAGAGAAAGATTCATGTTTAAGTCTAGCATGGGTGAATGTTCCCACTTCTGCAAAGCACAATATTGCATTTGCTTCTTTATAAAGCATTGACCAAATTTTCCATTTTTGAACCTAGTACAGGTGTTTAATTTAAAGGTGTATAGTTAGTAACCTTACCTCTTAGATATTATCTATCTAAACATATTCTATAATGCCAAGGACTTAAACATATTGAAACTAATACCACAGTGGTTAGCTCACAATCCTAACTACAGGATAGTATAATTGAAGAGTTGAGTCTTATTAGCATAGATCTTTAAATTCTGAGGGAAATGTGGGTAGATGTCTGCATAGATGCTCATTTGAATCTAGTTTATTGATTTTGAACATTTACATGCACTCCCAATGTTATGACCTCAAATGTTATGTTATTTTTAGTATACACTTTCCAAGCATGCTGATAATCAGATTCAGGAATAATATTGTGAATGAAGATGAGGTCACATAGGCCTATGTCACAGTACATGGTTTTATGAGAACTCTTTGTAATAAATATTGAAATCTACATCAGTACAAGTTTATTGCTGCTAAGCAAATCATCTTAATTGCTTGGGTTATTTTTTAATAATGTATGTATGTTTTAATGAATTTATTTTTTTATGTACTTGCAATTTTCAATGGAACAAAAATTGAATAAAGTTCCTCAAGAACAGGTCAGGACATTCATTTCAATTAGAAGCAGTAATGAAATTTCACTATACTATTAGATGTCACTTAGACTATATAAAAGATAAATAGGCTACTTAATTGCTCTTGACATGTTCCACAGTTATATGTCCCCACTTGTCTTTATATTTGTCTATATACAAAAGTTGTGACTACCTTGTCCCATACCAAAGTAACATTTTAGTAGCCATTAAGCAGAATTGTTCACAAACTTTAGGAGATTAGATATAGACTAACAAATCTGCTCTAGCACTACTTCTCACACACAGTGTTGAAACAGTCTGCTTTGCACTGACATCACCAAAAGAGTTTAATGAAGCAAAGGTCCTATCTTCTTTATTTAATCTGATTTGGTTGTTGCTAGCACTCTTCCCCCTCCCCAGAGAAGATATTCATCTCCCCTTCATCTCACTTGTTCCTGAGAAAATTACTTTGTACTTTTCCTTCCATCTTTCATAAGGCACATTCCTTTCAGAGTCTGCTTCTCGTTCTTTGAGCCCTGTAAGGTAGGCAAGTCAAGTCAGAAACAAGCTTCATTTCATGAATCTGTAATGGATTCCAGGGCTTTAATTCATTGAGGCTCCTTTTCACTATTAGACCTATCTCCCAATAGTTGCTTTGTATCACCTGTAATTCCCTCACCAATCAGAAAAAAAAATAATTAAAAACTGCACATGTGAAGAGAAAGATTTCTCAGACTTTTTTTTTTTTTTTTTTTAAACCAGTGACATGTTTTCACACAAATCAACTGCCCTACTCGGCAGCTACTCCATACATGAAGCTCCCATTTATCTCAGTGAGGCATGTATAAAGCAGCTGCAGGATTGGGCCCCAAATGTAAACTAGAAATCCACCACCTCTTTAAGAATCTCACTGATACTTGTGACTTCTGAATGTGATCGGTCAGATACAGGGGACATGAAAATAATATAGGCCTTCAAAATTCAAGAGCATTATTGGCGAGAGCCAAAATTTTACTTCTGTGAAGTTTTCCTCAGTTACTTTATCTCTGAAAATAAAGAATTATCTAGAAAAAGTGCTTCCTTGCTCTAACTCCCATGTAAATCCACAATATGGTTAGTGATAGTCCCGCATGTCTGAAATCACCCTAGGCAGATGGCTTGAATTCAAAATTCACTCTTCTTAAAGCAAGTCATATTAAATTATGTCAAGTAGTCATAGTCAAGTACTTTTAATTTGGGGCTAATTTTGTTTGTTCAGATTCAAAAGAAATACTATCCAGATTCTTTATGTCTACTGATGTGCAGATACATACTTCACCTTGAAACACAAAAACAAAAATATTGCAAGTGATGGCTCTACAGTCCCTCATCCCTACATTGCCATATAAGATATATATTCAGTTTGTGTCTTCCAAGTCCAGAGGTCACTAAAAAAGCTAAAGGACACAAACTAGAGGTGGTGGTGGTATTTCCAGTTCCCAGAGACATTTAAAAATAAAATTCTATAAAACAGCCTGCATAAAGTTTGTTGTTTGAGGTCCTCCTAAAACATTTTTAATGGAAGCAGTAGGCATTATCAGGAAACAAACAGAAATCCAAAAATAAATATATTCTTATATAGCATTTTTCATCCACAGATGAAAAAACACTTAGGAAAGGTAAGTATATTTTATCCTCCATTTACAATTGGGTAAACCAGGAGGAAATGACTCATACAATGTCACGTAGCAGAGCTGTGAACAGACCTCAAATTGCTTGATGGTCAGTGCCCTACCCACCAGGTCATATTTACTCTCAGATCGGCACACCTTTTGTTGAATATATGCAATAAATAAGCAGTAAACCTTGAAAAGTTGTGTTTTATTACTTAGAAGATGATACTTGCAATTTCTTCTGAAATGCAGACTTTATATATCATCTACAAAAAATATAGCACAAATTTTGCTAAAGGCACATCAGGTTTTCTTCTTCTAAAGTAATAAACTTCCAAAAAAAATTACTGCTGTCATAATAAGTCCATTTTCCAAACTAGGTATGATGCAGCATGTTATTTTCTGATATTCAATGGATGTTGTTCAGAGTAATCACCACAACGTGATTTTTTTAAAATGGCTCAAAGGGAATAGTGAAGACTGACTGTAGTAATGGGTGACACTTGGAACAACATGTTCAATAACATACACTTAAATCATGCCAACTCTGTACTTTCTTTTAACATTATATGATTGTGAACTGGTTCATGAAGAGGATTTATAAAGCCAAGAGGTTTTTCTATTCTAAAAATATCATCCAAGAATAAATAAGTTGGTGAGACAAGCTGACATAAAGCTAGGAAATTTAAACTTAAGGCTGTCACTCTGTTCATCACCCACCCCTTTATACTTCAGTGTGTTGCATTTGAGGCTAAAACCCTACCAACTTAATTATACAAGTATTCCCATTAAAGTCAATGCTGTTACTTGCACAAGATGAGCAGGGTTTGGTCCCAAGTCGTTAAGCTGCACCCCATCACACATAAATAAGGAGAGTGAAAGAAGAATTAGCAGCCATAGATTTGAACTTCCTTGATGCTGTGTGTTTGTATCTTAGTATTTGAATGTTCCAACAACACAGATATAGTAGAAGATCTATTTGATAAGAAATGGGCCACATGAATAGGAAGATCGAACATTAGGAAAAAGTTGTCTGCTTGTAAAAAACAAATCAAATATAATCGCAGAAATGGACAGCATGCAGTTCCAGTGACACTTTCTGTGACCACTATTTAAAAGTTCTAGATTCAAGTGAAGGATTAAGAAAGAGAGAGAGAGATCTTTGATGGCAGTTTAGAAAACAAGAAGAGTCAGGCAAATCATAATTTATGAGAGAAAAATCACTCATCCCAAATTACAGTTAATAAGTTTTCAGAAGGTGATGTATTTACACACGATACAAGAATTCATATAGGCTTTGCCATGTTAGATCATACCACCGGTCCATCAAATTTGGTATGCTGTCTCAAGGAGCTGCCAATACCTGATGTTTCAGAAGAAGGTGAAAAAAAATAAATCACCATCACAATGGAGCCATCCACTTGTTCTGTACTATACATGGGAAAAACAAGGAGAGGCCTTCCTTCCAGACTCCAGCAAGTGATCAATTTAAGTCCTGAAGCTTAAGATCCTTTCAGTCCTAGCACGTCTGCAACTTAATGGTCATAAAGTCATCCTTTTACACTTCAGAATACCAAGTTTCCTTTCCAGTAACTCTTCTTTCCAGGCTAGTTTTAGCATTCTCCATTCATCTGTAAATTGTGACACATCTCTGATCCCCATGAAAACTGTGGCTATCACCTGCTCAAGTTCCGTGAAAAAAGTTAAAATATTAAAGCAAGGTGAGTTGGAGCCTTTCAATTTCAACTATATTTTCATAAGGGGTGACCCAGTCTGGACACAGTTCTCCACATGAGGGTCTACACGGTTAGATATAGCATGACATTTTCTACTCCTTTTTAAATGCATCTAGACATCCTGTTCGCTTTTTAACTGCTTCTGCTGCATCCTTGCCAAACATCTTCATTGAGCTTTCTTTGACATCTGTGAGGTCTTTTCCCCACACAGGATTCCACAAGCTCAGAGTCCATCAATGTATATGAGAAGTTTAGATTATTTTTAATCCTGTGCATTAGTTTACACTTACCATAGTTGAGTTTCATTTAGCGTCCTCATGTCCAATGCCCCAGTGGCAGTTACATTGATAGGGAGCTTCTTCACAATCCTTAATAGCTTTCACTAACAAAACCAATTTAGCCTCTTCAGCAAGCTTCAACAACTAGCTGCCAGTTTTTTCCAATAAAGGCTTTTCAGAGGCACTGAGCACCCACAACTCTAACAGAAGTAAACGTGAATTGCAAGTGCTCAGTATTTCTGAAAAATCAGAACCCAAATCATTAAATAAGATATTTACTAGCACTGGTCCCAATACATTCCCTGAGGCGCTCACCACTGACCTTTCTCTTAACTGTGAAGTAAACATACACAACAACACTTAGATTAAAAAACTAGTTCAGTGAAAAAAAACAATGGAATGACCTTTTCACTTAACTACATGAGTATTTATTTTTCTTATCATATTTTCAGTACAGACTATCAAAGGCTTTATGCAATCCAAGTAATTTATATCTGCCAACTCACCTTCCTTTAATATTTTAACTTTTTCAAGGAACTTGAGTGGGTTACAGCCACAGTTTTCACAGAATGCGATTTCACCAAATTGGAACGGATTTTTCCCAAGAACTGTACTTTTCTATTCTTTCATATAGAGTTAGTCCCCCGTGCACAGACTAAATTACACCTGGAATGGTTGATGAATAATCATACCACTCTCTAGTTAGCAAGAAAGTTAACAGAGGGAATTATTCTCTTGCATCCTTACACGGCGTTTCATAAAATATTAACCAACAGAAATGGACACCAAAAAGTTATCTTCACCAATATGGATGATCCCTATAATTCCCATATTAATGAAAAAAATAGAGGATAAAACTGGATTATGCCTATTTTTGAACTCAAGACCCAAACTTTACTAGAGAACTAGTCTAGCCATTTCTATCACAGAGAATAAAAAAATAAACCAAAACAAGATCTCGACACATCCCACCACAACAGCAACATAAACTAAGCATTTGGATCATAAAATATCATGGTTGGAAGGGATCTCAGAAGGTCATCTAGTCCAACCCCCTGCTCAAAGCAGGACCAATCCCCAATTTTTGCCCCAGATCCCTAAATGGTCCCCTCAAGGACTTAACTCACAACCCAAGGTTTAGCAGGCCAACACTCAAACCACTGAGCTACCATCCCTCCCCCAGAACCAACCAATTTTTGGCCACACTCCTTTCAGTTGCTGTATATAGGCAGTGAATAGGTTTATCCATTCCTATGGTACCCAGAAATCCCAACCACAAACGAAGGTAACTCAAGCAGATTTGGTACCTGGATCCAAACACAGTCAACCAATATTTACACCTAACTCTCCAATTCCACTCCTAAATACAGGGCATACGTTTAGCTCCTACAACAGTTTAAGACTCCTGACCCCGATGCACCCAAGCTCAGATGAATTATTGATGCAAGGGGCAGGGAGAAGGGAAAGATACAGGACCTGCTTACCTTGTTGGAGTAAGGGGGCTTGCTCAGGTTGATCCCATCCCGGATAAGTTTATCCCTAATCATGATTTTCAGTTTCAGTTTTGGGTAAATCACCAGCTCCTTGCTGCGGGGCCCAAGTTTCTGGCTCCTGAGGGTCCCCTGATTCCCCTGACGATGGCGAGAGCTAGGCTCCCTCCAAGCCTTAGCCTCATACTGCTCCACCAGGTGGCTAGTGTAGATCTCTGGGGAAGGGGAGGGCAAGCCCTGCTGCTGCTGAGGCTCCAAGGTGAAATAGAGACCAGCAGCGGTCTCGTCCTCCTCTTTCAACCTCACCACTGCTTCAAGGATTCGGCGCCTGTGGTGGGGCACCGACACCCCAATGGCATCCAGGTCCGGATCCCCTATTTGCTTGCAAACCTCCAGGTCATCATAGCCATTATCTACGAAGGACTCCGCGTACTGGGAAAGCTGCAGGGTCTTCAGCCACTCATAGACTATGTTGGTGCACATGTTAGCTGCAAAATAGTAATTGCAACTTTTAACACCGAAGCCAGGCTCCCCTTTCTTTCGCTTGCAAAACAAGCGACCAGCAGAGCAAAATCTGCGATCAAATTAAAAGAGCAACATGCACAAGTCAAGGTCTGGAAACCAGCATCCCCCAGGAACAAAACAAATCTCCAAAGAAGCAGCAGCCGCAGATCGCAGGCGCTGCTGAACGAATCCTCTTGCTTATTCCTTCTTCTCTCCTACAACCAAGCAGAGGAGCCTGTGTCAGCGGAGAAGAGAGACTTGGGTTGGAAAAAGGGGTAATACTTAAA
This sequence comes from Eretmochelys imbricata, assembly GCF_965152235.1. Classification (NCBI taxonomy): domain Eukaryota; kingdom Metazoa; phylum Chordata; order Testudines; family Cheloniidae; genus Eretmochelys; species Eretmochelys imbricata. The sequence goes on along the minus strand of NC_135574.1, from coordinate 111,830,963 downwards.
GGCGCACCCCTTAAAATCCCGGGTCATGGCAGACACCCACTCTCTTTTGGAAGTAATTTGTTGTCGCTGTGTTTTCTCCGCCTCCTCCTGATTTTAGTTTCTTTTTTCCTTCATTCCCATCTTCCTTTTTTTCTGTTGGATGACGCGTCTCTGTTTACTATGTGCTGCTTTTTTGTAACGTTAGTACCCTGTTGAGCTGAGGAAGAGTACGAGCCTGCACGCTCGCCCAGCAGCATGTGTCTGAGCAAGGCTTCCTGCTAGCTCGCTCTGCAGGGCGTGCAAACGGTTGCTTTTCTTTTTCCTTTTCAAAAGACTCGTCTCTCGGATTGATAATCCCGGTCACTTCCCCCGAGTTACTTTCCCTGCTTCTCCTTCACCTCTGCGGGGATGGCCAAGACGCGTCGCCACAGCAAGCCCAGAAATTCAAGTTTTCCACCCTCCCTCTCCTCCTTTTCCGCCTTTAATCCCACCTTCCCCGCGCAGTCCTGGGGAGGGGGGAGTCTCTTCTTCAGCCACCAGCCCTCACCCCGCTCCCAACTTTCTCGTGCCTGGGATGGCCCTGTACCGCCGGCTGGCCCGGGGAGCCGCTCTTGGCCGGGGAGGGGCGGAGGAGGCGAGGCGGCCGGGAGCCGGAGGCAGGAGTCCGGGAGGGAGCCGCACGCGGTGCTGCTGAGGGCTTGTTTGGGTGGCGAAGGCGCCCCGCCCGCCCTGTGCATTCACGAGCGGCGGCCGCTACAATTTGTCTTCTCGGCGGATGCGCCGAGCTGACCCCGCTGTCTTCTTGTTTCTAACGGGTTTTGTTTTCGCTGTGTGTGTGACACCCGCTGTGCTTTCGGGCTCGTCTCCCTCCCCAGCCCGGAGCTCTCTGAAGCAAGGGGAGCAGATTTCCTCTCTACCCCGGGCACGCAGAGGGGTTTTCTCCCCCTCCTACCACTGGCTGTTCCCGTCCCTCTCTTCTCCCCCTCCCTGTCCGCCTGTGCCCCCTGCCCACACCTGCCCCCCTCGCTCCAAGCCATCCCCAACTTCCACGCCCTGCTGGAGCAAACCCGCCTGAGGTAAGTGACCCAGTCAGCCGCCCCGCCGGGCTCCTCCAGGGGCAGGAGCCACGGGCCCGGGACTGCCGGGACAGAGGCGGGACAGCGGGGTAGGTCATCCATACGTTTGCATGGTAGCAGCAACCGCCCCAGCTGGAAACACGGCAGCGCCCTGCGTGGGCTTTGAGTGCTGCTGCGGGCGGGGAAGGGAGCAGAGCGCTACGGGGTTAGCGGGCAGCTGGGGAAATGTCTCCCCTGCTCTGTCTCTCTGCCTCGCAGGAGTCTGGGCGTCTGCTCTAGCCCCCGGGGCTCCCAAACTTGATCCCAGGTTTGGAAGAAGAAACACGTGGAGATCTGTGCGAGATAGAGGAAGCAGCAGCGCTGGGGGCCCCAGCTGGTCTTGCTGCTGCTCCCCTCCCCACTCTTTGCTGTTCCCGCCCCCCTTCTCCCCCACGGCCCTTCTTCCGAGAGCAGCGGCTACCGGCAGGAATTAGAAGCCGCTGTGAAGCCGTGACACTAGCATTGTCTGCTAGTGGGTTTGGTTCCTCTTTGCAGCCGGGAACGGAAGCAGCTGCAGGGGGGATGCTCGCGGGTGGGTGGGGAGTTTTCGGAGGAGTCTCTAAACTTTCCTCTAGGAATTTGGGGGTAGGGAGAAGAAAGTCCCCAGGCTTCAGCCTCCTCTCGCGCTCTCCGCCGCCAGCGGGTGACTGTGGGCACTGGGAAGCCGGGCTGCTGCTTCAGTCTGTTTCTCTGAGGGTCTTCCCCAGCGCTTCTTCAGCTCTCTCCAACTCTGGACCGGCAGCGCCCTCTCAAGCCCTCTGGTGTAAATGCAGCCCAGAGCTGTCCCCAAACAACTCTAGCTACCTCCCTTCCCCCACTGCACACGCCGTGCTGAGCCCTCCAGCCAGTCACTCTCTCAGCCCAGTGCTGGGGCTTTCAGCGAGTCTCCCCGGCCTAGGGCTGGATTCGGCCCTTAGAAAGTCCAAGCCAGCAGTGCGTTTAAGGGCTCTTCGTGGAGGGAGCGGTTTAGAACTGGAAGGACACGCGCATAGCGGTTTCCAGAAGACTATCTAGGGCGCAGCCAGGCACCGGGTATTAAGCACGATGTGCTGAATCTAGTTTGCACTTGGCTACCCTTGCAGCGAAAGAACGTGCAGGTGCAGATCGGCAGTGCAAAAATTTACTTTTTGAGTCCTGTGAAAGTCTTCTGTACTTGAAGGGCTCAGGTGGAACTCTCAAGTGGGAGGACCCCAGTATGAATAAAGCAATAGATTATTTCTGTTAGGTGTCCAGTAGTAACTCTGTATGGTATCCGAATAGTTCTGTTTTTGTTGAGCTTTTGCGAACAGCCGTTTGGTTATGTAAGCATATAAATGGAAGCAGTCCCTTTAACAGTGGGCCAGTGCCCTCTGTCACACTGAGCCTTGTTTAAAAGGGGTGGAGAGGGGTGGGGTGTAGCCTGGAGCTCAGAATACAGAAGACAAAACCAAACAGGTTGAGTTTTGTTTTTTAATTAAAGTCACAACCCACTTCAACGAAGCTTGCTCTTCAAAAGAGTGATGTTTCATTCTGGAAAGTGTAACACAAATTTTCTGCAATGCCTTTATTCCAAGGCGTGTGAGCTGATGGCAGCAAACAACGTTTCCAGTGCAAGGTAATTCTAGGTAGCCCAGTTTTTATGAGAGGTATTACATGTCAGAAAACTTTACAGAGCTACATTGTACAAACAATTACAAACCTACCAAGGTGCAGATAGCACAAAGCAGCAGATCGCAAGTTTACTTCCAGCAAAAGATGACTGGAGAGAGGCCAGCATTCATCCCCTCCCACAGCGTTTCTGATTTCCCTCCCTATCCGTTCTCCCAGCATGTTAGGTTTCCCTTACCTTTCAGAAGCAGGGGAAAGGGAAGCACACAGAAGATTTTAAACCTCCTGCCCAGGGCTGGGAAAGGGGTTACAGCAGCAGCATGATCTTCTCTCCTCAGACAAGGAGGGTGGGTTGGACTGGAAGAGCCAGAGCAGTTGCAAAACCGGCAGGGGCATGCTGCTTCTCAGCCAGCTGTAGCACTCCAGCCCTGGAGCAGGAAGGAGGAGAACACCAGCTCTTCCAGGTGCAAAGAGACCAGGCTGTCCAATGGTACGTTCAGCAGTTCTGTTTGTCTGTCCTTCCTCAAGAGTCTTGTTTTGTTTTTATTATATGACAAGAGTGTAGGGAGTAGCCAGAATGAAAAAGTCACAAGCTGTTCAATTTTCCACTCCCAGCAGGTATGCTCATGCCACATGAGGGGAGAAAGATCTCCCTTACTTCCCCCTGCCCACCATTCCCCTAGAAAGAGAGAATGAAGTAGCTATCCCATAGGCTTGTGCTGTCCCCATTCTCTGAGAAGACAAATAACCACTGAAGATTCTAGAGTGTGAGGGAGGAAGGAAAAGAAAACAGGTCTGTTAGCTTCCTTCGAACAAAGACCACTACAGGTAGTACGAATCTTTTGAGGGAGTGGGAAATAAATGCAGGGGACCAGGGAAGACAGGCCCAGAGGCTTCCATAGGTTTAAAATTCTGCCTGCTTATCTGAATCTCCAACCTTCGGAAGCCATAATAATTAAGATAGTCACATTAACAATCCACATTCAGTAGGGTTCTCATAAAAAAAAATCTGTTTCAAGGGGCCCTAGAAGCCCCCAGACAACAGCATTTTGGAGAACTGTCTGTGGAGAAAAAGATGGTAAATGTTTCCACCTGTGCAATGCAGTACATGCTATACAGATGGGATTTTCAAACGCACTCAGCTTGACTTAATGGTTCCCATTGAAGTCAATTATAAAATTCTCACCAATGTTACTGGGAGCAGAGCTAGGTTAATGCTAAGCACATCTGAAAATCCTACCCCCTAATTGCTTTTGCCAATTTAAGTCCAAACCTTAAATTTATTTTGAGCCATTTGACGCTATGTGGATGTTTAGCACATATGATAGAAATGGCACTTGTATGGCCCTGCTGTTGTGTGCTACATAACCTCACATCCCAAAGACATCTCACTTCATGAAACTCAGTAGATTCTGATGTACCCTGAGGTCTTGATCCTGCAAACACTTGAGCACATGCTTAACTTCACTACTTTCAATGGGACTAGGCATAGTAGTAAAATAAAGCAAATGTATAAGTGTTTTCAGGATCAAGGCCTTAGTGTACGACTCAAAGGATTAGCAATTTTTAGGAATTAAATACAAAATTTTCACATTAATTTCAATATATATAGATAGATATACGCTATGCACTATGGGTCAAATTTTACTTTTAAGCATTTTCATCTGTATAATATATATTACTTCATCTCTGCATATATCACAAGGGCAGAATTTGGCCTCACATCTAGGGCCTTTCTGCATAACAAATTAGAAATGAGTTGAAAATTAAGAGCAGGCACATCTGCATGTTTTATACAATTCTCAGGATGCACCACAGAAAGAGGGCACAATGAGTCAAAAGGCTGATAGGTTCAAGCTACACTCTTTTCATCCTGACTCCCTCAACCCAATTTAAAAACTACACGTAGCATGTAGATAACTTAGTCCAGTACAAGGGAGGATTATGCTAGTGCACAACATGTGGAATGGTTGGCTTTGTCTCTGACATTGCCAATGGAGACAGGAACCAGAAGCTGAACATCTATGAGAGTGCTAGAGATAGAAAGAAAACAATAATAATACCTAGTTTTTATAAATAAATGAGAAAAAAAGGGCCTCTCCCCTTACGGTGCTCAACAGGAATTTCAGAAAGGGAATTGAGACCATTTCTCTCTGAGGGTGACTGAAGCTGCAGTTTGATATGGACCTCACCAGAACCAGGTAGACAGAGGAAAATTGCGTATTTGGAGTCTTGTAGTAGGTCCTTCATGTGTGCAGATTGTGGGAACAAACTTTCACTCCTATATTACAGACAGTTTTCTGCCCTCTTCATGTTTGAGGGCAGAAAACTAGAATCAAACCCAAAGACAGAGAGTTCACAATCCAGAATTGTGTACATACTTTAATACTTACATAGGAACTGATCCTGCAAACATTAATACATACTGTATGTTTAACTTTGTACCGTGAATAGCCTAAAATCAATAGAGCTACGCACAGTACTTAAGTATGTGTGTAAGTGCACTATCAGGACCATAAAGCTTACATATTTTATCTATAATTGAATAAAAATAGAGATTATTCTACTGAATGTATGTAGGTTGGTTCATAGCTTACTATATTTATTTTTTAAGTTTGTAGGCAAAATTTCAACTTTATTTTCCAAATCTTTATCAGGTGATGAAGGTGGGAAAATTAACTGGAATTTGTGCTGGAAATTCTAGTAATCTTTTAGGTGATTTTCAAGTTGCAGTGGGGGAGGTTTAGGTTGGATATTAGGAAAAACTTTCTCACTAGGAGGGTGGTGAAACACTGGAATGTGTTACCTTGGGAGGTGGTGGAATCTCCTTCCTTAGATATTTTTAAGGTCAGGCTTGACAAAGCCCTGGCTGGGATGATTTAGTTGGGGATTGGTCCTGCTTTGAGCAGGGGTTTGGACTAGATGACCTCCTGAGGTCCCTTCCAACCCTGATATTCTATGATTCTATGTTCCAAAACCTGCACGTCTGTTTAGGCCTGTTGTAGATAGCAAGTACTTAATATTCACTGTTAAAGCAATAACTGAGTTTTTAACCTATAAACAAGTTGGTACCAAACAGTAGGGTCCAGATTACTGCAAGATGTGTGTAGCATAGAAGAGTCAATGGAACTTATTAATATCCTGTGCCAGAAAAATCAGGCCCCAAAATTAGGAGTGGAAGGAAAAGAAAATGCATCTCCTTAAATTATTTTCTTACTATATTTTTCTGTAAGCTGTGCTTTTTTGAAAACTGCCAGAGTGGAGGCAATTCTTGGCCGGTCTCACCATGTCAGGCTATATTACTGATATAATGCAATATACTATGATTGATGTTGTCAGAAAAGATGTTTCACAGCAATGACAGGTTGGCTCAGAAAATGTAAAGGATGTAAAGCATTTATTTATATATATATATATCTATACTTTAAACAGAAGTTCACTGTCTCAGTGTGCCAGTAAGTGGCCAAGGGTTCATCCTGGCTGGACCCTTGGGGAAATTTTCAAACAGCATATCAGTCAATTTATTGCTGTTAAAGTGCATTATTTCAGATTGTTTTATAAGAGAGAGTTTTATAAGGGGAGTTTGTTTATGGTGCTATTTGAGAGACATGACAACACATTTTTAAAGATATTTTTAATCTTAAGGATTTTTCTGTATTGTCACATATTTACCTCAATCTCTACATAATTTTATGTCTGCTGTTGCTCCTTATAAGAGTGCTAATACAATCCTTGAACTTCTGTTTCGGAATCCTATTGCTGTGAGAGAAGCATGTAATATCTGTTGGATCTCATTCAGTATGGATGCTGCAGGGCACGTATTACGTGACTGGAACTGTCCTGTTTCCGTGATGCAAGATGGGGTTGTCATGTTCTGGGGTTCAACTCAGACTGGTGAGAGATTGTGTTACTGCTTGTCCTGTAACCCTGAGTGCCTTAAAATGCTCTGCTGCTGCAGCTCCCTATCTGGATGCTCCCAGCTAGCATACAACCATACACTGAGCTCAGCAGCTCTGACTCCAGCAGCCTGCTTGTTACACTGCAGCCCTGCTCTGGTCTCCACCAGCCTTGGTTATCATTAGTCAAGTGATCCCAACACCCAGTCTCGAATTTCCTCAAAACTATCTGCCCTGAAGGGTCCAGCCCTCTCCTGGAACACTCAGAGAAACATAATGAGGTTTGTTTGCTCCACTAAAGAGACAAAAGCACATTACAATTTCTACTCCTGGGGGAATTCTGTGCCAAATAATTAAAAATTCTGTGCCAAAGAAATAAAAATTCTACACGTAATATTTAAAATCCTTCAAATTTTATTTGTTAAAATAACACTACATAATCACACAAGTTTCAATTATTTTGGTAATTTATTTCAAAATACCTGTCAGCAAGTATGTCTGTAACAATCTAGACACACACAAAAAGTCCCCCAGGAGTAGAAAGTTAAAGAAACCCCTTATGACAACCCAGCCCCCCCCCCCCCCGAGCCCAGCCAGGGGGCCGGACCCCCCAACCCCTCCCCCGAGTCCAGCCGCAGAGGCCTCCCAGCCCATACACCAGCCCCACTCCCTTCAAGCCCAGCTGTGGCCCCCCAGTTCAGACACCCACCCACCCTCACCTCCCAAGCTCAGACACTACCCTCCTCCTCCCACCAGAGCCCAGCCGTGGTCCCCCCAGGCCAGACACCCACCTCCTTCCCCACCCCAAGCTCAGCCATACCTCCCCCCAGGCTAGACACCTACCCCCTGCTCCCTGAGCCCAGCTGTGGCTCCCCCAAGCCAGATACCAGCTCACCCCGAGCCCAAGCCCAGAAACCAGTCCACCTCCCCTCCCATGGCCCCTCAGCCCAGACACCAGCCCCCTTTCCTGCCCAGGGATCCAGAAGGAGAAACAGCCTGTTGCTGGGTCCCAGCCAGGCTTTTATGGAGTTTCCTATGGCCTGCTGTTTCCTTCCCTTGGGGTGTGCTGGGAACTGCAGCTGCCAGGAACTCTGTATTCCCCTCTCCTCCACAGTCCCTTCCCCACAATGTCATCTATGTGTGAGCTGGGCTCTGCCAGGTCTAGCAACTGCTAGTGGTAACCATCAGCACTGCAGCCCATTTCTGTCAGAGAAAGGAAATTATGCACAAAAAACATTAATTTCTGCATTGTGCAGTGGTGAAGAATTTCCCCTGGAGTAAATTTCTTAACTTAATTGGAGTAAATTCCATTCAAGCAGAGTACTGAGTTCATTTATTGTAAACAAAAAATAAGTTTATTAACAAAAGCACGTAAGTGATACCAAGTAGAAGGTATAAAGTTAGAAAGGATTGCAAACAAAAGTAAAAATAAACTTTCTAAAGGCTAAGACCTATTTTAACCAGCTGCAGTCTGTCTTCATGGTAGTTTCCTTACCAGTATTCCATTCACAGAGACTTCAACCCCTTTGGTTGAAGGACTCATCTTTCTAAGCTTGCAAGAGCTCTAATCCCCTGTCTATGTATAATGCTGGGTGCCAAGATGGCTTCTCCTCTCTTCTAATATCTTCCCAAACTCTTTGTATTGTCCCCAGACTCAGGATTACTGCATCCTGTTTTTCCCTTCCCTTGGACTTTCCATCCCCCTGCTGATCTATATGTACATGGGGCTTCCATTTTTTTTTATCATACCTTGTTTAATTTCATTGAAGACCAGTAGCTTCCTTCCCTCCTGTCTGGAAGAAAACCTGTATTTTCTGAATGGGTTGTTCTGAAACACTAAAAAGTGACTTAATATACATTTTGAGCAAAAAGACAGTGTTGATAGTGTGTACACTGATGCAGTTTTTTTTCTTTATTCCAAACGCTTTTCATCAAATTGAATGCTTATTCCAGTGAGCTGTTGTTTCTGGTAAACACAGGGAGAATTCAACTTTATTTATTTTGTGGTAGAATCTAGGAATTTCAACTGAGAATCAGAGTTCTGTTCTGCTAGGCACTTTACACAAAGTCTCTACTCCAGAGAGTTTACAATCCGGTATTTCCACAAGACATCATCTCAGAAGCATAGTAGTTAAATAGCTCAACACAGTGTTCATTCATACAATTACTGTTCACTTTCTGTTTATCTATCTTCTCTTATACAAACTTCTTCATACTGGTCACTTCATCAGAGAGTATTCTATCAAGCTCACATACACAAACATATTAAACAACAATCTTTAAGCAGCCTTCAGTTTTTTTCCAGTGAGGAACAGAGTTTCAGTTAGAACACACACTCACTACATGGTATGAATGAATGCATTACATGTAAGCACAGGTCTTGAATAAACATGTCCAGATTGTCATTTCATGCTAGGCATTCTTAAAGAAAACATTATATGAAAAAAAGAGACTGTCCTGGTAAAACTGGAGGTATGGTTTTCTTCGTTAGGTTATGCTGCCTGACCTAACAGTTGTGGTGCTAAATCCCAACTCCCTTAATGGAGGGTTGGATAAGTAGAGAAGCTGCCTCTTCCAGCAAGATGTCCCTTTCTGGCTCTTCAGATCTACAGAAATTAGCCTCTTGGTACTTTTAGGAGTATGACAGAACCTCTGTAAAATCAAAGGGTGAAATCCTGGTCCCAGTGAAGTCAATGGAAAACCCTTCATTGATTTCAATTAGGAGTTAGGCATCTAAGGGCTTTTGAATATCTCACAAGGTGCCTATTTGCATCTTTAGGCACCGAAATACCTTTAAAAATCTGGCCCTTAACTTCTGCCCCTCCTATACTTGGGTACTAGACACAACTGCAGCTACTGCCAAAGAGTGGCCCTTCTCAGTTCCCCCTGAACATATACTCGACTCACCTCATCTATCTCCCTTAACTCTCCTTGCTCTATCCCAACCCCAGTCTGTTCTGTCTCCATTGCTCTATCTCCCACCCATCTTTTCCTGAACCACTGTGCCTCATTACTTCCCCTGTTCATCACCTCCTGCCTGTCCCTTCATCCCCTTCCCTTTTGCTTTTTTCCCCCTCTCTAGCCCAACAGCTTCACCTCCTTGCTGATCATCCTCCCCTTCCTATTCCATGACACCACCGCCACTTTATCCCCTCTCAGCTGTCATTGATTTTCCTCTAACCCCCATTTTTTAATTCCCATACACAAAAGCATTCAGTAGTGCATGGGTTGAGCACCATCCCTGCAAGGCTCTTTCCATCTTCCATAGCTCGCCTGCTATACACTATATCTAATGTTTCTTATCCCCCAACAGAGAGACAGGAAATGCTAGCAAGAACCACATATAGTAGCAACCAACAGGAAGAAGGTAGAGAATGTACATTCTGTGTCTTCATGTCTATCAAAAGTTTAGGCGTCCTCCTTGCAAGAATGAGTCAAGGTGATTCTCCAAAGGAGTACCAGATAAAACTTCCTTCAGAGCAGTCCGTATTGCTGATCAGTTGCCCACAGGACTGAGCACAATGTGTCTGTTAGCCTTGGAAGCAAAAGATATGGCACCATTTCACACCAGCTGCCCAATATCAGTGGAGTTTGGCCCATTTATGCCAGCTTAGGAACTGGCTTCTGGCCTTGAACTTGAACTATCACCATGCCAGCTCAAAACAAAGGCATTTTAAAGTGTGTTATGTTTTTCTGAAAGCTCCTCTCCAAATAATCAACATTTTAAAGAATCAAATATTTCCCAAAATTCCCAGTAGATATTCCCATTTCAAAGAAGGAATGAGAAATAAATCATCCATGACCTTACTGTCAAACCTTACCCTTTTCCAGCTTTACAATAGTTTGTCAGCCTTCCAACTAGATCTCCCAAAAGACAGTGCTTCATGTCAGCTCTTGCCTTTCATGTGATCTTTTTCCAGTCGCTGAGGCTCAGAGTAAGGGGAAGGAGTTGGCTGTTTTACATTTGCAAAGTTACTGTATATAAATGTGATGCTCCAGAACCAAACTCATTAATCCAAGTCTGGATCAAGGTTTGGGTCAGACATGGCAATGAGAACCTGTTTTGATAGTGTTCTGAATGTGAACACCTTGAGCTTTCTGAAAGTTTGGATTCAAGTCTGTATTTCAAGCTCCCAAGCTCAAAAGCTCTAGAGCAAGGGTTGGGAAAGGAGTAGAACATACTTCCCACCTTCTGGCAGTTCAAGAAAGGCAGATGCAGGCAATCCTGTGAACTATGCCAAATGTAAAAGGATGTCTCCCTCCTGAGCACCCCTTCATGACCTGGGGTCCATTCTTGCCCTCCTCAATTAACTGTACACGCTGGCTTCAAACACTCCTCCTTAGGGTCTGGATTTAATAACACAGAAATTTAGAACTAAACTCCAAGTTCCAAAATAAAATCTACAACAGGGGTTCTCAAACTGGGGGTCAGGACCCCTCAGGGGGTCACGAGGTTATTACATGGGGGGTTGCGAGCTGTCAGCCTCTAACCCAAACCCCACTTTGTTTCCAGCATTTATAATGGTGTTAAATATATTAAAACATGTTTTTTTTTATTTTTAAGGGGGGGATGTCACACTCAGAGGCTTGTTAAGTGAAAGGGGTCACCAGTACAAAAGTTTGAGAACCACTGATCTACAATGTTCAAATCAGTTCCCTGCTATAGCAAGCCACTCCGAGCCCTTCCTAGATGGAGCAACTGCCCTGGTGTCTCAGCATCTTCACTGCAGGAGTCTCTCACTCTGCAGTCTCTTCCCTTCTGACTCAGGTCAGCTGCAGCTTCAGGCTTCTGTCCTGCCTGGCACTAGGGTTGCCAGGCATCCGGTTTTCGACCGGAACGCCTGGTTGAAAAGGATCCCTGGCAGCTCCAGTTGGCACCGCCGACCAGGCTGTTAAAAGTCTGGTTGGTGGTGCAGCAGGGGCCTATTGCTAAGGCAGGCTCCCTGCCTGCCCTAGCTCCACGTGGCTCCCGGAAGTGGCCACAGGTCACTGCAGCCCCTAGACACATGAGCGGCCAGGGAGGCTCCGCGTGCTGCCCCCGCACCCAGGGCCGGCTCCACAGCTGGGAACTGTGACCAATGAGAGCTGCAGGGGCAGCACCTGTGGGTGCGAGGGAAGCACCCCGCGCCTCCCTGGCCACCTATGCATCTAGGGGTTTTAGGGACCTGGCGGCCATTTCCTGGGAGCCGCGGTAAACAACGCCGGGACCCCACATCCCAACCTCCTGCACCCAAACTCCCTCCCAGAGCCTGCACCCCCCCCAACACCCTCCTGAACTCCAAACCCCTCATCCCCAGAGCCCACAGCCCCAGCCGGAGCCCTCACCCTCCTACACCAGAACCCCTTGCCCCAGTCCGGAGCCTTCCCAGCCCCACCCCAGAGCATGCACCCCCTCCTGCATTCCAAACCCCTCGGCCCCAGCCCAGAGCCCTCTCCTGCAGCCCAAACTCCTCATCCTCAGTGCCACCCCAGAGGCTGCACTCCCAGCTGGAGCCCTCACCCCCTCCCGCACCCCAACCCCCTGCCCCAGCCTGGTGAAAGTAGGTGAGGATGGGGGAACATAAGAACGGCCATACTGGGTCAGACCAAAGGTCCATCAAGCCCAGTATCCTGTCTTCCAACAGTAGCCAATGCCAGATGCCCCAAAGGGAATGAACAGAACAGATAATCACAAAGTGATCCGTCCCCTGTTGCCCATTCCCAGTTTCTGGCAAACAGAGGCTAGGGACACCATCGTTGTCCATTCTGGCTAATAGCCATTGATGGACCTATCCTCCATGAATGTATCTAGTACTTTTTTGAACCCTGTTATAGTCTTGGCCTTCACAACATCCTCTGGCAAGGAGTTCCACAGGTCAGCTGTGCATTGTGGGAAAAAAATACTTCCTTTTGTGTGTTTTAAACCTGCTTCCTATTAATTTCATTTGGTGACCCCTAGTTCTTGTGTTATGAGAAGGAGTAAATAAGAGAGGGGGATGGAGCAAGCTGGGGCAGGGCCTCGGGAAAGGGGCAAGGCAGAGGTGTTGGGTTTTGTTCCATTAGAAAGTTGGAAACCTGACCTGGCAGCCCCACTCAAGTTCCTTACTCCCTGTCACATGAGCTTCCTGCCATGTGACCAAAATCATTTTCCCAACTGGGCAGGTTGTCATGGGTGGGACGAGGCCCATATCCCCTTAAATACCAGACATCCTGTGATGGGGGGGGGCTATCATCGAACAAAAAAATAGTTAATATTTTTTAAATGATGCAGTTCCACCAAATTTGGGAGGTCTTTGCTTTACTTGGGTGGGGAGACCTGATGCCTTATGCTGCACGACCTCCTCAGATTTCATTGCTGGGAAGGACTAGTAAGACATTCTGTAATGCTTCAGGGCTTCCTGCAATCAGTCCTAACAGCAATGGACTGTAAAATGGCACAGTGAGCAAAAGCTACAGTGTTGATATCGTTCTTGTACTTTTCAATGGAATCCCTATGAATACATCTGCTTCTTTTAATATTCAGCTATGCTAATGGACCAAAGCAATTTGAGAATTGCAGTGTTCTGCATGCCACTGGAATAAATTGATTTAAGCATTATAAATTGGATTCTGTTTTGCTTATATTAATTTTCTTCCCTACCTCTGAACTTGCACTTTTCAATTTTTTTTAAAGGGGAATCTAACATGCTAGCTAATGTATTTTCCTTGTTATGTTGCAGAACCTGCTTTTGCAAACTAATAGGCCCAGTCTGAAGCTATTAGCCAACCATTGCAACTACGTTTTGAGCAAGATTTCAGATTTCAGCATAGTTTCTCTCTGAAAAGGCTGATTTATGTAGATAAATCAGTTGAGGAAGATCTTTCTGTGGGTTTTGTTGATTAACAGATATTTAAAAGTTTTACATTTCATTTGAGTGCAGAATTCTGGCCCTAAAGACTAAGGAGGGTAATGTAATTAATGCAAATCAACATGGGTTTATGGAAAATAGATCCTGTCAAACTAACTTGATATCTTTTTTTAACAAGATGAGAAGTTTGGTTGATAAAGGTAATGGTGTTGATGTAATATACTTAGACTTCTGTAAGGTGTTTGACTTTGTACTGCACAATGTTTTGGTTAAAAAACTAGAATGATACAAAATTAACCTGGCACATATTAAGTAGATTAAAAACTGGCTAACTGATATGTCTCAAAATGTAACTGTAAATAGGGAACTGTCGTCAAGTGGGTCTGTTTTCAGTGGAGTCCCTCAGGGATCAGTTCTTGGCCCTCTTGGCCCTATGCTATTTAATATCTACATCTTTATGACCAGAAGGAAAGCATAAAATCCTCCCTGATAATATTTGCAGATGACACACAAATTGAGGGAATGGTAAATAATGAAGAGGACTTATTCAGAGTAATCTATCATGTTTGGTAAACTGGGCGCAAGCAAACGGTATGCTTTTTAATGTGGGTAAATATATATATCTGGGAACAAAGAATATAGTTCATATGCACAGGATGGGAGGGGCAAAGGTGTTTGGTTTTCTGCAATTAGAAAGTTGGTAACCCTATGAGACTCATGAAGAAATGTTAAAGTAGGCAACATGGCAGATATCTCAATATTATAAATGAGGAAACTGAGGCACAATTGAGGCACAATTTCCAAAGATGCTCAGCACCCACAATTAGAATCAGATTTTCAGAATTGCTCAACTCCCACTTAAGGACCAGAATAAATGCCCAGATTTTCAAAAAAGGTTAGGCTCTGAGATTTTTTGAAATGGTGGCCATAAACATCGCAATGGGAACTGCTGGGTGTTTAGAGTATTCTGCAGCTGCCAGTCTAAGGCCCTGATTCTTTAAGGAACTCAGCCCAGTGGAGCTGTCTGCTCATATGGCGTGCCTTGCAGGAGCTAAGCTTAAGTACTAATTTGGCCTCCCAACACCCTACTACCACACTGAGCCCCTAACAGCAGTAGGTGGAGAGGCCTTGTCACTTCATCACATTATACTACAGCAGCAATGAAATGGAAATATTGTCCTCTATTAAACAAACTTTTTTATATTCACATGAGGCTGGACCAAGCATTTCAACTGTTTATTTGAGTTTAACATTGCAAGATAGACTGCAGGTTACAGCCTAACTAATTAAACGCTCTTTGATTTGAGTGAAGTGTTTGGTGCAGTTTAGACAACAGAGCCTAATTAGTGCTAGACACTTAATGGAACTAAAGACCCATGAAAAGCAAGAGGTGTTCAAATGGTAAGTCAGTGAAAGAAATGCACAGGAGAAGCAAAAACAAAACCAGGAAAATAAAATAACCTTTGCAGCTCTGGAAAGAAAATATCTCAAAATAAACTCCTTTTAATTATGAAATAGGATAAACCTACATTAACTCAAATGTCTAGCAGTCTGAGGGAATATAATGGAAAACAATCTAAAATGTATTATGCTGGCAAGCAGCAGGGTAAGGTATTTCACAGTCTCACTACATTTCATTACTTTAAGGCCACCCAATCACCCATGTATTTCTGCAACGGAATAAAAACTTCACTCAAATTACATTGCGCATTATGATTCATAGAAGCGCAGCAGGGAACAGAGTGTTTGCTTTAACAGCACCTATCCCTTTCAGTACATGCAGCCAATGTATGGTTTTCCTTGGCTGGAGAAATATGCAAGCAACTATCCACTAAAATAATTTTGAAATCCCTATAGTAGTTTTTTTTAAAAAGTATTTTAAACAAGTGAATCCACTTTAGCTTTAAAGAGTTAAAATTTTATTTGATTTATACATTGTTCCTAAGGGAGGAGTAATGTAAAGTGGCTAGAGAACAGGACTAGGAATCAGAAGTTCTAGATTGTATTCTCAGCTCTGCCCCTAATTTATTGGTGTCATTGGGAGTGGTGGGTGCTCAGCACTTCTGAAAATCAGGACCAAAGTGTCCCAAATTCAGTAGCCAAAAGTAAAGAGAGTTAAAATCAGTGGCCAGTTTTGAAAATTTTAGCTTAGGCTCTCTCTGTCTCAATTTTCCTATTGTATTGCCACCTTCTTTGACAGGTAATGGCAGATTTCAGGATCTTGCAGGTTGGTTTACCATTAGAGGAGAAATCAGTAATGTGGAGTGTGGGTATTTATTTAGTGTAAATTATTTACACTATAACCATCGGTCCCTAAACAGAGGTGATAACAAATGGCACACAAACCATCCCTCCCCTTTCAGGTACCCAGCACAAACACCAGTGCTTGTTCTCAAAGAACCTGCAACACAAAAGCAACAATATAACATTTCTTTAAAAAAAGAGGGAAAAAAAGTACATTGCTTGTCTGCTAAGGAAAAGAACTTGCATGACTATGTGTAACAGCACTAGGTGGTGACTCTCTTCATAAAAAATACTGCTTATGTTCAAACACAGGGATCTTGTGTTTTGAGACTTAAATGCTTTTCCATATTCATTTGTTGCATTTTCTGTTAAATAAGACTAAGCACTTCAGGGACCATGTCTTCTATGGTGGGTTTTCCACACTTCGCATAAGGAGTTCCAGTTCTGACTATTATTAATTGTTTGTGTTACAGTAATGCCTTGAGGCCTCAGTCAGGAGCTGGGCTGTCACTTTACAAATGTAGTGAAAAAGATGATCCCCGCCCAAAAGCTCTTACAATCTTAGCAACTTACAAGATTCAAGATACAAACAAATGGGTCGGAGAGGGGAAAAGGAAAGATGAGGTAGCAGTAATACAAGCACATTTTCATGTGGCCTAATGTTGCACACAACGTAGCACACTAGGTACCTGCCTTTTATCAACGGGTGGAGTTCTGTAGGCCTCACAACAGAACCAAGTCTTCAACAGAGATTTGAAGAATGATAAAATAGCGGCTTTCTGGTGTTTTGGGGGAGTTTATGCCATGCAAGAACGCATGGAGATGCTTTCCTTGTGGTATAAGTGGACTAAATGTTTGTAAAGGTTTTATTTTTTTAGTGGACCAAAGTCAGCGGTAAAAAAAAAAAAATCTAATAAAACAATGGATTTTCTAGGGAGGAGAGTGCTGAATCATGAAGGACCTTAGAGAAGAGGATTAAGAAAAGCTTATATGTAATGCAGTGGAGAACAGGATGCCCGTGAAGGGACTTAGAGCAGGGCATGATTACTGAAACAGTGAGCTAGGAAGAATTCCTCCCCTACCCTCTCCTAGCAGTGCTATGAATGGCCTCCGCACCTTTTGGCATCACTGCAATACAAATAATAGTAATAATAATTAAAGATCCTTGGAAGTGCTATAGAAATTAACATATTTTAATATTTTTCTCATATTTGAAAACTTACCACTGACAACACTTTAGCTTTTAATTTTGGTTTATCCCATTATTCTTTATTTCATCCTGGAGTATCTTTGCAGACACAGGGAGCAGTGCAGCAACACCATTCATTCCTGCCCTTGTCTTATTCCTTTAGTAAGCCTAGCCTGGGTCAAGTCCCTATGTACAATGACCCAGTTTGTAATCAGCCTCTAGGTCGGATTGATCTTGTGCGCATTTGCGTTATTTTCTTTGACATCCTATCATCTGTTTATCTTCTGCAGTGTCCCCATCATTGTAATCTCTTCAACTGTATCCAATACCATGCCCTGATTTTACATCCTACTCTCCTAACTTCTTAATTTGTCTTTAAAATAATCTCACTTTATACCTGCCATCTTTTGAAGAACTCTCATCTCTACTGCCTTCAGCGCTCTGATATCTGATTCATTTAATGCAGCTGTTTTCGGACCACAGAGTAATACTGCAAGCACACTGGTTTTATAAATTTTCACTTTGGTAACACAATGTTTTGATCAGTCCATACTTTCGTCAATTTCTGTATAGCACTTGGGTTCTGTGCAGCACTTGGGACTAAGGCATGTCTCCTTTTAACCTCATCCTTGATGGAACTGTCAGCACTGATCAAGCTTCCTAGGTAGACATAAGTTTCTGATTCTATGACTTCACCGCTTTTGCATTTCAACACTTTTATCTATTGTCACTTTTCCAAGATGCAACCACTTTATCTTGTTGGCATTTATTGTAAGTCCAAGTTGACTACATACATTTTTCAAGGTATCAAACTTTACTATTTATTCATGAAAGTTGCATAGGATCATAGTGACATCTCCTCTCAGAATTTCATGAGGAACTGATTGATTTTGCTTGTAAAAATTATTTGCTTCATCATTATCTTTCATGTTGGTAGGACCATATGCTCTGATGGTGGTAAGATGCTCACAGCCATCATTAATTCAAATGTGTTTGCCAGTTGAACAAGGTCATCTGCATAAGCTAAGGAGTTGTGCCCTCCAACTGTAACATTACCTATGTCCAGTTTAAGGACATGATGAAAAGTAATGGTGATTTCATGCCCCTTTATCTGACACCATCTTTGACTTGACCCAGTTGCTCAATTTTCCACCAATCCTTATGGCACTGCTGGAGTGTTTGTACATAGCTTTCATAATTGCTATTATCTTATCTGGAACTCCATATGATTTTGCTACTTTCCATAATGCTTCTCTCCAAACCAAATCAAATGCCTTCCTAAAGTCGATGAAAACAGCAAAAATCTTTAATCCCTATTCTCACTTTTTTTCAACTGTTGGAGCATGAATCAATGCGACATTGGCCTGGTCTGCTGCTGCACTCTTCCTCACCTACTACTTTCTCTAATATTAGTCTTAATCTGGTGCCAATTACTTTGACCATGATTTTTCCTGGTACTGACAATCTTATACCTCTATAAAATACACAAAATAAAGGAAGTGGCACATCTTGCAGGTGATCAGACTCCATCATGTAGGTACACAGTTATGTAGAAATGCCATATCCATAATATAGACCCTAGGTAAGATTTAAAGGACTGTGTGTAAGTTTAGCATCCAGGAGACTTCCTGCAAACCAGTGACCTAGCTCTGTGGCCCAGGGAAGATCGGTGCCATGCCTTGCCTCACTGCACAATTTATAGGTCAAACAGAAACATAGACAAAATACCAAATTAAAGTGGTTCCTCTGTCCAATATAGGCTATGTTCCCAGAGGCCTGTCCATCACCTCTCTCATCCAATGCCCTGAGCACAGTCTTCTAGAGAAGCCTTTGGACTCCCTATAGTTCCCACTTCCAGGCCATCTACCTGGGAGTCACCTAGTAATGGATTCTTTCACCCAACTCTAGATTTGTATATCATGACTGTTGACAGCGAACAGTTGTTAAAGAGGACATGATCAATAACAATCCTAGTGAAAGGTTTCAGAGTAGCAGCCGTGTTAGTCTGTATCCACAAAAAGAACAGGAGTACTTGTGGCACCTTAGAGACTAACAAATTTATTAGAGCATAAGCTTTCGTGAGCTACAGCTCAAAGTGAGCTGTAGCTCACGAAAGCTTATGCTCTAATAAATTTGTTAGTCTCTAAGGTGCCATAAATTTGTTAGTCTCTAAGGTGCTCACGAAAGCTTATGCTCTAATAAATTTGTTAGTCTCTAAGGTGCCACAAGTACTCCTTTTCTTAATCCTAGTGAAAGTATCTGGAGTGTACCACATCTGCTTCTGAATCTTTGGGTGGAAGACGAGCACGTCAGCAATCACTGCATCATTGGCAGCTACAAATTCCCAGCAGTTGCTGACCATTCCCAACCTTCCTGAGAATACTTGTCCTTTCCTACTTATGTGTGAAAGTTGCATAGGATCATAATGACATCTCTTCTCGGAATTTCATTAAGGACTGACGGCCTTTGGTGGTAAAAATCATCTGCTTCATCGTTAGCCTTTGTGTTGGTGGGGCCATACAGTGTCATAATGGTAAGATGCCCACAGCCAGTATGGATACTGGATACTGGTTATCACCGGACCCCCTAACTTCAGAGCCTCAGCAGGGGAGCAACTAATTAGTGACAGATGGGGCTGGGCCCATCTCTCTTCAAGGGGTCAGTCATGCTGTGACATCTCCAAAACTAAAGGTCTGGAACCTCCAGGTGAGATTAAAACTCATCAGTGTAGAGAATGGGGTGAGAGTTCCTTTATGTTGTATAAAGAAATCTGGAAAGACAGCAACTTGGTCATCTCCAACACATTAGTCAAATTAAGGGTAGGATTTTTAAAAGCACCTAAGGTATTGAGAGCCTAACTTCCTTAGCTGCTTTTGACAATCCCATCCTACATATCCAGGCCTCAGCAGGAAAAGCTGGAAAGCTCTGCACAGTATGGTACCTCAGTAAAATTTCTAAATACTGTGCATAGTCTAAAGGAATGTGAAAAGCCTACCCATGGATTCCACTGCTGTAATTATCCTACTGTAGGAACGGCAGACCTGGATACAAGGGAGAAAGTAGAAAGTAAAAGTTTGTATCTGCTGATTTTTCTTTTCTGAATTCCTGACTCAGAATTAAAGACATTTTGGACTAAGACATGCCTCTATCATACTCAATAGATGAGAAGAATGGAGAGAAAATTATTATTAGAATTATTCTAACTTTTTTCTAAAAGCTCTTAAGGTATTTTTCACCTTTGGAAGCAGTCTCATCATGGAGTTTTCCCGAATGGGGAGCCATGTCCCTCCACATTGTTTGAAAGGTCTGAACCTGCCTTTTGAAGTTGCAGAGCAGTTAAGAACCTAGATACTAACAAAATCATTAGGTATCAAGTTTTACTTTCCATCTATGGCTGACAAGAACACTGTACCTTTTCCTTCTGGATTTGGACTTTCCCAATGAGACCATGCACTTGTGACCTCAACACTCACTCACTTGTAATTCCTTGTATTTAAAATGTGTGTTCAGCAGCACAGGCTGCCAAGAACAAATCGCCCCAGCACTGCGTTCTTTCCTGATCCTGCATTCAAAATACCAAATCAAATACAAGGTTTCATTCATCTTCAAAGCCCTCTGTCCAATTGTCTCAATTATCTGAGAGACCATCTCACCCAGTGTGATCAGGAACTCCTATTATATCTATTATACACTCCAGTGGAACAATGGAAGTGCCAACCTTTAGACTGAAACTTGTGTGTGTGAGAGACAGAACTGTCTTGGCAAGTGGTCCAGGAATCTGGAACTCTATACTTGATATATACCAAGATGACCAAAAACCTCTGCATCTTCAGAGGAAAATGCTAAATATATCTTTATGTGTATATTTAATAATTTTGAAAGACACTTCATGCCACTGTGATAAGCATCTTAAAAGAAACTCTATCAATAAATAGCATGACATGGCCAAAAAATAGCACAGAAATCTCTCTTGAAGGAGCACTCAAGATAATCTTACAACATAAATAACTAAAAGAATTTTATGGCTTGGTGACTGAATGGACAGGGCAATAATAATAGTTCATTAGAGTGAACAAAAAGCAGATTTTCCTAGAGGCAGTTGGCTTAGACTATAGAGCAGAGATGCAGGGGATGAAGGGTTGGGGTGGAAAAGGAGTATTTTGTACTTCTCAACAGCAAGTCCTCCAACCAGTGAAGTATTGCTATGTGCAGGGCTTTTAAGAGCAGTTTGCCCCTTTTTATGCCCTCAGATCCAGGGTGGGGAATCCTCAGGGAGGAAATAATTTTGTTAATCATGTGTATTTAATTTAGCAAATATCGATCTAGGAGTATTTGGTTACAGGGAGAAAATGGTTGCATTTGATCCTTTTTGGGGCTGTTATAAGAATCATTAAAATTTGTGGGAAGCAGGGGAACTGAATTTGGGCCTGGTCTACACCTAAAACTTAGGTTTCAGAGTAGCAGCCATGTTAGTCTGTATTCGCAAAAAGAAAAGGAGTACTTGTGGCACCTTAGAGACTAACCAATTTATTTGAGCATAAGCTTTCGTGAGCTACAGCTCACTTCATCGGATGCATTCAGGGGAAAAACTTTTTTCCACTGAATGCATCCGAATAAATTTGTTAGTCTCTAAGGTGCCACAGGTACTCCTTTTCTTTTTACCTAAAACTTAGGTCAGCTATATTGTGTTGTGAAAAATGTCACATCGTCTGTGACACATTTACCTCAACCTAACCCCCACTGTAGATGCAACTATGTAGATGGAAGAATTCTTCTGTTGACCTGTGTGCTGCTTCTCCAGGGGAAGGATTTATTTCAGCAATGGAAAAACCTTTTCTGTCACTGTAGGAAGTATATACACTACAGTGGTGTAACTGTAGTCCTGCAGCTGTGCCACTGAAGTGTAGACATTCCTGTGGACAAGGGAGCTGGGGGCACAGAAGCTGAGGGCAGCCGGGGTAACCTACAGAATCTGATGGTACAGAAGGAGCTAGAGAGCAATGGGCTGGAGGCAGAGGGACCTGGAGGAGCATTGTGAGGCAGTCACTAGGAGGGATGAAGGGCAACTGGGTGAATAAGTTAGCTACATAGCCTGGGACATTTTGTCAGGAATCAGGACCTGCAGCAGAAAAAAAATCTCTGGATAACCTGATGAGTGCAGCTGGCCTGTAGTAGGCTAACTATTTGGCCATGACACCTGACTTATTGAAAGGGTCAGCAGACCGGCTCTTAAGCCCAGCAGCAATTCAGTGGCTGCTCAAAGTGGCTGTGATAGTTCCTGCTTGTTCCTGGTCTTGGTAACCTAGTTCTGACCCACAGCTCAGATTCCTGATGTTGGCTGTGACCTTTGTCTCCAACCACTGGGCCACTGACACCTGCTTTGACCACTGGGCACAATCACCCACGTCCTGGTCACTGATACCTTTCTGCTGATTAGAGGGGGGAAACTGCCACTGTTCACACAGAGAGAACTTTTTATGTGAAGAGATTTTTGAGATGGAGTCAGAGTGCACTTGACTTTAGATTTCTGGGTTTCATATCTACATCTTTTTTATTCTAATTCAGCAACCACTCTTCAGTGTCCATAACGTGTCTCATGAGAGACAGAATAACAAACAGTATTAGCATGTCTCTATTGGTCCCTCTAATTAAGATGTGGCTAATAAAGCAAGCGAATCTGCACACACTCTGATAGAGGGTCTCAGAGCAACAACAGTACCAAATATGTTTGATTTATTATTATTTGTATTCTACTAGTTCCTAGAGGCTCAACCAAGACTAAGTACCCATTGTGCTAGGTGCTGTACACACATATCATAGGAGACAATCCTTGCTGTGCAGAGCTTACAGTCTAAATACATGAGACAAAGTAGGAGAGGAGAAATAGAGGCAAAAAGGATGAAGTGACTTGCCCCAGGTCACATAGTAAATCAGTGGCAAAATTAGGAATAAAACCTCAATGTTCTGATTCCCAGTCTAATACCCTAGCCCAGGGGTAGGCAACCTATGGCACATGTGCCAAAGGTGGCACGCGAGCTGATTTTCAGTGGCACTCGCACTACCCAGGTCCTGGCCACTGATCCGGGGGACTCTGCATTTTAATTTAATCTTAAACGTTTTAAAAACCTTATTTACTTTACATACAACAATAGTTTAGTTATGTATTATAGATGTATAGAAAGAGACCTTCTAAAAACATTAAAATGTATTACTGGCACGGGAAACCTTAAATTAGAATGAATAAATGAAGACTCGGCACACCACTTCTGAAAGGTTGCTGACCCCTGCCCTAGCCACTATATCACCCTGTTTTCACTTTGTAATTATTCCTTTATCCTTGGATTTTAATTACACATAAGCTTTCTTACATATTAGTAGCCATTAGCAAGGAGATGAAGACAAATTAAAATACAGGAAATATAAACAACTAACGTCTAGATGGGTCATTCTAAGTAAAACAAGTAGAATATGGGCTGGGTTGCAGGGGTGGAATAAGATCAAAGAAACACTAAAGCCTAAAAACCAGTAGGCAGAGGACTGCAGGACACTTGAGCATGAAGCAGAAGAGACTCTGCAGATGTGAATGATGAGAACCCTAATGACTGAAATGAATTACACCCAGGTACAAGAATGGCTGGATCTCCCTTGAAGAAATGCAGAACAGCCTGCAAGAAGGAATGCCCCAAGACATGGTCAGAACACAGTTTAAGGGAACCACATCTCAAGGACAAACTACTCTTGAATTAATATAACCAGAACCACACACTCTAGGACTGTTGCTGTTGCCTATTAATTGGCAAAGCAAGCAGCACAAGTGGCTAGAGACTGAATTGCACTGATAAATGTTGCCTACGGTAGGAAAAAAAGATTAGCTTTTCAGCCCCTGTGCTACCAAGGGGGGAAACTGTAGTGTAGATAGTGCATGGGCTTTTTTACCATTGGGTCATCTCATCCTCTTCTAAGCCTCACGAAGAACTAAAACAAAATGTAAAATGTTTTCTGTAACCAGTTTCCCAATGCAATAGCGTTGCTGGAACTGAGGACTAATTCAGAGCCTAAAAGCCATGGAAGGAAGGCAACAGAGAGTACGTTAGTATTTATCTGTCA
Organism: Eretmochelys imbricata; assembly: GCF_965152235.1. Lineage (NCBI taxonomy): Eukaryota > Metazoa > Chordata > Testudines > Cheloniidae > Eretmochelys > Eretmochelys imbricata. The sequence goes on along the minus strand of NC_135574.1, from coordinate 111,807,019 downwards.
TCAGCACACACCGAAAGTTGTTGAAACTGGGATATTTTTATGAGGACCGTTGGTTAAGTCTTTGATTGCTGATATATCAATGGCTAAGTGTAATTTATATTTATGGCAGCAGCACTTATACAGTGCTAGCAGTGGGGATATTAATCTTTCTTCAATGGTAGATCGGCCCACAGTATAGAAACTTGATGCTTTTATGGCTTCTCTCTCTTGCTTTCAGTTCTAGATAAATACTTCCTGCTAGATAGTCTCTTGTAGCTTGTATTTCTGTAGCACCTTTCTTTGAAGAAAGCCCTTTACAAACATTAAGCCCCAGAACCTTCCTGCGAGTCAGGTAAGGGGGAATATAGAGGTAGTGTCTTCTGTCACTGACATGCTGCCACTTCTGGGGTTAAATGCATCAGTAGTCCAACATTTCACCTCAGTGCTACACAACAGGTTAGGACCAAAAATGAAGAATAGTATATGTAATAGAAACTGTAGCAGCAATTACAAGTAGGCAAAGTATAGTTTTTGGAATATAAAATCCACTTAACTTATGAAATTCCGGGGGGAGGCGCGGCAAGAAAGACACCAAAACTGTTATGAAAATGCCATAGGAGCTGTACTGTAAAGACCAAAAATAGTCCTAAAAATAAGACTTCTAGCAGCACAGGGCCCCTAACACCAACATCACCAGAGGTTCCTTAGAAATTGTCTAAGTACTGACTTGGGCTGACAGTGTTTAGCTTTAGTGATTTAACAGGATCACAGCTATGGGCCAGATTTTTAAAGGTATTTAGGCATGTACAAAATGTAGCGAGGTGCCATGGGGATTTTCAGTGTGAGTCAGGCACCTAGGTGCTTTTGAAAATCCCACTAGGTGTCTATTTTCATCTTTAGGCAACTAAACAGCTTGAAAAAAAATCTGGCCTATTAACTGAGTTTCAAGATGCAGTTGGAGCCTAAGCTTTTGCTGCCTTGTGCTTTTCATAACACTAATGTGTTCCATTGTTTTGTGCGTTATTGCTTGCTCAGGATTCCACACTGACAGAATCAAGAATGGTTTATATGTCTCAGAATGCTGTTCATGCTGTGCAGAGCTCACGGCCTGATTGGCATGGCACACCTGCAGAATCCAGGCTTTTTCCTTAGATCTTCCTTTCCTATTTACAATTTTTTCCAATGTATCCATTCACTCCCTGCCCCACAGTTGAGAGGAAGCTGCTCAAATTCATTTATAATTGTTTACTATGTAGGAACTTTCACCAGCATGCTGCCACATTATAAAATATGTATTTATTTTAAAACCATGGAATACAGTTGGAATTGAAAACCAAGTAAAGTGCCTGAACAGACTGAGGCAAACGTGAGACATGATGAGAATTCAACGGGGACAAAATGTGATTTGTTAACTCCTGCAGTATCTGAGCATGGAAGAAATCCATCAGTCAGTATCTCTTATATAGGATGCCAGCAGAACCCCTCTCTCAGAAGAATCATTTGAGAATAGGTTTATCAGAGGCTATTGAGATTATTCAGTTACACAGCAAGGTTTCAAAGCCCATTAAATTAAGGCTTTATTTAGAAAAACAGCAGAAGGTATTTTCAGCAAGCAATGATAGGTGTGCATCGTTGATACAGAGTTAGTAGCTGGAATAATGTATCTTCGTATTTTGTCTGACACCCAGAAACAAGTATTTTCCATTGTCCATTCTAAATGGTAAAGAATTGTTTCCATGTTATTTATGTGAATGATAATACATTAGAAATGCTCAATATCTGCTGCTTGAGATGACAGCATATTATTCTCAAAGTGATTCTCAATAGCTGGCTAAGAATCTTAATAAAAATTCAAATTCTTTTTGGGAACATTATTGGATTTAATGATCTCATATTTTAGAATTCTATGCATGTTTGATAAGGGCTTCTTGGCTTCAGCTGGCTAATAGATTTAGGACTAGCCAGTTTGTTCAATCCATATTCTTAGCTGAAATACTGAGCTTTGCCATTGCCTACGGCTGGCTAATGGGGATACCATCATACAGGAAGAATAATTGTCAGAAGTGGGGTAAATTGTTTTCCCTGTGCTTTACACTACCATTATTGTTTTGAGTTTTGTATCAAATAAAGTTACCTAAACTGCCTGTGAAAGCCTCATTGCAATGTGATGGATTCCTACAATTTAGCTGACAGAACAGATTGCTTTGTGGTTCTAATATAATGCTGCACATTTTGCCCCATTCCATTCAACAGCCTTTGTCTTTTAGTTTCTGAGTACAAGTTTTTATTGGCTCTTACCCTTGAGACACAATAAATATGGAACTCCACAATGCCATGGAGGCGAGGGAGGAAATCTCTGAAAAGACCATCTTTATTATGTTTTGTAGTGAAATTTGGAATTTCTCTGATATAGCCAATTAGGTAAAATCTCTCAATCACCACCCTAGATATAGGAAACTACATGATATTAAAAAAAAAGTATTTTTGCTGAATATGGCGTCTAGACATGGAACGTAAGAACATTTTTTCAGCCATAACCTTGACATTACTAGCTGTAGGGTAACATAGACACTTGTAACATAGACCCTTAATCCTACCGTAATACATTTCTTTTAGTAATGACATACAGTATTACTGTGCTATGTCTTAAGAAAGTGTGACCTGGGGACCTCTTGGTTCCAATTGGCAGAGAAGTGCATAAGGATTATAGGGATCCCCTGGCTCTGGTATCTACATAATAGTTTGTCCAAGTAAGGACTCTGCTGAGAGCCTCTCTCACACTGGTCCTCATAATCATTGAAAAATGTATGCACAGATAATGTGTATAGAGTTATGTATTGATACTGAAAACTATGTTCTTAAGGTCTGTGAGTTGGGGCTGGTTACCAGAAGATGATAAACAAGTGTATTTCATGCAGTGTGGTTGTAGCCAGGGGTGAAAGTAAAATTGAACTCTTACTGGTACAGGGTCTGGCTCTGTCTTCCCACTGCCCCCCTCTGAAGGGGCAGGGCCTCAGGCGGAAGGGGCAGGGCCTCAGGCGGAAGGGGCAGGGCTGGAGGTCAGTGTCCTCCAGCCAGCCCCTCTACGCTGCCTGGCCTGCACTGCCCGGGGCTCCAGTGGCGATTTAAATTGCCAGCACCGGGGCAGCTGCTCCTTTTGCCCCCTTGCCCCCCCTAGTCGGTGGCCCGGGGGTGGGGGGAAAAGGAGCAACGACATTAAAGCGCTTTAAAGTCAGCTGTATGGGCTGGTATCAGCGACCACTTTTTACCGGTACGCTCTACCAGCCTGTACTGCCTTACTTTCACCCCTGGTTGTAGCTGTGTTAGGCCCAGGATGTTGGAGAGAAAAGGTGGGTGAGATAATATCTTTTATTGGACCAGCGTCTGTTGGTGAAAGACTCACGCTTACACAGAGTATCCATTAAAAGATATTATCTGACCCAGCTTGTTTCTCTAATATCCTGGGACCAACATGGCTACAACAACACTGCATACAACAAAGGAAGATATCAAATTTTGTCATCGGAAATGGAAACTCTACAATATGAAGAAAAAGGAAGCAAAACCCAGCCCTGAAGAAGTGTTCTGTGTAAGCTCAAAAGCTTGCCTCTCTCATCAATAGAAGGTGCTCCAAAAAATGATATTTCACCCACCTTGTCTCTCTTTTTCTTTCAGGCAGGAGATGCTTATCTACCTGTTTGGCTACATGTAGACTGAGTATTATATATTTCACAATAATTGCCTATTTACAGTCTGAGCAAAATGCTAATCAAGCGTTTGCAAAGTCTCCAGGGGAGATTCTAGCCAGAAAAAAACAAGCAGCAGGTCTTGCCCTTTTACAAGTGAAAACAATATATTGTTGGAACTATATCTGGGGGTGCAGAGGTATATCCAGTTATCCTTCACTGCGGAGACAAATTGCCAGCTGGCTTGTCTTATGAACAGAGGATCACAGTCTGTCTGGCTGTTTAATGCTGGATGAGAGACATTGGGTGAGCTAAACTTTATGAAAGGGGAATGTCTTGTTAATTAAGTTTAGGCTCTAAGAAGCGTGTTATTTTATCTGTAACCATTTCTTTCCATTAATTCTACTTGCATTGTCTCAAATCTCTGTTAAATAAACTTATAGGTTTTACTGTAAACATATCTAAGTGCCATGTCCTGAGTGCAGCTATGATCTAAAGTGTAACTGGTAAGCTGGGAGGATTTGTTATTTTGGGAGCAGAGGAGATGGGGATTCTGTGAGTGTAGAGTGGATCATGTGCTGGGCACATCAGGGGATGCTTGGAGTGTACCTGTCATTAACCAGGAAAGACAGAGCAGGGTCTGTGGAGGCCTGGAAGGCAGTGCTTGTGTTTTCAGAGCCTGGTAGTGTTGAACTGACCCATAGCAGGCTCAGACAAGGGTCGCTCATAACTAAGGGCAAGTGATGGCAAGGTGCCTCACAACCCTGGGACTCCCGGGAAACATCTCTGCAGTAAATGAATTTGGGTAAATTAAAATCACATTCATTGCCTAGAGAATAATACTTTTGCCTTTCTGGAGAGTATAAAAATGAAAGCTGGGTCAAAATATAGACATGGGTGAGTGAGCTAACAGCAATGGAGTTGTGCTGTTTTGTACATTTTTTTTTGAGGATTTAGAAATTAATATATTTGAAGTGACAGTTTAAGTGCAGTTGTTTACATGACTTGAGTATTTCTGTGATGCAGTGAAGGACACATCAATGTATGAACTTGGATGTAAAGTTGAAAAGGTGCATTTTATTTTGATGTTCAGTGAAGAAAATATCTTAAACCATGAAATTTGGTTTCTAAACACACACAGTAAATCAGTTTGTTGTTGTGAGCTTGAGCCTGTTCCCTCTGCTATCTGAGGGAAGAAGACCAGGTCTTATATGGTCAGGGCTATGGTAAAGTTATCTGTTAGTATTAGGAAGTAAAATATAGCTATTAAATACTATTGGTTGTTTGAGGTCCTATCAGTGCAGTTTGCCTGAGGAAGGTGTGGTGGATGACAGCCTCTGCTTGGAAAGGCACTGAATGTCTGATGAGTAGAATCATAGAATCATAGAATATCAAGGTTGGAAGGGACCTCAGGAGGTCATCTAGTCCAACCCCCTGCTCAAAGCAGGACCAATCCCCAATTAAATCATCCCAGCCAGGGCTTTGTCAAGCCTGACCTTAAAAACTTCTAAGGAAGGAGATTCCATCACCTCCCTAGGTAACACATTCCAGTGTTTCACCACCCTCCTAGTGAAAAAGTTTTTCCTAATATCCAACCTAAATCTCCCCCACTACAACTTGAGACCATTACTCCTTGTTCTGTCATCTGCTACCACTGAGAACAGTCTAGAGCCATCCTCTTTGGAATCTCCTTTCAGGTAGTTGAAAGCAGCTATCAAATCCCCCCTCATTCTTCTCTTCCGTAGACTAAACATCCCCAGTTCCCTCAGCCTCTCCTCATAAGTCATGTGTCCCAGTCCCCTAATCATTTTTGTTGCCCTCCGCTGGACTCCTTCCAATATTTCCACATCCTTGTAGTGTGGGGCCCAAAACTGGACACAGTACTCCAGATGAGGCCTCACCAATGTCGAATAGAGGGGAACAATCACGTCCCTCGATCTGCTGGCAATGCCCCTACTTATACATCCCAAAATGCCATTGGCCTTCTTCACAACAAAGGCACACTGTTGACTCATATCCAGCTTCTCGTCCACTGTAACCCCTAGGTCCTTTTCTGCAGAACTGCTGCCGAGCCATTCGGTCCCTAGTCTGTAGCGGTGCATTGGATTCTTCCGTCCTAAGTGCAGGACTCTGCACTTGTCCTTGTTGAACCTCATCAGATTTCTTTTGGCCCAATCCTCTAATTTATCTAGGGCCCTCTGTATCCTATCCCTACCCTCCAGCGTATCTACTTCTCCTCCCAGTTTAGTGTCATCTGCAAACTTGCTGAGGGTGCAATCCACACCATCTTCCAGATCATTTATGAAGATATTGAACAAAACCAGCCCCAGGACTGACCCTTGGGGCACTCCACTTGATACTGGCTGCCAACTAGATATGGCGCCATTGATCACTACCCGTTGAGGAGAATTAATGTATGAAATACACAGTAAGAAAAATAAAACTATTAATTAACTATGGACTCACTTGTATTGACGAGCTCCAGGAAGTGCCTGGAGGGGAGTGCGAATGAGGAGAATGTAGGTGACGATGAGCAATAGTGAGGATTTGTCTGCAGCGAGAGAGAGAATAGAAATGAAATATTTTGGTGAGTAGCAGAGAGCCATGGGATATTTGTCAACCTAGAACAGTTTCCAAATAGGTATTTGGAAATTGATGAGTCATAGGAATTGAGGTTTAAATATCACCCACATTGTTTACTTACAGGTCTTTTAATCAGGTTTTTGAAGCTGTGTTTAAACTGGAAGAGGAATATTTTTGTGTAACAGAGCTAAGAGCGCCTTGCTAGAATAATTACATATGGATTGAAATGAGCTAAATTTGTATTGTCACTTAGTTTATCAATTGAATTATTTGATTTGTTCCTTATCTAACAGCCTCCTAATGTAATTAAGTGATGATTGTGAGCAAGGGTGGGTAATCAGTGTGAAAATTAGCTTTTTTGTTGAATTAATCATCTGTTTACTCTGCTTCCAATCCAGTTTTTAGCTATTATTTATACTCTATTTAAGAAGATTGCAACTCTTCAGCAAAACCACTGTCTTCAGTAAAACCACTGTCAGAAAGAGCAGCTTTTCAAACTGAAATATGTGTCATTTCTCATAGCAGTTGAATGTGCTGTCCCTACTTAGTTTTGGCTTGGAAAGGAAATCATTATATTCAGATAATACTTTTCCCAGCCAAAATTATGCACTCATATGGAAAAGATTGACTGTTTAACTCCAGTAAGATCCTGTAATTTATGCATTGAGAATTTTATAATAGAAGCCTACTGTAAGAAAAGGTGGTTTTCTTGGGGGATAAACACACTCTTGAGAAAACAGATGATCTAGTGGTATGAACAAAAACTAAAGTCCTAAATTCTAATCACAGTTCTGGCAGTGACTCACTTGAATGGTATTCTGGGCAAGTCATTTAACCTCTCCCTGGGCAGGGTCCCCATCTGTAAAACCTATCCCTCACAAGGCTGTTGTGTGGATTAGTTAACATAAGTGCTAATTTATTATTATTACCAAATTATCTGGGATTCACTAAATTAGATTGAGGTAAAGGAACTGGCTGCTGCCTGGACCTGAGTCACTGTGCAAATGATTCATTCTCTCCATGTTTCTCAATTCAGAAGATACTGCAGTCAGGCACTAGCCACACAATTTTGGCTTGTGTTAGAGCTCTAGTGAGGTTTCACCAAAGTTACATCTTCAGGAAACACAAGTTGGACATGGAAAATACCTACTTAGAGCTCATCCCTGCCCCTTCCCTCCACCACTCTGTGATTATAGTGTGCAGCTTTCCCTAGGGCTTGCTGCAGTCAAGTTTTAAATGACTCAGATGATGGCTACTGTTGCTTTCTTTGACAGACTATTCCACAGTTTAACACAAGGAAAAAGACTTGAGACACACTTCATGTGGGTGATTCCTATATTACATTCTGTCAATGGGAGTATAGCAGAGTAGTTTTTAAATCAGAAATAAGAGTGATCCTAAAATAGTCTTATTAACCAGATTGATACTTCATGCTTTAGAAGTAGCAATTCGGGCCCCCTGCCAAATAAAATGTAGATTTTTGTTTATTGATCAGTTAGAAAACATTGTTATTCTTCTAATCAGAGTTATTACAGAATGGTACATTTTTCCAGTAATGACTTAACAAAGAAGCCAATTGTGACAGGCAGAATACAGCAGATTCTAAAATTAATTTGAAGAGATCTAGGTTTGGGCTCATATATGAAGTAAACCTCTGGCTGTATTTAGTTGAAATGTTGAACTAGAAATCCTGCCCCGGATCCACAACACAATTTGACTGTTGTGGATGTAAGCACCAGATTTAGGCGCCATTGCAAACTATAAAATCCTGGTTTGACTGCCATCTACCATTGTAGGTATCAGAACTCACATGGCATCTATATTCTGCTGTAAAAATCCCCAAGGCATCTACATTTCTGCCTCTGGGCATGAGCACTTCTGCCTCACTCTAAAGCTGTCTGCATGCCTAAGCCCCCGTACAGGTGAAGCTAGACATTTCCCTGACTATCTCACCTGTGGGGCTAGATCCAGTAGGTCTCAATCTCTCCTGCTGAAGTGTTCCACTGTGGAGAAATTATTAAAGAAGCATTGGAGCAGGGGCACTGGACCCTAGTTCTCCCACCTTCCAGGTGGGTGCCCTGACCACTAGGCAATTGAGTCACAGGATGAGCATGAGCCACTGCCCTGTTTCCATGTAGCCTCAGCAGTTTTTCTGTTACTAACATTTTGGTTCCATTGAGAAAATACAGCTAATGCAAGCCTTTAATTCATATGATGTATGTTGATCAAACAGTGGTGAAGCACCATACCTAGAGATGCTATGTGTAGGACCATAGACTTTAGCTAGTGTTAATTCATTGTGCAATGGCAGGGAGCATGGGTATGTCTATACTTCAAGCTGGGACAGTAATTCCAGCTGGAGGAGACGGACTCGCCCTAGCACCAACAGAAAGGGCATGGTAAAAATGTGTAGTTGTTCCAGCATAGCAGCTGGAGGGGCTAACTGCTGAGACACCATGCCTATCACCTCAGCTGAGATTATTAATCCCTCTCACTGCTCACGCTGCTAAAGCTGCACTGTATGTTCAGTCCGAGCTAGTGAGAGTATGTCTCCTCCAGCTGGAATTACCCCCCAGCTCAGACTGCCGGTATGCGCTATACATGGGGAGAAAAAGGACTCTTGCCGCAGTCACCATGTAGCTGGTGACAGCTGATTCCCTGACTCTTCCAGAATGCTTTAAACTGAAAAGAAACACCCTTTTCTGTGCTCTCCAGAGCAAGCATAGTAAAGATGAAAGAGCTTTGGGCTTTGTAAAAACTTCATTATAAAACCTTAATTGGGGGCCAAATTTGACCTGACAGCATCTCTTGCAATGAACCCCTAGTATATCTAGTCCAGAACATATTTATTTTTTCCCCAGTGTGCTGGCATGTGTCCACATCTCTCCATGTGGTTTTGCAACTATAACCTCTATTTCATGTGAGGGAGCAGTTTCATATAGTATGCATCTGCTTATAGCTGTTGGCTTTGCAATTGCTGTTTAGTCATAATTCTTCTGCTTTGCTTTGGGTTTCTAAGTCTGAAAATTATTCCCTTTGACACGTCTCTCAGAGGCAGCTTTTCTCCAAGGGCTTGCTGTGAAGAGTTAAGTTTTGGCTGGAGATAGTTAAAGCTAAAGATATTCTTTTAGAAGTAAGGGAATTTTACATTCTTTTGCCATCTCTCTATTAGTGGATGGCACAGATGAGGTGCCCTGTAGTTGAGTCCATGAACTCTTAGACATTAGATGGCCATTCAAGGGCAAGATTAATAGCATGGCATAAAAAAGGCAAATCGATAAGTATTATAGGTCATGTAGTTTTTCTCACCATTACCATTCCTTTTTGTGGATTAGAAAAATTTCTTTGTTCTGCAGTGTTTAGATTATTGAAAGACATTACAAGCCTGCACTTGTTTAATTGCAGGTCATTAGGGAGTGATCTGGGTTCAACGAGCAAGCCTGAAGTTGAAAGCTGACTTCTTCCCCCTTTTCTCCCCACCCCTCCGCCCCCCGACAAAATTTATTATGTATGCTTGGAAACATTTGCAGTCTCTCGGTCTTCTAAGCACATATATCCTTTAACCCCTTGCCAAACTGAGTATCACATTGAAAAAGTGCACAGGAGTAAAGCCCTGTACTATATAAATCCACTAGTTCATGGCTAATCTCTCTCTCTCAATACTTCTTTTGAAATCAGTCCTCCTAAAAAGCCGTGCATTTAGCTCAAAAAAATTCTTCATATTGCTGTGAGCCAAAAGAGGACATTTTAAAAAAATCTGTCCTTTGGTTTTTGTGGATCTGTGTAGGCAATTCTGTCTAGGGACAGGGCCCTGGATCCACAAAGGGACTTAAGGATTGCAATACTCAATAGCTAACTTTTAGGTGACTTGAAAAATCACTGGAATCCACCAACCTTGAGTTAGATGTCTAGGCTCCCTATGCAATGCATGGGGAGAGAAAGGTACCCAAAAATGGGGCCCACAAAAGCCAGCACACTGGGTAGGGAGCTGCCTAAACTAGCCACTGGGCGATGCCAAGGAGAGGGCTGTGTCCTTGGCTCCAAACTCTGTGAAGGGGGTAGGGCTTATTTCTGCCTGTGATCCACAGCCCTGAACCCCTCTCCTGGAGTCAGGTGGTTGAGATGTCCAAGCCCTTGTGATAGAAAAAATGATATTAATAAACTTATTATAGCTTATTCTTTTGCCAGGTCATGATAAACCTTCCTGTGCCTTTACTGAAGCTTAAGAGCTATTTATCATCTTTCATACATATGCGGAAAAGTATCTCACATGCATACATTTTTGTTTAATTATATGAAATATTCAAGCTAACCAAGAGAATTCCAGAAGGCTTCTGCTTTATGTTACCCTAGGGACAAGCAGCTGTCAGGAAGATAACCCCTCCTTAGCCATAAAGTCATGTTTATTACTCCTAGGAGTTTTATACAAAATCAGAAGAGCTGCATTCTAAACCTTACCTTGCTTTAACTTTCTATGCCAATTTCACTTATACTACATTTTGAAAAAAGGATGTAAGCTTGGTTTCAACTGAGGTGTTGTACAGAATGTTTGATAGTTTTAGTAAGAGACTGCACCTGGTAAACATGATTTTGTCTAAAGGACTTCAAAGAAGTAGCACTGAAGATCCATATCAAACCATAAAACCTAAGGGTAAAGTGAGCCCTGCCCTCCCCCTCTTTGCAAAGAAAAGCCTCTCAGAAAAACATGTGTAGTTGGAAGTTTGTATATGAGAGATCCCCCTTTATCCTTAGAGTCTAGAGTCTGCTTCCATCCCTCAGGCAGCATCAACCTCTCTATTCTTATAGATTTGTATTTCTAGTATTTTTATTTTGGTAGTTCTGGCTCCAATGCTCCCCTCTACACCCTGAGATGTCCAGTGAGAAACCTCAGATGGCATTAATGCTGTTTCAGCTCCTTTAAAACTCATAGAATTGCTTCTGCAGTTGCTACTGTGCACCGCTGGCAGTTCCCCCTTCAGGAACAGAGGGAGTGAGGCTGCAGGATCTCTGCGCATCTTAGAAGACCCACTAGTTAGGAGGATTAGTTAGGACACACAGGAGAATTTGGCATTTAGTCAGGGGTGTGTTTTAAGATTCCCTTGGCTTTCCTCTGATTCTGCAGATAGCCTATGGAGTAGTGAAGCCTACCAAACAGCTGAGCTGGTGTTTATTCTGTGATTGTGTTGTGAATCTGACAGACAATCAATGTTCATATATTTATGCTTCTCTAAACTCGCACAAAAAGGCAGAATTTTTTTGTGTAGTAAACATCAAGCTGGAACTGAAAGCAACACTCCATAATTCCTTTGCCAGTGACATGTTTATGCAGCAGAGCAGTATCATAAAGGATGAGAAGTTTGTTCTCAAGACAGATTTTTCAACTTTACAGATGATTGAAATGGTCAGTAACTTACCCTGAGGCCTTTGAGAATGGAGGTATTGCTATGCTCTGAGACAGGTAGTCAAGCTGTTAAAACAAACATCTAGTTCACCTATGTGCACAGGATGAGTGGTAGCAGCCCACAAACTGTTCCCTGCGCTAATTCCAGTGATTGTCTGTCAGATTCAGGCTAGCAGCAGGGAATTTCTCAGCAGTTATTCCCTTAACAATCCCTACAGCAAGCAGAGAATATCATAGGTCCGGACTGCGCAAGTTACGGGGCAGCTACATAGAAAGTGCACCTCCTCTTCCATTTGCACAAGGATTAACACAATGGGTGGGACCTGGCTGAAGCCTCTGGGCAGTACTGAAATATACACTTGAAATGAGATACAGGGTAAAAATGTCAGGAGTGGGTAAGTGATTTGGGAACCTAAGTGCCATTTTCCAAAATTAACTTGGGCCCTTCTGACTTTTGAAAATGGCCCAACACCACTTTGAAGCAGATTTTCCAAGGCATGGAGGTGCCTAATGATGCAGGTAGGTGCCTAATGAAATTTTCAAAAGCACCTAAACAGATTCAGCACCTAACTGCCATTAAAATCAGTGACTTTCTATAGGAGTTAGTCACGTAACTCACTGTGGCACTTTTCTAAATCGCACTAAGCACTTAGCAGCTGTGATACACACAGCTGATTCAGGTGGCCCCTTGAACCAGCCAACAATGGTTCAAATCAAATCAGCAAGAAAAAAGCAGCATCTGTACACATAACAGAGTCAAAAGACCCTTAATCCTCAGGACATTCAGCTCTGTTTACCTCCCGTGCCTCTTCCAGGCAGTTACTAGTCTCTGGCAATCCAGTGTTAAGTCTTTAGTGCGACTCCAGATTTCCAGGGGTTTCACTGAGACCAGAATCAGGCATCTCTATCATAGATTCATAGATATTAAGGTCAGAAGGGACCATTATGATCATCTAGTCTGACCTCCTCCACAACACAGGCCACAGAATCTCACCCACCCACTACTGCGAAAAACCTCTCACCTATGTCTGAGCTATTGAAGTCCTCATATCTGTGATACTGACAAGAGGTACAGTGGCACTATTTGGCATTGTTGCACATCTTTTCCAGTTTATTTACATGCACAGGAGGAGGAGGAGGGATCTAAGCAGCAGCCCCATAATCTGTTCTCGTCTCTGGGATTAGCGTATACAGGTATTGGGGGTTTGGACAATCAGCAGGGAACTCTTCTGGAACTAGTTAGTCCTTTAAAAACAAGCTCCTTTTAAATTATATAAATGATTTTTAGTCAAACTAAAGCAGACATATTAACCACAGCTGTTTGAGCTGCATTCACTTCTATTGCGTCTCAAATTTCTAGAGTCAAACTGTAACTGCTCCGAGGAGAGAAACTGGTGACTTTTCTGAGCAGAATAGTGGAACAATGGAAGAGAAAAATTTGGTTTCTTTATCAGTGGCGTCAATCAAAATTTTGTCCCTGGTGATGCAGAGAGTCAGCCTCAAACCAAACCAAACCAAACATGCAAACATGTGATTGCAGAGCCACTGGCCATTATCTTTGAAAACTCATGGCGATCGGGGGAGGTCCCGGACGACTGGAAAAAGGCTAATGTAGTGCCCATCTTTAAAAAAGGGAAGAAGGAGGATCCTGGGAACTACAGACCAGTCAGCCTCACCTCAGTCCCCGGAAAAATCATGGAGCAGGTCCTCAAGGAATCAATTCTGAAGCACTTAGAGGAGAGGAAAGTGATCAGGAACAGTCAGCATGGATTCACCAAGGCCAAGTCATGCCTGACTAATCTAATTGTCTTCTATGACAAGATAACTGGCTCTGTGGATGAAGGGAAAGCAGTGGACGTGTTGTTCCTTGACTTTAGCAAAGCTTTTGACACGGTCTCCCACAGTATTCTTGCCAGCAAGTTAAAGAAGTATGGGCTGGATGAATGGACTATAAGGTGGATAGAAAGTTGGCTAGATTGTCGGGCTCAACGGGTAGTGATCAATGGCTCCATATCTAGTTGGCAGCCAGTATCAAGTGGAGTGCCCCAAGGGTTGGTCCTGGGGCCGGTTTTGTTCAATATCTTCATAAATGATCTGGAGGATGGTGTGGATTGCACCCTCAGCAAGTTTGCAGATGACACTAAACTGGGAGGAGAAGTAGATACGCTGGAGGGTAGGGATAGGATACAGAGGGCCCTAGACAAATTAGAGGATTGGGCCAAAAGAAATCTGATGAGGTTCAACAAGGACAAGTGCAGAGTCCTGCACTTAGGACTGAAGAATCCCATGCACCACTACAGACTAGGGACCGAATGGCTCGGCAGCAGTTCTGCAGAAAAGGACCAAGGGGTTACAGTGGATGAGAAGCTGGATATGAGTCAACAGCGTGCCCTTGTTGCGAAGAAGGCCAATGGCATTTTGGGATGTATAAGTAGGGGCATTGCCAGTAGATCGAGGGACGTGATTGTTCCCCTCTATTCAACACTGGTGAGGCCTCATCTGGAGTACTGTGTCCAGTTTTGGGCCCCACACTACAAGAAGGATGTGGAGAAATTGGAGAGAGTCCAGCGGAGGGCAACAAAAATGATTAGGGGACTGGAACACATGACTTATGAGGAGAGGCTGAGGGAACTGGGGATGTTTAGTCTATGGAAAAGAAGAATGAGGGGGGATTTGATAGCTGCTTTCAGCTACCTGAAAGGGAGTTCCAAAGAGGATGGCTCTAGACTGTTCTCAGTGGTAGCAGATGACAGAACAAGGAGTAATGGTCTCAAGTTGCAGTGGGGGAGATTTAGGTTGGATATTAGGAAAAACTTTTTCACTAGGAGGGTAGTGAAACACAGGAATGCGTTACCTAGGGAGGTGGTGGAATCTCCTTCCTTAGAAGTTTTTAAGGTCAGACTTGACAAAGCCCTGGCTGGGATGATTTAATTGAAGATTGGTCCTGCTTTGAGCAGGGGGTTGGACTAGATGACCTCCTGAGATCCCTTTCAACCCTGATATTCTATGAAGGTTCAGGGCTTAACAAAGAGAGCGAAGGAATGAGAATGCCTTTTATGTTCACTTCTAACATTGATTTTTAAATGTCCTAAAATGAAGAAAAAAGCAGTGAAATAAAGTTGTTCCCTACAAGTCTTTCTGGTAGGTGTATTGATAGAGAGAGATGAATGTAACTAACAATTTCTGCCACATACGTTGTCCCCTGCTAGGATGGGTTGGCTTTTTATTAGCTAAATTTGTCTGCCCCTTTTTTAAGGGAAAATATTTCTAAAAACAATGTGGACAGTTCCCTTTCTGAATAAGTGACTGTATATTGCATTTTGTGTAACCTTGGCATATAAGTAACATTCACTAGGTAGTGTTCTGCCGTGTAAACAACGGTATGCCAATAAATACTTCCTGAGCTGCTTTTCAATTTTTGGATGTGCTTGGGGAAATTTTACTAGTTCTCTCACATTTGCAAATGTTTTTTATTCAATATTGTATGAAAGTGTTTCAGCTTGTTCTTTACAGATAGTCTCCTGCACTGCAAAAACCATATTTGAATGAAAATTCCTTTTACTAAGCAGGCCGAGCAATTGGCAAACTTACCACTGCATGGGCAGGATCAGGCCTTAGAATGCAGGCGCTTCAGAGCAAGACTAGTATTTTCTAGGAAGTGTTTAGAACACTTGTGGATGCTGTGAAGTCACATGCAGAACTTGAGGCTGGCAACTGCGATAAATGAGACTGTAAATCTTAACATGCTCATGACTGAGAATTTGTAGTAGCGATCCTTCATGACGCCCATTACAGCAGTTTTTAAGTCAACCAGCAGTTATGTACTTGTTGCTGCTGTCCTTCTTGCCTTAGTGAGAACTCTCATGAAGAGTTTAAGAAAGTTGGAGTTTTCATTATACAAATCACAGCATAACCCAATTGTTAGCTGTCTTTTGTAGCTTAACATCTTAACGATGACCAAGATACATGGTGAAATGTAAAGGGGAAAGTTATTTAATCATAGAATATTTATGCAGTGTTTATGGTTAAATGAACGTTCCAAAAATCTGTCTGTCTGACAAAGAAGGTGAAGACTTGTTTTTTCCATTAAGAACACAACTGCTTTGAGATGGTGTACAGTAATTTTTGCCATTGGCTAATGCAGAAATGCTAGGTAGGACTGCCCTCCTGTGGCAATAGAATGCACAACCGTATTTGCTTATGACAAGTGAACAGGACTAAGCACAGGAGTAGTCAATAGGTGAACCACAGGCCACATCTGGACCGCCAGATGCTTTTGAATGGACCCCAAAATTGTTTTACTTCTTATTTTCTCTGGAGTCTGGACCTTGACAAAAATAATTGACTAGCCTGATTAGTATGTATACAAAACTATTAATAGATAAGGCCAGGGGGCCAATGTGATTATCAGTTCTGATCTGCATAACACAAGTAATTCCCCTGAATTAATTTGTTTCTGAACAGGTCTTCGAGAAAAAACATCCAATCTTGATTTTAAAATTGCTAGTGATGGAGAATCCAGTACAACATTTTTCAAGCATTAATTACCATCACCTTATTTCCAGCCTGAATTGGTCTAGCTTCAACTTCCAGTAGTTATGTCTTGTAATACCTTTGTCTTCTAGACTAAAGAACCCTTTATAAATTTTCTGTTCCCTATGTAGGTATTATAGATTGTGAACAAGTGATCGCTTAACTTTCTCTTTGTTAAGCTAAATACATTGAGCTCCTGGAGTTTCACTATAAGGAATATCTCTCTCTAATCATCCTCAGAACTCTTTTCTGAACCCCCTCCAATTTATCAACTTGTTTCTTCAATTGCGGACACCTCATTCCAGTAGCAGCTAAGTATACATAATTTAGTCTCCCTATTTCTTCTCAAAATATCCCGTTTATACATCTAAGGATCACATGAACCCTTTTGATGGCAGTGTTGCACTGGGAGCTCAAGTTCAGCTGAAGATCTGACCCAATGCATTTTCACTCATTTCTTTCCAGGATAGAGCCCCCCAGCATGTAAGTATGACTTATAGTCTGTATTTCTACATGTATAACTTTACATTTTGCTTTATTAAAATGCATATTGTTTGCTCACGCAAATTTACCATGTAATCCAGATTGCTCAGTATCAATGACCCATCCTGTTCATTATTTACACTCCCCCAAGCTTTGTATGATCTCCACATTATCACTGATGATTTTGGTTTTTTCCAGGTTGTTGATAAAAATATTAGACAGTGTAAGGCTAAGAACCAATTCTTGTGGGACCCTACTAGACACCCCCCCACCCCAAATGACGACGTCCCCATATACAATTGCATTTTGAGACCTATAAATTAAGAAGTTTTTAGTCCAGGTAATCCACCATGTTAAGAGCATTATTTAAGATTGCAAAGTCAAACACACACGTTTGGAAATGCCAGATTTATGGCTTTCTGTGCAATCTTAATTCTGCCTCGTCTACAGTGAATTAGGCAGGGGTTCTCTGGTAAATGTGATCATGTAATTAAAGATGATATCAGAATGTACACACAGGTTGCATGAGCAGCGGGAAATCTGACACTTCTTAACATTTGAGTGCTTGACTTTGGAACCCAAATAGTGTTAAGGTTTTTTTGTTTTTTTCAGGGGTGGTTATCTTTTTAAAAGAAAAAGCTTAAATATTCTTTTATGTGCAAGTGGCAATCCCCCATCAGATAGCAGCAGGGTCTGGACTCTGCACCTTCAACACCACAGCAGACTGCTACCACTTCAGATACACAACTAACTATGTTATAATACAAAAAATAATAGCTTGCAGAAGCTGTTATCCTAAAGAGGGATTGGATGCTAGGTGTGGTCAGCTGAAGGGGGTGGGGGAGGAGAGCCCAGCCTGGCTTGTTTGTCTTCCTCTCCTACCCCTGAAGTTAAAGATGTGCCTGCCCTCTGTGTAGGGTCCTACCAAATTCACAGCCATGAAAAAACACATCACGGCCTATGAAAGCTGGTTTCCCCCTGTGAAATCTTTTTTTGTGTGTTTTTACCCTATACAGATTTCACAGGGGAGACCAGCGTTTCTCAAATTGGGGATCCTGACCCAAAAGCAAGGTTATTTTAGGGGGAGGGGAGTCACAATATTGTCACCCTTCAGAGCTGGGTTGTTGGAGAATGGCAGTTGTTTGACACCCAGCTCTGAAGGGGGCACGCAGCAGCACAGAAGTAAGGATAGCAGTACTGCAACTCCCCTTACAATAATCTTGCAACCCCCCTACAAATTACAATACCATGAAATTTCAGATTTAAATAGCTGAAATCATGAAATTTATTATTTTTAAAATCCTATGACCATGAAATTGACCAAAATGGACCGTGAATTTAGTAGGGCCCTACCTATGAGATATACAGGGGAGGTGGATGGGGTCAGAAGACTGCACGATTGGGATCAGGGGGTATTCGGTGGAGGGAGCCTATCATTGTCCCTGCCCCGTTAGGATTCCCAGAGCGGGCATGGATACTGGGGCCCTGTGCCAAGTCCAAGGGAAACACAGCCTGCATTTTTTCCCCTTCCACTTCCCCACTATAGCTACTCTGGCAGCTCAGAGTCCAGCCCAGCTGCATAAACCCAGCTTTAGAATGTTTGTGATTAGTTATTTTGGCACAGTGCCAAAACTTCCCTGACAAATTCAAGTGAGAGAGGGGTTAATTTCTCTCCCAGCAAAAGCTGATTTTAATTGGTGGTACAACTTGTGGCCAGTCAAGCCCTAAATGTAGGGGTTGCCAGCAGCTTGCCCTTAAGTATTTTCTGGCTTCATGCTGCATCATTCCATCTGAAAAGACTGGAGGCTTTGCCATAGCTTCAAATAACCTGGGTTGTTTTTTTTTTTACTGAATTGAATAGGACATAGGATACCCCTCATTTCATAGTAAATTAAATTTTAGTCACTATTTTAAAAGTCATAGTGTACTGCAGAATTTAGTATTTAAAATGCATAATAGAAGTTACAAGAGAGAAGCTGGAGGTTTTGGGTACTGAGCACCCACGGAAGATGTAAAATGCAATTTATTCTTGCACCGTTGGATGTTACTATCAACATTAAATATTGCACTACTGGTTATTTTAAAGTTGACATTATTTGGTTTCAAAATAGACACTCTCAGATGAATGGGGCAGTTCACACATCTCAGAGCTATTACTTCAGGTTGCCTCCAGACTTCAGAAAATATCATTGCATTAAGTCTTACACTTGATCTACATTTGGAAAGGTTTTCATTACAACTGTAAAGGCCAAAAGCAATTTTATAATTGAAAGTTAGAGGTGATCATCTGCAAATTCAACAGGCACCATATAACAGCATACACAGTGCACTGATTTCATCAATGGAAGTTCACAAATGTCTCTATTCCCAGATAGTGAAGGGGGGAAAAAATAGAAAAAATGTGGTCTCTTTTTCAATTATTAGAGATTTACTAAACTATCTTAAAATGGCAGTAGAGAAAAAATTTGCCTTATAAAGTCTATTTTGCAAAATGGGTGATCATAACTGTCTGTTGGTAGTCCCAGGGCTATCTTAGAGTCATAGCGTTTAAGGCCAGAAGAAACAACCAGATCATCTAATCTGACTTCCTATATATCACAGACCACTAAACACCACCCAGCCACTGCCACATCAAGCCCATGTACTATAATCCTGAGGAGAATTAATTAGTATGTGCCACAGGGAGAGGATAGGTGGGAGTGAGGTACACCAATGCCTGAGTCCTCTGCAATGTCAGGGAAATGATTAAATGAGATATACCCAGATGATCCTAGGAAGTGATCTGTACCCTATGTTGCAAAGGAAGGTGGGTGGGGGAAATCCAAGGTGACTGCCAATTCTTTCCTGACCCTGAATTTATAAGCAAGACCCACCTGCCAAGTAGCTGAGGACCAGCTCACTGCATCTATTGTCATCTCTCCAGCTATGGCCATCTTTGATGCTCCAGAGAAAGGGACAAAACCCAGAAAACATTGGGGGAATACTACAGATCAGAAACTTCCTGATAAGCAGCCTCCTGACTTTCTTGTACAAAAATACATTGATGAGTTTTCTGATCCCGTTTATACTTAGAAGCATCTTTTGGATAGGTTTTAGGACCCCCTTGTCTAATATGCTCAGGTCCACCCTTCCTAGTGATGCCAACCGTTCCAGATTGGCTGAAAGTCTCCCAGACTCGATCTCCTGGTGGCTACTGAAACCAATTGGGGTGATTTTAATAGGCCGCTAAAAGTCCGGTCAGCGGTGCAGCAGGGATAAGGCAGACTCCCTACCTGCCCTGGCTCTGCATGTCTCCCAGAAACAGCCAGCACATCCCTTTGGCTCGCAGCTGGTCTCTGCACATTGTTCCCACCTCAAACGCCAACTCCACAGCTCCCATTGTCCAGGAACCATAGCCAATGGGGGTGGTGCCTGCAGGCACAGGTAGCACACAAAACTGCCCGAGCCTAGGAGCCCAACATGCCAGTCGCTTCCGGGAACCGCCCAGCTGGAGCCCACACTCCTCACACCCCAAACCCCTGCCTAAGCCCACTCTCGCATCCCAACCCCCTTCCTGCACCCAAATTCCCTCCCAGAGCCCACACCCCCTCCTGCACTCCAACCCCCTGCCTCAGCCCAGTGAAAGTGGGGGACAGCAAGCAATAGAGGCAGGGGGGGATGCAGTGAGTGGAGGCAGGGCCTAGGAGAAGGGACAGGGCAAGGGTGTTAGGGTTGCAAACTATCTAATCGCCCAAACCCTTCCGTATTTGTGTGCACATTTGCCTGCTCCTTGCTGTTCATTTTCACTTTCAGTTCTGCTCTGGCTTCTGCTGTTAGTGGTACACACCATCTGTGGAGCTTATCGGAGGGCATGCATCAGACAAAAAATGAAACTAATATACCCAAATTGCTGTCAAATGCACAATGTACAGAAACTAAAATGTTTAACAGTACTATGCTCAGACTCTGTTTGTCAGATGGGGAACATCCTTTCTGAATAGAGTAACTGGGCACTATACAATACAACAAAACAAGACATTCAGTGGAAAACAAGTAACCACTAATTAAAAAAAAAGTCAGTTTGAGATCTTTCAGGAGAAATTTGAGTAGTTTATTTTGCCCAATCAGAGCCCTTCAGCATAATGAGACATTCATATACACATATGAACATTTTTCTGAAACATTAATGTATAATACATTTTCCATTTAAAATACCAGCTGCACAGGTATTTTTTATTTACAAAAATATTCCATACTTAATTTTAACTGTTCTGTTATGATGACAGTTTAATTCAAGTACGAGTAAAATAACTCTACACAATCTAACATTTGTGTTTGTAACAGTACAATTTGCAGTTCATATGAAACTATATTTGTAGACAGATGGATTTGCAACCCTATCTAAAATGCATTTCCCAGTAATAACCCTCAAGACCTAGGGGGGCTCAGCAAGACTTAACTGAAAAATAAATTGCAATGAACAAAAAACCAAACCAAAATAAAATAAAACCACCATACACATGTACAAAGATATACATAAAGCAAGAACTGTACCACAAGCATGCGTACCCAAAAAGTGGGCAATATTAGAAAAATTTACTGATGTTTTCCATTTTTCCATTGTGCTGGTACAATGAAGCAGTAGCATGTTTCTTCTAGTTCTAACCACTGAACCATAATGGAGCTCAGGTCTGCAGTAACGTACTACTGTTTATTTACATTTTAAAAAGGGAATACTTAAAATATGTTCTCCCCTCTTGCCTTGCCTGTTGCTGAATATTATTGGTACTTCATATAAGACTCCTTAAACTTAGTTTGTTTAAAACATGTAATGTCTATGAATCAGTCTTGACTGGTAATATATAACAAGTATTAATAAAAGGCATGCAACTGTCAAAAGAAATGACTACAGTTGCATAACAAAATTAAAATAGTTTTTGATGTGTTTTAACTTGAAAAATTAGAAGTAATACTGACTTAGTCACATCTTGTATTTGATTATTTTCTGATTACATCTCTACCTTTAACTGCTATCTGGATCTCTAGGCCTGGAATTCATCAGTCTTTTCTGAAGTGTAAAACATTCCAGAAATACACTGCTATCTTGAAACACTATAACCAAATATAAAGTTTACAGTACATTTATACAAGACACATGATGATTAGAAATGGGCATAATTTAAACAGCTTTGCTTTTAAATGTAAGTTAAACTGTCAGAATGGAAATAGTTAAATCAGTTACTTCAGCTGATCCACATATATTTTTCACTTTAACTTCACCCCCTCACCCTCCCAACAGTTAATTTCTGTCTACAAAGTATTTGAAATTTTTGCAGTGACAGCAAAGTCATTAAAATCCACAGGAAAAGATTCACAGAAGACTATATAGGAAACTGGTTAGAATGAGGAAAAAGTGCAATTGAGAAATTACTCTGAAAAGGAAGGCAATCATTGCACACAATTCCAACAACATACATCAACACAGCACTGCAATTGCAATCCAATTTCCACCCAGGTAAATCAAACCATGAATAGAAAGATGAGGGCACTTCAGACACAGACAATATGCTTTTTAAAACATATTCTGAAAACAAATATTGATCAGCAGGTACAAAACTGATGAAGAACCAAAATTAGTGAACTACAAAAGGAAAACTTTAATTGACAAAAATACATAAAACTCCCTTATATTTGGAAATTTATTAGAAAAGCTGAAAAAAATACCTGAAAATCTAGTTGTTTTATTTTATTTTGTTTATCTTAAAACAAAAAAGTTATGGTAAACATCCAACAGCAATCTGCAGCTATTGAGAGAGGTTTTACAATTAGATTTTGTTTTTTTGAAAGTACTGCTTTCCCTTCCCTTTATTTTGGAATGTTCCAAAAGGGAGGTTATAGTAAGGATGATTCATTTCTGCAGAATATTTCTGAAGAAAAAAAATGGGCTTTTTTTTGTTTAGTAATTGTATCTCTATATGAGATATGAATGCATTTCTTATTATAAGCTTAAAACATAACTTTTTGTATGGATAATATACATACTTTTTAAGTACTTTGACTTAAATTTTAACACATTTTTTTAAATTAAAGGTAAAAGTGTACATATATAAAAAATTTTTTAAAACTAAAAGCATTTTATAACCGTATGTATAAATATAACAGATTGCCACTGTATGATCTTGAAACCAATCTGAAAGTGTTGTAGTTATTTAAAAACCACAGATGCTGACACAGGGTAAGTGCCTTTATTAGACTCTATATTGTATATATTTATATACACAATGTTTGCTGATTAAAAAAAGCACATTTTCTAAACTATATTCTAAACTGTAATTATCAGCTGTGAAGACTAGTCTGTTCTAAGCACTGTGTCTTGTATGAGAGTGTTTTTATACAAATAATGAATCAGAACTACAGAAATATGGAAAGTAAAATTGAGGAATAAAATACCAAGCTTTTAAAGTGCAGGAAATAATTTCAAGTTTAAAGTTCAGGTCAGATCAGTGCTATTTATTAAGCCAGGGAAAAAAATTCACTGCCAAAAAAAGTCACCTTTGGATATAGCTTTCTAATGTAATTGTCATGCAAGGAGTACCTCAAGCAAAACATAAGTATAAAAACAGACAAGGAATAGAGTTGTAAATTAATGTAATACTTTCTAACTGATCATTTTCCAAAGAACAAATCTCTCTTGAGATGTGGGTGGTGTAACAGTTTCAGACTTATTTGGAATATGCTTATGTTTATACATAATAACATTCAGAACAAATTACAATTTTGCAGGATTTCTAAACTCAAGCAATGCTTCTTCAATTTAAGATAATTAAATTAAGTGTGACACACAACATTTAACATAAGTAGCAGCAGTTTCTTGCACTTCCATAAGAAAAAAAAGAGAGAGAGAGAGAGAGAAAAGTGTAATAGTTCAGTTGTATTCTGATATTTTTCCAAACACAGAAAAAAAAAAGTTTCAAAGGACTGAAAAGCTAATCAACAGGATAAAAGGATGTTTCCCTTCTCCGTTTGAAATGTGGGTTCACTGTATAAAATTTGTCAAATAATAGGAAATAAAATGCCACGTAGCTTCTGCATAACAAACTTCCTTCCAAGGAAAAACACTGACAGGCAACATTTTAGATTGAAAAGCAATTAAAATTGGCTATGTAGTCCCTATAATTGACTAAAGAGCCATTGTGTGTTCATTTTGTAAGCAACGATCATTTCACTAATTTTTGAAACTAAGTTATATACTATGACCCATGAGAAACAGAAACAATGCTAAGGAAAATATGAGACTGTTCAGTGCCTAAGAAACAGACATCTTCCCTGTTCCAATATATGCTCTCTTATTCCTTCCTATCTTGCTTTGCTTGCTGATGGCTGTCAAATGCTTCTTTCTGGGAAGACTAAGCAAGACTTCCCTCTTAATCCGATGGGAGCTTCCATGGATATGACATCATGACTTGTTGATAAGCACTGCTAAGAATCTCTCTCCCAAAGACTGATCAGAGTAGCTTCTTGAATAGATTCCTGTTGCCCTGAAATGCAGTTCCATTGGGGAAAGTAACAGAACTAATTTGAATTTAAGGGTGAGGGAAAAATTAAACAACCACTTCAGAATTTCTTTTTAAATTGATCTCATGTAAGTTTATCTGGTTTTCTGCTGCTGGATTGCAAGCAAACACAAGATTAATGTATATTGAATACACAGTAGGCAAACTGACTGCAAAACTGAAATAGGTAACATACAGAAGAGATGAAACAGATGTGTGGTCAAAATAGCTGGAGCTAATATAACCCTTATCTATAACTTCTTGTTAGCATTTTCATGTCCATATCAGTAACTTCTTTCTTTTGTGCATCACTTTTTTTCCTAACAAAAATTTAAATATATAGTCAGACTTGTTATTGTGTGTGATATAGCACAGAATGGCAGGATGTGTGGTACACCCTCAAGTACTGATAAACCAAAAGGCAGTCAGTGAATTCCATTAACAACTTCCTCACCCCCAAATAAAATTAAGTTATTTCACCAGTTTGTATAGAAAATTCTGAACACATTTTCTCAGACAAAACTTATAATTTTTTGAACTGTATTAAGAATCATTAACACTTCATATCTTGCATCTCTCAAATAATAAGTTTACCGTAAGCTTATATACCCATAACAGCATTTTTCAATTAGATGTAAGCATAACAAATTTTGCCCTGGGAATTCCTGAAGAGGAGTGCATGACAAACGTGTAGAGCTACGGTGCTAGAAGGAGTTTATCTTAATGATTCAATATGGGAAACTTTTCAGAAAACTTCTCCACTGTTATTCTCTAACTATTCCCCCTTGCAAAACGCAATTAGTCACTATTTCCAATTTGAGATTAAAATAATGAAATCACGCAGTTTTTACAATGCAAACATTTTCTTCTCAGGGATGTGTCTTTCTTTCTAACTGTTCATCCCTACAGTTATGGCTTTGGTGCAGCAGTCATACACTAACCCAATATGCTGCTTTGATTTAGCACAATGCTTACTTTTTTTCCTGCCCAAATTTGAAGTGTGGTCCTCCATTTTGTGAAATACTGAGAACCTCTTTATTGTTCATTTTCAGTATCATATCCATTTACTGAAAACACAGTTTTGCAGACTAACTCCAATCTTTAAGTAGGTCTTGAATGTTTGAAGCTACTAAGATACAGACTTGTACAGTAGCTCTACGAACAGGATTTAAGAAATAAACTAAAAGACTTATAGCTACTTAACATTAGATGCTTGCCCTTATCCTTGAAACAGCATCTTCACTGAGTTTAAAACTGTTTCAAACCTGAGTCCAAGGTTATTTGATTTGGTAATAAAGAACAAAAGGGGGATATAAGTTAGCTACAGTTTTTGCTTAGAACCATCTCAACAATTTTAATTAAATAGCTGTAAAAAGATATTCTGTTAAACATTTATAAAAATTCACAGGATGAATGAAACTGATAGCCAACACCAAAATTTTACAAACTGAACCAATAATTGGTTGATTGGTTTTTTGTGTGGGGGAGGAGGGGAGCGGGAAAGATTTAGCTGAATGAAAGAAGATACATAAAAGACACTGAAATATTCTTCTCACCACAATGGAGATGTTTTCACTTTTCACTTCGCACAGCCTTAACACAAATGAAAACTCTCAGCATGATACGTAATTCAGTCATATTATTCACTTGAGTTTTTTTTAATGCAAAAATGTTTTATCCTTTTGTTTTGCACTTGACAAAGTATGATGTGAATACAAGAATACTACATCAGGGGTCCAAGAAGAGACTATGAACAGGTCAACTGAATCTATACATTTTCAATATGGAACTTTCAGACTTCCAGCTTGTCTGATCAAAGAGATGGTAGCAAACAGAGTATAACTCTTCTTCAGTAGTAATGGAAGGGAGGGTAGATGAAAGTCAGCTATTTATACTTCAATAAGACAAACAACTTTATTCCAGCTCTTGGACCCCTGATTTATTGCCTCTCCTCACAGGAGGGTGAAACACTGGCAGCAGTTACAACAACACGGAAACTTTTCGCATATGACATATTAACACAGGATTGATCCTGCATTGCCACTGCCCATCTTGCATCTTTTCCCCTTTGCCTCTCTTCTCCAAGTGTCCTGTGTCACCTCTGTTCCCAAGTGCTGAGTAAACCCACAGCTATGACAAACACTCAAGTTTTTGTGTGTGTCTGTTTTAAATATAATGCTCCTCAGTTAAAGCCATATGACTGAGGTAAAACTGTGTATGATTTGTGCTAGGAAACAACACTATCCAACAGACAGTGAATACTCCTCCAACTCCAGTGGTCCTGCAGAAATTAATTAAAAGAAAAAAAGGACATTTTCCCTCCTCAAGATAAAGTTAAATTGATCTATTTGGATGTAGGTTGTCAGAACTGGTACCACTTCTTATCTTTGTACTTCATCATCATCTAAAAATAAATGAAAAGGTAAAGATATAAATACAATTAACATTTCCACACAGTGCCATAGACATGCAGAGATACAATCACATAAAAGACAATCAGTTCTTTATTTTTCATTATCTCACAAAGTTTTTCACATTGTGATGAATTTCTTCAACAGTAATATCAGCAGATTCCATCACAAATCTGCTAAGCGTGAATCTGCTGCTGCCTTTCTGGCTCCTGATTGTGAGGGTGAAAGTTCAGTGGCAGGTAGCAGGACAGGAAGAGATCTGGAGGGCCCGCAATGAGGGTCTCTGTTCCTGGTGGCTGCTCTGAATGATCAAACTGGGATTTCTGCAATTGTTTGTAGAAACAATACGGTTGGTCTATCTGCATTTAAGTTCCTCAGGGCTCGTGTGCATAGTGTAAATAGAACATGTACATAATGTAAATAAAGTAGAGTAAAGATACCCAACTCCATGACATGAATTCCTTTAACAATGGAAACTAACCTGCAGTATCCACCATGACACATGCCAGATAGGCACAGTCCAGCTCTGTAAAAAATTCTTATATGGTGAGGCTGGTTACTTCAATGGCAGACATTGTCAGCTTAACCATTAGGGGAAAATGTGATGCTCCATAGGAAGACAAAGGAAGTGTTAAGTATTAATCATATTGATTCCTATTTCTTGCAGATCTTTTCTCTTTTTCAGTGAATATAAAGTTAATTGCACATCTCATACAACTCTGATATAGCACCATGTTGATGCACTAAAAGGACTCACCTCATGAGCATGTTTAGAGAAAGAATCAGCACTACTTAGCATAGCAGCTGTTCTTTCGTCCAATTCTCCTAGTTTCTGCCCTCTTTCGTCTAGTGCAATCCTGGCTCGTGCCAGTTCACCAATTACTCCAGATGCTGATCCTTTAACACCTTCAATACCACCAGGCCCTGGGATATGCTGAGCAAGACTTCTTGATGCCTTTCCAGATGCTGATTCTCCAACTACATATATTCAAGGAACAAGATACCCAAAACGGAAAAATAAGGCTTCCTATAAACTGATTAGTGGTAACATTAGACACTGTTTAACTCCAACTTCAAAGCAGAAAAAATTAGGAATTTAACTCAAAATTATCATCCATTTAAGCATTCTGTTTGACTAAAACAAAAAACAAATACTACTGTTTAAATAATATTATTACCCTCACATCATATGCTACTGTAAAATTAGTACTTTTTTCCATTAGTCAAAGGAGGGCCAAATTATTTTTTCACTTAGGACACCAAATACCTAATGGCAGACCTGATTAAAAATCATATTGATTATTTTATGTGTGTCAGGTCATTTCATCAGAGAAAAAAAATTTTTTTTTATAATAATCTATTTAAGTCTTAGCTTAAGAAAACAAAATAATATCAAAATAAAAGATATCAAAAAGAAAAAAATTACTCGTAATTTCTGGAGCATTATTTTTTTAAATTTCCATTTCAATTTATTCTTACTGCGATCAGAATATGCACATTTCTGGTTGAAAGGGTTGTTGCAATATCTTGAGATTTTCTGATCAGATTTTATATTTCCATACAGAATGGTTCTCATTCCATTTAACAATATAGAATTATATTACTGACTGCTTAAAAAAAGAATGGCATCAATGAATTGTTTCATTTACATTACAACTGGAACCTGTAGTGAGGCCTATAGTTAAAAACTACCATTCTGAAGACATTTTAAGATACTTCTATAACTTTGTCAAACTTTTAGGTTTCATGCAGAAATGTGGTTGTTTTAGGTGGTGGTGGTTTCTCCCTGCCCCCCAGAGTCACTGCTTCCCAGGATAAAATTACCTGTTTTGTAAATATGGTCTACATTCTTTGTTTTTAGATTTATAACTTTATATTTAGCCATATTAAAATGTGATCCAGATCTTTCTGTATTACTGGCCTGCGTGCTTCATTATTTACCACTTCCCTTCTATATTTGAGTAATCAGTACAATGGGTGGATGGTGCTCAGTGAATCAGGTATGAGGCCACATATGAATGGTGATGATTAATATAATTATGTATCAGCTGTTGTACTTATTGCACCATCCAACCCCTGCATAAATGAGGCAGAAGATTCACTGGAAAATAATATGTGATCTTGTACTTAAGGATTTCATTATATTGCATATAAATATGCGAGTTATGTTTGCAGAGGAAATCTTATTTCCCGATTTCTGAGTGCTTCTCTTTAAAACATTAATCTTCTTTTAATGAACAATTGTACAGAATATTTAAATACATTCTGCATGGTTCACCACTTTCCTCATGTGGAAATACTTTTCAGAATAAAAGAAATGAACTTACAGAGTTCTTCTCTGTCGAGTGACTGTGCACCACCTCCAAACAGGCCTTTAAAGAAGCCCCTGTTTGGGGCTTCTGGTGTTTCTACTGGAGTGAAGAGCTCACCCAACATTTCCTTTGTAATGAAAAAAAAATTATTGCTAGAAACAACATATTTCCTTTTTAAAGACTCTTATAAAAACATAAGACTACTGTAGTCCATTTTCACTTTAACCATCTACCTTCCGGGTTTGCAATTTCATAATGCAATGTATTCACACTAGGAGAGAACTTTGCAGCAGATATTCAGAAGAATTTTATCTTCTATGTTTGGCAATATGCCTGAATAGAAGTCAAGAACAGATCAGGAAACTCTTCAAAGTCATCTGCTATCTAATAGTTTGAGCTTGTAATACAAGAGTACTTGAAAATAAATATTTAAGAATAGCAATGTCTTCCCTCAACTAAAAATTGGGCAACACTAACTCTTTTCCTGCTGAAACTACATTTACCACATTTCTACATGTCCAGTTTATGTCCATACTTTATATGTAGTTCATGTTATCTTGCCTAATTTTTAAATATTGCTTAATTTCAAGACATCAAGTCATTTCCATCGCTTCTGATACACAAGTCTGTGGCTATCTAATATTTCATTGTGGCACCATGTCTTCATTATATAACGAGCTGCCTTTATGTTTTTTTCTGATTTCTAATATGCAGAACACACAAATTCAAGAACATGTAAGTCAGGTCCAATTAAAACAAACACTCAGCTCCTTTTCTTCTGACTTATAGCTGTGGCTGAAAAGCTGTCTTAGTTCTGGAATTTTTAAAATGAGATAACATTAGGATGGACAGCGACTGGATACTCATGGATTCACTTTTTAGAATTCTAGGGTGAAATCCTGGCCCCACTGAAGTTAATGACTTCACTAAGGCCAAGATTTCACCCCTATTGTGTTACTTGAAAACTCCTGCAAAATGTTATCCTTTCAAGGACATTTTTTTCATTTGTTTCTCTGTTTCACCCAGATGGCTCATTAGCATGGAAAAGAACTAATCCAACAGTATGGGAGCAATAGTTCTCATGAACTTAACTCTAAAATAGATACATATGTAATAGTATAAGAAGATGTACAGTGCACACATTCCTGATGGTTGTCAGAGGATAGAATTCCTGTTTCTATCCCAGAATTTCTGTTTCTACAGTGATATTAAAATTTGCACTTCATGGAATAAAGATACATGAAAACACCCTTACCTTTGACTGAAGTTCTGAGATACTGGGTCCTTTCTAGATCCACACTCTTTGGTCCCATCCCTTTTGTGGGAAGCAGACATAATGGTGGAATTTTCAGGAACACTTGGTGCTCCTTAACTATTCTCCCATTGAAATTAGCAGTGAAACTTCCACTAAGTTCAATAGGAGCAAAGTCAGGACAATGCGGACTGCTTTTGAAAATCTTACCCAAGATGCTTACATGATATTCAAGGCAGCCAACACACATACACACACACACTGAAGTGTACACAGTATGCAACACATCCTGGTATTTAATGGTCAGTTCCATTTTTATCTAAATTATTCTTAGGAGAGTTATAAAGCCAGAACAGATGACTAAGTGGACTAAAAATCAGGCTTTGTATGCTTACATGCTTCCAACTATGCACTGATGTTGAAGATTTTCCAAAAAAGGATAATGCCCTAATTCTGCAACATGTTGCTTGTTGCACGTGCATCCTCCACAGTTCTAACATTGCGGGAATTCTTCCCCATCCGAAACTGGCACTTGTGGAGTCCCTTTATGCTGCTCTGGACCTTTTATTTGTCATATGGGGCCAAAAAAGAGATAAGAATCTCATGCTTCATCTCTGAAATTCCCACAACATAATGCGTCAATCAAAATGCCTTGAGTATGTGCTCTCTGCTTCTGGCAGCATGCATCTTTGATTACTACCATTTTGACTGAAGGAATTTTGAAGTCCTTAACTGCAAGAATGATCAAGGAAGTTTAACATGGAACATGACTGACCAAAAAAAGGAAAAGACTGCCCCACAGATGTACACAAGATGTTTCAGCACCATTTGGCAGAAAGGGAACTGAAGCACCACAGATCATGATGTGTTATATATACTGTAAAGCCCTCCAGTGCACCATAGCTTCTTTAGCAGGGGTTTTAATCTACCATGTGATTATCAAGAATTAAGATCTGGGACCTGTAGAGGATACCTACTTATGAAGAAACAACAGTATTAACACTCTAATCTTTACCTGTAGGTTTTCACAAGTTTCTTGACTGTATGTGATTCTCTGGATTTCTGTAGGTGAGACAAGATACAACGCCTGTCCATTGTTGGTGAAGCAGAATGTTCTGGCTATCCGCATGTTGGTAAGTGGCAGGTAATATACATCCAACAATGGCCTTAAACTTGGCAAACTTGAGAAGAGAATTAAAAGATAATTTAAGTTAAGGAAGACTACCTTTATTTTTATTGTTCAGTTTCTCAACTTATATTTACAAACTATAGTATACTCTTCTTCCTCTTATCCTTTGTAATCGCATTACTAACAGTACTGCAGTAGACTGGTCTCAAGCAAGCATAATTCAGTGGGGGCATGAAACCTCAGTGATGACAAACAACATGTAGTGAACGAGGTAGCTCCTTGATTTTAGACCTAAAAACCCACCCGGGTAGTAGAAAAGTCTATCGCCTAAAATTTAAAGTAGGATTGAACAATTAATTTCTAGCACAAAATTTTACTGCCCTTTCATATTAGTACACACACACACACACACACACTTTTAAACCTACACTATAAAATCAAGATAGATTACCTCTTCCAGAAGTGATCTGAGTTTCACTAGAAGATACTTTATTTCATTGTGTACTTTTTTTTATAGCATCTATTCTATTCATAGGGAAATGGGCATGGAAAGTACTCAAGAAGAAAAAGATTTCTACCATTTTGGTGTGAACTAGTCTCCCTTTTTCCCTAATTTGGTTGCATTTTAAGAGGAAACAAAGCTTACCTACCTTGTACTTTTTTTTTAAATATATAACCTTGCAGGATTCTCAATTCTTGGCCGCACTAGAACAAGTTAGGCTGAACTCTCCAAAGGCAGCAATAGTGGGCTAGACCATAAACCATGCCCCGTACTGGTGATGACATACAATCTCTGGGCTGTAAACATCATCCTTGGAACTCTTCAGTTAGCTTCTTATGTTATTGGGAAGCATTGCTTTCCTACACCCCCACCCCCTGAAATAAGTTAGCTAATCATAAATAAAATGACTGAAAAGATTAATTACTCAATGCAAACAAAGACAGACCACCATCTTAAAGTTCCCTTAGGAACTTGGGTGAGAGAGCAAAAGTCATGCAAAAGGTTATCTTCAGAACTGAAGAATTACATGCCAAGTAGTTTCCTCCTACTCTAAAAATACCAGCTGTGTAGGATTCTAACTCCTGGAGATTTAAAAAATGTAAAGGCAAAAATGAAACAAACAAGCAGCAAAGAAAAAGGGTAATAGCAACAAAATATACAAGAAGATTTTTTCTTCACATGAGGTATCTCTTCAAAATATCAAGCCTGATAGCCTGTAGAAAACAAAATTTCAAATGCATAGCCAACTAAAGGGACATCTCTTAAGAAACATATCAAGGAGATGGAGAGTTTCAGCTGCCCTGCTTCAGAAATAGGTTCTGCAGGAGAGAGACCAAAGCAGGATTCCTCCGTAGGGGCTGAATTCAAGCAGCATTGCTTTGTAAATATGTGGTGCAGGGACGAAGTGGCTGACCTGCATGTATCTGAAATAGAAATAACTGAAGACAGAGAGGAAGTTGCTCTAAGGTTGATTGAGCCAACACATTTTTCCAGCTTCAAGCTAGGTCAATCACAGCTATCTTAGTGATGGATATCAAACAAAGCAATATATTGGGTGGACTTTGAGTGAGATATTTCGTCTGCTCCATTAGAATGGAAGGAACTTTTAATATTATGGACCTAGAGAAGGGCTTTGCCTGGGCATGTGAATATGAGAAAAATGTTGTCCTGCCAATAAGCTCAGTAAGGTGGAGCTCCATCACTACTTTGAAGATTACTCTGCAGCACCAACTTATCCTAGTAAAGGTTAGTTTAGGAGCATCAGTTACTAGAATCTGAAGTTCAGACACTCTGCAAGCTCAAGTCTCTGCTACAAGGAAAATAATCATTGAGTCTTTTAAAAGGCACATCATAATTTGTCAGGACAATATTAATGTTTCATGACACAGGAGGCATTTTAATTGGAAAGGGTACTAAAATATGTCAAGCCCTGAGCCCTTGCATGAACCTGATGATGAGGGGCTGTGGAAGCACTGATCTATCTTTGACCAATGCATGATAAGTCAAAGCAGCTACCCAACGAATTTAGATGGACCTAGACTTTAGGTTAGACTCAGACAGGTGAAGAAGGTTGTTCAAGCAGTTTCTGCACTACAGTGTGAAGAGGTGGCATTTGGAAATCCATTCCCTAAAGAGGATTATGCCTGGTCTGCTACCAGGCCACTGAGGCTGGAATATCATACTGTGTCATACTAATGGGATGTGAAAGGCCATGTGTTGCGTGCTTCAAGGTCCACTGCAGCTGCCTCACAAGGCCAAACATCTGTAGCATCATCCAAGATCACACTTGCTGGCTCTTGCATATCCTTTCCGCCAGACCAGCAGTCCCAGATCCTGCCCTGGGCTAAGAATGCTTTGAAAGTTAAACCATATCTGGCTGAATTCCGATATATTCCAACTGATTGCTAGAGACAAGTTGGGACACTGGGTAGTTCATAATCTGTGGTGAAAGAGATTGATCCTTTGAAACCCTCAGAGTGGTGTAATTGAACAGCCAATTGTTCAAGTAGGAAAACACACACACTGTCAGCCTGTGCAAACAGACTTCTATTACTGCTGAGCATTTTGTATAGCCAGGTGGCTTCAATGCTAGCCCAAAAGAGACAATACAAAATTGATAGCATTCATCAGATAAAAGGAACTGGAGATGCTCAATTCCTGACATGTATTCCTAGCTGCATGTAAGTGTCTACAGGTCAAGAGCACATTGCCAGACTTCTGCCTCTAAAAGAGAATGAAGGCTCCCTGGGTGACCATCTAAAACTTCTTTGATCAGTTATCAATTCAGGTCATCACCATTAACTTCAATTGCCAACACCTAGATGCCAGTGGATTCAACCTATGATGGAGTCCAGCTTTCAGGAAGATGCAGGACACTTTGGTAGTGAAGCTAGGCCACTGACCCTACAGGTAAATTGGTTCTCTTGGGCAGTGCCAACGCTGAGTTTTCATGATTACCAATCAAAACTGACTCAGGTT
This sequence comes from Eretmochelys imbricata, assembly GCF_965152235.1. NCBI lineage: Eukaryota > Metazoa > Chordata > Testudines > Cheloniidae > Eretmochelys > Eretmochelys imbricata. The sequence goes on along the minus strand of NC_135574.1, from coordinate 111,772,738 downwards.
TATACTTTGAAGATTTTTCTTTCAAAGCACTCTGATTGGCCTTGTGCCAGATGAGGTACCTCAATGAGCAATTTGAGGTGTTCCCCATAACAGTGAGTGCATATGGTGACAACTGAAGATGCAGAACAGTCCTACATAGCATATTAAAATTCCCAAGGATACAGGACATTTGCTGAAGTAATGACATCTTTCTGATGCATCATCCCTTGAAACTGATGTGTCCTTCCTTCCTTCCTTCCTAAGAAACAAACAACTCCCTGAAAGAACAAACAGCTATGGAAATGAATAGGAGTAGAATCCTTGGAAAAGACACTAAAGCAATAATTGTTGAAATTACAAAGCAAAACTAATGAGCAAGAGCACTGAAACACCAAGCAAAAGCACCAAAGTACCAAGTCAGTGGTGTCAAAAGACCAGAGCACTCGACACTGAAATTAAAAGTTGGACCACAGAACCAAAAGTTTTGGCTCTTAAGAAGTTGGGAACTGGCATCTTAGTGGTTTTCCCAGCCCTGTAGTGGGAAAAGAGCTTCAGAAAAACTAACTGAACAATGAAAAATTGGACATGCCTGGAAAGCAAAGGGAACAAAGAGAAATGAGACAATACCACTAAAATGAGGCACAGTGGAAGAGTTGGAGTGGTGGTTGGAAGAGTGCAGCACCCAAGGGATGCTCCTTTGCTGATCGTTGTCAAGAATGAACAAAATTTAAGATCCCAAAGCAGTGGATAAACTGGTGTGTGCAATGACCAGTGACAGGGCTTATGATGGTATCTACTGCCACTGTCTTCGGGAACCAAAAAACATTAAGAGCTTTGGTAGTCTCACTTGTTTTTTTGCTCAGGGGCTAAGATCCTGGAGTAAAAATCCTGTACAGAAGAACCACAATTTTCTCTGTCAATACATCTAGTAGCTCATACTGCTTGGATCTTTGATATTTAAAAATTCACCTACTGCATTTAAGTCAGCAACCTAAAATATTAAAGAGTCTCATGCTCATAATTTAAAAAGAGGTTTAGTTTGAATAAGGGATTTGCTTAAAGAGGAAGTCCAAATTGGGTCAATTAGTTAGATTTAGAGCAGAGCTACATGAAAATGTCAGCAGCAGTCATCAGGTCAGCTGCACTGAGGTTCCCAACATTGATAACACTGGTGGAGCTGAACCAGTGTTAGTAACAATGAAACCTTTTTACAGAACTTTCCTAGCGTAGACAGTACTTTTTGGCCCTATGCTCTGTAGTGCCATGTAGGACATTTGGTTTCTGCTCCCATTTGCTTATTCTCTGCGGATTAGCAAGCACTGCAGACACTGCATTGATAGCATACTGAGCCCTGGGTGGAGGGAGTACCTGTAACCTCCTCAGTGACCTGTTTAGAATGGTATTAACTAACTCGGAAAGGAGTGTCTCCAAATTCTGGCTGGACAGTTGGTGGCTGAGAGGTGAATCCTTGAATTGGTGAAGGAAAGATGGGCGTAAAATGGAGAGGGAAAAGTGACACATTCTTCAAATTTTGTCAAAGTGTGTCAAAATTGAGATTGGTAGAACAGCAGCAGATGTGGTAGTACTGTGCAGGTCAATATTGAGAAATAGAATTGGATTCCCAAAACTGAGACACAGAAATGGGGTCTGCAGTGAAATCAGTAATTCAAGTATCAGCAGGAGTAGAGAGAAAATGACTGACATGCTACAGAGTTTGCTAAACTCCCTGCACAATGTAGTTCTCATGATTTAGTCTCCACATATTTATACTTGTACAGTTGTGTGGAAAACAACCTGAACCAAGAACAATTAAAAACTGTGAATCTAACTACAGAATAATTTTAAGCAGATCTCGGAAAACCCTGCTTCACAACAGATGGTCTCTAAGCTATCAGAACTTGGTGGTTTGCCATCCTCATTAAAAGAGCTATTTGTGCGTAGCCTCTTTCTACCCTGTTTATCTAAACTCCTAAACAGCTTGTCTAGAGAAGTAGGATGGAAGGTGTGTAAATTTCTGGACCTCTCACTGGCAGTGACTGATACCAGTAGGTCAAGAAGAATAATTTACAAAAAGCTCAACTCTATTTTGATACCTGATAATGCCTGACATTTTAGTCAGACTTTACAAAAAAATAAAAAAACAAGACATTGACGCTTTGGAAGAGAGTCTTGAACTGCTTTACTGATGAGAAGCCACTTTTTAAAAAAAAACGTTTGCCTATTTGAGAAATACTTTTCCAGAATGAAGGAGAATGATGCAGCTAATGCCATAGATAACCAGAAAAATACCTAAAAACTTGATCCATTTGTAAAGAGGAGAGTGCAGTAGACAGTGGAATTCCCTTCATTGGCTTACTCTTGCCTTTCACAAATTCAGATTTTCTCATCTCAAAATCTTGGCACAAATCTGTCCTTGCTTACATCTACACAAGTTCCCTCCTCTTTATGTTCTTAGCTCTCCATGTTTAATCTTTGCTCTCATTTTTGGACCTTCTTTCATGCTATTCCCTACTTTTGAAACTCCATCCTCTTGTTCAAAAGACTTCCCTGTACTCCGTCAAGTATGCATTTTCCATGAGGTCTTTGTATGATAACCCACTGTAGAATGGTTTCATTTAAAAATGTGTGCTACATATAGTCTGACTATTGTCTATGTTTAATTAGGATTTAAGCTGTTTGGGACAGGGACCACATGACAATTTACAGTAAGTTTACAGTACTGAGCACAATGTCCACGTTAAACAAACAACAGGTTGTCCTCAAAAGATAAAGGAAATTCTGTCACTTTCCTTTCAACTCAGGGCTGAAGACTTCAGATTGCACATGGTATGCCTATATTCCAGTATGTCTTGAAAGACCAGGAATGGAGAATGCGCTAAGTACTGGATCTGTAAATTTACTGGTGAATCAACTGTTGTCACAGGTTGATGATGGAGTGGACTGAAGGCATACTCCATTCCATAAGGGGAAATGATAAATATCGTAGGCACTATGGTTGTTATCAACACCCCACAAAATAAGAATCAATGCAGATTTTAAACTCAGCTGTGAGCGGAAGTCTTGATCTATTTCTTGATGCCAGTTCTCAATAATGAGGACGTGCTCTCATTCTCTAGCACTGGGAATGGAGAGGTGTGAAATATATATGGACTTGTTCAATAAGAAACACTAAGCGTAGCCCACAGTAGCCTAGAAGGCTATTTTTAAGGGCAAATTTCCCATAAAATTCTAAACTATTTTCTAGGACTTTCAAGTTCAGACATGATTAAACTAAGTATGAAATGCCTGAAAACTTAAATATATTTTTCTAAAAAGAGCAACTCCAAAATAACAAACTGCAAAATGTAAAACAAGAGGGGGGGAGTAAGGAAAACAAGGGGCTGCTAACATTTAATTTTTATATCATTATGATCATCAAATCATAATTCCCCCCTCAGGATTTTCAAGTTGTGAGATTAGTAATATTAAGAAAAGAACGTTGTAGTATGCCAAACAAACAGAACTGTGCTGCCAATTAATGGAAGCCGTAAAACTATACTAGATTTTTACCAACGTACATAGCCAAGCCATATGTAATTGGACCGTATATTTTATATGAGGTGTACTTCATTCAACTATAAAATTTTAGTGTCTTCCATGGGCCAGGCTACCAGTTTAGGAATATTTACCTCTGATGTCAGTGTGGGGTTTGCACAAAGAAGGAGGGTAGAATATGGTCAAGATGTCATAACTGAAGCTATTTATTATTTGTTGAAAACTTTAATGTCATGTTCAGTGTCACTTAGTGGACAAATATGCTCACCTTTAGGACCATCCCTATTTCTGCCCTTTTTTCCCCTCTTCCTTTTCCATCCTCCTATCACTGTTTGTCTCCATCATCCCCGTTTTCCTTATGTCCTCAGTTCTTCCCTCTGTATATCCTCCCAGTAACAACTCATAATTCCCACTACCTCTGGGCTTGCTTTCCCTTTACATCTCCTAAAATGATTAGCAATGAAATACAGCAATTATGCAGACATTTAAGTGCCATAATTAGGCTTCAGAGTTACCAGGAGTAGGGAAGTTCATACATCACAGAGCCATATTTTTAGGCTGTCTGCACACTGAGTGAGATAACACTGCATCATTTACTATTTTGAACAACTTCCTTGCAACCTTGAACTACACACTTCTTAAATGAAGGCTTAGATCAGGGGTGGCCAACCTGAGCCTGAGCAGGAGCAAGAATTTACCAATGTACATTGTCAAAGAGCCACAGTAATACGTCAGCAGTCCCCATCAGCTCCCCCTTCCCGCCCACCCAGCTCCCAGCACTTCCCACACACTGGCAGCCTCACTGATCAGCGCCTCCCTCTCCATCCCCACACTTCCCAATCAGCTGTTTCGTGGCATGCAAGAGACTCTGGGGGGAAGGAGCGAGGGCACGGCAGGCTCAGGGGAGGGGGGTGAACTGGGAGTAGGGCCTGTGGCTTAGCCAGGGGTTGAGCAGTGAGCACCCCCCAGCACATTGGAAAGCTGGCACCTGTAGCTCCTGCCCCAGAGTCGGTGCCTTTACAAGGAGCCGCATATTAACTTCTGAAGAGCCGCATGTGGCTCCAGAGCCGCAGGTTGGCCACTCCTGCCTTAGATTCAACACAATCTGCATATTTCAAGTGAGACACAAATACATCAAGTGTGCTGGATCCAAGCCAGATGGTTGACACCCCTCTTTTATATATTAGATTTATATAAAATGATATGAATCAATACAAAATTTGTCCTTTTCATTATGTCCTAAAATATAGTAATGTTATATAATTTACTATCTATGTATCTATCTGAAACATCTCGTTTCCACACAAGTTTGAAGGATAATTTTTTCCATCTGTTTTAAATATTTCAAGTTAAATGACATATTTATGATCACTTTCTTTGACATTTTAATTATCCATCATTTTGGATGAATTTGTTAATTTAGAAATGGTTATATCTTGTGACTGGGAGAAGACTGGATGATAAGATTAACAGAATAAACTTCTCCTTAGTTTCAGACTGGTAGCCGTGTTAGTCTGTATCAGCAAAAAGAATGAGAAGTACTTGTGGCACCTTAGAGACTAACAAATTTATTTGAGCATAGGCTTTCGTGGGCTAAAACCCACTTCATCAGATGCATGCAGTGGAAAATACAGTAGGAAGTTACACACACACACCATGAAAAAATGGGTGAGACTTCCCTGGTCACTCGATTACAGACCTAAAAGTCACAATATTACAACAAAAAAACTTCAAAAACAGACTCCCAATGAGAGACTACTAAATTGGAATTAATTTGCAAACTGGACACCATTAAATTAGGCTTGAATAAGACTTGGAGTGGATGGGTCACTGCACACAGTAACATTATTTCCCCATGATTATTCCCCCCGCCCCACTGTTACTCTCACCTTCTTGTCAACTGTTGGAAAGGGGCCATCCTGATTATCACTACAAAAGGTTTTTTTTTCTCCTGCTGATAATAGCTCACCTTAATTGATCATTAAGGTGCATATGGCAACACCCATTTTTTCATGTTCTCTGTATGTGTTTGTGTATATCTTCCTACTGTATTTTCCGCTGCATGCATCTGATGAAGTGGGTTTTAGCCCATGAAAGTTTATGCTCAGATACATTTGTTAGTCTCTAAGGTGCCACAAGTACTCCTCGTTCTTTCTCCTTAGTGATTCTCTTCTTCCAAAATGACCAGCACTCTTGAGTGATGTTTTGAAAGCATGTAGGACTAGTGATATTTTGTTCTTATGGTTCTGTAGGCTAGGAGTTAAGGATTTTTGACAGAGTAGATCTACCTTAATCTTATTTTAAACAAGGCCTTGAAGAAATATCTGCCTCACACTATAGAGTCCTAGAATGACTTATGAGAACTGTTTGGCTGTATGTTATAATTATAGGCAGGGCTGGTTGCCTGACGCTTCCCATTATAAGACCCTATTTTCAGTTGCATGTATCAGTGGTTCTTAACTTTTCCAGGCTACTGTACTCCTTTCAGGAGTCTGATTGGTCTTGCAGACCCCAAGTTTCACCTCACTTAAAAACTACTTGCTTACAAAATCAGACATAAAAATACAAAAAAGCGTCACAGCACTTTTTAAAATAAATTCATTGGAATATAAATATTGTGCTTACATTTCAATGCCATACTTGAGCTGGTTTTTGTGAGCCTTGTCTAAAGCCCGAGCGCCAGGTGGTGAGGCTGAAGCATGTAACTTAACTTTGCGAGGCCCTCTGTGGTGTGGGGCCCCAGGCACTTGTCATACTTGCCACCCCCTAAGGCTGGTCCTGCACTTGTGATCCCTCTAAACCCGTGCTGTGACCCGCAGGTTGAGAAACACTGATCTAGATTAATTGAATACTCCCGGAAGACCACTGCCTACACCCAGGGATACACATACTCTTGGATGAGAACCACTGACTTAGATCTTTGCCAAATTTTAACCATTTTAGCTGAAACTTTCTATACCAAGTATCTGCCTCAGGCTGTGTGGTTTTGGTTTTTTATTAGTTCAGCCAAAATGGTTCAACAGTTTCTGAGAATGAGGCTAAGGAAAACATTCTTTTCCCATGTTATAATATTCTGGCAGCCATCTCTCTGAGTATGTCTATATTGGAGTAGGATGTGTAATTTCCAGTTTGGGTAGTCAGGCCCATGCAAGTTCTGATGGCGCAAGCGCTAACAACAGTAACGTAGCCATGGCTGCACAGGCAGCAGGATGGGCTAGCTGCCTTGAGTCTGTCCCTATGTATGGTCTTGGATGGGACTGGGCTCAGGACAACTACCCCGTTCTGTTGCCTGGGCAGACACTGTTCAGTTTAGTATGCTTGCTCAATTGGAGCTAGCATGGGTCTTTTTAGCCGAGATCAAAATTACACGTCCAGATCCACTGTAGATGTACACTTTGAGACACTCTAGTGCCTAGCATTAGTCTAGAACAATGGGCCCCACTCTTCGTTGGCCTTTATGCATTCCTGTAATAAACATTATTAATAATTATTAAAAATCTACCCCAAATCAGCCAATTTATAAGCCTTTAAAAATTTGTGTGACATGCTTAGCAGAGACTTGCTAGACCTTTGCACTAAGATCTATGAAGATTTTGTCTGCACTGAGCAGGACTTTCCCCACAACTGTATCTTGAGCTGCTGGTGGCTGGGTGGTACCCTGGGTCAGGGCACCAGAATTGAAAGCAGGAGCCTGTCTCTCTTGTGCGCTCAATGCTCCTCCTGCGGGGCCCAGGCAGGTGGATGAAGTTCCTTGATTTCAATGCTGAGGAGGGCAAGGGCCAGATCCAGGTGAGGGTAAATGTGGTCAGTAGATTGAGACAAGGAGCCTAGGGGAGGGGAAGGGTAGAACTGTAGGATAGTGGGAGTAAGGAAAATGTGATTGGGAGTTGGGATTCTCATAAGACACTGGGGCTGTCTAGGCAAGAAGACTTGGACTTGGGGTATGAGAACTGGGACTGGGAGTCCTTGAGGAAAAAAAGGAAGGGATTGGGAGTTACTTGCCGCGTGTGCACAAACACGCTGAGATAAGTAATGTAATCAAAGATGTGATTAAAGACTGCATCATAATGCATACATACACAAGGGACTAAATTAAAGCAACAACAGCAACCTTAATTCTGGCATTTCCTAACTCGAGTGCTTGACTTTGCAACCTTAATAATGTTCTTTGGGCATTTTTTTTTCTTTCTGTGCAATATTTTAGACAAATAGTGCATGTTTCTGCAAGCACTGTTGGGAAGAAAGTAATTCCTGAGAATATTAAAGCAAAAAAAAAAAAAAATCAGTCAATACATAAGTGAACAAACTGAGGGGAAAAAGGAAATGTAAAATAAACCAAAACAAGGGATAGGGATAAGGAAGAGCAGGTTTTGGCTTTCAATATGTAACACAAGTTTTGTAACAAATCATGAAATCAGTAAAGTAAACTATGGATTTCATATGTGAAAACTTAAACACCACAATTTTATATTATACTTTAGAGGAGTTTAGCCTATGTTATTTGTTAGAAATTCATCTAAACTATAGCTTGAACCTAATTCGTATAGGAATAAATTTCAAGTTCAATATTATCCAGTCGCCAAATTTCCTCCACCCCCAAGATGTTACTATTCCTACAGGTTTATCATCATCATTGAATATATATTTTTTTGTTTTTTCTCTGGATTGAGGAAACAGGATGCATTGGGGGACAGGATAGGAAGTGGTAGGGAACTATAATTTATCTCGTTTTAATGTTTAAATCATGATTAAATAGATCTTACCTAAAAGTCATAATATGTCCATTGGCACAGAAACATGCAAGGCAGCTACTATTACTTAATGCCACTATATCTCCACGAAGAACAAAAGAAGTCTCTGTTATGTTTTGTTTATGAATACAGTTCTGTGATGGCAGTGAGATAACTTTTGCTTGCTTTTCAGAACATATCACTGCATATTGGTTTTCACTGATTTCCTGAGAAGAAGAGGAAGGGGACACTGAGACAGGCCGCCGTTTTTTCGATTTATCCTTTTCATCTTTGTCTTCAGAAACATTGTGTTCTCTCCACGGCTCACGTGCTGGTGGAACTAAAGATCCCGTAGTGTCCAGAAAAGCCATTCTCAGGATTGCCCCTTTTAGCCTCAAAATGGTTCCTAGGATATAGAATTTGACATGATATCTAAAATAATTTTCCTGACTTGTCTTCCAAACTACATAATAATAGTCTTTAAAAAAAACTGGCAAACATAAAAGGCATCCTTCCAAATAGAACTTTCAGATTTGCCTGGTCTCTTCTGCAGTAAAACTCAAATTAACTAACATTTTGGCCAATCTAATTAAAAAAAAATTTAAACTTTTGCTTAAGACCATCCCTATTCAGGAAAGCATTTGAGCATGAACTTAAGTTTAAGTGTGTGTATATGTCCCATTGACTACAATGGAAATTAAGCATATACTTGAAATTAAGCACATCGACCTTCCTAAACAGGGATGTTTTCCTGAATCAGAGAGACTGACAAGAAAGTGCAAAGAAACAGCTGAGGCTTTTAAAGGAGGACCAAGCTGGAACCCATGTGGTTTAAACTTAGATGTTAAAAATATATAGCTTTCACTTTTCCTCATAGGCATTTATGCTTTCCAAAACACAGCATCAATAAATTGTACTGTGTTTAATACCATCTATGATGAATACTATTAACTGTCAGAAGTGTCCACCTGTGTTTTCTTCTTTGAATTAGACATGTTTAGGTATAAGCAAGCAGGCTCTCTTGCATCTTCCTTCCTAGTAGTATAATGGTTACTGAAAGCTATTGTTATGTTATATTTACTCAGATTAAATAAAAGTTTTGGTTTTTCCAACCTGTAAATCGAAGACATAATCAATCAGGATTTTTCTGAAGAGATCTAGAGGGCCCTTGAAATAGAGGAAAGAAAAGCAGCCAGGCCAGATATTCACAGGCAAGTGTTCTGAAAGGACGCTGAGACAGGCAAAAGGGCTGAACTAGTGACCCGAAGACACTGGTGTTGAACAAGGTGTGTGACCAGGAAAGAGCAGGTCATGATAGTTTCTATGCATTGAGGGAAAGCAGAGATAGCATAGAGGGAAAGCTGAAATCTGCCATATGGGTCTGAGAGAAGAATGTTGTCCTTAGGACATAGTACCAGCTGGTTCAATCATTATAGTCAAACAACTTTTATTCTTTTTTGTAGTGGGAAAATCTAATATGAACTTCATTGAGACCAAGGTGAATAAAAAGATTGTGGCATCTAACAATATTCTTCTCTTGCTGTCTCCCTCTAGTTATACTGTTAACACTGTGTGTGTTGCAGCAGAGCTACTCAAATGTCATTCTTGCTACACAAACAGTAGTCCCCATTGACCAGATATTCCTATACCAGATTGTAAATTTGCAGTTCAGACTTAACCTGATCAGCAATTTTCGAAATCAGTTATCTCTAACACACGAGTGACATAGCAACTTTCTAGAATACCAAAACACTACGCTGTCCTGACTTAAACAGGGAGCACTGTATAATTATTTATGGAATTATTACATAATTGAGAAAAAAACATTAAAAACCCCTCAAGAATAATAATGCAGAATACCAGCCACGTTATGCAGCAAATCTCCTGTCTTGTACATACCACTGGGAGAAACAATTACTGGCTGACTTAGTCTTTGTTCTCCTCCTGGGGGTAGGTTCAGTACAATGACTAGCACTGTACCCAGAGTAGTCCCAACCCATAAACATGGAGAAAGTGATGTATCTGCTTTCCGTGTGAAAGTCTCACAGAAATGAAGAGCAGAAATTGCTTCTCGGGATTCCTTATCGATGCTAGTTACACTGGAACTCCGGGATCGACTGAAGGAGTTGTCTCTGACATCTGAAACAAGTTTACATTAATTAAAAAGCACTGCAAAATACAGCATAAAGTTTCAAAATAAACTACAGTTAGGATTTTTTAGCATATTTTGTAAAGATAGTTCTTTAAAAATCAAGCATGTAGTAACTTTCACTCCATAGATTACTTCCTTTTGCTAAATATTTCCCTAATTACATTTCCTCTCCTGCCCACTGACCCCATTTTCCATGCTGTATTCTAATTGCAACAATCTCTTCAACTGCAGAGTACGCCACTATATAATTGTCCTAGATGGTCATTGTGTGTGTTCATCTTTTGCATGGGACAAAAGACAGTCATTTATCAAACAGCAGAAGCCTTTTATTATCTTAGTAAGAGACAAACATCTCAGTTTAAGCTTGTAAAGGGACCCACATACCATGGTGATAAATAGCTTGTCCTGTTCTCCGACTTTAGGAGATTGATGGAAGGAGGACTCACTGGCTATTCACATTAGCCTGAACTTCTGGCATAGGTCACTTAAAAAACCTAAAGTTCTTTGGTGGTAATGTTCAAAAACAAAGAAATTGGGTAATTGAAGACTTTCTTCTGGAGTGCTAAAGGAAGTGACATTGATAAGCTTTTCCGGCAGTCATCCCTGGACTAAAAGAAGGTTGAGCACAAAGTAGCTCCATGAAAGGGTATTCAAATCATAAGCACAAAGTAATTTTGTTTTAATTTAATTCAAAGTTACTGTGCAACTCCTTAAAAATAGGCTATTATAATGGAAATGCTACCAACATCTGCATCAGCATGTGTTACCAGCTGCACACATTGTAAATACCAGAGGGGTCAACATTTTTAGAGATTCTCTTTTGTACTCAAGCATGAGTGTGATTTTTAAATTCCTGACAAATCATTCTCTTTCAGTTAGCATCTCCCAATGCTTTTACTAAAAGGCAAATCAAATTTATCACTGAAAATATGGTGTAATTTACACTATGGCTTTGTTTAGGCCTGGATTATGCTAGTTTTAAGCCCTCACTGGTACACAGATACAGTTGGAAACTCTGTGTACTAGCAGGATTTAGGTTTAACCAACAGAATTTACTTATGTAATTTATTCATAAAAGCATTACTGCACAGCATAATGAGCCATTTCATTAATGGGCTACATTGTTTTCCCCACTGAGAGAAAATCTCCTAGGTAACTGTGCTTTATCTGAAAAGTTACTACTTTCTGCATTATAGTAAGAAAATATGGTACAGAGTCATATATCTAGCGAAAATAACGTGTAATACATGATGAATCGTTTGTTCTGCTAACTTCAGCTACTGATTATAGCACCCTCATCAAAAAGATTCTTCTTAAGATTTTAATATTTACTGGGGAAGAAAATAAATCAAGGGTTTTTCCAGTTAAATATTGGTAATACCCAAATTTAGTAATTTGTAGATATGATTAGCTACAGATTATATTTTCCTGTCATTAACAAGAATCTTGGAAAATCAGTTTAAAAGCAGTCAATTTTTTTTTTTTTTTAAATAGAAGTGCCTTAATTATACGGTCTCCAACTGAGCTGCATATTGAAGATAAAATTGAATTGACCCATTACCGAGCGTAAGAGAAGCTAACCAAAATTCTGGTAACTCACTGAAACTGGGGGTTGCAAATGACTTCTTGAATTCTGTCCCTTTGACTTTTGATTTGCATGTACCTTTCTTGTGTGCATTATATAAGAATTCTCCAGTTTCTTTTTCTGAGCAAAATAGGATTGTTGTGACAGATAAAACTATATCTATATTTGTGGATTTAATATTCAAGAAAGATATAACAATGTGCTGAAAAATATGCTTATTTTAAGCCTCTTTAATTATGCAACTGAATGATCATTTGTGTTTCTAAACTTTAATATGCAAGCTGTACAACTAGAATGTTTACTATGAAATTACTGTACTATGTCTCAACAAAATCCTAAAATAACATTTTCTTATAACAGTTATACATCAACTTAGCTCTACACATGTTAGCTTTAAACATGTTAGTAGCCTGGTTGTAGTCAACTACAAGTGTAACTGTTTGCAGAATAGGACCTTAATTAAAATCTCCTGGGAGGTCTGTAAAACTTCATTTTCCCTGTTATGTGGTTCCAAACAGACATGACATTTTTCTGGTAATATTCCTCTTGTAACATTCCTGACATCACAAGGTAACTGACATAAGAATTACAGCAGCCTCAAAAAATTCAGATAAAAATTTAACAACTACGCATAAATCTGTGTGCGTACATTAGGATGACAACAACTGATATTTCACATGTCTATTTAAACACATATTTTGGATTCTTACTTTATAGAAATTTACTCTTCCTATAAAACACAGTTGCAATATGGGTCAACCTTTATTTTTGAACTTACCTAAATCAGGCTTTAGTTCAGTTGGCAAACTTAACTTTCTGGACATCTTTGCTGAAAAATAAAATATATCTTTAAAAGAAATATGATAATGTTGGCCTTTTTATTAACAGATTGCCATTTTCCAAATGTTTAATACATCGCAATTTATTACATCCAATTTCAGTACTAAGCAATTAATCCAAATTCTGTATGATTGAAACCCTTGTGTTAAGCAGTGTTTCCACTAGAGTTGAGCCTGACTCAAAATCCCTACATCCAAAATCCCATTAAGTTTTGGGGAGGAGAGAACCGAAATTCAGACTCAAAATTTTAAGCTTATGCCATCCTTAAGATCTTGCCTGAAACTTGACAAAACTCATGGATTTTGTTTGCATTTTTGACTTTGTTCAAACCCCAAGTTTAGATCAAAACTGATGTGGGGGCAGGTTGTACAAACCCCTGGCAACGAACACAGTTCACACAAAGCCCTGTGCATGCAAACGGCTGAATTTTACACAACTTTAGTGTACCCCTCTTTCTCTCAATGTAATCATCATCTTGACATATATAAAAGGCAGAAGATGTAATTTATAATTATGCCACATTAAGATAAAAGATTTTACAATTTTGTACAGTTTTTTTTAAAGCCATCTTAAATATTCTGAAATTTAGGGCAAAGTTATGGAAATACAGAAACAACAAGCAATATATTGTCTATATACAATATGCACAATGTTTTCTTAGGTAAAATATAGTAGGACCTTGATAATTTGGACCATTAGGGTATTGCACCGTTGTGAAATACTGAGTTTTGCAAATTAGGATGTTAAAAAGGAAAACACGATGCAGTACAATGCAATTTCTTCATTTATTTCAGTCATTTATTTTAATCTTAATTATATAATAGGTAGTCTTGGCTACTTTAATCCTCTTCTGCTCTTTGGGGTGAAGAGACACTCACTTTCCTGTAGGATAAGAGGATTCCAAGTGACCAGGGCTACACTAGCACACACATTATAGTCTATTTTGTAAAAAAAAGTAATTAAGCCCTAGTAAAAGGACATCTCACTACAGCACCTTGTATTTAAAATGGTGTTTTCCCCACATAAGAGCAAAAATTGGAATGAATTATAAGAGTAGTTTATTAGCAAGGTTCTACTGTGAGAGTGACAGATATAGCTGGATAATCTGTCAGTCATTCAAATTTTGATATATTTCGTGTTAGTCTCATAAAATGCAGGTTTGAAAAATATTATGCAGTCACATTAAATACAGATATAAATACTGTAAATTTAAGGAAAACCTAAAAGTAGTTCTAAAGAAATGCCTTTTAGAGAGTTCTTTAAATTACTTCAGTTGTTAAGATGTTTTTCTAACTCAAGCATAGCTAGGATCCAACAGTGGGTTACCTTGTAGAAGACAAGGTAGCATTTTTTTTTAATGAAAAAAGCAAGCCTCATTAAAAATCCATTTCTGGAACAGTTAGGGTGATATTGCTAGATGTCACAGTGAGTGGTGCACTACCAACATGTAGACAGAAAATTGCTCTTTTTATGGACACTGAAATATTGCAATATTAAGATACCAGGAATGTAAAACAAAGTAATAAAAAGGTGCAACCATGTGTGACAGGTGAACTATCCAATTCCTCAACTTGTGTCAAATTTTGACAGTCATTCACACATATTGTCTTCATATGTAACATAATTTAAAAGCCTACAACTATAAAGACTGTAAAACCTTAAACACAACACAGAGCAACTAAAGAGCCTGCAGTTCCATACACAGTAAATAAATTTCTCTTCACAAAAAGTTTCTTTGAAAGAAATAAGACAACCATTAATTCTCTCTTATCACCACAAGCAATACAACTGATAGATTTTTGAAACCACTCATTTAGAGATTCATAGAGTTACATAACAAAACCTGATTTTTATATTATAAGTGTTCTAATATTGTTCAGAACTATCTATCAGCCTTGTAATGATAAAGTGAAAATTAAATTAACAACATGGTAAAATTTTACTTACAGAAAACAGTGATTACATTCAGTCCATTTATAAAGCAAGTACACAACTAAAATACTCAAGTTATAACTAACTGCTACTTGAACAATTAATTATCACACTTTTGTCTGTCTTGTGATCAGAAAGGTGTTGTGTCTTAGGCACAGGACTGGGACTCAGAAGATTTGGATTTAATTCCCAGCTTCATGTGTTACCTTTGGTAAATCACTTAAGGCTTGTCTGCACTAGCTGATGTGCAAATTCTAATACACACTAGCATGTCATTCACTAACTGGCATGTGTGTACCCTGCTGGTGGGCACTAAAAGTTCCCTAGTGTGCATTAATGTGTATATTGGGGAACTTTTAGTGCATGCCAGTAGGGTCCACATGGACCAGTTAGTGCACATCATGCTATTGCACATTACAATTTATATTCCAGTTACTGCAGAGTAATGCACCACGTAGACAAACCCTCAATAGGGATAATACTTCCCTACCTAAAAGAAATGTTCAGAATACCCAGATACTACTATGATAGAATACTCAGATAGACAGACTCTTCCCCCACAAGTCCCCGACTTCCCTTTGCTGAAAAACAGCTAATTCTCACTTGTCATCTTTGTTGAAATTAAATAAGTGTTCATTTTTTACACCCACACTGATGACGCATGTGTGAGCTCCCTACTCTTGCAGGGTACAGTACCACTCAGTCTTATTCTTCTGAATTTTCTTTGAAAATGAAAGTCTCAGATTTAAAAATTTAGTATATTCTAGTAGAAGTCCCAATTATCATCAGCTGAACCCTGAGCATATGGGCAAGACTCACCAGCCAGATACCCAGGAAAGAATTTTCTGTAGTAACTCAGATCCCACCCCATCTAACATCTCATCACAGGCCATTGGGTCTATTTACCATGAATAGTTAAAGATCAATTAATTGCCAAAATCATGTTATCCCATCATAACATCTCCTCCATAAACTTATCGAGTTGAATCTTGAAGCCAGATAGATCTTTTGCCCCCACTGCTTCCCTTGGAAGGCTATTCCAAAACTTCACTCCTCTGATGGTTAGAAACCTTTGTCTAATTTCAAGTCTAAACTTCCTGATGGCCAGTTTATATCTATTTGTTCTTGTGTCCACATTGGTACTGAGCTTAAATAATTCCTCTTCCTCTCCAGTATTTATCCCTCTGATATATTTATAGAGAGCAATCATATCTCCCCTCAACCTTCTTTTGGTTAGGCTAAACAAGCCAAGCTCCTTTCACAAGACAAATTTTCCATTCCTCAGATCATCCCAGTAGCCTTTCTCTGTACCTGTTCCAGTTTGAATTCATCCTTCTTAAACATGGGAGACCAGAACTGCACACAGTATTCCAGGTGAGGTCTCATCAGTGCCTTGTATAACGGTACTAAAACCTCCCTATCTCTACTGGAAATACCTCACCTGATACATCTCAAGACCGCATTAGCTTTTTTCCCAGCCATATCACATTGGCAGCTCATAGTCCTCCTATAATCAACCAATACTCCAAGGTCCTTCTCCTCCTCCATTACTTCTAATTGATGCATCCCCAGCTTATAACTAAAATTCTTGTTATTAATCCCTAAATGCATGACCTTACACTTCTCACTATTAAATTTCATCCTATTACTATTACTCCAGTTTACAAAGTCATCCAAATCTTCCTCTATGATTTCCCAGTCCTTCTCTAAATTGGCAATACCTCCCAGCTTTGTATCATCCACAGACTTTATTAGCACACACCCACTTTTTGTGCCGAGGTCAGTAATAAAAAGATTAAATAAGATTGGTCCCAAAACTGATCCCTGAGGAACTCCACTGATAACCTCCCTCCAGCCTGACAATTCACCTTTCAGTAGGACCCACTGTAGTCTCCCTGTTAACCAGTTCCTTATCCACCTTTCAATTTTCATATTGATCCCCATCTTTTCCAATTTAACTAATAATTCCCTGTGTGGCATGGTATCAAACGCCTTACTGAAATCTAGGTAAATTAGATCCACTGCGTTTCCTTTGTCTAAAAAATCTGTTACTTTCTCAAAGAAGGAGATCAGATTGGTTTGGCACGATCTACCTTTTGTAAAGCCATGTTGTATTTTGTCCCAATTACCATTGACCTCAATGTCCTTAACTACTTTCTCCTTCAAAATTTTTTCCAAGACCTTGCATACTACAGATGTCAAACTAACAGGCCTGTAGTTACCCAGATCACTTTTTTTTCCTTTCTTAAAAATAGGAACTATGTTAGCAATTCTCCAATCATATAGTACAACCCCTGAGTTTACAGATTCATTAAAAATTCTTGCTAATGGGCTTGCAATTTCATGTGCCAATTCCTCTAATATTCTTGGATGAAGATTATCTGGGCCCCCCCGATTTAGTCCCATTAAGCTGTTTGAGTTTTGCTTCTACCTCAGATATGGTAATATCTACCTCCATATCCTCATTCCCATTTGTCATGCTACCATTATCCCTAAGATCCTCTTTAGCCTTATTAAAGACTGAGGCAAAGTATTTGTTTAGATATTGGGCCACGCCTAGATTATCTTTGACCTCCACTCCATCCTCAGTATTTAGCGGTCCCACTTCTTTCTTTGTTTTCTTATTTATATGGCTATAGAACCTTTTACTATTGGTTTTAATTTCCTTTGCAAGGTCCAACTCTACTTGACTTTTAGCCTGTCTCACTTTATCCCTACATGTTCTGACCTCAATAAGGTAGCTTTCCTTGCTGATCCCTCCCATCTTCCATTCCCTGTATGCTTTCTGCTTTTTCTTAATCACCTCTCTTAGATGCTTGCTCATCCAGCTTGGTCCACAACTCCTGCCAATCTAAAAGAAATGTCACTCTAGACATACAAATTCTGAAACACTAAACAATTCATGGCAATATTCCAAGGAGTTTAAAAATAAAGGCTGAAATTGGCACAAGAGATAAAATCCAATTCACTGGTGATCTGGAGTACATGAAAATTTGATGGGTCTTAGATTCTAAGATCCACATCCCTCCTTTTTAAAAAACATCAAGGCAATAAAAATCTAGAATTCCGTATCATGGTTGATAAAAATAAGTTTCAAGATGATTCTGCTGCACATTAGTTTATTAAGGAAAAGAAATATCTACTCTACAAAATGAAAATGTATTTGTTTTATTAATACTACAAGTAGATAAAACATATTTAAAGGGAAAATAATTATTGCAGAGATGATTGCTGAGGGAGAGATCACAAGGTGCTTAAAATATATAGTCTGTTCACAGCATAACATTTCAAAATATCTAATAGTGTGGACAGTATGTTGAACAAGTCAGGAAAGCACAAAGTAAGAAATGTGAATAATTATTAAAGGTTAAATAAAAATAGTGTCACCTTGCGTATAAACAGAAAATACTTCACAGTTTTAATTAATGAGAAAAATGGGAAAACCATCTTATTTTTCATTGGTTGTTAAGCTTTTAACCTGAATCACTCACTAGAATACTGATCATTTGCTTTTATTTCTCACTCAGCTAAACAGAAAACATTTGGTCTATGTATCTTATCTCCTTTTTTGTACATATTATATTGTATGCATAGTATGAGATTTGTTGTGCAGAGGAGCTCCCTCTAAGACTGTCTCTATTAGAGAATTTTATAAAAAATGCTCTACTGGTTGTAACACGGGTCAACCTTAAGAAAACCTTCTGTGGCTGGGTAAATTTTGATCATTATTTAAAAATGAGGAATAGCAGATTTAACTAATTCAGCAGTAAAAGCTCTAAAGGCCACATGAGATGTATGTGTACTGTTGTGTAGTAGCAAAATATTTACCATGCCTCACTGCACATGTGGTTGTTTTGAGCAGTGGTCAAAGTATTTCCTGTAGTATAGTTTGTAGAAGTAGCTATTAAACCATGTTAAGTATTTGGGCTCCATCTGGATAAACAGAGCTATATAAATATAAGAGCATTATAATTATTCCATAGAAGATTAGGTTTGGAAGAGACCTCAGGACGTTTAGTCCAACCCCCTGCTCAAAGCAGGACCATCCCCAACTGAATCATTCCAGCCAGGGCTTTGTCAAGCCGGGCCTTAAAAACCTCTAAGGATGGAGGCTCCACCACCTCCCTTGGTAACCCATTCCAGTGCTTCACCACCCTCCTATTGAAATAGTGTTTCCTAATATCCAACCTAGACCGCCCCGCACTGCAAGTTGAGACCACTGCTCCATAGTTAGCTTTTCATACAATTCAAATGAAAGTTTGGCTATAATAATGAGCCTACAGAAAGAGACATTGTCCATGCTTTGGTGTCTGAGTCATGTTCATTCCTGAATAGTCCTAGGAGTGTTACTAAAATAATCAAAAGACTAGATAACTAGAATACATCTGGTAAATTTGGAATGGTGACTTTGTGACTCCAGTTTATTTTATATTCTTTGTGCTAACACTGCAGGTTTGTGTGTTTAGGCAAGTTTTTCTTGATCTTGTAACAAACCAATAATTCTAACTCTGACATCTATTTGTTGCTATAGATATGAACCTGTAGGAATAAAGAAGCTTTAGATAAGCACATATCTTCAATAAAATGATTAAAAGGAGAAAGGTTTGTTTTAAGTAGGGCTGTCGATTAATCGCAGTTAACTCATTCGATTCACTCAAAAAAATTAATTGTGATTAATTGCACTGTTAAATAGAATACCAATAGAAATTTCTTAAATATTTTGGATGTTTTTCTACATTTTCAAATTGATTTCTATTACAACACAGAATACAAAGTTACAGTGCTCACTTTATATTATTTATTACAAATATTTGCACCGTAAAAATGGTAAACAAAAGAAATAGTATTTTTCAGTTCACCTCATCCAAGTACTGAAGTGCAATCTCTTTATTGTGAAAGTGTAACTTACAAATGTAGATTTTTTTTGTGTTACATAACTGCACTAAAAAATAAAATAAAACAATGTAAAGCTTTATAGAGCCTACAAGTCCACTCAGTCCTACTTCTTGTTCAGCCAATCGCTAAGACAAACAAGTTTGTTTATATTTACTGGAGATACTGCTGCCTGCTTCTTATTTATGTCAGCTGAAAGTCAGAACAGGCATTCACATGGCACTTTTGTAGCCGGCATTGCAAGGTATTTATGTGCCAGATATGCTAAACCTTTGTATGCTCCTTCATGCTTTGGCCACCATCCAGAGGACATGCTTCCATGCTGATGATGCTTGTTAAAAACATAATATGTTAATTAAATTTGTGACTGAACTCCTAAGGGGAGAATAGTATGTCTCCAGTTCTGTTTTACCTGCATTCTGCCATATATTTCATGTTATAGCAGTCTCAGCTGATGACCCAGCAAATGTTCATTTTCCGAACACTTTCACAGCAGATTTGACAAAACACGAAGAAGGTACCAATGTGAGATGTCTATAAATAGCTACAGGACTCGACCCAAGATTTAAGAAACCAAAGTGCCATCCAAAATCTGAGAAGGACGAGGTGTGGAGTATGCTTTCAGAAAACTTGAAAGAGCAACACTCCGACGTGGAAAATACCAAACCCAAACCACCAAAAAAGAAAATCAATCTTCTGCTGGTGGCATCTGACTCAGATGATGAAAATGAACATGCGTAGGTCCGCTCTGCTTTGGATGGTTATTGAGCAGAACCTGTCATCAGCATGGATCAATGTCCTCTGGAATGGTGGCTGAAGCGTGAATCTTTAGCGCATCTGTCATGTAAATATCTTGCAACGCCAGCTACAACAGTGAACACCTGTTCTCACTTTCAGGTAAACAAGAAGCGGGCAACATTATCTCCTGCAAATTGTAACCAAACTTGTTTGTCTGAGCAATTGGCTGAAGTAGGACTGAGAGGACTTGTAAGCTCTAAAGTTTTACATTTTTTTATTTTTCAGTGCAGTTATTTTTTGTACCTAATTCTACGTTTGTAAGTTCAACTTTCATGATAAAGAGATTGAACTACAGTACTTGCATTAGGTGAATTGAAAAATACTTTCTTTTGTTTTTTACAGTGTAAACATTTGTAATAAAAAATAAATATAAAGTAAGCACTGTACACTTTGTAATCTGTGTTGTAATTGAAATCAATATATTTGAAAATGTAGAAAACATCCAAAAATATTTAAATGAATGGTATTCTATTATTGTTTAAAAGCATGATTAATCACAATTAAGTTTTTTAATTGCTTGACAGCCCCAGTTTTAAGATTTAGACATCTATAAATTTTCTTTAGGGAGACAATTCCTTATGGTCCTGCCACTGGAATAGTATCTATTTTTCTCTTCAGTTAGGTGGGAGCTAGATTTTCAATTATCCTTTCATGAATGACACCTCCTTACCCTTAATTGCTGCCATGATGGCAGCAGGTAACTGAACACAAGGACAAGATTAGTATCTTCCTATGAAAATAATACTTTGCAAGTTAGAGCAATGGGAAGTGTGGGTAACTTCACCTTATCTAATATCCAAGAGTAGCCTCTCTGATGGGCTAAATCCTCAACAGGTTGGGGACAAAGAATTCCAGAAGCTTATTTTGGAATTCAGAGTTCCTTGTGTGGCAATGCAATGAACTGCAATCATGCCACAAGACAAGTCCCATCTGATTATACATTTGATAAAGTGAAATGATTTGTTTTACAATAGATCAATAAAATTGGTAACAATAGATGGCACACGTTTTACAAAATATCCCAATCCCTGTCCAACTGATCACAATTCATTTTGAAACAATGAAGAGATAAAACATGCAATTATTAATGTCAAATAATGGCAAGAGACAGTGACATTCTGTAATATGACAGAGAAAAGGAAGATATTAAAGTAGCACCATAAGCTCACAAAACAGCCATGCAACATGAACATGCCACATACATGTACAGTAAACGACAATGCCACATACATGTACAGTAAACGACAATGCAAAAAAGTATTTTTGTTTTCACCGACTTCAAGTGGTCACTCCTTAATACATTTCAAATGTAAAATTACACAACAATCCTATTCATAATGGCAACGCAAGAACCATGAAGATGGGCATTTTCTAATTCTTCTAGATAGATTCACTGGGCTCCTACATTATTAGTAGGACAGCTGTCTACTCACAAACCCAGTAAATAATTATGAGTGAGATGACAAAATTTTCAATGATTGTACAGTTTATTAAACTGATAGCAGAAATTTCAAGTTACAATGTGGAGTTCATGGACTATATGTAAAGCAAAGATTTTGTCATGGATATTTTTAGGAAAAGTCAGGGACAGGTCATAGGCTTCTGTGAACTTTTCTTTATTGCCCCTGACCTGTCCCTGACTTTTCCTAAAAATATCCATGATAAAATGGGAAGGGACTGGGCAGCTGCAGGGTGGCTGGGAGCTCTGGGCTCCAGCGGCAGAGGGGAGCCTCAGGGTCCCCTGCCTGCTCCCCAGCATCAGGGGTCCCCCTGCTCCCCCATGGCAATGGCTGGGGAGCTGCCAGAGTCCCCCTGCCTGCTAGCAGCAGTGAGTTGCCAGGCTAACCCCCTCCTATGGTGGCTGGGAGCTTTGGGGGTATCCCCACTGCCCGCAGTGGCTGGGAACTTTGGTGTACCCCCGCTGACTATGGTGGCTGGGAATTTGGGGGCCGGTTGCCTCAGATGGCGAGGATACCTCACAGCTCCCTGCAGCTGTGGGAGGCGGCACAACTCTGCATTTCCCAACCGCCGGGCTGAAGACATGGAGGTCTTTGGAAGTCACGGATTCTGTGACTTCCACGACATTCATGACAAAATTGTAGCCTTAATTAAAGGATATTACACATAGTTAACATCAGGCTCAAGTTAACTCTGCATATCACTTTTTTCCTGAAAGATGCAATTCTTTCAAACTTGTTCTAGAACGTTATTTGAGTTGTGAAGCAAATTCAAGACACTATTCTATTCCCTTAGAAAGACTTTAGAATGGAACAGATGTGTATAATTCTGTATAATTATCACTGATTTGTTTTATTAATACAATAATGCTGCAATATAGTGATGACACAGTAGAAATTACAACATCATAGTCAAGTTAAACAGCTCAGACAGCCTGGTCAACAATTAACATAACTAAAAGCAATTTTTTGCATAATATAGGTCATTTTATTAAAATATAGAAAAGAACACTCCTTTTGGAACACTTAAGAGGAAGATGATTTACCTCTCTACCAGGCAAAGATAACATGTAAAACCATCAGGTAGAATTTTGCAAGCTGTGTCAGATTACTCTACCATTGTGTTATAAAACTGACTTCCAACACCCTTCTTATTTCAGTCCTGGGATGTTCAGAACAGAGAGATCCTGTTACATCTGATGCTTTTATTATTGTGGCCAGCTCTCCAATCAGGATTGGGACAAAAATACATCCTCTTTCCACCTTCCTGCTGTCTCTGGTATAGAGTCTTTTTACTAGCTTAAGAGGCATTTCTTACAGTCTCCATACGTGGGACAGGGTAAGCAGCCTTCACAACCTCCTCACATCAACATTCATACAACTCTGAATTTTGAGTGCTATATTTTTCCCTTTAGTTGCTGCACTGTCATTACTTGTTGGTCTCCCTTTGTTCCATTCAGGTGCAGAAAAAGTTGTGAGTTGCCAAAGGTCAAACTATAAATCAGAGCCAATAAAAATCCAATTATCTCAACTCCTAGTCTTATACCTTATTCAGCAAATTCTGCTGTTTGTAGATTACTCACAAAATATCTCTATGATAGAGGTAATGGAACCTATGTTCGTAGATTACTCATAAAATACCTCTATGATAGAGGTAATGGAACAAATTCTTGTGTATAGAGGGTTCAAACTTTTTGTGCTTAGCACTCACAATTAAAGATAGCTAATGAGTCTATCTGGGACCCTAACTATTAAAATACAATAGCTAGTCATTTGCCAGCCAGCAAACATTAGAATTCTTCACCACCCACTTTTGTCTCTGCAGGACTAGGTTTGTGGATATTACTTTACGAAAGAGGTCCAGAAAAGATCGTAAACGTGATAGTGAGGTACCAAAATCCTATGGTGGAAGTTGGACATGTCATTCTGGATTGTCACTTTCAAACTTACTTTCACTCATTGTCTCAACAATTTCTTTATCTGTGGTAAATAAATATTACTACACTATTAGTTATTCTTTCTATGACGTATACTTATATTCTAAAAGACATTAGAGGTATACCAAACAATCTTGTTATACATAACAACACAGATTAAATCTTTGGAATAAAATATCTCCAAAGGAATATAACTAAATCTTATTGCTACCGTACAATGTAGATACAACAAATAAAAATCTTAAAGTACTAATGCTGAAATAAGAATAAATTAGAAAAATGAAGAGACCTTTTCCCAGAATACACCAAATACCCATTTGCCTTATTTCCTTACTGACCATGTGTTAGATTATCAATCCATCATATTTCCATTCTGACCATAAAAGGGTTCATTTCTTAGCTTGCATACAACATAATTCAAACCATTTTTAATTGCAATTTTTATTTAAAAGAATTTATAGACTGGTGACTTGTCATATTATGGCTGGATACCGCTAGCATATACCGCTCTGGGTTATAGTATTGATAATGAGGATAGGTATATATATAGCTCTCGTTCCTTTTTATGCTGAAGGAAAATGCAATCCTACCACTATTTTGAAAACTTGTAGGGAAAACTAGGCCTTATGGATATGGGTGTGACATTTACAAGGAAGTAAATCAGTAACAGTTTCTAAAGTATACTGCACCACAACAAACGTAATAGTATGTTGCAATTTGCATAGACTGAACCCGTCTAATATTTCAGAATAAAGTAGAACCTCTTCTCCCAAATAAATAGGAAGGTGCACATCATATAAATTAAAGTATTAAAACACCGTTTCTCCTTGATTTTGTTAATCATTGTGCCCAATATATTTAGCACAGAAGCAGCCCAAAGGATTACCATTTAGCACAGGGAAAGATAGATTAAGAACTAAATACACTACAATTTGAAATTTTTTGCTGTTGGGTTAGTGTTGCATAGAGTAAGGCACTAAATTAGGAAGAAAGCAGAATTTTTCTAGTTCCTACCTATATCATTGGCTACCATCTTGGAAAATTTTCTGCCTTTGGTCTTCACTGTAAATAATATTTTAACAAAAAATGTCAAAAACTATAAATGTACTAAAAGGATGAACTGAACAAAATAAATAATGCTGTTAAAATAAAAATACTGTACCCTTTTCTATAAAATTATTCATTTTTTGATCATCATCATCAGAATTGTTTGGAGAACCAGAACCTATATGAGTGAAGACAGAATGAAATAGACATGCAAAATGGACATTCACAAAACAAGATACATGTACAACACTTATCTGACAGAAAGACACTGCATTATATTTAAAAAAGTCTTATGAGACTTAACATACTGTCACACTGACTTCACAGCTAAGATACATCAAAGTACTGATCAAAAGATTAGTGAAGCTTTCTGTTATGTGGTGGCACTATAGATGCCAAACTCTTTGCAATAAAGAAGCGTACACAAAAATAAGCAGGTAATCTGAAGCAAAATGACGTATTAGAGCAAGACACACCACCACAACACAGTGCATCTGGGTTATTTTGGTTAGAGACATTTATTTTATTTAATATAAACATTTTAATATGTGGACACCTAGTATGTTGGTCTGTAAATAAGAGGACAAAGAATTTATCCAAATTTGGATCTACAGAGAAAATGGAATATGGAGCATCATTTGGTCTCAAAGAAAGAAATCTGTTTAGAGCAGCAGTTTTATTCTGCAAACAACTCCTATCCCAACACCACAACAGAAAACTTAATTCTGCAAGCAGTGGTTCTAAAGACCACAGATGGTGAATGGGCTATGATTTGTGAACCACTGTTTTAGAGACATTTAACTTGGTGGCTTTTTTAATCTTATTAAAATACCCAACACTGCAGGTTTTTAAATCACTAAAAAAAACCCCACACCAATAGAAAGGACAGAAAGTGTTACAAGGGTATTATTTTCTTACTATTTTAGGTATCCAAGCATGGCACTTTGTATATTTTATGCAACTTTATCCAGGGCACTAGATGAGGGAAACAAAGTTTAATGCTTTTATAATCTCTTTGTTTTGGTTTTCATTTTGTTTCTGCTGTAATTTAGTTCTCGGTGTCTCAAAGCTAGAGGATGCTCTGCCAACTAGCAAGGGCCTGGAGCCTTTTTTATAGCTGTAAATCTGTGTAACCACGCAGTGGAGGAAGTTAGAGGGTAACTGAAGTTGCAGCTCTGTTCATTTGGAAGACTCAAATTGTCACACCATTCATGCTGTAGCTTCAGTTGACCGAAGAGGTCTCAGACTTTCAGTCCCAAACACTGATCTTCCAGACTGTTGTACAACCAGTCTCCTAATCAAGCTCTAGTTGAGCATTATTTTATAACTGTAAGCTCCAAAACCATATTCACTGAATTTTTAAAAAATGCCAAGCTTAATAAAGTTAAAGTTATATTTGGACATTGCAGTCTTACCCCATAGCTAGTCTCTCCCTAACTAGACAAACTCCAAACACCAAAATCTGCCTTCTATTCTCTGCAACTTTAGTCTATCAGTGTTTGACGCTCTGATTTCTTCTGGAGCTCTTAAGTTCTGACAATATCCACTCCCCACCTTCCCAGCATCTCATAGGTCCTCCCCAGTTGTGTTGCCCTCTCTAAGGCCTTGTCTACACTACTGTGGTAAGTAGACCTAAGTTACGCTACTCCAGCTAAGTGAATAATGTAGCTGCAGTTGACATAGCTTAGGTTGACTTACTGCAGTGTCTACACCATGCTGAGTTGACGGGAGATGCTCTCCCGGTGACTTACCTTAATCTTCTCATTCCAGTGGGGTACCTGAGAGTGCTCTGCAGTCGATTTAGCGGGTCTTCACTAGACTCACTAAACTGACCCCTTCTAAATCGATCGCAGCAGCATCGATCCCCGGTAAGTGTAGATATGGCCTAAGAGTCCCTCTGTGAAGCCAACAACTTATTATCTCCAGCCCCACAGATCCCATTTCCTGTTACTGCAAATTAAATGTTTAAGTTATCTTAAGAAGCCCACTTCTGAATTTTAATCTAATTCAAGACAAAACATACCCAGGATGGATGTTTGTTTTTTATTACATACCCAGCAGAGTGTGTTAAATTTCTGCACTATGCATGTATATTCTTTGGTTCTTCTATGACAGAATAAAAGTAGAATTTATTTAAATACTGTACCTGACCCCTAATTCAGATAGAAAAAATTGATTGGGGGCGGGGCAGGGGAGAGATTATGTTAAATGCATTTACTGAAATTTTTGAATTTCAAATTTAAGTACAGTGTTGAATCCAGTGTTTTTTCCCTCATAAAGTCTTTGAAGACTGGTGATAAGCTGGAAATACTAATGAAAAACCCACCCTATTTCTTTTCTTCTTTATCACCTTCCCAGTCTTCTTCCCTTCTTTATTTTCCAAGTTTTCCTTCCTTAGTTTAAGGTTCACTATATTCCTTCCACCTGCGATTTCTACATAAAGATTTTTCTGGGGCCCATGATACCTGACTTTCACAAAAGATGCTAATCCTTGCAGGATGAATATTTTTGGGTGTCTCCTTATTTCTCTACCTTTCCTTTCCTCCCCATATGTTCCCCATGCTTTTTTCTCTTTGCTTGCCCTCTTCTCATCCGTGAAATGTCTACTTTTTCACCTCTTCTCGTTGTCAGTCTTTTCTCGTGAAACACACTCATTTACTCCTAAAATTGCTATCTTTTGAAAAAACAAAAGAAATCAACAAAACCAAAACAACCCACACATACCAAATAATTATACCTCAGTCAATATTTTACAGTTCATTTATATTAATCCTTTTATTGGAATTATCTCCTTAGCTCTATTAACTGAATTATTATTTTTTTAATCAAAACTTGTCTTAAATTTAAATGTCCAGGTTAGGTCATTTTACTTACTCTACCTGTCAAATTCAAGTAGTTCAGTTAGAACTATCACCAGCATCACCTAAAATCTACGCAGAAGTATTTCACTGAAACAACAGCAGAATACAGTAAGTGGATCATAGATTTTTGCATCTACTGAACATGGTGGGGGATGAGCGTTTTTTTGTTTGGTTACACAAATAGGAAGCACATCTTTGAATCCAAATGAGGGAAATACTTCTCTATACCAGAGTATAGGGTAGCCCAAAATCAGGTTTAACACTTCAACAAACTCTGTATTTAGGTAACTATTTATATCATAGCAACACACTTCTTTAGTAGAATTTGGTTATAAAATGTGAAGTAGAGTTAGTCTGTTTGTTTTTAAATGTAAAGTAGAATTAATCTACTAATCATGTCCTGGTCAAATTCCAATTCCATTCTCAATTTGCCCTTCTGAAAAGGAAAATCTTAACTGTTGACAGATTGACAGTCTGATGATGTACATTGAAACTCTGAATACAGTTTGAATGTGTGTCAAAACAAAATTGCCAACTCAAACTTAATTGTCAATTCAGAAATTAAGTTTAATACTTTATAAAAAGTTTTCCTGATAAAGTTAAAAAAAAAGGATATTTTGTTTTGTTATACATTCACATTGGTGATAAAGATGACACCTTTTGTCTAAGTGTGAGGGGGCAATAAGGAGGTGTTTTCAGTTAATGGCATTCAACTTTTGGACTTGCATACTCCATTGGTCCAACAGAGGCAGTCTACATTTATAGCGCTGCAGCAGAGCTCCTGTAGTGTTTAGTGAAGATGTTACCTACGTTGACAGGAGAACTTCTCCAGTTGGTGTAGGTACTCTACCTCCCCAAGAGGTGGTAGCTATGTTGACGGGAGAAGCCCTCTCACTGAGATAGCATTGTCTACACTGGGTATAACTGTGTCACTCAAGGGCATGATTTTCTACACCCCGGAGCAACTTAGCTATACCAACATAAGTTTGTAGTGTCAACCAGAGCAGAGTATGAATTTGTTGACATTCTGGGATCCCTAAAAGACATATCCTTTTTACCCAAGCTTTCAATAAGGGCTTTAGGCTATAGAGGGTATAAATAGGATCAAAGACTTTGGTATTTAGTATTCTTTATAGGCTGTTGTGGTAAGGATCATTCATAATGGCATTAGTTTATTCATGAGATGAATTAATTTTAATATATGTTCCCACCCAATCCTTTTAGGCACTTTTTAAATATCCAGTTAAAATAAATCTGCAATTTTAAATCGTAATCTCATCAGACTAGAGCTTCTGAGGGAGAATGAGTAAAACGATAGCTCCCATTAAGAGTCTGATGAAAGTGATGGGAAAGTGAAACAGTGACAGATATTTCTAGACACTTTTGAAAATTCATTTTTAATACTATATATATTCATTATGAGTGCATTCTTAAGTATTTGGAAGAGCGGAGCCCTAATGAGTTATTATTCATTAAACTTTTGAGCTATTAGAGTGAATCACCGCAGTTCTCCTTTAAAAATCCAGCTCCAGTGTAATGGAAAAGCCAACTTATTTGGAGTGGGAAGCTCCTATTTTGGAAGTCTGCTAGCTTCCAGAAAATTCTGAGAGCCTGACAAAAATTTTCAGCTACCACCCTCATGAGAAAATGGCAGTAAACTCACACTATAAAAGTCAGTCAAAAATAGCTTTCCCCAAAAAACAGGATTTTTTTCCCTTTATCAAAGAGATTTTACCCTGTAAACCTGTATTAAAAACAGAAAAACCTTAGCAGTACCAGTTGGAACTTGTGATTTACACAGATATGGAAACTACTTAAACTATTATTGTAGTCACAAGTTGCAAGTGTGTTATATTACCGGTATCTCAGGAGCTCCACACTGCAATCTCTAGCCAAGATCCCTTTTCCTCCCTGGCTGTGAAGTAAATATATATATCTATGATAGCCTTTTTCTTTCCATCGTGTTGTATTCATTTTGCCATATATTATACACACACAACACACACACACACACAAGTGATTGACAAAATTAATAGGAAAAGCACTCATAAAATATACTGTAGCATGAGACCCTCACTTTCCTCACAGCCTCATAGATAGCATGTATTTCCAATCTAAGAATATCTTTGCCTGCGTGCTGTCTCCCTGAAGCATAACTATTTGAAACTCACACATGCCACTTGACTCATCCTTACTAGAAACTAGGTTTATATTTCCAAGTCAGATAAATTGTCCTTGATTTAAACCAGAATTCTGTAATGGTTAATGAAATCTTAAATGGCAAAATGAATACAACATGATGGAAAGAAAAAGCTAACAGACGGTTTCTATATAATCACTTAGCAAGCATTTCTGGCACAACTTAGAACAATGCGTGTCACATTCTGTGCAACTATAATGTTAAAGTATTTGAAAAAACTGTAGTTACCCGAAGTCGGTGACTTGCAGCGATCCTCTGGCACTGTAGTCCCTTCATTAATATCACAAAGACCTGCTGAAAAATACAAAGAACAATTTAAAATAGAAAATAAAATTGCTGTTTACAATCTTTCCTGAACTAGAACTTGTGAACTTTTAGCCTCTATATTACACTAAGCAAGTGTTTCTCCCACTTGACAGGGGGAGTGAGGGGAGATTTTTATTTATTTATTTATTTATTTTATAAGTCTTTCACTTAAGAGGCTGACCTCAATTACAGCACTAAAATAGTCTGTTTGACAGAAGAATTATAGTATTACCTCAGAAATACTGAAACTTTTCACTAGATTTTTTTAATCAATTCGTCAATATTTAATCAGAAAAATAATATTTGGCAAACATTTAAGAAAAAAATATAGCCATATATAATCAGAGAACGTTGTTTATTTAATTAGATATGTGCATTGAACATGTATACTGTCCAAAACAAAAGAGTAAAGTATGACCTAAAATGTTAAGTGAAATAAGAAAACTAATTTATGTTTGTGATAAAATCAGATGAATAGGAGGATTTCAATATTAAGGAATTCTATAAAATACTTTAAGATTAACATGTGACCACTATTGTGTATTTTAAAATAATTTCTACTTTCCTTTTTTGGGGTAAAGTTATACTATATTCCTGAAGCCACACTTAGGTGATCCTTTACCATTGGTTTTTCAACAGAACTCACTGATTTCATTTCAGAAATGGATTGATGATATAAGGTGGTTATGGTTTATTTTTGGGGAGTGAAATTATTTTTCCCCTGTTGAGGACTTTCATATAACACTCAATATGACACCATCATCATACAAATCACAAGACTGTAGTTACAAGACTCTTTCACTGAAAGAAATGATAACTTTGCACACTTAAAGAATGCAGAATTAGATGCAAAGAAGGAAGTCAAACCATTGGGATCCCATATGTTGCATACTGCCTACTAGAGATACAAATGGAGTTTCTGATCCCCTGTTTTCTTTATGACTTGACAAATGATGTGTTGAAATTTAAATATCAGGGGGTAGCCGTGTTAGTCTGCATCCACAAAAACAACAAGGAGTCTGGTGGCACCGTAAAGACTAACAGATTTATTTGGGCATAAGCTCTCATGGGCTGGAACCCACTTCATGTTCTAGCCCACAAAAGCTTATGCCCAAATAAATCTGTTAGTATTTAAGGTGCCACCGGACTCCTTGTTGTTTTTTAAATTTAAAGTTACCAGTTATGCTTTTTGGTTTTGTTTTTTATTAAAAGCTTTCACTACGTTTAAGAATATTAACCTTCTCAGAGGATATGTTATGATGGACCATGCTAATCTAAATACAAGTACTAATTGCACAAATGAAACACAACTGAATCATTTGTTAGAAGAAAGTATCTGCATGTGCAGAACAAGATTTTCAACACAATGCAATCATAGTTTAGTGTCTGAACCTTCTTCGGAAAAAACCCCATGAATGTGTAGAGACTATTGAGGAGATGGGGAGGGTTACACATGCCAAGTCAGAACAGACAGAATCAAGCTGTACTCACTTGCACCTGTGCAACTCTACAGACTTCAGTGTGTTTGCATGGTTGATATAGAGGGCAAAAGTAGGTGAAGAAGCAGTTTTTCTTATTTCAAAACTCTGGGGTACTTAGTAGTTATCTTCTGGAGTCTGGGTTAACAAATGAATATTTTCTGAATGTCAAAACCAAAGACTTATCCTGTGAGGAAAAAAGTTACTTAACCTTACTGTAACTATGGTTCTTCAAAATGTTGTCATCAATGTGGATCCCACTCAAGGTATGCACCTTCTCTTGAACTACATTTTCCATTGGGCCACACCTGCACTGTGCATGTTCTCATAGAAATCACAGAACTGGAAGGGACCTCGAGAGGTCATTTAGTCCAATCCCCTGCATTCAAGGCAGGACTAAGTATTATCTGGACTCAGACTTTAAGGTCAGAAGGGACCATTATGATCATCTAGTCTGCATAACGCAGGCCACAGAATCTCACCCATCCACTCCTGTAACAAGCCCCAGACCTATGTCTGAGCTATTGAAATCCTCAACTCATGGTTTAAAGACTTCAAGGTGCAGAGAATCTCCAGCAAGTGACCCGTGCCCCATGCTGCAGAGGAAGGCGAAAAAACCCCAGGGCCTCTGCCAATCTTCCCTGGAGGAAAATTCCTTCCCAACCCCAAATATAGCAATCAGCTAAACCCTGAGCATGTGGGCAAGACTCACCAGCCAGACACCCTGGAAAGAATTCTCTGTAGTA
The DNA here is from genome assembly GCF_965152235.1 of Eretmochelys imbricata. Taxonomy (NCBI): domain Eukaryota; kingdom Metazoa; phylum Chordata; order Testudines; family Cheloniidae; genus Eretmochelys; species Eretmochelys imbricata. Next base: position 111,740,263 of record NC_135574.1, on the reverse strand, counting down.
ACTCAGATCCCACCCTATCTAGTGTCCCATCACAGGCCATTGGGCATATTTACAGCTAATAGTCAAAGATCATTTAATTGCCAAAATTAGGCTATCCCATCACACCATCCCCTCCATAAACTTATCAAGCTTAGTCTTGAAGCCACATATGTCTCTTGCCTCCATTGCTTCCCTTGGAAGACTATTCCAGAATTTCACTTCTCTGATGGTTAGTCCATCCGACAGCTGTTTGTCCAACCCTGCTCTTAAAAATCCCCAATGATGAAGATTCCCCACCTCCCTAGGAAATTTATTTCAGTGCTTACCCACTCTGACAGTTAGGAGGTTTTTCTTAATGTCCAACCTAAACCGCCTGTAGCGAGGCAACAACTCACTGGTGTGACGCCTCCTGCTGGTAGTCTTGGGAATTAGCTCTTCCAGACTGGAGTGCCCTCCGCAAGCCGGTGTCTTGCCTGCAGCTGGCCCAGTGTCCCTCCCAGACTCCAGTTCCCCCTTTCCCTCGGGGTTCTGCCCCAGCAGTACCACCACGCATCTCCTTCCTGGGGAACCCCCAACCCTCTAAACCCATCTTGCCTCAGTGGCTACTGCCCATCATCATCTAGCCCCCGCTCACTGGGGCAGACTGCAGTGTAATGGCCACTCATCACCGGCAAGGGGTTAGGACCAGCTGCCTCTGCGAATTCCCCGGCTGCCCCTCTGCAGCCCCAGGACCTTTCTGGGCCTTTACCAAGGCCTGCAGTCTGGGGGTTTACCAGGCTGGAGCTCCCCAGCTCCCTTTGCCCTTTCCCAGCACTGCTCTGCTTAAGGTACCTCGCCCTCAGGCAGCTAGCCCTTCCCACTCCAGGGCTAGAGTGAGACTCCTTTGAGCTCCTGGCTCACAGCGCTTTTATAGGGCCAGCTGTGGCCTGATTGGGCACGGCCCCAGCTGTGGCTGCTTCCCCCAGTCAGCCTAGCTCTTCCCAGCCACAGCCCTCTCCAAGGCTGCTTTTACTATTGGCTCCCCCAGGCAGCCCTCTCTCCAAAGGCTGTTTTAACCCCTTCAGGGCCAGAGTGGAGTGACTACCCCGCTACACCGCCCTTGCTGCAATTTAAGCCCATTGCTTCTTGTCCTATCCTCAGAGGTTAAGAACAATTTTTCTCCCTCCTTCTAGTAACAAAATTTTATGTACTTGAAAACTATCTTCATGTCCCCTTTCAACCTTTTCTTCTCCAGACTAAACAAACCCAATTTTTTTAATCTTCGCTCACAGGTCGTGTTTTCTAGACTTTTAATCGTTTTTGTTGCTCTTCTCTGGACTTTCTCCAATTTGTCCACATCTTTCCTGAAATATGGTGCCCAGAACTGGACTCAATACTCCAGCTGAGGTCTAATCAGCATGGAGTAGAGCGGAAGAATTACTTCTGATGTCTTGCTTACAATACTCCTGCTAATACATCCCAGAATTATGTTTTTTTTTTTGCAATAGAGTTACACTGTTGACTCATATTTAGCTTGTGATCCATTATGACGTCCAGATCTCTTTCCACAATACTACTTCCAAGACAGTCATTTCCCATTTTGTATGTGTGCAGCCGATTGTCTCTTCCTAAATGGAGTACTTTGCATTTGTCCTTATTGAATTGCATCCTATTTACTTCAGACTATTTCTCCAGTTTGTCCAGATCATTCTGAATTTTAATCTTATCCTCCAAAGCACTTGCAACCCCTCCCAGCTTGGTATCATCCGCAAACTTTAAGTGTACTCTCTATGCCATTATCTAAATCATTGATGAAGATATTGAACAGAACTGGACCCAGAACCGATCCCCGCTGGACCCCCTCGTTATGCCCTTCCAGCATGACTGTGAATCGCTGATAACTACTCTCTGGGAATGATTTTCCAACCAGTTATGCACCCACCTTATAATAGCTCCATCTAGGTTGTATTTCCATAGTTTATGAGAAGATCATGCGATACAGTATCAAAAGCCTTACTAAAGTCAAGATATACCATATCTACGCTTCCCCTCCCCCCCATCCACAAGTCTTGTTACCCTGTCAAAGAAAGCTATCAGGTTGGTTTGACACGATTTGTTCTTCACAAATCCATGCTGACTGTTATTTATCACCTTATCTTCTAGGTGTTTGCAAATTGATTGCTTAATTATTTGCCCCATTATCTTTCCAGGTACAGAAGTTAAGCTGACTGGTCTGTAATTCCCTGGGTTGCCCTTATTTCCCTTTTTATAGGTGGGCACTATAGAAGCACTATGAGTTTCTACCCCACTACAGTGATGTTAACACTGCCTTTTCAAACTTGGCATCTGGTGTTGCAGCTAGGTCAAGAGCATAGGTCTTAACAAAAGCCAGGGGATTACTCTAGGTAGCTTCCTTATGGATTTCAGACATGGGAATGTTCCAGAAGCAGGCAGAGGAAACAGCTTGTCTACTAACAGAGTGACCTTTGAAATTTGGAGGGAAAGGTTTATCAGCCATTTCATAGCAGAATGATATGCACTATGTGGTCCACTTTGATATTCTCTGGCAGAGGAAAGCTTGACTCTTCAAAACACCAAAGATGGCAATAAAGAGATGAGAAGCCGGGCTGAAGAGCTTTGTAATTTAACAAGACCCTTTCAATGTCCAAATTGTGGAGTGGTTTCGCTCCACAAGAGTGAGGTTTAGGGGAGAAAACAGATGAACTGGTTCAAATAAAATTCCAAAACCCCTTATGGGATAAACTTAGGATGAAGTCTCAATACCACCTTATGCCTGTACAATGTTGAGTAAAGGGGTATCAACAATAAGAGCCTGGAGTTCACTGACCCTGCAGCTGAAGTGATAGTGACTAAGAGTATCATCTTGAGAGTGAGGTCGTGTAAGCAGCATTCAGAAAGTGGCTTGAAAAGGGGGCTCCATGAGGTTTGCAAGGACAATATTAAGATTCCAAGTAGGAGGGTTCTTGGACGCATGAGTAAGTATGCAGTAACCCTTTCAGGAATCTGGTTACTGTGGGCTGTGAGTAAACTGAACATAACTGAACAAGTGGATGGTATACAGAGACTGCTGGTAAGGTGGTGCTCTATGTACCTGAATGAAAAGCCAGGTTTGTAGGGATGCAGCCCCAGAAGGAAGCACTGGGAGGGACTGAGTACTGGTCACAAGCAGGTTTATGGGACTGCAGCTGGGGAAGGCATGTCCCCACATTTCCTTTCCTGGCTGCTGTCTCACAAACCTGCCTGTAGAGCTGGGTCCTTTTTTCTCAAAAAATGTTGTCAATAAATGGTATGCTGTTGCCTACATACCATTTACATTAAAGTCAATGGGACAGTATTGGTTCCTGGCAAAATCTTGTTATTAACTGGATGTTGTCAATATCCACGTATTCAGTGGACTCCACTGTAATATATTGCAAATGTGTTATCTGTTAAGAACTGCGGCGTGGAATTCTGTAGTACAGGCAGCAAGGTAACCTGATCACTTGCAGCTCTGGCACGTTTTGTGAAGGGACACATCTTTTTCAGACTATATTCCATGTATCTGGAGGTGATTCAGGTGGGCACCCCAACCTGTTCCAGACACATCCATAATCAGTGCAGTTGTGGGAGGCGGGGGCGAGAAGACCCTTCTGACTGTTTTTGGGATTAACCACCAGGTCAGTCCTGATAGGACCACTGACAGTAATGCTGATAATGCTGAGTAGTATGGTGGACCACAACTCATACTCACCTGATGTTTTGTAGGAGAATGGATGGACTTTAGCCAGGCTTATAATGGATGCGGGTGAAATCTGGCAAGCAGTGTCATCTAAATGCAGGCTGACATATGCTAGGCCATATGACATAAGACCTTTTGACTTTTCACCAACTTTTTAAAATATTCCAAAAAATGTTCATCTTGTTAATTCATTAACTGATACATTTTACATAGTACATCAATGTTCTTTCTACAAAAAATACACACATATAAAGAAACACCACAGACATAAGGCTGATAGTGAGGTAGGGCAGCTATAGCTCCTTCCTTTTATAGCTCATTTTGTTCCTTCATTTGGACAGAACATAATGGAAGAGGTTGATGAAAATACAAGGGATTTCTCCCCTCTGTCAGCAGTTCTCATCCCTACCAACTCTGGAAGAAACAGCTTTAACGTATAATAGCAGTATGTTTTGCTGTCACAAGAGCATCATGCTGACTGAACCTAGTTTGCTTAAATGAGATAAAAGGCCAGAAATCCTCTTGGCTACATACTCAAAGTACACACATCTGTGTTGTTGTGATGCCATGATTTTAAAATAAATTTTGAAACTGGTGCTCCCATTGCAGAGAATAGCAAGGTATTTTCAGTTTCTCTTCGTGCAGCAATAGTATCAGTAAATTTACATGAATGGTTATTTAAGGGAGATGGGTAAGAGCAAGACTACTAAGAAGAACATAAGTCGGTTATGAGCACACTACTGCTGCTGAAGATGTGCTAGGCATAAAAATGCATTTCAAGTACTAAATTTTTAGATTTTTTAAAAACATCAAATTTCCACATCAAAAACCACTTTCCAAATAAACCACTTCCTTTCAAAGCTCAAACAAGATCATGTTAATACTTTGCATTTTGAAACCAGGTTATACTTGAGTCAGGGATGCTGCAAATAAAAAAAATTCTGATAATTTCACACAGCTCTACCTTATAAGATATTTTATTTCTTTGATAGTTCTATTTAAACATAAAACTATCAATTACGAAACACTATTGCTGTGTAATTTTTTGCAAGTAATAAGAGATTAAGTTAAATGTAACAATCTCTATACTGATGAATCAGATGAAGTGGGTTTTAGCCCACGAAAGCTTATTCCCAAATAAATTTGTTAGTCATAGAAACATAGAATCATAGAATATCAGGGTTGGAAGGGACCCCAGAAGGTCATCTAGTCCAACCCCCTGCTCAAAGCAGGACCAATTCCCAGTTAAATCATCCCAGCCAGGGCTCTAAGGTGCCACAAGGATTCCTCATTGTTTTAATCTCTATACTGGTATGCATTGTGCTTCTGTCTTAGAGATGACCACAGAAGATAAAAAAACAAAAAATATGTTATTGGTGTGTTTGGAGGAAACCTTTTTCATTCTTTAAAATATTCTTCTATAAAATCTGCATTAGTAGAGATTAAACATTTGGCTTCAATTAATTATCCGTACTAAGGCACGTGGATTTATTTATCAGAGATCCACATGCCTTAGTGGATACAAAGGATTAGGTAATTGCATGGTTGCTCGAACAGTTTCCTCTCTCCCGGCAAAAAAATACATGCCAACAGCTGGAAGCTAGAGATTAATTTAGCAAGCAAACAAGTTTTTAAAAAGTTTAATTAAAGTACATCTCTTTCTTCTCATAAGACAAAACAGTCTTCTATGTGATCAGTTATTCTCCTCTCCCTCGTTTTAAAAAATAAAATAAAAAACAAGAATGAGATTCTGTGTTGCGCCTTTTTGAAGTACAGCACAGAATAAGCTGCCCTGGGGAAGGGTTTTATGCTTGCTTTGCACCCACTTGATTATGGAGTATTCTGGGGGCTGGAGCAGGTCTAACATTTTATTCAGTTCTGTGGGTCTGTCTAAGTCATGGCAGCCTCCTGGGGGTGCCCTATATGCTATAGTGCTGCCCTGCATCTCTGCAGTGCTGTGTGCTATGGCCCTGCCTAGATGTACTGTGAGCTCCAGCCACGCATGCTTGGGCTCATTAGGGAGTCCTAAGGAGGCAGTCTTATGACGATCTTTCACAGTTCCTGTATCTGGGGAATCCTGCCCTCAACCAAATGTATTTTGGTGGTGCCACAAGTAAAAGATATGGTACACGTATATGATTGAACAAATCATGCCAAAATCAGTTTCTAAAACTAGAGACATAAGGTGGGTGAGGTAATATCCTTTATTGGACCAACTTCTGCTGGTGAGAAAAGATATTACACTTATCCACCTTGTGTCTAATATCCTGGGACTGACACAGCTACACCACCACTTTCTAAAACTGGACAGTTATTTAAATGGACTAACAAAAAATTCATGGTGTGTGAACAGCAAGTTATATACATCAAATCCAGATGTTCAAAAATATTTTATTGCCATTAAATGACTGACTTATATGAGAGGTGCGAAGTTTTTTCACAGACTCTGAATAGAAGTTAAAAAGGCCGCACATATAAGGAGCCACAGTCAGCATACCTTAATGAAGCAATGAAAAAAGGAAAGACTAGACACAAACATAGTGTGTTTGAGACAGAAAAACCTACTGAATAACTTGAATAATCAGGATTATATAATGCTTTTGCCAGGCAGACAAACTGTTAGTAAGTGCAACTAAAGTCTGAAGAAAAAAAAAGTCTAAATATCTGAATTCACACAAGTCAAGATTCACACAAGTGAAGATTCTCTTTTCATTATCTTTATGAGCCATACTGGATATTTCAGCTAATAAACATGTACACAGATGTGAAAGAACGGTTCAGTTAATCATGCTGGCAAGATGTTACAGTGACAAAGACCAAGAGCGCTAAACAAGTAGTTTCTAGCATCTCCTAGAGTGACTTGTAATCTGACTATATAAAAGCAGTATTTAAGATTACTAACATTTTTCCCTAAGAACCTAAAATATTAAGCCTATCAGACTGCCTGTTTTGATCATATCCCATGGAGGTGAGGAGGGAAGTTTCTGTTCTTTTAAAATGAAACGTCTATCCATTAAGGAAAATAAAGGACTAAAAATCTTTGAAATGCTTTATAATACAGTAGGTAATACAAGCAGCAATTGGTGCTTTTCTTAGTTTTGTGTTCACAGTTCAACTACTGAACTTCATTTTGTATTTATTTTGATGTTTCTCAAACCAATGATTTACTATCAAGAAATACCTACCTCAGTTACAGCATCTATAAATCTAAAAAAAGAATGGTGCATATGTGATACTGTACCTCAAGATAGCAACCTGAAGCCCCCATATTCACCTCCGTCATATGATTATGATAGATTTTGTACAAAGTATGCCTTCTGAGGTATCATTTAAAAAGTATTGATCTGTTGAACCTTAATATCCTATCAGATTGAATATACTATCACTGTATGTGAAGTTAGAAAGTTTTCCTATATGTAGTGAGAAACACCCTCAGCTTTCAGTTGCAACAAAGAAGCAACCATCATGGTCCAGACAGGTATTAAAGGCTCATCAAGAAGAATCTACTATCTCAGAGTCTTCCCAGAGAAGGCAGGTATACAATGGGGACTGTGTGACCAATAGGGACTGCCTGACCCCCCCATGTCACAGCAAGGATTTTTCTAGCTGCTGGAAGAAAGTATAAAAAGGGGACCGTAACAGCACCACTTGTCTCTCTTTCCCCTCCCCCATCCATCTCAACACCTGTAAGATCCTCTGGAAGACAAAGACTTGAAAACTAGGGAGATTAGTCCCAGGCTGGAAGGGAGTCCAGTCTGTGTACTGAGGAACTGTAAACATCTGTTACGGTGAGAGACAGCTTGATTAAAATCTTGCTTAGTCTGTTAAAGTTAGAAATAAAAATAGAAACTTAGTGTAAATTCTAAGGTAACCAACTTTAATCTCTAAGACCGCTAATTATAATCACTTAAAATCTGTCTTTCTGTAGTTAATTATCTGTTTTATATTGTATTTTACCTGAAACAGTGTGTTTTTGGTTGAAGTACTTGGGGAATCTCAGCTCAGATTACAAAGGCTGGTGCATGTCAACTTTCCTATGAACCTTGAGCAGTGTAAGACAGTATATTTCAGGGGTTCAAGGCTGGGAGCTGGGGTGACTGGCTGGTGCTTCTCTCTGTAAAATTCACAAGTGGCTCAGGGATTATTCATGCAATTTAGCTGGGTGTGTGGCTCTACATACTGACGGCTGAGCGATCACAGCGTCTGGAGGGGTTTTGTTACTTATCACTGGCATAGCTTTGTGAGACACCCTAGGTCGGAGAATTAAGGGGGCACAGCGATCCCACAATTCCAGGTTGTACCCCAGGGATCCTGCCACAGTGTGAAACACTTGAGATAAAAGAAGAAGATGCTTGAATCTTCTCCTGGCTCATTTCATCTGAACCAAAACTATCACTGGATGAAATTTTTCAAATAATTCCTTTTTCACTGAAAAGTGGCCATTTTGAGGTAACAATTTTTTTCATGCACACTTTATCATTTATCATTTTCAAAATAACATTTTTTCATTTAAAAAAATCCACCATGTAACTAAGCTGAACAAAAAATTGTTTTTCAAAAATATTAGCTGTTTTTATTTCAGAAATTATATGAAGAATTTGAACAAAGGTCACAGCAATTTAAGAAAAACAGAATAGCGATTTCAACTCCTCCCCTCCACACCTAATTTTTTGACATGACCTATTTTACAAGTTTGGATTTACAAATTTAAAATATCCATTTATATTTCATACCCTGAGGTTTCCCCTCTGAGAAGAGCACAATATTACATGAGGCCAGATAATTATGGACATTCCTAGTGATAAGAAATTTTAAACTGATAGCAGCAGAAGCAAAGGTAGCCAGTTGTGATGTCCCTTCTGTGCTGAGAAAAGTGGTATACGTAAGTGTGAGAAGATTGGTGGGGAGAGCAGACATGACAGGGAAATTGCAGGATATTATCTAGGCATATTTACAAAACTCTGACAATTATAAAGCTATGCTGGTTATTTAATTAAGATCTTTTAAAGTTCTTATAACTTTTGTATTTAATTTATACTTCTATGAATGTGTACAATGCTTGTCTAGCTGTTGCTTAAGGTGCTTTTAACACAAATTAAAAACACGATTGATCACAATAAAAACAGCAAGTACTTCCCCACCATAAAGCTCAGTCTACAACAAAGCTTAGTCTCATATCACAAATACAACTTAACAACAAGAGAAAAATGACATCTGGGGTCAGTCAGGGAGGATGGGACAAAAATGCAGGAGGAATCTAGCATAGATCATCTCAGATACCTCTGATTCAAGATATTGAATTGTGAAGAATCATCATGTATGAAAATGCGAATACAAACCAATGTTCCATTAATTATTCTCAAAGATCAGACATGTAACACACATACAAAAATATACATTTTGTGTTGCTAATGTGCTTATATTCAAAGTGGTGACTGACAGCCCAACTATGAGTTATGGAGAAAGATACCGTTGTTGAAATGCAGCATCCAACGATTCTTACCTCCTGATGGTTGCCGAGATTTGCGAGGAGATCGAGGTTCCCTACGATAGGGATCATTAGAGCCATATAATTCAATGGTGCCAAGGTTCAAGAGCACTGTCTTCTGCAGGTAATCAACCATTGCAATACCATTACAATTGCCAAAAACTACTCTGGAAGAAGAAGAGTAGGAGGAAAGATTAAGGCTCCAATAAAGTTGCTAATAAATCAAATGTTGCTATTGTTTTTATTCTCGTATGTAGTACTGTCCTTGACAAAAAATTATAAAAACACTTTTTATTTTAAATGGATCTTTTGAATGAACCTGAAAAAGGATTAAAAAAATAAATACTTGTGTGAACTAATATTTTAAAGTGCAGTTCACTGCTCTAGAAAGTGACTAAAAATAGTACTTTCTCCTCAATAAACCAGCTTCCTGTAGCTACAGAGTTCACTTACCAAAGAGAGAATTTGAATGGTTTTTACTCCTGTTTGACTCTGCAGAGCCAACATAGATAGCTATGTGACAATTAACTGGATTTAATTATGACTTGTTCATCAACACAATTGCTGATATTTGAGTCTAAAGGAATCTCTAATAATATCCAGATTCTAACTGGGGTTTGTAGAGCTGGCATTTAGCAGAACGATCATTTTATTTGCAAAATGAGCAAATTTAAATCAGAAAGAATTTCTACGACTCATTTTATAAAATACACTTTTTTACAGTAGATGCTTTTCTTCCACAGTTAAGTTTCATCTCTAGAATTTACATTTCCCTGTATACCTTTTTTTTGGAAGTTCAATATACATTTATGGTGTTATATAAATAGATATAATTGCCATAGGCCAAATAATTGGGCAAATTTCCTAATGAAAGATTCTCTCAAAGAAGCCCCCCTCCAACCCCCGAGACACTGTTCCCCTCACTATAATGGATGCAAAATGTACTCTCTCTAACGCTGCCAATACAATTCCTTTTGGTCATTTACTTTATTATTTTAGTGAGAATAACTACCATTACTATGAGGAAAAGGTCTACTGAAGTTCCTTTTAGAAATCTCTATTTTAATGAACTTATAACTTGCTCTTAGCTAAAACAAGGCAGCTGGACAGGATTCTTTTAAATCTATTACACACAAACTCACATACAACTCTGTACATTTTAAGATTTTTGGTGCACAAAAAAAATCTGAAATTTCCTGTTCATATAACTAAAAACATTTAAACTTTACATATAACTTTCAAGTTCTGTTCAGAGAATCGCCACCCTGCACTTAAGCAGGGAGGAGTTTGTCTGGTTGGCCAGGAGAAAGCGACAATGCTTTCTGGCTTGGGGAAGGAGGGAAGACATAAAGCGGCTGGAAAGAGCAGTCAGCGTGGTAAATGACTCACCACATAGGAAAGTGGTGTTTGAAAAGGTCAGTGGGCCTTGCCCCTCCCTCCCTTTACTCAGAACAGGCTAGGCAGCACCCACCCACCCTCCCTAATTAGGTCACAAATATGCTGGGTGTTTAGCTATATCCGGTGTGGATATTACACTAGCCGCCACACTAAGGGGGTCTGGGAAGGAATTTTTCCCTTACCACCATATTGGCCAGGTGAAGTGGGGGTTTTTTTTGCCTTCCTCGCAGCAGGTTCAGGTAGGCTCAGTTCATGCACAGCATGACAGGTGGTAGGCCAAATGTTGCAACTCTTTATTTAAGTGTATAGAGGATGTTCAGTGCAGGTACTCCATAAATTAAGGCACAAAAGAATGAAAAAATGTCTCGGAAAAGGAATTAAGGAGAAGTGCTTGAGCAAGCCGGGGGCAGTTGGGGACTCCGATGATTGGTACAGCAGGGAGCCAAACCCCCCCATCATTATAGTCACCTTAACCCCCTCCTACGAGGAGGCGTGGTCAGTAAGGTCCCAGCAAGGGAATTGCTGGAGGGATCTGGATAAATAGGGGGGAGCTGTGGAAGGCCCTCCCACCCTGGAATTGGCAAGGTCCCGGCAGTGAATCTGTTGGAGGGACATAAATTTTGCATCTGCACTGCACACATTTTATCTGCCGGGTTAGTCCCAGACATCTGTCAATAATAAAGTTGCGACCTGATTAAACCCATATCTAATGTCTCCTGTCATCCTTTCAGCATAGCCAGACAAGCATCTTAATGTTTTTATGTGGTTTTTTTTTTTTTAAATAAATTCAAATAGATTAGTTTAGGATATTCAGTATCGGTTTATAAATCCAGGTTTATAAACATACTTTAAATGACTGATTATCATGGTTACCATTAAAAAGTCAATATGTGCCAAAAGATACCACCTGTTACTATAGAACATAAAGGCAATACTGGGTCAGACCAAAGGTCCATCCAGCCCAGTATCCTGTCTACCGATAGTGGCCAATGCCAGGTGCCCCAGAGGGAGTGAACTTAACAGGTAATGATCTAGTGATCTCTCTCCTGCCATCCATCTCCACCCTCTGACAAACGGACGCTAGGGACACCATTCCTTACCCATCGTGGCTGATAGCCATTAATGGACTTAACCTCCTTGAATGTATCCAGTTCTCTTTTAAACCCTGTTATAGTCCTAGCCTTCACAACCTCCTCAGGCAAGGAGTTCCACAGGTTGACTGTGCGCTGAGTGAAGAACTTCCTTTTATTTGTTTTAAACCTGCTACCCATTAATTTCATTTGGTGGCCCCTAGTGCTTATATAATGGGAACAAGTAAATAACTTTTCCTTATTCACTTTTTCCACACCACTCATGATTTTATATACAAGTATTGCATCTATTTACTTTAAGAATAGAGGAAAACTGATGGCATCTCCAATATTCCTACATAGTCGGTATAAACAAATGTTGACTTTTTAGATGACAGCCACTCTAGTGAAATTTATTAGAAAACTAGTAAAAAGTACAGAATATACTTACAGGCCATAGGCAGAGTTCACTGCCAAACTGGTTATCTGCTGTGGAGGTTCTCCACTCACCCATACCAGTTGAATAACCAGTTCAATCTGGTAGCCTGCAGACTGTTTGAGGGGAGAGCTTTTTATTCTGCAATGTAAATACAATGTATAATGTCTTTATATTCATCTCTCCACTTTGATATAATAGGATCTCATTAACTTGTACAAGGCAGGGAAACTGAGAATTACTGAATATTGCAATCTACCAAATGAATACACACAATATAAATAAGAATAATGCACCAAAAGTGTTCTTTTCACCTTAATTCCCATTATTTGTGATGATACTTAGATTCACTACTTAAAACAACCTGAGCAATGATTCTAAACACTGAGGGATGGGAAAGTGCAGGACAAGGGTAAACAGCACTAGTATCGTATGGTGGCTTTAGTAGAGAAATCATGTCACGGATTCTGTGTTTCTAAGAGGGGAGAATTAGGAATTGAAGCTTTAATGTAAAAAGTTTATATTGAGGAGGGATCTGAATATGATGTGTATGTATGACTAACTGAGGTAGGCAGGGGCTTTCAGGCAAAGGTTGCTGGTATGACAGAAGGCCACAAGGCCATAGAGAATTGGTAGCACCAGAAGTTTTGAATACCCTCCCATTCAAGGGTCCCCCACTTCTCGACAAGTCACAGGCTCTGTGTGTACCCTCCATTCTCTTTTCTCCCCCACTTTAGGGTTTCTCAATCTCCCTGCCAGGAGTTCTAGGCATACCCCTTCTCATATACCAGGATCTCCGAATATCCCACCCCCAATATCAGAGTCTCCCATTCTCGCCCCATGACAAAGGCTCTATGTGCATCCCCCTTTCCCTATACCCGGAGTCCCCAATCTTCCCCACACCAGGGTCGTGTGTGCCTCCTTTCCTCCCTCCCCCCCTTCAAGGCTCTTCCAGTCTTCCTCCCATGGCAGGACCTCTCTGCTTGCCCCTCTTTCCCCATTCCACGGTCTCTATTCTCCCTCCCGTGCAAGAGGCTATGTGTATGTCCCCAATCCTCCTTTCACCACCTCCAACTCCCCATTATTACTTATCTTCTTTCAGTTAGAGATAGGCTAGCAACAAGTTAAACTTAATTGGGAGGACAGTCAGAGATGAGATGGGCTATTGTTCTGCTGGAAGGCATTAATGAGTGCCATCAACCAGTTGCTTGATTTACAGACAATTGCAGAGGTGCCTGAAGTTGTGGCAGGGGCAGAGGACAGGTGCTCCACGTGCCTCCCCATGTATCCCTTTTCAGTTTTCCAATTTTCTCCAAGATCCAAAGAGTTCACTGTTGCCAAGAACATTCCCTCAAATTATGGAATGGAGTGGATGCTGTGTTCAGAAGTTATGGTATTACATACAGAGAGCAGAAATGCTGCTGAGTTGAGTGCAAGACCTTCGTACTCACAGCTCAACCAAAAATACAATAGGAGTATTTTATTATGTAAGTTAGTGCTTTATATTCTGCAATTCAATATATTGGTAGGGCATGAAAGAGCTCCCACACATAGAAAACAAGTGTGTCCACAGAATCAGTTTTTAGGCTGTGGATTTAACCCAGGATCGCAAACTAAGATGGCGTGTTTACTTTTACAACTTGGCAGCTAAAGCACATGCCAATCTAAATATTATATCTGCAAGTGAGGATTTTTAATTGGTATTGTCCTCAGGTTAAATATGGTGATCTAGAGGCATAACAACACTGCCTTTAGCAGGGTACAAATTGGGAACCCTCACTCCACTCCTGATTCCTCAAGTGAACAGTAGCTGGTATTAGAGAGACAAAGTGGGTGAGGCAATATCTTTTATTGGACCAACTTCTGTCAGTGACAGAGACAAGCTTGTGAGCTTACACAGAGCTCCTCTTCAGGTCTGGGAAATATACTCAGAATGTCACAACTAAATAGAAGGTGGAACAGATAAGCATAAGTAGTTAACACGTTTCAAAGGACAATTCAAGGTGAAGCGTAGAAAAGTTGTTCTCTCTTGCCACAAAGAGCAGGACAAGAGGCAATGGGTTCAAGCTACAGCATAGCATATTTCGATTAAATCTCAGAAAAATTTTCCTAACTGTAAGAATAGTAGGACAATGGAACAGACTGCCTGGGGAGGTTGTTGAAACTGCTTCACTGGAGGTTTTCAAAAGGAGGCTGGATCGCCATCTGTTTTGCATGGTTTAGCCACAACATATCCTGCATTTTGGCAGGGAGTTAGACTAGATGACCCTTGCCGTCCCTTCTAACCCTATAATTTTAAGTGGCCTGTTAACAGCTCTCAAGTCATGGCAGTGAAAAGGAGGGGGAAAGGCAGCTGTGGGGGAGGGTTAGTGGGTTATAGATTTTTGTAATGAGCCATAAATCTGTGTCTTTACCAAGTCCATGATTTTTCATATCTAGCAAAGTTACGAATTTAAGGTCCAGGCTCATCTTTTGAAGGTGTCGTGCAGATTTCCTTAGAGAACAATTTAAGTTTTTGTGCAGATTTCCTTTGAGGATGAGGACTGAGAGGTCAGATATAAAGCGATTGCTGTGTGAAAAGTGTTCACCCAGAAGTGATATGGTGTTTTTGTCTTATTTTTGTGTGTGAGTTCAATCAAGAGAATAGTGATTGTCTGGTTTCAGTCTCATATTTGTTCTTGTGGCATGCAGTGCACTAGCTGAGGAACATCACATGTTATGCTAGGCATTGGTAGGAACAATGGATCTTGAAAGGTGTCTTGTCAGGAGTATGACCATCATAGCTGTGGAGATATGACTGCATCTGTTGTTCTGGCAGGATCAAGTGCTACTTTAAGTTCATATGCGGGTGAAACCAGACAGAATCACTACGCTCTCGAATGAACTCACATAAAAAAATCATGTTTGTTACAGTATTTATAATTAACCGATGGAACAGATGATACATCTATGATCACTTCTAATGTCAGAAAACAGATCTGAAAAGTTCCATTAGAACAGGTCATCTATTCCATCCTTCAGACCAATGTTTCCCAAAGTTTGCGTCACAGCACCTAGCGGGGCTTGAAGAGCATGTGGTGTGTGTGTGTGAGCGAGTGTGTGCAAAAAAGAGGTCTCAGTTGTTCTCCAGAGTCTCAGACTTATTTGTATCCAGTTTAAACTAATTAGTATGGTTGCAAATAAAAATTTTAAAAACATGAACCAAGTGTAACCAATGTAGACATGTCTCCCTGAGGCTGCAGAGAGCCTTAGATAACAATTCTGTGGTGTGAACAGCCCCATTCATTTCAATGGATGTGAAATCAGCTACCATGATACCGGTGTCAACACTTAACTATTTTCTCATCAAAACATTTTAGAAAGGAGAGCACGTATGTTATGATTTATATCAGCATTTCCCTAAGTGTGGAGCATGGCCGCTGAGGGGGCATTAAAGACTAACTAGGAACAGGGTATGTAAAATTACGATAGGTACTCTTAAACAACAGATGGCAAGGTTTCTGTATGTGTGCATATGTGCATGGAGGGTGGGGTATTCTTGTGCTCTTGATAATTTTCAGATTCCTGAAATGGGGCTCAACTTTCACAAGCTTGCAAAATGTTGCCTTCGTCAGTATAGGATTGTCCAAGGGCTATGATAGATTTTCTGTCGCAATATGAATGCACACAAGCACTTATGTCAGTATAGTCTTATCAAGTTTATGATCAATGAAAAGAAGAAGATACAATATTATAAACAAAAGTGCACCATAAACTTTCCATGTTCTTACACTTACTTTAAACATGGGACATTATCACGGAGCCCATCAGATGAGCTGCTGCTCGTAGATGGATGTGACTGGGGGGCAATGGACTGAGGATTGGAACCTGTGCCTGGAGTTGGCAACGGTGGCGCTTGCTCACCATCTGGAGAGTCTATGTCATTTATTTCATACAACAGCCGTACTTCAAGCATCTGTAAATTAAACCAAAGCAAAAAGCAACAATAAAATACACTATCTTTCTTCTTGATGAAAACCACTCTCCTTTGATTCCCACATTTGCCTCTTGAAAGCCACAGAAATGTATATGTGAATTAAGCAAAGTGCTAATAAAAACTCAAATGGACAATCAGTATGTCAGGCCAGCTTTTGTACAGAAAAGCAGTTCAAAAATATCATCACTTTTTGCAGCTCTTTGCTGAACAAAAATGAAATACTACATATATAAGGGCCAAGGCTCAGATTTTTTAAGATATTTAGGTGTTGCTGCACTCAGTGTCATAATGCCTAACTGATTTGCCTAAATCTCATTTTCAGAAGGGATTTAGGTACTTGGAAGCCAAAATCCCTTAACAGTCCATGGGATTTTGACTCTTAGGTGCCTAAATCCCCTAACAGATTTAGGCTCCTAAATCAGCTAGGCATTGTGACACTGAACTTGCAGCAACACCTAAATACCTTTAAAAGTCAGGGCCTATGAACGGGGGAGGTTCAGAGTGGAATAAAAGAGGTGTTTGAATGGCGAGTGTTCTATTGCCAGATCCCCTTGAGAATACGTTGTCTCCTGATCTCACCCAAAGCAGTGGTTCAGGGATTGAAATTTGACCTTTGATGCAGCTTGGGCTTGATCCATCAATTGCTTTTTAAATTAGAACCAAAACCTTTAACCTAGAACCTGACTAGCAACTGGTAGAGGAATGCTTAAGTGCCAATGCTTAAGTGCCAATGAAGTTAAAGTTAAGCAGGTGGTTTAGTGGTTTGCTGAATTGGGCCTATTAACAACACACATCCAACTCCTATAGAAAGATATAAATAGGGTAGCAAAACTTTTATTCAGTTTTTTTTTTTGCAAGAAGCTGCTTCTAGTTTTGAAGATCTCCTACCTATGAAAATTTAACCAACAGGATGAATCATGATAAAAATCCAAATCATCAATATATTTCTACTACAGCCGAAATCCATACAATTAAAAAAGTGATAGTATTACCGGAATGACTTCTGTTGTCACTTCCTGTTTGCTGAACCTGTAAATAATGACATGTGCAGAAACTCCTGCTATGCACAGCATCCTACTTTCTGGACACCATGAGATGATCTGAATGGCATATGGATCTTCATCTACTATATCTGTGTTTGGCCTGTCATCCTTACTTCGTGATTTTTCAAATACTTTAGCTGTTTTAAGCTTGTAAAGTACTTGCAGTGTTACTAGGAATAAATAAGAATATACAACAAAGTTAGTTTTCAATTTAAACAGATATCTTTCTCGAATTCATTTCTCCTTTTTGTCGCCTTTTTCCCTTTACAAAGGTTCCCAAACAATTTTCAGCAAGAGGGATGCATAGAAGCAGGGTTACACAGTGTTAACATTCTCAGTTCTTTCATGAAAATATATCCACATTTAGACATTTAAAAAGGAAAAAGCCCTTAGAACTTCATTAATCTCGGCTAAAATCAGTTAATTTTTCCTAGAAAGAAATCAGGTGAAGATGGAAGAGTTACAAAACAGGATATCCATGCAGCAAAAAATGTAGTACTCCTAACAACATATAAAGGATAAACAACTTCCTTTTGAGCTGTGCTTGAATACCAATGACACAACATGACCCTAAATATGTGTATGTACTTATTTGCATACTAGTGTCAACAATGCTCTTCTAATTCAAAACTGTATCAGAAATAGTTTAGTTTCTAACCTTAGGACCACTGAATTATTTGGATGCATTTATGGATGCACTTAATTCATTTCTGTGCTTTGCTAGCAAGAATTGTGGGAAACAACTATTTCTAGCCGCTATTATTTATCATGAACTTATATTTTATAAATATACACTTGTTACTTTTTGCATTAGAAAGAACAAAATATAGATCGGGGTCGGCAACCTGCGGTACGCGTGCCAAAAGCGGCACGCGAGCTGATTTTTAGTGGCACTCTGCTGTCAGCCAGGGTCCCGGCCACCGGCCCCACTCAGCCCGCTGCTGGCCTGGATGGACGGAACCCCAGGCCGGCAGTGGGCTGAACGGGGCCGGCGGCCGGGACCCCGGCTGGCAGGGGCGGGCGGACAGAACCCCAGACTGGCAGCAGACTGAGCAGCTCAGTGCACTGCCAGTCTGGGGTTTCATCTTCCGCCCATGCTGCTCGTCTGGGGTTCTGTCCACCAGCCCCTGCCAGCCAGAGTCCCTTCTGCCGGCCCCGCTCAGCGTGCTGCCGGCTCAGGTTTCCGTCCATCCAGGCCAGCAGCAGGATGAGCGGGGCCGGCAGCCAGGACCCCAGACTGGCAGCGCGGGCAGCAGACAGAACCCCAGACCGGCAGCAGGCTGAGCCACTCAGCCCGCTGCCGGTCTGGGGTTCCATCTGCTGCCTGCACTGCCGGTCTGGGGTTCCATCTGCCGGCCCCTGCCAAGCGGGGTCCCAGCCGTCGGCACTGCTCAGCCCGCTGCCAGTCTGGGGTTCCGTCGGGGGGCCCTGTAAATGTAAAATTTATTACTGGCATGCGAAACCTTAAATTAATGAAGACTTGGCACACTACTTCTCAAAGGTTGCCGACCCCTGATATAGACAGAGATGCCTCATTAAAATTCCACTGTTTTCCTGCCCTTCTCCTCTCTTATACCTATGTGCCAATAGAGGAGAACTCCAGGAAAATAAGACAGAGGTTTTAAGAATGTCAAATTTCCCATTCCCAGCCTGCTCCAATAATTAGCTTTCTTTTGGGGAGTAAAAATCAAACACTAAACTATTAAAAAAAAAAATTAATAGACACAAGTTAAGTCTATTACAATTCAAAGATTAACATAAGGCACTGACAGTGTGTGAAGCAGATAACATGAGGACAGCATGCCAGCAATTATACAGCAGAAGCATGCAATTTTAGGGAACTCTTCGGCTGTCTGAGTAAGTTACGATAATTATTCAAAATACTTACTTGCAGAGGCATCCCAAAACTTGATTGACCCATCAGCATGCCTATGAAATAAAAAAAAAACATTAAAAAACATGTTCTTGGAAAAAATAAGGGGGTTAGCAATGAGTAGGGAAGATTTAGACTAGATTACATTAATGATTTAGCATAAACCACAGAGCTATCATATTCTGATTAGCATTATGCCTCTGTTGCACTACCAGTAGGTACGATGGCAAAGAAGTGCTTAGTGATTTCAGGTGCCTCAATTTCTGGTACACAGCTTGAGACAGTTTAAGAGTTCTGAATTTTTCTAAGAGAGTTTTGTGCCCAAATCAATTCAAGTTCAATAGGGATTAGGCACAGGCATCTAATTTGTTTAGGCCCCTCTGAAAATGTCCATCACAAACTAATAGGGAGACACGGTAGATGAAGTAGTACCTTTTACTGAACCAAGCTCGAAAGCTTGTCTTTTTCAGCAACAGGAAGTTGATCCAATAAAACATATTACCTCACCCACCTTGTCTCTCTAATATGCTGGGACCAGCATGTTCTACAGAAGTATTGCATAAAGTCACAGACTCAGATCTTCTAAGCAGGGACAGCATCCTTCTGAATTTCTGTGCAATGCCTAGCTCAATGGGTTCCTAATTCTGATTGGTGCGTTTGGGTGCTAAAGAAATATACAATAATAAATGTTTTGTTCTGCTCACGTTCTTCCAATGCTGTCCTGCCTGGTCTTTCAGAATCCCTTTTGACTGTTTTTCCTGCTACTCCTTTAGAGTGGAGTTGTTGGGACTTATTTAAAAGAAAAAGACTGACAGGTTGGTAATCCTTTGATTACTGAACTCAACAGCTATCTAAACATGAACATATATTTAAAAGCAATGTTTCAAGGAAGTCTATGACGTAAATTAAAATAGTTTAAACATTATCGAAGAGTTATAAATAGCAAAGGAAAATATATCTAAGAATTAGTGACAACAAGCGAAGGCCAATATATTTGAGGGTGGCAGCTTATTCTAGTGGATACACCTCCTGACTGGAATTATAATATTATAGTTATAATTATAACAATAGTTATGCACGAGATCAGGTTAGCTAGGGAGGTTGTGGAATCCCTGTTGGAGGTGTTTAAGATCAAGTTAGACAAACACTTCTCAGGGATGGTCTATGTATGCTTGGTCCTGCCTTAGCATGAGGGGATGGACTAGATGACATGTGGCATCTTCCACCCTACAATTCAATGATTCTGTTATTGTAACAATGATGGATACTACAGACAAGAAAGTACAATGAAGGAATCCAGGAAGAAAAAGTGTATTTTTTTTTTGCAAAAAGCATAAGTAACTGTTGTTTCTAGAAATATTATGTAATATGCAACAATATATCAGGTATTTTAGTAATTGGCTACCAATTATCTGACAATGAGATGAGAATCTCCCACAAAAGCAAGTTGGTAACAAAGACTCTGCTCCCATCCTGCTTTTGCATGAGGCTATGGTTCTCTTTTCAACATATAGACAGGTTTCAGAGTAACAGCCGTGTTAGTCTGTATTCGCAAAAAGAAAAGGAGTACTTGTGGCACCTTAGAGACTAACCAATTTATTTGAGCATAAGCTTTCGTGAGCTACAGCTTACTTCATCGGATGCATACTGTGGAAACTGCAGAAGACATTATATACACAGAGACCATGAAACAATACCTCCTCCCACCCCACTCTCCTGCTGGTAATAGCCCATCCAAAGTGACCACTCTCTTTACAATGTGTATGATAATCAAGGTGGGCCATTTCCAGCACAAATCCAGGTTTTCTCACCTCGCCCCCCTTTTTTTCCCCAAAAACCACACACACACAAACTCACTCTCCTGCTGGTAATAGCTTATCCAAAGTGACCATTCTCCTTACAATGTGTATGAAAATCAAGGTGGGCCATTTCCAGCACAAATCCAGGTTCTCTCAAACCCCCCCCTTTTTTTCCCAAAACCATACACACACAAACTCACTCTCCTGCTGGTAATAGCTTATCCAAAGTGACCATTCTCCTTACAATGTGTATGAAAATCAAGGTGGGCCATTTCCAGCACAAATCCAGGTTCTCACCCCCCCACCCCCTCCCCCAACACACACAAACTCACTCTTCTGCTGGATTTGTGCTGGAAATGGCCCACCTTGATTATCATGCACATTGTAGGGAGAGTGGTCACTTTGGATGAACTATTACCAGCAGGAGAGTGAGTTTGTGTGTGTATGGGGGTGGGGGGTGAGAAAACCTGGATTTGTGCTGGAAATGGCCCACCTTGATTATCATGCACATTGTAGGGAGAGTGGTCACTTTGGATAAGCTATTACCAGCAGGAGAGTGAGTTTGTGTGTGTGGCTTTTGGAAAAAAAAAAAAAAGGGAGGGGGGGGTGAGAAAACCTGGATTTGTGCTGGAAATGGCCCACCTTGATTATCATACACATTGTAAAGAGAGTGGTCACTTTGGATGGGCTATTACCAGCAGGAGAGTGAGTTTGTGGAGGGGGGGAGGGGGGGTGGAGGGTGAGAAAACCTGGATTTGTGCTGGAAATGGCCCACCTTGATTATCATACACATTGTAAGGAGAGTGGTCACTTTAGATAAGCTATTACCAGCACGAGAGTGGGGTGGGAGGAGGTATTGTTTCATGGTCTCTGTGTATATAATGTCTTCTGCAGTTTCCACATTATGCATCCGATGAAGTGAGATGTAGCTCATGAAAGCTTATGCTCAAATAAATTGGTTAGTCTCTAAGATGCCACAAGTACTCCTTTTCTTTTTTCAACATATAGTTGCCTTCACTTTGTTTTAACTCCAAACACTTTGATAGGGTTGCACAGACAGAATATCATCACCCAGTGTACGTAATAGATACATATTAACCATATGTTTTCAATGTGTTATTCAAAAGCTATTACTTGTAGGGTTTTTTTTTTTTTTTTTAAGATAATGAGTTTTCTGTACATTCCATTAATTATTCACCCCTCCCATACAAATTATTTTGTTTTCTACAGGTTATGTGAATATGAACTATAAAAATGCACTCTACTTATTTTGAGTAAGTTAGTATACTCTCTTATCACTTACCCTGTAATAATTATCTCTGGGTAGCTCTGAGTGACCGAACCCCAGTTGCCTCCACTGATAGGCCATTCCTAGAAGGTTAATAATAACAGATTGAAATAAATGACACTTTACACTGGCATTATCAAATAAGTATATGCACCCTATACCTACCTTTTTACTGTAACCTTGACGTTTCTGTCGAGCCCCAACTGAATAAAGTGCAGGAATGAGGTCCACAGGACAATCAGCAAAATATTCACAACAGGTAACAGGAGATTCATGTATATTCAAAGGATAGGGATTCTCAAATATAGGATACCTTTATTGGAGAAAAGGGAAAAAATGTTAATCCAACAAAAGAGAAGTGGTCAATTTGATCCAGAATACACATGAAGCACTGAAGCCTGTCAATTTACTTAAAAAATATTTGTATAATTTTACTATCTGCCAAGTAAGTTAAAGAAATAGTGCAGATTGGATTGTCCGCTTCTTAGGGCAGGAACCATGCCTTCTTGTCTGTCTAAAAAGTATTTAGCACACACTGGGTAGCATTATGCATAAACAACAAATAATAAATATGCCTATAGCGCAAAACAATTAAATGCAGCTACTGCACTCTGCAAAGGTTGCTCGCTCAGCTGATGAAGATGTTGATAAGATATTATCCTTGTAATGTAAGTTTTTTAAATTGTCACTGTAGAGACTACTTCTTAATGGTTCTGTAGCAAAAGAAATGAAAAAGTAAGTTACTGAGCTCTAGTTCTTGTGCTCCACAGATAAAAGTTGATTTCTGACTCTTGGGTCTATGCTTTCAGGAGGTAGGTATGAAGCCTCAACTTTCCTTTTTTAAAATCTTGCTCTCTCTTCAGTCAGGTATCTTAGACTGCCTCACTCTCCCTTCATTACCTAGCAGGTTTTGCCCAATTTCTCTAAATAAATAGACACACACGAATCAATTCCCCTAAATAAAGAAAATTATTTCAACATGTGGACTAAGGATGCTGACTTTAAGATTAGGGTTGCCAGGTGACCTGGTGGCTCCAGTCAGCACTGCTGACCGGGCCGTTAAAAGTCTGGTTGGTGGCACAGCAGGGCTAAGGGAGGCTCCCTGTCTGCCGTGGCTCAGCGTGGCTCCCGGAAGTTGCGGCTTGTCCCCCCTCCAGCTCCTAGTGTAGGGGCAGCCAGAGGGCTCCATGCGCTGCCCCCATCCCAAGCACCAGCTTTGCAGCTCCCACTGGCCAGGAACTGTGGCCATTGGGAACTGAGGGGACGGCCTGCGGACGGGGTAGTGGGCAGAGCCGCCTGGCCGCATCTCCATGTAGGAGCCAAAGGGGTGGACATGTGGCTGCTTCCAGGAGCTATTTGAGGTAAGGGTTGCTGAGAGCCTGTACCCCTGACCCCTTCCAGTGCCCCAACTCCCTACCCCAGCCCATATCCCCCTCCCGCCCTCCAAACCACTTGTTCCCAACCTGGAGCACAATCCTACACCGCAAACCCTTCACGCCCACCCCAGAGTCTGCAGCCCCAACTGGAGCCCTCACTGCCCCCGAACAACCCAACCCCCTGCCTCAGCCCAGAGCCTCCTCCCGCACTCCAAACCCCTAGCCCAAGCCCAGAGCCCCCTCACACACTCTGAACACCTCATTTCTGGCCCCACTCCAGAACCTGCACCGCCAGTCTGGAGCCTCCTCCCCTACTCCAAACCTCTTGGCTCCACCCCCCAGCTTGGAACCCCCTCCTACACCCCAAAACCCTCATCCCTGGCCCCACCCCAGAGCCTGCACCCCCAGCCGGAGTCCTCATCCCCTTCCGCACTCCAACCCCCTGAGCCAACCTGGTGAAAATGAGCGAGTGAGTGAGGGTGGGGAGAGTGAGTGACAGAGGGAGGCAGGGATGGAGTGAGCAGGGGGTGAGGCCTCAGAGGAGGGGCGGGGCAGGGCAAGGGTGTTCAGTTTTGTGCGAGTAGAAAGCTGGCAACCCTACTTAAGATAATTATTAATATTAATTATTTGTATTACTATAGCACATAGATGGACCAGGACTCTGGTTTGCTAGACATTATACAAAAACAGAACAAAAAGGCAATCCTTGTCCAAAGAGTTTACAATCTTAGCAAAATACTAACATGCTATCACACTACTGGCTGCTAGGTGCAGGGCATCAAAGAACTTTCTCCAGATGGGCTTAGCATGAATGAAATCACTAAAAGTTCTCTCTTATTAGCTGGAAGACAATAAACTTGGCAGAAATAGAACAATAATTACTCAATTATAAATGTATGCCATGTTACACTTGCCTGCCAGAGAGTAGGCCATACTCGTAAGTTCTTTGTGATTATAAAAATATGGAAGTAGAAATTTTTTAAATAAAATCTAGTCCTTAAAACCAAAATGTAGAACAGAAAATTAGATGCTCTTTAAAAAGGATTTGCTTGTCAAGAGTCCATTGGGAGTTTTAGTAAGGCAATAATCTCAAACATAGTTCCAGTAAGTGCCATTAAAAATTATTTTCATTTGCAAGTGGAGCATTGATGGGTGACATCAAATGGATACACAGCGGCCTGCCTTTAAGTAGACACTCCATATACCCACCATTACACCCTAGATTCTTACCCATTTTGTGCAAGGTCTATAACTACTAAATCCTTTTCTAGAAGAACTACCACAGCATACGGTTCCTGAAAATCTAAAAACAGACAGAAAGGTTACATATTAGTCATTTTAGTTCTCCTAACATATAGTCTCAGCAGTCCACATTGCAGGAGATTGCGTACCACACACTTTACTAGCCATAAGCAGTAACACCATTACAGCATGCACAGGTATTCACAAATCTGTATGTTCAAAATTGAGGTTGTAAAGACCACATCCACCTATCTTCATTTCCTCTCCCTCTCAATTAAATCCTTTTCAGAACACTGAGAAAAGGTGGGAAGGAAGGCGTTTTGATCTGCAAAAGCAATATTTTCAGAGAACGCCAGTTACTAACAGTAACATTATTTCCCCTCACGGAATTGATTCTTTGGATCTTCACTGTGTGAGATTAAGAAACAGTAAGTGACCTAATTTACAAAAGGAATTGAAGACTGTTCATCTGAAAGGAGCACCAGTGTGGAACCAGAATCTGGAGCATTAAAAGGCAATTCCAGAATTTTAACCTGGAGTAGGCCAGACATTCTGAGCCACGAATGCCTGCAAACTAGGATTTCTGTGGAGAGCAAATGAACCACAATATTGTAAGTGTGCAATACTTGTTTGGACAGATCTTGTTCTTCCTGGTTGGTCAACTGCACCTCTATCCTTTCAGCCTTTGGCAAAAAGTTTACAGGTAAGACTGAGTGAATAAGATGCAAGTCCCACCACCAAGACATTGAAAATACTGGTCTGCTACAAATATATTGCTAGTACAAAAACTACTCTTAAATGAACCTTGCTGTGTCTCAATGTCCACCATTGGGACTTCCGAGGTACACCTATACCCAAATTTATGGCTAAGAGTTCACAGTAGTTCAGTATCAGCCTACCACAACTCCAAATCCTCATCCAGTAATAACTATACTAACAGCTATTTTAATTTGATTAATTAACTAACAAACAACAAGATGAGGAAAACAGAAATGAACCAGCAAGTTCAGTGGTTGCTCCAGCTAATGGAAATAGAGGCACTACAGAAGGATATGTGACAGGGGTGTTTTGTAACCATGGTTTAAAACATTTACATCTGTGGATGACGGACAAACACTGAAGGTTTTACTGCTTTGAACAACTCTGGGTCTTGAGACATGGCAGGTGACTTCCTAGAGTGGGGATGTGCACAAACTTTTCTCTCTTATGAAATTTCATTTCTTTTTCCAATTGCAAGCCCCGGAACAGTCACAAAAATAATGTAATGCTTTCATTTAAAACATCAGTTTGAATATATTGCTGATGTGCTTCAACAACTCATTTTTACAGTGATCTCTATTCTGAGCATGTGATATAATATCTAACATTTCAACACTGAAAATTTACCTATTAGATGTACTGACATTCTAATGATCTCCAAAAGGTATTTCTTCAATGGGTACACTGCATTTCTGACAGACAATAAAGAGATATATTCTAATGGCCTGAGCACAGAACATAGTACTAGAAACCAATTTCTAATCCCAGAAGAAACACTGTGCTCTCTCTGTCAATTGGGGTAAACTACTTAATCTCTGATGGAGGTTGCCTGCCTGTAAAACATGGATAACTTACATACCAACCTCACAGGAATGTTACAATAATTAGTAAATATTTACACAATCACTGTAGATTAAAAGGCCTGGGTAAGTGCTAATCATTATTAATATTATTTATAACTGTCTTTGCATTGTATTTTATAAATGCTTGTATGCATGCACATTTTAATAAATTGTATTATTTTTAAAAGGAGAAAAACACATGTAATTACTAATTCTTTTTCAGAACATTATAATTGATGTTGGGGTTTATTATGAAACCTATTTCACCTTTAAAAGAATGCTGAAGCAAAACTTGACAGACAATAGCTACAACGGATGATATTGGTCCAGTCCTGTCCCTCACAGAGATATAATAGTGAGGCAGACGCAGTAAGAAGTATTCTGGCAGAGTAAAGATACAAAGAGAATGGGTAAAAGTATAACCTTTACAGAACCTACCATTAGGGTATGGAGTTTCACAGAGGGTTAGAAAATCAACAACAGAATAATCCATTTCTAGCACAGCAGTGCTTTTCCCATGCATGACTGTTAAACAGGGTCTTCTTCCTACAGTATCATATGATAAGCCTCCCGACAGAATGATGAAAGGCTCCCTGGAAATAAAACAGGCATTTATGACTATGAAAGGTATACTGAAAAGGAAAGTGTGATCCGTTTTCCCACGGCCCCTTAATATGAACTGAAGAGGATACAACTAATGGTAGATATATTTTGAGTGACTGGAAATAGCTATCCACACAGTGTGTACTCGGTCTGTAGCTTTGACTACTGATGGAGGTCAGCGTTAAGTGCTACAGCCTGAGCAACTGAAGGGGAATGGATTCTCAGAAACTAACATTTTTTTTGGTTTTGTTAACACGTACATAACTTTACTTCCTGACACAGGCTTGGGAAAAGAATTCTCTGCAAAAGACATTGTCTATGTCCTCTCAGTTAATGGCAGAGCCAGTTCAGATGTGCTGTCAAACATCCAGCTGCATGGACACCCCAAATCAGAGGATCCTCTCAGAGATGGGTTGAAATAATACTATGATGTTTACTGCTTAAGTCTCCTTATTGTGCAATTTGGAGTATGAACTACTTTGTGCTTAAAAAGCTCTGTGGTCATAATAGCTTGAGCCCTTTAGAGTAACAGGATGTCTCCTCTTTTATAACTGGCCCGCCTGATATACTTCACAGATGTCCCTTCTTTCCAGTTAACAAAAAACCTTTATCCAACGTACCTCTAAATCTCTACAAAAACTCACCTATTCTGAGTGCTTTATCTATTCTGCCCCATAGCACATCACATAAAGCTCGGAGATAGTATACGGATTTGGGTTAGGAATCAGAGACAAAGTTGCACATTGAATCTTATTAGCAGAGTTCAGGACCCTGATCCAATAGTTATGCAGGGAGCCCCAGATTTGCTAGAACCAGCACTGCTTGGGGGGGCTAAGAATACTTGCACTCCAGTTTTTTTTTTTTTTTTTTTTTTTTAACTTGCCAGCAAAGACAAGACTTGATTTTCTTAATATTTCCTCATAAGAACGGTCATGCTGGGTCAGACCAAAGGTCCATCTAACCCAGTATCCTGTCTTCCGACAGTGGCCAATGCCAGGTGCTCCATAGGGAATGAACAGAACAGGTAATCATCGAGTGATCCATCCTGTTGCCCATTCCCAGCTTCTGGCAAACAGACTACGGACACCATCCCTGCCTATCCTGGCTAATAGCCATTGATGGACCTATCCTCCATGAAGTTATCTATTTCTTTTTTGAAACCTGTTAAAAATTAAAAGTGTGGGACAGGAAATCAATTAACCAAAATTGCTGTGTTGGAAGTTAGGCTTAATTGGTGGACAAAATAATGAGCAAATGAGCTACTTTTTCTGAGGTCCTTAAAAAGACTTTGGGGAAGAAAAATCTAACCAACTGTTAGCTGAGAGATGAGTGAACCAGAAGAGGCAAGCTTCTCCATCAAGGCTGCATAACACACCCTCTCCTGGGACGTGAGGATTCACTGTGGCAGTTAGCCCTTTGTTGTCCTAATCCTGAGAGATGTCCAGATGAGATCAAAAGTCAGAGAAAGGAATCCAGAGGACACTGCCACCTTCACTGGCTCTGGCTAGATCCCAAACACCACCTGGGATGTAAGGCTTTGGTTCCTGCACCATCCCGCCTCCTTCCCTACTGTGTCATTTTCCTTCCCTACCTTATTTCTTCTCTTTCCTGTCTCTTTCCATTTACCTTCTGTTTAGTAAGAGTCCGGCTTAGCTAGTAAAGACTGTATATTTTGCAACACTACTGTGAACCTGTGACCAAAGAAGCAATTCAAGACAGTGCCCTAAAACAGCCAGATGCAGGTACCAGTTTGCCAGGACTTGGAATGGCTGATTGGAATGTGTGCTGGGCCTGTTTCTCTCCAGCAGTGAGGCTGCAAGTCAATCAGCCACAGAGATGGAAGTTCAATTTTTGTTGCGCATTTCTTTCCCCTTTTGTGTAAGCTTCTCTTGTTTTGCTTTCTAGGAGTAGGATCAGACTTTAAGAGTAGCAACAGCATCAGCTCCAGCCCATCTCAACTAACTTCTCTTACCCCAAAAGACCAGTTATCAACATATTTAATACCATCTAAAAAACTTGTTAGAAAAGAATTTTTCTTCCTTCCTCTACCAGCTAAAGGGAATAATATTGTGAAAATAAAAGCCTTGCTTCATACCTTACTTTTCAAAAGCTTTTCCCTCTTTTTCTGTATCTTTAATACATAGTTAAAAATTTTAATGATGTGTTTGCCATAGGACTAAGCAGGCTGAAGTTGCTGTATTCCAGTACCCAAAGCCTTTTATAACTGTTTAATGTTGTGCAGTGACAGTCACATTAACATCTTCAACTCTCTGGGCCCAGTTACTCCCTCAAAATTAACAAACAACAATCAAATCTCAAACCATATGATGTACTGCTGACCACCCCAGTGGTTAAAAAGACATTTTTCTCCCTTCCATATGGCACCATGTGTTGAACTGTGGAGCTAAGTGCTTTAAGTTTCCCTTCTTCCTAAGTATCATATATGGAGAGCTCTCTGAGAGGCAGGTCCACGATACTGGACCTGAAATACTAATGGACCTAATGTAGTAGGGTGATGTTCCTAGCTTATATTCACAAAGTATTTCAAAGGACAGCAATATAATTTAATAAGAAGGAGTAAATTCTGTAGAATGGAAATAGAACAGCAATGTTCTCATACAATTATGGAACATCAGGTGCTTAATGTAGGCGATAGAAGGTCAAAGAACTTCATTTTGAATGAAATGGAAATGGATTAATTGACTACATAGTAAGTGAATGTGCACACTGTATTACTTGAGGCAAAGTTATACACACTACATTGAGATATTAGAGTAAATTACATTTACTGAACAGGCCAATGCTGGCAACAAAAAGTTTGTTACAAATAGAAAATAAAAATATTTAACATTTATTTTTTAATGTAATGCATAAACATTTTAGAGTGATTTTGAGAGTAAAATCACAGATATTTAGGATTTTCAAACACAATGAGAACAATTTTTCCATTAGAAATGCTGTCAACTCTTTAACTTCAGCACAAGCTTTCCACCTGTCTCTGACGACAGAATATTGTCCAGCCATTCATAACTGAATGACACTAACATATTGTTAGGTATGCTAATCCATAAAAATACTGGCAACACTACTAATTTCAATTTTAGTTAATTTTTTATTGCTTCATTATAACAATTACGTAGGTGATTAAAAATCCGTTTGGTTGTTCCTTGTTATTCACTTCTTTAAAATAATATAGTTAATTCTTAACACAAATATGCAAAGTGGTCTTGAATTATAGAAATATAAAGTAAACCCATTTCTCCAATTGTTTTTATGATTTTTTTTATTTGAAGTGACACTATCAATTTAAAACTCATTTTTTAAAAACTTATTGTGGACATCTAAGTTAACTATACTGTAAAAGATGACAAAAATATTTTACCATTTCTCCATTTGTTTTCTTGGTGTATTTGACAGTATAATGTTTAGCCTAGTTTCAATGTTTTACTTGTTTGGACTTTTCACACAGCTACAGGAGAAAAATATTTTGAAGATAAAGTATGATTATAAAACCACAAAAATGGCAGCAAGACTTAAGAGGAAGTATATACCAGAAACTACTTGTAAGCTATTTCTTAAGTGGACATTTTAAATTTTTGAGTTGACAGTGTCTCTTTATTTAAAGGCCCACAACAAAAACTTGAGTATTGTAAAAACACTCAACTAAATAAATCTACTAATGCTGTCCTCAAGTTGATGATTCAGCTTTTGATGATTGTCTGATTACTTATTATAAAAATGAATAGCTTTTTGAAACAGAGGCAGCTCACCTGATCTAATTCTAGCCATAAATCAGTTTTATACTTATCTGGAGATGGTGTAACTATCACGTAAATTAAATTCCTACTGTTTAATTAACTTTTTTATATGACTGAACAATACAAAGACAAATTAGTTCTGCTTCATGGAAAAACTGACCCCTTCCCCTTGGGAAAGCAGATTATGGACTTTCCATTAAATTACTGGAAAGTGTTTTCACCTATAGTACAATATTTTAAATTTTTACACACACACACACACACACACACACACACACAGTTTTTTCAAAGCAAATAAGCACAAGTTTACATTTTCTTCAATAAAATTGCAAGAGTGAAACATAGCTGAATACATACCTAGGCAATGGGACACTTTTTGTTTCTTATTCAACCATCATCAAAATCAGCAGTAATTTTAACACTGGAAACAATATATCCCCGGGAAACATTGAATCACAATAGTTCATGAAAGCTTATGCTCAAATAAATTTGTTTGTCTCTAAGGTGCCACAAGTACTCCTTTTCTTTTTCCGGATACAGACTAACATGGCTGCTACTCTGAAACCTGTCAATAGATTGTCAACACTTTTTTGAAGGAAGGGAGATTGATAGCTTCTCTTACTTCAATATGGCCAGTGCTCAAGAAGCCATAGCTTGGATCCACAAAGAGAAAGGCATTGCAACATGAAACTTTTAGACACTTTGAAAAATCATTGAAATCCAAAAACCCTGGGTTAGGTGCCTAGGCTCCGTACACAATGCATAGGTAGAAATAGGCATCTGAAAATGGGATCCACAAAAACCAGCAAGCCAGGCAGGATGTTGTGTAGGTTAGTCAAAGAGATGCTGATGAGAGGAGTGTGTCCTAAATCCTGTGCCTCTCCCAGAGTTAGATACTTAAGTGAGAGCTGAAGGGAGGCACCTATCTTTGTTTGGGATCCACAGCCAGGAATCCTCTCTCTTGGAGGCAGACACCTATCCCCTTCTTGCAACAACAGCTTAGATGTCTGCCTCCCTTCGCACAAAACTGCCAGGGTGGAAATAGCTGACAGAAGTGGCCTCCTTTATAACCTTTAGCCCAGTGATTAGAGTACTCACCCAGGGTATGGGAGACCCCAGTTCAACTCCGCCTCTGCATGATGAGGAAAAAGGATTTAAATAGGGGTTTCTCACCTCTCAAGTGAGTGCCCAAACCATCGGACTATGGAATATTTTGATATGGGTCTCTCTCAGTCTCTCCTGCTGAAGCCATTCCATTCTGTATTAAACAATTACATGCTAATTGGGCTAGAGACAGAGAGAGGATGCCTCTATAGTCCAGTTCTGAGCATGCCTAATGGATCAGGCCACAGAGGTGAGATATCCCGCCTATCTTCACCTGGTTTGAACATCGCACTGTGTCTTAGACATGAGATAGAGTCTGGACATCTGCCTGAGCTAGCAGCATACAGGACCAGAGGCAGAAACTATTACAGCAATAACTAGGGCCCTACCAAATTCACGGTCCATTTTGGTCAATTTCACTGTCATAGGATTTTAAAAATTATAAATTTCATGATTTCAGCTATTTAAATCTGAAATTTCACAGAGTGGAACTGTAGGGGTCCTGACTCAAAAAGGAGTTATCGGGTGGTTGCAAGGTTATTGTAGGGGGGGTTACAGTTCTACTACTCTTACTTCTGCACTGCTGCAGGCAGCGGCACAGCCTTCAGAGCTGGCAGCTGGAGAGCAGCAGCTGCTGGCCTGGAACCCAGCTCTGAAGGCAGAGCCGCTGCCAGCAGCACCCTTACTTCTGTGCTGCTGCCTGCAGAGCTGAGCCCTCAGTCAGCAGCCACCACTCTCTGGCCACCCAGCTCTGAAGGAGGCAGCAGCACAGGGGTAAGGGTGGCCTGGTATGGTATTGCCACCCTTACTTCTGCGCTGATGCTGGGGGGAATCACTGCCTTCAGAACTGAGCGCCTGGCCAACAGCCACCACTCTCCAGCCACCCAGCTCTGAAGGCAGCGCAGAAGGAAGGGTGGTAATATCACAACCCACCTAAAATAACCTTGTAACCCCCTGCAACTCCTTTTTGGATCAGGACCCCCAACGTGAGAAATGCTGGTCTCCTCCGTGAAATCTGTATAGTATAGGGTAAAAGCACACAAAAGACCAGATTTCATGGTCCGTGACTCATTTTTCATGGCTGTGAATTTGGTAGGGCCCGAGCAATAAGAGATGCTGAATGAATTTCGGCACCAATAGGGTTAGGAGAAGCTAAGTGAGGGTTTTGTGGATCCACAAAATTTAGTTACCTAAATCCCTTTATAAATCTGGCCCACTGACTATCCTATTACCACCCTGTAAAGCCAATCTTCCATTTTTGGTTAAGATTATTAAAAACATTGTAGCAAGACATCTCTCACATTAGATATTACAGTGATAAGCTCAGTACAAAAACCTATCTAGAAAAGGTTTCAGAATAACAGCCATGTTAGTCTGTATTCGCAAAAAGAAAAGGAGTACTTGTGGCACCTTAGAGACTAACCAATTTATTTGAGCATAAGCTTTCGTGAGCTACAGCTCACTTCATCGGATGCATACTGTGGAAAATACAGAAGATGTTCTCATACGTACAAACCATGAAAAAATGGGTGTTTACCACTACAAAAGGTTTTCTCTCCCCCCACCCCACTCTCCTGCTGGTAATAGCTTATCTAAAGTGATCACTCTCCTTACAATGTGTATGATAATCAAGTTGGGCCATTTCCAGGAGAAATCCAGGTTTTCTCCCCTCCCCCCCCCACACAAACACACTCTCCTGAATAGCTGTCTCAGAGCTCTGTAACCACAGTCAATGTACCAACCTGGGTATGAGACAGAGAGAATGCAATGGTTGTATTGGTAACTCTCTTCTTGGTGATGGAGCTGATATCACTAAATCTATCAGCTGCCTTCAATACAGCTGATCGTGAGATGATTTTGACTAGTTTGTGGATCAACATGATTACAACCTGTCCTTATAGTGTATTCTCAGAAGGCAGTCGTGAGAAACTCTTCCTCTCTGATAGTGTTTGTGTGGAGTTTTGCAGGGGTTTCATCTGGTCTCCTGTCTTGTTCAAAATGTATATGGGGCCATTGGGGTGGTTAGTAAGGAGATATGGGCTGCAGTGTTTTTGTATTAAATAATACATATTAATTGGGCTAGAGACAGAGAGAGGATGCCTCTATAGTCCAGTTCTGAGCACGCCTAACGGATCAGTCCACACAGGTTAGACACGTGTTACCCTGTTATGCTGATGACATTCAGCTTTATATCTAGATTTCATCTGACCTAGCCAAAATAGTTAACAGGCACACACTGTGTCTGGACGAAATTGGTAAAGACGAGAGCTAGATGAGTGATACTTAATACAGGCAAGACTGATCTGATGTTTTGTTTTATTCTAAATAGGTTCTTTTACCATGCTCATTGTCATAGAAACTAAACAACATCCAGTAGCACTCATTTAGTAATATGACTAACATCTCACATGTGGTTCGTTCTGTTTTTCATCCTCTGTCTGGGGCTGTCTGTGTGACAAAATATTTTTTCTTAAAATGTTGTC
Source organism: Eretmochelys imbricata (assembly GCF_965152235.1). Classification (NCBI taxonomy): domain Eukaryota; kingdom Metazoa; phylum Chordata; order Testudines; family Cheloniidae; genus Eretmochelys; species Eretmochelys imbricata. The sequence continues at coordinate 111,706,028 of NC_135574.1, read as the reverse complement.
ACCTTACAAGCCTTGCAATGCCCACTGGCTGAGGGCCGACTGTAACACACATCTGGCCTGACACACTCACTACCCCAACTGACACTGTTGTCATAACATGTATATAAAAGGTGACTTGTAAGGCATCATATGTAAAAAAACCAGTTACTACACTTCTGTAACTGTTGTTCTTTGATATGTATTGCACATGTTTCTTTCACACTTGGTGTGTGCAGCCTACGCAGTCAGAAATTTTTCCCATAGTGGTACCAGTTGGGGCTGCTTCAGTGCCTTGTGCAGCACTTTGCCCCAACATAATGGACCCAACCGCCCCATAGTGTACTCTGTTCCTTCTTGATGGACAACTCCAATGCAGACAGGCAGGAGCAGGTGTCATGGAATGGACACGTGCAACACATCTGGAAGAAAAACAGTTACAGCAGGTCAGTAACCGCTTTTTCTTCGAGTGATTGCACGTGCCCACTCTGCTGTTGGTGACTCACAAGCCATAAAGCAGGTGGAGGATTCGGTGTCTGTGTGTACACAGACTGGAATACAACTCACCCAAATTTAGCATTGTTTCTAGAGTGCTGAGTGATGGCATAATGGGATGTAAATGTGTGGACTGCAAATCAAGCTGCCGCTCTACAAGCATCCTGGATAGGGACTTTCACAAGAAACGCTGCCGAGGCTGCTTGTGATCTTGTCAGATGTGCAGGTACTTTGCTTGGTGGGAAAATGCCAGCCAGTTCATAACATATACAAACATGGGATGCTATCCACAACAAAATTCTCTGTGAAGAGTGTGGAAGAACTTTTATTCCTGTCTGCGATGGACATCAATAGTTAAGCTGACATATGGAATTGTTTAGTCCTGTCTATGTAGGACGCCAAAGCCCTTCTTCCTTGTTCATCTCTGTTGAAGTGCGGAGTCAGGTAAACTGTAGGTAAGTAAATGGCCAGCTTAATACAAAATTAGATATTATAGAGAGAATTCTTGGATTACGGCGCAGATACACTTTGTCCTTAAAAGTAATTGTACAAGGAGGTTCAGATATCAAAGCACGCAGCTCAACCACGCCCCGGGCTGAAGTGATGACTACCAAAAAAGCCACCTTCATTGATAAATCTAGCAAGGAGCACGTTGCTAAAGGCTCAAACAGAGGCCCCATAAGTTTTGACAAAACTAAATTCAAGTCCCAGGGAGGAACAGGTTATCTTATCTATAGATATAACATTTCCAGGCTTTTCAAAAGTCTGATTGACGTAGCGCTAGAAAAAATAAAATGGTTGTCCATGTGGGGTCACAAAGCCGATATTGCTGCCAAGTGGCCCTTGACAGAACTATTTTGCCAAATTTCAATGTTTTAGGTACAATAGATAGTCCAGACTATGCTGGATTGAGGACGGTATTGGCAAAACCCTGAACTGACAAGAGCAAATGGAGACTCACTTACACTTGGAAATGTAAGTACCCCTGGTGGAAGACTTTCTATTTTTTAGCAAAATATCCCAAACTTGCTCCGAGCAAGACTCCTCTCTAGAATTTAGACATGTAGCCTCCAGGCTGTTAAATGAAGTGCCTGCAGGTTCAGGTGGAGCAGCCAAACATGATTCTGCAAAATTAGCTCTGAGTCCAAAGGAAGTGATATTGGAGACTCCACCAACAGATCCAGGAGAGTGAAGAACCAGTGCTGCTGGGGCTACTACTATAACTTGTATATAACAAACTTGTAACCCTGTTTGATCTTTAACTACACTCTGTGAAAGACTGGAACTGGAGGGAAAAGCATAGCAGAGCTTGTTCGACCAGGATAGTAGGAAAGCATCTGTGATGGAATATGGACTGCGACCCTGTAGGGAACAAAACTGATGTCATTTCCTATTGGTTTTGTTGTGAACAGATCTCTCTGACGATTCCCCCACTGCTGGAAAATGAATCTGGCTATATCTTAGTGGAGACTCCACTTGTGGCAACTCGTAAATGATCTGCCTAGGTGGTCTGCAAGCTCATTTTGCACCCATAGAATGTAAGAGGCTTCAAGATTGATTGAATTGGCAATGCAGAAGTCCCTGACAAAACAGGGAAGAAAGGGCTCCTCTCTGCCAGCTGAGGTATAACATTGTTCTCATAGGAGAACAGCAGCAAACAGGTTTTTCCTTTGAACTGAGATAGGAAAGCCTGACAGCCTAAACAGATAGCCTTTGGATTCCTGACACTGATGTGTACAGACAGGTCCTGTGAGGACCATAAATCCTGAGTTTGGAGGGAACCCAAATGAGCCCCAACCAAGGAGATATGCATCCATCAACAAGGTCAGCGAAGGCTGAAGGTGGACAAAGGGAATGCCTGCACTTACACTGACCAGGTCTGTCCACCAATCTAGAGAAGTCAGAACGTGAGAGGGCACGTTCAGCACGTAGTTCAGACGACTTGGCAAATAAATGGAGGCCAGTCAACTTTGAAGAATCCTGAAACGTAATGTGGCATGCTGGGCTATGTATATGCACTTGGCCATATTCCCCAGGAGCATCATACAGGTTGTTGCTGTTATGACAGGGTGAGCAAGCTGAAATCTGGAACAAGAGATTGAATTGTTTGGAACCATGCCTCTGGAAGAAAAGTTCCAGCACGAGTAGGGTACAGTACTGCTCCTATAAACTCTATCCTCTGAACTGGACAAAGGGTAGATTTTTCTAAATTGACCAGGAGATCCAGAGCCTTAACGGTTGACTGAATGAGACACACACTGGATAGTACCTGAGCCCTGGACCGATGAGGTGGACAAGGCTTTCTTCCAACAACTAGCGGAAGTTACTAGATCACAGGCCCTGGTTCTCATGGGAGACTTCAATCACCCTGATATCTGCTGGGAGAGCAATACAGCGGTGCACAGACAATCCAGGAAGTTTTTGGAAAGGGTAGGGGACAATTTCTTGGTGCAAGTGCTGGAGGAACCAACTAGGGGCAGAGTACTACTTGACCTGCTGCTCACAAACCGGGAAAAATTAGTAGGGGAAGCAAAAGTGGATGGGAACCTGGGAGGCAGTGACCATGAGATGGTCGAATTCAGGATCCTGACACAAGGAAGAAAGGAGAGCAGCAGAATACGGACTCTGGACTTCAGAAAAGCAGACTTTGACTCCCTCAGGGAACTGATGGGCAGGATCCCCTGGGAGAATAACACGAGGGGGAAAGGAGTCCAGGAGAGCTGGCTGTATTTTAAAGAATCCTTACTGAGGTTACAGGAACAAACCATCCCGATGTGCAGAAAGAACAGTAAATATGACAGGCAACCAGCTTGGCTTAACAGTGAAATCCTTGCTGATATTAAACACAAAAAAGAAGCTTACAAGAAGTGGAAGATTGGACAAATGACCAGGGAGGAATATAAAAATATTGCTCAGGCATGCAGGAGTGAAATCAGGAAGGCCAAATCACACTTGGAGTTGCAGCTAGAAAGAGATGTTAAGAGTAACAAGAAGAGTTTCTTCAGGTATGTTAGCAACAAGAAGAAAGTCAAGGAAAGTGTGGGCCCCTTATTGAACGAGGGAGGCAACCTAGTGACAGAGGATGTGGAAAAAGCTAATGTACTCAATGCTTTTTTTGTCTCTGTCTTCACGAACAAGGTCAGCTCCCAGACTACTGCACTGGGCAGCACAGCATGGGGAGGAGGTGACCAGCCCTCTGTGGAGAAAGAAGTGGTTCAGGACTATTTAAAAAAGCTGGGTGAGCACAAGTCTATGGGGCTGGATGCGCGGCATCTGAGGGTGCTAAAGGAGTTGGCGGATGTGATTGCAGAGCCATTGGCCATTATCTTTGAAAACTCATGGTGATCGGGGGAGGTCCCGGATGACTGGAAAAAGGCTAATGTAGTACCCATCTTTAAAAAAGGGAAGGAGGAGGATCCTGGGAACTACAGGCCAGTTAGCCTCACCTCAGTCCCTGGAAAAATCATGGAGCAGGTCCTCAAGGAATCAATTCTGAAGCACTTAGAGGAAAGGAAAGTGATCAGGAACAGTCAGCATGGATTCACCAAGGGCAAGTCATGCCTGACTAGTCTAACTGCCTTCTATGATGAGATCACTGCTTTCCCCTCATCCACAGAGACAGTTCACATGTAGACTTTAGCAAAGCTTTTGATACTGTCTCCCATGGTATTCTTGCCAGCAAGTTAAAGAAGTATGGGCTGGATGAATGGACTAGAAGGTGGATAGTAAGCTGGCTAGATCGTCGGGCTCAGCGGGTAGTGATCAATGGCTCCATATCTAGTTGGTAGCCGGTATCAAGCGGAGTGCCCCAAGAGTCAGTCCTGGGGCCGGTTTTGTTCAATATCTTCATAAATGATCTGGAGGATGGTGTGGATTGCACCCTCAGCAAGTTTGCAGACCACACTAAACTGGGAGGAGTGGTAGATACACTGGAGGGTAGGGATAGGATACAGAGCGCCCTAGACAAATTAGAGGATTGGGCCAAAAGAAATCTGATGAGGTTCAACAAAGACAAGCGCAGAGTCCTGCACTTAGGACGGAAGAATCCCATGCACTGCTACAGACTAGGGACTGAACGGCTAGGCAGAAGTTCTGCAGAAAAGGACCTATGGATTACAGTGGACGAGAAGCCAAGAAGGCTAATGGCATTTTGGGATGTATATGTAGGGGCATTGCCAGCAGATGGAGGGATGTGATCGTTCTCCTCTATTCAACATTGGTGAGGCCTCATCTGGAGTAGTGTGTCCAGTTTTGGGCCCCACACTACAAGAAGGATGTGGAAAAATTTGAAAGCGTCCAACGGAGGGCAACAAAAATGATTAGGGGACTGGAACACATGACTTATGAGGAGAGGCTGAGGGAACTGGGATTGTTTAGACTGCAGAAGAGAAGAATGAGGGGGAATTTGATAGCTGCTTTCAACTACCTGAAAGGGGGTTCCAAAGAGGATTGATCTAGACTGTTCTCAGTGGTACCAGATGACAGAACAAGGAGTAATGGTCTCAAGTTGCAGTAGAGGAGGTTTAGGTTGGATATTAGGAGGGTGGTGAAGCACTGGAATGTGTTACCTTGGGAGGTGGTAGAATCTCCTTCCTTTGAGGTTTTTAAGGTCAGGCTTGACAAAACCCTGGCTGGGATGATTTAGTTGGGGACTGGTCCTGCTTTGAGCAGGCGATTGGACTAGATGACCTTCTGAGGTCCCTTCCAACCCTGATATTCTATGATTCTGTGATCTCTTACTAGCCAGACATCCAGGTAAGGATAGATTTGTACTCTTAGTCTCCTCAGAAAGGCAGCTACCCCTACCATATATTTTGTGAAAAACCAAGTAGCTGCTGACAGGCCAAAAGGCAGCATGGTGAAATGGTAATGAGAGTGATTCACTATGAATCCGAGACACTTGTGTGACTTTGATACATCATCACATGAAAGTAGGTTCTTTTTTTAAATCAAGGGCTGCATACCAGTCTATAGGATCCAGGGATGGAACAACAGAAGCAAGGGTGACCATGCAAACAAACTGTATTTTTTTAAAACATCTGTTGAGTTGGCACAGGTCTAAAATTAGTCTGAGACCTCCCTTTCCTTTCTGTATTAGGAAATAATGGGAATAAAACCCCTTCCCTCTGACATGCTGGGGAACCTCCTCTGTGTTCTCACCAAAAGGAGAGATTGCATCTCCTGGAGGAGGAACTCCTCTTGAGAGTGGCTCCTAAAGAGGGATGGGGAGAGAGGGAGAGGTAGAAACAAATTGGAGGGTATATCTCACTTCAGGAGTGCTTAAAATCCATTGGTCTAAAGTAATCTGGGACCAAGCACTGAGGAAATAGGAAAGATGATTTGCAAACACATATGGGAGACGGGATTTGGAAACATGGAAACTGGCATGGCATCCCCAGCCGACCCATCAAAATGTCTGTTTAGCACCCCTCGGGAGTCTAGATGGAGCAGGCATTGATGTAGAAGCAGAAGGAGGTGGTGATCTGCGCCTATAACTAAGGCTAAGATTTTATCATGGATATTTTTAGTAAAAGTCATAGACAGGTCACAGACAATAAACAAACAAATATATGCATGTGAGGTACTTTTTTCCAAGCCCCATAGATATGACAGTAATGATTAATATGTCTTGACTTTCTGTAAAGGCAAGTTTAATAAAATTATAACTTTTTAAATCTTAGGTTATTATATTTTTGTATTAATAGTGAGAGCTCTCCTTTACATTGCACTCTCAGGTGCTCCTAGAAGATTAGGTAGCTCCAGCCACCATATTAATTCTGCAGCACCATACCTGCAGAGGGCGAGGACATGAGCATTCCTTTTGATTAGGGACCTTACTACTGTCATCCATAATTTAATCTTGAGGTGACAAAACTAATGCAATGTGCTCTATGTGAGGCTACACCTTAAAGCCACCCAGAAACTGAAGCAGGTGCAAAATGTGGCAGCTGCTTGGTAAGTGGAGTATCTCACTATGAACTTGTGTAGCTGGCACAGCAGGGAGGTTCTGAGCTTGTGTATGAGCCTGACAACTTCTGCTATACACATGAACCTTTACCTGTGTTAGACTATGTCTATACTACAGATCTTACAGCAGCACAGCTGTACTGCTGCACTGTAAGGTTTCCCGTGTAGCTGCTCTATGCCGACGGGAGAGAGCGTCTCCTGACGACATAGCGCTGTCCACACTGGCGCTTCTGTTGGTGAAATTTACGTCAGTCAGGGGGGTGTTTTTTTCAACCCTGACCGAGAAAAGTTCTAATGTAGACATAGCCTTAGTTTTCACACTGCTAAAAAGGAAATGAAAAAAAAATGTACAGTCAAGAAACTTCACCATATTGAAGTTAATTGGTTTTGGTGAAAATGACCAATTTCAAATGGACATTTTACTGTTGTACTGCTACCCACAGAGACTACATACCTCAACATACAATACTATATCTTGATTTGAGCAGCATAACCTATCATATTATAATGAAAGTTGCATGTTGGTACCTGTAGTTTCTGCAGATTTCACTTCTAATGTAAATTTGAGGGTAAATGGGCTGTACTTGGCAGGGTTTCTTGTAAACCAAAATAACTATACAGTTGACAACAGTATCCAGGAAATCCATCAAATATATTTCTACTCCACAATTGACTCAACCAGAGGGGGGGGGGGAGAAAGCAATGGATTTAAGGCATTTAAATGACATAGTATCTCCAATATGAGAAAAAGGGAGTCACAATAAAATGTGCTGCAACAATGCTGAGGTTAGAAAAAGAAGGGTGTCAAAGTAAGACTATTCCAGGTTTGTATTGCATTACTTTGCATATTGTAGTGAATGAAATAAATCAAAAAGTTTACTACTAAAAGCAGATCCTAATATTGAAATGACAGTGTAATATAATTATGTTTGCTAATTATGCACTTTGAATAAGAACATGAAATTGAGATATGCAATAATATAAAAATCAAATGTATGATTACATAATTGAGAGCTGTATACAACCTTTTATGAACCATTTTGGAAATTATTTTAGATGCCTGCCAACCAGGTTGGGTAATTACATTTTGCCTACCTAATTTTCTCTTGTAGTTTCAATTAGGAATAAGTTTTTCACTTGTGGAATCACTGCTATGAAGGATTACTGGGAGCTGTTAGAAATTTGTGGTTTACTGCAGAAGCGGTTCTACTTCAGAGAGAGTTGAAGTGGATCCTTATAAATTTACACATTAATTTTACAAATGATTTTGGCATCTTTTGCTATAAATCACTATATAAACTTATGGAATTACACAATATCGTTAAAAATTTAATGTAAACTATTAAAAAGGAATCTAGACTATATCATGCAGTTTGGAGCAAGACTACAACAGTATGACTGAGATCACTGAGTAACCTACACCTACAGGATGTTTCTGCTGTGGTTTAATTAATCCATAACGGGTAAGCCTACTCCAAAAATAAGGCAATCAAAGACTTTGTCAAAGCCCCATTGAACATGTAGATGGGTGAAGGACTGGACTATGTGTGATGCCAGGCCATTACCACTGTATAATTCACTTTTCAGTCTCGGAAGCATTATTATTATTATAAATAGGGTAGAAAATATGTGGATAAAGGCCCTCATTTAAATTTGGATGAAAGACCTTCATTTAGGCCCTCTCCTAAAACACACTTCTGCAATGGTCAAAAGGTTCAAAAAGCTAAACTTAAGTTACCTCAACCTCTGTACTTCCCAAGTCTTTTAATGTTAAATTATATCTTCAGGGGAGGAACTGAATTTTGTATTTTGTAGAACCAAACACAGTGTTGGTACTTAACCAAAAAAAAATTTACTGAAATTTATAAAAGGTGAATAGCAAAGTGAAAAGGAAAGTTGAGTTAAGCCCAGATTTATGTGCCGAATTCTCTACATGTATATTGTACCTGGATATTGTAAAATCTGTGTAAGTTACTCTACACACACATGCACAAGACCACAGTAACAACTATAAGCCACAGTGGGATATGCATTAGTAGGCTATTCCTGCATTTCTCTGGTGGTTGAAGTTACAAGGTCCTAAGGAGTGCTCCAATAACCTACTGAACATCCTCATAACTTATTACTATATAAGAGAAAGAAGAAGGTCAGTGTGATGACTAATAAAGCAGACTGCATAACAAAATTCCAATACAGATACTGGTTGACACAAATTTATTACTTAATGGATTGTTTAAAGGGGAATGAAAAGAACCTCTAAGTTTCCCCCAATCTAGAGCATCAAACAGAGTTCCTTCACAGCTAGACTTCCATGTGGCTGGACTTTACAAAAATGAGACAAGCCATTTACAGTGCACACCTCACTTCTCTACAGAGGAAAAAGGACAGTAAACTATCTGAAGTCCTGCATGCCACAGGGGGCTACAACAGTGGTACCCTCAACTCACCAAACAATATTGTTAATCTATCCAACCACACACTTAGCCCGGCAGAAGATTCTGTCCTATCTCAGGGACTCTCTTTCTGCCCCACCACCCCCACAAACATGACACAGTTCTGCGGTGATCTGGGTGCCTACTTTCGTCATCTCTGACTTAAGGAATATTTTCAACACACCACTGAATAGTGCACTGACCCACAGGAACCCTCCTACCAACACTACAGGAAGAAGAATTCTGCATGCACTCCTCCTGACGGTCGAAATGACAGACTGGACTTCTACATAGTGTGCTTCCACAGACATGTACAGGCTGAAATTGTGAACAAACTTCATCACTTGCCCCATAACCTCAGCCGAAAAGAACGCAATGCCATCCACAGCCTCAGAAACAACTCTGACATTATAATCAAAGGGGCTGACAAAGGAGGTGCTGTAGTCATAATGAACAGGTCGGATTATGAACAGGAGGATGCCAGGCAACCCCCCAATACCACATTCTACAGGCCACTATCCTTTGACCCCACTGAGGAGTACCAAACGAAACTATACCATCTACTCAAGAAACTCCCTGCTACAGCACGGAAACAAATCTACACAGACACACCCCCAGAGCCCCGACCAGGGGTATTCTATCTGCTACCCAAGATCCATAGACCTAGAAACCCTGGACGCCCCATCATCTCAGGCATCGGCACTCTTACAGCAGGATTATCTGGCTGTTTGGACTCTCTCCTCAGACCCTATGCTAGCAGCACTCCTAGCTATCTTCGAGACACCACTGACTTTCTGAAGAAACTATAATGCATTGGTGATCTTCCTGAAAATACCATCCTGACCACCATGGATGTAGAAGCTCTTTATACCAATATTCTACATGAGGATGGACTACAAGCTGTCAAGAACAGTATCCCTGTTGAGGCCATGTCGCACCTGGTGGCTGAGCTTTGTGACTTTGTCCTCACCCACAACCATTTCAGATTTGGGGACAACTTATACCTTCAAGTCAGTGGCACTGCTATGGGTACCCGCATGGCCCCACAGTATGCCAACATTTTATGGCCGACTTAGAACAACACTACCTCAGCTCTTGTCCCCTAGCACCCCGCCTCTACTTGCCCTACACTGATGACATCATCATATGGACCCACGGGAAAGAGGCCCTTGAAGAATTCCACCTGGATTTCAACAATTTCCATCCCACCATCAACCTCAGCCTGGACCAGTCCACACAAGAGATCCACTTCCTGGACAACACAGTACAAATAAGTGATGGTCACAAACACCACCCTATATCGGAAACCTACTGACCGCTATACTTACCTACATGCCTCCAGCTTCCATCCAGACCACACATGATCCATTGTCTACAGCAAAGCCCTAAGATACAACTGAATTTGCTCCAATCCCTCAGAGACAAACACCTACAAGATCTTTATCAAGCATTCTTAAAACTACAATACCCACCTGGGGAAGTGAGGAAACAGATTGACAGAGCGAGATGGGTGCCCAGAAATCACCTACTACAGGACAGGCCCAACAAGGAAAATAACAGAACACCACTGGCCATCACGTACAGCCCCCAGCTAAAACCGCTCCAGCACATTATCAACGATCTAGAACCTATCCTGGAAAACGATCCCTCACTCTCCCAGACCTTGGGAGGCAGGCTAGTCCTCGCTTACAGACAGCCCCCCAACCTGAAGCAAATACTCACCAGCAACTATACACCACACCACAGAAACACTCACCCAGGAACCAATCCCTGTAGCAAACCTTGTTGCCTACTCTGTCCCCATATCTGCTCTAGCGACACCATCAGAGGACGCAACCACATCAGCCACACCATCAGAGGCTCATTCACTTGCATGTCTACTAATGTGATATATGCCATCATGTGCCAGCAATGCCCCTCTGCCATGTACACTGGCCAAACCAGACAGTCCCTACGGAAAAGAATAAATGGACACAAAACGGACATCAGGAATGGTAACAAACAAAAGCCCGTAGGAGAACACTTCAATCTTCCCGAACATTCTGTAACAGATTTGGAAGTAGCTATACAGACTTCAAAGAGAAACAGCAGAACTAAAATTCATTTGTAAATTTAACACCATTAATTTGGGCTTGAATAGGGACTGGGAGTGGATGGCTCATTACAAAAGCAGCTTTGCCTCTCCTGGAATTGACACCTCCTCATCTATAATTGGGAGTGGACTACATCCACCTTGATCGAATTGCCCTGTCAGCACTGGTTCTCCACTTGTGAGGTAACTCCCTTCTCTTCATGTGTCAGTATATTTATATCTGCATCTGTAAGTTTCACTCCATGCATCTGAAGAAGTGGGGTTTTTACCCACGAAAGCTTATGCTCAAATAAATCTGTTAGTCTTTAAGGTGCCACCAGACTCCTTGTTGTTTCAGCTAGACTGGGAGATCCCTAACTTCTACATTTCTGCAGGCCTTCTGACTACTACTCCTGCCCTGCCACTCCTATATAACCAGAACTTCTGGGTAATCCAGTGCAGGATCCCAACAGAACACATTAATTTTACCAAAAACTCCTGCTGGGCAGTTAGCCATGACAGCTGGACTGATTGCAGCCAGAATTCTCCCAGCAATCTTAGTTTGTGACTAGACTAAGAGTTTGGATCTATAATTCCTAATGCATGCCACTCCACCAATGAAGGCTACCGTGTAGACAGGCTCAGACAATTTTACCATCATGTTAATAAAATTAGATTTCATAGTGGTAGCTATACCTGGACCAGGACGTACCTTTTCAACACTACAACTTTCACAAACTCAAACAGTGAAGCAGCATCTGTTGGAAATTACTGGTCTGAAAAATCCCTGCACAGACAAACCCTGAAGGGTAGGCTGGGTAGTCTGGCTGTATGGGGCTATGTTTTAAGCCCGTTTGTCAGATATTACTGCAGGTACAATCACACAGTCACATGACTCAATAAGAAATGAATAAAGATTAAATCAGTGATTCTGAATTGGTTTAGCTAATGAACTACTGCATTTTTAAATGCTTTTGAAATCAAAGGGAGAAGTGAAGGAAGGTATGGACAGTTAGAAATGAATGCAAAGCTTGCCAATATAAAGCTTGACATAGACAGCCGGTAAGGGAATACTTTAAAAAAAAATGCCACGTAAAAATCAGCAAATCCCAATATATATTCCAGGGTGTATAACAAAATGAATAAACTTATTGAGCCAATGGCAATTCTTTTGAAAGATCATAGTGGAGACGTCTTCCCTCCAAAATATCCCCCCAAGCCCTACACACCCTCTTTCCTGAGGAGGCTTGAGAATAATATCCTAACCAATTGGTTACAAATCAAAGACCCAAACCCCTGGATCTTGGAACAATGGAAAAATCAGTCAGGTTCTTAAAAGAAGGATTTTATTTAAAAAAAGAAAAAAGAAAAAGAAAAGGTAAAAATCATCTCCGTAAAACCAGGATGGAAAATACTTTACAGGGTATTCAGATTCAAAACACAGAGGATTCCCCTCTGGGCAAAACCTTAATGTTACAGAAAACTTAACACAGGGAAAATTCACATAAAACAAAAGATAAACTAATCCACCTTGCCTGGCTTACCTGTACTGGTTGCAATACTGGAGACTTGGATTAGGGTGGGTTGGAGAAGATGGATTTCTGTCTGGCCTCTCCCAGGCCCAAGAGAGAACAAATATGTAAAAAAACCAAAGAGCACAAAACAAAAGCCTCCCCCCACCCAAGATTTGAAAGTATCTTGTCCTCTTATTGGTCCTTTGGGTCAGGTGCCAGCCAGGTTAGCAGAGCTTTTTAACCCTTTACAGGTAACAGGATGTTGCCTCTGGCCAAGAGGAATTTTATAGCACTGTATACAGAAAGGTGGTTACCCTTCTCTTTATATTTATGACAGGCCCGGCTTGACATAAAGTTGGTGTTGGTCCTGCTTTGAGCAGGGGTTGGACTAGATGACCTCCTGAGGTCTCTTCCAACCCTAATCTTCTATGATTCTATGAACATGACAGAATATTCTAATCAAAACCAAAGCAAATGTGACATAAGTATGAATAAGTAATTTTTAAAGCAAGATTTTGAGTTAAGACAAAAACTAAACTAGTTAAAGCACTAATTGGAACCGGAAACAGCAATATGCTAAACTGAGGTGTCCAGTGAACTGTTGTTTCAGGGATTAGTGTTAGGCCTTGCTTTATTTAAACTTCTCTATTATCGATATGGAAGATAGTGTTATCACATTAGTGACATTTTCAAATAGGGTGGATAAAAATCAGTGATTTAAAAAAAAATTGAAAACATCGTATTTTTTTGAGAAAATGCTTTTTGAGGAAAAAACTTATCTAAAGGTAGTTTTAATTAAGATACATTATAGCTCAAAGATATCTCATCATGGAATAGGGATTATAAATTCTAATTCTATAATATGAGACAATATATTCATGTAATGTTTAAGAAAAGTTTTGTAAATGAGTGCCAATACGTCATGGATTAGGGACCCAATTTTATGGGGTTTCAGGGGCTCCTGTATAGATTATTTAGGTTAATCTTTCTATCTACCTAATGGGACTTAGTGCTCAGTCTAGAATAGGGGTTCCCAAATTTGGTTCGCGGCTTCTTCAGGGTAAGCCCCTGTCGGGCAGCGAGACACTTTGTTTACCTGAACTGCAGCCACTGGGAGCTGCGTGCAGCCGTACCCATGGACACTCAGGTAAACAAAACGTCTCGCGGCCTGCCAGGGGCTTACCCTAAACAAGCCGTGAACCAAGCTTGGGAACCCCTGGTCTAGAAGATACCATCAGAGATGCTTAGTTTTGCAGTTCTCAAACTGTGGATTTGTGTCTCCAGAAATAATCTGCTTGTTAACAGCAAAAATATTTTAAAAGAAATAAATAATATACAGAGGTGAGAAACAACAGACCTCAACCCTATTGTCACTGTAAATTTACATGTACACTCAATCCCTTATCTCTCTCTAAAAGTGCAAAGTTTCAAATAGTTCAATGAATAGAACATTGTTGGGGGACGAATAGATCTGGATAAGGAGAAGAAGTCTGAAGATAAATGTGAGAAGGGAGGGACAGGCAGTAGAAACAAAAGTGAAGCTGTTTGAGCAGCATATGAGGTCTGAGTGTAGCCTTCATTGATTTGAGATCTAACATATCATTCTCTCACTAGAAGGGAAAACCTATAATGGAGCAGGCCATAATAGAGATCCAGTTTGGGAATATTTTAATGAAGTTCCTCTCCCTGTAAGACAGGCATGCGTGCAAAACGCAAACAGTGCAACAAAAAAATTCAAGGCTTGGCTGCCTGAATGAAACATCATGAGAAGTGTTCCTTCTCAGGAGGAAACTGCGTTGAAGATGATGAAAGGAAAATGTCTGAACATGCAGGATCTTCAGGTTGGTAAACTTTTTTATTTCATACTTCTTTCGTAAGGACTGCCTGTCTTCCTTCTGGACTATTCTTGAATTCTCATCTTTGAGCAAAAATGTAGTTACTCTATTGTTCTATCATTTTAGATGCAGTTGCGATAAAAAATAAATGGCTGAAATAGGCAGATCTTCCTTTTACAATTTCACCTTTAAAGTAGTACTGAGTGTCAGTGAATACAATAAGTAATACTAAATGAGCAGTATGGTAATAATAATTAAATAACTGCATTGACTTATTTTGTTTAGGAGAATCCATCCTCAACGTACAGGATTCTGAAGACTATTCACCTTGAAAATCACCATCATTTCCTATAGTTTCAGATTTCAGAGTAGCAGCCGTGTTAGTCTGTATCCGCAAAAAGAAAAGGAGTACTTGTGGCACCTTAGAGACTAACAAATTTGAGCATAAGCTTTCGTGAGCTACAGCTCACTTCATCAGATGCATTCAGTGGAAAATACAGTGGGGAGATTTATATACACAGAGAACATGAAACAATGGGTGTTACCATACATATACACACATACACAGTAACACCCATTGTTTCATGTTCTCTGTGTATATAAATCTCCCCACTGTATTTTCCACTGAATGCATCTGATGAAGTGAGCTGTAGTTCACGAAAGCTTATGCTCAAATAAATTTGTTAGTCTCTAAGGTGCCACAAGTACTCCTTTTCTTTTTCCTAATCTGATGAGAGTTTGTGAACAAAATCATGAAAAAATAGATGGCACTGTCACAGCCAAAGTTCTCAACATTTGGCTTTAGAGAAATGTTGTACACATGCTGAGAACCCTGAAGCCTATTTCTGTAGCCTTGAACAAAACGCAGGAAAATAGCTGTTTTATTGCCGACAGTTTTCAAATTTGGAAGGAACTGAGTGAGATCTTAAAAAGAGAAATATGCAATGACAGAGCTAAATTACAAGCATTAAAAAAACGAATGGGACAAGCACTGTCACCAGCTCATTTTCTTGCAAATATTCTCCATACTTGGTACCATGGTCAAACCTTAACTGCTGAAGAAGAGGAGTTGGCTATGACATGGACATCCAGCAATCATCCCTCCATAATGCCAACTATAATAAACTTCAGAGCTAAGGGTGAACCATTCAAGAAATATATGTTTGCTGATGATGTTTTAAAGAAAGTCACACACCAGTGAACTGGAGGAAGTCACTTAAGCACTTGGATTCAGAGACTGTTGAAGTGATCATCTCACTTTTAACAGCAGTAGTTTCTTCTGCCTGTGTAGAAAGAATATTTTCTTCCTTTGGACCAAATTGAGAAATCTTTTGGAACCTGAAAAAGCAGGAAAGTTTGTTTTTCTTTTCCAGATTATGGACAAACCGGAAAATGAAGGTGAAGACGACTGAATTAGCTGCAGAAGCCAATATTTCTAATTTCTCATGTTGACCTGGGTGACAGTCTATTTAATTTTTAAAATATATTTCATTTAACTATTTAGTTAAATAACTTTAACAAAAACAAACCAGATTTTAAAAAACTTGAATGTTTAACTACATTCAAATGCTTGTTTTGTTAAAATATTATATGTTTGCTGTTGAAGAAAAAATCCAGAATATATAACGTCGTTTTAGTTAAATAAAACAAAAACAATTTAAAAGGTCTGTCTGGAGATGTTCTCCTCCTAATACAGCATGGAAAGAAAATCCTCCAAATATTAATGATTAACCTGTTAAATTGGAGATAGTTCACCTCCCAATGACTTCATAAGTATCTGCTTCAATTACCTTTGGTAAATGAAATAACCAAACAATCATTCATTTTCTGATATAGCTGTAAAACTAATCTGAAAAGTCTTCAAAATAAACGACTGTCATAAATATAAAGGGAAGGGTAACCACCTTTAAAATCCCTCCTGGCCAGAGGAAAAAACCCTTTCACCTGTAAAGGGTTAAGAAGCTACGATAACCTCGTTGGCACCTGACCACAATGACCAATGAGGACACAAGATACTTTCAAAGCTGGAGGGGGGGAGAAACAAAGGATCTGGGTCTGTCTGTGTGATGTTTTTGCTGGGAACAGAACAGGAATGGAGTCTTAGAACTTAGTAAGTAATCTAGCTAGGTATGCGTTAGATTCTGTTTGTTTAAATGGCTGAGAAAATAAGCTGTGCTGAATGGATATTCCTGTCTTTGTGTCTTTTTGTAACTTAAGGTTTTGCCTAGAGGGATTCGCTATGTTTTGAATCTAATTACCCTGTAAGGTATTTACCATCCTGATTTTACAGAGGTGATTCTTTTTACTTTTACTTCTATTAAAATTCTTCTTTTAAGAAACTGATTGTTTATTCATTGTTCTTAAGATCCAAGGGTTTGGGTCTGTGGTCACCTATGCAAATTGGTGAGGATTTTTATCAAGCCTTCCCCAGGAAGGGGGTGTAAGGTTTTGGTGAGGATTTTGGGGGGGAAAGACGTTTCCAAATGAACTCTTTCCCAATAATAAATACCGATTAGACGTTTGGTGGTGGCAGCGAAAATCCAAGGGCAAAAGGTAAAATAGTTTGTAACTTGGGGAAGTTTTAACCTAAGCTGGTAAAAGTAAGCTTAGGAGGTTTTCATGCAGGTCCCCACATCTGTACCCTAGAAGTTCAGGAGTGGAGAAGGAACCTTGACAATGACTTTAAAAATGTATAGTGTGTACCTCCTAAAAATGAAACCTACGTCTATCTCTGAGTTGTGAAGAATATGTATTATGGTTATCACAACCAACAAGAATGCACTTTTATGTAGAAAACCATGATTAAATCGAGTCTTCCTGACTAGTGATTTAAATCAATTTGATGTAAATCAAATCCACCCTGTTTTCAAATGAGAATAAATTTGACAGTGTTCTGAACATCATCAAGCATGAAAAATAGCATAAAAGGACAGTTTTAAGGTAAGAAATAAAGGTAGGGAACAAGTTGAGATTCAACAACAAAACACAACAATGGAAAAAGCAAAATCTTGGAAAAATAAATACAGTTGGAAAGCTGTACTAACAGGAGAGGTTGTGCATAGTTAAGCTTGTTTGATTGCAACTCTTATCTTCTTTAAACCATGTCAAAATCAGTTAAAGTCTGCATGCTGTAAAAAAAACTTGTTACATTGTGGAGTTTTCAAATGACATTTTTCAAATAACTGTTTGCAGTGTGAACACTTCAAATTGCCGAATTTTTATCTTGCTGCATCTTTTCAGTTATTTATAGCATAATTTGGGTCAGAAGCTTGGACACAACAGTTGAGTTGTCAGTTTTTTTAACATATCATGACTTCATGATTATTCAGTGTTTTTACTCCCTGTGGTAAGGAAATACCTGGACAGATGTAGACTGCTGCAAATAGTGCAATAAAACAATTGTTCTCGACTGGGTCAGGGCTTTTCAAAAAATTGGGACTTGGCTTCAAAACCTTAAACCTCCATTTAATTGACTTTAAAGAAAGAAAAATGGTTCATATAACATTAAAATTAACTGTAGAGCATATCAATATATATGGAAGCATTTGTTAATCAGCAATTTTCAGTAGTCTTATTTACTTTGCAAACATTCAAGCAATACAGAAAGCAAAAAAATAATAGAAGGTACAACAAATAAATCAACAGAAATAAGATGGAGATTATTTGAAAATTGAACATCTGCAAATAGCTCCAAAGATTTCCATGAATATTATGATTTTAAATAGCACCTTTCACCCCAAGCATATCAAAATGCTTTACAACTGTAAATAAGAAACCCCTCATTGTATATAAAAGGATGAAAGTCTTCCATTAAGTTCGAGTGACAAGAACATGCTACTCAATATGCAGTAATGTCATCAGAGCCTCTTGTTGGAATTACAGCTTTATTATGTATACACAAATATACATAATTATGCACAGTGATTGTATAAATTACTGCAGCATATGAAAAGAATTCAGCCATACTCCAAACTCATATTGAAAAAAAGTTACTGATGGTCTCATTACTAGATAAAGTTAGCTTAATTCTTCAAAGGAACAGATTTCCCTTAAAACTTAGTACAACTGAAAATTTACTTAACTTGCTGCCTATTTATCAGTTTTTCTTTAATGTTGCTAAAAGGTGGAACATGTAATCATGAAGATTTAAAAACAGCAACAAATACTATTTTATCACATTTTTATATTTTTGCCAGCCCTTTGGTTTTAAAGAAGGAGCATATAGCTATGGAGCATTCATCAACATGTCATTTTTACCTATTCTAGTCACACATATTTTAGAATAATGGTTATGTTTTACCCAACAGTAACTATAGTTCATCACTTACTACTGCTTTTCAGAGGTTCCCAAGCTCAGTGACATTGGGTACATATCCCACAAATGAGAAGATACAAAGGACATTCTCAAAGACTACAAATATAGTGTTAAGAGTCAATTGACTTATAAGCAAAGTCTTACCCAGCTCTAGCTGTTTTGTATTCCACTTTTAGGATAGGTTTGCAAGGTTCTGGCTTCTTCCCATCTTTTAGCTGCTTTCCTAAATATATATATATATATATATATTTTTTTTTTCATACATTAAACGTTAAAAAAAATCTGTAATGTGCTGAAATCTTATGAAATTATTCTTTTAAATAAATTACAAATTAAAATATGCACACAAATTATTACATCATCACATACTGTATTTTATGCCTCAATATAATGCAAAAGTACAATTAATATTGACAATCATGTAAACATGGAATGTTTGTTTGGGACAGCCTTCAAAAAGCAATATGGCAGAAACCAAAAATTTTTTTTCCCTATAATGTAGTTCTACTCTGAAAACTGATTAAAAACAGACATTAGAATAAACAGAGGGAGCTGATCTAGTGACTAAAATTGCCATTTTTACAAAACCTATTCCCAGAGAAGAACCACACTTATATCTTGATTTCCTACAAAATGGCAATGCAAACTATTTTATTTATTTGAACATTCAGTATACCTTTCATTAGGCTACTAGTTTGGTAATGGGCATATTTGCTTTAAAATTCTAGAATTTCATAGCACAATTTTGATTTTCCAAGAATTCACACAGATACTTGCTTATCCACAGAAATATTTTAAACAATACATGGATTGCAACATTAAGCACAATGCAAACTTTATGTTCATTCATCTGTCTAGCAATTTCCAAGAAATGCACTCGAGATGTTTCTGAAGTCTTAGGAAGGCACTGATTTACATTATTCACATTCAGAAGTTTATTTTCATAAGGGCTTGAGACTTTTTGTAAACAGCTTGGATTTTGCAGAAGTTATCATCATACACCTAGGAAAAAACTCCTTTTGCTAGGGGAGTAGTTTTTAAGTTCTAGAATTAAATAAAACAGGATTTTATAGAAAGGTTTAATGACATATTTCCAGTGTAAGAACTGCCAGACCCTGTGTGTATTCATTCTTTTCTTACCATGTGGAGTGATTGTCTGAAGTGGCTTGGCAGGGGATTTTATATTCCATATGGTCAAGGTGCCATCTGAATGGCTACAAATGAACTGTTTTCCTTCATGGTGCCAAGCAACAGAGTGAATAGCCTGCATAAAGAAATAAAAGGAAGAATTTAGAGTCTTCAGCAGAAAACCAGCAACTTAAAGGGCATGTCTACACTACAAAATTAAGTCAACTTAAGTTGGGTTGACCTACAGCCACTGCAGTAATTAAATTGGCTGTTCACGTCCACGCTACACTCTTTCTGCCAGTGATGCACGTCCTCACCAGGAGCATTTTCATTGACTTAAGTGGGACATTATGAGGGGCTGATAAAAATAGCAATAGGCGATGTAAGCAACACAGTGTCTACATGGACACTGCATCAACCTAACTACATCAACCTAAGCGCTACACCTCCCATGGAGATGGTTATTAGGTCAGTGTAGTGGGTAACTTACATTGGCGGGAGCTATATTGTAGTGTAGATGCTGACAGAGTTAGGTTGACGTAAGCTGCCTTATGTCGACCTAACTCTGAAGTGTACACCAGGCCTTAGTGTGGTCTCAATTCCCCCTTCTTAAAGAAGATCACACAAACACCAAATTTTAGTGTTAAAGTATTAAGCCATGAAATACCAAAACAAGTATGAATTATCCATGTTTAATTTTTCTGTTACAATTCAGTATTTCTTTGAGCCGTTTCTCCTTTTAAGAAGTTACAACATTGTTTGTGTGTCAAAAAGTTTTGATAAGAAAAAAATATTATCTTTATGCAGTATTAGTGTTTGCATAAAATTAAAGAAAATTCTATTCTACAAATATAAGTCTGAAGAGAATCAATCTCCCTTTTCAAGCAAACATTTGGCAGATAATGCTTGGTACTGTTATAAGCTGTATTATTTGAACATTAACACCTGTGCAACAGTTTCTATTAGATATATTCAAATCGTACATTACAAGGCAATTTTTTAAATATAGTTTTCAGAAACTTATTGGTTACTTAGGTGATAATGAGACCTTCAGCTATAGAAGGGTGTGTATCAAATGGTTATTAAGTATGGAGTTATGCACACCGGTATTCTAGAGTTGTATCAAACCTTGAGAAAAGGCAGTTTTACATTCCTTTAAAATAATTCAATACATTCTGAAAAATTTACACCCAGTATTTTTCTCTTTACAGGCTAGTCTGTATTATACTGCCTCATATTATACGGTTATACAATCCACAATCTTTGAAGTTTGAGCAACAAAATCAAGGGCCTAAAATTATTTGTGGAATAACCTTTTAGGATTGAAATGTGATCAAACTGCTAGTGTGTCTTGGATACTGCTTATTACTTGATATTGCCAGGCCAATTAGAATTATAACAGACAGTCACACTTATAGCTCCTAGTGATCAATTAACATCATAAAGAGCATCACTGGAGCAACAAAACTGTGAATGGCATAAAACCTAGTTAACTGAAAACTGGGAATTGCCCTGATGTACCAGATCAACATTCATCACCACCTGGATCACTATATACATCATTTTGGACTGCTGATGCCATTTTTATACTAGCATTGCTAGTCCAAATCTTTTGTAACAGAAATGAAAATCTGAAGTGACATTTATGACAGAGGATCAGCTGCAGTCTAAAAAGACGATAGCAAAATTATTTAAATGATCACTCTGGTTACATTGTGTATGGTAACACCCATTGTTTCATGTTCTCTATGTATATAAATCTCCCCACTGTATTTTCCAGTGAATACATCTGATGAAGTGAGCTGTAGCTCACAAAAGCTTATGCTCAAATAAATTGGTTAGTCCCTAACGTGCCACAAGTACTCTTTTTCTTTTTCCAGATACAGACTAACACGGCTGCTACTCTGAAAATTATTTATGGCTGCTTTGATGTTAAAAAATATATTAAAATTATAAACTCACCAACACACTTACACAACACAAAAAAAATGTATAGCTCTTCAGTTGATTTATATCACAATTCTCTAGCAGGCTTTAAAACTTCAGTGTGTTTCCAGGTGGGTTTTACAAAGTTGGGGTATTTTTGGTCAGAAAATTTTGATTAGGTTTCTGTCATAACCATACAGCTAAGGGTAGCCTAGAATTCCTCCTTACCCGTAAGAGGTTAAGAAGCTCAGATAACCAGGTTAGCACCTGATCAACAGGACCAATGGGGAAAGAAGATACTTTCAAATCTTGGGGGTGCGGGAGGGGGAAGGTTTTTTTTGTACTCTTTGTTTGTGTGTGCGTTCTCTCTTGGGACTGAGAGGTGCCAGACAGAAATCCATCTTCTCCAACCCATTCCAATCCAGGTCTCCAATATTGCAACCAGTATAGGTAAGCCAGGCAAGGCGGATTAGTTTATCTTTGTTTTTTCTTGTGAGTTTTCCCTGTGCTAAGAGGGAGGTTTATTCCTGTTTTCTGTAACTTTAAGGTTTTGCCCAGAGGGGAATCCTCTGTGTTTTGAATCTGAATACCCTGTAAAGTATTGTCCATCCTGATTTTACAGAGATTATTTTTACCTTTTTTATTTATTTATTTATTTTTAATTAAAATCCTTCTTTTAAGAACCTGACTGACTTTTTCATTGTTCCAAGACCTGGGGGTTTGGGTCTTCGATCATTTTGTAACCAATTGGTTAGGATATTATTCTCAAGCCTCCCCAGGAAAGGGGATGTAAGGCTTGGGGGGATTGCTGGGGGAAGAGGAACTCCAAGTGGTCCTTTTCCCTGGTTCTTTGTTAAATCACTTGGTGGTGGCAGCGTTACTTAAACCCAAGGTAAAAGGGAGAATTTGTGCCTGGAGAGTTTTTAACCTAAGCTGGTAGAAATAAGCTTAGGGGCTCTTTCATGCGGGTCCCCACATCTGTACCCTAGAGTTCAGAGTGGGGAGGGAACCCTGACAATTTCAACCTATTTTATATTTTTTAAAGGCACCAGTCACCATAGCATCTAGGCATCAGTTGCAGTTATACATTGGAGGCCTTTTCAGTGGAATATGATGTTATTTAGTCTACAGCTGTAACATACTGGAAATTTTGCAACTGCAAAACTTAGTCCAGTGGCATGCAACACATGGCACCTGAATAGTGACCATACCTTGTAAAGAAAATGTATATTTAATTATGAATTAAAAATGTGTTTCCTGAGTCAAGCACCACAACTTTTAAAATTAAGGGTTTGAATCAGTCCTACTGTGGTAGGTGAAGAGATGGGGCGCAATCTCCCCAACGGCCTCCCACCACTCCTTCGGTAGCCTCACCTGGTAACTCTGCTATGAGCCAGGAGCAGGCTGAGCAAACCCACCCAACCCCCTAGGCCTGAGAGCCTGAGCTGCAGTCCAAGTTCCAATGTCCACACTATGGGTATTTTTAGTGTGCTAGCTTGAACCCCTGGGCTTGGAGGCTCACACTCCACTGTAGTGTAGACATACTCTAACTGGCTTTGCATGTGCCTAGGGGAGCACCTAGAAAAGGACGGCTCCCTTCCTTCACGCAGCCACCCAGGGAAGAGCAGAAGAAACTGATAACCAACCACCAGTTACAGTCACCTGATTTTCTATCTCAAACCAGGTTAAAAGCCTGCTTTAAACTTCAACCTGTTAGTGAAAGTTCACTAGGAACCAAATGCCAGCTGGAGATAGCTAGACAACAGATGACAACAGACAGTCAGTTCAGCCATTGCCCAACCACCACCACTGAAGCATTTCTATGCATCAGAAGCTGCACGGGGGAAGACACAGAAGCCAGCTACACTGGTTTTGGATAGAGAACAACTATGTACTGTAGACAGGAACTGAAGCGAATTCATGATGAAACTGGAATATTACCCTTAGTAGAAACTTGGGATGTAGGTGCAGGGAGACTTTGTCCTTATGGAACATGGTGAAAAGGGTGTCTGCCATCACAGCCCCAAGTTCACCCACCCTTCTCACTAACGTAATGTGCGCTTCCCACCTGCAAGGAATGTGTCTGTGATGATCATCCTGTCCAGGGAGGATGAGAGGAAGGGGATCCCTGCACAAATTTGCTGCAGGTCCATCCACCACTAGAGGGAAGAGAGCACATACAGGGGACTGTCAGCATAAGGTCCATGGTGTGTCACGTGGGTGAGTAAACTCTCTGGAGCCTCATTTGTAGACAGTGAAGGTGGAGGTGAGCAAAGGTGGTGATGTATGTCCAGCCTGCCATGTGGCTGAAGAGGGATAGGCAAATCTAGACTGGGACAGACCTTTGATTACCCAGGCGACAAGTTCCTGCAAAGTCTGGAAACTGCCCCTTAGTAGGTAAGCTCAGGCTGTGATCAAGCGAATGGAGGCCCCTATGAAGTCTATTGACTGTGTGGAAACTGAAAGTTGATTTTTTTACATCGACGCAGACTCTCAGGGAGGCAAGGAGTCTGAGCAACATGGGGGTCAAGATTTGAGCTACGTCTTTGGATTACACTCCCAGTAGCTAGTTGTCAAGATAAGGGAATATAAGGACCCCATAACACCTGAGATGGGCCGCTATGACAGAGAAAACTTTGGTGAAGACTCGGGGAGCAATGGTAAGTCCAAATGGTAGGACCCTGTTTTGAAAGTGCTGAGGGCCCACAGTGAATCTCAGGAATCTTCTGTGCGTTACATGAATGCCTCTGTGAAAATAGGCATCCTGCATATTGACAGCCAGAAACCACATGCCTTTTACTAGTGACAGTATGATGGCTTCTCAAGTGACCCTATGAAACTCAAACATGTGGATGAAAAAGTTGGAGACAGAGATCCAGGACTAGTCTCCATCTGCCCTTCTTCTTGGATACCAGGAAGTAAGCTGAATAGAACCCTTTGCCTTGATAGTTCAGAGGAACATACTCTATCGCTCCCCTTTGTGGTAAGGGCAAGGAGGTCATCAGAGTGGTCCCTGAAGAAGGATTGAGGAGGGGGATGTAGATGAGGTAGTTGATGAACTTGATTGTATATTCATAGCAGATGACATCCAGGACCCACTTATCCATTATTATTGCTCTCTAAGCTGGTGTAAAAAAAAAAAAAAAAAGGAGTTCTAGATAACCCCTGAAGGGACAGTAGGAACAGTGGTTGACGGCTCTCTAGAGGCACTCAGAAATAGTTCTGAGAGGTTTGAACGTGTGATGATGAAGGCTGTGAAGGAGGGCCAGGAGGGAAGGACCATTGGGTCTTTTAGTGCTTCTGAGGTGGTCCACATGATCTTTGGTGGAAGAACTGAGGAGTCCTGAACTGTTGTGTAGGTGACAGGTGGTAAAAAATTTCCACTTGGGTGCAGCTGTATAGGTACTCAGCAATCCAAGTGTGGCTCTAGAATCCTTGAGGGAGTGGAGGGAATCATCTGTCTTCTGATTAAACAGGTGCAACTCATTGAATAGGAGGTCCTCAATGGTATTTTTCACCTCCCTGGGGAAACTGGATGAGTGAAGCCACGATTCTCTCCGTGTGACAATATCTGTAGCCATAAAGTGTGAAGAAGTATTCACCATGTCGACAGCAGACTGAAGTGCTGTCCTCGCCAACAGCTTGCCCTCCTCCAGGATGAACTGGGAACAGGCTCCATCTTGCTGAGGCAGTTTTTTCAGTAAAGTTCCCCAATTCGGCATAGTTGATAAAGCCATGTTTGGCCAACAAGGCTTGGTAGTTCAAAACTAGAGATTAGCTGACGAGAAGACCTTGTGTCCCAGCAGGTCTACGCATTTGCCCTCCTTATGTGTCAGGGTGGAGTGCAGATGATGCTATCTGAACCATTCCGTTGCTGCTTGCACCATAAAGGAATTGGGTGGGGGTGGGAGAAAAGAAACTCAGACCCCTTAGCCGGTATGTAGTACCTCTTCTCCGCCCCCTTGGGGGTAGGTATGCAAGTGGCATGGGTATGCCAAACTGCTCCAAACCAGTTATGGAAGATGAACCACTGAGTCCAAGTCACTGTTTGAGCTGCTTGGAGATGGGCATAGTTGATCAACGGAGCAACCCTGCTCAGTATCAAGGAATGAAGGATACCCAGGAGCTGATGCTGCTTGTCTTGTACTTCCTCCAGTGGAATATGAAGGTTGTCTGCCATCCTTTGCAGAAGTTTTTGCAACTGCCGAAAGTCATCTGGGGACGAAAGGGAAGCCGAAGTCACTGCAGCATCTGGAGAGGACATCCTTTATTCCTCGCTACCTCTACTGATCAATGATGCCATTCTCCAACCAACTCAAACAGAGACTCAGACTGAGTGGTTCGTCCTCCATTACTGGTTCGGAGCATCTGTTCGAGGACACCCTAAGCGGGGTAGTGGCAAAGTCTCCCTTGCTGAATGGGCAGGTTCCAAGGGTGGATAGTGACGCCAGGATCCCCAGTAGGGCCAGCAGGACAGATCCAGCACATGCTGTAGAGGGCTCCATGGTATGGGAAATCAGTGACTTCCCTGCTGCTGGATAGGAGAGTACTCTGGTGGTCCCTTTGGATACCCAGAGCAGCAGTAGGGAATAGGCAGTCCTTGTACTCCATTGAAATCCTCAGATAATTCAGATCCCGGTTCCAGTGGCTGTACCATTGGAGCCGGTGGGAATGTGTAAACCATAGCATGATGAGTTGAAGTATGACTTCACTGTGGTAGGTCCTGGATAGGCAATCAGATCTTCTGAGGTGTGGATGGCAGAAGAAGATATGGAGATCTCAGTTCTCCTAAGGTGAACTGTTCACGTGACTCCAGTGATTTCTCTAATCTGCCTGGCGTTAATGGTACTTGTTCCATTGCCAGAACCAGCACCAGGATGGAAGACTGTCCCAGAACTGATGGATCCCTTGGTTTAAGGGAGGCAGACATTGAGAGTGTGCGCAGCTCTATACTGGAGGATTCACTGGTCTGCATGGTTTCTTTTCATGCTTGTGCATCTGTGCTGGAACTTGCAGAAGGTGCATTGTCCTTCGGCTTGGAGGAAGGCTTACTGCCATGTTTATGCACATGCTTCCTTGCCTTCCAACAAGGTCATGGTACTAGGCTTGTAGCGGTGGTACCATCAGAGCCAGACTATCTCTGCAGCCTGAGGGG
This sequence comes from Eretmochelys imbricata, assembly GCF_965152235.1. Lineage (NCBI taxonomy): Eukaryota > Metazoa > Chordata > Testudines > Cheloniidae > Eretmochelys > Eretmochelys imbricata. The sequence goes on along the minus strand of NC_135574.1, from coordinate 111,679,214 downwards.
CATGCCTGGCTGTCTAAGGCCGATGTATGGAGGGGACAGGGATCTGACTGAGGCCTCATGGAGGCTTCCATGAGGTGCTTCTTAAGGCAGACAGCCCAGTCTTCTTGGGTATGGTTTGCGAAGGACTGGTACATACTACACCTGGATGAAGTGTGGGCTTCTCCCAAGCAGTAGAGGTAGCCTTGATGCTCGTTGACCAAGAAAAAATGTGGGTACTGAGATGGGGAGGAATCAATAAACAGATTCCCCCAAAGTCTCAGTTCTACTGAAACAATTACTAGAAGCTAAAACTACTTAAAAAACAGTAAAGACTAGAAGAAAAACTAACGATATAAAATTCTAAACATTTTTCCAAGTGCATCAGAGACGGAAGACACTAGTAGTTCCAACTCTGATCATGCAGCAGCGAGAAGGAACTGGAGATGCTGTCAGCCCATCCCACCCTTTATCACCTTGAACGAACCATGAGGCAAAGCAAGGGCACACGTGCCGGCCAACAGATACTACTACTTTCAAATTCACTGGCTGTGGACACATGTGAAATACAACAGGGACCATCACTCGAAAAAGTAGTTAAACATCTACTAGGGACAAACAGTTTTAAGGCAGCAGGTCTGGCGAATCTGCACTCAAGAGTCCTAAAAGAGCTGGCTCAGTAGATCTCTGGCCTATTGATGTTCATTTTTAATAAGTCTTGGCAACTGGAGAAATTAGAGAAGACTGTAGGAAAAGGGAAAACAGGATAACTCAGGTAACACTGGTTAGCCTGACATCAATCCTGGGGAAAATAAAAGGAAAAGTTGATATATGAGTCAACTGATAAAGAATGAAAGGATAGGAATATAATTAATACTCGTAAACATGTTTTTATAGACAAAAGTCTTTTCAAACAAACCTGATTTTATTCTCTGATAAGATTACAAGTTTGGATGACCAAGGTAACGCCATAGATGTGATCCAAAAGTCTAAGTGTAAGGCATTGACTTTATACCATGTGACATTCTGATAAAAAAAATAGCAGACAATATCAATAGAGCATATGTTAAATTGATTAAGAACTGACTGACTGAAAGCTCAGAAAGTAGTCATCAATAGGGAACCATAATCAAATGGAGATGTTTCTAGTGGGGTTCTAAAGTACTAAGCCCGATGCTGTTCAACATTTTTATCCATAATCTGGAAGTAAATATAAACTCACTGCTGATAAGATTTGCATATGTCACAGAATTGGCAGATGATAAATAATGATGAGAACAGGGCAGTCATGCAGAGCACTCGGGATACCTTGTTAAGCTGGGCCCATGCAAACAAAATATGTTTTACTACATACAAATGCAAAATTATACATCTAGGAACAAGAAATGCAGGCCATATCTACAAAATAGGGGAGCATATCCTGAAAGCAGCAACTCTGAAAAGGATTAAGGTGTCAGTGGACAAGCAACTCAACATGAGCTCCAAGTGTGATGCTAAAAGGGCTAATGCAATGCTTGGATGTATAAGCAGGGGAGTAGTAAGTATAAGGCACTGGTGAGATGCACACTGGAATATTGCATACAATTCTGGTGTCCACAATTTAGAAAGGATGGGAGTTCGAGTTCTATTGTGGCTGTCTTCCAATCTGTTTAGTTTACTGAAAAGAAGATTCAGAGGTAACTTGATTACAGCATAAGTATGTTCAGGAGGACAAAAAACAGGTATTAAAGTGCTCTTTAATTTAGCGGAAAAAGACATAACAAGACCCAGTGGCTGGAAGCTGAAGCCAGATAAATTCAAACTGGACGTAAAATATACATTTTATGATTGTGTAACTGTTTGCACAAACTACCAAGGGAAATGGTAGATGTTCCATCTCTTGATGTCTTCAGATCAAGAATGGATGGACTTCTGGAAGATATGTTTTAGCCAAATACAAGTTATTGGGCTCATTACAAGGTAACTAGGTAAAATTTAAGGGTCGGTGATAGACACGTTAGAGTAGTTGACCTAGTGGTCCCTTCTGGCTTTGAACTCTATACATGTTAATTTAGGTTGCCAAGTCAACCACTTAAGTTAGAAAATGCCACATTTATGGTTGGCAGTGCAATCTTAATTCTGCTTCCTTGTGTATGTGCATTATGAAACAGGAGCATGTACTATTTCTCCCCCTCCACCAGTTTCCCCAAGCTCCATGACTCATTCTGTGCACAGAATGGCCTCACAAAAGAGCAGAGAGAGTTAAGATGGCAGGGGTGACTAAATCTGGCACTGACTTTTGAATGCTTCGATTTGCAATCTAAATAACGGTCTTTATGAATTTTTGTAAGTAATATATAGAATAAGTCAATTTTTAAAACAGCATGTAGAAATGTCATTCACCGTCTCTATAAATGAATATTTTTCAGTAGAAGCTGCTATTTTACAGATACCTGCTCTTACCAAAGAATGATCCACTTTGATTCTGTACAATAGAGTATCACAGAATCATGGAATATCAGGGCTGGAAGGGACCTCAGGAGGTCATCTAGTCCAACCCCCTGCTCAAAGCAGGGCCTATCCCCAACTAAATAGAGTAGGACCAATCCCCAACTAAATAGAGTAGGGCACTAGTTCTTATACGAATGTGTAAGAAGGCAGGAAACTTTCAAATTTGCATATGCTCATACTACTATTTTGGGAGAAAAACTGGGGACTGAACAAAACTAAAATAGTATGATGAAAGTTATTCTGTTTCAACAAGTATTCATGAATCAATTTTGATATAAACACAGCCCAGCACTGGGCATTAGGTGGAAACAGACTGCCCACTGGGAGCTCCGAGTAGCCTTGTGCTTCAGAAAGGTTCTCTTTTCTTCCCCATTTCTCTCTCTCTCTACCTCATATCCATCCTGTCCTCTTTTCTTCATTTCACCATCTCTATTCTTGTCCTGATACCAGTTCCTTAGCTTCCTTCTCAGCTCAGTGTTTGCCACCCTATATTTCCCTCTGTTCTTCCGCAATATTTCAGGCCACAAACCTCTGCCCCCATTCTACAAGATCCCTCTCATCTCTTCCACATCCCACAGGAATTAGCCCCACTCCAATCTCTACTTCTCTCCCTTCTATTTGACACTGATGATTAACTCTTCTGTGCAATTAAGTAGCAATTACAACACTACTGGGAAGATCTGGTTTAGGAAATGTAGCCATTTTTTAAATTAGCAATGTTTGCCTTCGCCTATTTTTAGAGTGCTGTTCAGACTTCACAAATCAAAGACACCTGCCAGGTATGATCTAGAAAATACTTAGTCCTGCCTTAATTCGAGGAACTGGACTAGAAGACCTCGAGGTCCCTTCCAGTCCTACATTTCTATAATTCTATGTATATGAGAACCCTTCTCCCCATATGGTGTAAAATAGTATTTTCCGCTGTTCCTGGGTGGTAAAGAGCATTGTTTCCCTATTTCTATGATCTTGCAAGAATGTATAAACTGAGCACAGCTTGGGAACTAGTTCAAAAGGGTGAACCCAGAGTCCTTTCCCTTCACTAATTCTCCAAAGTAGTACGAGAAGGAAAGAGAGAAATGCCATGATGAGGAAGAGAGATGGGATGGAATAAAACCATTAATTCCTATTTGATAAAAATGTAAGCAGTATCTGAAAGCATTTAAAATCCAATAGTATCCCATCAAGGTATTTCTAATGCACCACTCAATGTGACATCTAGGAACCAAGTGCATAATCAAGAATTGTACAACTAATTGATAACACTGTCCCATACTCTAATCTTCCATGGTCTTTGGTAGAAATAGATTTACTTCTTAGCTCATTTTGTATGGCTAACTTGCAGGCATTTCTGACCTTTCTAAAAATACCATTTCCATTTTTATGTGCATGAGAGAGAGTGGCAGGGGGAAAGGATCCTGTCTGTATCCATTCTTTTGTCATAAATAAATTGCTTGGTAGCTACTTTGTTGACTAAATGGCAATCCCTTGGGCCATTTTGGTATATCCTCTATAAAGCTCAGGGATAAGCTCTGATGTTTACCCACTTATCATAATACTGAGCCTAAAAATAGTAATCTATAATACATTTTCAGAGTTAATGCTTTTAAAGTTTAGTTTAAAACAGAGCAGGCAAAATATTTTTTCATTTAAAACCTGACAATTTTAAATGACAAAGTTACAACATTTCCAAACATTTACTTAAAAAGCAGATAAAAAAATCATGCAGTAATATCTTTGTTTTATTTTTTTCACATCCACAAAACAGCAGAAAATGAATGTTTACAGCATAAAATTAATTCTATGTTCATATTGTATGAATAAGGCATGAAAATGCTTTTTATTACAATAGCTATATTTGAACTTCAGAGCCTTTCAGTACAAAGAAACTCACAAAGGAGACACAAAGAAAGCTCTCATTTTCCATTCTATCATTTCACTGTGCATAAACATCTTGCAAGACAATGATAAAAAAAACTAACTGCACAGGATGGTTTGATAGGCATTATAAATAACTGCTCTTAAAAGTTAATTTATAACCACAGGTCTCTAACATTATAGCTATCACATTCCAAATAAACTTTTTTCCCTAGCTCTGTTAAATATGAATGCTAGATTTTGTATTCTTTCAGATGATTCTCTGTCAAAGAAATGATGGCTCATGCATTATTCTTACTATAAAGCATACAATACTACAGTTTTAAAATCCAACTTGTCTTGCACGAAGGGAGCAGTTTTTTTAAACACACTTTGAGTGTCATTCTACAGACTTCATCTTGCAAAGAAAGGAAATTCCCTGGAAAACAGGTTTAATTCAAGGTGTCCATGACTGTAGTTAAAATGTAAAGGCAAAGATTATATTGGAAGATTTCATTATCTTTGCTGTTAATTTTATTTCATTTCTGCCTGCAGAAACCTGCGCAATCATCGTCACTGCCTCCAAAGTAAAAATTGAAAGTGCAGAGGATGGAATAACTGACTTAACATCCCCTAAACAATTTTGCTCAAGGACTACTTTCAAATTACTAGGACAAACGTAGTATCCTAAATGCTAAGTATTCTGTTCTCTACTTCTCACTGTCGATTGGAATGCTTAAGCTTTGTCTACACTACACAGTTTTGGCTACAAAAGGCAGCTTTTGCCGACAAAACAGTGGAGGTGTACACACTACAGAAGTTACTTTTGGTGGCCAAACTCTGTTTAGCCAACAAAATAAAACCACCTCGATGAGAGGCATAAAGCTTTTGGTGGCAAAGTTGAAGCGACAAAACGTCAATGCAGACTTTTCCATTTGTTTTATTGCCAGAACTGGTATCCCCAAGTATCCCAGGATGCCCACCGTGACCGCTCTGCTTGCTGTTTTGAACTCAGCTGTCCTGCAGGCAAGCACCGCTCCCCTTTCAAAGCTCTGGGGAGTTCTGACAGCTGAGCATCTGGCAGCAAAGAGCAAATCATTAAAGTGGAAACCTCCTGCTCTTCCCTGCACTAGGAACACAGCAGCAGGCAGGCTGCTGCTGCGGGGGGTGGGTGGGGCAGGGCGGACTGCTGTGCTGTGCAGAGCCAGGGAGGGAGGCAGGCATTGGCTGACGAACTCAGCTGCCCTGCATTTAACTATGTAGGGCATGAGTCCCTCTCCTTTCAAAGCTCTGGGAAGCTTTGACATTCCTTAGCATGGAAAGTTCACAGAGCTGCTGAGGATGCCACTCCCAGAAACTGAGGAGGCTGTGGGAGATCTCAGAGGGAATCACAACAAAACCATTGGCAGGTAGAGCAGGCTGCTGCACAGGGAAAGGAGAGGGAGACTGCTGAGCCGTAGGGGAGGGAATGTCCCCACACTGTTTCTGTCTCTAGTCCCCCGCCCCCACACACTCCCTACTCCCCTGCCCCCACACACTCCCTGCCTTGCCTCTCCCTTCCCCCGCCCCAAAAAACTTCAGTTGAAAAGCAGCCACAATCTACTCAGATGCTCATGGAATGATGGGATTGAGAAACCTGCATCATGTGACTGTACCTGCTCCATGAGGCATTGCAAACCCTTCCCAAACACAGTTGCACAGTGGGATAGCTACCCACAGTGCACTGCTCTGTGTTGATGCAAGAGCTGCTAACGTGGATTCACTCTGCTGATATCAGGAGCATAGTGTGGACATGCAACAGCAGTTTAATTAAAGCAGCATAACTTGTCAACAAAACTCTGTAGTGTAGACAAAGCCTTAGTCACTCTTTCAAAGTTTAAAGTACAGTAAACTGCAATATTCTTACAGTTATTGCACAGGACTGGGAGTCATGATAGAGGATTCTATTCCCTCCTTGAACACAGCTCTTCCTGTGTCACATCGCAGTAGTTTCAGTTTCCTGATCTATAAATAGTGAATAATATTACCTAGTTGCTACATGGGGTCAAGGAAGCCTAATTCAATAATATTTATGAAACTCAGACTGAGGTGGAACGTGCTTTGGAAGTGCAAAGCATTATCATTCAGACTTTTTGTTTTCATCAAGTGAATGCAGAGCTCATGGAAAGTGTCATATATTCAGCATTAGAAACTGAAGTACAGCACAGACATTTAGAAGCAAGATTTACCAGGAATTGACTCAATTACGAATTATTATCTAGAGCTGAGGGGATAATAATGATCTCTAAGAGAATGACTAATTTAGTCCACTCTCCTTCAGGGTCCATAGGTTATCTGCTGATAATGTTAACAACAGTACAGTTAGTGTTATTCAAGATCTAGAACCCACTGGTATTCACTAACCTTTGGCTGTAGGCCAAATTCCAGCCTTAGGGCATAGCCGAGGGCCACATTAGTGACATCACCCAGCCAAAAGGAGGTTTCTGCCTCCTTAATGTGCTGGAGACACTTGTCATAAGACGGCCTAAAAAAGGAAAATATTCTGTCTTTTACAGTACGCTCCCTTAAAACAGAGGTTATGCTCATATCCATTATTGGCGCTCTCATGGGTGCTTGGGCAGTGTCTCAGCATATAATATAACTTTAAAAGCAGGTCTCTGTCAGGAAACCAGTCATTCATCATTAATTGCAGAGTCAAAGTCAAATACTGATATGCTATCACTGCAACCACAACTGTTCCAAAATGGCTATAAGTGGGATAGCAACTGTTCTAATGGAGTTTTAAGAAAGAGAGAGGGTGAATATTGCTGTTTTGGTGGACGACAGTTGGACTGCAAAAAAAACAAAACAGACCCAAAAAACCATGTTCCCATAGTTCCTCATGTTTACTACTGAGCTGTAGTCTGCATTTCTTTGACAGAATAGGTATTCTGACTAAAGATTGCTCACATAGACCCCAATTTAGCAAAGTTCATAAACATGTGATTAAATACATGCTGAATTGTGGCCATACAGGATCATAACTGTAGACAACCATCCCACCCCCATTTTAAATTTCTTACTCCCCTCCTCCTATTTCTTTGAAGGCTTTTGCAGACATATAAAGAGATCCACCAGATGGAGAATGTGCAGATACATTCTTAAGGCTAAAAGAAAAAGAGTACTTGTGGCACCTTAGAGACTAACCAATTTATTTGAGCATGAGCTTTCGTGAGCTGCAGCTCACTTCAGTATGCATCCGATGAAGTGAGCTGTAGCTCACGAAAGCTCATGCTCAAATAAATTGGTTAGTCTCTAAGGTGCCACAAGTACTCCTTTTCTTTTTGCGAATACAGACTAACATGGCTGTTACTCTGAAACCATTCTTAAGGCTGCAAGCCTGTCTCCTAAGTACATGGTGCATACTGACATCTTAGCAAAAAAAAAAAAAGGTAATGATCAACAAAAATAACTTTCTTTCTAACTGTAAACTTTATAACATGAAATATGTCAGAGATATGATAAAGTACATGTATGTTAAGTTTTGAGTTTGAGGTGGCTGTGGTTCTTTAGCGGTCAAATGAAAATGAGACTTCTTAAAGCCCAATTTTAAAAGCTAAAAACATGTTCTTATTTTCTACAGAAAAGAGAGCTAATATTTTATCCAAAAATTGCCATAAAAAAAAAATCATTTGACCTCAGAACAGTATTGTGTTAAATGTGGAGACTTCAGTCACTGCCGTGACAAAAAGAATTTTTAGTGAAAAGCTCAACTAAAGAGACACTACTGATGATTCAATAATAAGCAGACAGTTTGGCATTCTGACAAACCTTGGAAACCAATTTCTTTGGCAAAGATGTGGGAATTTTGTGGAGGTGGAAATTAATCTATCCAGCTTTTTACTAGTGAGTCACTAAAAACTTAATCTGTTTAACACATAAGACACTTCCTGTGTGACCAGTTATTTTAACTGTTCAATCACTATTAAAGTAGGACAAGCTGGTTTATTACCAACACCAAATCCCAATACTGCCAATATCACAAACAGTTGCGCTTTTCAATAACATTGTTTTGGTGTTGACAGTAAAAACCTCAGAAACACCAACATAAGTTACATACATGACCCACAATCTACACATGATGAAAAATACTGCATGAACTTTCAAAGTGTGCTGAGCAGATTTGGTGCAGTTATGTTTTTTAAAGAGACTGCTTATAAACACTGACAAGCCAATACTGTCAAATTAAAAACTGTTTCAGCCACATACGTTAACATATTATTGACCTTATTAGAAACAATGCCATACTAACTAAATTCACAAACAAGAACACATTTATATGTGCTGTTACATATGGTTGGTTTGAAAAATAGTAGCAAAATGACATTGTGAGGTTCCATATTTACTCTCTCAATGACTTGTCATTTGCTTGAGTTAGTATTTTCCTATTCTAGCAGCTAACTTCAAAACAGAGGTTTTGAAAAAAAGAAATGAAAAATAAGCATAGGCAAGAAACACTCAAATAGCTCAATAAAAATAATTCAGAAAACTGTAGATACAACACCAATAAGTGCAATATTGAACTTACTCTGACAGCAGCAATCAAGAGAAGCTTCCTTTCCACCATTCACTTCTACACAGGTTGTTCTAATTTGTTGATGCAATATGCAAAACAGAATTAATTTATCTTTTCTGCATATTCAGGCTTCCCCAAATCTAGAACAAATCTGACTAGCAATACTGAACCCAAGTTATACGCTGAAGGAATCACTGTCCTGAAAACATGACATGTAAGCACCTTGTCCATGGAGGAAAAAAGTATCTAACTAGTATTGCACAACAAGGAATGAGCTAACAAATTGTTACTTTATATATTTTTCCTCTTCTGAGGGGAAGAAATATTTGCTGGGATGGACCCAAACCTACCTAGACACGCTACTCCTTATTTTAAAACATCAGGATACACCATACATACAATTATAGAAATATAGGGCTGATATAATATAGATATACAAATATCTATATAAATATAGAGGTCATATAGATACCACCTCCCAAGCCCCCAGGTGAGGTAGATCCAAGATCTAGAACGCTTTTGTTCAATCATTTTAAAATATTTTCCCCAAAAAAGTCATTGCTAGACAGTCTACCCTAAAAGCCACGCTCTTCCTTTTTACTACCTGGGCACTTCTGTCAATGCTGTACTGAACTTCAGTATCTAATCTATTATCTAAGCTAATACTGGTTACAGTACTTCAGCTGTTATGAGGTTTACACTTGTCTGCATACAATTATTAGAATGAGAGTCTGCAGAGTTAGGAAATATTTTACACTTAATTTAAACGAAAAAAAGGCTAGAGACTATAGTGATTTTCTGATTTTTTTATCCTGCAGATTTAGATTGCTCCCAACCCTAACTCACAAAAGGGCCTTTCCTACAAGTTCCTGATGGTAGAAGAGAGATCTTAAACACCCATTGCATCACAGTTCTCTCCAAAGCAATTAATGCACTGGTCCTCTCAGCCCATAGGTAACTAACTGCATTCATACTGTTTTTAGCCTGCAGTGTTAACTAGATCAGTTGTTCTCAACCAGCGGTCTGGGACGCCCTGGGGGGCCACGAGCAGGTTTCAGGGAGTCCGCCAAGCAGGGCCCGTGTTAGTCTTGCAGGGGCCCAGGGAAAAAAAACTGAAGCCATGCTGTATGGGGCTGAAGCCCAGTGCCACGAGCCCTGCCGCCTGGGGCTGAAGCCGAAGCCTGAGCAACTTAGCTTTGCGGGGACCCCTGTGGCGTGAGGTCTCAGGCAATTGCCTTGCTTGCTACCCCCTAACACTGGCCCTGGCTTTTATATGCAGAAAAAACAGTTGTGGCAAAGGTGAACATTTTATAGCTTGTTGGGGGCGGGGGGGAGAATGAGAAAGAAAAAGGTTGAGAACCCTGAACTAGATTATTAATTTTTTAGTTTACATTAACAAAAAAAAATATTATTTCTATTATATCTTTTTGGTTTGAGGTACCAACCTACAACATGAAGTCTCAAAACAAACAAATCACTATTTTACAAAAAAAAATTTCAGCATAGAACAAAATCTAAAATATGCCAGAATCAATGAATCAAGAGAAAAATGATTACACAGCTAGGTGGGGCCTGTAACTCCTTAAGGCATGATCATAAATACACTCAAGACATGCATGTCAATCACTTAATAGCTTGCGTTGAAGCTAGATTCTCAATTCACGTCAATCACTAAGTCACATGACCTGGAAACATGAGAACAATGCAGAAAGTTCACTAGTTGAGCAAGCATAATGTGCTATAGGGACAAGTGATTTAATTTAAATTAACAGAAAATCCTTGGTGGAAAGTTTGTAGAGGAAGGAATTCCTCCTTCCTTACTGTAAATTTGTTTTCACTCTTTTTATAAAAAGAAAATGAGTACTTGTGGCACCTTAGAGGCTAACCAATTTATTTGAGCATAAGCTTTCGTGAGCTACAGCTCACTTCATCGGATGCATTCAGTGGAAAATACAGTGAGGAGATTTATATACACAGAACATGAAAAAATGTAAATAAGGAGAGTGATCACTTAAGATGAGCTATTACCAGCGGGGAGTGGGAGGGGGGCCGAGAAAACCTTTTGTAATGATAATCAAGGTGGGCCATTTCCAGCAATTAACAGGAACATCTGAGGAACGGTGGGGGTGGGGAAATAAACATGGGGAAATAGTTTTACTTTGTGTAATGACCCATCCACTCCCAGTCTCTATTCATAGATATGTGGACACAGTTGGCAACGGGCTTTGTTACCAGGCTTTGTTGTAGTGGTTGTGTTGCACCAGCAACCACACACCACACAACAGAACCACTAACCCAGAAACCTATCCTTGCAACAAAGCCCGTTGCCAACTGTGCCCACATATCTATTCAGGGCACACCATCATAGGGCCTAATCACATCAGCCACACTATCAGAGGCTCGTTCACCTGCACATCCACCAATGTGATATATGCCATCCTGTGCCAGCAATGCCCCTCTGCCATGTACATTGATCAAACTAGACAGTCTCTACGTAAAGAATAAATGGACACAAATCAGACGTCAAGAATTAGAACATTCAAAAACCAGTCGGAGAACACTTCAGTCTCTCTGGTCACTTGATTACAGACCTAAAAGTCGCAATATTACAACAAAAAGGCTTCAAAAACAGACTCCAACGAGAGCTTGCTGAATTGGAATTAATTTGCAAACTGGATACAATTAATTTAGGCTTGAACAGAGACTGGGAGTGGATGTGTCATTACACAAAGTAAAACTATTTCCCCATGTTTATTTCCCCGCCCCCAGCCCCCACTGTTCCTCAGACATTCCTGTTAACTGCTGGAAATGGCCCACCTTGATTATCACTATAAAAGGTTTTCTCGCCCCCCCCCCGACCCCCCTGCCCGCTCTCCTGCTGGTAATAGCTTATCTTAAGTGATCACTCTCCTTACAGTGTGTATGATAGCACCCATTTTTTCATGTTCTGTGTGTATATAAATCTCCTCACTGTATTTTCCACTGAATGCATCCGATGAAGTGAGCTGTGGCTCACGAAAGCTTATGCTCAAATAAATTGGTTAGTCTCTAAGGTGCCACAAGTTCTCCTTTTCTTTTCTTTTTGCGAATACAGATTAACACGGCTGCTACTCTGAAACCACTCTTTTTATAGTGAATATTGTGAAATGTATTGAGCTCTCTCAATACAAAGTCTTCAATTTTTTCTGTCCCTCTCTGCTTTGTGGCAATGCACAGTACAGAAAACAGACAAAACAAAAAGATTGTGAAAGTGTAAATTTAAACTTTTAATTCTCTCTATTTCATGATTTTCTTACATGAAAAATATGAAGAGTAGAAATATATTTTTATACCTACAGATTTATACTGTGATTCTAAATGAGTAAGCTGTTAGAATGTAAATGTTAGATTCACATGTAAATTCGACTCATTTATTTTAGCACTAGGCTAAAAATACATATCTATCACAACTTTTTGAAAGCTGAAAGATACTAAGGTTTTTATGGTTATGACTAGGTCATGAGAAGTCCAAACTAATAGCTTAACTAGCAGCTGCAGAGGCAGTCCGGGTTCTAGGAACATGAATGCATAACTGGAAGACAGGAACTCCTCAGTTCCGGTATCAGCCCTGCTAAACAACCACCATATGAAGTTGGGCAAGTCATTTCTCTCTTTCTCTCAGTTTTCTCATTTATAAAATAGGATAAATATTTCAATATCAACTACAGTCCCTCACAGGACTGATGTACAGTGTTTACAATATGTGAAGCACTATGTTATATGAGAGATGGGAGCTTGGGTTGCTTGTTTATCTGCAATCTGGCCAGGCCTCCTTCCCAACCTGAAGAGTATCTCAAAGGAGCCTCCCACTTTTCTACAGCCAAGTAGGACTGTGAGATAGACAAAGACAGATTTGTTTCTCCATTTGTTGCCTGACCCAACTCCCATCTCCAAACCAGAAGCGCATCTTAGGTGAAGTATTACCTTAGCTTCCCCACGATACATCCCAGAAGGCCTGAGAGCATGTCTACACTGCAACTGGGAGGTACGAATGCAGCATGCGTAGACATACCCAAGCTAGCTTTGACCTAGTTAGATCTAGCTACCTCAAACAATAGCAGTGAAAATGTGACAGCATTGCTTGCCGCAAACCCTGGGTACATACTTGAGAGGATAAGCTGTGCTGCTGTGGTTTCACTGCTATTATTACTCAAACCAGCTTTAGTTCAAAGCTAGATATAGTTAGATCAAAGCTAGCCTACATATGTCTACCTGTGCTGCAATCACACCTCCCAATTGCAGTATAGACACAACAGGAGAGGCAGGCAGTAGCTGCATTCCACTTGCAGCCTGGCCCTTCTACTGAATCTGGAGAAGAAAATCTGAGAACTATAAATATTTGTCTCTGCTTTTCTCTTTTTAGTTAAACACGAGACAGATGTAAGACTGTTGCTTTACACTTACCCATACGTGCAGGAGACATACAATGGATCAAGTTTACTGCCTGCTTATATCAGTAAAAACTATGTTGGAAGGCTCTGGTGGCCAAAATTACACAACCAGGTTGTGCAAACTAGTCACAAATCCACCTTAATGGGGGCTACATGGGTCCTGTGCAGACATGAAAATGTGAGGCACAGTCCAAAAAGTAAGCATTACCAGGATGGCATTAAACTGCACAAAATCAGCACCTCCCTTCACAAGATTCCGTTGGTTTAATTTTTGTGAAGAAATAAAGGATATTGAAACAGTCTCCCTGATGTAAACCCAAAGCAGAGAAGAAAATCACTCCTTTGTGGCCTTGAGTACAATTGCCTTAGCTGACACAGGAAAGAGTACTTCACACCCTTGTTCCATCTTTATTGGACTTGGTCCATTAACTATTGATTAACAGTGATTTTATTGTAGATAACAATAGATTATTATAGATATTGATATCTATTTGTAAGTTGTTTTTATATATTTAAATTTTCACAGCTGCACAGAATTATGGGTTATAGGCATTTTTTCCTATTTTTCTCAATAAAAATCTTCTGTTGCAGGAAATTTAGAGAAACTGAAAATATATTAAGCATTTTAAACATATGAGTTGTATTTACCAAACCACAGCAAAAAAGACAATTTAATAATAAATGTCCTATTTAGAAAAAATTATTTTAATATAGCAAAATGTTTAGAAGCAACTGGTATGCTTGCAACAGACAGTACAGATTCACTTACGCAGGTATTAAACAGTTATGAGGAATACAGTATTCACTTCTAAACATCATTGTTCAAACATACAAAACATTGCCAATATTTAATGACTAAATCACAACAAACAAAAACATTGCAACACAACTGGAAATGAGTCAACTGAAGAATAATGTCATTACCTCATCATGTGTGTATCTGTAATCTGCCTTCTTTGACTTGAGGTCCCATAATACTACAGTTCCAGACTCATAGCCAATCAGGAGCTGCAATAATCAGAGTAAAGAACGTTGAAGGAAAGAAAATTACTTAAAATACCTGTAATTCTTGTTCTATGAAGTAGATACTGCAACAACATTAGATCCACCCTCTTGTATCTTTATTCCTACACGTGACAAGGAATCCTCCAAGTGATGGGGCGCACTTTCCCCGCATAGGTACTGCAAGGGTTAACTTCACCCTCTGGGCCGAGGAGCCCATACCTCAGGAGGATAGGTAGAAAAGGGAGCAGCTCAGCTCATTCAGCACAGACCGCCAAAGAGAGAGAACGCACGCTTCAAGCTCCAGCCCAGGAACCGTAGAAGTCCCAGACGGCGGGAGCCAGGGACGCTGTGACTCCAGAGGTTGCCCAAGGAGTGGCAGACCTGTTGGGAGCCACCCTGACCGAGAGTCCAGAGCCCACGGAGACGCTGGGACCCTAGTATCAGGAACCGGATAGGAAGTAGCTCAGGGAGACCAGTTGTGGTGCTGAGTGGAGTCAGAGTATTATGGTGGAATCCCCGCTGACCTGGTGGCAAGCACACTTGCCACTAGGTCATGCAGCCCCACGGAAGGGGCAGCTACACGGATTCTGGCTTCTAGGCCATAAAACCCTGAGAAAGGGGCAGCCCTACTGAATCCGACTGTTAGGCCATACAGCCTTTCTGAAATGGGAGGTCATACTGCCTCTGTCTGCTAGGCCTTACAGCCCTATTGATGTGGGCAGTTAGACTGACAACTCTGGCCATTGGGCCATGCAAACTTGAGAGAGGGGGCGGGCCTATTGACTCTTGCCATTAGGCCATACTGCCTTGCTGAGCCAGCTGGCCACACTGACTCTGATCACTAGCCAATACACCCTGGCCGAACCAGAAAACCATTTTGATTTGGGCAATTGGGCCCCACAGCCTGTGGGAAGGGGCCGTCACCCTGACTCTAGCCATTGGGCCACATAACCTTGAGAGGAGAGGCTGACATATTGACTTTAACCATTAGTCCTCACCACCCCAAAACCAAGGGTGGTCAGAAGGACGCAACTGTGGGGAAGTTATTACCCCGCCTCACCTCAAGAGGGGACGGGGCGCACTTGCCCTGCGACACTCCACAACAAAGTTCTAAAACTACTGAACTACTTCACTATTACACAGCAGATACATGGTCTCAAAAAGGTAACTCCTGGCTATCAGACATCTATTGTACCATCCAAATTTCTGTAATCACAAAATATCCACATTTAATAACAAACTGAGTACTACATTATCACCAAACCATGTTCAAGCCAAAAAGTTTCATAATTAAACATAAAAAGAAAGGGAGTACTTGTGGCACCTTAGTCTCTAAGGTGCCACAAGTACTCCTTTTCTTTCTGCGAATACAGACTAACATGGCTGCTACTCTGAAACCTATAATTAAACATGTGTACATTAATATGGTCATGGAAGGCAATATTTTTACTTATATTTTGGGGTACAATGGCCTTAGCTGTTACAGGAAGGAGTACTAAACTGTCCATCATTTTTTGATTTATTCCATTAATTAATTAACAGTGATTTTATGTAATAGAAAATAGATAATTTTAATAAAATTTGCATGGTGCTGAATGATTTTTCTTGATTCCTGCTTCTCTCTCTGGCCAGCATGTATTTTCTCAAAATTAAGTTTAAAGGACTGTTAGCCAACCACTTTGCTCACTTTTAAAGTAAAGTTCCCTTCCAAACAACCAATTCTAACACAAATACATTTAAACTTTTCTTAAGCATGGTAGCTTGCACTGTATAGACAGGTCCTGAATAGGTAGAAATGTAAATCTCCTCTTTATAGATATGTCTTCCAGTAAGTAGTCATGTCACAGAATATGTATCTGTCATGTGTGGTTTGTTCTCTCTTTCTCACCAGGAGGTATATTTGTATATGCTCTCCAGCATTTTCAGAGGGTTATACTTTGTGGGAATGGTTTTTAAAATGTACACACTTCTACATGTTTGATGCAGAACTAAGGTTGAAAAAAAATGTGCAAGATCAAAGTAGTGAACGTTGCCCTGGGAGCAGAAGGTGGTGAGATTTGAGACGGTCTTTTATTCTGTAGGAGTTCACCCCACATAGATAAGTGCTCTCGCTCTCTCTTGAGGCGCCACTTGCTACTGTCCCCTCTAAATGATCAGAACCACTTTGGAGTGAATTAATGCATTAATCTTTAACTTTAATGTTGCAAGATAGAACAAGGAATTCCAGTAAAAAAAACTAGTTTAAAAAAAAAATCAGTCATCTACCATTTGAGTTCTACAGAGAGTGTCAAACTTTTCCCCAAGCACGTCTTGCAGAACTATATTAGTGATTAGAAAGAAGCAGATATTGAAAAATATCTTGTCAGGAATGCTCTCCACTTCTATTCACTTTCAGAATAGGTTTATATCCTCCACAGATTGCTTAACTAAATTTACAGCTGCTGTAGTAACCCTTTCCCTCTTCCCTCCAGATAGATAAATATTTGTTCAGAACACCAGAGCTATCTATCTATCTATATAAATAAAGGGGCCTCTTTCTCTCTTACATATTTGTCCATTCTATGTCCCTCTTACTTTTCTTTTTCTCTCTATAGGCACACACAAGATGATGCAATCTTCTGTACCCTAATGGTGGCAGAATTATCAGACTCCCTTCTGGCTGCTACCAAAAAGCACAGCACTACCTAATCCTGCAAAGAATAGAAGTCCTGCAAGGAGAAACATTGTAGAGGACAGCAGGAGGTGAGAAGCACTGATCAGTAAGGAGGAAGACAAACACAAATTACTCAATGCCTCTGCGCTGTTCCCACAGCATGAGGGGACAGGGGTTTAATGGATGAATGGATATATGTTACCTGAATTATCCAAAGGCACCAGCTACTTTTAGTGGTTCCAAATCCACTAAACATTTTGTAAATCACAATAGGAAAATACAAATCATGCAGTCACTGATGACAGCAGCCCTAAAAAGCACATGCTAAAGTTTATCTATCTTGCCTCTGACTGTTTTCAGCCTCTCCATTTTCTTTCACTATATCCCTATTGCCCATCACAGTAAGCTCCTTCTTCATTTATACCTTCTAGGATCTTCACAACTAACCTTTGTTCTATCTCCGCTTTCATCATTGCTTCAGCACACACACTCACTTCATTTAGCCCAAATAGCTCATCTGATCAAACCCTTCATGCTATTTTACTATGCCTATCTCAATACTTTTGGGCTTCCCCTAGCCCTGTATATCCTTGATATATCCTTTCCATCAGGAGTTTTTCCTCATTTATTGAGTACTTCCTCAAAATCCATGGCACTTGTATCAAGTTGTCTTTGGTTTATTTCTTTTTTTAAAAGATAAATAAATACACTTTCACATCACTCAATCTCGCTCTTTATTGAGATTTTCAAATTCAACATACCTTTCCTTCATCCATTGGATTGTCACTAATATGGACAACAGGTCCTGGATGAGATTTGGACGATCTGAAAGGGAAAACATTTCCATCTTAAATAAAACAAACACATTTTCCCCCCAGAATCTATTACAACTAGTTCCTTTTGAGATGAAATCCCGTTTATGCATCTCAGATTCACATTAGCTCTTTTGGCCACATCATCACACTGGGAGCTCATGCTCAGCTGATTATCCACCATGACTACCAATCTTTTACAGAGTCACTGCTTTCCAAGTTAGGGTCTCCCATCCGGTAAGTATGGCCCTACATTCTTTGTTCCTATATGTATACATTTACAGTTAGGCATACTAAAACATATATTGCTTGCTTGTACCCAGTTTTCCAAACAACCCATATTGATGCTAAATCAGTGACCTGTCCTCTTCATTATTTACCATTGCCCAGTTTTTGTGTCATCTACATACTCTACCAGTGATGATTTTATGTTTTCTTCCAGCCCACTGATAAAAATGTTGTGAACAGCTGCATATTGCAATTGCTGCAACCATAGTGAATCTATTACTATGTTACATTTATTTTATTTACCTGTATTTTGATTTTTTTAATTGAGAAGCAGTGATACAGCAGCCTTTATTATTTTATCCCACAGTAGAAAAGTAGCCTTAATGTTGACCATTCAGTATGCGTAAAACAATGTGCAAAAGTGTATATTACCACTAACTAATTTATTAGCTGCTAAATCACAAAGTCGCGGAGAATGTAGGACTCTACAGCCTCACAAATCGTTAGCCCCAGCCACATCTCATTTTTTGGGTAATAATTTGCGTTTTATTATTGAAAAAAAACTTTACACATTAACTGAAAGACGCATAGATATAGCTTTGTGTGAAACAGGGTATTGCATGCTCTGTTTGTAATCCATCAATTAATCATCAAATAAGAAAGCTTTGAAAATAATTTACAAATATGAATTGGTCTGCACTGTACTGAAGAGCCGGCTAAACACCCACTATTTTTCGATTTCTTTTCCATTTCTGTCAATACACTATCAGCTTCTGTTCCTTTCAGTTTAACCTAAATATCAGGATCATTTATTAAAGACAATTTCACATAAGTGTTTTATCCCTAGCTATACTTAGTATGTGACAACTGTTAGTTCAGTAATGAAAGAAATATTCCAGGATCAATAAAACCAAATTCACTTATTTTAACCACTGTTATTTAAGCCTAAAAATTTATTGTGAGCACAAAAATAATCCTGCTGAATTGTACAGTTAATGACTAATGAGTTTTATTGTCTATGGGCCCATCCTGCCGCTCATTCCATTCAAAAATGCCATTTAAACAATGGCATTTTTGACAAAGTGCATGCACGGGTCCAAAAGTTGTGTGCCTAAGTTAAAGTTACAATAAATGTTCTATAAAAGATCTGAACTAGAAAGAGCCCCAGAAACCTTTAATTAAATTATCATTATGATGATGCCATCTGACATTGGACTACAACAAAAGCTAGCAGACAAAGTCATATGGATGAGATAAATTAACACTTTTTGAACATTACAATCCTGTAGTCAAATATTTGAATACCGAAAAACTGGTTGGGAATCAGGCGGACTCAGGCTTCAGTCACCCCCTCCTGGGGTCGTGTAGTAATTTTTGTTGTCAGAAGGGGGTCGTGGTGCAATGAAGTTTGAGAATCCCTCTTCTAGAAACATGCAGATGCGTATATAATATAGAGAACTGTACATACTGTAGAAAATTCAGGGAGATTCACACACAAAGTGAATTGTACTGTACTTTAAGACTACTTTTCTGTTAAGAAAGTCTGGCAGCTGCAGTTTCACTTAAGAACTACAAAATAAAATTACATATTCTAAATTTCAGACATCAGATAAATGAAATCAATACTGTACTTCAACATGATCTACATACCCATCCTGGCAATGCTCATCACATCACATAAAAGATGCAAGTTTTTTTTGTTTATTCCCCACACTCATGTAGAAAAGAATTTTAGACCAGAACATATGTATATGTTTCAGATTTCTGGGAGATAAAATGTGTTTATATTATTTCTATTTAAATTTGTTATTTAACACAAATGACATTTCTATAATTAACAATGGTATCCGGGACAAATATTTTTGTTTTCAGCTAGGTAATACTTAACCAAACTCACAGTTCAATGGCTTTATTCCACATGATGACATAGCCTGAGAGCGTAAAGGATTCCACATTCACAATGTGAATGTTTCCTCTTTCAGTACCCACATACAGCCATTTACTTTGGAAAGGCAGATGGCAAAATGTTATCCTGCAAGATACAATGCATTCAAAAAAGTAATCAGGAAAATTGTTTATATATCCTACAAATACTTTGTTAAAGCCCAACATCAGAAAACCAAATCCAGGAAGAGGGAACTATTTTATCTTTATTGTATTTTATTTGTATATATAAATCACTCAGCCATATGAAATTTTAAACTTCAGAGACCTGGTGTAATTGCTACATAAAAGAGCATGCTTCAGAAATTATGATATAATTAAACCGGTCTATAACAAACAAAAATTGCAAGTGTGAAGGTTATCCTTGGAACAAAGGATAAATCTTCACTTAAAATTTGAATACCTTATTTGCAATTTATTTTAAGATATTCTAATTGTACACTGGGTTTCCAACTGCTTTTTAAAATTAATCTCACCATATTACTACTTTTTTCCAGTTTCAAGGGCACAATGCATTTGTGCCTTCTGTTTTATATATTGGTTTCAAGAGACACCAGGTTAATAAATCAAATACAATAAATATAAATTGTGACAAGTAATTTTAATTTTATACCAAAAGTTTTTCTTCCAAAAAATATTTAAATAATGCAATATTGAATTATAACCAATTTCAACAAAATTTATTTAAAAATAATTTTAGGCAGTGAAGTTGCTCCACTACATCCCTGCTAAACATTAGAGTTTTACAACCATATTTTTTTCCTCTGGCTCTTGTATTTCTGTCTCGAAGATGTACATAAACATGGGAAAAAGCTAATGGTCACTTATGAAGCAGCTTTGTGCAGGCATAAGACACCACAAGTATGTAGAAAACAGAGTTTTTACCTAGAACTGTCAGCAGAATCTTGCACTTTAGGTTCTTTGGACTCAAAGATAGATCTCATCCAGCCATGTGAATTTACCGTCCCCTAAGTTTCTAGAGGCCTTAATAACTGTTAATTCTACACTATGACACCCTAATAAACAAATGCTTGTGAGAGAAATTTCCCAATCATCTTCTATAGTAAAGTAAAATCGAGCTTCATTGCAACCTTCTCCATCCCCTTTAATGACACTACTCATTTTTGGTGGGTTTGAGAACTGGTGTTATAATGTAATATACACTCTAAAACACATACAAGACTTACACTCTGTCTGCTTTTATTTGAGCTGTTAAGCTAGTAGAATGATCACCACCACAAGATGCAGGGAGCTATAATAAGTGTAGGGATTATCTGGTTACTTCAGCTAGAAGCAAGATTACATTTTAGTCACAGGTATTTTTGGTAAAAGTCATGGCAACCAACAAAAATTGACAGCCGTGACCTGTCCATGACATACTAAAAATACCTGTGACTAAATATCTTGTGGGGGGAGGTTGGGAGCTGGTGCTGCGGTACCAGCTGCTGGGTACCAGCTGCCTGGGGCCATGGACTGCAGC
This sequence comes from Eretmochelys imbricata, assembly GCF_965152235.1. Classification (NCBI taxonomy): domain Eukaryota; kingdom Metazoa; phylum Chordata; order Testudines; family Cheloniidae; genus Eretmochelys; species Eretmochelys imbricata. The sequence goes on along the minus strand of NC_135574.1, from coordinate 111,657,787 downwards.
TGCTCTGGCTGGCTGGCAATGGGCTGCTGCCCACCCGGGGACGGCTGCTGGGGGCTGTGGCTGCTCTGGCCGCCCACCCGGGGACCATTGCCCATGGCCACCCAAACAGCTGCCAGTGCAGCCGGCTGCAGGGCTGCTCCAGCAGTGGCCGGTGTGGCTGTGCCAGAGCCAGCTGCTTGGGCAGTCCTGGGATCAGCCACACTGGCCTCTGCAGTAGTGACGGAGGTTGTAGAAAGTCATGGAATCTGTGACTTCGGTGACCTCCACGACAGGCACGGAGCCCTAGCTATACGGTTTGAAATATTCTGTGTTCCAGAGTTTAAAAAAAAAATGTCACTTGGCAGGCTGAAGTTGAATACAGACTGAACAAGAATGAAGTGGGGTTGTATGTAGCTTGCAAATAAGCATTTTCATACCTGCAACCCCATGTCATTCACCACATAGCCATGTCTCATTAACCATTCTCCCTGTGCATTGAATAAGACTGTGAGGTTTCTGTGGAAGTTAGTATGTGATCAGGCAGTTAAATATAATTATCACAATGCGTAGAGACCCAAAGTGGGTTAAAGAAAGATTGATCAGAAAAAAACAATTCTGGCATTTTCCAGCTTTTGAGTTCTTGATTTTGCAACCTTAACATATTTTTGTAATTTTTATATATTAATACATACATTCCCGTATGGGTCAGAGTTAACATATAAAATATCAAGAATCTGATCCTTATTATTTATTCAAAGTGTATTTTTAAAATCCTTACACCACAAAAAGTGCTCAATAAACTCTTCATAGAATATATCAAAGTATGCCTGTACAACTGTAACAACTTCAAAGGAACAAAAATCCCAAACTTGGGAAAATGCCATACAGAATATAAATTCACTGTACTAACCATAAAAAGAAAAGGAGTACTTGTGGCACCTTAGAGACTAACAAATTTATTTGAGCATAAGCTTTCATGAGCTACAGCTCACTTCATCTGATGCATTCAGTGGAAAATACAGTGGGGATATTTATATACACAGAGAACATGAAACAATGGGTGTTACCATACACACTATAAGGAGAGTGATCACTTAAGACGAGCTAATACCAGCAGGAGAGCAGGGGTGGGGGGCTGGGAGAAAACTTTTTGTAGTGATAATCAAGGTGGGCCATTTCCAGCAGTTGACAAGAAAGTCTGAGGAACAGTGGGAGGTGGGGGGGAAGAGCAATAAACATGGGGAAATAGTTTTACTTTGTGTAATGACACATCCACTCCCAGTCTCTATTCAAGCCTAAAATTAATTGTATCCAGTTTGCAAATTAATTCCAATTCAGCAGTCTCTCATTGGAGTTTGTTTTTGAAGTTTTTTTGTTGAAGAATTGCCACTTTTAGGTCTCTAATCGAGTAACCAGAGAGATTGAAGTGTTCCCCAACTGGTTTTTGAATGTTATAATTCTTGACGTCTGATTTGTGTCATTTATTCTTTTACGTAGAGACTGTCCAGTTTGACGAATGTACATGGCAGAGGGGCATTGCTGGCACAGGATGGCATATATCACATTGGTGGATGTGCAGGTGAACGAGCCTCTGATAGTGTGGCTGATGTGATTAGGCCCTATGATAGTGTCCCCTGAATAGATATGTGGACACAGTTGGCAACGGGCTTTGTTGCAAGGATAGGTTCCTGGGTTAGTGGTTCTGTTGTGTGGTTGCTTCAGGTTGGGGGGCTGTCTGTAAGCAAAGACTGGCCTGTCTCCCAAGATCTGTGAGAGTGATGGGTCATCCTTCAGGACAGGTTGTAGATCCTTGCTGACGCGTTGGAGAGATTCTAGTTGGGGGCTAAAGGTGATGGCTAGTGGTGTTCTGTTATTTTCTTTGTTGGGCCTGTCCTGTAGTAGGTGACTTCTGGGTACTCTTCTGGCTCTGTCAATCTGTTTCCTCCCCCCCACTCTCCTGCTGGTATTAGCTCAGCTTAAGTGATCACTCTCCTTACAATGTGTATGGTAACACCCACTGTTTCATGTTCTCTGTGTATATAAATATCCCCACTGTATTTTCCACTGAATGCATCCGATGAAGTGAGCTGTAGCTCATGAAAGCTTATGCTCAAATAAATTTGTTAGTCTCTATGTTGTCACAAGTACTCCTTTTCTTTTTGCGAATACAGACTAACACGGCGGCTACTCTGAAACCTGTACTAACCATATTACAACCACATAAAATAATCAGTTATTTTGTTTCAGTTTTGTGTTGAATGCAGTAAATGAGCTGTTACATTTTCACGAATGTTTCTTTTATTTCTTGAACAGATTAAAAAGTAATGTTTTTCATTGCAATGAATGTCAAATATTGGTACTATGGTGGCAAGAGTTCAAATCTAAAATATTTCAGTTATACTAGCATCACACAGGAAAAGTAATGTATTAAACCTATGCACATTTTTCCCCTTTAAGCAATAAAATCCATAAGGGCTGATATCAAAGAGCAACAAATCTATGCTAGTTATAAACTTTAATCTTATTAAATGCAAAAACTTATGTGAAATCAACATTAAGGCTGCACAGTTAATATTGAAGTATGAAAAGCAGAAATTAAAGTTCTAACAGCAACGTTAATTTGGCTATATTGCAGATCCTGTATATTTTACAACATAGGTACTATAATAAGCATTCAGTTCCCAAATCTGAGTGTATTTAACTGTTTGAATTACTTATTATGATGACTTCAGTATTTTTCATTGAAAAAAAAAAATCTCTCAGATGTGCTGCAGCCTGCACCAAAAATAAGTTTGAAAATCTGGCATGCAAGCATTTATAATATAAACATCTGATCTTCCAGATAATTATACATATTTAGGTGCCAGCAATGTGATGCTGTTCCAGTCTACTTGAACATACAGATAAGTGCAATGTAAAAAATGTGCAAGGTTAGATTGTGATTAAGACTTATAAATTTGAGAGACTGAAAATGCCAATTTAACTATACGACAAACACCAGGTGGTATATCACAGCATGGATACCACATACTTTTCCTACAGGGTCTTATTTTCATGGAAGGTGTGCACAAATGTGTAAAAAGCTTAATTTACATGTGATAATACCATACCTGCATGTGCAAATTTATTATTTATATATGGCCAAACAGATACATATCTTTGCACATCCAGGTAAGGTATCTATGTCCATTTAAAAAGTCAAGGCATCATCAGTAAAAGCTGAATTAAATTGTTCCTTTTAAAAAAAATCGTAAGTCTTGAAGAGGTGGTGGTGTTGGGGAGCGGGAAGAGCATTCTTCTCTTATCAAGAAGTTTTGCCTGCATTGTTGATTTAACACAAGGGTCATGTATAAAGTTATGCAAGTAAAGCACAGTTTCATTATATTTGCACCCCTTGAGAATGTTTTGACATATTGGTTCACAAGTAATAAGAAAAATCCTAAGTGAACAGAGCATTGCAAAGAATAGAGTTTTTTGGACAGAGCAGCCTGACACAGGTTCCAAACATCCTGAAATAAGCAGAAACTGCTATCAAGGAAATCTACTGCAGGATCCATGGTAAGCTGATTTGGAATATATCCAATACATGAAAGAAGGCCATGACAGACATTTATTAAGTGCAAACTGACATTTTCACAGAAGAGCAACAAATTGACTAGCAAATGCACTGTCAGAAGGATCCAAAGGAAGGCATACTAGATTTACGGGTGCACAGGAAATCTTGTTCCCTTTGAGCACTACAGGAAAGTCCATAGTACACATGAGATAAAGATGGTACATGTTGAAAGATGGAGAAATGAAGATATCATGGAAGTGTAACTAGTAGGAAGACCATACAGGAAACCAATACAGAGCAATGCTGCATTGATGCAACATTAATAAGTTGCCTTTAACAACTAGAGAAAGAACAGAACTCGAGAGAGGTCAGCAGTCTAACTATTAACCACAATCCAAGCTCTAAAGAAAACGGGAGCCATCAAAAAGAAGTAACAGGTAAGTAACTGATCAGTGCCACCATAGTGAAAAGTCTGGAAAAAGACATCTGTGGCTCACAAAGAGAGTAAGATGGCATGCTACCTCCCAAGTGCCAGGATAAATGATGTCATATGACACTGATGGGAAATTCACAATATTTCTAGTCCACATTAGAAGATCACTGGTTCACTTTATTCCTGGGGCATAATATTGGTACTTCGTTAGGAGTATAGTTAACAGACTCTTCAGGTGCACAATTTAAGAACTGATCCCCTAATACAGATAACATTCATCCATTCAGGTTTATTCTCCATTCATTAGTTCAACCTGTCTCTGATGGTGTTTTCTTTTCCTGCAAGGTAGGTTAGCACTATAAATTATGCTAGAGAACTAAAACTTGGTGCCACAGCTAAATTATGCGTTATAACAAGTGTTGCACAGCCAAAACTCTGTGTAGAGAAAGATTTAGTGTTACAGAGATGATTGGTGCTTTCAAACCCAAAGTTTAGCACTGAGAATTGCTCTGGTGACACTAAGAGTAGAAAAGTAGAGTGCTCAATAGCACATTGTTTTTCATATTCACCTTGATGCAATGGATTCTTCAAAGGGAATAGGACCAGAGCACCCAAGGAAGTGTGTGTCATGCATTTGTAAGAGGAATTCTTTGGTTCAGAGGAAAAACTATACAGTTTTTGGAGGGAGGACAGGGGAGAGGGGAGAAAGATACAATGCAATTGGAGCACCTCTAGCTACTTTGAAGGAGTGGGAAAAGGGCATGTGAAGACTACAATTGTAGATAAAAGCAGCTGGAAGTCTGTGTCTCAATATGAACTATAACATTTGTTTTTTAATTATTTAAAAGTTTTTACAAAAGACTACTTTTGCTGGAAACAGTGTAACAATATGGTGGAGTGGGAGCAAAAGGATGTTGATATGCACTGCATGGAACTTGGAGGAGTACTGCTAGTTAGAATGGCACAGCCCCAAAGGAACTCAAACTGAACTAGACCACTGACGGCAGCATGCGGCTTTCCTGATAAAGCCAATGACTTAAAACTTGGAGCTGTAGGAGTGGGAATCTTTTAATATGTATATCTTTAGTGACAGAAGGACTTGTATCATGTACTGCCTCATAACTTTTAATCCTTGTTTTGTACACTTAAACACAGGATGAGGCAGACAGAGTGGGACAACGGAAGCAGAACACAGAAGCTAGTTATGAAAGGGAAAGAATAGGATTCCAAGACACTATCTTTCTATTGAACATTTGCAATCATTAAGATCCCAATTCCATCCACCCCCATTAAGAGTGGGCACACTATTTCTAGTCTGAAGCTGCACTGGGACTCTGCAAGTACTTCCTCTGCAAGCGGGAGCAGGCTATTCAGTAAGATTCTAGCAAGAATCTTTCCAGTGATGGAGAGGAGGGCAATACCTTGATAGTTGCTACAGTCGGCCATCTCCCTTTTTGAAAATGGTGATGATGTTAGCATTATGTAAATTGGCAGGGATTTCTTCCGTGCGCCAGATTTTGAGGAGCTTGTCAGTCAGTTTCTCTCCCCCCACTTTCAGTACTTCAGTTGGTATGCCCTCAGGACCTAGAGCTTTATTGTTCTTCATTTGTTTAATTGCTTTGCAGACCTCCTCAGGTGTTGGTGGATTGGCAAGCGTTTCCCAGATTGGGTGCTGAGAGATGGAGTCGATGGTGTCGTCAGTCACAGTCGATTCTCAATTTAGAAGCCTTTGGTAGTGCTCCTTCCAGCGCTCTTTGATGGATTCGTTATCTTTAGGAAGGGTACTAGATCTTTGGATCTCAGAGGTGTGAGGCCACTTGACCTTGGTCCATACAGGGTCTTCATCTCCCCAAAAAAGCTCCACATATATCATGTCTGCCAGCGAATGTTTAGATTTCTTTTGCTTTGTCCTCCCATTTGTTTTTGATTTCTTGGATCCTCCTTTGAACTTCAGCTCTGCTTCTGACTGGATAGTGGTTGGTTTTGCCAGTCACAGAAAGCTTTTCTCTTCTGGTCCAAAAGGGCTGTAATCTCAGTGTTATCGTCAAACCAGTCCTGATGGCAGTGGGTAGCAAGGCCAATGGATTCCTGACAAACCTCATGGATGGTCTGTTTTAGTGCTTTTTAGTGTTCAACACTTGTGTTGTCATTTCCAGGTGTGCATATGGCCAGGTTTTCCACTGAGGAGTGTTTAGAAGTTCTCTTGGTGCACTGAGGATTCAAGTCTTTGGGCGTTTTATTGCCGTCTGTGGGATTTGGACTGCTTTCTATGTTTCAGTGCAATCCTGATGGCATGACTGACCTCACCAGACGGTGGTCAGTCCAACAGTCGTCAGTTCCTCTCATGACATAGGTGATTTTGACATCTCTTAGATCCTGCCACTGTTTTGAGCAGGGGTGTTGCCAAGTTGTTTTGTACTTGTTGCTCTGTCTGAAGTGTGTGTTTGTGATCACAAGATCGTGCTCTGCACATTTGCAGAGTAGAAGGATGCCATTGGAATTGGTCTTGCCCACTCCTTCCCTCCCAATGATGCTACTCCATATGTTAGAATCTGGGTCAACTCTTGCATTAAAGTCCCTTAAGAGGATTATCTTATCTGTTTTTGGAATGGATGACAATTTTATCAAGGTCAGTGTAGGATTCTCTCTGTTCTTCAGCATAAAGAGTTGGTGCACATGCACTGATGATAGTGGTAAATGACTTATTGACCAATTGGATGCAGAGGGTTATAAGGCGCTCGTTGATGCCGACGGGGAGCTCAGTCAGGAGGTTGACTAGCAGGTTTTTGATTGCAAAGCCAACACCGTGTACACATTTGCCTGTCACTTGCTGGTTTTCCCCTCCAGAAAAAAGTGCAACCACCGCCCTCTTCCCTCAAGTGGCCTTCTTCTGCACATCTTGTTTCACTGAGAGCCGTGATGTCGATGTTGTACCTTGAGAGTTCTCAGGCAACAATTGCTGTTCTGCATTTGGGTCTTTCACTTTTTGATCCGTCCAGTAGAGTACGGACATTCCAAGTTACAAGAAACATTTTTGTTTTTCAACCGCATTGGGAGTGATCTCTCTGGACACGGTTATCCAGTCAGGTATGGTGGGATAGCCTATGTTTGGGGCACCTTTTCTAGTCCCTTCCCCATATGGGGTGAGCAGAGGGGTTCCTAAAAAGGCCTGTTCAGTCATGACCGCTGCTGCCGAAAATGCCCCCCATCCCAGTCCAGGGGCACATGACGACCATCTTGCAGTCATCACCTGTGTGTTGGTCTGTGACTAGGGACTCCTGATGATTACTTCACCTATCTGTTGCCACTCGCCCATTGCCACAAGACTTATGGGTAGGGATGGGGACAAAGTTCTTCCTGTGAAAGAAGCCTGCATATGTGTAGTTTAATGGAGTGGGAGCTGATGCGCACCAGCAGCCACACAAATCTTTGCACAAGAGGCACCTGTGTCTGGTGGTAAGGAGGTTCAAGATGACTAGAGGTTTCTCCTCTGTTGCAGCCTTCACAGCCGTTGAGAGGTGATCCTGCTTCATCCATCTGTTCTGTCGTTGAGGTCTTATACTGGGTTGTGTTGTGCTGGCACAATCAACAACATTTTCACAGCCAGGCAGATCCAGGAAAAATGTCAACACCACCACCAGGAGCTGTATATGGCCTTTATCGATCTGACCAAAGCCTTTAACTCTGTCAACCGTGAGGCCCTGTGAAAAGTCATGTCAAAGTTTGGCTGCCCAAGCAAATTTATCACCATTATAAGACTCCTCCATAACCAGATGACTGCCTCCATCCTGTGCAGTGACTCTGCCGCTGAGCCCCTTGTCATCCGAACTGGCATAAAACAAGATTTTGTAATGGCACCCACCCTTTGCTCCATTATCTTAGCAGCTATGAAAACACTAACCCAAGACCATCTACCACAAGGGATTGGCATCCAATATCGGATTGATGGCAACATCTTCAACTTTTGTCGTCTCCGTACCAGGACTAAAGTAATATTGGCAACAATAACTGAACTCCAGTATGCAAATGATTGTGCTGTAGCTGCACACTCAAAGGAGGATCTCCAAACAGTCCTTAATTGCTTCTCTGAAGCTTACAACAGCCCAGAGCTAACTCTGAACATAGGCAAAACAAAAGTTCTCCATCAGCCAGTTCCCAGACAATCATCAGACCCAGCAAGGAAGATCTATATCAACAAAGAAGAACTGGAAAATGTAGATCTGTCTTGGCAGCCATCTCTCACAGAGGGCAGATACAGACATTGAGATTCAGCGCAGAATTTGCTGTGCCAGCCTTGCCTTTGGCAAACTGTCTTGCCAGGTGTTCAACAATCATAACATCAGAATACATACTAAACTTTTACAAAGCAATGGTAATCCCAAGTCTCCTCTATGGCTGTGAGACTTGGGTGACCTACAGAAAACACCTGAAAAACCTGGAACGCCAGCACCAGCACTTTCTTTGGAAGATCCTCAAAAAAGAGTGGGAGGATCATCACACTAATGTCAGTATCCTCACAGAGGCCAACATCTTCAGTGTTGAGGCCCTGATTATCCAGCACCAGCTGAGGTGGAGTGGGCACTGTGTGAGCATGCCTGATGTACAGTTACCAAAACAACTGCTGTATGCACAATTCACTGAAGGAGAAAGAAAACAGAGGTCAAGAGAAATGCTTTAAAGCCACATCTCTTGATGTTATCTTGAGGGTGTCATCAACACCAGACACTGAGAGACAGCAGCCCACGATAGGGATAACTGGCGAAGACTTGTCAGAGAGGTCTACTCTTGAGGAAAATCGCCTTGCCATCGTCATAGAAAAACACCAGAAAAGAAAGGAAAGACAACGGTCATGCAGCAATCGCAGCCCAAACCTGTCTTCCAACACCTCCTGCAATGTCTACCAAAGAGCCTGTGGCTCAAGAATCGGACTCTTCAGTCACCAAAGAACCAATGAAAAATAAAACCTGTGAAAGAGATCGTACTCGACCTTGAGGGATCACCGACTATTTCTGGTCACCTGTGCAAACTGTATAATGAGCAATTTGGTCATAAAGTGCTGTCACTGCTGTGTAGGATTATTGTTCACTTATAAGCAATCGTTTTTAATTCAGGAGTAGGCTACTCCTGTAGTGGAATTTATGGATCCCTGTATAGCATGTAATGTAGTTTAGGATTCCACAGAATAAAAGGATATAAGTGAAAGGCCATCATCATATACACCTCTGTGCACAAAGAATATATTAAATTAAAATCTACACAAAAAATAAGGTAGCTTGCTTCCGTTTTCGCCTTTATGTTATTAGAAAGTTCACTTTCCACTTTTAAGGAATCTAAAAAAACTTCAAACCTTTTAACTCTATTGAAAGCGAGATTTTTTTTTGTCAACTCTAGGATAAGTATATTTGTTTTCCTGTACTATTTCTAGGGAGTAGTTTAATATAATAAAAACTTTTAATAGAATAATATATAGAATCATCTAACATTTGTTGGAGAGTTTATTTTTTTCTAATGATTTCCACAGGGAGCCTTTAACTTTTGTTTAAAAAACTTAATGCTGCAGATCATAAACAACTTGACTGGAAATCCGAGTCTTGTGCTTTATAAGAAACATTTATAAGGTAACATATCAGAGTGGAAAATGTAACAATGTATCAGAATGAACAGGAAGGAGCAGGTAGTCTAGTAATACATTGTTATAACCTAGCACCTCATAAAATACACATGCTGGTTGAAGCATGTTTTATGCCCCCATGGGTTAGGTCCACTGAATTTCAGCAGTTGTAGCATCACAGCATGCTGGGAAGTCACAGATGCATGTTAGTCGGTGAATCAAACTCTCTAAAGACCTAAAATTCATCTCAAACAGCATAATAGAAATTTCAGAATGAGATTGGGGCTTGGATATGGGCTAGTTAAATGAAATACAATCTAGCATTGGGAAAAACAAGCAAAAGAGATGGTGTAAACTGTATCACTATCAGTGACTACAGGAGAGCACCCCACATTTCTTTCTTTCATGTAATTTGGCTGGGGGTGGTGGTGGTGATCTTGTTAGATCCTTGAGTAATACTGCTTTTACAAATTTAGCACTTGGTAAAAACATCACAAACCTTTTATATAGATGTAGACTGTGCTCTAGTTATCCATGCACTGATCCAAATAAACTTACTATATTAATTTTTCCTTATTTTACATTAATGAATTTTTAAACCTAATTTGCATAATTGTGTGTGGGACTATATTAACAGTGACAGGCGGATCACTTGAGAAGAAATTTACGGACATGCTCCAAGGATTTCCTTTGCTAGTTGCATACCATATGCCTCTGATCAACTGTCAAAGTTATTTAAGAAAAATGTTTATCATGATCCCACCACAAGACATATCAAAACACTAATTACAACAAGAGACAGTTACTGAAAAGAACAGCTTCATTATGGAAGTCTCAAAGAAGGATCACTGATATTTGTACTAGCTTTTTAAAAATCGTATTATATGCATATTATGGAAATCGTATGTCAAATACCAAATAGAGAAGACTGTTATTCTTTAACAGTGTTTCTATTAAAAAAAACAAGAATCCTTGTAAACTAACCTTTAATTTCCCTACAGTACATCTCAATTTAATTGCCTGTCAAACCAATCAAAACTTCTGTTCATCAGGTTACTCCCTTGCTTTGTTGAAGGACAAAGTGACAATATTTTAATCAATGGAGAACACTGATCTATTGGACTGTTTTTCATTCAGAGTAACTAGATGCATTTCTAAAACGCAAACTGCAGAGAGTCATTAAACTCATGCAATTACTTGTTACATCATACATTTAGGTCATGTAAAATGCCTTTGATCTTTCAAAAACAAACAATAATTAATAAAGTTGCCTTTTAGATATTCACAAGTTGTCAAGGTTCCTCCCCCACTCTGAACTCTAGGGTACAGATGTGGGGACCTGCATGAAAAACCTCCTAAGCTTATCTTTACCAGCTTAGGTCAAAACTTCCCCAAGGTACAAAGTATTCCACCCGTGGTCCTTGGAATGGCCGCTACCACCACCAAACTAATACTGGTTACTGGGGAAGAGCTGTTTGGACGCGTCTTTCCCCCCAAATACTTCCCAAAACCCTGCACCCCACTTCCTGGACAAGGTTTGGTAAAAAGCCTCACCAATTTGCCTAGGTGACTACAGACCCAGACCCTTGGATCTTAAGAACAATGAACAATCCACCCAACACTTGCACCCCCCCTTTCCTGGGAAATGTTGGATAAAAAGCCTCACCAATTTGCATAGGTGACCACAGACCCAAACCCTTGGATCTGAGAACAATGAAAAAGCATTCAGTTTTTTACAAGAAGACTTTTAATAGAAAATAGAAGTAAATAGAAATAAAGAAATCCCCCCTGTAAAATCAGGATGGTAGATATCTTACAGGGTAATTAGATTCAAAAACATAGAGAACCCCTCTAGGCAAAACCTTAAGTTACAAAAAAGATACACAGACAGAAATAGTTATTCTATTCAGCACAATTCTTTTCTCAGCCATTTAAAGAAATCATAATCTAACACATACCTAGCTAGATTACTTACTAAAAGTTCTAAGACTCCATTCCTGTTCTGTCCCTGGCAAAAGCAGCATACAGACAGACCCAGACCCTTTGTTTCTCTCCCTCCTCCCAGCTTTTGAAAGTATCTTGTCTCCTCATTGGTCATTTTGGTCAGGTGCCAGCGAGGTTACCTTTAGCTTCTTAACCCTTTACAGGTGAGAGGAGCTTTCCCCTGGCCAGGAGGAATTTCAAAGGGGTTTACCCTTCCCCTTATATTTATGACACACCCCCCAAATCTCAGCTAGGGTGAAACACTGGCTGGGATTTCTTCCTGGAGCTCTAGGAAAAACAGAGTTAATAAGACACATGCATCTCTAAATATACTACCAAGTACATAAAGACTAACAATATTTCCCACATCTTAAGGACGATTTTAACCAGTTGATTCTGGGAAACTTTCACGGGAGAGTGCATCAGCCACTTTGTTAGAAGCTCCTGAGATGTGTTGGATGTCGAAATCAAAATCTTGGAGAGCTAAACTCCACCGAAGAAGTTTTTTGTTAGTTTCTTTGACTGTGTGAAGCCACTTCAGTGCAGCATGGTCGGTTTGCAGGTGGAAACGCCGTCCCCAAACATATGGGCGTAGCTTTTCCAGAGCGTAGACAATGGCATAACATTCTTTTTCAGTGACTGACCAGTTGCTTTCCCTCTCAGACAGTTTTTTGCTGAGAAACACTACAGGGTGGAATTCTTGATCAGGTCCTTTTTGCATTAAAACTGCTCCCACACCACGCTCGGATGCATCTGTGGTTACTAGGAACGGTTTGTCAAAGTCTGGGTGAGTTACAGCATTTAGCTTACGGTAGTCCACGCAAAAACGTATTTCCCCATCTGGTTTGGGAACTAGAACCACTGGAGATGCCCATGCACTTTCAGAGGGGCGGATTACACCCATCTGTAACATATCCTGGATCTCCCGTTCTATAGCAGTTTTAGCTTGAGGAGACACCCGGTAAGGTTGGACTCTAATCGGGTGAGCATTACCTGTGTCAATGGAGTGGTATGCCCGTTCAGTCAGTCCTGGGGTGGCTGAGAACGTTGGCGCGTAGCTAGTGCACAGCTCCTGGATCTGCTGTCGCTGCATACGCCCAAGGGTCATGGAGAGGTTCACCTCTTCCACACCACCAGCACATTTCCCTTCGTAGTAGACACCTTCAGGCCACTCAGCATCATCTTCTCCCTGGGCTGTAAACTGACCAACCTTTAATTCTCTGGAATAACAGGGCTTTAGAGAATTAATATGGTACACCTTAGGCTTTCGGTTGGAGGTGGGGAATGCTATGAGATAATTAACAGCTCCCAGGCGCTCCTGGACCGTGAATGGCCCTTCCCACGATGCTTCCATTTTATGGGCCTGGAGCGCCCTTAAGACCATGACCTGGTCTCCTACTTTGAAGGAACGCTCTCTGGCATGTTTATCATACCAGGCTTTTTGCTCTTTTTGAGCATCCTGTAAGTTTTCTCTAGCAAGGGCTAAAGAGGTTCGGAGGGTGTTTTGTAGGTTGGTTACAAAGTCCAGAATGTTAGTTCCTGGAGAAGGTGTAAATCCCTCCCATTGCTGCTTCACCAACTGCAATGGCCCCTTAACCTCACGGCCATATACAAGTTCAAATGGGGAAAACCCTAAACTGGGATGTGGTACAGCTCTGTAGGCAAAGAGCAACTGCTGCAACACTAGGTCCCAATCATTGGAGTGCTCATTTACGAATTTACGTATCATGGCCCCCAAAGTTCCATTAAACTTCTCCACCATGCCATTTGTTTGATGGTGGTAAGGAGTGGCAACCAAGTGATTTACCCCATGAGCTTCCCAAAGGTTTTTCATAGTTCCTGCCAGGAAATTAGTCCCTGCATCTGTGAGGATGTCGGAGGGCCAACCTACCCTGGCAAAAATGTCTGCTAGTGCCTGGCATACACTTTTAGCCCTGGTGTTGCTTAGAGCTACTGCTTCCGGCCATCGGGTGGCAAAATCCATGAAAGTCAGTATGTACTGCTTTCCTCTGGCTGTCTTTTTCGGAAAAGGACCCAGAATATCCACAGCTACTCGCTGAAATGGAACTTCAATGATGGGGAGTGGTTGTAGAGGGGCTTTGACCTGGTCTTGGGGTTTTCCCACTCTTTGGCACACCTCACAAGACTGGACATAGGTAGAAACATCCTTGCCCATTCCCTCCCAGTGGAATGACCCCCCCAAACGGTCTTTGGTCCTGTTCACCCCAGCATGGCCACTAGGGTGATCGTGGGCTAAGCTCAAGAGCTTGGCCCGGTATTTAGTTGGAACTACCAACTGTCTCTGAGGATGCCAGTCTTCCTGGTGTCCACCAGAAAGAGTTTCCTTGTATAAAAGTCCTCTTTCTACAACAAACCTGGATCGATTAGAAGAGCTGAGAGGCGGTGGGTTGCTCCGTGCCGCTGTCCAAGCTCTCTGGAGGCTTTCATCTGCTTCCTGTTCGGTCTGGAACTGTTCCCTTGATGCTGGAGACATCAGTCCCTCATTGGATTGTGGACCTAGGCTTGGTCCCTCTGGAAGCAATATAGGGGATGGAGCTGTTTCTGTTGACTGTGAACCGCTCTCCGCTGGTGCACTATGTTGGGATTCAGGCTCCGGCTGAGCCTCTTGTGTAGGGTTATCGGCTGCTGCCAGTTCAGGTTCAGTGGGGCCCTCTGGTGTTGAGGTTGCAAGTACTGGATTCAGTGCTGACACAGGGTCTGGTGTTGGTTGTTCGGCTGGTTCCGGTTCTGGGACTGGTTCCGTCTGGGTCTCTGGGACTGGATCCACTACTGCTGTTGCAGACATTGGCCTAAGGTCCAGGTCCATCACCTCTGACTGGGTCCTGATAGCAGTTTCCGGAACAGAGCTAGGCCTCACGGCTTGTTTAGCCTGGCTGCGGGTGACCGTTCCCACCCTCTTGGCCTGCTTCACATGATTGGCCAAGTCTTCCCCCAACAGCATGGGGATGGGATAATCATCATAGACTGCAAAAGTCCACATTCCTGACCAGCCCTTGTACTGGACAGGCAACTTGGCTGTAGGCAAATTGAAAGAGTTGGACTTGAAGGGTTGAATCGTCACTTGGATCTCTGGGTTGATTAAATTGGGGTCCACTAAGGAAGCATGGATAGCTGACACTTGTGCTCCGGTGTCCCTCCACGCGGTGACCTTCTTCCCGCCCACACTCACAGTTTCCCTCCGCTCTAAGGGTATCTGGGAAGTATCTGGGCCTGTGGACCTCTGGTGTGATTCCGGTGCAATGAACTGTAATCTGTTGGGGTTCTTGGGGCAGTTGGCCTTTACATGCCCCAGCTCGTTACATTTAAAACATCGTCCAGCTGACGGGTCACTGGGGCGAGGAGGGTTGCTGGAGAACGGGGTGGCAGGACGATAAGGGGTCTGGAGGGTTCTTTGGGAGGTAGGTGGGGCTTTGGGCGGCCCCCGGTAATAGGGTGTGGTCTGGGGTGGTCCCTTCTGGTCTCCGCTCCAACTGCGACCAGTTTTCTTCTTCTCTGCCACCTCCACCCATCTGGCTCCAATCTCTCCTGCCTCGATTACAGTTTTGGGTTTCCCATCTAGGATGTATCTTTCTATTTCCTCAGGAACACCCTCTAAGAATTGTTCCATTTGCATTAGGAAGGGCAAATTTACTGGAGATTCAACACTTGCTCCTGATATCCAGGCATCCCAATGTTTCACAATGTGGTAGGCATGTCGGGTAAATGACATGTCTGGTTTCCACCTTAGGGCTCTGAACCTCCGACGAGACTGCTCGGGTGTTATCCCCATTCTGACTCTCGCCTTGGATTTAAACAGTTCATACTTGTTCATGTGTTCTTTAGGCATTTCAGCTGCCACCTCAGCTAAGGGTCCACTGAGCTGCGGCCTCAGCTCTACCATGTACTGGTCAGTAGAGAGGTTGTATCCAAGGCAGGCCCTTTCGAAGTTTTCTAGGAAGGCCTCAGTATCATCGCCTGCCTTGTAGGTGGGGAACTTTCTGGGATGGGAAGTGGTACTTGGAGAAGGATTACTAGGGTTTGTTGGGATATTCTGCTGAGCCTTTATCTTCTCCATCTCCTCCACATACTTCCTCTCTTTTTCCTTCTCCTCCAGTTCTTTGTCCCTCGCTTCCATAGCTCTCCTGTGAGCAGCCGCTTGGTGTTGTTCTGCCTCCCTTTCTTGTTCCTTCTTCAGCCGCATGAGTTCTATCTGTCTTTCATGTTCCCTTTGTCTTTCCTCAGCCTGAAATTTGGCTAATTCCAGCTGTAGTCGAGCTGAGGATTTGGTCATTCTAACCTCTCTGTTTTTAACTAACTTTACACCCGAGGTTTAGAAATAAACAAACAAAACTTGGCTGTAAAATTTTGCTGTGCTGGAATAGAATACCTATTCTCTGATAGTGATTGTCAGCCTACAGAAAAAGACAATTCCCTTGTCTCTGTTCTGGGCCCAACTTAAAGCAAAAAACCTCCAAACTACTTGGAAACCTGCTTACCCAGCCCAAAGAAAAAGCAAATGGGTAGAACACACACCCCCTATTTACTTTTAGGAAGAAAAGAAAAAAAAAAAACCTCTGGGTTGGAAGACTGTGAATTTCCCTGCAGGAGTTAAGTACCCTGCCTCCAGGCAAAGAAAACCTGCAATTCACAAGATAATCCCCTTTTGTCTCTGCTTGGCCACAAAGCAGGGAAAACCCAAGATGCTTTCAGTTTCAAAGCTGCTTCAAAGCCACAGGAAAAAAAAATTCCTTTTTAAAATCTGTATTTCTAGTTCAAAAAATCTCAACTGGATCTCAAAATGATTTCAGGTTAATCCCACCACTATGCCACCATGTCAAGGTTCCTCCCCCACTCTGAACTCTAGGGTACAGATGTGGGGACCTGCATGAAAAACCTCCTAAGCTTATCTTTACCAGCTTAGGTCAAAACTTCCCCAAGGTACAAAGTATTCCACCCGTGGTCCTTGGAATGGCCGCTACCACCACCAAACTAATACTGGTTACTGGGGAAGAGCTGTTTGGACGCGTCTTTCCCCCCAAATACTTCCCAAAACCCTGCACCCCACTTCCTGGACAAGGTTTGGTAAAAAGCCTCACCAATTTGCCTAGGTGACTACAGACCCAGACCCTTGGATCTTAAGAACAATGAACAATCCACCCAACACTTGCACCCCCCCTTTCCTGGGAAATGTTGGATAAAAAGCCTCACCAATTTGCATAGGTGACCACAGACCCAAACCCTTGGATCTGAGAACAATGAAAAAGCATTCAGTTTTTTACAAGAAGACTTTTAATAGAAAATAGAAGTAAATAGAAATAAAGAAATCCCCCCTGTAAAATCAGGATGGTAGATATCTTACAGGGTAATTAGATTCAAAAACATAGAGAACCCCTCTAGGCAAAACCTTAAGTTACAAAAAAGATACACAGACAGAAATAGTTATTCTATTCAGCACAATTCTTTTCTCAGCCATTTAAAGAAATCATAATCTAACACATACCTAGCTAGATTACTTACTAAAAGTTCTAAGACTCCATTCCTGTTCTGTCCCTGGCAAAAGCAGCATACAGACAGACCCAGACCCTTTGTTTCTCTCCCTCCTCCCAGCTTTTGAAAGTATCTTGTCTCCTCATTGGTCATTTTGGTCAGGTGCCAGCGAGGTTACCTTTAGCTTCTTAACCCTTTACAGGTGAGAGGAGCTTTCCCCTGGCCAGGAGGAATTTCAAAGGGGTTTACCCTTCCCCTTATATTTATGACACAAGTGTACTGTAATCTGAATGAGGTGAACAAAATACTGGCTCAAGTTTACAGTTTGAAAATATACCAACGTAAATTATTTTGTATTGGTTAAATTTTTTAATTCTAAAAATTGCCAAGCTAACCAAGCAACTTTTTTCATTTACCATAATTTCTGTTCATTTTCAGCACAGCATTTGCATATGTAAAATGAAAAAGGGACTAAGTATATTAATGTTAAGGAACTAAGCAGTAATTACTGGATAGGAGTAATGGGATTATTCCCAAATTTATTGCAATAAAAACTTTACACCCCACATGACGTAGTAAAAAGGTTTTTGAGTAGCAGCTGTGTTAGTCTGTATTCGCAAAAAGAACAGGAGTACTTGTGGCACCTTAGAGACTAACAAATTTGAGCATAAGCTTTCGTGAGCTATAGCTCACTTCATCAGATGCATCAGGTTTTTGTTTTTGGGGTGTTTTTTTTGTTTTTTGTTTTTTTTTAAGACAGTGGTTGAAGATATTGGCTCTGTTTAACCTAGAGTTACTTTAATTTATTTTTAAGCCTTCTTGCCAGTTATCGTGTTGCTATTTCACAAAGTTCTATCAAATTATCCAACTAAACAATCCTATTCTTGAGACATCAAGAATCCTGCATGGTCTGAAATACCATGTTTGCAGCAGAAGAATTTTTACAAAATAAATGGGGAAGTTTTCCTTTTATGGAGTAGAAGGGAATATCTGCCTTAGAAACAGAATTTTTGAGAATTGGGATATGTGTGCCCAGTCTCTAGGCTAGGTTTTGGAATCAGTGTAATAGACAGACAACTATATTGATTGACATCCTGATAAAGCAGCTGTGTATGATCAGTGTTATGAGAGAAAACTGATGAATTGGAGACTGGACACGAAAGGGACTATGAAGGTGACTTATTGTTTTCTACACTTTGCCTAAAAAGGAAACTAAGATGGGAAAATTCACCAGATTCAATTTGACTCAGCTTAAACTTCAGAAAGTTGAACTACATTTGGAAATTGTAGATTCATGCTTATACACAGACTTATTATGCTTCAGTGAATTTACCGTGGACTCTTTACTGTATTTTACAGGAAACCTGATTCAAGAGCATTAAGGGAATTTTTATTTCTCGGCACTAGTGGAGGTCTTTGGGATATCTAGCACTTTAAATGATAGAAATGTAATATGTTAAGAAAACTAAATGCTAACAAATAAACTTCCTATATTCTCAGATTTGCTACAAAAGATATTAATCTACAGACCCTTCAATGAGAAGCTCAGAATCTTTGACAGTCTGGTCATTGATTAAAATATCTGAATATGAATTTAGGTGATTAACTTTAGGCATCCAAGTTTGACAACTCTGGCCATAGTCTGTTATTGTCTTTCAAGACCCTCACAATCTTAGCAGGAGATAAATACCAAGGGGGGAAAAAAAAAACCCACCACCACAAAAACCTTCCTTACCTAAAAAACAAGACTTCACATGCAGGTAAAACCTCAGTCATAGTAAGTCAATACATTATATCTGTGGTGATGTTAAATCTCCAATTGCAGAACTGAACTCAGTAACAAAAAAATAAAGTATACCGTTTAAAGAAAAAAAGGAGGTGGAGATTCAAACACCAGGCAAACTGTAAATTCCATTGTCCAAGCAGGAAAGAACTTCAAAATTAGTATTTAGTAAGCAAGTATTTAATAAGCAAGAGAATCAAATTGTCTCAAATTCTGCCAATATAGTATTGGTGTGAACAGCATGAAACTTGTGCCGTTTGGGGCAAGGGGTGCGAAGTGGGCAACATAAAGTTAGATCAACTTAAGCAGTAGTGTAGACCTGCCCATGACCATTAAGTTTTCCATCTTTCTTCTAACACCAGTACTAGCATACTCATCTGACAAATGGATAAACTACTACTGAGAATGAGTAGATTGCTCAAGACTGCAGAGTCAAATCAGGGGAAGAGACAGGATTCAAACTCAGGAGTGCTGATTTTTAGTTTTCTAGCAACACTGCCTCCTCTTAAATATAGGAAGGGGGGAGGAAGGAAAGAACAGATTAAGCCCTTCACCCTTGCAGGCTAGATTGCCATTCACAATGCACACTACTAGAAATGGCTGTAACAGTTCCATTGCCAAGTTAATGTCCATTTTCTTTGAGTTTCTCCTGTATTTTGAACCAAGAGGCTAGCCAAAAATTCAGAGTCTTAGTGGTTGTTCCAGTTAAGAGGAGAAAGTAACGATGAAATAGGTACCTTTAATGCAATCTTATTTACAAATAATGTACAAAGTCCTGCTTCCCCTAAACCCAGAAGGAATCAAAACAATAGGATATAGTTTCTTTGCTTATAACTCCAAACATTTTTTAGCTAGCACCAGACCCAAAAGCCCTCTCTCTATGCTTCTCACATACCACTTGTCCAGCCTGATTCCAGCTTCCTTCTCTGTCTGTTTCTGTGTACTTCTCTGTCTGAAAGAAAATTAACAACAGGGTGGATGGCAGTGGTCTCTTGAGCCCTTGAAGCGTCTCTGTTATTTTGTGGAATTTACTGGCTTACACAGAACATGCCCATTTTGTTCTAATGGGGAATTCACCACTCTGAATTTTCCACCCTCAACTTCCACAGGAACAGTCTCAGTTGCAGGGGTCAGCCATGATGAAATCATGTCCCACCTTGAATAGTCCTGTGGGATAACTTTGCGCTTAGTCCTGGGACCCAACAGTATCCTATACACAACTTCATTTATTATTGTGTCAGTACTGTATAGGGTCCTTCCAAAGGTTTATATAGATTTGGACTCCTCCCCTTCTTTCTTCCAGGATTATTTGGAACCAGACCAAGTCCCCTCTTTAAAAAGTTTCCCCATATGACCTTTTCATCTTATCAGAAGCTATCATTGAATTTTCTCTAGCAAAGGTGTGAGCTTTTCCAGTTCTGAATTGTAGGGTTTCTACATAGTCCAAATTCCTTTATTCCTCTTCAGGATCTCCATACAAGAGGCTGCTGCAGTCCTTAGTGCAAGGCCAAACATGAGGAATGCTGGGTATAGGTGGTACTCTCACCGACTGCTGTTCTATAAACCAGTGGTCCTCAACGAGGAGTATGTGTACCCCTGGAGGTACACAGAGGTCCTCCAGGGGGTACATCAACTCATCTAAATATTTGCCTAGTTTTACAACAAGCTACAGAAAAATAACTAGCCAAGTCAGTACACACTAAATTTCATACAGACAATGACTTGTTTATACTGCTGTATATACTATACACTGACATGTAAATACAATATTTATATTCTAATTTATTTGTTTTATAATTATACGGTAAAAATTAGAAAGTACGCAATTTTTCAGTAATAGTATGCTGTACCACTTCTGTATTTTTATGTCTAATTTGGTAAGCAAGTAGTTTTTAAGTGAGGTGAAACTTGGGGCTACACAAGACAAATTAGACTTCTGATGTAGGAGCAGGATTGTATAATTGAACTATAAGAATAGAGGTACTAATGTATGTCTTGATTTTACCAGCCACCCCATTTGAATAGCAGAAAGATGACCCTTTGGGGCTAGGAGAGATTCTGTTTCCCATGCATTACAAATAAGGCCTTTTTAGTTCTTTGTTTTAAGGCTTAACTAGTAAGAGACAGGATCCTGTGTTGTGTCTTATGTTAAATGGATTAGAGGAATGTTGAAGGCCTACGCGCCAATGTGAATTGTTTTGGTTATAAAATGTAGTAAGCTTTAATTTACAATGTCTTTTACTTGATATAAAATACTGCTGTTAGTATTCTTAAAGGTCTCTGTAAAAGACTGTTTGTGTGAATGAGGAACGTATGCATCAGGAAAAGATAAGGTATGAAGGCCATTGTTATAGCCAGATGGTCAAGGAAGGAGTGAAGAGACTTGACATCAGAGAGCCATCGATGTGCATCCATAATGAAGGAAGGGCAGACTGATGACCCTGAGGTGAAGGCTGGCCCCCGTAAAGACAGGACAATTGATTAAATCGAAATCAGGACAGGATGACCCTCTCGGAGGTGTATTGGAATGTTGACATCAAGAGATACACCAATTAAGAACTAACCGGTCCCAAACTGACACAGCAAAATCCATAGACTTCAACAGACAAAAAAAGACTATAAGAACAGGGTGGTTGGCCATGGGACTTTGGGTTTGTCTTGCCACACTCCAGGAGCACTGGAGCGTGACCAACAGAGCCCTGCTCCCCTGTGCGACCAATCTGGCTGGCCACTACATTGATCCAAACCATAAACATCGACTGGCAGAGGAAGGGGTGTGTGTGTGTGCACGCGTGTAAGTAAAGCATATGCTACCTGTTGTATTCTCAATAAATGTGGCGTGCTGCCTTCTCCCCATAAAGATCCCATGTGCTTCTTCTAAGTATAACACCGAAACAGGTATAGTAGTCTGAAAAGGTTGAGAGGCACTGCTATAAACCTTCAAAAGGAATGCAATATTCTGTTACCAGTCCATTTGGTGCTGTTCTATAAAAAGGTAGTGAGCTGAACACCACCATCCCATTAGACTACGGACGAGCTGGGGTATTGCACGTTTTATGAATCCCTGCTGAAGCACTTTGGATTCTAAGTTTCAAAGAGATCAAAAGGAGAAACTCAGTTGGGACCCCAATTGAACGACAAAGTCATTCACTAGGATGCCTGCCACCATCACAGTGCCTTGATTTCTTACTGGGTAAACTTCAGCTCATTTTGTGAAGTAGTCAATAGCTACCACAAAATAACTGATTACTAGCCAGTCTCATGCAAAGACCCAAACATATAAATAAAATATTGTTTCAGAAAGGCTCTCCCAGTTTTAGGAGAACCCTTCTTTGCAATGTGAGCATCAATTTTCCTGCACCAGTTTTTTACATCCTGCCTGCATTTTACCCAATAGAAAACCTCTCAGCTTGGCTAAGATTTTTGCAACCCCACAGTGTTCAGCAGTTTTAAAATAATCACAACCTCAGAACTTTCTTTTCAATGTATATGGCACAAATAGCTAATA
Organism: Eretmochelys imbricata; assembly: GCF_965152235.1. Lineage (NCBI taxonomy): Eukaryota > Metazoa > Chordata > Testudines > Cheloniidae > Eretmochelys > Eretmochelys imbricata. The sequence continues at coordinate 111,635,447 of NC_135574.1, read as the reverse complement.
CCTTTACCTATAACCTGCTGGTTTTTTCCATCTTTTAACTTCAGGTTTTCCCACTGTGACCAGAAAGCATTTATTTTGGTATTGTGAAGGGATACTGCATTCCAGAATGGCTGCGTTTGCCAATGGATTTTCCCACCACATACTACTCTTATATCAAGATCCTCTCTTTAGAAAGCTTTTAGCTGCTCTAAAGTCTACTTCTACGACACCAGGAACATTTTCACTTCTGAAAACTGTGGGAAGAAGGCAGACACTCATTTCTTCCTAGGAACACTCTTTCTTTAGCAATGAATTCCTTGCTCTCCTGGCACTGTTTGCAATTAGACCCCGAACAAAGCATCAGCACTATCATGTCTGTGCACAGACAAGTGTGCAATTGTGAAATCATAGTACTGCAAGTTTTTCCAACGACCTGGGAAGTTGCCTTTCAGGATACCCTGAATCTGAAGAGCCATTGCAGGGACCTTACACTTTCTTGCATACAAATAGTGATGAAAATATTCTACATATTTAATCACTTCCAGGAGTTCCTTTCAGGTACTGCAAGAATTTATCTCAGGAAAAGTTAGACATTTGATGTAATAAGCCACCACCTTCTCCAGTTCTGTGTGTTCTTGTGTCAATACTGACCTCAAACGAAAGCATTAGCATATTAGTCCAATATAAAAAAGCATTTGGAAACATGGATAGGCAAAGACAGGAGCAGTCACAAGAGCCTTTTCCAACTCTGAAAATGCCTCTTCACACTCTGCTGACCACTGAAATGGTTTCCCTTTCTCAACCAACTTATGCAGTAGTTTTGCAGCACTGGCAAACACCAATAAATCTTCTGCAACAGGAGCAGAGATCTATAAAACTTTACATATCTATGAATGTCCTGGGAGACGGCCAATCTGTACAACTTCAATTTTTCTTTTTATCAGTGGAAATTCCTTCCACACTGATTGTGTGCTCAAGATAAATTACTCCATTTTGAAACAATTCACATTTTGGCGGTTCAATTTCAGATTGGAAACATTCTGTTTACCACAGACCATTTGTCAATCAATACATGTTCACCAAGATATAATATAGAAACAAGCAGCTGAAAGAGGCATGCCATGTAATACTTTCTCCAGTTGTCTGTCAAAAGTGTCTGGTGCATTGCACAAGCAAAACAATTATTTCAAGTTATCGCAGGCCTTGACCTGCTGTGAAAGTAGTTTTTCCTTTGTATTTTCGATCCACTTCAAAGTGACTCCACACAGAATCTGGTGCTGCCATCTATTTTCTCATCCAGAACTATGGTTGAGGCCCAGGGACTAGTAAAGCCTTTGTCTTTATTTTTCCCTGTTGGAAGGACATTCCCCTCCTCCCCGCAATATAAAGCACAGATGATTAAATATATCACTACACACTTTAGGGTATCATTTGCTTCCAATATACAACATCCTCTTGAACAAACATGGTACCAGTGCACCCTAAGATGTCTTACATATTTCATTATGGATACAACAGAGGAGCTTTAGGCTATGCTTCAGGTTGCACTGAAATAAAGCAGAGAGTAAACCTTGGTTATACTGAAAAATAGCGTATCCTCTACAAATTTACAGCACTTGAAGTGCAGAATAAGTTTTGTGTTTTTGATTACATTTTTTAATTTTTAAAATTGGCCATTTAAGAATGCTCTTGCTGATTTTCAGGAAGCACAACCTTCACTTTAAATTGCCGGTCAATTTCCCGGCTTTTCCTAATGTCTCTGTTTTTGTGTGGTTGAGTACTCTTACTGGTTCTGAGAACTTTCTGTTTTTAGCTTCCAGCTTCCATGCTCTGGAAGGGTACAAAGCACTGATAAACAACCTTAACTCTCCTTTAACAAGCTTTTTTTGTTGGTGAATATACAGTCCATAAAGAACAGAATTCATCATAGGCTGTGTTTATTTCATTTCCACCCCCCATCATGTCTTCCTTCCTTATTTTTCAATTTCTACCTATGATAGTTCCAGAATATGGGGTTGGAGTGGGGAAAGACAAGAGCTATTTCCTTAGAAAATGTCTAGAGAAAGATTAAGTAGCACCAATGCTATCAACCAGTTTAACCTAAGGGTGCTTTTCAATTTCTAGCTGATGCATATACAATTAGAATTTAATTAGTCTTTTGGGAGTATGTGTCTCTTTCAGCATCTGACCCATCTGTCATCGTCCACTGTGCATCACACTAGCTCTGAGCATACACAGGGAGTTCTTCCTGAGCCACTATGACCCCAGGAGTTGTCCCTGTGAGAGTTTCATGACTGAATCCAATAGACCAGCTTGGATCTGCAGTGTATATATTTTCCTTGTGACACAGACATTTCCCATGTATTTACTGTAACATACAAAGAATACATGTAGTATATGCACTATATATTGACAAGCACACAATTAGGTCTATTTGCCACTAGTTAAAAATTATCACTGTGGCGAGTACTTTGGTGAATGAAGCATAAGAAAGTATTGCCAACTGTCATTTCTACCAATTCTAAAAAATCTCTAGACAGAACATTTTCAGAAGAGTTCTGCTCTCCTTTATTACAAATATCTGAAAAATAAAAAGGTTGATGTTTGCTGTTTTGGTTTTGAATTGACTGTAGTGAGTCTTAAGGAAACAGTTGTCATGTTTAGTGTCTTATGTGGAGAAGTCTGTGTGACTATTAAAAAAAATAAGGATAAAGCTTGAATGGTTAAGCACCAAAAAGTCATTAAATGCCAAAGTTTAGGATGCTACTATGTATGCACTACAACGCAGTTGTATTATTAATTATTTGTGTTCTCAAATACAATACCAAAATATTTCTACATTCCTCAATATACATTTGGCATCTTGTAAATTTCTTTATCTTTACATACTATAGTTCCATTAGTTTTTCTGTCATATAACAGTTATTAATTTAGTGGCAATCCTAAGAGCTGCTGTGCACTGCTTCAATGGAAGTCTTCTCAATTACAAATTGCCTCAACATCTGTATTTCAGTCATTCACAGCACCCATATTCTATACACTTAGATATTCTCATGTTTGGAGACATGCCTCTGAACAGCAGTTTATTATTTCTATATCTCAGACACCGTTTCTTAGAGAAATACACATATACAAGGGTAAGATACCCAAACATGGAAGGCTCTGATTTAGCAAGCAATGGTTTAATAAGAACCAGTAGCTGAAAGTTTAAATTTTAAAAAATTTATCTTTCTTTCAAACTTGAAATAATCATGTGTAATTAATCACTGGAACAATTTATCTAGGGGAAAAAATGCTTACTTATCCTACAGCCACTGTCATTCTTTAAGAGTTGTTTTCAGTATAGATTCCACTGTCAGAGGACACACACGTGCCCCTTTTAAGTGCCCCAAATGTTCAATGTTGGATTCTTTGGAATAGCAGTATGCTTCAGGGCTGTGCATTCTTGTGCTACCATGCAAGGGCAAAAAAGGGAGATGTAGCTTTTTCTATGATGTTCTTCAATTTGGATAAAATGTATACTGGCATTTGAACTGTAATTGTGTAGATATTAAATAACGTTTAAATGTTTTTAAGTGAGTTTGCTACTGAAGCAACACATTGCCGTACTTTGATAACTACATAAGAGATTAGTGCAAGGATTAATTCTAGTATTTGATATTTGAGATATTAGTGTAAATTATAAGGAAATAATCCTAATCCAAGTAAAAGTATCGATAAAATTTTGAAGTTTTTTTTTCATTATTAGGTTGTCATAGGTTGTCCTCAATTCACACGTCAGTCAACTCTGCTCACAGGAAATTTCTCATGGGTAAACTTCACTTATTGTACAAAAAAAACCCTAAGAAATTAGCTGATCCAAGCAAAGGCATTGTAAAGTATCTACTTCAAAATAATGAAAAAATATCAACTTGTAAATACAAATACAAACCTTACTAAGGGTACTTATATCATCCAGTTAAAAAAAAAAAAATTCAACATACATCCTCTCCAGGAGTACTGTAGACTCCAAGAATGAGGATTTAGAATTATTTGCCTTCAATATACCTATAGTACCCAGTAGTAATCATAATACAATTATCCTTCACCTTTCTGTCCCCTAACAGAGTTGGAGTCTGTTTTGTTTTATAAATGATATGGTTAAAAGAAAAAACTGACCTTTCAAGGAAGTTGGTAAAACTTATCCCACAATACCAGATAGGAATTTAGTGTTGGAGGCATTTATTAGAGTTTTAGAGAGTATTCTGATCACTTCATAGGTCAAGAGGCCATTTTTTTTGCAGACCTATGATATCTACTTTAGAGACTTTGAAATTAATTCAATTGTGTAAATAAAATAATTTTGATAGTGACACACAAACAATTGTGCACTGCCAGAGAACCAGCAAAATTTGTCTTTGCAGCTCTTGCTAGATTGCTCACATTTGGTTATCTACTTTGCTTTTATCCTGCTTAAATTCACAAGTATGATTCTGAATGTGTCTTTTTTAGCTGTGGAAGATTCACACATTTATCAGAAAGCTCACACTTATGCTAATGACACTACAGTCAATATCCACAATACATAAAACCATTCTTAAAATTCCCCACCTGTCTTCCAGTGTCTAGCATTTGTATAATCTTAATGTGTTTAGATACTGATGTTTATTTTTGTTATGATTCTCACTAAATAGTAAAGTTTGAATGTAAAGAGACAGTTAAAACTATCAGATTCCATTATATTATAAATAAGGCTGCGAGTTTTTCCACAGAGGTCACAGATTCCGTGACTTTCCATGACCTCCGTGACTTCTGCAGCGGCCAGTGCGGCTGACCCTGGGGGCCGCCTGAACAGCTCGGGTGGCCCCGGGCCAGCCGCACCAGCTGCTGCTGGGGCAGTCTTGGGCCACTGTGCCCCCCTCCCCGCAGCAGCAGCAGGAGTTTGGGTATGTGAGGGGGCTCAGGGCTGGGGGGAGGTGAGGGCTCTAGGCGGCGCTTACCGGAAACAGCGACAACCCTCAGCTCCTAGGCGGAGGCATGGCCAGGCAGCTCTCAGCACTGCCTCCACTCCCTGCCCCCAAACACCCACGGTGCCCCTGTGCTGCCCACCCCCCTCCAGCATTCGTGGCGCCCCCCTCTCCCCCACATCTGCAAGATTTAGTCAGGGGTATATAGTACAAGTCATGGACAGGTCACAGGCCGTGAATTTTGCATCTGATGAAGTGGGCTTTAGTCCACGAAAGCTTATGCTCAAATAAATTTGTTACTCTCTAAGGTGTCACAAGTACTCCTCATTCTTTCTGCTGATACACACTAACACGGCTACCACTCTGAAACCTGTTTACTGCCCGTGACCTGTCCATGACTTTACTAAAAATAACCCTGACTAAAACGTAGCCTTAACTATAAACTTACTCCAAATGTAAAAATAAACAAAGTATGAGACATTAAGGATCAGTCTTAAGTACTACAAACAAGGCTATTCAATCCCATCAGTCAGTGCAGCAACCTCCGTTTCAATTATAGGTGAACCCTATTGTGTTTCACGCTAATCATAACATTCTCCTTAACAAGTTTTGGAACAAAAATATTAGTCTACTATAAAATCAGGAGCCAACTATCTCAGCTCCTCTCACAGCACAAAGCAAAATTAATGAACTACTACAGAATGTGTACCCAATCTACTTATGCATCCTTTAGTACTTCTTAGCATTTAAAAAATTTAGGAGTAGCACTTCAATATTCAATGACATCTAGTTTTCTAGGCCACAAATTTTTTATTTTTTGTACTCCTTTAAATTTCAAAGGAAGTTTATCAACCCTTTCTACTTTTCTCCAATACATATTTTGGATTTTTCAATAAAAAAACTGAAATCCCACTTTGAAAGCCAACTCAGTGTCTCACATACAAGGATGATTTAAATGGTCTAATGAGATTAGTAACAATAAAAATATTTTTAGTACCAGTGTTACTCGGATACACCGAACATGTAAATACAACTGATTATGAAGTGTCAAATTCAAAGCCCATTAACTCTATGAAAAGATTCTATTTACTTAGGTGTGTTTTGGATCAAGCTGCAAGTAATTTTCATCATGGTGACTATCTTTAGCACTCATTCTTATCAGACAAATTGAATTGTAAGTAACTGTAGAAAATAAAAGGGTGTTTAAATATGTTAGTGTTTCTACTTGATTCAACTAACTTAGGTCCCAATTATCCTGCAACTCAAGCCCACACAGTCAGTTGCAGGACCAGAACCTTAATCTGTAGCAGTTTAGGTAAAATATTCTTGAGATTGATTGAACAGCAAACCATCTGATCTTTAGATTTACACCCCCCCCCCCACCCACACACTTCATATATTTTTAAAAATATACATATGCAGGTGATTATGACCCAATTCTTACCTTTCTCTGTTAAATTTGAGTGAATGAAGTATAGCGGGTCTCTTTTGACGCAAATTCCATAGGTGTAAGGTGTCATCAGCCAAGGCACTCACAAGAGCTCCCTTGAGAAAAAGGATCATTCAGATGTTCATCTACATTTAAAGTTTATACTATCTTTCACTTGTGTAATATTCAGTTTCCAGAGACTTGTTTAACCAACATCAATGTGAAGAAATTTTATAGCAAGACCATCATTCAAACTGAAAAGTGCTATAGTAAATTTATACTACTACTTAAAGTAACAGCTTCAACTTTAAAAATTTACTTTTGGGGTAAATGTAATAAGAACAGTAATAAAACATGGAAATGAGTACCAGTTTTATTTATTAAGAAGGTACATATTTTAAGCTACTGGATCACATTAAATACAATATACTATGTGTATTTCACCACAGAAAAAAAGACTAATTCTTAAATAAGTCACATATTGCCTTGTAGAAAGTAATAAAGCTTTTGGTGATATTTCTGATGGAGTATTTAGAAAAATAATTTACCACTTCTTTTTAGAAAACTATTTAGTTTTCTGATATCCCTTATAACTGTCATTTTACATCAATGTCTCAAGAAAAAACAGTAGTTTGTTCCGTAAGATCCCAGAACTACTGTATCACATTTCATGAATATTCTTGAAACTACCACAAAATTTATAAATTAAAGGTTTGTTTTTTAAACTACCAGTTCTGTCTGAAAATGTTAACACCTACTAACTCTTACAAATTACATCTCCGAGTAAATTATTTAAGAGCCTACAGGAAAACAAATATTTTTATTTTTCCAGCTGGTTCACTTCTTGCATGTGACAGCATTTTTGTTAGTTTCCTCTGTCTGAACTAAGCAACAGGAGACAGCAAAAAATAAATTAAAACTCAGAATTGTTAAGCCACAAAAATTGGCAAGGTGTTTCTGGAGCAGATGTAGATAAATTAATCTCTTTTAAATGACCTATCTTTCATATTAATGGTGTCCCTTTAAATTCCAGATGTGTAGCTACTCAATTAACAATGTTTTTTAATAAAGATCAGACTAAATAGCTTTGGCAAATGTTTAGAAAGATGGTGAATGAGGTAATATCTTTTACTGGGTTAACTTCTGTTGGTAAAAGAGACAAGCTTTCAAGCTTATCCATTCTGCAATGTTTGACCATAGTTTTTCTAAGAAAACCTATGAACATTATTATCTTGTTTACTGTGATAAAATACCCCAAAGAGAAAATTACTTTAGTAGTTTATTTTTGGACACCTGTATTTTTTTCTTGGAACAGAGCAAGAACAAAGTTAATATATAAGGACAATGAATAAATTATTACTATTCGATAAATATATGAAACAGTAATTCATATTCTTATTTGTATTTGAATGCTTTAAAAACACAGCCTTAAATATATGATGTACCTTCTTTTTGAATGACAGTAAAGATTAAACTCTTTACAAACCTCATTAATCAGGAACTGGAGCTGGATTACTGCAGCTTCACTGTCATGTTGGCAGTAGCATTCAACTCCTGGCCGACCAAAACTGACAATGCTATTAAGGAATAACTGTTGTATGTAACAAAAAATTAGTAAAAATGAATATTATAAAAGACTTGATGTTTCTGAACAAGTCCTAAATAGATTTGCAATTTGGTGCTTGCATTATTACCAATTTAGTTAATTATAAAACATGCTTATGTAATAATCAGAAAAGTTATAAATCACAAAGCCATTTCAAAATGCAGATCAGACACTTTATTCCTGTTCTTATTTACAATATAAATTAAGCCCCATCTTAATGATGTTCCAAAACTATTACTTAAACTTTTCACAAATTTGGCTGAGGAAGGATCAAAGTGGCAAGGGAATGGCAGAGAAGTAATTCCAAAGGACAATGAGGTATTATGGCAGTTGTGAACTCACTGTCACCCTCTCTATGCTCAGAGGGTGACTGAAAGGCTTTCATATTGGTAGGATTGAGGTAAACCCGGGACTGAACCACAAAAGATGAAACCTAGACTTACTTCTCAATGAGTCCTTTATTTCTCTCCTTAAGAAATAAGGACTCCTCCTCTTTGGTGCCTTTCAGAACTGTAGGAAAAACATTACTTGCTAGTTAATTTTGATCTTTTGCCCTTTCCACTATCTCACATTTAGTTACAGAGCAGTGAGGAAATGGAAAAAGCTGCTGGAGCACCTTAAGACCAGCAGGCTAATCAAAGCGGTCAGTGAAGAAATGCAGGGCCATGTTTAAATTAGTATTTAAAAGATGATTTGAGAGCTCTCATTGAAGGAAATTCTAGTCTTCTTATGCTCTCCAGTAATGGTCTGACTCTCCTACTCTAGTTCAGGGTTAGAGAAACAATCAAAGGGGCTTTTCAGTGGACGGAACTTAGGCCAAAATATAACAACACTATCATATGCAATATATCGGTGGAACACCACCTCGACTACTGTGTTCGGGTCCTATCACTTCATCTCAGAAGAGATATAGCAGAAAGAAAAGAAAGCCAAAGATGGGCAACTACAATGACTAGAAGAATGGAAAGAATTCCATGCAACGACAGATCAAAATATTGGGTCTGTTTAGGTTAGAGAGGAGGTGAAGAAGAGGGAATGCTGTAGAGATATATAAAATAAAGAATGACATGGAGAAGGAAAACAAGACAATCCTATTTAATACAAAAACCAAGATGACATTAAATTAAATTGAAAGAACTAATTAAGACTGAAAAAAGAATTTTAACAATATGTAATTAACCTGTGGAACTCCCTGCCACAGAAAATTGAGGAAAAGATGCAAGAAAAGATGCAAGATGCAGTTATATGGACAGCATCAATTATATGGAAGGTTTAGACAAGTTAAGTAGTCTGGCATAAGCCAACTACTAACTGCTTGAGGGCAGAAAGAATATTTCCCTGTGGACAAAGTTATTCAATATTTGTCCACCAATGGTTTTGTGCACCATTTTCTAAAGCATCCGATACTGACTACTGTCAGAGACAGAAGTCTACGGTATATAGACAGCTCATCTGGACCAGTACAGCAATTCCTATCTGTTTTAACCCTTTAGGAGCACCAAACAACACTGTTTGAATGTTCAATCAACATTACTTCCTACTATGATTCAGCTATGGTACAGAAAACTTATGTCACAATAGGATAACACAATTAGTTATCTTATTCTTGTCTAACTTAATTTGACATCTAAAGGTTTCATAGAGCATCTACAACTGTATTACTGAAGTGACACTCAGTACCGTAAATCAGTTTACCACCACCACCTCATAAAATGTCAACTTTCTGAAGGAACAGCCAAGAGAAAAACAGTAGTTATTTCACAAAAACATATGGACTGTTAATTGATAGGCGATTGTAAAAAGATGGGAGTTCTTAATCTCACTGCGTGTTGTAAATATCTTATTTAAAAACAGGATTGTCTTTTCCTTTCTCACAGCAAAAATAATCTTAGTCTTTCCAGTGTGAATGGTCTGACAACTGACTCTGGTATACTCCTAGACAGTAAATTAAACTGATAGGATAATATTTTCTGCTGCCAAAAGACAAAAAAAGGAGGATTTAGCATTCGTGAAAGTTATCAGAGAAGCTTGTATTTATCTTTTAACAGGTTCTTCAGGAACAACAGTATATCCACACAGCCACAACTACTGAAAGAAGGTTGTATTTTTTAAAAAAAAGTTTGGCACTTACGTAGAATCATACATATCAAAAATCACTCTCCAAACACTAAATATTTATCACAGATACTATAGGGATAGCAGTAATTACCCCTGTATTAACACTGTCAACCCATTACCTTATGAAAATTCTTCCCAACATTTTTTGAAAAGCTGCAGGACTGGCACTAGAAAGACCCAGTGATAATCCAATCATATCTGGCCAGGTTATAAATAAAAAAAAATCCACTATTTTTATTTTGTGTTTTGTTCACTACACCTTCTTCCTGGCTTGCTGCCGAAAGCAACAAAATTTCATCAGTACTGGTCATTCACAGCTCCAGTCTTGTGCTTCAGCAACTCAGAGCACTAAGCCTCTGGAGAAAACAAAGGTGAATCATGATGCTTTCCCCCATCAAAATACCCTGTGCGTAAGGAGTTGGTGCACAGAGCTGGTAACTAGAAAACTGATGTCTAGATACACTTCTACTGATCAGTGTTGATTCTGAGTAGTTGTAACCTTTACTAGTTGAGGTCTAATGCCCCACTAAAAAGTCACATGGCTGAGAATAGAACCCAAAACCTGCCTCAGATGTAGTACATTCTGCACACTGCTTCAGTGTGTCACCTGTGCTCCACTAATACCTAGTTCATATAGGAGAATAGTCTTCCGCTGCTAGCTAACGGTAGTTACTACTTTAACCTCAGCGATAGAGGCTCATATTAAAGTACTGAAAGTCCAAGGTACCTTGATGATATTTATGATTGAGGGTGGACTGTGAATTATACAGTTGCAAATAATAGAATTTGCTTTTATTTTTTAAATCTACATACTTACACATAAACTATATTAAAAATGTTAAGACTGCAAAGTCAAGAAGTCAGAAGTCAAGAAATACCAAAATTAAGATGGTCTGTACAACCTTAGTGTGTATGCACAAGGGAGCAGAATTGATACAGTCTTTAATTACATGGGCATATAGCATTTTATCCAGAGAACCATTGCCTTATTCAGTACATAGCATGGATGGTGGTGAGGCACTCTTACTTTCTGGAGATGTTATATAGTAGAAACAGAATTAAATGAGAAATTGATTTGGCACATCTAAAAGCAAAGAAAAAATCCACAATCACGCACATATAATTGCGTGCAGAGCTATTTCTGAATATCTACTGCTGAGAAAATGGAGTTGTATAAAGTATGATATACTGAAAAAGTCTGGTAAAAGTTACTATCTGGGTTACTGGTTCATATCCAAATGTTATTAGTGGTAAGCTATTTAGAAGCACCATCTCCAGTAATGTAACAATTGAAATTATCAAGCTTTGTATGCTAGGATTTCCTGGGTTCATACGAGTAACAAAAAAATATTTGCAACAAAGGGTTTTCCCAAATATTACAATTAGCACTAAGCCACCAGAATGAATATCTGGTGAAATGACAGAGATTCTCTTCTGTCTCCACATCAAATATTTCAGATGTTTTAGTTTAGAATTTGCAACAGTACAATGTTTCAAAAGTTTCTCAGGCACCAATTTCAAGTTTAAATTAATGTAAATCACAATTTCACTTATAAAAGATTAAGGGTTTTCTTCCACCCCAGAAGAAAGAGAAAAATACTTAGAGAAAAATAATGAGGGGGAAAAAAGCAATGAACACCACAAATGCTCTGTGTGAAGTAGCCCAGAAAGCAAGCTTGCAGTATAGTAGCAATTTTGCCAAAGGGCTGTGTATCTTGTTCTCAAAAATAAGGCAACTATTTAAAAGCACAAAACAGCTCAGAATGTCAATTAGGGAAAAAATGGAAAATATGCAATTAATTCTTTCTACATATAATATAACCTCAAAGTTCATTACAGGAAACTGGCAGAACCTTGAGCATTCTGCAGTTCTGCAACTAGTTCTTGTTTGTACTGAAAATCTGCAGTTGGAAAGTGGAATGCATACAATATATACATGTTTTGTGTACTGTCAGTTCTATTCAAAGTGGAGCCTATATATTAAAAGGATGAAAACAAATTGCATTTACTGCGTTCACTTTGGCTGGCAGCTAAGATCAGGAATGCTGTGGATGTCAACTGGCTAGTCAGGTGCCTCCAACAACTTTCAAACAGGTGGTTGGCGGGGAGTGAAACATAAGTGAGATTTTCAGGCAGGAATGTACTTATGGTAAGGGAGTTGGTCTTTGCAAGTTTTTTTAAACACTACACTTACCAAAAGTACAGACACATTAAAGTATTCTAAATTACCATTTGCTTCAATACATACTAATACTGTGTTGACTGCTAAACTTCAGTTCATTTGTTTTTCCTCTACTACACTGATGAACCAGTACACAATTGACTAAGTGATGCAAAACGCAACGAACAGATGTCAGAGAATTCAGCATCCTCCACAATGCCAGCTTTCTTCCACACAGAATTAGTAGTTTACTTTAACCCCCCAGGGCCAACAAAAATGCAACAGCTAGCTATGTTTCCTTCCCAATCTTTTTATTGGGTTTCATCTGAATTTGCAATAGATATAAACTAGTATCTTTACTATTTCTTATTGTAAAATATCAAATTACTCATGAATCATTTCTTTTGGAAAAAGAAAAGGAGTACTTGTGGCACCTTAGAGACTAACCAATTTATTTGAGCATAAGCTTTTGTGAGCTACAGCTCACTTCATCGGATGCATACTGTGGAAAGCCTAGAAGATCTTTTTATACACACAAAGCATGAAACAATACTTCCTCCCACCCCACTCTCCTGCTGGTAATAGCTTATCTAAAGTGACCACTCTCCTTACAATGTGTATGATAATCAAGTTGGGCCATTTCCAGCACAAATCCAGGGTTTAACAAGAACGTCGGGGTGGGGGGGTGACGGCTAGTGGCATTCTGTTATTTTCTTTGTTAGGCCTGTCCAACCCCTCAGACAGAGACAAACACCTACAAGATCTCTATCAAGCATTCTTACAACTACAATACCCACCTACGGAAGTGAAGAAACAGATTGATAGAGCCAGAAGAGTTCCCAGAAGTCACCTACTACAGGACAGGCCTATCAAAGAAAATAACAGAACGCCACTAGCCGTTACCTTCAGCCCCCAACTAAAACCCCTCCAACGCATTATTAAGGATCTACAACCTATCCTGAAGGATGACCCAACACTCTCACAAATCTTGGGAGACAGGCCAGTCCTTGTCTACAGACAGCCCCCCCAACCTGAAGCAAATACTCACCAGCAACCACATACCACACAACAGAACCACTAACCCAGGAACCTATCCTTGCAACAAAGCCCGTTGCCAACTGTGCCCACATATCTATTCAGAGGACACCATCACAGGGCCTAATAACATCAGCCATACTATCAGAGGCTCGTTCACCTGCACATCCACCAATGTGATATATGCCATCCTGTGTCAGCAATGCCCCTCTGCCATGTACATTCGTCAAACTGGACAGTCTCTACGTAAAAGAATAAATGGACACAAATCAGATGTCAAGAATTATAACATTCATAAACCAGTCGGAGAACACTTCAATCTCTCTGGTCATGCGATTACAGACATGAAAGTTGCTATATTACAACAAAAAAACTTCAAATCCAGACTCCAGCGAGAAACTGTTGAATTGGAATTCATTTGCAAATTGGATACAATTAACTTAAGCTTGAATAGAGACTAGGAGTGGCTAAGTCATTATGCAAGGTAACCTATTTCCCCTTGTTTTTTCCTAACCCCCCCAGACGTTCCTGTTAAACCCTGGATTTCTGCTGGAAATGGCCCAACTTGATTATCATACACATTGTAAGGAGAGTGATCACTTTAGATAAGCTATTACCAGCAGGAGAGTGGGGTGAGAGGAGGTATTTTTTCATGCTTTGTGTGTATAAAAAGATCTTCTACACTTTCCACAGTATGCATCCGATGAAGTGAGCTGTAGCTCACGAAAGCTTATGCTCAAATAAATTGGTTAGTCTCTAAGGTGCCACAAGTACTCCTTTTCTTTTTGCGAATACAGACTAACACGGCTGTTACTCTGAAACCTGTCATTTCTTTTGGAGTTGGTTCACAGAACCAGATATACAACGATAATACCCTAGCATGAAAAACTATACTGTATTGTGCCCCGAACAATTTTTTATTTATACCAATTTTTGTATAGATGAGCACAAGAAATAGGAAGATATTGTAAAACACAATTCCCACAAACATTAACTGAAATTCCAAAGTGAATTTGCTTCAATCATGTTCACAGCCCCTCTATCTTCTCTTGAACTAAAATTTTACTTGCATGAATGCTCAGAAAGAAAAACAGGTTTTTAAATTGCAAACTTAAGTGCTCATAGGTGTTGAATTTTCAATTTATGGATACATATCTGCACTGGACTCAATATGTTTTATATGGAACAGAATACTATTCTACAAAGCTGGTTACAGGGTTTCCAATGCTTCCCACCTCACCCCAAGCTCCAACAAAGCAGCAATTAAGTGACCCCACAAGGTTTTATCCTCAGGTGTTGTGACTTGTATTCCACAAAAAGACATATGATCACAAAGCCACAGGGGTGGAGAATTGGGTTATGTGGGTGTATGGGCCTGGGAAAAAAAAGGGCCTACAATTCCCGGGCTTATCTACTACTTCTGAGAAATTCAATGCCTCCAGTGGCTTCAAGTATGCTTCCCAAGTAGAAGTTATTAACTTCTAGAAACAATATCAGAACTAGCCAGTGGAGCATCCACTGATTTGCACCTCATCTACTCATGAGAAGGAAAAAGCCCCCAGCAGAATCTTGTGATCACTAGCGTTGCTATTAACCGGATGTTAATAATATCAGAGTTGCTATATAGTGGCATACGCTGTATTTCTTAACTTGGATTGCTTGAGTATGCAATCTTAACACTCTTAATGTGAGTAAATTACATTTTTAAAAGTAAACTTTTTTTAAAGCAAACTGGCAAAATTGAAATTTTATCATGTGGAACCACATCAACACTCCTCCCACTGCTCATCATCTCAAACCTGATTACAACACAATGCCATGACTCAGTGCTTGTTTCTCAGGCCTAGAGCTGGCACTCCACAATCGGCAGCTGCTCCATGAATGCCACCAACAAACTTGAATTGTTTCTCACTATGTCCCACAGCATTCTGTTCTCCAAGGAATCATCATGTTCTCCATGTCTATTGTAGTGGCTCTGCAAAGACTGCACAGTCATGCACTCTGTGCTTGCAATGTTCAAGACAATAGTGCAGGCTCCATGCATCTGTCAGAAATGGTGGACAATGAGGAGGGCCACGTAGATTTGTGGGATTTTGAAAAGAAAGGGATGCAGGTGAAATTATGGGAGGCAGGTGAAATTATGGGATGGAGAACAATGCATTATGGGAAGTTGACCCCATGCTTCCAGTCACCCCTGCATGACTCATTTTGGCCCCATCATGTATTGCCAAAAGAGAGCATTCTAGACGGTGGCAAGTTGTACAGTGGGATACCTGCCCATGGTGCAACTGCACTCTGCATCGATACAAGCGCTTCTGAGGAGTACGCTCTTCGCTGACACAACTAGCCAAGCATGCATGCACACCAGCGACCTACTACTGTGGCAGCTGCATATCAAAATTATTTGAGTCAACATAAACCTGTAGTGTAGACATGGCCTCAACCTGTTATCCTCTATGTCGGCCAAACATAAGACATTTTGCCAGTGGTATTCAATCAACAGCAGAGGAATGCTAAGACTCATGAACACTAGTTCACTTTCAGGTTCTATAGTGGAGCATGCCCTAGTGGTCACAGACCCTACTGCTCATCCCCCATGTCTGACTCTGACCATGTCTTCACCCCCAGCTCCTACTCTCTCTATCCCTTCTGCTCCTATAACTCCCTGCCTATTCCTGACCTCTCTCACTATTCCTGTTCTTCACCTATTGCTGCCACCTCTGATGTACAAAAAATAGGGACATCCAGGATGATCCTGTGCCCATACAGCTAGACAATGCGTACTGGACACCCTTACAGATTTCCTGGGACAGCTACCTCAAAAAAAAAAAAAAAAAAAAAAAAAGGACAATTCCAGGAAAACCTAGACAGGTGGCAACCCTATCTTACTCTTTTGCATTCAACTTAGGCTGTTTCCTCCTTCCACTCCATGCTGCCTGGGTGCTACCAAAGAGCACTGGTACCCGGAACCACAGTGGTCTCCAGCTGTCAGATGGAGCAACTGTGGGACAAATCCTGCTCAGCCCCAGAATGTGCTCAGTCCCTGGGGCAGCAATGGTACCGTGCAGTAGCTTATGCTCAGTTCAGATGGAATCTTTGAGAATCGTACTGTCAGCCTCTTAAAAACTTGTACTAAGAATGTGAAAATTGTGATTTTTTTTTCAGATTCTTATAACGTGACCAAATAGGGCAGATTTTCTTGGGGATGGCAAAAAGCACATCTTTGACATCTGGACTATCTTTTTGCCATATCTCAAGTGCATATGCCAAAGCATGATAGCCCTAGTGTTTCCTTAATTAAATGGTTTTAAGAATTTAACATGAGCAGACAATATTTTCTCTAACCTCATTCTTGGAAAAAGCTGAATAATTTTTGCTGAACCTTTCAAAAAAAAAGTTTTACCTAGACACAGACACCTAGATGGAACATTTCACAACAAATTCTTAAGCTTGGCAAAGTCATATACACAAATAAAAACAGGATCTTATAATAAAAAACATTAAGCAACCTTAACTACAGGGATTACAATTAGTGCTGCCTACAATACATAAGAATGTGTGCACACAAATGCATACATATACAAGTCACAAACTTACAGCATTACCTACCCAAATATTAAGTATATCTTCAGAGCACATGTTCAACTGAAGCTTAGCATACTAGGCACTTTTCCCAAATGCAGACTTACTGAAGAGTACATGAGTGGGGCTTCTGTCCTATGCCCCTTAGCAGATTCACAGCTCACAAAATTCATAAACAGACCAGACTAACTTGTGAGAAAGCAACGAACCAAGAAAGCCATTGAAATGAAAACAAAATTGGCTTAGAAGACCTGTATGCATTTGGATATTTTTGGTGACAGAGCTATAAAATAAGTTCTTGTGATGCAGCACAACAGGTAAAGGTTTTCCCCACTTAAATTACAGTTGAACAGCTTTCACTCATTCATTTTTTGGCTACACCGAAAGAAGGACAGGAGACATTTGACATGGGTTTAATCAGGCTGCAACTTTATTATTAGATGTCTTGGACTATCTGGCAGATAAAAGTATACAGTGCAGGTAACCCCATGTTTATTCTGTAATTACCCAGTGGACTTTTCCCAGCTCCCCCTCTTTTTCCACCCAGGTGCCTCCAGCAAATCCATTGCTTGGACCTTAGTATCCAGGTTCCCCCCCCACCCAGTAAGAAGTTAATGGGGGTTGGCTCCCTGCCGTACCAATCGCAGGAGTCCCCAACTGCCCCCCCTCCTTTACCGAACACCTTTTTTAAGTCCTTTTACAAGCCATTTATCCAGTCACTGCAAAAAGAAAAGGAGTACTTGTGGCACCTTAGAGACTAACCAATTTATTTGAGCATGAGCTTTCGTGAGCTACAGCTCACTTCATCGGATGCATACTGTGGAAACTGCAGTAGACATTATATACACAGAGACCATGAAACAATACCTCCTCCCACCCCACTCTCCTGCTGGTAATAGCTTATCTAAAGTGATCATCACGTTGGGCCATTTCCAGCACAAATCCAGGTTTTCTCACCCTCTGCGCCCCCACCCCCCAAACTCACTCTCCTGCTGGTAATAGCCCATCCAAAGTGGGCTATTACCAGCAGGAGAGTGAGTTGGGGGGGGGGGCGGAGGGTGAGAAAACCTGGATTTGTGCTGGAAATAGCCCAACGTGATGATCACTTTAGATAAGCTATTATAACTATTACATAAGTTCTGAAAATCAATGAACAGACATCTGCTTATTGGGTTATAGTAAAAAAACCCAAGCCAAATCAAAAAAAGCAAAAGTTGTCAGGGTATAAATGGCACCATATTTAAATGTGTAGAAAACCAAGAAGAAAATATTTGAGAATTTGACATAACTGATATTGTTTATCTAATTCTTTGCTGTAATTCTTCCACAGGGGAACTCATTGCAACATCAGGGACTTCAGTTTGCTATGAGATAAATATAACATTGCCTCTAAAAGCTAATGAAGACTAAACTTAAATCAAAAATATTTTCTGTATCCTAGATTGCCTCTTCCTTTTGAAATACAGTACTTAAAATAACCATGCCAAAACTTCTGCTGGAAGACAGGATAGCTCAGAAGATCACCTGCAAGTCACTAAACTCAAATCCAGCCAGAGGCATTTCTGAGTTGAAATGGTTATCAACAGGTTTCAGTGACATCAGAAAAATCATTTTAACATTTGATAACTTTGCTGGCAGTCTCAGCAAAGACGACAAGCAATAAATGAGTGTCAGACAGTGGTTTTCCTCTCCGATCATGAGACAATGATAAGATGGTGTAGTGTAGTGCAACCTTGTACTTGCTACCTATAATGCAGCTATTCTGTGGATGCATTAATGCAGTATCAAAGTTATCAGATCAAGTACTTAAAGCAACAAAAACTATTTTTCCACCATTGCCAGATAAAAGACAAAATATTTTTGCTTAAATACTCAAAAAACCCAAACAAAACAAACCATCTTCAGGAAGGCATTAAACTTTGGAAATTTCAGCTAAAGGGTCATTGTTTCAGAAAGCTATAAATATGTGAAAACCAGAGACTATAAGCATAATTTTTTCCCCCGACTGTACCTATGTTCAGAGCTGTTCAATGCCTGCTAGAACAGATTGTTATTTAAAAAATAAATTTATATAATTTAAATTAAAAAACTAATTTAAATAATCTATTTTAAAATTGATTTTTATCCACCCTGCTGAATTCCAAACCCTATCTTAATCCTTCCTTGCTGAATCCCTTATTAATCTTAATAGAGACTGCCTCTGCAACAAATCCCAATGTCCGCACACTGTTATAGCATTTTGACGCACCTTGCCATCCTTTAATTGGTTTTTAACTTAGAGTCAAGGTATCAGATCCTTCAGATCTCTATGATCCTTAAATTCCGAAGACCTTTTTAAAATCTTTCTTTGCTCAAGCACTTACTAACCCTGATAGAGAAGTAGAACACCCCCTGACTATATACACCTGAATATTTAAAGTACACCTCTACCCCAATATAATGCGATCCAATATAACACAAATTCAGATAGAACGCGGTAAAGCAAAAATGTCTCATCTACAACATTCGTTCTCAAACTGGGGGTCGCGACCTGGTTATGGGGGGGTCACGAGCCCCAATCCCAGGGCGCGGTTGCAAGTTACGAGCCCCGACAGGGACGTGGGGCTGCGAGCCCCGACCCCAGGCTTGATGTGAAGAACGACATCAAATGCGCCCTTTCTAAAACATCAAGAATAAAACTTCTTGTGTCAAATACTGTAATAATAATGGAAATGCTTGAGGCCAAACATGTTCGATATAACGCGGTTTCACCTATAACGCGGCAAGATTTTTTGGCTCCTGCAGACCACGTTATATCAGGGTAGAGGTGTACTAGCTACTTTACACTCAGACAGAATTGGCCAATCAAGATCCAAGCTTCCAGAGGTCTAGCTGTGTCCAAATGGTCTCCTCACTGGCTCTCAGCACCAACTACCAAATTCCACCCACCTCAGACTAAGTGACCTGAGCTGGCCTTTATCAATGTGGACCACTGCTTGACTCTCCTCTCTGACCCCTGACCTATTTCTTGCAGGTAGCCACTGCCACAAGGACAGGAGAGAGCTTCTATCTGGTTATGCTCTCATCCCTTTCTGAATTCAGTGAGCACTGCTCAACTTTCCAATCTGACTCTGGCATCCAATCCTTCCAGGAAACCCTATTGCACTAAGATTGTCCCAAAAGTCCATAAAACCTCCATTATTTTTCCCTTCAATAAATTGGGTCTGCTGAGGAAGCAGCCTACTGCCAAGTGTCAGGTGGCAAAGGGATTTACGTCTGTCTTCCTCATGCTATGGCACATCCTCTCTACGCGTGGGAACAGGGGATGTCTCTCTCTATTCCTGGGCTGTATTTGAGGAAACCAACTCCCCTCCATAGGTTAACCATGCTCCTCCCGCAAGGACAACTCCCTCTTAAGGCCTGGGCTACATTTAAAACTTACACCTAGCTATGTCTCTCAGGAGTGTGAAAAATTCATACCCATGAGAGATGCAGTTACACTCACCTAAGCCCACATGTAGACATCACAAGGTCGACAAGTGAATTCTTTCTTCAACTGAACTATCACCTACAGCGATAGGAAAACCCTCTTCACCTGTTGTAGCAAGTGTCTATATGACAGCACTACAGCAGTGTATGTGCAGTATCATAGCTGTGCCACTATAGCGTCTACAGTATACACAAGCCCTCTGTTTTGCTTCTGAGAGAGCTGAGAGTCAGGACCCCTTGACTGTGGTGTCCCCTAGTATCCATGTACACCCTCTGTAATGGGTCCCTCTATTGTAGGTCACAACCTCACGGCTGCAGCCTATGTATCTTGGACACCACGCCTCAGTTTCCCTACTGGAATCTTTGTTACAGCCATCCTCAGCTGCTGATTGATAACTGACATGAGAAAGTTCCTTGCCAAATGCACGGGGCATAAAGATCCTCCCATTCCCACAGTGCACACTGTCGATCACCTGGTTTGGCCACTTCCTGATCCCTCTTTGGTTCCACTCAGGTAAGTGGAACCCAAATGCAGTAGAGACCCTTAAAGGAGCCAATTGCCTTTTCTTTCACTTGTGAATGAGTACATAACAAAAGCATCACTTCTTTTAAATCTTTATTCCTTTAAGAAAAGGGAAATTAAAATTATACAACCGGCAAGGCCTGTTTATAACATCACTGTTCTGTGTCACTTCCAAGCCCCACCAAGCCAAACGGCACATTTTTCATGAGTGAGAACTGGTTCTTATGCCTTTCTATAAAGTACCAAACATACAGTTGATGTTATAGCAATAAACTTCTTTTCTAGGACTCTAAATTCAGCACTTTTACTTTTAAAAAATATAACATCTGATTTCTTCACTGGTAAGAAATCAGTGAAGTAAGTGAGAGTTTGCAATAAAAATCAAAATATAGTTTAGCAAACTAGAAAAGAATACCAGCTAACAGTTAAATTAAAATGAAAGTCACTAAAGAGAAATAGGAATACAAATTAATACAAACAGGATGCAAGTAAATCAATGGAACTTAGATAAAAGAAAACAGTTAGCTGGAACCAATGAGAAGTGGTATTGAGGATATTTTGCATTACTTACTTCCTCCAAACACATAATGTCTTGCTCAAAACCACTACAGTTTATGTTAAAATTGATTTCTTTATTAGCTGGGAATAGGAAAAGTAAACCAGTCTAATTTAACTACTTCTTTCATTTAAAATAAGGAGCTGTAACCTTATTAGGATCTAATCCTTAAAACCATAAGGGGAAATATATAAAACCCTAATGTGTTCTTAAAGTAGCTTCATCTGATTTGGGATCATAAACACTAAAATGCCTTAATCATGTGACTATTGAACAGCATCACACAGGGCCGAGTTACGGTTCTTTGGATGCCTTAATTCAATTTAATACTTTAACACGTATGCGTTTTTTTTTTTGTTATGTTAACGCTAAATTGCCTCGATTTGTTATGCTTAGTTTTAGGATAATTAAAACATCCCTGTAAGAAATTTTATCCTTAAATTACCATCATGCACTCTTAATCCTAACTCCAATTTAATGGAGTATTTTTGCCTGGGAACTGAAAAGAAGATATTGAAGTCTTCTCTCACCAACACTCAGCATGGTCCAATGCAGAGAAATAAAGTGCAGTGCTATAAAATAAAATAATCATCCATCAATAATTATAGGAAGTTTTTTTTTTTTAAAAAAAAGGCAGAAGTTGTGGAGTCAAAAGAAGACTTGCTTAAATGTTTGGAGGCTGTTAAGTTAGTAAAGAGCCAGCAAATGTTCTTACACCACTACGCTGTTTTTAAGGAATTATGATTTTGTCACTACATAATTAAAATATGGTAGGGAAAATACTCTGTAAGCAGCAGCAATTAAACACATTTCTATTTCAAAAAGGGCTGGGAAGTTTGTACTGTATTTTCTGGATCTTTAAAACAATAACATTGAAAACACTGGGTAGGGGTAGAGAATAGAAAAAGAGCAGAAGGACAACATGGGAAGCTAGTAGGATCTATTTACTGTGAGATTAAAGTTAATCTGTTGAAATGTATGTTTTCATTTTGCAAGGTAAGGCGAGCCTGAGGGAGCAGGAAATTGACATGCAGGGAGGTGTATCTGTAAACAACGAAGACACAATCAGAAGACACTGGTCGCAATTCATATGAATGAAATACTATCTTAGTGTGTACCTTTTGGATAGAATGAGACAAGGATGGACCTGATGGTTGCTTGGAGCGAGAGTAGTCAATATTGTGCGATGCAACTGACAACAAATGCAACTACATTGAAGACAATTGGACAATCAGATCCATGGTGGGGGATCAGGATAAACAGACAGCATAATTAAAACATTAGGGGAAGCAGGCAGCCTTGTCCAGTGGATAGAACACTGCACTGGCAGTCAGGAAACCCGACTTTACTTTCAAGGCCCTTCACAGCCAATCCCTACCCTATCTATCATCTCTTATTTCCTATGGAGCAGTCAATACACAGCTCTGATTGGCCCAAAATGCCAGCTTCCATTGTCCACTTGTTAAATTTTCAAACAGGTACCTCATGCTTTGTTCCATGCTGACCCACAGATTTAGGAGGCACTCCCCGTGAGCATCTGCAAAGCTACCTGACTAGCCACCTTCAAATCCCTCCTTAGAACTCTTTTGCTGTGATAAACAAAAAACCCCACACATGTTCACAACAGTTAGCCCATGGTCTCAGCAGCCTATTCAATAATCAATATTGTCTCATTGATCCTTGTGCTTCCTTGTTTGTCCATCTCCATTTGTTGTTGCTTGTGTTATACCTACATTGTAAGCTCCTTGGAACAGAGACTGTGTGTGTGTGTGTGTACGTGTGTGTGTACAATGCCTAGCATGTGACCAGCTCTTAGGCACTATGGTAATACAAATAATACACAACAATTTGTGTGCTATTCCCAGCTCTTCCAGAGGCTCATTCTGCAACCTTAGGCAAGGCATTTTACTTCTCTGCACCTCAACTTCCCTTTCTTTAAAGTGTATCTATTTACTACCTCTTTGGAAATTGCTTTAAGATCTATGGATATAAAGCACTATATACATGTTAAACACTACTACTACTCTAATGTACCATATGTTATGAGATAACTATATAAAAAAGTACAAGAAGTATGAGACATCCATTTTTAATCAAGTGACAGATTATTGAGTCACATTAGAAGGAGAGGCAAATGAAGTAGATGCTAAGCAATTTAATTTGCCACATAAACAGAAGGGCAAATGTGGCTTTTAAAATTAGAGTCTTTGGATAGCTGGGTGCGCATGCACATTTTTAACTGGCTTCTCCATTTTAGAACTGTTGTGTCCATTTGGCCAAACATCTGAAGTTAAATCTGAGTTTCACAGCCAGCTGCTTCCAAATACAAATTAAGAATTCACTGTTCTTATCTGCAGAGGGGAAAAGTGTCACTAGAGGGCAATGCAAGGTTGCTCTTAGCCAAGGGGAAGCAACATCCCACCACTCTCCTTTGCTGGAGTTACAACCCCATAAGAATGTGAGGTACTTGGGGAAAGACAGAAAAAGAAAGGGAAAGATGCCTGCCTCGGGCCTAAGAGGCACTCAAATGACTTTCTCCCTTTAGGACTAGAGAAAAGTGGAAAGAGGAAAATAAATAGGAAATGGAATTATAAGAGAGTATATTCATGCACCAAGAAAGCTGGAAAGGTATTAACATTTTATTGTAAATTGTTGCAGATAAAGATTACTAGAGAGCAGAAAAAGTTTCTACTGAAGTTACCGTTGAATTTTAACATGCTGTTTTCCTTCTGAAAGCTGTTGCATAAGATGGTTTAAAAAGTATCTTGCTTCAGACTGCACTGATTAAACTATACCAAGGTTTCCATTCAAATACAGGTTTCTTGAGACTCTCTTTTAGGTTTGTTGAAAAATATATTAATTTTTCATATGCATCTTATTGGAACTACGTGGTTACATTTGAATTCAAGAACTTTTAGATAAACTGAGATATACAAGTGTCAGTGTTTCTCCTGCAAGAGACTAGCCCATCAAACTGGAATTTTACACTCTGTGTACACTAAAAATCAAGATATAGTGGTTACTCTCTCCCTATAGATGCGCAATCGGGGTGGATAAAAATGGATTTCAAAAATATCAAAATACTTAAATAGAATTTTCTTTTTAAAAATAAATGTTTAAATTTTAAGTTTGACAACCTATGTTAATGCCTAAACTTACTATAATCTATTAAAATCATTTTAATTTAAAATAACTTCAGCAGCAAACGTAGTGCTAGAACGTATAAAAATAGCCGAAGTGCTGAGCTGGTCAAAGTCACCCAATATGCACCTAGAATTATAAATTTATTGTTGTGCTAAACCATCTTTTTGACAGCAGAAGCCTCTTCTGCAGGTGCAGAGTGTTTTTTCTTCCTTTTAGCTTAATCAACTAATTTAGTTCGATGACTAGCTCACTCAAAGTTAAGAAACCAATGGCAGCTGAAAAAGCAGGAAAGCTTATTTTCCTCTTCCACTTGATGAATAAAAACTAGATGTGAGACGATGAGATCTACTACAGTAGTTCTAAAATCCTGAAGGACAAGTTGAGAAGAAAAATAAGTTCTATTCACTAACTATAGATAATTGTTTATTAAACAAAGATAATGTTATTTTAAATGCAAAGCATTTTTGATAAACTTACTTTCTCTCCTTATGCATGCAGAACATTTAAAATAGGTTTTGTTGTTGCAATTGTTTAACCAATTTTAAAAAATGTAAAATGCTGTTTATATGCATTTTTAATTGAATTGTAATTTTCATCCAAATGCAGCTTGACTCAATCACCAGTAAAAAGTTACTCTTGTAAATAAGAAATGCATTATCCATCATTTTCTAACATAACAAAAAGAGAAAGAATTAAGAATCTGAGTAACTGTTAAGCTATGCAATTGCTTACATAAATGTGTATAGATTTTGCTAACCAACAGGATACAGTAAGTCCCATCAAATTTAGCATAAAAGCTATATTTGATTACAAATCGACATGTTTTAATGGTTACCAACCAACCTTTCTTTAGGAAAGTAGCTAAAAAGTAGAAATGCAAATCAAGGTTCCCTTTTTAGTGATTTAAATCAATCCATCCTGAGCACAACAACACTCACTGGTAACAGGGCACATCACTAATGAAAAGGTAGAGACGCACTAATGTAAATTTAAAAATAGTCAAACAGTTTATGGAA
The DNA here is from genome assembly GCF_965152235.1 of Eretmochelys imbricata. Classification (NCBI taxonomy): domain Eukaryota; kingdom Metazoa; phylum Chordata; order Testudines; family Cheloniidae; genus Eretmochelys; species Eretmochelys imbricata. The sequence goes on along the minus strand of NC_135574.1, from coordinate 111,609,884 downwards.
AAATACCAATATAAATGTATATATATAAATGTCCTCCCTATGAGATAAGCAGTACAAGGGATATCTTAAACTTTAGCAGATGCCAACTTAGGTGGAGAGAAAAACCAAATCATACACGAATGATGAGGGTTATACATTTCTTACTAAGAAATTACATACAAAGCAGTGTTTCTGAACTCTCGTATTCTTGTGAAAGACAAAAAGGGGTTGCCAGAACTACCAATGTTTAAGGATTCCAAAACAGGTGTATTAGGCCCCCTCAACCTATAGCTCTCAAGGTAGCAGAGACAAAAACACAAACAGATTAACAAAGAGTTCTCTGTAAAAAAAAAACAAACATACATTTCTTCTGTGTTTGTACATCTTTCTTTTGATTAATAGAGTTCTGGTCTTCCCTTTTTCAGGAAAACATACTTCTGCAACTCATTCCATGAAAGGCAGCAACAGTGAATTCAGTAGAGAGGTCAGAACGTAAAGTACTATGCAACAAAATATTTGGCACAATTTTTCCTCTACCTATCACTCATGTGCTGCAGCACCTGACCAAAAGTTCCATAACTGCATATCATAAGTTGGAGCACTGCTTTTTTATACTCTATTTTATCATGTTGCTCTTCTAATATGTGAAGTATAAGAATTACGGAAGATGAATAAAGGTTTTCAAATCAAATATGTCAAAGAAATTCATGCAAACTGAATATAGGAAGTACAAATAAAATATAATTTTCATTATTAGTTTTCCTTGCAGCCTTGTACAATGCAGTTTGAAATTTACAGTTTTTTCTTAAAGAGCAACTGATGAAAATTTTCAGTATTTCTCGTGTCCCATACCATGGTTTAAGCACCAGTCATTGAATGAGTCTATTTCTGGGGCACTACTGAAACCAGAAGGACAAGAGAAGAGGCTGAAGTCACACCAGCAGAAAATTTGGCTCTAGGGCTTTAAATCCCCAGTTTCTGGAATGTTTTCATTCTGCCAAGGCAGGCTGTGAAACTGCAGTCATTAGTACTAAAATGGAGCTATTAATACTACACTAGACATCCAACTATCAGCTGTTCTAAATTAAATTAATCCAGACAATGCAGAAGATGGGCTAGACCACACACTAGAGGCCCTTTCCAACTGAAATGTTGATTATGTGATCTTTGTTTATTATTGGCATTTACAGCCATACATCACTTCTCTAATATTAAAGACCCTAAAACTCTACTCCAAAACATTAAAGGGTAGTTTCATTCTGAAGAGTGAAAAATATGTATAAACTGCACTAAAATCCAGAAAACAGATCTGTTATCAGAGTCTTATTTGATAACTGTAGTAACAAAACATTTTTACTGCTTTTGTTACCAATAAAGAGCCAACACAGCTAAAATTGAGTGTGCTATATAATTTCTGTTATGTCTCATGCATCAACAGAATTGTTTACCAAGGTCCTATCAGTTAAACCTATGAAAAATCTATTTAAGGTAAAGAGGTTACAAAAAGCCTAATCTGAAGACAAATTTGAGTAGCACACATATACCCGAGGACAAAATCTCATCTAAAAAAATTTCTGGCCGTGGTGAGTGGAAGGTAAAGAACCCAGTTTATCCCTCAGTCAAGGTAGAGTTTACAGGGCTGCCGGGGGGGAGGGAATCTTTCTACCTGTAAAGTTGATGTACAAACATGGGTTTCCACATTTGGCATTTTTGCAGACTGATTGTTCAAAATAGTTTCTATCTGCAAATATTCAATACAGCAAAATCTGTACAAGAGACAAGCCTAGTTAAACTCCTCCCTGATTTATGAGTTGTCAAGGTTCCTCCCCCAGTCTGAACTCTAGGGTACAGATGTGGGGACCTGCATGAAAACCTCCTAAGCTTACTTTTACCAGCTTAGGTTAAAACTTCCCCAAGGTACAAATTAATTTTATCCTTTGTTCTTGGAATATCCACTGCCACCAAACTCTAACTGGGTTTACTGGGAAACGTAGTTTGGACACATCTTTCCCCCCAAAATCCTCCCAACCCTGGCACCCCACTTCCTGGGAAAAGTTTGGTAAAAATCCTCACCAATTTGCATAGGTGACCAAAGACCCAAACCCTTGGATCTGAGAACAATGAAAAAGCATTCAGTTTTCTTACAAGAAGACTTTCAATAGAAATAGAAGTAAGTAGAAGTAAAGGAATCACCTCTGTAAAATCAGGATGGTAGGTACCTTACAGGGTAATTAGATTCAAAACATAGAGAATCCCTCTAGGCAAAACCTTAAGTTACAAAAAAGACACACAGACAGAAATAGTCATTCTATTCAACACAGTTCTTTTCTCAGCCATTTAAAGAAATCATAATCTAACACGTACCTAGCTAGATTACTTACTAAAAGTTCTAAGACTCCATTCCTGGTCTATCCCCGGCTGGCGTACCGACAGACACAGACCCTTTGTTTCTCTCCCTCCTCCCAGCTTTTGAAAGTATCTTGTCTCCTCATTGGTCATTTTGGTCAGGTGCCAGCGAGGTTACCTTTAGCTTCTTAACCCTTTAGAGGTGAGAGGATTTTTCCTGTGGCCAGGAGGGATTTTAAAGGGGTTTACCCTTCCCTTTACATTTATGACATGAGTCTACTCTAAAGCATCCTCAAAACAAATACAAGTCTGCCCCACCTTTATTATCCATTAAGTTACCTATTTTTGCAGGTCCATTGAATGGTCACTAAAAATGGGTCTACTGCAAATACTGCTTGCATGGGTAGAATCTGAAATCAAAAGAATGAAGCAGTCAAGAATATAGGCAGCTATATATGCTGCAGAAAATGGAAGAATCTTCAGGACAGATTTCTAAAGGAATGGGAGGATAGAAACTAAAAGGAAAGCAATTTAGCAGCAGACACAGTTAGCAGATGCCACTGGATCTACAATCACCTTTGGCAGGGCACAGTTGTGGAAAAATTGCCAGTACAAGAAAAGGATTAGGTACTGTACTTTCAAGAGAGCGGTTGCTGAACTAATCTTTCTCTACAACTTCTCATCTGGAATTCTTCGAAAAAATACTGTTTTGAAGAATTAGAGTATTAAAAACCTTCCCATGTTAGTGCCAAAAGTGATTACACCTTAGTTACTTAACAGGAACTCTAATTGAAAAATTCTATGTTTACTTTCATCAGTTTTACAATTGATTTCCTTGCTATAACCCAACTTCAAATTGATACTTTTCTGGTTTTATTTGTATTGAGCCAGTTGGATACACAAGTATCATGTGACAAGTGCAATACAAAGGAAGGCTTCAAAATCAAACTTATTTTAGTATTACACAGGCAAACCACTGTATATGAGTAAGCATGACTTTTTAAAATGACTAAATTGTATCTCTAAAACGAAACAGTTCTCAACTGCACAAGGTGAATTACTATCGGTAAACAAATTAATATATTTGAAAATATAACAAATGTTAACTACTTGAGGGGATACATACTAATGGCATTACCAAGTACATTAATCCAGTTAATGTAAAATTAATCTAAATGTAAATTAATCACAAAATCTATTACTGTATTCTCCATGATACCCAAATACAGTAACAAACAAGTACATAAAAAGCAAATTAAGCATTTCTGTCCATCTATTGATTATAGATATCAGAACAATTGCTGCCTCCTTCACAAATAAGATCAGAATTTTGCAAAGCAACTGTTATTACAACTTGAAACCACTGTACTGCATTAAATACAGGTTGGATTGATACTCTACAGCTCTGCTGTTCTCTTATTTAGTAATATATTATGACTCAATTTGTGTGTGAATTAAAGATGTTATTGAAAACTAAACACTAATGACAGCAACTGTGCAATCAGTTAAAAAAAAAGTACATGACCTTCATAACTGCCTGCAGACAAAATCTGCAAAAAAGTTAACAAAAATGGAGGACTCCTGCATGGTCTTCAGTGATTTAGTGGGCACATTCATTTGTGCTTTAGTTGGCTACTATTTACATCAAGATAAAAATCTCTTCTTTTTCCTACGATGGCCACAGTCCAGCTTCTTGCCTTCAGTTGGGACAAACAGTGGCTTAGCAGTTGATTTGGCAGATTTGCAAAACTTATATCTACTCTTCACCTTATCAAGTGGCCTAAGACCAGCCCTGGCATCTATTTTTAAAGAAAACTCTATTCAGCATCATTCTTATTACTGGAAAGCCAAGTTTTGGACACTTTAATTGGCATGATCAGCTTTGCCTGACATTTCTTAAAAACCCTAAAGCAGAACTTCAGTTACACTTCATTTTCTCTGTACTAATGAAAAGCATACGTTTCAAGACCTTTACACATTAACTCCTCAACATTTAAGCTGACAGAATTCACTTGAATGAAAAACATCTGTGCTTAGAGCCTCTCTCCAAAACAGTAGAAATACTAAAATTAGAGAGATTAGGAGAGTCCTATCCCTGAATTCCAGCAATGCAAAATTAAAAACAAACCTTTTAAAGAACTATAAGGTAGATACATTCTGGCTGACTTGTATTGCAGAATCTCTCTTGGCAGAACTACTGCAGCTACCTAGCATATACTTTTTAAAAGGGAACATGTTTGAATCCAATATCAAGTAAAAAAAATTGTCTTTGCAAGTGGTGGCTAATTACAACAGTGAGTAGTGTAAAATGACTCATCAGCGGGTGCACCGCACTGTGGCTAGATGCAGCATGGCCAAGTTTCCCCCTCCCCCTGTTGTCCCGATCCAGTTACGGTCCCCTCTTGCCTTGTGACTTGGCCCTCCAGTCAGGTCACTTTTGGTCTCATCCCTTTCAGGTAAAATAGGATTTTCACCCAATAGTCCTAGGATCTCATACCAGGTTGATGGCCCTGATGTAGGCTCAACAGCCCTTCTAGCCCTTTGTGTCTGAGGTCTTCCAGTTAGTTTTCCAAGTGATGTTGCAGGGAAACCCAGCCCATCCCTCTACGCCGGGTTCTGACCCAGCTACCCTTGTAACAAGTCGTTGAAGTGTCTGGTCAGACATCTTGCTTCTTCCATAGACTACTTCCTACGCTGGCCCACCTTCTTCTCAGAGGGCTCATATTCTCAGTGCGGGGGTCTGCCCCAGAGCAAAACCCTTAGTCCCAGTTCTCAAGGCCACAAAGGAAAGGAAACTAATTTAACATAAATAAAGAGCAGTACCAACTTCTCTGTCCTATCATGATCCTCCAGCCATTTGTCCTATCACTCTGTGCTCGTAGGTAAGGCTGCAATTTAGTCATGCAATCTCTGACTTCCAGAGACCTCTGTGACTTTAGCCAGCACCAGATGGGAGCTGCAGGGTCCTCTGCCGCCTGCGAAGGCGGGGAGCCCCTGCAGTGCTCTGCTGCCACTCCTGGCCACCATGGGTGGCAGGCGGGAGCCTGCAGCTCCCTGCCGCTGCTCTCAGCCATCACGAGCAGCAGGGGAATCCATCACTCCCAGCTGGCAAGGGGGACCCCCGCTGCCACGGGCAGCCTGGGGGACCTGGCAGTAGGGGGAATATATAGAGCCACTAATTCTATGAACCTACTAAGCACTTTCTATTTCCCTAGAGACAGTGGCAAAAAATTAAAGCTATTTAATATAAGACAAGCATCAGTCTGCCTCCCTGAATGGGGGCAATAAGTAGGGATCAGAACTGTATAATATCTTCACATGCACAGAGAACGTAAGGCGATATTAACAATGTTCTTTTAAAATACTTTCTATGATCTGTAAGAAAGTTAGTGATTAGTCTCTCTTCAACACAAAGAATAAGTCAACACCCAAAGATGGGAGGAAACGGTTTGGTGGATATAGATATTCAGAGGAAAGTAGAAGATGCCATTTCTTCCCTCTATTACATCCAGGACCATCAGTCAGAACAATGGGATCTTCATTGCAGTGGAACTCTGAAGGAGAATTATACATATAGTCAAAATGTATGTACAGAAAAAGATTCAAATCTAGAATAAGATTATTCAGGTACTACAGCATGAAGCATTCTTTTGCCAGAAGGGAGATCAAAACCTTCACATTCAGCTTATAATGCCTTGAAAACACAAGTGTACGTCTTTTTTGCCCATGTTGTAGATGTGACCATTGCAGAGGGGTCTTAAATCAACCAAAATAAGTTTTCTGTGCCTCAAATATGTAAAAGTTTAGCCATTCACTTACTGGTGATTCAGTAATTTTCTTCTCTTTCACTGCCAGAAAGAAGAGGACAAGAGAAGAGTCTGGCATTTTGAAGAACTTGGACCTTTCAATGTATATTATTTTGACCATATGATGAGCAGCCAGATCACCAATTGTTTACTTTTTGTGAATTGTGTATATACATGAGGAAGAAATGTCTCCTGTGGTTAATAAAAGAATCTACTCAGATGGAGTCCTAAACACAGTTTTGTCTGTGCAGAAGACGCAATGCTGTAATTCCACTGACAGGCCCCTACTTCTGAAGATCTTCTAGAGTAAATAATCGCAGCCAGGAAGAGTACCTTGAGTGTTAGAGAGACCGAACTCCAAGATGCAACTGAAGGCTTTTAGGCCTGTAGAATAATAATTTTTATTTATGGAGTACCTTTCTTGAGAGACTCTCCAAGGATTTTACACAGCTGGGAAAACTAAAGCATAGAAAATTGCTTCATGGAGTTCATGGAGCAAATAAGCAACTGTGGAGCATGGAATCTAGGTCTCCTCACAATCTCCTGCTTTAACCACTAATTTTACCTTGCCTCCCTTAAAAGAGCCAGATCAAGTTTTCAACCGGTTGGACTCCCTGAATCTTTTATGCTGTAGCTTTTAATGATCTTTAAAATGCATGAACAAAACCGAAAAAGGAGCAGGTTTATTAACTAAGACACTGGCACATACAAGGCCTTCAACAATTCCATTATTGAATTAGACACCAAAAGAAAGGTCATCTTGAAGACCAGTATTGAGAAAGCCTAGCAGCTATAGCTTTATTTTTTGGAAATGTATTATCAGATACACTTTAGACAAATCTGAGTATACGATATCTGTAGAGTGATTTCTGAACAAAAGGAGATGTGAAATGACTGAGAAAGAATTTTTTTCCCCCTAATAGTTTCCTTGCAGCATCTAGGATACTAAAAAAGTTTGTCTAAATTCTTAAGTATTTCTTAGCACGTCCTTCCATCCAGGGAAGGGAAGGAATCGAATCTACTGAGTTATCAAGTGCAAGAACTAGGGTCTCATCTGTGAGCATGGCGTACTATTAAAGATCTTTCACAATCTTTCATGAAATTCTGGAAAAGAGAGACTGCACAGAGAAGTTCCTGTACTCAGGACTAAGACAAGGCAACAAGAACCATGGTATCTTCTGCCTCCATCTACTAAAAAGTCACGTGATTTTGTTTGAAAGGTCTAGAGTGAGGTCACCACATTTTTCTATCCATAGCTCTGTTTCTGAAGCTACAACAAGATCGAAAAGCAGTTGCTGCTCAAGGAAGGAACAAGCTGGCCATGGAATAGCAAAGCCTTGTGTGAATAAGCCACCCGCCTAAGCAAGGTAAGTTACACTGACCTAAGCAACGGTGTGGACACTGATATACTGGTGGGGAAACTTCTCCCACCAACAGAGCTATTGCCTCCCATGGAGGCCGTCTTATTATGCCAGCAGGAGAGCTCTCTCCCATCAGCCTAGAGCATTTTCACCAGACATGTTACAGTGGCACAGCCTTAAAAAAGCTTTTTTTTTTTTTTTTTTTTTTTTTTTAATACTATCATGTGTGCTAAATCCTGATATTTAAACAGTCATTTAATGTACTAAAAACATACCTTTTATTCCAGGTGCAGACATGGCCATAATGGACAGGAATTAAATGGCAAAGCTGTAGGGAAGGTGTCACACTCCAGCCCACACTATGCATAGCTCTAACCAGTACTGATTTTAAAACCTGAAGCAGTTCAAAACTACTCACTAGAACAATTTTTAAATGGTTTAACTACTCAATGTAGACGTCCAAAAAGCATTAAAACAGTTGAATAATATTCATTACTAGGTAGTCCCATGATCTGTACAACATTTTGGCCCCATTCAGTTTCATGAGTTAAATCATGTTACCTTTTAAAATTTAAAGTGCCTTAGAACCCTGTTTAAAACTGCATCACGTAAAAATTTTAATAGAAGCAACATTGAGGCCCTCTCATGAAAAGGAATTTCCCATATAAATTGGTGGAGAAATGCCTAAAAACCTACTCATCATACCTCGTATTGGATTTAACTTGAGATTAGACTGATTTGATTCTTTAAATATGAGCTACAGCAGTCGTTACAACTCCAGAGTTAGAAATATGCAACGAGTAACAAAACACTAGAAGGATTTCGTAACCTAAAAATTTACTATTTACTAGTCAGAGGCCAATACAAAAAACAAGGGGAAATCCCACCAATTAGATTCAGGACAATGGGGGTGGGGAGACTTCTCATCTAGCTGAAAGATACCCTACCTCAATCTAAATGGTACCAGAGTGTGTGGAGGCAGAAAGATGGGTCTGTTTTTCAATACAGTTCCTTAGACTCCATTTTCGGGTCCTATTCCCCTGTGAGTAGCTCTGGGCCATGTTGCTGTTCAGAGTATTCATTAAATCATCAACAGTGAAAGCTATTCTTGTCAATTTCATTGCCCTCTGCAAGGTTCTGGCTAATAGCAGCGAAAACTAATAAAAGTCAATTTCCCTCTCTTTTAGAAGGCTATTAGCAGCATAGTCATGCCTATACACTCAGGAAGACAAACATTGTTTTATATTTGGAATGCTTCCCCCACTCTAACAAATAAACAAAAACAAGAAGTGAAGGTTTAAATTCTGCAGAGACTGATGTTTATCCTCCATTCCAAGTCAGACAACATTTAAGTGCCTTTAGCAAGTGTATTTTTCAAACATTAGCCAAAGTTTTACCAGTTATATGTTTCAGACAAGAACCACATTTTGAAATATTTTTCTCCGTTTCACTAGTTTGGTACAACTGTTTCAACATTTCCATTAAAATATCAAAAGAGTAAAACAAAACATTTGTGTTTACACTGCTGCTCAAGCTAAACTTGCTTGTCCTCCAAGAATGCTTACTCTTGCCTACTAAAAAGCAAGCACACTCATAAGATACTATTACACTGATATTAGGCAATTAATTCCCTTCTTCATTTAACCACTTTTACAGGTCACCCTCACTATCATCCTCCTTCATTGTAACACATAATACTTAACTAGGGATGCCATGTATGGCTATTTATTTACAGGAAACAAAGAGCAACTTAATTGTAAGAGATATCTTCAATAGATATATGTAAATAGTATTTATTTAGTTAAGAATAGTTTTAATAAAATATCAAGATTATTCTTATAATATGATGCTACCATGAACAATGCACTATTCATCAATTATAATAAAATACATCACGTTTGTATGTTTTTACACACCTAACCTCAGTTTATATCTAAAATTCTCTCCTCTCTGAATCTCTCATATAACAATTAACTTTTTGTAAATATAAAATTTAAATCATCGAAAAGAGAGCTTAAAAAGGACTGAAAAATCCATTAATATTGTATTTCATTTTTAGTTGAAGGAGGTGGAGTTATCATCATGTTACTCTAACTCCCAGAATACTACAAGCAGTAGCAAGGAGTACCAAAAGTAGCAACAACAACAACAAAAAAAGATGAGATTTACCGGCAGTGTATAAAGAGATTAACTTATTTTTTCTAGAAAGATGTATTTGAAGCTTCTAGAAATGTCAAAGCTTCAGTAGATTTCAGGATAATAGCAAATTCTATTGACTACATTCCCCTATTAAGTGACGTTCAGGAAATTCCAACGTTTTTTGGAAAGACATTTAGGCCCCTTCTCAACCAAATAAATGCAACTAAATTTTTATTTAGTTAGTACAACGTATGCACTGTTAAACATAGAAGAACACAGTTATTGTTGATTTATGCTACAAATTCCATATGCTAATTTGAGTAACTTGTTCATTTCAGTGTTGATGATATAACTGTTAGAAGATCAAATGGTGCTGCTAAAACAATCTTTTGGTGGCTAAAAAGCCAACGGCAAACAATTACAGCATTAGAAAGCAGCTCCCCAAAAGAAAATCCACAATCTTTTAACACATCCTAGCCCAGGCCTCTATTCTGATTTGTGATTAACTGCTGTAAAAATGCCAAAGCAACAGAGACTTCACAGACACATATACCAACCCAAGATATTGGAAACTGAGGAGCCATACATCACAGCACTGGCACATCCTCAAACGATTTGTGCACACCTTTGCGCACACAAAGAGAGAACCCAACAACAGCAACCAAGGCTTTTCATAGAACATCAGGGTTGGAAGGCACCTCAGGAAGTCATCTCGTCCAACCCCCTGCTCAAAGCAGGACCAATCCCCAATTTTTGCCCCAGATCCCCAAATGGCCCCCTCACAACCCTGGGTTTAGCAGGCCAATGCTCAAATCACTGAACTATCCCTCCCCCCTTTTCCCTCTCCTTCAAATGCAAACGCATACCTGGTTTCCAGAGTGCTTCCTCACACTAGCTCCAGCAAAGCAGAAGAATAAGCCAGGACTGGACTCCAATCAGCAGCACAGTGATTTTCTTTTTATAACAGAATGAAAGGATACAGCCTTAAAGCTCCAGTTTGAGTCCCAATTGCCAGTATCTTCTGAACAGGATCAAATGCCAAGGCCGAAGGCTGATAGGGGAAACCATGGCGTACGGTCTAACAAGTCAGAGCAGTGAAGTAACGGTGGGTCAAGCAGCAGACCAAAAATAAATAAAATCAAGAGTGTATTAGGAGGTGGGATTCAGTTTTAACTGCACTTCAGTAAGGAAACAAGCATTTAGGAAAAAATATTTGATGCAAAACAGCACTTTAGCCTGAATTCATTACAGAAAATTTCTGGTAAAGAATCTATTCGCTTATCCTTGAACTTGAAATAAAAGATGGTTACTGAAACCTGGATTTGATTTTTACCTCTTTTCTTAAAAAAAAAAAAAAAAAAAAAAGCCACCAACTACTTCCATTTCATTTTGACCCTTCCCCTATTCTCTGGCTTCTTGTTTATAGTGGTATACAAAAGTCATTTGACAATTAAAATATGAAACGTTTCCTGGGAAGCTTGACAACGCAGACAGCACTGTAAATTAAACTATTACAAATCATTAGAACTGCTCTTCAGAGAGCCATCCCCATTTCTCTCAAGCAGGACACAGTGCATTCTCTCTCCAGGATAGTGTTTTAAAAGAAATCACACATCCCCCACAAAACCAATACTTAATATTAAGCTATTGGAATGGCTACCCTTTTTGACTAGCCAGAATTTTAATTACTGCTTGTGCAGTTATCAAATTAACTGTACTGTAGGACAATAATAATTGATTCAAATTAATGAATTGTGCTGTTTTACTACATGACTCACTTTCACACAAAAATATTAATATAATGATCTAACCTTGATCACAGCTATGCAAATGAAAAAAAAGACATACAAATGCTAGCTTTTCTATTTTAAAGAAATCTTATATTAAAATTACAAATATAAATATACAGATGCCAGTGTGGTGATTTAGGACTTCAGAAATGCACGCTCACACAGGTTTTACTTTAATGAGGTTAAATAGGTTATGTTAAACAGCCATGCCTCTCAACTTTCAATAATTTTGCAAGTGATAAGGTATTACAGTGCAACTGTAAACAAGGCCATTTAACTCAACACTGCTTTTTCCTTTCCAGATCCCTTGCCTCTTTTAAATTGCTGGTAAAAATGCATGGAACACTAGATAAAATGTAAAGCAATATACACAAACAAGCCCAACCAAATAACAAGTAGGCCCTGGGTGTTGTAAAGATAAAGATGGGCATTAATATTCAAATTAGTTTGTATTCCTCTTGGTGCAGCTGCTGGATTAATTTGCTGCATCATCCTTTTATAAATGTATAGACCTCAACTGCAATAATTATACTAGCAATAAACAATATTAACTTCTCTCCCATCTCACATTGTGAATATCAGCAGTGTCTACTTGATAACAAGATCCAACAAATTCGGCACAAACGTCTACAGCCCATTTTAGGTGCACAAGGATAAATGCACTTCCAAATGTGAAGGGTTAGGTTCCCCATACTTCCAGTCCATCGGCCAAACGCAAAGCAATCAGATTTCCATTATACCCAGGTACCATTACTCTCCTCCCTACTTTCCACTTTCCCCCTCCCCAGCTTGTTCTGAACAGACACAATATTATGTGCATGAAATAGCCTAGAGTCAAAAGAATCAATCCAGAAATTGTCAAGGGAAGGAAAAGATGATGATTCCCATGAAAGAACCGAGCAAACCTTTTACAACTCCCCCAGCATTCTCTCCCCATCCCTAAAGAGTGGAGAGGTTCAGATAATTGTAGGTATTGAAAACCGAAGAGCCCAAAGCCTGCAGAGCCCATCATGGCTACATTATGTCCCCCAGGGCTGCGAGCGGGGCTCCTGGCTGCAGCCTTCACCTTGCAGAGCTGGAAGTGCTCGGACTGGAGCGTCTCCGGGATGTCGCTCTCCCGGTTCCCGGACTGCTGTTGCTGCGAGGAGGAGGACGCCGAGGAGGAGGACGAGACCGCTGTCAGACCGTCCAGCACCTTCCTGATGTTAAATTTCCTCATGGTCTCGACGGCCGCGCTCCCTAGTCTTCTGCCCGCCGCCGCCTCCCCCTTTTCCGGGCGCTCCCTGCCGCCTCAGCCCGCCGCGCACCAGGAGGGAAGCGGAGAGCCCTGCAGCGCAGGCGGCGCTAGGCGAGTGGCGGAGTCCAAGCGGTTCCCCTCATTCACGGGAGCAGGGAACCAAAAGCAGGGCGGCGGGCGGACCCGGGCAGGCGGCGAGCCCCTGAGCCGGCAGGGGAGGAGAGATCCTAATGCAGGGGGAAGCCTAGGGCGCGGGGTGGAACACAGCCTGGGAGACGGGGCACCCCAAGTGACCCCTAGGAGGTAAATCTGCTCCCCACGCCGCCTCCTCTCGAGGCCTCAGACGACACTCCTCCCCCCCGCCCGACCCGGTCCCCCTTCCTGCAACCGCCGAGGCCCCAGACGCGCACACAGCCTTGGCCCCACTCCGGGCCCTTCCCGTTGCCGAGGCCCCCGGCCTCCGCCTGAGGCTGCCTCTCGGTGCAGCGGCGACGCGGCAGCGACGGCCTCGGCCCCTCTCGCCCACCCCGCCTCACATAGCGGTAGCGGTGGCCGCGCTGCTAGCCCTCCACGTGCCCCGGCCGGCCGCCGCAGTCCCTGCCTTTCACGCTCGCCCTTCCCTCGGCTCAGCAGCCTCCGCGCGTCAATTTCAGCGCGGCGCGTGCCTCAGCAGAGAGCCTCTCGCCGCTGCCGCTGGCTGCCGGCCCGCCCCCCGACCACCATCCCCCTGCTCCAGCCGCCGCCGCCGCCCCCTGTCTAGCCCTCTCGCCCCACAACGCGGAAGCGCAGCGCCCTGTGGAGCAGCTGCTGCCACTGCCGCTGGCTGCCGCCGCTGCCTCCTCACCCACCCAGCGGCGGCTCTGTAGAGCATGCGCGCAAAGGGCGCCAGCACCCGGATGTCGGAGTCCCTGTCCCTACTCCTGCTCCGGAGGGAAGCTTGACGGGCCGGGGAGGCCACCCCAGGAAGGGGTGCACGGTGGGATGGCGAAAGGCACTCTGTGAGCAGAGGCAGAGCCTCCCCCAGAGGTCGTGGGTGCCTGCTTTGAGTCCTCTGTGCAAACCACAACAACCTTCTGCCACTCTGATGTGGCACCGGGGATCAGATGGCAGGTGTCGAGAGGCTGTGGTTCCTTCTCTCTGCGTCTGTGTGGTATCAGTAGTTCAGCCATACCCACAGGTACCGGGGTAAGGCACCCACGCTTTAACCATACCCAGTTATGGTCATGGGTGGATACCAGCTGTGGTGAAGCTGCTCACCATCTCTTCATAATTAACCCATCCACCTGGGGAGATGGACTAGACCCCCTGATGCTACAGATCTAAAAACACTGACCACCGCTACTTGGTCTCAAGAAGGAATTACGGTAACAGTGAACTTCCTTGTGTTCTTAGGAAGCGGCAATCAGCCAATAGCAACATGATCAGAGATCAGTGGCAAAATTTTACTGTTCAAATCACTGAGAACAGGATTGGTCCCAGAACTATTTACAGAATATAGTACTAGTTAATATTTTTGCCTAATTACATATATTTTCATAACACTGCAGATGCTTCATTGGTGTTCAAGGAAATGTAATGTAATCTAGAGCATAATGGAAGCTAGTTACAACCTTAACTATGGAGGAGCTACTGTTTCTCTAGAACAACTAAAGCAATTTAAATTACCATAATAAAGAAAGTATTGATAAGGGCTGTCCATCTTCAGTCTACAAAGCATAAACTGATTGATAAGGTTAGGAAGACATTTCCTTTCATGGGTGCTATTACACAACTAAACAATTTAGATGGATGGAGCAGAGTTACACCTTTCTGTAAAATATCAGACACTGGCTATTGTTGAATACAGAATATCAAGATAGACTCCATTTCTCTGCTGCAGTATGACAGTTCTTATCTCTCTCACTAGTGGGTCAAATACCCAACAATGAAGGGTAATGTCATTATCCTTGCCTCAAACATTAATTCCTTTATTTTTAAAAAAGTTTAAGAAAATCTTCTGAAATGCAAATCATCCCCTCTTCAGTTGGTGAATAAAGAGGGAGAATCTATTATAATCATGACTTATGAGGAAAATAATTCCAGGTTATAATTGCATGCAATCCTGGTATTGTTAGCCAGTGGCATTACCTATCTGTAACAAGAATACTTTAAGAATAGCATTAGACCAACACACAGCATTTACATAATATCTCTACATTATACATAGAATAGAGGTTTATTGGGGAAAGGCACAATACATTTAAATGCACAGATTATATATATATATAAGGATTCCTCTTAGTCAATCTGAATGTGGCATAGCAGTGGTGGTGCAGGTGTTGTATAACTTGGAAAGATTATCTCATGGATTCTCCATGGCATCTCTGAGGTAACAGAAATGAAACTTCTATTCATTTTTCCCCTGGGATTATTAACTCAGTAAGTCAATTTGGAGCTGTATGCCAAGCAGGTCTATGTTGCATGAGTAGTTGGGAAAAGCTAAGATAGTTCACATAGTTTTAGAAAATGTTTGACAGTCAACTGAAACAGTCGCTTTCTTACATTACCTGTGAGAAGAGACAGGTGAACATTGGAGTTCCTCAAATCATCCTCAAAGAAGTGCTCTGAGTTGTCCCAAAAGATGGCATGAGTCTGTTGGAAATATTTAATAAAAATAGGCTTAGAAAAGGGTGAGGGTACATTTTTTATAAAAAAAATAATGTTTTGTTGTTGTTTTGTTCCTGTTTATAAAACAAATTGTGTTCCTTTTCTAAAATATGTAGGTAGTTCCAACTCCTGTTTTGTTATCCATTGCTCTTATACATTGTCAGTCCATATTTTTTGAGTTTTAGTTTGATTTCCTCCATCTTCTGACAATTGTTTATACTATAAACAATAAACTGGGAAAATAATGCAACTTGATTGCTCTTCTTGTATGGTTATGTGTATAGGGCTCAATATTGCAAAGACTTAGGCTTATAAGTAATTTTACTTTAGGGAATGTTCACATTGCCAGCCCTAAGCCTGCAAATACTTAACCATGACCTTAACTTTACTACCGTGAGCAGTTCCTTTGAAGTTAATAGGACTATTCTCGTGTTATGCTCTGATGCACCCCAAAATAGCAATCTAAAAACACAAAAAAAATGAAGCAGGACACACAGGTGGGTTGTCAATCAAAACCTGTAATAATCATGAACTGGTGAAGTCAGCAACAATCTGAACAAAACATGATCACAGTCCAAACAGCAGGTAGGTAGCAACAAAACAGGAATGGGAACAAGAAGTAGGAAACAGAAAGGCAACACACACACCAGTCATCACATCACAGTAGTAAAGTTAAGTATGTGCTTAAGTGTTTGATGATTTGAGGCCTGTATAACCATTTTTTTCCTACTATAGTCACCATCATTTCCTGACCCTCTCTACTGTGTGCCCTCCAGTTAAGTACTAGTGTCTTTAAGTATATGGTAAAGTCTTTGGAGCAGAGACTGTTTTGCTGTATTTTTAATACAATACCCAGCACAGGAAGACCCTGATTCTGACTGGTGTCTCTCAGAGCTACTGTAATACAAATAATAAATTATAATAATATATGCCGTTGCTGCTATTTTGTGTAGTACTGCAGTTTTCCCCCTCTGCCTCTCCGACTGATGCCATTCACCAACTTGACCCTTCCTGCTACTTTAACATCTGCTCCCATTGAAGTCAATGGCAAAACTCCCATTGATTTCCATGGGAGCAAGAGTAGGTTTTTCATTTTATAGTGCAGCAAACATCCTCCTTATCTCTTCTCTCAGGCTTTAGTTGCAGTATTTCAAAGCTTCCTCCTCCCTTCTCCTCTTACCCAATAACCACATCCTCTCTTTGCAAACTAAACTGACTCTGCCCAACCTCCTCCTTGTGCCCGACTCAGACCTTTCTGGCCTGATGTCTTAACTCTCTTTCCAATGTTTGACACTCCAGTCCCAGTCAGGGACATCATTTGCTATGGGGTAAGGGGGCAGTTGCCTCACTCCTTGACTTTGGTTTGTCCCCTCTCCAGATTTTTCATAGCTCTATATGCTCCATTGTGTCTTCCACTCCTCTTCACCCAATTCTGCAGGATATAATGTAATCACATATAATGGTCCATATGCTGACACACCTTTGACCACCCCACTCCACTCTGAATTATTCTGAAATGATGCTCCTGGTCCCTGGCCCAAATCTTTTACACGGCTGGGGAAGGGGCAACCAGACCAGATTTCCTGGAAGATCCTTGGGTTCTCCCCAACTGTCACAGAATCTTGTGGCTTTGTTGCTACGGCACCCTCTGTAGAAGTGAGCAGAATTTCACTCAGCCTAACTCTGCATTTTAATGGGCCTTATAAATTCCCCATCTGTTATTATGCCACGTAGGGCCCCTTAGCTTTATTGTCTTCAGATAAAGACTCACTCATCTGCTGCCCTTGGAAAGGGAAGAAGGAGCTCTCATGCTCAATGCTGAATGCTCCACTCTTCAGAAACTTTATAAAAACTCAAACTTTTCTTTTATCTCCATAATAAACTGAAGCTTTTATCTCAAATTTTCAGTTCCTGGAAAGGGACTCTCCTTTCGTGGCCTTATTTATATTTAAATCCCCAAACAGACTACTTTTAATTATAACATTCTTTATTATGGAAAAATTCTGCCGTACTGGTATAAATCTGAACTAATGCCATGAGATCACTGGAGCTACTCTGAATTTACATTATTATAATAGAGCAGACCTTCACTCTACATTAGCGAATAGAATCATAGAATATCAGGGTTGGAAGGGACCTCAGGAGGTCATCTAGTCCAACCCCCTGCTCAGAGCAGGACCAATCCCCAATTAAATCATCCCAGCCAGGCTTTGTCAAGCCTGAACTTAAAAACTTCTAAGGAAGGAGATTCTACCACCTCCCTAGGTAATGCATTCCAGTGTTTCACCACCCTCCTAGTGAAAAAGTTTTTCCTAATATCCAACCTAAACCTCCCCCACTGCAACTTGAGACCATTACTCCTTGTCCTGTCCTCTTCTACCACTGAGAATAGTCTAGAACCATCCTCTCTGGAACCACCTCTCAGGTAGTTGAAAGCAGCTATCAAATCCCCCCTCATTCTTCTCTTCTGCAGATTAAACAATCCTAGTTCCCTCAGCCTCTCCTCATAAGTCATGTGTTCCAGACCCCTAATCATTTTTGTTGCCCTTCGCTGGACTCTCTCCAATTTATCCACATCCTTCCTGTAGTGTGGGGCCCAAAACTGGACACAGTACTCCAGATGAGGCCTCACCAATGTCGAATAGAGGGGGACGATCACGTCCCTCGATCTGCTCGCTAGGCCCCTACTTATACATCCCAAAATGCCATTGGCCTTCTTGGCAACAAGGGCACACTGCTGACTCATATCCAGCTTCTCGTCCACTGTCATCCCTAGGTCCTTTTTCGCAGAACTGCTGCTGCCTTTTTCGCAGAACTGCTGCCATTCGGTCCCTAGTCTGTAGCTGTGCATTGGGTTCTTCCATCCTAAGTGCAGGACTCTGCACTTGTCCTTGTTGAACCTCATCAGATTTCTTTTGGTCCAATCCTCCAATTTGTCTAGGTTCCTCTGTATCCTATCCCTGCCCTCCAGCGTATCTACCACTCCTCCCAGTTTAGTATCATCCGCAAATTTGCTGAGAGTGCAATCCACACCATCCTCCAGATCATTTATGAAGATATTGAACAAAACCGGCCCCAGGACTGACCCCTGGGGCACCCCACTTGACTCCACCTGCCAACTAGACATGGAGCCATTGATCACTACCCGTTGAGCCTGACAATCTAGCCAACTTTCTACCCACCTTATAGTGCATTCATCTAGCCCATATTTCTTTAACTTGCTGACAAGAATACTGTGGGAGACCGTGTCAAAAGCTTTGCTAATGTGTACATTAGCACAATAACACTTTCATTCCATAATGTAGATTACTTAACTATTTTAACTTTTTTTATAGGTATTTTTATTTTTTCTTATTTCTTCACAATGGAATCTTGTAAAAATACTTAATATATTTTACACATTCACTTTCTCCAAAAAAGTCTTTGGCTTTCCTCATTGTATATTACTGATAATACATACAGTTTTTTATTCCCTTAGTTAAATATTGTTGTT
This sequence comes from Eretmochelys imbricata, assembly GCF_965152235.1. Lineage (NCBI taxonomy): Eukaryota > Metazoa > Chordata > Testudines > Cheloniidae > Eretmochelys > Eretmochelys imbricata. The sequence continues at coordinate 111,591,087 of NC_135574.1, read as the reverse complement.
TAAATCTCCATCTCGTTTCAGTAGAGGAGTACCCTATCAATAAATGTAAGTTATTTTGAAGAAATATCTAAGATCCAGATCTACTTTCTGCATTTTCTTCATTGTCAGTCACTTCTTCAGTTCCTAAAGTAAGGTTGTTTTAGTAGTATGTTCCTCTGGTTTGGCCCAGCCACTCCTTTAATTCTATCACTGTCCGAAGAAGTAATTTATTTTTCTGCTTATCCAAATCTTCCTTGGCCAGTGAAAGCACTTAATTAATTTCCTTCCAATGTTGTTCTAAGAATGCACAGTACTCTTCCTTTCTTGTACGTAGTCTATCAATTTCTTCTTGCTCTCTATGTTTCAGTAAGCATGAGGCCAGAACAAATGCAGGAAGGCCAGAACAGTAAGCCAGAACAAATGCAGGAAGTTTGTCCTTTACTATCTCCTCTTCTAGTTTTTGTTTAGTATTTATTGTGGCCTTTTCAATGTGCCTAAGCTCTTTCAATAACTCACTTAATGCAAAACACCCACTTTGTTTAACATACACAATATTACTTTATAGAAGTAACCAACCATCAAGGGCTACATCCACAAAGGGAATTTATAGTCAGTGTTGCATAATCTTAGGTTAAGTATTCCTAATGGACTCCACAGCACTGATTTAGGCCCCTGGGCTCCCTATACAAAGTATGGGGAGCATTAGGCGCCTAAGAACAGGACCCACAAAAGCCAGCAAGGTGAGCAGGGAAGCTGCCTAAACTAGCCAACAGAAAATACTGGAGGGGGTGGAGCATAAACTGATTTTAGGTACTTATTGCTACTTGGGAGTCATAGCTGTGAACCTTTTCTGGGAGTTAGGTACCTAAACCCTTTCTTACAAAAAGCCATGAGAGTGGTACCGTTATATCAATTAGGCCATTGATTAGAGCACTCACTCAGAATGCAGGAGAATCAGATTAATAATCCCCCTTTGTCTGATTTGGAGCAGCGATTTAAACCTATGTCTCCCACCTCTCAGAAGCACACCCTCACCACTGGGACATGGGATATGCTGGATTGGGTCTCTCTGCTATTGAAGCCATTACAGCCATGAACACATTTCTTGAAGACTTATCAGGTCCCTCCTCAGTCTTCTTTCTTCAAGATTTAACACACCCAGTTTTTTTAACCTTTCCCCATAGCTCATAGTTACCTCCCACGTTTTACATACAGCAGTCCTGGTAATACAACCCAGAATGATATTAGCCTTTTTTGCAGCTGCATCACATTGTTGACTTGTATTCATTTTATGATCCACTATAATCCTCAGATTCTGTTCTGCAGTACTAGTGCCTCGCCAGTTATTCCCCACTTTAGTGGTGTACATTTGATTTTTTCTTAACTAAATGAAGTACTTTGCACTTGTCTTTATTGAATTTAATCTTGTTGATTTCAGACCAATTCTCCCATTTTGTCAAGATCATTTTGTAGTCTAATCCTGTCCTCCAAAGTGCTGTCACCTCCTCCCATTTTAATTGTATAGGCATTTTGTACCCATCTAGTTTGTTCCCTTTCTTAAATAATGATATCTGCATGAAAGCAGATTATTTCTCACTAAGGAATTCATCTCCTCATGCTGGTTATGATGTGGATTTTTTGTTTAATTTATGCTTGAATATGCATGTATAAGATTATCACTCTAATACAAGAAACAGGCAACAAAACTTAAAATGTACAAACTGTACAACAAGAATGTGTAATAAAGCTGCTATTTATCTTCAAATTCAAGTCTACTTAAGATGTATGGCGGTGGCTCCAGAGGTACTAGAAATGAATAATACTACTAAAGAGCTTCAAATTTTGGCCCTGATTTAGGATAACACTTAAGTGTACTCTTAAAGTTAAGCATTTGCTTAAATCCCATTGAGTTCAAAGGGACTTATACACATACTTGAAATTAAGCCACATTCTTAAGTGTTGTCCTAAATAATTAGGAATGTTTTCCTGAACTGGGACCATTGTTATCAATTAGGGCTGTCGATTAATCGCAGTTAACTCACGCCATTAACTCAAAAAAATGAATCGTGATTAATCACAGTTTTAATCACACTGTTAAACAATAGAATACCAATTGAAATTTAGTAAATATTTTGGATGTTTTTCTGCATTTTCAAATATTTGATTTCAATTTACAACACAGAATACAAAGTATACACTGCTCGCTTTATATTATTATTTTTATTACAAATATTAGTACTGTAAAATGATAAAATAAATAGTATTTTTCAATTCACCTTATACAAGTACTGTAGTGCAATCTCTTTATCGTGAAAGTGAAACTTACAAATGTAGATTTTTTTGTTACATAACTGCACTCAAAAACAAAACAATGTAAAACTTTAGCACCTACAAGTCCACTCAGTCCTATTTCTTGTTCAGACAATCACTTAGACAAACAAGCTTGTTTACATTTATGGGAGATAATGCTGCCCACTTCTTATTTACAATATCTCCTGAAAATGAGAACAGGTGTTCGCATGGCACTGTTGTAGCTGGCATTGCTAGGTATTTACATACCAGATATGCTAAACATTGGTATGTCATTTCATGCTTTGGCCACCATTCCAGAGAACATGCTTCCATGCTGATGACACTCGTTAAAAAATAATGCTTTAATTAAATTTGTGACAGAACTCCTTGGGGGAGAATTGTATGTCTCCAGCTTTGTTTTACCTGCATTCTGCCATATATTTCGTGTTATGGCAATCTCAGATGACCACCCAGCACATGTTGTTGGTTTTAAGAACACTTTCACTGCAGATTTGACAAAACTCAAAGAAGGTAACCTTATCTGAGATTTCTAAAAGTAGCTACAGCACTTGACCCAAGGTTTAAGAATATAAAGTGCCTTCCAAAATCTGAGAGGGATGTAGGGTGACCAGATATCCTGATTTTATAGGGACAGTCCTGATATTTGGGGCTTTGTCTTATATAGGCTCCTATTATCCCCCACCCCCGTCACAATTTTTCACACTTGCTGTCTGGTCACACTAGAGGGACGAAGTGTGGAGCACATTTTCAGAAATCTTAAAAGAACAACAGTCCGATGCGGAAACTACAGAACCCAAACCACCAAAAAAGAAAATCAACCTTTTGTTGGTGGCCTCTGACTCAGATGATGAAAATGAATGTGCTTCAGTCTGCACTGCTTTGGATCATTATCAAGCAGAACCCATCATCAGCATGGATGCATGTCCTTTGGAATGATGGGCAAAGCATGAAGGGACATATGAATCTTTAGCACATCTGGCACGTAAATATCTTTGCATGGCACTGTTGCCTGCTAAAAACAGTGCCATGCGAATGCCGGTTCTCACTTTCAGGTGACATTGTAAACAAGAAGCGGGCAGCATTATCTCCTGCAAATGTAAACAAACTTGTTTGTCTGAGTGATTGGTTGAACAAGAAATAGGACTGAGTGGACGTGTAGGCTCTATTTTATGCTGTTTTATTTATTTGAGTCCAGTTTCTTTTTGTACATAATTCTACATTTGTAAGTTCAACTTTCATGATAAAGAGATTGCACTACAGTACTTGTATTAGGTGAATTGAAAAATACTATTTCTTTTGTTTCTTTTTTACAGTGCAAATATTTGTAATAAAAAATAAATATAAAGTGAGCACTGTACACTTTGTAATCTGTGTTCTAATTGAAATCAATATATTTGAAAATGTAGAAAACATCCACAAATATTTAAACAAATGGTATTCTATTATTGTTTGACAGAGCAATTAATCGCACGATTAAAAAAATTAATCGCACAGCTAATCGCGATACATTTTTTAAATTGCTTGACAGCCCTATTATCAATACTAAACATGCATTTTACTGGAATATGTTGCTTTCATAATTAGGTTTATTTTAATGCAGATTTAAAACATATTGATGTATGAGAAGTGACCACATACTGTACTTCTCTAATGTCCCACTGTTTGCATTAAAAGTTGTCCTGGATAAGAACTAGGTCTCAGTCCTGCAATCTTAGCAGGCAAAATACCCACTAAAAGTAATGGAAGTTTTGTCCACACAAAAAATGTCAGCATCATACTTTATCATTTTTATGAATGAGCATTGTTTCATATTTATTAATCATAGAGGTTGTGTTGCATTGTATTTGCCACATAAGTACCCCACAATGCAATATGAAATATAATCTGTCTCCATTTGAAAGGAAGTAATATATTGTAAGTCAAATGAGCATCAGCCTTATAACCATCAGATAAGGATGAAATATGATTATCTGCCAGTGAGGAGGATTTTCTGACTAAATAAATTAAACTTAAAATATGTCCAACAAAAGTAATTTATGTACTCCTAAACACAGGTATAGTGCTACAACTTTGAAAATGGCTTTCCCGTATAGTGCTCAGTGCATGTACAGTAATTTACATAAAGTATGCAATTCCAGACAAAGAATCTTTCATCAATGACTCATTGTAAATGACTACCCACCTACAAGATTAAAAAAAAAAGTGCCTCATTTTTACAACTGTCATAGTAATAAAAACACATCTCATGGAAAGTTTCGTATTGTAGTGTAGATTCAAAATTCAGACAAGTATACATATGTCAATAGCAAGTATTTTTCATTTATTTAATTTTGGAATATGGGTCTTACATCTAGAATATATATAAGCAGAATGCTGCTATTTATTTCCAATACTCTATAATAATATATACATAACTACATAACTGACAGAATGGAACAGGAATCAGAAGTACTGTATCATAGGCCATTGCAAATAAGCAAAAATAAACAGTTTATTCCTCTATTTGATATTTACTGCACAGTGTATTTGTAACATGTGCAGGAAAAATGTCCATGCTTCAAAAAGAAAGTAGTGGTGCTGTTTTCACACAATGATTATAAAAGGTTTCTAAAATCCAGTTGGGTGGAACAAGGATTCTGATCTTCCCACAGAAGTTGCCACATATTTACGTATGTTTTGTTGCCACATATACAGTTGAATACATTTGGATTGTGTGGGGGATAGTCTTGTGCTCCTAAGGACACCCATTGTATACAGAAGGGAGAAGTCGTCTGTTTGTTTTTGACATAAATCTCTTTTTTGATCTAAAATACATGATCTGTGCCTGGTAAATACTGGAAAATGGAGAATAATTATGTGCTTCAAATAGTTTTGACTGCAAAAGTCATTAATATAATGAAACACAGTATAATACAACTGCTGAACAATTGTGTACTGAATATAATTGCATTTTGCATTAAATTACAGCTTGATGGACAGACAGGAAAATATCATTCCCATTATATATAGGTTCTAATTCTGTCTGTACTTCCCTTGCAATTTGTTCCCCGAAGATGGTCTGAGTCCATGCTTTATCAAGAATGAATATATTCATATATAAATAATGGGCTAGATACTTGACCACTGATACATCTCCAATAAATAAAGATATCCTAACAAGACATTTGGGGATTTTCCTTGCTTAGAAGCAGCCCTGGCTGCCTCTACACCACTTCCTCTTGGCCACTCCCAGGGCTCACCTTATCATGAGGCAAACTGAGGTGGCCATCTCAGGACCCAAAGAGTAGAAAATTGTGTCTGCTGCTGGTGCATATGTATTCTCTCTGCTCTTGATGCACAGAGATGGTTGGGTGCTGTGCTGGAGGAAGGAGGGCACAGGAGACATAACGGGCAGACAGGAGAAAAGGTGAGAGGGACTAACAAAAAGCAGCAGGAGCTGAGGGAGAGGGAGGAGGAGGAGCCTTGTGTGTACCTCTCTAGCACCCGCAGGAGCCTGGACTGATTAACACCAGCTTCTCAGGGAGCTTCCTGTTTCCTGCTGCTTCCCTGAACCCACTTGAGGAGAACAGGCAGTCAACTGAAGTAGTAGGAGCCACTTAGGCTGATATCTTCCCTCACTCAGGCCCTGCTACCAGCCTGCTTATTTGTCCCCTACAACTGAGTGTTGAGAGCCACTATAGCTGGAACAGAACAGCAGTCATGAATGAAAGAAGAAAACTCCCCTCTGGGGCAGCATTCAGAAAAAGAAAGGAAAGGAAGCTTTTCTATCTAAGCAGGAAGGAGCTCTCCTAAGATACATAGACACAAATGTTCACGGTGAGCCTTCCGGCCCCATTGAGGATGTCAGTGGTGAGGAGATGCCTGATCTTCCAGTTAGTCAGAGTGCAGGTGACCTGGCAGTTACTGCGGCATCCATATCTTCATCTCAAATGGATGTAACAATGCACATTCCTGAAGAAAAGTGTAGATCAAAAAAGAGTGTGATGGAGGCGCAAGAAACAGCTGTTGCTGAGTTTAGTTCCTTAAGTCTAGATGATCCAGGACTGTGGACCCACTTGAGCAGTAGCCTGAGGGACTTCCTTGTACTGCATGGGCCACAGCAAATGAAAAACGTCATGTTCCCCAAAGACAATGAAAATAGAAGTTCCCATCCAACACATTACTGGCGTGAAATCCCCAATGGCGGCAAAGTGGAGAGGCCATGGCTTATGTACTCAAACCCCCAGAATGCTGCATACTGTTTTTGTTGCAAACTCTTCCAATCTAATGTTCCAGCCACATTGGGTTCTACAGGAACAAAGGACTGGAAAAATCTGGCTAGAAATCTGGCATGCCATGAGAAGGCAGCAAATCACCAGAGAGCATTCCATAGGTGGAAAGAGCTTGAGATGAGGCTAAGGTTAAAGGCCACCATAGATGATCGGCATCAAGAGAAGATAGCATCAGAGTCTCTTTACTGGCAAAATGTTCTGAAAAGGCTCATTGCCATTGTGAGAATGCTTGCTACCCAAAACCTAGCACTGCGTGGCACTTCAGATCAGCTATATGTGCCAAACAATGGAAACTTCCTTAAAATTGTGGAACTGATGGCTCAGTTTCATGCTGTACTCCAGGAGTATCTAAGAAGAGTCACCACCCAAGAAATGTACACACCACTACCTCGGAAAAACAATTTAAAATGAGATCAAACAGTTACTGGCAACAAAAGTCAAACAGAAGATTGTTGAAGATCTGAAGTCAGCAAGATATTACTCTGTTATCCTGGACTGCACACCTGACCATCAGCCATACAGAACAAATGACTTTAATGGTGTGTTTTGTAACAACAACAGAACCTAGTGAAAATGTCCCTGCAATGGTGACTGTCAGAAAGCATTTTCTAGAATTTATTGACATTGATGATACTACAGGAGCTGGTATGACAAATGTGCTTCTTAAAAAGCTGGAAGATACGGGAATTGCGATAGCTGACATGAGAGGTCAGGGCTACGATAATGATGCCAACATGAGAGGAAAGAACAGAGAGGAGTGCAGACATGGATATGAGAGTTAAACCCTCGAGCTTTTTTTGTCCCATGCAGTTCTCATTCATTGAACGTGGTGGTCAGTGATGCATCACCAGCTTCTAGTGAGGCTGCTGAATTTTTTAATGTAATCCAAAGCATCTATGTATTTTTCTCTGCATCAACTCATCGATGGCAAATTTTGAAGCAACATTTAGGAACATCCACTCTGACACTGAAACCACTGAGTGCCACACGATGGGAAAGTTGAGTAGAGGCGATAAAGCCTATCAAACACCAAATCGGGAAGATAGATGATGCCATAATTGCCATTATGAAGGATAATGCTCTGACAGGAACTATTCGTGGGAGAACAGTGGCAGAGGGAAATGGAATAACCAGAAACATACATAACTTCAAATTCCTGTGTGGCTTAGTGTTGTGGCACGACATACTGTTTGAAATAAATGTTTTAAGCAAGAGACTCCAAGGTGTTGACCTTGATATATCTGGAGCAATGGAACAACTGGACAAAGCAAAGTCATACCTACACTCTTACTGGTCAGATGAGGGATTTCAAAATGTTCTGAAGAGTGCACTGAAGTTGGCAGAGGAACGTCACACTGAAGCTATTTTTCCCACCCATTCAAGAATACAAGAGGCACTGAAGAAAACATTTTGAATCCCATAAGAGACCCCAAACAACAATTCAAAGTTGAATTCTTTAACCAGGTGCTAGATTGTGCAATACAGTCAGTTGAAGAATGTTTCATGCAGCTCAAGGAACACAGCAGTATATTTGGGATGTTGTATGATATTCCAAAACTCCTCACTATACCTGAAGAAGACCTACATCAGCAATGCAGTGCACTAGAGACAGTGTTGACACATGATGACATGTGCGATGTTGATGCGAGTGATTTAGGTGATGAACTGAAAGCCCTTTCAAGGTACATTTCAGCAGGATCAACTCCAAAGGCTCTTCTGGAATATATGTGCACAAATAAGATGACCACGCTCTTTCCAAACACTTTTGTTGCTCTGCACATACTTCTAACACTTCCTGTACAGTTGCCAGTGGAGAATGCAGCTTCTCCAAGCTGAAGTTAATAAAAACACATCTACGTTCCACAATGACACAGGAGAGGCTGATCGGCCTTGCAAGCATCTCAATAGAGCATGAGCTGGCCCAGACTGTGGACCTTCAGGAAGCAGTTCAAATCTCTGCAACCAAGAAGGCATGGAAAGCACCACTTTGATTATTCAAACAGATAAAAATGCCAGTGTTTACTATGCAGACAAGAAAAGTTACATTTGCTGTTCAGGCGTTTGAAAGTTAAGTGTTACTTAAAATTTTTGAACAAGGCATTTTAAGTTGTTAGTTCTCCTTTATTGGGGTAGGTAGCAGAGCAGTACCATGAGAGGAGTAGAACAGGACGAAGGCAGAATTGAGACCTTTCAAAGTTTTGGCCCAAGCGAGAGGGCATGGGGGCGTCATTTGAGCTCCCCACCTCAGGTGCTAAAATGTTGTGGGCCAGCCCTGGCCACTCCCATCATTTCAGGAAGCATGTCACAATGGTTCACAGCAGCTTCTATGATTTAGGATCCCAATAAAATTATTATTATATAAATACATACAAAACATCTTTCTACCTCCCGCTTTTTTCAAAAAATATCATACCCACCAATTCATCTCTCTATGGTTTGATTCCTTACAACATAACACCTATGATTATGAAAGTTGTCAATTATGGGTAGTCCTCTTGAAAGAACCTACCCCCAAAAAGAATTCTTCCAGAGTTCTAAAATAGCAAAACTGCAACTCTCCCCACATACAAAATAGTAGCATTAACAAACAGGAACAAACAGGAGGTCACAGGAACAAACCATCCCGATGTGCCAAAAGAATAGCAAAATGACAGATGACCAGCTTGGCTTAACAGAGAAATCTTCGGCAAGCTTAAATACAAAAAGGAAGCTTATAAGAAGTGGAAACTTGGACAGATGACTAGGGAGGAGTATAAAGATATTGCTCAAGCATGTAGGGGTGTAATCAGGAAGGCCAAAGCACAACTGGAGTTGCAGCTAGCAAGGGATGTGAAGGGTAACAAGAAGGGTTTCTACAGGTATGTTAGCAACAAGAAGAAGGTCAGGGAAAGTGTGGGACCCTTACTGAATGGGGGAGGCAACCTAGTGACAGATAATGAGGAAAAAGCTGAAGTACTCAATGCTTTTTTGCCTCGGCTGCGGGCTGCGGGCAGCCATGCCTGAGGACAGTCAATGTAAACACTGTCTTGTGGCCCGCCAGCAGATTACCCTGACTGGCCACGTGTGGCCCATGGGCCGCAGGTTGCCCACCACTGAACTGGGCTGTTTTCAGTGGTGGCAGATGACAGAACAAGGAGCAATGGACTCAAGTTACAGTGGGGGAGGGTTAGGTTGGATATTAGGAAACACTATTTCACTAGGAGGGTGGTGAATGGGTTACCTAGGGAGGTGGTGGAATCTCCATCCTTAGAGGTTTTAAGACCCGGCTTGACAAAGCCCTGGCTGGGATGATTTAGTTGGGGTTGGTCCTGCTTTGAGCAGGGGGTTGGACTAGATGACCTCCCAAGGTCTCTTCCAACCCTAATTTTCTATGATTCTATGAACACTCCTTTCTAATAAAAATAACACAGTACAAAACTTTTTAGGATGAGTAGACATGTTATTTCTGAGCAAAGAAAATGACTGGTAAATTGGAGTACGCACTGTTACTTGTATTATAGGTTCTTATTCTGCCCTCATCACTGTAGTATCTGAGTGCCTTCTAGTAGTGCATTAAGTAACATGACTAACATCTATTATGTGCAGTTTGTTCTTTGCCTCAACCTCTGGAAACAATTGTTTGTGCAGTGTGGTGTGCTGTTTTTGTTCATACACACTGCTATGTGTTTATATAAAAGAAGGGAAGGTAGAAGTAGTATGCCTTGCACTTGGAGCAGAGGGTGATGAGTTTGTGATGGTCCTTAGTTCTTTAAGGGACACTGTAAAATGTATTTGATGGAAAAATTAGAATTTAAAAAAAATATGCATTAGAAAACACAAAACCAAAAGAATTTTTTTAAATAAACCCATTCCCCCCCAAAAAAAAAAGAAGGAAAAGGTTTTTCTAAATAAACATTCCCTTACAGTATTTGAAGTCCACGCATTGACCTAAGTGCTGTGCGTTGTTGAAAATGAAACAAGAAGGAAACTTTCTAGTTTATTTTCACTGTGGGAAATACAAGATAATGAAAGAGTAGACAATGAAAAGTAAAATAGATTTTGCTTTCTTTTTTCCTATTTTAAAATATATTTAGGGAACGATTTTGCTACTACTATACATGTTGATTAATGCTATACTCCTCAGGTAGTTCTACTGAAATAATACAAATTAGACCAATGTCAATAGATGAAATCCTCCCCAAACCACACAAACTTTGACTTTCCTACTATCAAATACAAACTACTCAACTAAGAATCGCCTGGGAAAAAAGATGAGCTTTGCAGCATGACCTGAAGGTCAGCAAATTTGGGCTCTTGTGGATTAACAGAGAAAACATGTTCCAGAACTGAAGATCTTTCAGTGAAAACATTCTGCCTCTAACCCCTTCCTGTTTAAACCAGGGGGCTGTTAGTCTGAGCACTTCATTGGATCTCAACTGTAATGGTACTATATGGGGATAGAGGCATATACCAAAGACAAGTAAGTTATATATAATTTTCTCATTTGGTTACAAATTCTTGTCTTCTGAATTGTTCTAATCAGTGATCGGGGCCCCCAATTAGTTCTCTTTGTTCTTATTATAACATGTGGATACTTTAAAGCTGGGGATAACACTACAAGTAATTGTTAATGGTTTATGAAAACTTTTGGCAATATATTTGGTACAGAAGAGTTTTATATTATATTTGATACAAAAGTGGAAAAGGATAATTTTGCATGCAAATTTGACAACTTTCCAGTGACATGGGTATATCGAGACTTGGAAACGTGCACTTGCTATATCAGTGGATATCAGGTAATCATCAGGGAGAGATGATAGGCCTTTAGTGATGCCAGCCTGTCCTGGTTTTTCTTCTGCTGCACTGTCCATTCTTTCTGCCTCTATTTTGGTCAGTTCTCATTCTCTTTCTCACTTTCAGTGGGAGGTACCCCAAGTCACTGTCCTTGCCCTTTACACCCCGTCTCCAGGCAATCTCATCCATTTAGGTGGTTACAACTGCCATCTCTAGGACTGATTTTCAAGTCTCTATCTCCTTCCATCCAATCCTGAGTCTCAGCTCATCTATCTGATGTTTCTCTGTAGATGTTTCATTGTCATCTTAATACCTTACCTCAACATAACGTGTTAATAATCAGACTACTTGTTGGATCATATTAAAGAAGTTCTGTATTAAAATCACAAATGAGTTTGATTCCCCATAGTTTAAATTCCAGGGTATTACTAATTAAGAGGTCTCTTGGTTTTTGGTACTGTTTCTCTCCCTCTATGTGTGAAACTTGCAAGCTGCTAATTGTGTTAGTACATTCTAAGACAGAGTCTGCTCTCAAAGCAATTCTTTGTAACAACTACTCACACAGAGAGAGACTCAAAGCAATACTCTGTAACAATAGAAACAGCACCCAGAGGCTCCCCGCCCTTTTGTTGTATTCATCTCGCTTTGTTAACAATTGTGATTAAAATAGAGATAGAGGATGTATGTGGATGGATGCTTGGTGTGGATAATAACTGAATGATCAGGGAGATGCCAGCCTAAGAATCCAGTGTCCATCGGCTGAAGAAGGCGTCAAGCGGAAATAACCAGAGGACCTCCGGAGGGCAGACTGGAATCCACCCAACAGCCTCAAGAATGGGAGAACCAAAGAACAAGATAACATCTGGCAGCACAGAGCCGTCAGGAATGTGCTATCTGCTGATTGATTCAGCAACAGCATGATGAAGCAATTCCCATAGACTGGCATAGGAAGAAATTCCTATAAAAATGGACTCTAGAAAGTGAGAACTTTGGGGTCTGATTCTGCAAACCAACTTCCAGGAGCATCAGATGTGCATCTGACTAGGCGCTGCTCCCTCCTTATGTCCAGGCCACCTGGCCAGTGGCTTGGCATGAGCAACTCTAAGGCTGGTAACTATGATAACAACCTTGCAGGACCTGTGTGTATGTTTCTATCTGTGTGTGTGTGTCTGTGTGTATGTATGAATGAATGTGAATAAATATGAGATTGAATGGAATGTTATAGCTATAACTAACTGCTTACTATGATTCTTTCTGTATTCACAATAAATGTGGTATTTTGCCTTTTCCCCTTTAATAAGATCCTGCTGGTTTTTATTTTATTGGTATTACATACTGAGTTCAATTCCAAAACCTGCTCTACTTTCCACCTCTTCTATTACAGTTGAAAACCCCACCTACCACCCCATCATTCAGGTCAGCAACCTGGATGTTAGTTTTGACCCTCCTATCTCCCTTGCCCTACACAATTAAGCCAGGTCCAAATCTTGCCTCTTCTTCCTCTTCAGTTTCATCAAGATCCACCCCTTTCCCCACCCCCGCTCCTTACATTTAAATTACTCATTCAGGCGCTCACACCCCACATCCACTACTATAATATCTCTCCAACCTCCCTAAAATCCATATTGCCTCCCAGGCCATATAAAATGCTACAGTGCAAGTTATCTTCCTTGCCCATCTTTTGATCATGTCACTTCCTCTCTTTGAATCCTCCACTGACTCCCCATCCAATATTACATCAAATTCAAGCATCTTGTCACAACATTCAAAGTTCTATATACCTCTAACCCTCCTTACATGTTCAAATTCACATTTGCTGCTAAAGTTGTTACCTTTCATCACTTGTTTGTCATCTTCTCCCATAAGCACTTCAGTGTCTTCTTCCATGCTGCCACACATGCATGGTATGACACTGGCAGACTAGGTGCCAGCTCATGCCAAGGCCCCTAGACCTCACAGAACACTGAGAAGTGCATAGTTGGAAACCAGTCTGCTTCACCTTTGTGTTAGCAGTGTTAAAATAGATGTTAAGTTGATAAGAATGTGTTCAGTGTTTAGACTTGATGAAATGCTTTTAGGATGCTGAATGTATTGATCTCACTTATAACATCCATAGCCCATGGTAAAAAATTATATTGAGCGTTTGCATTGTAAACCTCTGTAATCGTGTGACTCATCAAACAGGAAAGAAGCATTACTTAGTGTAAAATGTTGGTTCTGCAACCAAAATGGCTCTCTGAAACCAAATGAGCCATTGTGAAACATCAAAAGATAAAGACTTTGTTGATTGCCCTGTGACACTCTGTACCTCAGAATAGCACCCTGGAACCCCCATATTCACCACTTCATATAATTATGATGTGTTTTATACAAAGTATGCCTTGTGAGGTATCATTTTAAACATCTTGATTTTTTAACATTAATATCCTGTTAGATTGTATGTGCTGTCACTGTATGTGAAGTTATGAAGTTTTGCTATGTGGGTATTATTGAAATATGTTGTGAGGTTGGCCACGATCAGCCTTTCAGGGAGAAAATGGAGTAGCCAGACATGCTGATGGTCCATTAAAAGGAATCCAATTTACCAACAGTCATTCCAGAAGACTTCTCAGAGAGAGCATCTAGACAATGGAGACTGCTTCTCCAATGGGGATTGCATGATCCCCACATCACAGCAAAGGTCTTCCCAGCAAGTTGGAATAATTTATAAAAGAAAGGAAGTGACATCATCACTTGGCCTTTCCCCCTCTCCAACCCTCCCCCCAAACTCAACACGTGGAAAAAAATATCTGGAGGACAAAGATTTTTAAACTGGGGAAGGGTGGTCCCAAGCTGGTCCTCCAGTTCCAGCCTGTATATTGACGATCTGTGACCTTTTTGTACCATCTGTCAGGGTGAGACACTGCTTGATTTAAATCCCATTTAGTTTGTAGAACACAGACTGTGAATTTATTGTTATATCTTAGGTAACCAACTTTGATTTCTACGCTTGCTACTTATAATCACTTCAAATCTATCTTTTTGTAGTTAATAAATCTGTTTTATATTTTACCTAAAAAAGTGTCTATTTGTTTACAGTTTACAGTTTACAAAGGCTACTGTCCATCCTCTCCACATTGAGGGAGGCGCAGACTGGGTAATGAACTTACACTGCCCAGGCTTCTGACCAATGTAAAACAGTACAGTTCTGGGGTGCAAGGCTGAGAATCTGGGGAGAATTGGCTGGAGCCTCCCTATTGGTGGTTCATGAGTGCCTGGGAGATCATTCATGTCATTCAGTTGGGTGTGTCCCTGCCTGCAGATGGCTGTGTAAATGCAGTGCCTGCCAGAGGTTTGTGGCTTGACACAGCATCACAGTGTGAGAGGGATACCCCAGGCTGGAGGGTCAGAGGGCTCAGCAGTCCCACAGTCCAGGTTGCACCCAGGGGACTCCATCACATGCCCACCACACATACCCATGAAAAGGAGACAGGTGCTGACACTTCTTCCATCTGGGGGAAGGAAATAAAAATGCCTAACCAGAAGGAACTGTATCAACATGCTGCTTGGAATTCAGAGAGGACAATATTTCTAAGCATGAGCAGGGATCTCCAAAACTGCTTAGCTTTGGTTAGCCCTAAAGGGCTTACAGAGCTTGCATATTACAGCAGTTTCTATTACCTTTTGAAACCCAAGACTAACTCATTTGTGTATGTATGTTTACTTGCTTTAACCTTGTGTATAACTCTCATTTCTTTTTTGTAGTTAATACATTTTTAGTTAGTTTATTATAGGATTGGCTACAAGCGTTGTCTTTGGTGAGAGAGCTAAGGTATAATTGACTTGGTGTAAGTGACTGGTCCTTTGGGACAGGGATAAATTGAATATTGTTGTGACTTTTGGTGTAAAGGACCATCTATCACAAAGGCAAACTTGCCTAGAGGGCAAGATAGACCAAAGTACCCAAGGGGACTGTTTGTGACTCCATGTTAAATTATTTTAGTGCTTGAGGAGTTCACATTTAATACTTGGTTGCTGAAATCTAAGTATAGAATACACAACCAATTTGGGGTTTATGCCCTGTTTCTTAACAATCTGCCCTGAGGTTGGCACTCATGGTCTTAGAATCATAGAACTGGAAGGGACCTCCTGTAGTCATCTAGTCCAATCCCTTGCGCTCATGGCAGGACTAAGTATTATCTAGATCAGTGGTTCTCAAAGCCAGTCCGCCGCTTGTTCAGTGAAAGCTCCTGGCGGGCCAGACCGGTTTGTTTACCTGCCACGTCTGCAGGTGCCGCTTCCCGCAGCCCCCATTGGCCTGGAGCGGCAAACTGCAGCCAGTGGGAGCCGCGATCAGCTGAACCTGCAGACGCGGCAGGTAAACAAACTGGTCCGGCCCACCAGGGGCTTTTCCTGAACAAGCGGTGGACCGGGTTTGAGAACCACTGATCTAGACCATCCCTGACAGGTATTTCTCTAACCTGCCCTCAAAAATCTCCAATGATGGAGCTTCCACACTGTCCCTAGGCAATTTATCCCAGTGATTAACCAACCTGACAGGAAGTTTTCCCAATGTACAATCTAAACCGCACATGCTGCAATTTATGCCCATTGCTTCTTGTCCTATCCTCAGAGGTTAAGGAGAACAATTTTTCTCCCTCCTCCTTGTAACAACATTTTAAGTACTTGAAAACTGTTATCTTGTCCCCTCTCAGTCTTCTCTTCTCCAGACTAAACAAACTCAGTTTATTCAATCTTCCTTCATAGGTTGTGTTTTCTAGATCTTTTATCATTTTTGTTGCTCTTCTCTGGACTTTCTCCAGTTTGTCCACATCTTTCCTGAAATGTGGCGCCCAGAACTGGACACAATATTCCACCTGAGGTCTAATCATCATGGAGTATAGCAGGAGAATTATTTCTCGTGTCTTGCTTGCAACACTCCTGCTAATACATCCCAGAATGACGTTTGCTTTTTTTGCAACAGTGTTACACTGTTGACTCATATTTAGCTTGTGATCCACTATGACCCCGAAATCCCTTTTCATAATACTCCATCTTAGGCAATCATTTCTCATTCTGTATGTATGCAACTCATTGCTCCTTCCTCAGTGGAGTACTTTGCATTTGTCCTTATTGAATTCTATCCTATTTACTTCAGACCATTTGTCCAGTTTGTCCAGATCATTTTGAATTTTAATCCTATCCTCCAAAGCACTTGCAATCCCTCCCAACTTGGTATCATCCACAAACCTTTTAAGTGTACTCTCTATGCCATTATCTCAATCACTCATGAAGATATTCCACAGAACCAGATCCAGAACTGATCCCCACTCGATATGCCCATCCGGCTTGACTGTGAACCACTGGTAACTACTCTGTGGGAATAACTGGTTTCCCAACCAGTTATGCACTCACCTTATAGTAGCTCCATCTAGGTTGTATTTCCATAGTTGGCTTATGAGAAGGTTATTTGAGACTGTATCAAAAGCCTTACTAAAGTCAAGATATACCACATCTACCACTTCTCCCCATCCACAAGGCTTGTTACCCTGTCAAAGATAGCTATTAGGTTGGTTTGACATGATTTGCTCTTGAGAAATCCGTGCTGACTGTTACTTATCACCTTATTGTCTTCTAGGTGTTTGCAAATTTATTGCTTAATTATTTGCTCCATTATCTATCTGAAGTTAAGCTGACTGGTCTGTAATTCCCCGGGTTGTCCTTATTTCCCTTTTTATAGATTGGCATTATATTTGCTCATGTACCACTCTAGACAGCTTTGACACATGGTACAAGCTTCCTAAGCTTACCTGCTAGGCTTCTACCCTGTCTGCACTTAAATCCCTCTCACAGACCCAGTTCTGCTTTGATATCTCCAACCAAACATGTTAACATGTATATTAAATGAAAAGAAAGAAAAAATGTTATTTCCCATTCAATTTGTTTATCTCTCTATCTGATTGTGAACTCCTTGGGACACAGACTGCTTCAATTTATCTGTCTGGAATGCACCTAACACATAGTTAACACTACCACAAATAAATACATAAATAAATACTTATAATGATTAAGAATATATTTGTAATAGTGACAGAAATGATAGTGACAGGTCCAAAATCTATATCCCTTATGCTTGAAAACCTTTCTTGTATGAGGGGGATTGAAATGACTCCTTCTGAAACAGTTTTATACACTTAGATAACAGTTTTATATACTTAGATATCTACACTGTTCAAAGACTCTTTGACTTCTTGGACATCACAAAGCATGCCAAGAGGAGCACTAAAAATTTCTAACTCTGGGTTCTATCTCTCTGGGCCCTGTTTTATCTGCAGGGCATAGTGCATGGTCATGTTTATAATCTTTTAGTTGGTTACTTGGTATTGGAGACTATATATATATATATCAGATTGTTGGCTCTTCACTGCATTCAGAACAATTTGAGAATTGTTTTTTCTAAGATATCCTTGATTGTAATAATTTAGAACTGGAAATTAAGGAATTTTTTGGGCCAGACCTAAGACTGTAGTTGCTTCCTGTGTACACTTGAGGTATACCTACACTACAGCTGTGAGTGTGATCGCTGTACTCTTGCTAGCTGAGTAGAAATGAGGATGCCATAGTGTAGGATTTGGCACAGACAGCACAAGTCTGCCTGACCTTTCCCAACCCCCTCCCCCCCGCCGCCCCCCCCGGGTACGGGTACGTGCTTCCTTGTGCAGTTCCTGATGAAGCCCACACCATGGTGTCCTCAATTCTGTTTTTAGCGAGCTAACTAGAATACAGCTAGCACAATCACATCCACGCAAACTGCCTTTCATGCCACCAGCTGCAATATAGATATATCCATAGCTCTCATTTCTTGCGGCTCTGAATACAAAAAGAGTATTTCTGAAACTTTCTTAGGTTAAAGGGATAAAAGTAATTCTTAAACCTGTTTGGGGTTTTGAAATCTCTCTTGCCTATTTTGTAAGGAAGGCCCCTTAATTTACTACTTCTTGGAACAGGTATTTCTAGAGGTACAAAAAGAGAAGCTATTCTTGAGTTAGCCCGAAATAACACAGAAGAGTTATATCAAGAAATAGCTATAGCTATACAGTGATCACAATATAATTAGATTTCACATTCTTGGGGGAATCAAATCAAACACTAGTATTATGGTACTACACTTCAGAAAAAAAGGTTTTTAAAAAGTTAGTCAAAAAAGTCTTGGGTTGCCAACTTCCTACTCACACAAAACCAAACACCCTTGCCCTGCCCCTCCTCTGAGGCCCCCCCCGCCCTGCCCTTTCTCTGAGGTCCCGCCACCCACTCACTCCACCCACTCCCCCATCGCTCGCCCTCCCCACCTTAACTCACTCGCTCATTTTCATTGGGCTGGCTCAGAGGGTTGGGGTGAAGCAGAGGGTGAAGCCTCTGGCTGGGGTACGGGAGCCGGGCTGGGGCCAGGGATGAGGGGTTTGGGGTGCAGGAGAGGGATCTGGACTGGTGGTGGAGCTGAGGGGTTCACAGTATGGGAGGAGACTCTGGACTGAGACAGTGGGTTGGGGTGTGGGAGGGGGCAAGGGCTCTGGGCTGGGGGTGCAAGTTCTGGGGTGGGGTCAGAAATGAGGGGTTCAGGGTGCGGGAGGGGGCTCCGGGCTGGGGCAGAGAGTTGGGTATGTGTATGGGGGGCGACGAGGGTTCTGGCTGGGGATGCAGGCTCTGGGGTGGGGATGAGGATGAGGGATTTGGGGGTGCAGGAGGGGGCTCTGGGCTGGGATGAAGGGGTTCAGAGGGCTGGGGCAGCGGGTTGGGGCATGGGGAGGTGAGTGCTCCAGCTGGGGGTGAGGGTCTCTTGGGTGGGGACGAGGATGAGGGGTTTCAGGTGTAGAGGTTGCTCTGGGGCTGGGACTGCGGGGTTTGGAGGGTGGGAGGGGGCTCAAGGCTGGGGCAGGGGGTTAGGGATGTGGAGTAGGTGAGGGCTCCGGCTGGGGGTGCTGGCTCTGGGTGGGGCCAGGGATGAGGGATTTGGGGTGCAGGAAGGGGCTCCAGGCTGGGATCAAGGGGTTTGAAGGGCAGGAGGGGGGATCAGGGCTGGGGCAGGAGGTTGGGGCATGGGGGAGGGGTGAGTGCTCTGGCTGGGGGTGCAGGCTGTGGGGTGGGGCCAGGGATGAGGGGTTTGGGGTGTAGGAGGGTGTTCCAGGCTGGAACCGAGGGGTTCAGAGGGTGGGAGGGGGTTCTGGGCTGGGGCAGGGGGTTTGGGTGCAGGGGGGTGAGGGCTTTGGCTGGGAGTCCAGGCTCTGGGTGGGGCTGGAAATGAGGGGTTTGGGGTGTAGGAGGGTGCTCCAGGCTGAGACCAAAGGTTTTGGGGTGCAGGAGGGGGATCAGGGCTGGGGCAAGGGGTTGGGGTGCAGGGGAGGGCGAGTGAGGGCTCTGGCTGGGGGTGCGAGCTCTGGGGTGGGGCTGGGGGTGAGAGCAGTGCTGACTGGAGCCGCCAGGGTCCCTTATCAACCGGGCATTCCTAAAAAAGCCCCTAATGTCAAAAGGCATAAAATTAAAATCCTAGACTCGAGGCTACTTGAGCATTCTATAATAGTCACAGAAGAGATGCACACGTCAAAAGAATAAAGAAGCAAAGTAAACAAGTAAAAATCCAGTACAGTCAGATAGCAAGATTCAAGAGTCTGAGCCAAACATCATCATCATTATTATTACTGTAGTGACCTAGAGCTTGTCACCTAAATAGTGGATAAAGGAAAACTGGAGGACCTGCTTTATTCAGACTTTCCAGAGCCTTTAACAAAGTCTATCACAAATGGCTATTATCCCCTATTAAGTGGCCATAGGAGGTAAAAAATTGTCCAATTAAAAACTGGCTAAGAAGCAAAGAGCAAGACTAAAATAAGACAGAGTAGGAATAAATAGTAAATTAGAAATAATTAATAGTACCGTGCATTATTTAAGTTATTAGGGAGACAAGATGGGTGAGGTAACCTATTTTATTAGACCAACTTCTGTTGGTGAAAGAGACAAGCTTTTGAGCTAGATGGAACTCTTCTTCAGGTTTGGGAAAGTTACTCAGAGGGTCTTTCCCCAGACTTGAAGGCAACCTCTGTGTAGCTGGAAGCTTTTCTCTTTCTCCAGCGGAAGTTGGTTTGATAAAAGATATCACTTCACCCACCTTGTCTCTCTAATATCCTGGGACCAACACGGCTACAACACCACTACAAACAATTATTTAGGATAGCGAAGACTAGAAAAGAGGAATATCAAATGGATCTAACAAAGCTAAAAGAATGTAGGGTGTGGTGGCCATGGAATTCAGTGTTGACAATTTAATGCACACTGAACAGAAGTATTTCAAATTCTCATATCTATTTCCAGGTTCTAAACTAACTGTAAACACTCAGGAAAAACACCAGCATGTTACTGTGGACAGCACAATGAAAATATCTGTGCAGTGTGTAGTAGCAGTTAAAAAAGCAAATGAGCTGTAAGGATGTATGAATAATTAATAGAAGATATTTCTGAAAATATTTTAATGCCATTATACAAAATTAATGGTATGGTCTTATCTGGGATACAGTGTTGAATTCTGGTCACTCTTAAAAAAGACAACATATAAATCAAGATGGGTGATAAAAGGGTGACAGGGATAGGGAGACTTCCATACCAAAAGAGCCTGAAAAGACTGGACCAATATTCATCTGATCAAAATTCAAGAATAAGGTGAGATTAAATGAAATTGAAATATAGAAAATTAATAAAAGGAAATGTCTTTTTATACCACACACAATTAACCTGTGGAGCTCATTGCCAAAAAATTCAAATGAGGTCAAGACCTTATTAAGATTCAAAAAGGACTAGAAATTTATATGGCAAGAATAATCACAATTAAATTAACTAGGATAACTTTTTTTAAAAAAAGAAATAGGGCATATAAACGCTCATTTTCCAGGGATAAGGCAATCAGAAGGAATCTGGGATTGGGAAGAAACTACTTCTATAAGAAGATTATGTGCATTTGTCTATTATGGGGCTTCTTGTAGCTTCATCTGGAGTGTCGGATATTAGCTTCTGTCACACTGGACAAGATGGACTACTGATCTGATCCAGTATGGCAAATCCTATGCTCCTTAGTTTCAGGTAAGACACCATTTATTTCCTCAGAGGTATCTTTTTATTCACTATTAAAGGATCTTCTTTCTACTCACATCTTGTGGCAGGCACCTCACACGCTTTTTTGGGGTGGGGGTGGGGGGCGTGAAATGGAACCTTGGGGCCTCTCTTACCTAAAATTTCCCTCAGATTCTTGTGACAAGCATTTACTGCACTCTAATATTGGTGGCAGGACACGTCATGTTCTAAGTAATATAAATAAGAAAAAGGACCACTAGTACATTGTGTGTGTGTGTCTGAGATTTTATTTTAAGCTTCATATATATTTGGCAAACAACACCTGACATTTAAAATCTTATTAATATTTGTACTGGAAGACCAGAAGACACCTGAAACTTATGCAGCCAATATGCCTAGACCTCTGTAGTAAGCTTTTTCTAGGTACAGAGAATCTACTTTTTCTGTGAAGCATTTCCAAGATTTTGATCCGGGATCCAGAGTTACAGGAGATGTAAGCGCTCATAATTGTAACTCAAAGCTTTTTAATGGCTTTCTTAAATATAAGAATTCCCTCATTATTTCAGCACCTAATAAAACAAATTACACATTCTAGTTTACTTTTCACAATTAGTAGTGTTTATTTTTTGCACTATGTTCAGGTTAGAAAATGAACAACAAGCTGGTTCAATTTCAGATTTTCACGTATTAGCACAATGCATTTTGGGTCACAGACAATGCAAAGAAATACTTACATCCAAACACACACACCCTTTTTTCCCTTTGATTTTTATATATACCTTGCTGTTGATCAGAGCTTTTACCTAAAAGCCTAATTTGGTAGCATTGGGGTAGCTAGGTGCCCTAATTAGGAGATTAAAAGACAGAACAAGAAAGAAAAAGTGTTAGTCAAATGCTAATCAGAAAAATTGCATCTGGCTTCAGGCCCTGAAGGTTGCAAGATTCAGGCTCTGCAGGTCTACTGGGGACTGCAAATCCCAATGTCAGGATCCCTCAAGAGAGAAATTTCTGTCACTGGCCATGGTGGCTGGATTCAGCCTCGATGTAAACAGACATGACTCCATAGCTGCTCAGATACTGCAAAGATGGGGGCCATCCAAGGCAAAGGTTCTCAACCTTTTTCTTTCTGAGGCCCCCATAACATTCTATAAAAATTCCAAGTCCCATCTGTGCCACAATAACTGGTTTTCTGCATATAAAAGCCAGGGCTGGCATTAGGGGGTAGCAAGCATGGTAATTGCCTGCGGCCCCAGGCCACAGGGGTTCCCGCAAAACTACATTGCTCAGGCTTTGGCTCCAGCCCCGGGTGGTGGGGCTCAGGCATTTCTACCCTGGGCCCCAGCAAGTCTAATGCTGGCCCTGAAACCTCCTCGCGAACCCCCATAGGGCCTCGGACCCCTGGTTGAGAACAACTGATCTAAGGTATTCAGATTGGTAGAGTGTTGTTGGTATTTCATATACACCTGTTAACGTCAAGCCTGTAACTGGCACGGAAAGTTTCAGTGCAGGTTCTAATAGATAACGCTTCCAGCTGCCATGATGGGTAATATGCTTCCTGACCATCCAGAGCTTTAATCATCACCAGCACCTTCAATCTAAAAAGAAATGAGTGCAGAGACCTGAGCAGGGCTACTGTGTATTCAGACCAGCTCATGCCAATCAGGAAGCAGACAGCTCCATTGTACACTCGTCGTAGTTTCTAGACGGGATTTACAAATGTTATCTTAACTAGAATATTATATGAGTCCAACCCTAGAGTAACAAAACCACTGGATCCACACTTGTAAGGAATGGGCACTGGTTCTTTTTGAGCTATAAAAGGTGAAAAGCATAAAGTACCACTGCTGACATCAGGGAATCCGGGAACAATGACCGGTCCAATAAGATATTGAGGCTGAGAACCTTTTGTTAAAAGTTGGTTATTCCCTTTAATTGATGTTGCAGGAACAACTTCTATATCCTCCCCCAACTGGCCTTTATGTCAACATTATTCCTGTTTCATCTGGGCGGAGCTTTAACCAGCTCATCTAGATCCCTATCTGTCAGAGCCTGGCCAGATAGCAAAAAATGTAGAATTTGGGTTTGCTGAAAAGGAGAGACAGCTGAATTTCAGTGTTTTAGTCTCACTTCAGTCCAGAATGCCTCATAGTATCCCTTGTGGCTTTACATAAAACACTGAACTAGAGAGGTAATAAGATGGAATGCTGCAGGATCTTCAGGAAAAGCCTCTGAGGAGAGGAGCAATTGTCCAGCACTACCCATTGGGATTCCCTATCAGGAGGCAGTGAAATCCTTGAAGAAGCACTGTGACTGAGAACAGCTCTAACAAATCAGCATAGACACTTTATCCCTGTTTTTTACTGGAAAGAGATCAATTTTAATGCAGCCTAATTAAGATGAAAGAAAACTAAGTATGTGTGTGTGTCTAGACTTGGCTCAATAACACCTTCCAGAGACAGCTCTAAAAGTAGGACGTTCCAGAGTAGCAAGTTATTGATGAGGATGTTGGTATCCAAGGATAGCACAGTCTAACCAATGAGTGCTTAAGCCTGGTCAGCAAGCTTGCCCTCATGAAGGGAGGCATTAACAATTCTCAGCAGTAATGTGTCTCTGATTACCAGTGTGACTCTGCTGACTTTAATCAGCCATGAATAACACACTTAATAATGATGAGATACTACATAATGATGTAGGTTTGAAACTGGTAACAGAAGACCTCTCTGAGTATGACACATGACGTATTAATTTAAAGTCATGTTGGATCTTCAATACCATGCCCCACGATGAAATCAGTGTTTTTGAATGGTAGTACCATTTCCACAACCATCTCTCTGATAATATTAAGGATAATTTAATCTATGTTTAATGCTTCCTCTATTTTATAGTTACATTTGAGTTCAGTTTATAGTAGGGTGAGCAGATATCCCGATTTCATAAGGACAGTTCCAATATTCAGGGCTTTGTCTTATATAGACACCTTTTACCCCCACCACCATCCCAATTTTTCACACTTGCTATCTGGTCATCCAACTTTATAGAAATTGGCTCAATTTTAGACTCCCTCCCCACCTGGGTCTTAATATATTTTACTTCCTTAAATGTACCAAGATATCAATTTACTGGTCACAATGTCTGAACTGTAAATGGAACTTACAGCATTTGGATGTGGAATTAACATCAAAAGGAGTCTCCTCCCTTGTAGGTTTTCTGATAGGGAAATAAACTTTTGCCACATATAATTTTTAAATATGAAAGAATTTCTTTTAACCAAAATGCAAACACGGCAAAAGCTGTGCATTTTGATGCCTAGGTTATAAACAGGGTTTCTCAAATAGTGTGTGGGCTGATGTTTCATTAGGTTTTGCAGATTTAAAGACGCATGGTTCCACTCAGAAAGTTGATTGTAAAATAGCATTTTGGGATTTCATGTTAATTACATGTCAATGATTTCCCACTAAAATCCATTCTGTTTATAAGAAAAAAAGATTCTCCCCTGCTCCCCCAGTCCCCAGTTGCTAGCAATGCAAACTCCAGGGAGCTGAAAGGCAAACTAGATTCTTTCTGGCTCATGCATCGTAAAAATGGGCACCCCACTTGGCACACTAAAAATAGAAAGCTACAAATAAAGTCTGCAGGCCAAATTTTGCTTTTATTTACATCTTTGTAACCCCATTGTTCTCAAAGGCAGAACTCACATGTCTATTAGTTACTGCCAGAAAAGAATCCATTTCAGTCTCCCATAACTGTATTGGTGATGCCATGATAACAGAAGTAAGGAGTGGGCAATAAAACTTAAACTTCCTTACAAACATAAGATGATCTGACTGAATAAACACAAGGAGCAGAACTGATGGGCCAGGAGGTGCCATATATTATATCATAACTTTTCAGAGAAGAATTTAACTTTAAACCAAAACACAAACTCTAAACTATAATTCTTCCCAAATCAAAACTGAGTTTCAGGTTATTTGCAAATCTGGGTTCTTGGAGACTAATTCTGAGGTGTGTTGCACCCATGGAAAGGAACTGTAAGTACTAAAACTCACCTTTGGAAATAGCATAGGCCCAACACTGCATAGTTGCTATGTTCTAAAGCACCCATATCTTGGCAGCATAGAAAAAAAGGGGTTGCTCTTTTCACAGGTAATGTAAATCTAGAGTTATACACATGGGTCTGCGAAAGTGGGCATAGTATTTCCATGGGCTATGTCCACGCATACTTGCTATGCAGACACCATTAGCTAAGATTATTTACCTATGATAGACAAATTATAGACCACCAAGGAGTTTCTTACTGTTAACTGGTGGCTCCTCACTTTCTGCAGAATTTAAGGTTTCATTTAAAAAAAATAGTTACTAGCCCTTATTGTTGTGAAGAAAATAGTGTAAATGCAAATAGATATAATTTTGTCTTACTCAGTGTGTAGGCAAATAGCCTGACACAATAGTTATGAAAAGTGTAACTTGCCCCATTCATTCCAGGTAGGTGTTAACTCTGACGCCAAACGAAGTATCAACATTAACTGTTTAAGCGGAAGAATCCATTTAGCCGTCACAGAAGCTAGACAGAGGAGAGAGTCCCCAAAGATCTGAGGTATACAGCCTGTAGTTTCACTAATAATCTTTCTCTGCATGAGCAGACTTCAAGTAAGAGCTGGTGGGGTAGGAGAGTAGAAATCTCCTGTGTGTATTAGATAAACAGAATCATTTCTTGACTTTTGTGAAAATATATTTCAGGCACTCAAATATTACACTTCTGAGAGAGCAATGACTTTTGTTTGCAGCCTGTCAGTGGAATGACCTTTCCAACTTGCCAATTTATGCTGCAGAAATATAGGTGTGATAGTTGTCCCTTTGTAGAATATTTCAAGATTCTTCTAATTTTGTTTGATCATTGGTTCACCAACTTTCAAGCAGAAATAAACAAATTCAGATTTTTTGCAGACTCAGTTTCAATTGGACCTGACGCAGCTAAACCTAATGTCCATTTAGAATTAATCCATGTTTAATTAAGGAAACTTATTGAATTCCTATAAATGTCTGCCATGTGACAGATATCCAGAGTTTAATAAAAGGACTGCTGTTTGTACAAGCCTCTTTGGAAGTACTTATATTTGTGTTCAAATGTTTTCCTTTATGAACATGAATAAACTAACCCCCTTTAATTGCCTAACAGATAATTATCTGCATTCTGTAATGCATATAGCTACCGCAAAGGTAAAGTCTTACATCACAAGTTAATTTCAGAGAAGCAGAGCTGGTCTAACCACTGATGCTTTTCTTCCAGCTATCTTCAAAGGAAATGTTGTCTTTCTGTTGTTCATTATCATAGAATCATAGAATCATAGAATATCAGGGTTGGAAGGGACCTCAGGAGGTCATCTAGTCCAACCCCCTGCTCAAAGCAGGACCAATCCCCAATTAAATCATCCCAGCTAGGGCTTTGTCAAGCCTGACCTTAAATACTTCTAAGGAAGGAGATTCTACCTCCTCCCTAGGTAACGCATTTCAGTGTTTCACCACCCTCCTAGTGAAAAAGTTTTTCCTAATATCCAACCTAAACCTCCCCCACTGCAACTTGAGACCATTACTCCTTGTCCTGTCCTCTTCTACCACTGAGAATAGTCTAGAACCATCCTCTCTGGAACCACCTCTCAGGTAGTTGAAAGCAGCTATCAAATCCCCCCTCATTCTTCTCTTCTGCAGACTAAACAATCCCAGTTCCCTCAGCCTCTCCTCATAAGTCATGTGTTCCAGACCCCTAATCATTTTTGTTGCCCTTCGCTGGACTCGCTCCAATTTCTCCACATCCTTCTTGTAGTGTGGGGCCCAAAACTGGACACAGTACTCCAGATGAGGCCTCACCAATGTCAAATAGAGGAGAACAATCACGTCCCTCGATCTGCTGGCAATGCCCCTATTTATAGATCCCAAAATGCCATTTGCTTCTTGGCAACAAGGGCACACTGCTGACTCATATCCAGTTTCTCGTCCACTGTCACCCCTAGGTCCTTTTCCGCAGAACTGCTGCCTAGCCATTCGGTCCCTAGTCTGTAGCTGTGCATTGGGTTCTTCCATCCTAAGTGCAGGACCCTGCACTTATCCTTATTGAACCTCATCAGATTTCTTTTGGCCCAATCCTCCAATTTGTCTAGGTCCTTCTGTATCCTATCCCTGCCCTCCAGCGTATCTACCACTCCTCCCAGTTTAGTATCATCCGCAAATTTGCTGAGAGTGCAATCCACACCATTCTCCAGATTATTTATGAAGATATTGAACGAAACCGGCCCCAGGACCGACCCCTGGGCACTCCACTTGACACCGCCTGCCAACTAGACATGGAGCCATTGATCACTACCCGTTGAGCCCGACAATCTAGCCAACTTTCTACCCACCTTATAGTGCATTCATCCAGCCCATACTTCTTTAACTTGCTGACAAGAATACTGTGGGAGACCGTGTCAAAAGCTTTGCTGAAGTCAAGAAACAATACATCCACTGCTTTCCCTTCATCCACAGAACCAGTAATCTCATCATAGAAGGCGATTAGATTAGTCAGGCATGACCTTCCCTTGGTGAATCCATGCTGACTGTTCCTGATCACTTTCCTCTCATGTAAGTGCTTCAGGATTGATTCTTTGAGGACCTGCTCCATGATTTTTCTGGGGACTGAAGTGAGGCTGACTGGCCTGTAGTTCCCAGGATCCTCCTTCTTCCCTTTTTTAAAGATTGGCACTACATTAGCCTTTTTCCAGTCATCCGGGACTTCCCCCGTTCGCCACGAGTTTTCAAAGATAATGGCCAATGGCTCTGCAATCACAGCCGCCAATTCCTTTAGCACTCTTGGATGCAACTCGTCCGGCCCCATGGACTTGTGCACGTCCAGCTTTTCTAAATAGTCCCTAACCACCTCTTTCTCCACAGAGGGCTGGCCATCTATTCCCCATGTTGTGATGCCCAGTGCAGCAGTCTGGGAGCTGACCTTGTTCGTGAAGACAGAGGCAAAAAAAGCATTGAGTACATTAGCTTTTTCCACATCCTCTGTCACTAGGTTGCCTCCCTCATTCATTAAGGGGCCCACACTTTCCTTGGCTTTCTTCTTGTTGCCAACATACCTGAAGAAACCCTTCTTGTTACTCTTGACATCTCTCGCTAGCTGCAGCTCCAGGTGCGATTTGGCCCTCCTGATTTCATTCCTACATGCCCGAGCAATATTTTTATACTCTTCCCTGGTCATATGTCCAACCTTCCACTTCTTGTAAGCTTCTTTTTTATGTTTAAGATCCGCTAGGATTTCACCGTTAAGCCAAGCTGGTTGCCTGCCATATTTACTATTCTTTCGACACATCGGGATGGTTTGTCCCTGTAATCTCAACAGGGATTCCTTGAAATACAGCCAGCTCTCCTGGACTCCTTTCCCCTTCATGTTAGTCCCCCAGGGGATCCTACCCATCCGTTCCCTGAGGGAGTCAAAGTCTGCTTTCCTGAAATCCAGGGTCCGTATCCTGCTGCTTACCTTTCTTCCCTGTGTCAGGATCCTGAACTCAACCAACTCATGGTCACTGCCTCCCAGATTCCCATCCACTTTTGCTTCCCCCACTAATTCTTCCTGGTTTGTGAGCAGCAGGTCAAGAAAAGCTCCCCCCTAGTTGGCTCCTCTAGCACTTGCACCAGGAAATTGTCCCCGACGCTTTCCAAAAACTTCCTGGATTGTCTATGCACCGCTGTATTGCTCTCCCAGAAGATATCAGGAAAATTAAAGTCACCCATGAGAACCAGGGCGTGAGATCTAGTAGCTTCTGCGAGCTGCCGGAAGAAAGCCTCATCCACCTCATCCCCCTGATCCGGTGGTCTATAGCAGACTCCCACCGTCACATCACTCTTGTTGCTCACACTTCTAAACTTAATCCAGAGACACTCAGGTTTTATTGTATAATATGTACGCAATTAACACTAATTATATATAAAATGGTATTTATCAAATTAAAATAATGAATTTCTAAATTTGGTTGCAGTCTTATCAGTATCATAGTCTCTTTTCCAGTTGAGAGGAGATAAATAGTTAGCTGCTGTTGTGGTGGGCTGGGCATGAGCCTGTAATGGGTGTGAGTATTTATTAAGATACATACCCTACACAGCTCTCTACTCATACAAGCCCTTCTATACTGCTATTTTTATCAACATAATGTCCCTGCTTCCCCTGCTGGAGCCTTTCCCTGCTGCAGGAAAAGACTCCAGCAGTGGGGAGAGAGAGCAGGGAAAGGTTCCAGCAGCAGGGAGAAGGCTCTGCCAGCTCCCCGCTGCTAGACCCCTGCTCCACCATGAGGAAAGTCTTCAGCAGTGGGGAGAGGCTGTGGAAGCTCTCTGTTGCTGGAGCCTTTCCCCACAGCAGGGAAAGATTCCAGAGGCAGCAGTAAGGAAAGACTTTGGCCGTGGGGAGATAGTGGGGAAAGGCAGTCTGACTCTCCCTGCCAGAGCCTTTCCTTATCCCAGTGAAAGGCCCCAACCACAGGGAGCTACTGAAGCCTTTCCCCTCTGTCTCACCTCTTTTAGTCTTTCATGGATATGTGTGTAGCTGCCCGTACGCTACACCTCACCAGTCATGGTGTGTAGTGTAGATACAGCCCAATGGGCTGCACATCAATTGATCTGTGTAGACCCTCCTGGGGGACACTAAAAGTTCCATAGTGTGCTATACTGTAGTGCTATTTCAACTGTAATGCTGATTCAAGAGTTTTTGACTAGGACTAGAACCACAGTCAACATGATGACTGTGTGTAGATTAAAACCTCTAGTATCATATCATAGTGGCTTCCTTTTATTTTGATCCCCTCCCCCCATTTTTGCTCTTATCTGGTCTCTTCTTGACATTTTTTCCTCTCTTTCTCTCTCTCTCTCTCCTTCCTTCCTTTTCAATTCCATTAGAATGTCTCAAAACTTTCAGGAACTTTGCAGGAAGATCTTCTGTACTTTTAATTTCACATCTGCAGAAACTGATGCCAAGAACCTCCACCACCCACCTTCAGTCAATAAATATCATTACTGCAAACAAGCATGAATTGTAGGAGCAGAACAAATCAAGATGCGCTTTTGACAGGTTCTCTTGGCAGTGTAGGAGGATATTCTACAATTCTAAAAATAGCTTCTATTTTCACAGACATTTTGGGATGTTTCTGTAAGTTCTCACTACAGAAGATGGCCCCAAATGCCACATGGTAAAAGTCAATCTGACAGACAGATATTATATAATAATTCTTCTTGATTAGATTAGAACAAGATATTCTCTTCACCTTACCTCCCAAACAA
The DNA here is from genome assembly GCF_965152235.1 of Eretmochelys imbricata. Classification (NCBI taxonomy): domain Eukaryota; kingdom Metazoa; phylum Chordata; order Testudines; family Cheloniidae; genus Eretmochelys; species Eretmochelys imbricata. The sequence goes on along the minus strand of NC_135574.1, from coordinate 111,560,347 downwards.
GGAGCAAGAAAAGAAAATCAGATCCAAGATAAAACAACATAGCCTAGACAGAAATGATAGTCCCAGAAACCACAACAGAGAATAGCATTACCCCATGTCGGGAGCATTGTGTCCCTCCAAGCCATATGAACAATTATCAGATGAGGTAAAGTAAGAAGCAGCACTCATTAGTTGTAGAGCTAACATTCAATGTTACTACCATGAAAGCAGAAATAAGGATGCAGAATAACAGAAATGTAAATGATTCTTTACAAAATAAAAATAAGGGGTGAGCAGAATGCCAGAGAATGGCACAATATTTATGCTCAGATAAATTGGTTAGTCTCTAAGGTGCCACAAGTACTCCGTTTCTTTTTGCATCACTTTAGATACGCTATTACCAGCAGGAGAGTGGGGTGAGGGGAGGTATTTTTTCATGCTTTGTGTGTATAAAAAGATCTTGTACACTTTCCACAGTATGCATCCAATGAAGTGAGCTGTAGCTCACGAAAGCTATGCTCAAATAAATTGGTTAGTCTCTAAGGTGCCACAAGTACTCCTTTTCTTTTTGCGAATACAGACTAACACAGACTGACAATATTTATTGTAGATGTTTTGCTGATCTATCAATATTGCCAAAGTTTAATTAATTTTTAGAGAGGGACTGAAAGCTATCCAGTTACATAAAAATATTGGGCTAAATAGTGGCACACATTAAGTCTCCTTTTTGCTTCTGTGTCAGGTCAAAGGGAACTTAAAGCATCCCAAACGGACATCAGAGGATTCCCCTGAGGCAGGGATATGCTCCTGTCCCACCACCATTCTAGTTTAGGGGGCGTATAAAAGTACATGGCGAGCGCACAGTGTACTCAAGTGACTGTGTCCATCTGCGAGTCCTTAAAGAGGCTGTTACAAGTCAGCAAAAGATAGAGCAGCCCTATGGATGTTTTAAATTTCACCGGAGGCCAAACTGTTCCCTCAGATTTTTGATCAGGAGGCAGAAAGGTTCAGGGAGACCACCTTTGCCTCCTGCCCCTTCAATGTGCTGAGAGTACCTCTGGCACAACTGAAGACTGGCCTCTTAAGTAAGCACAAACACTGTAACCTCTTTCATGGTAGCACTTATAACAAGAGACTGGGAGCACTTGGACATATTAATTTGATTTCTTTACATCAAAACAGCTCAAACATTCTGTTTAGTGAGGACTGGGTGACTTAATATCACCACTGATTTACAGTGACACACTGTACTATACATAAAACAATACGGGTCACATTCTGTCTACAGGCAGGGTCACTGAAAAAGCAATTTGAGCATTGCCAGTAATTGCAGATAGGAGAACACTTTGCAATGTGCCATTTCAGTGCAATTAAGCCCAAAGGGAGGCCATATCATAGCATTTTTCACTTTGTTTAGAAAGCCCCTTTTTGTAGCATTTTCTGACAGTGGTATACTCTGGATTGCATCCCAAATCAAACTAACGACATACAGTCAGGAAAGAGTAAACCTTACAATATTTGCAATAGAGCACTTCACACTGTATCTGGTGGTGACAGTAGCCACAGCAGCACTGTAGGGGAAAAAGGAAAAGACACAACCTTGAACTTTTTCAGTCTTCAATAGAAAATGACAGCCTTCTTCAACTGAGGTTTAAATAGCCCGAAGTGTGGAATTTCCTGGTAGTCAGAGGCAACTGTGAGTACTCATACATTTTCTAGCCTATTCCTGTAAGCCTAAGGCCTTCGTCTGCAGCCAGATTAAAAGAGCAGCCAAGCAGCAGCCATTAGCTGAGAAGCAGGAAGTCACATCCTCACATTCCACCTAAATTACATTAAAACAATGTAATATCAGACTGTTAAGAAGGAGACCCCATCCTAATAGCACCCACTATCACCAGATAAAGAAACAGAACTTAAGATGGTTAAAGAAAACTTAGTTTGATAGCATTCTGTCTGGCAAGAAATCACTTATCAATAGTTGTGGTTGTGAAATCCTCCTTTCTTTATTGTTTTGTCATTATGGTCCCCACTTCCCTATTGTTTATCTGCATGGTCTCTGTCTGGTTCTTTAATTGTTTCTGTCTGTTACATAATTAATTTTGCTAGGTGTAAATTATTTAGCATAGTGGGATATGATTGGTTAGAGAATTATGTTACAATATGTTTAGGATTGGTTAGATAGATTTCAGTATAATGATTGGTTAAGGTATAGCTAAGCAGGACTCAAATTTCACTATATAAACTGGGGTCCAAAACGAAGCTCTTTGGGAACCAACTCCAGGACACAGCCCAAAAGATCAGAGCTGCCAGACCTCAACACTGCCAATGACACTGTGCAAACGACACTGTGTGTAGTCCCATAGATTGACCTGATCCTGAGTGGCCATCAAGAAAAGTTCATCTGTATTATTGGGAGTGGTGAGCACTGTATGTGCAGTCTGGTTTTGGTGATTGTTAATAAATAGAGGTTATGTAGTATATTACTGTGTAAGACTCTTTCACTGGTAAAAGGTCCTGCAAACCTGCAGAAGTAGTATACACCTGGAGCTCTACATATTGGGAAAGGATGTAGGTACTTAAATTGACCAGGTTAGTTACACCCTGAGCCCTACGAATTGGATATGAGTGGCCCTGAACCCTACTGATTGGGTAAAGGTAGGTGCTTTTCACTTGGAGCCCTACGAATTGGGAAAAGGTGGGGGTGCCTAAATTAACCAGGTTACGCCTGGAGCCCTACAGACTGGGAAAAGGTGGGGTGCCCTAATGTGTGCAGGTAACACTCGAGACCTCAGTTCTTTCTCTTTTGGGTTAATATTCTCCACTCACTAGAACTGCCAGCATCTTGCTAGCCATTAGTGTAATAAACCAGTGGGAATTTTCTGCGGTTAAGGCTAAGAAGCCTAATCTCTGGCAGCTGTGGGGCCTTTGTCTGCCCGAGACTGGTTTTTATTCCCACCTTCCTTTGCCTTGCTAGGAACTGTGATGAATCTACCCACTCATCGTCAACATTTTAAAAAAATCCTGGGACAATTCTTCAAATTTGGTGGGAGATCAAAGAGTGAAAGCTAATGTTGTGCCAATATTTAAAAAGTGTAAATGGGATTGCGGAGATAAACGAAGAAGGTGGCACACCTCGGGGCCCTATTTCATCCCGGGGTATTCGCTACTTCCCACCACCAAACACAGATATAATGAGGTTAAGTGGTGTCTGAATAAAATAAGTAAGAACTATTAATTATTCCTCAAGAAAGGCTTTTAATGATTTTCGACTATAATAACAGCATAAACAAAACAAGAAAAGGAAAACCAAAGACCAGCACTGAATAAGAATTAATACAAAAGGCAGATTATATTGAAGACAAGCGCAAGTACATGTAATATTGTGGACCATTTGCAAGTTTCTGAACAGTGACTCTACATATGCTGGTCCTGGCAGGTCATAATAAAAGCCCAGAAGACAAGCATAAGTAAAGCTCTTATTCACCAGTTTTATATTTCTGGTGACAAAATATTTCAAAGGCAACACAACTATACATATAAGGAGCTAATGAACGACAGCACTACATGCATCTGCTCGGGCTACTTGAAAGACAAGCACGATACATACAAAGCTATTATGCATCAGCCACCTACTATTGATTTTATGCTACAGTATCGATACAACTATGATCAATTCAGCTTGAGCGACCAGACTTCTTTTACTCCGTAGACTTACCCTGCATTCATCCGAAAATATGTTACCCTTCAGTCAGACGCCTTCCGCACTGGCCAGGTAGACAGTCAAGAAGTGCACGTCCCTTCGGTTCAGGGGGTGTGGGTACCGAAAACACACACACACAGTCCCATGCCTTCGTTCTTTTTATCTGGTCTGACGGCCATGTTTTAGAACAGACCAACCAACCAGGGTGGGCCACATTGTTTAGGTGGATGCCCTAGTTGTATAATTGATGTGTATTTAATTTTTATGTCCAATTGTTAGTTGTTTGTATAATTTAGGCCTATTTATTTTCTGTAGCCAATCAGATCTTGAATGTGGGTAATTTGGGGTTGATAAATACATAGGAGTCAGCATAAATTGTTATCTGGTTGCAGCGCGTCCTGACCACAAGCCACAAGCTTAAGTTTTGTTTTTGCAAGGCTTACATTTTGAAGTATACGGAAGTTTGAGGCCTAACAGTTGCAATATTTCTATTTCATTCAAGCTTGACGAGACAGTTGTTCAATTTATTCATAGGGATGACCTGGAAAATTATAGGCCGGTCAACTTGACATCAGTCCTGGGAAAGATAATGGAGTGGCTGATACAGGACTCGATTAATAAAGTACTAAAGGAAAGTAGTGTAATTAATGCAAATCAATGTTGGTTTATGGAAAATAGATCTTGTCAAACTACCTTGATTTTTTTTTATGAGTTTACAAGCTTGATTGATAAAAGTATTAAAGTTGATGTAATATATCTGGACTTCTGTAAGGTGTTCCACTTGGTACCACGTAACATTTTAATTAAAAAACTAGAATGATTTCAAATTAATATGGCACACATTAAATGAATTAAAAACTGGCTAACTGATAGCTCTCAACTGTAATAGTAAATGAGGAATTGTCATCAAGCAAGGGTGTTTCCAGTGGGTCTGGTAAGGATCAGTTCTTGGCCCTACACTATTTAGCATTTTTAATCAATGATCTGGAAGAAAACCTAAAATCATCACTGATAAAGTCTGCAGATGACACAAAAATTGGGGGACTGGTAAATAATGATGGTGATAGGTCACTGATTCAGAGTGATCTGGATCACTTGATAAACTGGGCACAAGCAAACAATATGCATATTAATATAGCTAAATATAAATGCATACATCTAGGAACAAAGAAAGTAGGCCATACTTACAGGATAGGGGACTTTATCCTGAGAAGCAATGACTGAAAAAGATTTGGGGATGTGGGTGGATATTCAGCTGAACATGAGCTCCCAGTGTGACGCAGTGGCCAAAAGAGCTAATGCAATACTGGGATGCATAAACAAGAGACTCTTGAATAGGAATAGAGAAGTTATTTTACCTCTGAATTTGGAATTGATGTGACCACAGCTGGAATACTGTTTCCAGTTCAAGAAGGATGTTAATAAATTGGAGAGGATTCAGAGAAGAGCCATAAGAATGATTAAAGGATTAGAAAACATGCCTTTAAGTGATAGACTCCAGGAGATCAATCTATTTAGTTTAACAAAGACAAGTTTAATGGGTGACTTGATTACAGTCTATAAGTATCTACATGAGGAACAAATATTCACTAATGGGTTCTTCAAACTAGTAAAGAAACATGATATTACACGATACAAGGCCTGGAAGTTGAAGATAGACAAATTCAGATTGGAAATAAGGTATAAACTTTTGACAGTGAGGATAATTAACCATTGGAACAATTTACCAAGGGTCATGGTGGATTCTCCATAACTGACCATTTTAAAATCAAGATTGAATGTTTCTCTAATAGATAGGCTCTCTGAATTACTTGGAGAAATTCTGTGTCCTGTGTTATACAGGAGGTCAGGCTAGATGACCACAGTGGTCCCTTCTGGTCTTGGAATCTATGAATCGTGATGAATTTTGGGTTCTTTTAACTTCTTAATTATTTTACTTATTTATTTTTGTTTAAATAAATAAAAAGGCTCCTATCTATAACACAACACTAAAAACACAGTTAATTGTTAATTTAATGGGTCTTAAAAGGTTTCATCTTCAGACAAATATCTAGAGTTTTGGATGCTTATTCCACCGTATGGAAGCCCTCACATGATCATCTGTCCCCAAAACACTTCTGTCCTTTAAAAAGGAGAGGAGAGTGTGTGGGAGCCCAGCTGGCTAGTCCCCATGTTATCTTCGGGCGGGGGCGGGGGGGAAGCAAGCCTTATCCTTCCTTCCAGCATCTTTAGAAGGTATCTTTCTCCCCTTTGCTTCCCAGGGCATGGGTTATATAGCTTTTCCCAAACATCCATCAGAGCTGAGAGCTTGTCCACTTTATTATCTCCTCTCTAAGGGAGGAATGTGTGACCAAATGCACCCCCTACATGCTACTTTAGTGATCTTTGTACAAAATATGCCTTGTGAGGTACCGTTTGAAAACTAATAACTCACTGGTCAGTAATATCATGGTGAAATGTATGTAGCAATATTATATGTGCAGTTATGAATATAAGCTGAAATCATGACTGAAATGTGTTTACCAGACCTCTTCCTCAAAGACAAAGGACAAGCTAAAGCCTCTAGCCAGGTGTCAACAAAGTTGATTTGCAATCACCCATCAAGTGGCCATTTTGTGGCAACATAAGGGGGGCAGGAATAGATTGATCTAAATGTTAGCAAGCAACAACATGAAACCTCTTTTACCATGAGACTCCATGTTGCCATCCTCACAGCAGTAAGGAACTTTATCTCGGGATGACCCTCAGGAAAATGAATTTCAAAGGGTGACTGGACTTATAAAAGAGAGGGCAAAACCACCCAAGGTTCTCTCTTTCTTTCTCACCCTATCTCTGTCACTCTCTTTCATCTAAGAAGACAAAGAAACCAGCTTTTGGATCCTGATGTGAAATTTTTGTTAGCAACGTTTCTGGAAACATGTGGTAAGCATTTTACCTTGAACTGAGACTAGTTTGTTAAGTTTTGTTCCTAGAAAGCATTTTATCTTTTTGTCTTTTGTAACCATTTCTCACTTTAATGGCTTATACTTGTACTCACTTAAAATCATTGTAATTAAATAAACTTGTTTTATTCTTTAATCAAAAGTAGTTAAGTCTTGTGTTTAAACTGAATTGTTTGGTAGCTCCAGTTAAAGTAGCAAAGTGTTGTATTTTGACCCATTATAGGGGCAACAGCCCTCTAATTAGCCAAACAGTCCAGGAGAGGTCTGGACAGTGCAGAACACAGGTTTTGGGGGTAAATCCAGGACTAAGAATATATTGAGGTCACCTTGCAAGTGGTAACCAAGGCTGGTGGAAGCCAGAGTGTGACTGGAGTGTTGCAGGCAGGCTGCAGCTATATACAGACACTCAGGGTGTGACTGAAATGCTGTTTGTGAGTGGCCCAGGTTGGGAGCTACAGCAGCAAAGCATTGTGAGGCACCCAAGGTTGCAGGGTGGTGGTGACACAGCCCCTCGCTAGTCTGAATTGCACCCTGAAATGCAATAGAATGGGGATTTCCCCTTCAGTATGCTCCTTTTTCTCATTCTCTTTTTATTCCTTCATCTCATCTTCTTGTAGCTCTGTATGTCTGCACTGCATCATGTCGCATCCCCACCTCCGGTATTATTAACACTTGCAATTTCATTTTAAGTCTTGTGATATTTGGAGCAAGCTCCCCACAGACCAAGACACACCAAAGTGGCACCAGATCTGGCCAGAAGAACAGATGCAAAACCTGCAGACATATTTCCACTGCTACCGTGATCAGCAACCCTTACATCACACCTTTCAAGATCCATGGATACCACACACACCTATCACAACATGTGGTATACTTCACTCAGTGTACTAAATGCCCCAATAATAACTATGTGGGTGAAACCAGACAATCACTACGCTCTCGAAGGAACTCACACAAGAAAATGATAAAAGATAAAAATACCCTATCACCTGTGGGTGAACACTTTTCAAAAGCGATCATTCTATATTTGACATATCAGTCCTCATCCTCAAAGGAAACCTGCTCAACACTTTCAAAAGATGAGTCTGGGAGCTTAATTTCATAACGCTACTAGACACTAAAAATGATAGAGTGAACAGAGACACTGGATTTACGGTTCAGTACAACAAACTGTAACTCACTAATCCCGCTCTTTTTGTCCTGTGACTACGGATGTGTTAATGGGCCACCCTACCTTGAATGGTTCATTAGAATATGTGCTAACTACCCATATCAATTAATCTGTTCCACCTTGCATTTTGCTGTGATGCTCAGAGTACCTTTCCCAGACCTGAAGAAGAGCTCTGTGTAGCTCAAAAGCTTGTTTCTCTTACCAACAGACGTTAGTCCAATAAAAGATATGACCTCACCCACCTTGCCTCTCTGATATCCTAGGATTGACACAGCTACAGCTACATGAGCTTTTGAGTGTCACAGCTAAATACAAGGTGGAGCAGATCGTTTAGCATAAGGAGTTAGGATATGTGTTTAGGGACTATACAAGATGAAGTCGGCAGTTAACACCTCTGCAGTCATACGACAAAGAGGGAATTAGTGGGTTACAGCTTGCTGTAATGAGCTGTAAACGCAGTGTCTTTATCGAGTCCATGATTTTAACGTCTAGCAAAGTTATGAATTTAAGCTTCCAGACTCGGTTTCTGGAGATGTTGTGCAAGTTTACTTTGAGGCTGAGGGCTGAGAGGTCAAATACGTTTTTGTGAAAAGAGTTTTGTGAAAAGAGTTTGCCCCTGCGTACTGTGGTGCTTTTGTCTTTTATCCTTTTTCTGTGTGAGTTTATTTGGCAGTGTAGTGATTGTCTGGTTTCACCCATACAGTGTTGGATCATATTAAAGAAGTTCTGTATTAAAATCACAAATGAGTTTGATTCCCCAGAGTTTAAATTCCAGGGTATTACTAATTAAGAGGTCTCTTGGTTTTTGGTACTGTTCCTCTCCCTCTATGTGTGAAACTTGCAAGCTGCTAATTGTGTTAGTACATTCTAAGACAGTCTATTCTCAAAGCAATTCACAGAGAGAGAGACTCAAAACAATACTCTAACAACAGAAACAGCACCCAGAGACTCCCCGCCCTTTTGTTGTATTAACAATTGTGATTAAAATAGAGCTAGAGGATGTATGTGGATGGATGCTTGGTGTGGATAATAACTGAATGATCAGGGAGGTGCCAGCCTAAGAATCCAGTGTCCATCGGCTGAAGAAGGCGTCAAGTGGAAATAACCAGAGGACACCCCGGAGGGCAGACTGGAATCCACCCAACAGCCTCAAGAATGGGAGAACCAAAGAACAAGATAACATCTTGGAGCCGTCAGGAATGTGCTATCTGCTGATTGATTCAGCAACAGCATGAAGCAGCAATTCCCATAGACTGGCATAGGAAGAAATTCCTATAAAAATAGACTCTAAAAAATGAGAACTTTGAGGGGGTCTGATTCTGCAAACCAACTTCCAGGAGCATCAGATGAGCATCTGACAAGGCCCTGCTCCCTCCTCATGTCCAGGCCACCTGGCCAGTGGCTTGGCATGAGCAACTCTAAGGCTGGTAACTATAACAACCTTGCAGAACCTGTGTGTGTGTTTGTATGAATGAATGTGTGAATAAATATGAGATTGAATGGAATGTTATAACTATAACTAACTGCTTACTATGATTCTTTCTGTATTCACAATAAATGTGGTATTTTGCCTTTTTCCCTTTAATAAGATCCTGCTGGTTTTTATTTTATTGGTACAACAACAGTTGTTATTGGGGCATTTAGTGCACTGGGCTAGTGCATATGTTGTGATAGGCATGTGTGAGGCCCATGGATGTTGATAGGTCCCCGGACGATTGAGGTGCTAAAGGAGCGCTCAAAGAAGCAGTGGCGAATTCGCCCCTGGGCCCATGGGGCCCAGGCCCAGGGTCCCTGGACAGTTGGGAGCCCCCAGCTTCCACTGTGTGGGTGAGTGGGGGGGCGGGGAAGGCCCCGCGTCCCCGGGCCCATCCCCGGGAGAAGTGGTGGGATTGGGGAATCCCCCCTGCGGCGTCCCCGACCCCACCCCCAGCAGCAGCTGCAGGCAGCTGCGCTACCCCCCACCAGTTCCCATCCTCGGCAGAAGCAATGGCACAGGGGAAGCGCCCCCAGCAGCGCCTCCCTTTACCCCATGCCAGCAGAAGCCGCAGGAGGGGGAAGTTCCCAAGCAGCACCCTCCCGACCCTGTCCCTGGCAGGGAAAGCCCCTAGTTCCCTGACCCGTCCCTGGCAGAAACTGCAGGGCAGCAGGGGAAGCCCCCGTGACCAACCCACTCTCTGGCAGAAGGGCCGAGCGGGGTAGGAGAAGCCCCAGCGCCCTGACCCTGGTCCCCTGGAGAAGCACAGCACCTGGACCCCTACTGCAGCCTTGGGACTGGAGGAGCTCTCACTCCCCCCTACAGTCCTGGGGCAGTGGCGCGGGGACAGAGCTTCTCTGGTCTTGGTGCCATAGTGGGGGGCAAGGAGGAAGAAAAGAGCAAATGGGGTGTGTAGCAGGCAGAATGGGGGGGACCCTGTATGGAACAGGGGCAGGGTACCGGGGAAGGGGCAGAAAGGGGTGGGGCTATGGCCAGGGTCATAGACAGAAGGGGCGGAATGGGGCGGGACTGCAGGTGGAAGAGGTGGAGAGGGGCCCCCCACTTGCTCTGGCTCAGGGCCCTGGGAAACCTTCATCCACCTCTGCAAGGAAGAAAAGCCGTTGAGGAAAAGCTAAATGAATTCTTTGCATCGGTCTTCACTACAGAGGATATGGGGGAGATCCCCACACCTCTGCCATTCTTTTTAGGTGACAAATCTGAGGAACTGTCCCAGATTGAAATGTCAATAGAGGAGGTGTTGGAACAAATTGAACAATTAGTCACCAGGACCAGAGGCTTTTCACCCAAGTTCTGAAGGAACTCAGATGTGAAATTGCAGAACTACTAACTGTGGTATGTAACTTATTGTTTAAATCAATCTCTGTACCAGATGACTGGAGAGTAGCTAAGATAACAACCCATTTTTAAAAAAGGCTCCATAGGTGATCCTGGCAATTACAGGCCAGTAAATCCAACTTCAGTATCAAGAAAATTGGTTGAAACTATAGTAAAGAACAGAATGATCAGATACACAGATAGACACAATATGTCAGGGAAGAATCAACACAGCTTTTGTAAAGGGAAATCATGCCTCTCCAATCTATCAGAATTCTTTGAGGTAGTCAACAAGCATGTGGACAAGGGTGATCCAGTTGATATAGAGTACTTGGATTTTCAGAAAGCCTTGCCCAAGGTTCCTCACTAAAGGCTCTTGAGCAAAGTCAGCAATCATGGGATAGGAGGGAAGGTCATCTCATGGCTCAGTAATTGGGTAAAAGATAGGAAACAAAGGGCAGGGATGAATGGTCAGTTATCACAATGTATAGAGGTGAATAGTGGGGTTCCCCAAAGATCTGTGCTATTCAACATATTCACAAATGATCTGGAAAACGAGGTGAATAGCGCATTGGCAAAATTTGCAGAAGATACAAAATGACTCAAGATAGTTTGAGAAGTTAAATCTTCTCAGTCAGCTTTGGACTTGCACAAGGATCTCACTAAACTTGGTGACTAGGTGACAAAATGGCAAATGCAATTCAATATTGATAAGTGCAAAGCAATACACATTAGAAAACATAATCCCAACCATACATACAAAATTATGGGGTCTAAATTAGCTATTACTATTCAAAAATAGCAGTGTTCGAGTCATCATGGATAGCTCTCTGAAAACATCCAGTTAATATGCAGCAGCAGTCAAAAAGTGCTAACAGAACGTTAGAAACCATTAGGAAAGGGAGAAATAATAAAACAAAAAATATCATAATGCCACTGTATAAATCCATAGTACAACCATGCCTTGAATAGTGCATGCATTTTTGGTTGCTCCTTGTCAAACAATATACATATATATATATATTATAATTGGAAAAGGTACAGAGAAGGACAACAAAAATGATTAGGGGTCTGGAAAAGCTTCCGTATGAGGAATGTTTAAAATACTGGGACTGTTCAGTTTAGAAAAGAGAGAACTTCAATGGAATATAAGAGAGGTCTATAAAATCATGACTGGTGTGGAGAAAGTGAATAAGGATGTGATATTTACTCCTACACATAACACACAAACCAAGAGTCACCAAATGAGATTAACAGGCAGCAGTTTTAAACAAACATAAGTAAGTACTTCATCAAACAATGCACAGTCAACCTGTGGATCTCTTTGCAAGGGATGTTGTGAAGGCCAAAAGCATAACTGTGTTCAAAAAAGAATTAGATAAGTTCATGGAGGACAGGTCCATCAATGGCTATTAGCCAATATGGTCGGGGATGCAACCCAATGCTCTGGGTGTCCCTAACCCTCTGACTACCAGAAGCTGGGACTGGATGGAAGGGTTGGATCACTTGATAATTGCCCTGCTCTGTTTATTCTCTCCAAAGCATCTGGAACTGGTAGCTGACAGAGACAGGAGGCTGGGCTAGATGGACCATTGGTCTGACTCAGTATGGCCATTCTTATCTATGTGTCATCATAGCAATGGAGTTATGTCTGCAGGTTTTGCATCTCTTGTTATGGCAGAATCTGGTGCCACTTTGAGTTTGTCCTAGTGTTGGATCATATTAAAGAAGTTCTGTATTAAAATCACAAATGAGTTTGATTCCCCAGAGTTTAAATTCCAGGGTATTACTAATTAAGAGGTCTCTTGGTTTTTGGTACTGTTTCTCTCCCTCTATGTGTGAAACTTGCAAGCTGCTAATTGTGTTAGTACATTCTAAGACAGACTCTGTTCTCAAAGCAATTCACAGAGAGAGATACTCAAAGCAATACTCTAACAACAGAAACAGCACCCAGAGACTCCCCGCCCTTTTGTTGTATTAACAATTGTGATTAAAATAGAGCTAGAGGATGTATGTGGATGAATGCTTGGTGTGGATAATAACTGAATGATCAGGAAGGTGCCAGCCTAAGAATCCAGTGTCCATCGGCTGAAGAAGGCGTCAAGTGGAAATAACCAGAGGACACCCCGGAGGGCAGACTGGAATCCACCCAACAGCCTCAAGAATGGGAGAACCAAAGAACAAGATAACATCTTGGAGCCGTCAGGAATGTGCTATCTGCTGATTGATTCAGCAACAGCATGATGAAGCAATTCCCATAGACTGGCATAGGAAGAAATTCCTATAAAAATAGACTCTAAAAAGTGAGAACTTTGGGGTCCGATTCTGCAAACCAACTTCCAGGAGCATCAGATGAGCATCTGACAAGGCCCTGCTCCCTCCTCATGTCCAGGCCACCTGGCCAGTGGCTTGGCATGAGCAACTCTAAGGCTGGTAACTATGATAACAACCTTGCAGAACCTCTGTGTGTGTGTGTGTGTGTGTATGTGTGTGTGTGTGTTTGTATGAATGAATGTGTGAATAAATATGAGATTGAATGGAATGTTATAACTAGAACTAACTGCTTACTATGATTCTTTCTGTATTCACAATAAATGTGGTATTTTGCCTTTTTCCCTTTAATAAGATCCTGCTGGTTTTTATTTTATTGGTATAACATTTTGGTGGAGAATTGCGAAAGGGGGAATATTGGTAAAAAACCTCAGTTATTGTAAATATTGGTGTGCACACCGCCAGCTCTAGTGAGCTAGGCATTTCTATTAGGTTAACCAGACCTGCTGGCCTCCGAGAAGGTAGCAGGGGACCTGCTGGCCTCCGAGAAGGTAGCAAGAAAAACAGATTAAACCAGACCTGCTGGCCTCCGAGAAGGTAGCAGGGAACCTGCTGGCCTCCGAGAAGGTAGCAGGAAAAACAGATTAAACCAGACCTGCTGGCCTCCGAGAAGGTAGCAGGGGACCTGCTGGCCTCCGAGAAGGTAGCAGGAAAAACAGATTAAACCAGACCTGCTGGCCTCCGAGAAGGTAGCAGGGGACCTGCTGGCCTCCGAGAAGGTAGCAGGAAAAACAGATTAAACCAGACCTGCTGGCCTCCGAGAAGGTAGCAGGGAGAAACAGGTTAACCGGACCTGCTGGCCTCCGAGAAGGTAGCAGGGAGAAACAGGTTAACCAGACCTGCTGACCTCCGAGAAGGTAGCAGGGAAGAACAAGCATAGATTAAGCACTGAATAAAATCAGGAATGATAGAAAAATTAAAAATTTGTTAGAATGTTAAAGAAAAAACAGGGTAAAGCAGGTATGAGGGACGAATGAAACCGGAGGGAGCTCCTGCCTCGGCTTTCATTAGAGAAATTACACCTTTCAAACAAGTCCTCCAAAGATATGGACATAATCCATGGACTGAACAAGTCCTTGTAGATGTCTGTACTATATCAGACCTAGAGGATAGATTGGCTCAATACATCCTCATGTACAAACCTTCTAGTGCTGCCAGAAGAGACGCAGCAGCTATTTGGCTATTATGGGAGGCATGTAATAACAGTTACCTCCGCCTAACTACCTGTAAAGAAAATGAAATTTCTCTGCAGGAAAAACTAACCCAATTGGAAAAAGGGATAGAAAATTGGAAAGTGGTGGCAATAAACTCACAAAGCCAGATGGAAATAATAAAAGAGGCACTGCAGGAATACAAAAGTAAAGAAAGATTCCTGACAGAGCAAACTACCGCATTTAAACAAATAGAAAAACAAAACCAAGCCCTAATTAAAGAGAATCAGGTCCTACAAGGGATGGTTAAAAAGCTAACACTAGAACAAGGCAGAACTCCGGTAAACCACAGTCGTTGTGAATCTATTATCAAACAGCTTAAATTGAAATTGGGCTTTGCCACCCGCCAAATCGCGGCTGTTAGCTCAGGAGAATGGGACCCTGCCAACCTTAATCTAAAATCAGATTGCGGGGGGGAAGCCTGGGATCACTGGGACCCCCAAGGAATTTGGGAGAAGGATATTTTGGACGACCTAAAGGAAAGTCCTTCAGCCTCAGTGGCTGCTTTAGAACGGCGCACCATTACTACCCCCAGGACGGACGGAGGGAGGGGGTAATGAACAAATCACAACTATCCCGGTGTCAGCAGCAGACCTAAAAGCAATGGCTGACCACCTAGGTACACTAAATAGGGAATCCTTTTCCCGGTGGTGTACCGATGCCTTCCTATTAGCCGGGAGGGAGAGATTAACCACTACAGAGATCTACCGGCTTATGGGGATATGCGCAACTCCAGAAATAAGAGCCACACTGGACCGCATTAGGGTAGAAGAAGCTACCAATGAATTATCCCTAATGGCGATTTTCGGGGAACAAATAGGCAGGAGAAATTTTATAGCCCAAGCTGTAGCTTCAACCCAGGGTCCCAATGAAGACCCAGAAAACTATCTTACTCGATGGGCATTAATGCAGGTGATGGCCGGTCTAGTAACCGTGGCCGGCATTGCCAATTTATATACCTTACCATTCCCCATCTCCTCCCTGAGAGATTGTGCTGCGTCACTACTACCATATTATTCAGGGAAACTGGCTGTTTGGCAGGATGGCCATCCTGCTACTTTAGAAGAATTAAGGGGGATGGTGCAGCAAATTACCACACATGCAGGACCAAAACCTAACATAAAAAAAGAAAGAGTGGCATATGTGGCTGCCATGGAGCCAACAGTCACCTATTCAAATGAAAGTGGGGAAAAGGGAATTTTAGCACCCCGTGGAGGTTCCTGGAGAGGGAGGTCTCGAGGATGGGGAAATTATCATTGGCCAAGAGGGAGGCAGGTAAAGGGGGAGAAGGTCCTATGTACGGCACCCCAGGCATAATTACAAAGAGAAAAGAGAGTAAAAAAAAAAAAGTTAACTCTGCAGAGGCTGGAGGGAATTAAGCAGTTAAACTTTGTATTTCACCCAAACAACTTTTAACCGAAAATGTTAAAAAGGAAAAGTGTTAGAGAAAGAGCATTCTTGGTTTCTTTGCAGCCATTCTGAAAGAAAAATGGGCCCTTTTCCAAAGGAATGTCTGTAAATTAGCCAGGCAAAAATAAACTATCTGATTAAAATCATTTGACTGGAAAATTTAGTCAAATTTGCTAAAAGAACATAAGAGGGTTCTATTGGAACTTAACTGCCTCAAATGTATAAAGGGAATGTAAGATGTAAAAAACAGAGCAGTGTGGAAGGGATGTTAAGGAAAAGAAAATGTGTATGTATCTGTCTCTGTGTGTGTAAATATGTAAAGTTCTAAGGACCAGTTAGTTTTGTTTTTGTTTTAAATAATGCCACTAAAAATCCATTTGACTCTTTAATTCAAAGTTGCAAAACTGACAGACCTTTTTGCTAGACACAGGTAATTAGTGTTGTTTGGCTTTGGGATTTGGCATTTAACCCTTAAAAGGTAACTCAATGCTTTACAAAATTTAAAATGTTTTTAAGTTGTGGCTGCAGCAGGGCAGTCAAAATCAGGAGAATATAAAAAAAAAAATTTGGATTCTTTTTGTTTGTTTGTTTTTTGTTTGTTTGTTTTTGTAACAAAATAGCAGATGAGAGTTGTAGTAAAAAAAAAAATTAAAAAAAGACAGTGCCTCTCTGAAGCAACAGCAGGGGTGAGGTGCACAAAACAAAAAGAAGCAATGTTAGAAACACTGAGTCTTAAAATGGCTCTGAGTAATCAGACTGTCACTTTGACAAAGGTACATGAAAACTCTGTAAGCAAAAAAAAAGAAATAGTGACACCTTATGTAAAAATGGATCTGGATAATGTTATAGAAGTTAAACTATGGAAGAAATGTGCATTTGCCCCAGAACATGTGCAGGGTATATTGTAGAAGGGGCAAAAGAAATGCAAACATACCATGCTACTTCATTAAAATGCTATTAGGGCTCCAAAGGGAGCCACAATAGGTTGGGTTTTCTTTTTCAGATTGCTGTGTGTTTTGGAAGCAGAAGTTAAAAGTAATCAAAACTCTGGTGAAAGTTGATTGTGTCCCTTTTAAGATAGACTCTCTGAGCTGCTGATGGCTTTAAATCCAAAAGCAGGAAGTTTCTGTGAAAATGCAAATTACCTAAATGATGAAGGAAAGAACTAGCAGCACAAAGGAGCTGCAGATAAAGGACATACCTGGTCAGCAAACAAATTGTCTAAATAAAAGGCATGGGATAACAAGATAATTTTAATAAATTTAATGATAATAAGTATCCCTGTAACAACGTATAGTGTGTATGATTTTTGGAAAAATCCTTTAAGGTCGTATGGTAATGATGCTTCTCAGTTATTACCTGTAAATAAAACTTAAAGCTTAACACAGCAGGAAAAACATTATAAACTTGGTCTGCTGTATAAGAAGGAAAACTCAGGGATTTAATGACTAAACAGTGGGATAATTTCCCCATAACCCTTAAAAGATAAAAGCCATTGAAACCTGGCCTGCCTATAGAACAAAAACAGGAAAATATGGGGGCAATTTCTCTGTTTTGCCTGCAATCAGCAAGGGTATTTGTAAAAGAAATATTTTAAGCAATAATCGGCCACCCCAAAAGGGGTAGAAACATGTTCTTTTTGTCTTTCAGAAAATCAGTAAAAGCTGATGCCAGCTGAATAGCAACTCAATACCATGAATCTACTGTCACAATAGAAATTGTATTCTGTGTTCTATGTTTTGTCTTGTGTTTTGTCTTGTTGCTAGCACTGTTGTGTGTTTAAAAAAAAAAATACTGAAGACCTGCAGGAACTTAAAAATAAATTAAGCTTTCTGTCCCAGCTACAGGACAGCCTGATACAAAAACAAGTACATGCCAATGTAGACTTGGTCCAGATTGGTCTGGGTAACCTAAAAGGCCAATGGAATCTTTAGTAATGGCTTAATACTACCACATGGCTTATCCATAAGAAAAAAAAATATTAGAAATAGGAAACTATACAGCCATAGCTATGGGATGCACTGAAATGCAGATACTTGCACTAGCTACTTTGGAACACAAAATGTTCTGGGTCATATGGGGAAATATTAAGGGTTTGATGCATTTGTTAAAAAAGAAAGAGATCATTGTTTGACACTTATCAATATGAATGGATGCAATATGTTTCCAGTATTGTAAACCAGACTTGTTAATGGGAGAAATTGTTGTCAAAATTGCACACCAACAGTCCCTGGAGGCAAAGGTATTGAAGGTTAACCCACTCCCCATATTACACATGGGATCCTTTTGGCTACCCTGGACCTTGAGCCAGTGGGCTGGGGAGGGAGGGAAGCTATTGGACACTAGAGGTTGTACCGAATGGACTCCTCAAAAGTGGGTGTGCCTCACCTTGCCTGTTGCCCCAGAACCTTGTAGTAAAGATACATCACTAGGATCATGTATGTGGCATAAATTGGAATCACAAACTCAAATTGCCTCACAGTACTTTCTCTTGAATAGGCTACATAGAAAGTGACACTGACGATTATAAATCTTAGTGTCAAAAGGGGGATTATGTTGAATCATATTAAAGAAGTTCTGTATTAAAATCACAAATGAGTTTGATTCCCCAGAGTTTAAATTCCAGGGTATTACTAATTAAGAGGTCTCTTGGTTTTTGGTACTGTTTCTCTCCCTCTATGTGTGAAACTTGCAAGCTGCTAATTGTGTTAGTACATTCTAAGACAGACTCTGTTCTCAAAGCAATTCACAGAGAGAGAGACTCAAAGCAATACTCTAACAACAGAAACAGCACCCAGAGACTCCCCGCCCTTTTGTTGTATTAACAATTGTGATTAAAATAGAGCTAGAGGATGTATGTGGATGGATGCTTGGTGTGGATAATAACTGAATGATCAGGGAGGTGCCAGCCTAAGAATCCAGTGTCCATCGGCTGAAGAAGGCGTCAAGTGGAAATAACCAGAGGACACCCCGGAGGGCAGACTGGAATCCACCCAACAGCCTCAAGAATGGGAGAACCAAAGAACAAGATAACATCTTGGAGCCGTCAGGAATGTGCTATCTGCTGATTGATTCAGCAACAGCATGATGAAGCAATTCCCATAGACTGGCATAGGAAGAAATTCCTATAAAAATAGACTCTAAAAAGTGAGAACTTTGGGGTCTGATTCTGCAAACCAACTTCCAGGAGCATCAGGTGAGCATCTGACAGGGCCCTGCTCCCTCTTCATGTCCAGGCCACCTGGCCAGTGGCTTGGCATGAGCAACTCTAAGGCTGGTAACTATGATAACAACCTTGCAGAACCTGTGTGTGTGTGTGTGTGTGTGTGTGTATGAATGAATGAATGTGTGAATAAATATGAGATTGAATGGAATGTTATAACTAGAACTAACTGCTTACTATGATTCTTTCTGTATTCACAATAAATGTGGTATTTTGCCTTTTTCCCTTTAATAAGATCCTGCTGGTTTTTATTTTATTGGTATAACACTAGTCTGTGGGAAGCTCCTTCTGATGATGAGCTTGGGGAGTCTGAGAGGTTTTTTGAAAGCCAGAAGAAGGGGCAGGGGAAAGATTTGTTTCAGGACCTAGTCCCCACTGAGTATGGATTGTAACTGTTTAATTATACCCTGTATGGATTCCAGTGTGCGGTGGTAGGTGACAACTAGTGGGTTTTTTTTCTCTGAGACATTTATCTTCCACAGTTCTTTGAGAATAAACTGTTCTTACACAGTTTTACAATTTAGAGAGTCAGAAACAGCTTATCCAGGCATGAAGTTCATCTCCCTGCCAGTGTTAGATTGTGCCTCACAGTTCATATTTATTGTTTTGTTCAGACCTAGTTTTAAAACTCCCAGTGATGGAAATTCCACCAATTTCTGTGGGAAACTGTTTGTGCAACTTAGTAGATATAAGAGGCAGGAAGCTTTTCCCTGATATTCATACTAAATTTTCCTTTGTGTAGTTTAGTGGTATCCTCAGTGGTTGAGTCTGGTATAAAGAAACCTCCTACTACTTTGATTATTGTGTCAAATTTCCTGGGAACTAATCGCAAGTCTCCTTTTATGGGAAAATATATGAGCATAGATAGAGTAGAAGTTTACAAACAGGGTGTGTGCTTACTTTGCTTAGGTCCATTATTGCAGCCTACAATATTGTTCACAGATGCAAACAATGCTGCAAACATGAACTGCATAAGTTGCTGCTCTGTTGCCAAAAACAGCTGTTGAGTACTTTGGTTACTTCATATCTTTTTATAAAAGCAAATAACTTTAGCACTTCAGTAGGATTACTCCAGGAGTGGGCAAACTACAGCCCAAGGGCTGCATCCGGCCCTCCAGATGTTTTAATCCGGCCCTTGAGCTCCTGACAGGGAGCAGGGTCCAGGGTTTGCACCGCTCCAGCAGGTGAGTGGGGTTCTGGAAGCAGCAGCTCCTGGAAGCAGCAGCATGTCCCCCTCCGGCTCCTATGTGTAGGGGCAGCCAGGGGGCTCTGCACACTGCCCATGGCCCAAGCACTACCCCCACAGCTCCCATTTGCCAATGGGAGCTGCAGGGGTGGTGCCTGTGGACAGGGCAACTTACAGAGCCACCTGGCTGTGCCTCCGCATAAGAGCCGGAGCGGGGGATATGCTGCTGCTGCTTCTGGGAGCTGCTTGAGGTAAGCGCCGTCCAGAGCCTGCACCCCTGACCCCCTGCCACACCCATGCTCCAGCCCTGACCCCCCTCCAACCTTCCAAACCCCTAGGTCCCAGCCCAGACACCCTCCTGCACCCCCAACCCTTCATCCCCAGCCCCACCTCAGAGCTCGCACCCCCAGCTGGAGCCCTCACCCCCCACACACACACACCCAGCCTGGAGCTCCTTCCCACACCCTGAACTCCTCATTTCTGGCCCCACCCCAGAGCCCACACCCCCAGCTGGAGCCCATACCCCGACCCCCAATTTAGTGAGCATTCATGGCCCATCATACAATTTCCATACCCCAATGTGGCTCTCAGTCCAAAAAGTTTGCCTACCCCTGGATTACTCACACGCTCAGAAGTTAGATGTGCTTAAATGCCTGGATGAATAAGGGTCTAAAGCATCAACTACCAATAAACCAGATGATCAAGTGCAAGATAGGTGAGTACATTTTTGTTTTTTTTATTTACATTCTGGTTTTTGAAACTTTAGGGCATGCTTGGATTACATTTTCAAGCTTTTATCCTGCAACTTGGGGTCTAAAAACTTGCTTTAAAAATGAAAGCTGAGATTCTCATTTTATTACATGACTCCAGGAGCTAGGGTTTTAAACACCAAATATTGTGATACTCATGATAAAATCATGAGAGTTGGCAACATTGCAATCCAGTACCCTTCTTACGCTTACTCCAGTGCTTGAAAACATGAACAAAGAACATTAGAATGTTAGAACCAAGGAGACAATAGGAAAGTAGCACTAAAAAACCACATTGGGAGAATACTAAGATTGTAAAACCCTTATCTAACATTATTTAATTAACACAATTAATCTTGGAGCTTTCCATACTCTTTCAATGGTAATAACAACAGTAGGTTCAATTCTGAAATCTTTATTCAAGCTTCAGTGGGAATTTTTGTCCAAGGATTTCAGCGATGGACCTATTGAAAACAAGAGGCATCTGTTCTGAAGGAGGTGATAGAAACTATGCTGAGGTACATTTGAGAAGTGACAATATACCATTGATCTGTATAAATGATAGGTATCTGTGATGCCCAACGTCCTATTCCCAGGAATCTATAAAACTTCAAAAAGAACAGGAGTACTTGTGGCACCTTAGAGACTAAAAAATTTATTTGAACATAAGCTTTCGTGAGCTACAGCTCACTTCATCGGATGCATGCAGTGGAAAATACAGTGGGGAGAACGTGTCGTTATAAAACTTTAAGTGCTTTAGCACAACCAGCAGCGTCTTAAGAACACTATAGAAAGATTAAACTGCACCTTTGAGCCTGACCCTAGCCTTGATATAGAGGGTGTGTCACATGTGGTTAAACAGTCACTCCTTAAAACTAGCATCAGTGGAAATTGTAGTAAACGAACAGGATCGACTTATCACATTTGTCATGCTTAAAGAATTGCAATAATAATAATGCAAATATTGTCATAGATTTTCCCTTTCTCAGAAAAATATTTATTTCACTAATATAATAGATATAAGTATAACACCACATTGCTCATTATGGGCCCGAACCATTGTCCTTGAAGTCAATGGCAGTCTTTCCTTAACTGCAGTATGCATTGGCTCAGGCCCAACAAGAAGGCATAGTGAAAGTATCTTAATTATTCAAAACAAGAATTGTGTGTTGTGTATAACTCTAAGCATATGTTTATTCTGTTTTCTTCGCATCTTTAAATGCAAGGAGTGTTTCTATCTGTTCCTGTAGGAGACAGTGCAGTCAGGCAAGACAAAATGGGGGATCTTAGAATGACTGCACTGTGTCATGTAGACATGTTTTCTTTCGTTTTTACTTCACTATCCCAACATCGTTTCCAGTTCTCTAGTAGGCAACATGTGCTTTAAGTTTAGATGACTTTCATTTTAGAATTCTTAGAATGTAAGCTCTTTTGATTGGGGGGATCATGTCTTCATGCAAGTGTGAACAAGCAATGGGGCCTCCATCTTGAGTCAGGCATTCAACTGAAAACATTTTCACTTTGTTCCAGAATAATATACCAAATATACTGATAAAATAACAACGTGTGTAATTTAAGGTGTGGGATGGAGATAAAAACCTTGCCCAAGTCCTCATCCGAGACATTTTTTTAAAGATATTTGCTTTTATAGCAAAATGGTACATTCCAAAAGTAAAAGTTTGCTGTTTAGTAGTATTCTTATGAATAGGTCGATTCTAATCAATTTTATGCCTGAGGGTTTTAAAATTAGTCAGTTTCACATTTTCAGGTGTTTACATCTGAAATTTCACAGTGTTGTAATCATGGGGGGTCGCAACCCAAAAGGTGGTCAGGGTGAGGTGGAGGGCTATTGTAGGAGGGTTGTAGGATTGCCACCCTTACTTTTGCCCTGCTACTGGCAGGGGCACTGTCTTCAGAGCTGGGGAGCCAGAGAGGAAGGCTGCTGCCTGGGTAGCCAGCTCTAAAGCCAGCAGCAGTCATAGGTGCTGGAACTAGGGGTTCTGGGGGTGCTCCCGCACCCCCCGGGCTTGAAGTGGTTTCCATTATATACAGGGTTTGCAGTTTGGTTCAATGGGTCTCAGCACTCCCACTATAAAAATTGTTCCAGCACCCCTGGCAGCAGTGCAGAAGTGAGGGTTGCAGGGTATGGAGAGGTGGATTACCGTATGTCCATTTTTCTCAGCAATCTCCTGCCTGAGTGGGCGGTTGACAGCTGGAGCTGCAGCATCTCCACACTGAGGAGGGAGGGTGTGTGTGACGGCTGAAGCCATAGCCTGTCCACCTTGGGGTGTGGGAGGGTGACAACTTGAGCTGAAGACTCTCTGTGTGGGGAGGCGACAGCTGGAGTCTGCCCAGGTAGGGGGGCTGACAGCTGGAGCCACGTAGCTTCCTGCAGCTGGGGAGGTTCCCGGACATGGGTCTGACCCACTCGAGAGAGGCCCCTGAAGGGTAAGAGGAAGTCCCTTCCCTCCCCATCCCCCGCCGAGACTAGCAGCTGGAACCCTGCATGGGTAGGAGCCCCGACTGGGCACCAAATTTTACGGGGAGATCAGATTTCACCGTCCGTAATGAATTTTTCACAGCCATGAATGTGGTAGGGCCCTACTTATGAGCTCCCATGAATATATACAGGGATAATATAGCTGTACCCAGAGTAGGAATCCTTCCATCAGACGTAAAGAACTCATCTGGATCCTCCTTCAGCTTGCTGGCAAAAATTTTAACCAGGGGCTCCGGAGAGCTCCCAAGAATACCCTCCAGCACACTGCCTGGCTTTGCTATTGAGCTATTTCATTTAATACCAGTTTCAAGCCAAGTGTTCACATTCCTCTGTAGTTTCAAATGGGAGAGCTGTTTTTACTCTCTCTTATAAAGATATTGCTATACAGCATTGTTGACACCACATGCAGTATTGCTGGTCTAGAATGATTGCAGTGTTCTACGCCAGAAGTAGATGCATGGCAACGGTGAGTGAAGGGAACCCTATATATCCCTGATACCTATGGACATCTGTCTTTTTCAATAAGCAAATTTTGATATGTGACAAGTGATTTTCAGAGGCTAATCTCTCTCCCTAAACAAAAAACAAAATAAGCTTTAATACAATCAAAGATATCTCTCAATGGAGGATCATTTCTCTGCCAAATTACAGCTATCTACAACAACTCATTTTTGTGAAAGAACTTGTAAATGTGTCAAGTATCAGGGGGTAGCTGTGTTTGTTAGTCTCTATCCACAAAAACAACAAGGAGTCTGCTGGCATCTTAAAGACTAACAGATTATTAGGGCATAAGCTTTCCTGAGTAAAACACCACGTCTTCAGATGCAACTGAAGAAGTAGTGTTTTACCCATGAAAGCTTACGCCCTAATAAATCTGTTAGTCTTTAAGGTGCCACCAGACTCCTTGTTGTTTTAAATGTGTGTGTATGCATGTGTGCGCATGTCCGCGCATGGACACACACACACACACACAGCGCCCAATTTCTGAAACCTTATTATCCAAACTTTTGCATTATGTGAATTTCTTCCTTGTCCCCCGTGCTGGGGGATAACCAAGGAATTCTGATAATCCAGAGGTTTGGATAATAGAACAGAGAACCCCCATCATGTTGTTGCGAATTATACCTGATAGGGCACGCGCAGTTCGAGTCTAGGCTGAGGCACACAAACAAAGTCCACAACTGAAGAGATCCCAAAAATATTAAGATTATTATGCTCGAGCGTGGTGCCGCCCTGCTAGTCAGAAGGGGACCCCGAATGCAGGTTATACAAAGATTATATACCTTTTAACAAAGCATGTTGCCCTCGTGCATTGGAAACCTTAGCCAATAGACAAACCCTTTCCTTATCTACCACCTATCTCTGCTAGGTACATTCCCCGTGCTAAACTATTACTTCAACTACACAACATGGTCCTAAAGCAAGGCATCAGTAACCTTTCTTGTCAGGATGGGAGGCCCACATCACAAGGCCAGGAGGCAGGGAGTTAGGAACAAAGAACAGAAACCGGGAGTCGAGACAGGCTGGAAACAAGGGGGAGGGTTTTCACAGGAATGCAGTGTCTAAGGAACACTCCTCCTAGTGCTTGCTTGATGTGCTTGCTTTTAGACAATGGTGGGCCCCAAACCAAAATGGAGTCACATATACTAACTTTTCCTTAACAACATGGAAGGCCATCCTGCTGCTAAATGCCTCCTGTGGCAGTGCAGGGAGCTCTCTGCAGCCCCACTGTCATGGGAGGGAGGGACTGGTGCAAGATGCAGAGAAGCTGTGGACCTGTTGGGGCAGAACAGAGTCCTGGCCCCATCAGGACTGCAGCCTCCTGTACAACCCACCTTGCGACTGCAATTACTGGGAATGCAGGAGCAGCAGCACAGGGAGCCCTGTGCAGCCCTGCTGTCACAAAGCCATGACAGTGCAGCTGCAGAGCTGCTGCTCCTGCCCTCTCGATTATCTGAACTCCCAATTATCCGAATAAAATCCGTGTATCTCATGCTGTTTGGACAATCTGGAGTACACCTATATATCTACTCTTTACTTTCTCTTAAAAACAGCTGATCCTCCAGTGCTCAGATTTTCAGGGAGAAATTATATATGCGCCATCCTTTGACAGAGAGAGCCCAAGCTTGGAAAATATCAGCCAGGGAGGTGTAGGTTTCCGAAAGTTAAAAGCAAATAAACACATGGGATTATAATGGAAATGATTATTTATATAGAGGCATTTCTATGGAGTTCATCATTGTAGTTGCTGAGTTACTCACAAACCATGATGATTTATGACTCACAACATTCCTGTAAGCTAGGGAAGAGTTATCATCCTCATCTGAAAGTCAGGGAATCAGCCAGGGACTGTTTAAAGTGCCTTGCCTAGGAAGTTTGTGCTAGACACGTACTCTGAGGCCTGTGCCTTCACCACAGTGCCATCCTTCTTTCCTTGTCATTAGTGACTCGGCTATTGGCAGCAATGGAATGTAGGGCTTCCGTGCGTAAATTTTCAAAAGAAACTAGTGATTTGGTTGCCTCTATTTTTAGTGCCCAACCTTAAAGGGACCTGATTTTCAGAGCTCAGCACCCAAAATTGCTAGTCCCTTTAGAAAAATGTAAGTCCAGCTGATGTTTAAAGAAAAAGTTTGTAAACATCAGTGATAACCAGAGTCTTAATGGCAACTAACTTTATGTACAGTCCTTCTAATGAAATGTATGTTCTAGTGATCAAAATAGTACAAGCCTTCTGAATGCCTGAGGGTTTTCAGGATCAGGGCCCCAGGTGGTTTTGAGGAAGACAGGTTAGGCTGCTAGTGTGCAAAAACCACTGACTATCATGCCAACCAATAGTGCTTCATAGTTTCCTTGTACTTCCCTGTCAGTCTAAACTAGAGTTGCCAACGTTGTATTTCAAAAACAAGGTCTGTTTTCTTAGTACGCCCGCTCCACCCCTACAAGTGCCAAGGTATTTCTTGCTGTTTTTTGCAGCACTCAGCAACGTCAATCATTTGAATGGTTTCAGAGTAACAGCTGTGTTAGTCTGTATTCGCAAAAAGAAAAGGAGTACTTGTGGCACCTTAGAGACTAACCAATTTATTTCAGCATAAGCTTTCGTGAATTTCGTGGATCATTTGAATGGCAGCATCCTTGTGGACACAAAAGTTAAATGATCTTTTCTCACAGTAGGGAAAATGTATGTATTCTTCATGGATATACCACGTCACTGATAACTATTATTCAATTTAGATAGGGGAAAAGACCTCTTATTCATATTTAAGTGTCATTAATATATTCTGTGTACTACATACCTTGGGGAAGACAAGTTCCTGGCCCTAACAAGCCTAAATATACTATTAAAAAACTGCAATCTTAAGAAACGTGTCTTGTCTGTTGCAGATAAACTGATATTTGCTGAAAAAACCCAGAGATAGAGCTCTCTCCATATTAAATTCCCTTTGTATCACTCCAGTGGCAAAACAGTCATATTTGGGCAGCTCAGAATTCCTCCAGGACTGAGAAATCCTCAGCTGCTATATAGTCAGTATAGCTACCACTACACCACCCGCTTATGGCCCAATTTAATAGCCATAGAAAGTCTGGTAGAGACATGACCAGAATGCCCGGCTCTCCAGCAATGACAAGTTGGGTATTATAAACCAGTGTAATTAGAATAGGCCATAGGCTGCTCTTGACTACAGCTAAGTGAATAATTGATTTTTTGACTTGATGGACAAAATTGAAAAAAAAAAGAACAAACATTGTTTTGGGTCAGCTTGAAATGATTTCTTTCTTTCTTTCACAAAATTTTGTTTCATTTTCAGGTTTTGTTCTTGTTGTTTGGGTGGATGTTTGACAAAAATGTTCATTTGTGCTCAGTTCACTTGTCAATATGTATATAACTCCTATTACTGCTAAAGTGAATTATCTGCATATAGTTGGCAGAACTTATGCCAGAATATGCTCTGAAAAAATCATGTCTGCAAAATTCTTTTATATACCCATGTAAGGTACCAACAATACAGAGAGGAGGCAGTGCTAAGAAATAGGTATGAAAGAAGATGGACTCAAGCAACAAAGGAAGCTGTGCTAAGAAAATACTCCTGATTAGTTAGCAAATGTTTCCCAGGACAATACTGCAAATACCAGTTCCTTTTTTGGGCATTTAAATTGCCCACAGATTTAACCAGAACGTTTCAATCCAGATTTCTAATCTAATAGCTTTTTCTAGGTATTGTTATCCTCAGCTAACCTTTTCCCCAGCTAATTTGCTGCCTCACCTGAGATATAGAACTGTAAATCCTTGAATATATTAGCTAATGTCCTCCAAGCCATCAGTCCACTCTGGAGCATATGGAATCAGAAATAGATTTTAACTTTTCCTATTTAAAATTTTGCAAAGTATATCACTTAGATAGCCCTGATATACAAATCTGAAGCATAAATAAAATTCACACTCTGCTATCATCTTCCTTTCAATATCACATATAAACATCCTATGTCTTTAGAAACATTAACAAATATTCAGTGTTGGTGTGAGTGTGTGGTGCATTATGTGGTTGTGAAATTAATGCTGTGTATGTGATTCCTTGGGCATTAGTGACAGACAGAAGTTCCATTGGAGGTGAGAAGTCTGTCACTGTCAGGAGAAATACGTAGTGTGGGCACTGAGGTACAGTTAAGAGGTATCCCATAATTTGACATTTCCATGCTTTTAAGGATTTGCATCATGTGGGTGTCACACTAACCAGCCTTAATGGATTTTAAACTAAGTTTTCCCCCTACGGGAGTATCAATAACGGGAACGCTGCAGCTAGCGAGAGATGTCAAGAGTAACAAGAAGGGTTTCTTCAGGTATGTTGGCAACAAGAAGAAAGCCAAGGAAAGTGTGGGCCCCTTACTGAATGAGGGAGGCAACCTAGTGACAGAGGATGTGGAAAAAGCTAATGTACTCAATGCTTTTTTTGCCTCTGTTTTCACTAACAAGGTCAGCTCCCAGACTGCTGCGCTGGGCATCACAAAATGGGGAAGAGATGGCCAGCCCTCTGTGGAGATAGAGGTGGTTAGGGAATATTTAGAAAAGCTGGACGTGCACAAGTCCATGGGGCCGGACGAGTTGCATCCGAGAGTGCTGAAGGAATTGGCGGCTGTGATTGCAGAGCCATTGGCCATTATCTTTGAAAACTCGTGGCGAACCGGGGAAGTCCCGGATGACTGGAAAAAGGCTAATGTAGTGCCAATCTTTAAAAAAGGGAAGAAGGAGGATCCTGGGAACTACAGGCCAGTCAGCCTCACCTCAGTCCCTGGAAAAATCATGGAGCAGGTCCTCAAAGAATCAATCCTGATGCACTTGCATGAGAGAAAAGTGATCAGGAACAGCCAGCATGGATTCACCAAGGGAAGGTCATGCCTGACTAATGTAATCGCCTTTTATGATGAGATTACTGGTTCTGTGGATGAAGGGAAAGCAGTGGATGTATTGTTTCTTGACTTTAGCAAAGCTTTTGACACGGTCTCCCACAGTATTCTTGTCAGCAAGTTAAGGAAGTATGGGCTGGATGAATGCACTATAAGGTGGGTAGAAAGCTGGCTAGATTGTCGGGCTCAACGGGTAGTGATCAATGGCTCCATGTCTAGTTGGCAGCCGGTGTCAAGTGGAGTGCCCCAGGGGTCGGTCCTGGGGCCGGTTTCGTTCAATATCTTCATAAATGATCTGGAGGATGGTGTGGATTGCACTCTCAGCAAATTTGCGGACGATACTAAACTGGGAGGAGTGGTAGATACGCTGGAGGGGAGGGATAGGATACAGAAGGACCTAGACAAATTGGAGGATTGGGCCAAAAGAAATCTGATGAGGTTCAATAAGGATAAGTGCAGGGTCCTGCACTTAGGACGGAAGAATCCAATGCACCGCTACAGACTAGGGACCAAATGGCTAGGCAGCAGTTCTGCGGAAAAGGACCTAGGGGTGACAGTGGACGAGAAGCTGGATATGAGTCAGCAGTGTGCCCTTGTTGCCAAGAAGGCAAATGGCATTTTGGGATGTATAAGTAGGGGCATAGCGAGCAGATCGAGGGACGTGATCGTCCCCCTCTATTCGACATCGGTGAGGCCTCATCTGGAGTACTGTGTCCAGTTTTGGGCCCCACACTACAAGAAGGATGTGGATAAATTGGAGAGAGTCCAGCGAAGGGCAACAAAAATGATTAGGGGTCTAGAACACATGACTTATGAGGAAAGGCTGAGGGAGCTGGGATTGTTTAGCCTGCAGAAGAGAAGAATGAGGGGGGATTTGATAGCTGCTTTCAACTACCTGAAAGGGGGTTCCAAAGAGGATGGCTCTAGACTGTTCTCAATGGTAGCAGATGACAGAACGAGGAGTAATGGTCTCAAGTTGCACTGGGGGAGGTTTAGATTGGATATTAGGAAAAACTTTTTCACTAAGAGGGTGGTGAAACACTGGAATGCGTTGCCTAGGGAGGTGGTGGAATCTCCTTCCTTGGAAGTTTTTAAGGTCAGGCTTGACAAAGCCCTGGCTGGGATGATTTAACTGGGAATTGGTCCTGCTTCGACCAGGGGGTTGGACTAGATGACCTTCAGGGGTCCCTTCCAACCCTGATATTCTATGATTCTATGAACACAGCAGCGAAAATTGAAAGGGACATTGATGAAAGTAGTGACAACATCTGAAAACCCAGAGGGCTGAACTCAGCAGTGTTGTAATGGGTATCCACGAATATCAATTGATTTGTACCCACTTAAACCCAAGTCCAAATTTGGTGCAGGCACAGCCCATTAGCCACTTGATCTGAACACTTCTTATCCACTTCCAGTACTATATTGCAGTGTAACAGCAAACATATTAACTTGTTCAAAAGCTTTGTTACAAAGTATGCAAAACTCATCTGATTTCCTTACCAACTTGAACCTCAGTGCAGCTTCATGAACCTTCAGAGCGAACCAGGGCCACTTTAGTGTTTTATGTATCATAATTGTGTGAAATTAGTGGGTATTATGTTTTAAATCTGAAACACAGTGAAACTAGATGGAGTCTCATTTTGATTTCGATTTCTGACCCCAAAGCCTATTGTTAAACCTGTGTTGGTGGTTTATAAAGGCATGCAAAGGGTCTGCACAAAAAACCCTGTGAAAGATGTTCTAATTATAACATCCCTCATCTCTAACCTCTCCTCCTAAAAGGAAGGAATAATATAATAAAATGTGAAATTAAGATGTTATAGTTTAGGTATAGAAATACATTTGCTCATTCAACTTGTTATACAAGTTCCAATATGCAGGAAATAAAATGAAATTTTCAAGCATCTATCCATTTTAATACACTTTCTGCATGTAAATATGAGACATGCAGATACATTAAATTCATCCCCAAATTTAGTGTATGCAGATGCCTGCCACCCTGGAATGAATCAATTACTATTTCCACTGGGTTATTGATGTGATATGATAAAGCCTTAAGTTT
Source organism: Eretmochelys imbricata (assembly GCF_965152235.1). Taxonomy (NCBI): domain Eukaryota; kingdom Metazoa; phylum Chordata; order Testudines; family Cheloniidae; genus Eretmochelys; species Eretmochelys imbricata. The sequence goes on along the minus strand of NC_135574.1, from coordinate 111,529,674 downwards.
ACCTTTAATTAATTTTGAGATGAGCACATAATTATGTACTTTCACCTTATGTTTCTTACATTAGATTATTATGCCATCAGCAAAGGCAGCAGGTGACATAGCATAATGGTCTCCTGATTTCAGTTGCTCATAACTTTAGAAAACTCACTTTTTGGCTGAAGTTTTCCAAGCTTAGTCTCTGCCCAAAAGTGAACTCTTTTTGAAGTGCTTGGACAAAAAGGATTAAGCCATTCTGACTGTGGCAGTGAGAAAATAGTTCCCCTCCCCATTAAAAAAACAAAGATAAAATCTGGTGGTGTGATTTTGAACAGCTCTACAGCTGTAATGGTTGGATGTGGGAAGCTTAAATTTACCATCAAAGTAGCCCTCAGTGGGAGGAGTACTTTTGAGTTCATAAGTGAAAGTTTGTTTTGATTTAACTGAAGTAGAGGCCTTCAGAAACAGAGTCCTGCACATGGAGAGTGCACATTTTACAGGTTTATTCTCCCATGAAGGCTCAGATCCTCAAAGGTATTTAGGAACTTAACTCCCATTGAAATCAATGGAAATTAGGCACTCTAAGTACCTCTGAGAATCTGGGCCTAAGATCATAAAGTGGTGTGACAGACCCAGACCAGTTGGGTACAGCAGTCTGGTAGAAGGCAAATATACTGGCTACTGGATGAACAGTTTTCTGTTCCCTGAGTGACCAGAGCAGCGGCTGCACTAGAACCTGCTAGAACCAACTAAGACAGGAAAGCCAATTAAGACACCTGGAGCCAATTAAGAACATACTAGAATCAATTATGGCAGGCAGACTAATCAGGACACCTGGTTTTAAAAGGAGGGTATGCTGCTGGAGGACTGAGGAGTACAAGCATGATCAAGCTTCAGGAGGAAGATCCTGCAGTGAGGATAAAGGTGTTGGGAGGAGGCCATGGGGAAGTAGCCCAGGGAGTTGAGGCTGTCACACAGCTATTACAAGAGATGCTGTAGACCGTTGCAATCCACAGGGCCCTGGGCTGGAACCCAGAGTAGAGGGCAGGACCGGGTCCCCTACCCCCATCAACTCCCTATCTGAGACAAGAGGAGGTGACTGGACTGTGGGTCCCACTAGAGGGGAAGGTCCCTGGCCTATCCCCTGACCCACTAGGTGGATCAGCAGAGACTGCGGGGATTGTTCTCCTACCTTTCCCCATGCTGGCCAGTGATGAGGTTAGCCAAGTGGATGGCAGGTTTGAGCCACTAGCAAGAGTGGCCAAAGTGAGGGCTGCCGTGAATCTCTGAGGCAAGCAAATCCCCCAATAAGCACAGAACCCACCAAGGCAGGAGGAACTTTGTCACACTGGTGTCAACAGTGGGATGGAGAGAACCCGGGCCCACCCTCTGCTCCAGGTTCCAGCCCAGGGCCCTGTGGATTGCAGCTGTCTACAGCATCTCTTGTAACAAGAGCTACAACTCCCTGGGCTACTTCCCCATGGCCTCCTCCCAACACCTTCTTTAGTCTCACCACAGGATCTTCCTCCTGAAGCCTGATCACACTTATATGCCTTAGTCCTCCAGCAACATGCCTTCTCACTCCTTGCATACCCTCCCCTAACTAATGGGAGACCCTTTTTAAACCAGGTGTTCTGATTAGTCCGCCTGCCATAATTGATTCTAGTATGTTCTTAATTGGCTCCAGGTGTCTTAGTTAGCTTTCCTGTCTTAATTGGTTCTAGCAGGTTCTAGTGCAGCCCCTGCTCTGGTTACTCAGGGAACAGAAACCTGTTCATCCAGTGGCCAGGACATTTGCCTCTACCAGACTCCTGTACCCACTTGTCTGGGTCTGTCACAGTGGCCATGCTGTGATGCTTTTATGGTTAAGATAAAAGTTGACCAATTTGTTCTTACCCTTTGTTTCCTGTCTCTTAAGCAGCTTCTTATCCAGGACAATACTTTGCCTCTCACAGCATGACTACTTAACTTCTTTAATAGCTTCAGAAATAAGGACATTACGTGGCGTCAAAATACTTTCACTGCTTCATTTGGATTTTTTTTATAGAAATATGACTAGTTATTAATAACTAAATTAGTTTGCTTGTCTGAGTCATAGTGTCTCTTACTTTAGTAACATAATGTTTGTGTGACAGATGGTGGGATCACTTCCTGAGTGTATGTCAAGATAAACTATTAATAGTTTGCATGTAAGACGTGGGTTTCTCCAGAATATATTTTTAGATAAGTTACATAGTGCTCAGCATCTTAACTCATGCATGATAACTCCGCTCCCAAGATAACTCCACTCCTTCCACTCCCACATCTAAACTGCAGAGAAAACCAGAGTTGTTAGTTTGTTTTCAGAGGGCTTTTAATAGCTAATTAGCTTTTCAGTGGTCCTCGTGTGGCATTATGCCCCATATTCTTCATAGTAATATTCTTATGATATGAATAAGGCATAGTTATAATGTATTTTGTGCAAGATAGGTCTTGTGAGGAATCATTGGAAAGGTTATGATTTACTGAATATGATTATCCTATTTGTTTGCATGTATCATTTTTGTATCTGAAGTTTGGAATATTGTCTATGCATCTATTACAAATGTGTTTACACCCGGGGAATGCCCACTAGACAGAATGCAATCAGTCTAGATGGTTAGCTGGGAAGGGCCATTAGGGAAAACAGTAGGACTTTGAAGATGTTAATCTCCCACAGGGCAGCCTTCCTGAGGACATTACAAACAGCCTCTGTCTCCTGGCTGCCATGGCCCTACAAAGGCCTGTGACTAAGTCACCTGGTACTGGACCCCATCATAATACGAGTGTTTTTCCACTGACCAGGCCTAGGAATCAAATGGGGAGACAAAGGGTTCGCACCATATTCTAAAGCTATTTAAGGCAGGGGAGTGGCATCATCATGGTTCTTCACTGACTCCCCACCAAGATGACTGCTGTAAACATCTAAGGGCTTGGCTATACTTACATTTTATAGCGCTCTATCTTGCTGGCTCAGGGGTGTGAAAAATCACGCCCCGCCAAGCGCAGCAAGTCAGAGCGCTTTAAAGCACTAGTATAAACAGGCTTCCAGTGCTGGGAGCTAATCTCCTCGTGGAGATGGATTACCAGGAGTGCTGGGAGAGCTCTCTTCCAGTGCTTGCGCACGACCACACTCGCACTTTAAAGCACTGCCGCAGGAGCGCTCCTGCAACAGCGCTTTGAAGTTTCCAGTGTAGCCATGCACTATGAAACAAAGACTGAACTGGGGGAGAAGGTCTGAACCCAGGCTAGAGAGTTTTCTAGCCAGTGAAAGGAGTACCTGGAGTTTTAAACTGCAAGCAAGTGTAGCTTGTCCTCAAGAATCTCTGCAAACTGCCCATAATAACATTTAGGGTGAGAATTTGCTACTTATGTCCAATTTCTTTAGTATATTAAGCTTAGATTGCATTTTGTTTTATTTGTTAAGTAATCTGCTTTGATCTGTTTGTTATCCCTTAAAATCTATCTTTTGTAGTTAATAAACTTGTTTTTGTTTTGTCTAAAACTAGTGTGTGGAAATCATAACGTGGGCCAGAAAGCTGTGTATATTCCTCTCCACATTGAGGAAGGGGGCGAATTTCATGAGCTTAGACTGTACAGTTCTCTGTGCAGTGCAAGACGGTATGATTTTGGGTTTACCTTTCAAAGGGGTGTGTGTGCATTTGAGTAACTTGGCAGTTCCTTAGCTGAACCTTCCCAGGCACAGAAATGATCTCAGCATCTGTGTGAAGTTGCAGCTGGGTGCGTCCCTACCTGTATGTGTGCTGGTAAATGCAGTCTGAAGCCTGGGAAAGGGCTTGGCAGGCTCACCTCAGCAGTGCAATGTAAAGGGAGCCCAGGCTGGTGGGTCAGGCAGGCTCAGTAGTACCCAGTTCGAAGTGGCACCTCGGGGGAAACCCGTCACACCTAATTCTAGTTGTATTTTGTTTTCATTATTCTTTTTTGAACACAACATGTTTGGAATTAGAAGAATTGCACGGAAATGAATAAACAGATTTCAAAGTGATATAGTACTGTCACTTTAAATTACTTTCTATCATTTTAAATTAAAGCTGGCCTGAGGACAGCAATTCCGTTTCATGACAACTTTTGAGGTTTCGAATTTTTTCATTCCACATTGAAATGAAAACAAAAATCCTTGTAATGCTTCTTGAAATGGAATTTTGTTATAATATCCATTTTTGGATTTTAAAAAGGCCAAGTTTTTGATTAAGGGGTTGGTCTCTCTCTCCCCCCATCTCTCCTCCTCCTTCGTGACCAGAGAGGCCACTGTAGGGCTCAAACTTTCAGTTTCTGATAGGAAATCAATGTGACTCTGAAAAATTTCAGCTTTGATAAAACAGCATTTTTCGGTGAAAAAAACATTTCACTGAAAAGGTTCTGAACAGCTGTACTTTAAATGTACTGTGGCCTCCAGTGGACCAATTGCAGGGCAATGAAGGAGTTCTCAGGAGTTGCAAAATGTTGGCTGTCACCTGGGATTGTCTCCCTTTATTCCCATAGTTGCATTAGAAGCCTTTCAAGTCTGGAGAATATGAGCTTTATCATAGGAAATCCTCAAGCCTCTTTCCCACACAAAAAAGGAAGAGAAATTAAACTTTTTAGAGTTCTGCTCCTTGCTGTTCCTGCCACCATCTTGGGAGATACTGCCTCCCTTGTTGCCATGCACTACAAGTTCTGGCAGGTCTGGGAGAGAAATGATGCAGGGACTGAAATTAAAAGATGCTAAATACTATCTACTCTATTTTGAGAGGGAAAGTGGGACTAGACATATGGGAGACAATTAAATGGACTTTTAATTATCATAATTACTCTTTACCAGTCAAATCTTTGTTTCTAATTTGAACCTCTGATAAATAGCAATAGATTTGTAACATCACGATGCAAATACAAATAACAGCAAAGAGAATAAAGGAGATGGCTGGCCCTGTAAATTGCTCATGTATAAATGTTTCCCTGCACTAAATACAAACATTTGCTTCACTCTGAAAGGTCATTCTAAATGTCAAAGTGGACCCACTCTGCTTGGGTGACGCATCCTGGGTTCTTCTAAACCAATGACTAGATCACCTCTCAGGAAGTAATACTATTTGTATTTCTAAGACCAAATGATCCTTGTTCCAACTGCTCAGAATTCTTAATTACTCCAAGGAAGAGCATCAAAATTAATATGTATAGACTAAAAGTGACGTGACCTAAGTGCATGCTAATCAAAAACATACCATGCCAGGGGCTATATATTGTCCCTTCTGTAGATAGTGAAAAGAACAAAAGTAGTAAGCACTTTCATAGGAGACTAATACAATAAGGGAGTGTTGCAGGCTGGAATTTCACATGATCAAAAAAGCCTTCACATGGGAATATCATTCTTGTAATTACTCTACATTTTCTGACAGCTCCTGGGAAATTAATTCTAAAGAATGTGTAGAGAACATGCCCGCCAATCTTTAGTATGCCCCCATCATTATTTAATGACTACAAGGCTAAAGACTGAGTGTTGCTGACATGACTGGATTTACAGACATTGAAATGAAATCAGGTCCAACATCAAAACTAGGCATAAGTATTTCAAAAATCCTGTAATCTGTTTTAAAAAACCTGGCTGTTTTATATTTAAATTTGTTGGTTTTCATTTTAATTACAGGCTTTAGTCTCCTTATGAGATTAGCCAAGATTCCATGCAAACAGAACAGGATTCTCTAGTATACTAACCTTAACTTTTGCTTATGTATTTAAGAAGTTTTTATTTATTTAGGGAACTCATCCAGTGAAACTGTTTCCTCAGAAGCAGCATGAATTCTGATTTTAAGGCATAAAAACCCATCTAATGCCCCCACCCCCAGCTTTAAACAGTGTTAGAGTTTCTTGGTAATGTAGTAAGTTACCTCAACACCAGTCCTACAATGAAAATCTCTGTACCTTTGCAGTGGGACTCTGTCTGGGTACTGGGCAGCACCCACATAGTTCTCAATGCAGGGTTGGGACAAGAAAGTATTTTACATATTTGCTTAGTAGCTACAAGGATAAAAGGTTAGTTGAGAAGAAAATTACATCAAACTAATGATCTGGTAGTGTGTGTGGATTGAAATACAGTATGCGAGAAAAACCTGATGGCAATTCCAGAGCAGGATAAAGTAGTATAAGTATTCTGAGAGTTCTGTCTGCGGAACTATATCACCTGATTACCTGTAGTAGCTCAGTATTAGCTGTTTTAAAATGGACCAAATCCTATTAATCAAAGAGAATACTGCTCTTAGATTCTGTGCTTAGGACTAGATGTGGGGACAAGGATTTGAAATTAATACAGCACCATAACAATAGCCTACATCAGCTGTGTGCGTGTGTGTATACATGCATATGTTTATAGATGAAGCTGCAGTGCTGCCTTAACACTTTCCATTATAAGATTGTGTTTTCAGTTACCTATAACTTTCCCAAACTTCATTCAGGCTGAAGTTTTGAATAAGTGTCTGCCTCAGGATGATTTTTTTTTTGTGGGGGGCAGAGTTTCTGCAAAAGCGGTTCACCCATTTCTGAGAGTGAGATTAGGGGAAAAAATACAATGTTTTGCCCACGATAAAAAAAATCATCACTTTGTTTCATTGAGAAACACTAGCACCTCTATGCTTTGGATCAGGGACTTGAAATTTGGCAGGGGCAGACCACACTGGAGTCAAGGAGGTGCTGACTGTCCCCAGGAAAAACCACCCAAATTTGTCCAAGTTCTTAGCCTTTGAAAAATATCTCAGTTTATAGTTACTTAGTAGAGACTACATAGGGTATGTCTACACTGCAGCTGAGAGGGTGCTTCCCACTGTCAGTAGACAGATTTGTGCTAATGCAGCTCAAGCTAGTGTGCTAAAATGAGCAACGTAAACATGGTGGCACTGGCGGCAGATCGGTTTAATCGCCTGATTCCAAGCCCACCTTACCCCCTGAATCTGAGCTTGGATGGCTAGCCTGACCACTGCTCATGCCACAGCATCTAAGCGCTTAGTGTGCTTGCTCAAGCTGAGCTAGAGAGAGTCTGTCTACCCACGCTGGGAATCGAACCTCCCAGCTGCAGTATAGACATAGACTGACAGTTTGCCAGCAAATTCTCGGAGGAGCCCATCTGTTTTGGGCATGCTCCAGCCTCGAGATGCATTGGCTGAGTAAGATTTTCCCTGCAGTTACTGCTCCCAGTTACTGTGCGTTGCTGAGGTACTGGGCACGGAACTGAGAGCAGGGAGGTTGCCTCAATGCACGTCCCTTCCAGCTGCGGTCAGGCAGTCCTGAGGAAGAGGCACCCTGATTTGAAAGCATAGAGTTACAAGAGCTAAACTGGGGTTGGGTTGGTTAGAGGGAATAGATTGGGTCAAGGCACCTGGCAGGGGATTTAGGGGGGTAAGACTAGGATTGGGAAGAGGGGTGGAAAATGTACTGGAGCTAGGGGGAAGAAACTGGAACTATCTGAGCAAGAAGATTGGAAGAAGGAGCTTGGGCGTATGTGGAAAGAGACAGGATTGGGACAGGGACAGGCTGAAAGGGACAGGGACAGAGGGAGTCAGATTTGGGGAAGAAAAGTCTGTGAACAATAGAGTATAGTCCCTTTAGAACTTGCAGAGGAACCAAAGATTCCAAGTCACATCATTCCTCTGCTGCCAGCTAATATCTGTGAACCCCACTTGCAAACTGTGTGTCTCATTCCCCCCTAGTGCTAGTCCACATAAAGGATTGCAACCTACTACTGCTATCAGTTACTCCACCAGCTCAAGTGGCAGAGGTCTGTGTGGTGGGTCTAAAGGTTCCAGCCTGGCTGATGAGCCATGTAAATGTCAATATGATTCAATATGATGGAATTTCTGCTTTTTTGGTTTGCTTTTTTTAAAAAAAAAACTAGGAACTTACATAGAAATAAATTACATTCATAGATGCTGGAACTAGGGGGACAGGAGGTGCTGTCGCACCCCTGGCTTTAAGTGGTTTCCATCATATGCAGGATTTACAGTTTGGTTCAATGGCTCTCAGCACCCTCACTATACAAATTGTTCCAATACCCCTGACTACACTGAAAGAAATTTAAGGTTGCAAAATGAAGCACTCAGTATTTAGGAAGTGCCAGAACTCAGGTTGCATGTGAGGCCAGAGGGGATGAGATTATAGTAATCAAGATGAAAGGCGATCAGGGCTTCTCTTCTTTCTCCATACAGCTGCACTTTGAAAATTGTATCTCGATAGAAGAAAGTGGAAGATCAAGAAATTTCCTCCTATCATTCCAGCAACGTGCTTGGTGTATTTTTTCCCCCTCTCGCTCTGACCGTTATTTCAAAGAAGTAGTAAAATTAGACCAAATTAGCTGAGAAGTAAATTGAAAATTCCTCTTATTGAAAAATGTCTGTTATGACCTTGTGATAGGGTCTTCCATGGCTGGGCAGCCTAGTGGCTGGATTGCTGGTCTTTCAATCTGTAAGGTTAGAGGGGGATGATAGAGAGACCAACACCCTCCCTCTCTACCAGGTCCCAGATCAACCCCTAAACATGGGAAAGGGGTCTCCCCCTCGGTGTGGAGTCAAGACCTGCTTCTCTTGGCTACTTCCTACAAGTGTCTTCAGTTTGGGGCATGGACCTGTTAGCCCAGTTTACTAAGGCTCCTCTCGTCAGTTGCTCCAGGTGCTGGGGCTTATTTGCAGCCTCCCCTTGGCAGGGGAACCCTTACTTGCCTCAAATGGCTATGCTGGCTGGTCCCTGATCTGTCCCTTTAGGCAGGCAGGCAGACAGCTTCTGCCTCCTTGCTAGTCAGCCCCACGTTGAGCCAGGTTCCCTTCTTTTCACCACCCTCCAGGCCTGGCATTGGCTGCAGGTATAGCAAGGAAGTACTGCACACAAATGCACAGTCCACCTGTGGAACACATTGCCAGGGGAAGTTGTGCAGGCCAAAGTATAACTGGGTTCAAAAAAATTTTATAAGTTCATGAAGTCCTCAGTGGCTGTTAGCCATGATGGTCAGAGATGCAACCCCATCTTCTGGATGTCCCTAAACCTCTGACTGCCAAAAGCTGGGGCTGGATGACAGAGGATGGATCACTTGGTAATTGTCCTGTTCTATTCATTCCCTCTGAAGCATCTGGCCACTGCTGGAAGACAGGATACTGGGCTAGATGGACCATTGGTCTGACCCAATATAGCTGTTCTTATGTTCTTTGGCCCAGGGACAAAATATTCTTTGCCAGAATCACAGCAAATTATCTATGACGTAATCAATCAGACTCAGATCAGGATTGCTCCTTCGTCTGTCAGATGTCATCTCCATACCATGGTGACCTGTGAGGATAATACAAGGTATGTAGGTGAAGAGGAAAGTACCCAGTTATGTCAACAGAAACAGCCACTGGATGGTTAATGTTCCATTATATCACCAATGGAGTGACCCAATGTGAAAGCCCTCAGAGCTTTCTGGACTCTCATAGGATTTATCACTCTGAAGTAGTCCATAGAAATAGGTTCTCCACTTGATAAAGAATACATAAAGACCCTGGCCTCAGACTGGATTTGGATCTCCAGAGGAATTACCCTGACGAGCTGCATGTGGCCTGCAGGCAGCAGGTTGTCCACCACTGATATACAGGTTTACAGTTTGGTTCAATAGCTCTCAGTGCCCCCTCTACAAAAATTGTTCCAGCACCCCTGGGTGAGAGACACAAGCTTTCACAGAACTCTTCTTCAGATCTGCGAAACTAACTCAAAGGGTACGTCTACACAGCAATGTAAGCCTGGGCTCAAGCCAAACTCCCCTTGCATCCCCCACACCAATTGCACTAACCTAGGGCTCGGCCCCAGGGTCCCAGGACCCTGCAGGACTGGACGGTCTGAGCTGTATTAAGCTGAGACCTAGGGTCCAAACCCTATTGCTTTCCTGCGCACACATGGTGCCAGCTTGACTCATGTTCCAGAAGTTCTCTGGATGTATCCCAGAGTTACTGGCAACACACCTGGCTGAATGCTCTCCTCCTTCCTGCTCTGTCTCCTTCTTGCTGCTGAGCAGAGCTTTCCCAGAGCAGGAAGCAAAGCTGACAGATGGGAGGCAGCTCCCAAAATGTTGTAGATCATCCCTCCCTCAGCCTTGCTGAACTGGGAGCCCTGTCATTCTCCCTCCCTGCAGGGCAGTGCTTGGTCCCCACTTTGCTCTCTGGCCCTTGCTTCCCCCACCCCCCTGCTCTCTCTGGGACTGTGTGTGCAGGGGCACCCAGGCTGCATGAACTGTGAGGGCAGTGAGTAGGAGCCAGCCCTAAAATTTCCCTGCAGCCTCTCAGGGATCCCTTATCCCTGCCTCCCAGGGTGAAGTAGGGGCAGAAATTAGGGATCTCCAGGGGGTGCTGGAGCACACTGCACTACAAGTCCTCGGGGTGCACATCAGCACTCCTCAGCCAGCAGTAGCCAGGCTGGGGTATGTGTATGTTTTTCCTCTGATATCTTCGTTTACGTCAAACTTCAAAACAAACAGACAAAAATAAACCAACCAACAACACCTTCATTGAACATCCCATTTTAAAAATTAAGAATAGCAAAGTTTCATTTTAATAGGTTGACAGCCCTGAAGACTGATGTCCTCATTATCCTCAGAACAGGTGCACCGGGGCATTTCCGTGCCAATGTGACTAAGCCTGGAGCTGGAGAACCCAATTATCAGATTAGAAGGTAGTTCTGTATAAAGCCTTCTCAAACTGCACTCATTCTACTGAGACAGTCACCAAAGGAGCTACTTATATAGTTTAGTTACTCATGTGCTCCTTATGGGCAGTTAAGTCCCATCAATACACCGCCACATTTAGGAAACAGGTGGGCAGTAGAGTTTTCCCACAGTGCACCACATTCCTAGGGCTAGAGTGTCGACATTGCAGGTGGGAGGAGGAGGAGAGAGAGCAAGGCACTTTGGGATATGTTTACTTTAACTCTGGTCTGTGCACTGCAGTGTGGAGGCCAGAGCCCTAGGTTCGAGCATGGGTCAGAAAATTCTTAACCTAGGGTTCAAATTCAATGTAGATGCTCAAGCCCAGGGTTCCCTGACACGGGTCAGCTGATTCAAGTCCCACTAACCCTTGACTTACATTGCTATGTAGACATACCCAAACTGTCACTGATCAATACAATGTTTGAACAGATTGTTATTTCAATGGACCATTCAAGGTGAAGTGGCCCATTAACACCCCTCCAGTCATAAGAAGGAAAGGAAGGGAGAAGCAGCTGGGGCAGGTGTTGTTAGTGGGTTAGATTGTTGTAATAAGCCTTAAATCCAGTCTCTAGTCAGTCCATGATTTGTAGTATCTAGCAGAGTTATGAATTTAAACTCCCAGGTTTGTATTTTGAAAGTGTTATGCAGGTTTCTTTTCAGGATGAGGATTGATAGGTCAGATGTAGAGTGATAGCTTTGTGAAAAGTACTCACCCACAGCCGATAGGGTGTTTTTGTCTTTTATCATTTTCCTGTGTGAGTTCATTTGACAGTGTAATGGAACCAAGCAATCATTTGTTGTCTTATACATATATGCATAACACATTCAGATAAAGAGTTTTTTATTTCAATGTGCAGAACACAAGATATATTGGCATGCTTCCTCATTGTTTGCGTGCATTTTTTGGGTACATTATTGACCATATACAGGACTATTTATTGTACATACATACTCTGCAATTTTCAGACATAACTTCATACTTTTAAAATTAAATATTTTGAGACAGGCTAAAAGCATTAGTGTTCACTATGGCCTACATCCATGACTTGTTTTATTTAATTTTATTTTTTTAAATAAGGCCATTTTGGAGTTAACTGACTGCAAAAGCAGCACATGTAAAGCTTCACTAATGAAAGAACATTTTTCATACTCTGTTAACCCACTCAAAAGCAGCCAAATGGAATTTTTTTCCAAACTTTCCAAAAAATTTGCCTTTGAGCTGAGAGTAAGCATGAGAAATGTGAGCACTAAAGAGCATTTTCCCCCTAAAAGTTATAAACACCTGAATTTACAGATTTTAATGACAATGTGTCATCAACCATAACATGTTGTAATTAATAATCTGCTTAACAAGCTATGAAGCCAGAAAACATAAGAGGATGCAATAAAACTGGGAGGGGCCCCGCCTGAATTTACAGTCTTCCAATCTGATACAGTGTCTCATGACTAGGACAACCTTTGTTCTAGGAGGAGAGGGTCTCTCTAAAGATAGATTCTGAGTGCTCCTCTGAAAAGAATGGAGAATAAAGATTTTAACTCTCCTGAAGCAGGCTACTGAGGCTTTCACAAATCAAGAGTTCTGAGGCTCTCTTATAATAGTGAGGAGGGCATTTGCTATCTTCACCTCCTTGTAATTTCACTGTCATAATAGAAAATTGGCTTAATTAAGGTAAAATATTTCTCCCACAAAATGAGATCCGGACTGGGGAAGACGGAGTTGTATTTTAGTTTTAAGATGAATATAATATTCATGAATGGATGGAATTTATCACTTGTGTCTAGGAAAGATAATTCTATTTTGCAGACTAAAACTTCTGTTTCTATGTGTATACATGGGATTTGTTAGCTTCAAGAGTGTCTAGTATGCATGGTGTATCTCCAGGCCAGACTCGTTTGTGTAACTGTACATTTGTGATCCGGAATACTGAAACATTGATTTGATAAAAATGTAGATTTGTATTATCTTCTCTGAAATGGCTTGACCCCTACTTTAAAATGACTCTCTGGTCACTTTGTTAGCAATTAAAAATGGCCAACTAAAGGAGGAAGGAAAAGAGCACATGGAAGGGAGAAGAAGGAAAGAGCAGAACAGATAGAGAAGGACAAGAAAATAGAGGAGAAAGATCAACACAAAACATGGGTGGAGGGATAGCTCAGTGGTTTGAGCATTGGCCTGCTAAACCCAGGGTTGTGAGTTCAATTCTTGAGGGGGCCATTTAGGGATCTGGGACAAAAATTGGGGATTGGCCCTGCTTTTGAGCAGGGGGTTGGACTAGATGACCTCCTGAGGTCCCTTCCAACCCTGATATTCTATGATTCTTTAAAAGGAGTGAGAATGGGAAGAGAAACACTGAGGACAATATTAGAAAGGGAAGAAGACAGAATGAGTGAAAGAGAAATATGGGAGAGGAGGAGGAGCACTCATTGTGTAATATAAAGCTTCAGAGCTATGAAACACAATGTCTTGGCAGCATTTAAGTACTGTAAATTCATGCATTTTCTTGAACTGTGTTTCTATAATATATTTGCCCATTTCTAATATGAAACAAGGTGCCTGTCCCAGGGTCTCTTCTGGTAGCCCCTCTGAAAATCACATCAGCAAAATCAGTGTAATACCATGTTGATTAAAAAAACCTCAGGAACTAGAAATTTATTTTTCCATATTTTTGTTCACAAGCCTATAGTTTTAAGAAAATGTGTCAGTTTTCCACTGTCATTATCATTAACATTCTTATCCATCTGCCTGCTAAAACTCTTGTCCAAGCTCTCATCATCTCATGTCTCAATCTCCATTACATCCTTCTCTCTGGCATGGACAAATGCGATCTTGTCCCATTCATATCCATTTTTGAATGCTGCTGCAAAGGTCATTTTCCTAGCCCATCGCTCTGACCATATCACCCCTCTTTGCACCCCTTCTTTGGCTGCCCTTTCTCTATTGCCTCAAACAAACTGCTTATATTCATTTTCAAGGTTAATTGTAGTCACTCTTATATGCTTGATATATTGACTCTTGTCTTTGACTGGCCCAGCCTCCATCACCCATTTGTTAAATTTTCTAACAAGCACCTTTTGGTTTTCCTCCCATACTACTCCTCATGCTTGGGAGAAGCTCCCTGTAAACAGCCAAAAATTAACTCACTATCTTCCTCCAAAACCCACAACCCACCTTTTCTGAGTTGCCTACAAAGCCGTAGACAGCTGTTAGGCTGCTGGTCTACTGTACTGTTTTTCAGTTGTTGGTATAATTGTTTATTTTATGACAAATGCATGCTTTCTTCCAAAATTAGGCTTTGAAAAATAATTTCCAAAAATTTACATACATTCATGGGGGGGGCGGCGGGGGAAGAGAGAGCAGGAAATCACTTTAGTCTGAAGGAAAGAAACTCTACCCATCTGTGCTGTGGAACACGGAAAAGGTCCCCTGTCCCAATTTGATATGTTTGAAATAAAGTAGGAAAGCCATGCTGCAGAGTGGGAAAAGCTTCTTGAACCTGGAAAGATTGAGGAACAGATTTCACTATGAGCAATTGTCATGCAGGTCTAATTCACCTGCACAGTGTTTAGATAGTACAGTGACAGGTGCTATGGAAAAACTCAAGATGGACACCAAACTATAGCAAGATCTACCGCCAATCTCCAAATACAAGGGTGCCTCTCCTGACACTGGTTCATGAATACGATGGGACTTGAGCCAGCAAACCATCAAAGCTCATGCTTAACTTTAAGTAAGTAAGAAGTCCCACAGACATCACTGCTCATATAGAGGTAAGCATGTGCTTCAATGGTTTGCTGGATTGAACTCATAGTACCCAAATGACTACTTCCTTAAGTTAAAATATATATAATTATAAGCTTGTGAAATTGATGGAATGCTTCATTAATAAAAAAAATGAAGATTTTTAGTAGGTTTTTCTACTGGAGTCTTTATATGTATTTTACTAGTTACAACACATCTAAAACCACCACCACAAAGCTTTTAAATTGTTAGAAAAAATTAGGAAACAACCAGCATGTGCTATTGCCCATCCCATACTAACCGAGGGCTCTTTCTCTTCTAATGTACCATCTACCTACCATGTAGCTGTTTTATAGAGTTTTCTGCCTTCCCCCATCTGAGCATAATTGGGCCTTCAATTTACAGTACTAATGCTATCCAAATGGCCATTTTTTAAATATTAGAGCTCTTTGGTGAACTATATTTGGTTTTAAATTTGATATTATTTTATGTATGCATGTAGAGTCAAGTGGTTTGTGTAATATGGATTTTCCAGAAGGTATTTAATTTCTGCAAAGATACACATTATTATAATTTTCTAGCTTGCAGTAGCTGACCCCAGAGTTATGTTGTATTCCCAAAGGGGGAATGAATGTGTTTCCTGGCTAAATTACACTTCAGCTGTTTGCACTAAACTTCTGCCTCCTCAATTATGTAAAATAAGGGAAAGTTTCACCTCTGCATTTTTTCCCCAGTTTCAGTCAGAGTGCATTGCTGCTGCTAGCAATCACTTTGTAAGATAGGAACCTGCTCTTTATACATATCTATGGAGTTTTTGGAGGAATTGGTTGCAAATCTGAAGGTGGAAGACAATTTGGGTGAAAGTGATAATGAAATAAGGAAAGGAAGGAGTGAAAGCAGCGGAATAAGGACAATGGACTTCAAAAAAGATGACTTTAATAAAAACTTAGAGAACTGGTGGGTAGGGTCCCATGGGAAGAAAATCTAAAGGAAAAAGGAGTGTAGAAGAGCCAGTAGTTTCTCAGACAATATTAAAGGCACAACTGCAAACCATCCTGGTGTAAATGTAAGTAGGAAGAATACTAACAGGACAATATGGCTCCATCAGGAGCTCTTTAAAATCTGAAAAATCGAAAAAGGAATCTTACAAAAAGTAGAAACATGGACAAATTGCTGAGGCTAAATACAAAAGAATAGCATAAAATCAGAAAAGCTAAAAGCACAAAATGAGTTACTCTTAGCAAAGGACATAAAGGCAGTAAGAAGTAGTTCTATAAATATGTTAGGGGCAACAGAAAGACAAAGAAAAGAGTAGGTCCACTAAACTAAAATGGATGACACCAAGAAGACTGAGGTGCTTAATGCCTATTTTGCTTCAGTCTTCTTGAAAAAGATTGTGACCAGATGTTTAATACAATTAATATAAACAAGGGGAAGGAACAAAAGCCAGAATAGGGAAAGAATAGTTATAGAATATTTAAATAAATTAGATGTATTCAAGTCAGCAGGGCCTGGTTAAATTCACCATGGTGTACATATGGAATTAGCTGAAGCAATCTCAGAACCATTAATGATTATATTTGAAAACTCATGGAGAACAGGTGAAGTTCCAGAGAACAGGAGAAGGGCAAACATAGTATCTGTCTTTAAAAAGGGGAACAAAGAGGACCAGGGGAATTACCAACCAGTCAACACCTGGAAAGATACTGAAAATACACAAAGTGAATTACACAAAGTAAAACTATTTCCCCATATTTATTCCCCTCCACCTACTGTTCCTCAGACATTCTTCTGAACTGCTGGAAATGGCCCACCTTGATTATCACTACAAAAGGTTTCCTCTCCCCCCCACTTTCTAGCTGGTAATAGCTCACCTGACCTGATCACTCTCGTTACACTGTGTTTGGTAACACCCATTGTTTCATGTTCTCTGTGTATATAAATCTCCCCACTGTATTTTCCACTGAATGCATCTGATGAAGTGAGCTGGAGCTCACAAAAGCTTATGCTCAAATAAATTTGTTAGTCTCTAAGGTGCCACAAGTACTCCTTTTCTTTTTGCGGATACAGACTAACACGGCTGCTACTCTGAAACAAATGATTAAGCAATCAATTTGTTAACACCTAGAGAATAACAGGGTGATGAGTAATAGCCAACATGGATTTGCCAAGAACAAATCATGCCAAACCAACTTAATTTTCTTCTTTGACAGGGCTACTGACTTAGTGGATAGGAGGGGAAGCAGTAGACATGATATATCTTGATTTTAGTGAGGCTTTAACACAGTCCCATATGACATTCTCATAAGCAAAGCAGGGAAATGTAGTCTAGAATGATAACATTACTACATCTACAAACTGATTGAAAGACTATATTCAAAAAAGAGTGGTTGTCAATGGTTTGCTGTCATATCTAGTGTCACCCCTTCCCCACCCGCAGTGGTCTCTCCTGGATCCAGCACTAGACAATATTTTCATTAATGGCTTTGATAATGGGGTGGAGAGTATGCTTATAAATTTTGCAGCTGACTCCAAGCTAGGAGGGGTTTGCTAGCACTTTGGAGGACAGGATTACAATTCAAAATGACCTTGACAAACTGGAAAATTTGTATGAAATTCAGTAAAGACAATTGCAAAGTACTTCACTTGGGAAGGAAAAATTAAATGCACATCTATAAAATGGATAATAACTGGGTAGAAGGTTGTACTGCAGAAAATGATAAAAGATGTAGAAAACCTGACTTATGAGGAAAAACACTGAATATGGTCTTGAGGGGTATGACAGGTGTCGGTCCTCCGAGCCCCTAGGGGCGATGGAGCGCTATGGTCTCCGTGGTAGGTCTCAGCCACACCTTCTGGGCATTGGGGAATTAGCGGGGAAGGTGTGCTGGCCAGAGTCAGTAGCGCGCCCCTCAGGCATGGGAGCGCCGGGGTAGGCGAACGCAGGCCCACCCAACTCCACTGCGTTCCAGCCCAGGGCCCTGGCAGTGGCGGGAGGCAAAAGTCCCACTGCTGGGTCAGCGGGGCCCTCCGTGCCCGCTGACCAAACACACCCACCCCATGGTGTAGTTCGGCCCCTGGGCTACTTCCTACCTGGTCTCTCAGGCGGGTCGCTCCGGTCCCTCCATCTCCTCCAGGTATTCTGCTGCGGGCAGCTCCTGCTCCCCCTCTGTATTGGGCTCACGCTGGCTTGGGCTGCAGTCAGGCCCCTCCGGGTCCTCTGGGCATTCAGCGGCCGGCAGCCCTGGTTGCCGCAGGCTTTCCTCCCGGTCAGGCTCCTCCTTGACCAGGGCTTCGCCTGGGTCAGCAGAAGGATCACGAGGGAGCAGCCTGTGTCTGTCTCCCTCCCTAGTGCTCTCCTCACTGGGCAGAGGGCCCCGCCCTTTGTACTTCCTGTCCCACCCTTCCCCTTCCGGGGATTGGCAGAAGCTTGGCCTGGCCCCGCCCACTCAGGCTGCAAGGGTGGTTCTTTACCCTCTGGTTCGGAGGGGAGCCACCCTGGCTCCCTACAAGGGGAATAAAAACTGATGGGGGAATCCAATAACAATCTTCAAATATGTTAAGGGCTGTTCTACAGAGGATGCTGGTCAACTGTTGTCCATGTCCACTGAAGGCAGGACAAGAAGTAATGGGCCTTAATCTGCAACAAGGGAGACTTAAGTTAAATGCTAGGAAAAACTTTCTAACTATAAGGGTAGTTAAGCTCTGGAATAAGGCTTCCAAGGGAAGTTGTGGAATCCCCATCATTGGACGTTTTTAAGAACAGGTTAGACAAATTCCAGTCAGGGATAGACTTGGTATATTTTCTCCTGCTTCAGACTGGCAGGTGAGGGGTGGGGCCTGGACTAGATGACTTCTCAAGGTCCCTCCTAGCCTTACATTTCTATTATTCTTTCCTCCGCATTTTTAGCTTCTCTCCTCAAGGCAAGCCACGCTGACACAGGTTGCTGTATTTTCTGCATCTTTTATTTCACTGCTGTTGAATGAATGCTGTCTATTGCAGTAGATCTCAGACTTTTCCATACCTTAACACCACGTTACAAAAGCAAAAGTTTTGGGATTCCCTCTGCCTCCTCCAACATCTAGCCATAAGGAGAGGCAAGTGGTCATGACCCCCTTGGAGCTGTTTATGATCTCCCTGGTTGGGAAGCCACATTCTATTGGTTTTACCTTAATAGTGAGGGTGAAAGAGTCATTGAGGATATTTCCACCCACTCTTCTCCTGCTGTCTCAGTTAAGGCAGGGACTTCCTCCCAGCTTTCAGCAGCTATTTAAACAGAGGGATATTTTCTTGCTGGCTTGAGTTGCTACCACTGGCAATCTAAAATCAGCTATTAATCATCAGCTGGTTGGATGGTTCCTTTGTTTTAGTTTATTCACTTATGTTGCCAACAGGCCCCCAGCACTCTCAGCTGTTGTGTCTTGCTGCCAATGCTATTGTACCTCCTTCTTTGGCTCTAGTTCACAGCTTGTTTTTCTCCCTCATATGGCTGGCTTTATGGTAGGAGTGCATCTTGCAGCACCTCCTGCAAGCAAAAGAATGAGACATGGAGTGGGGGTAGACGGGGCAGGCATTTATCCATATGTATGTTAGCCCATCTAGTTGTAAAGTTTTCCCATTGATATACCCAGCTGCCAGCCTCTCACTCTGCCTACTTCCTCTCTCCACAGAGGCCCTGGCCCAGGAGCATTTTCAGTAAAAATATTTTCAACCTGAAGCAGATAAGAACTGTCGTGCAAGTCTGAGATAAAATGTTGGCTCAAGTCTTTGGGTGACAACTGCGATCTTCTCTCTTTTCCTTTGTCAAGAGAGAGCTCTTTCCCCTGGTTCTTCTCCAGATTCCAGATCTGCTCTCTCAGACAGGTATAAGTGTTTCAGGGCTGGCTGTGCAAATCCCCAAGTCCATAGAACTGCTGTCCTAAATGGCTGCAAATCAGATTTGCAGCCTATTATTAAAGCTCGGGGGGGTGGGGGGGGAGGGGAAATCAGGAGTATCTGGTGAGTACAGTACAATTCTGTTTGTATGACTGGCATTGGGGACATTCAAAACCTCCATATAAGCAGGATTTCAGAAAAACAGAAGTGCTATTTGTAGCTGCAGTTTCACACATAGGGGGAACAAAGGGAGTAATGTTGATGTCTGTTTAATAAGAATACTTTATTTAAAGAGTAAAACAGCAACAACTTCATTGAGGTAATTCACATACCACCATTACTTATCTTAAAAAAAAATTATCACAATCTGTCAGCATTGCTTTTTTATATAGCTTTCTGCCCTTATTAACTCAACAGCAGAATGTGTCAGCCATCTGCACCAGTCTGGTTTTCTGATCAGATGACAGCTTTCTCCAGGCAGTTGTCAGCCTCACAATCAGTCAGGATTCGCACATCATCTGGTTCCACCTGAGTCTGTCACCAATCTCATAACATTTGGTCTGCGCCCTGCTGTAAGACAGATTGTGCAATGTCACTGCTGGACAAGTTGCTGTACCCCTCATCAGTCTTCTCACACTGAACCCAGGTCTTTGCCTCCTGGGCATTAAAAGAAAAACCTGTTTGGCCATGGCCTGGATGTTGCTGGTGGCTTCTTGCTCTTGATCTGGGGCACCGGGGCTTCAGTGGCGGCCTTTTCAGGTGTCTGCAACAGTGTAGGGTTAGCCCAGCATTTTTTTTTTTTTTATTGTCCATGTTTGTATGTCCTTCCATTACTTGGCCAACATGTGGGTGGCTTCCCTAATGGGTACTGATTTGACAATGAGATGCTAACTTTGAGATTAAGGACACAGCGGAGCAATGTGCCTCTGTAAATCTTGTTAGTGTATCCAGCACCCCCTGGTCTATGGGTTGAATTTGTATCATGATGCTAGCTGGCAAAAATTCACACTTATGGACCCATCAGCAGTTCTTAAGCTCTCTGCCCCTGGATGTACACCAGCATTACTGATTAGAAGGAGTACATGGATGGGCAGTCTCTTTGCTGAAGAAAGAAGTGCATAGCAGGGTTGAAGTTGTCAGCACTCCAGGTGTGGAAGGCCTCATCATTTATCTAGGTGCTCCTTGGGGCTCTATAAAGTACAGGAAGGGACACAAAGTTGATGTGCTTAAAACATCAGGGGTTAGCAGAAATTCTGATGAGTAGGAGAGAGAGCTTACATTCCGCCATGGCGTTACTACAGGCTAATACAGTGAGGTGCTCCTTGTTATTTCTCAAGTCTGGAGCTCTGTGCTTGTTAGAAGAGGCTAATGTCTTCTCTGGGAGTAGGCACCAATAGAACCCAGTCTCATCAGTGATGTAAATCTGCTGGTCTGCAAGTCCCACTGTTCCATTTTATAGCTGACTGCTAAAGATTGTTTTCATAATTGAATCATTAGATGTGCTCATTATTTCACTGGCGATACTAAGCTGACAGATGTCAGGCCAGTGTTTAAACTGGTTGAGCTAGCCATCACTGGCAGGAAAAATTGCTTCTTCACTGTTCAGCTCTTTATGGAAGTGTCTTGCCTGCTCTTTAAGCATGGGCCAGGTTATCAGTGTAGCTTTCATGTGGTTTTCTATAAACCACATGCATGCCACCTTCTTGGCACAGCACACATGCATGTTTTTTCTTTCTTCCATCTGAATGCGGCTGTCAGTGGCTACAGTGAAGCCCCACAGCTTCTCCCTTGCATTCCAGGTATTGCAGACAGTGGTGTTACGAAGGTTGTGCTGCTGTGTGCTATCAACATTTTCTCCCCTTTCCAGGTCCTTGAATCTATAGTTTCTGCTTCAGATCCAAAACCGATTTTTTTCTTTTTGACATTGTCCTTCCAAGCTGATGAAATGGCAATTGCTCAGAATACTTGTATTTGCAAATATTTACGATGTAGAATTTGGCCTGCACAGTGACTTGGGTGACCAATTTTGAAGCTTGATTACTGAATGTAAATACTGGATTTTTACCAATAATCCATTATGCCATTTGTCTGTTTCTGATATTTGGTGTGTGTGTGTGTGTGTGTGTGTGTGTGTGAGAATCTTATATATATCCTAATTTTGTATTCAGCAATTACTACTTGACCAGATCTTCTTACTAACTATATTTAAAGCATCAAAAAAGTTACTTCATGGTGCAACAAAATCTTGTAACATACCACAAGAACTTCTGCTGTAACATGATCTGCTTCCTGTTTTGGGGAGAAGAAAACAACAAAAGAACTTTGTTTTTTGCTAGCATGGCCATTCATTGTGATTGTTAATCTTTATACAGTGGAGTGTAAAGAGATCAGAATTTCTGAAATTATTAAATATGTTTTATAGCATAAAATTACTGATATAGTAAAACTCATTATCCAAGCATCCTTTACTTTTATTTGATACAGTATTAAAGTTTTACTATATATACTATAAAATATTTGTTATGAAACAGCATGGATGGACCTGACTTTTTTCTAGGAACTTATTGCAGAGGTGCCCCTCAGAGTTCCTCTTGCACTAGAAAAGGGGTTCTCAAACTTCATTGCCCTGCGATCCCCTTCTGACAACAAAAATTACTCCCAGGAGGAGGGACCGAAGCCTGAGCCCATCCGCCCTCGGGGGTGGGAAGGGGGAAAATTCCATAGCCCGACCCCCCACTGCCCCAGGCGAGGGGACCAAAGTCAGAGCCCAAGGGTTTCAGCCCCAGGCAGGGGGCCTGTAACCTGAGCCCCACTGCCCAGGGCTGAAGTCCTCAGACTTTGGCCCTGGGTGGTGGGGCTTGGTCTTTGGCCCTGGGCCCTAGCAAGTCTAAGTCAGACCTGGCAACCCCATTAAAACAGGGTCTCGACCCACGGTTGAGAACTGCCGCACTAGAACTAGGCAGGAAGCATATTCTCCAGTCTCTTCATCCACAATTTGATTTAGTTGACAGAGTTTTGCCAGACAGTACTCCAGAAATCATAGTACAATGCCAGCAAGTCACTATTTCTGGCACTATAAGATTACCCTTGGCATGAGTGCTTCTGGGGATGATATCAAGAACACTCACCCAGAAAGTAACTAACTTACAGCAGCCTGGTCTCCTGGTGCCTACATAGGTATTGAGTTGCCTACCAGGAATCTCTCTAATGTAAAAATAAGTGATATTTACAGAAACTTCTGATTCTGAAGTAAGTAAATTTAAGTCATAACCACATTTTGAAATATTGTGGTACATGTAATACAAAATATTGCAGTGCATACCCTCAGCAACATGGGCTACTACAAGTACCTTCATCTGCTCCCTTTGGGAAGCAACTGTAGAATGTTAAATCAAATTCAAGGTTTCAGTCCTTATCTTCAAGGCCCTTAATGCACTTGGCTCAGGATTCTTAAATGATTGCCTAAACTCCAGGATTTAGACCATGGTAGACAACTCTATTCACTAAGTATAGTGGAACTTTCTACCTTAAGGATGAAGCTTGCCTCTGCAGGTGACAGGACTTCCTCAGGGGCCAGTCTGAGACTATGGAATGAACTCCTTCAGGAACTAAAGACCACCACAAACCTCACCACCTTCCACTCGGAGCTATGTGCATTGCACTTGAACTTTGTCTTCTGTATTATAAATACACAGCAACATATATATCAGCTGCCCTCCTCCCCCTCAAAAAACATCCCTCTCAAATTATAGGACAAGAACAGTCCCAATGTATATTCTTTTAGGAAGTCCTTACGCTCTTAGGACCAATGCTAGTGTCCGTTTTCCTTCCATAGATTTTGTCCCAGAGGCTATATTTTCAGGGAAAAACAGCTTTCTGCTGGCCATGAAAAAAAAACTTCTGGTGGCAACTGATTCCCTTTCCTTCTCTCTTCTCCCTTCCCCTGCTTTTTGGTCTCAGTTTCCCTCTTTTTGTTTTTTTCCCCATACCAGTATAGAAAGCATTAAAGCCAAAGGCCCAAATTTTTAAAGGTATATAGGCATTCAATACTACAATACCTAAGTGACCTAACTATTTTTAAAAGTAATTTAGGCACTGAAAAACCAAAATCCCATTGATAGTCAATCTGTTTGTGTGGGAAAGAGGTGTTCCTAACTGGACGAGCACATCCCTTTATTTGGGTGACTTTGAGATCTCAGAAGAACAAAGTATTTTTGCCGTCAGAATGTACCAGGTTGTAACAAGGGACACAGATATTCAAAATATTTTCCTTATAGAATTTTCTTTCCACCCTGGCCCCTATAAGTTTCTCCTTTCCAACACTGAAAAAAACCTTATTTCCAGTATTCCTTTCTTATAAAAATACCTTAAGATAGTTTTTGTTTATTTGTTTTGTTTACTCCCTTCACTCCACTCTCATGTGTTAATTCTTAATAGAAAATTATTTTTCAAACACAACGTATTTCCATTGTGGATGTGAATGGCATCCAGAGGGCAGTGCTGATTTCTCCACAGGCCCTCCTGCTTCCAAATGTTATACTACTGCTGATTTTTTTAAGCAGGATTTGCTACTTTTTAAGCCAAAGAAGAATCCATTGCAGAAATGAATTTACACTGGCTCAATGCCACCTAACTGTGAGAAGTAAGAGATTGATTTCACTACGTTCCACATGAACTGTACATTATGTATGCAATATGGAACCTTAATTTTTACTATTATTTTGAGAGCTTGTGTGGATGGTTTAATGAAAAAAATATAAAAGACTAAACTCAGCTAAAAGGGCTTAAAAATAAAAATAAGTTGCAAATATTCCCTTTTTGTATTTTGGGAACATGTTTTTAAGATGGCAAACTGGGCCACATCCTAATCTCTAATGGGAAATCCCTCCATTTTCACCGTGATTTGATTCACACAGTATTTATGTTTGTGGAGTAACTACTGAATATGCATAGCAGTAACTTTTCAAAACTCTCTGAACATTATACAGTGCAAGTTGCTACTTCATAGAAGTCAGAGATCCCCAAACCATTTCAAGAGCAGGTCCCTGTAGACGCTATTAATTGCCATTATGATTAAACTTGTGTCAGACTGTTCTCTCCCTCTGGCTTCTGAGCTTTCTGTTTGCTCCTCAGTGAGCTCTCTCATTATTGTGGATGGAAATACACTCAACAGACTCAAGATTAAAAAAAAAAGAATGTAAAGCAAGATGTGACCTATCAGCCCAGTCAGAGCCAAACAAATAGCATATGATTTTTTTTCTGCAGAGGAAGCAGTATAGTGACAAATATACAGCTGTGCCTACTGTTTGGCACATACCGGGAGGTGTTTGATCATTTCACTTGCCTACTTGCCAGTCAGCAGTTAGATTGTTCGGGGAAGAGGGTGAGGGGAAGGGCAGAGTCACCCTGAGCTGTTCCAGAGCAAGAGACATGCACAGAATTTTCCTGGTCTACTGGCTCTAATTAGAAAAGGAGGACTTGTGGCACCTTACAGACTAACAAATTTATTTGAGCATAAGCTTTTGTGAGCTACAGCTCACTTCATCGGATGCATTCAGTGGAAAATACAGTGGGGAGATTTATATACATAGAGAACATGAAACAATGGGTGTTACCATACACACCATAACAAGAATGATCACTTAAGGTGAGCTATTACCAGCAGGAGAGCGGCGGGTGGCTGGGGGGAGAACCTTTTGTAGTGATAATCAAGGTGGGCCATTTCCAGCAGTTGACAAGAATGTCTGAGGAACAGTGGGGGGTCGGGGGGGACTAAACATGGGGAAATAGTTTTACTTTGTGTAATGACCCATCCACTCCCACTTTTTATTTTTCTCTACATAAAGCTAGGGCCACTACTCTCCCTTCTCCTGCCACATATTCTCATTTGCCATCATAGGTTTCTGCATCCACTCTAACGGGAGTATAAAATACAGGTTCTGGGATGAAACTGGATAAACAAGGGAGGTAAAATCTGCTCTAAATTTTTGTTGGCTGCAGAACTGACTTTAGAATTTTTCTTCAGTGGAAAAGACATAGAAAAGAAGGCTCTAGAGTCCAACGGGCTCTTGTTCACCAGTATTATTGAGGGTGAGAAGGAGGAGAGGGTTGTTTTATTTTTGCAACTACTGTAACTTCATAGATGGATAGATGAGCTGACTGTACATGGTGCCTGAGTTTGTATATTCCAAAAGGGATTCCAGACTCTCATTCACTGTACTGTTTCAAGGATTATAAACACGCTTGAACTGATCTTCATTTCCAGTTTTGATACAGATGCAGTATAGAGTACTCCATAGGCACAAATAAGCAAAGACTGGCTTCAGAAATCAACAGCTCCATCTTTACAGACTATGCTAAATAGCAGTGCAAGCCTTTAATTCATTTCTGCCTGGCACCTTTGCATAAACAGTTGTAGAGAAAACCCTGGCTTTGCTTTACTAGTGCCCCTGAATGAGCCAAGTGATGATATTCAAAATTATACCACACAAATCCAAGCCTCAAATCTGAAAAGTCCTGAGTTTTCAGAAAGATTGCACCTAGATGCAGATTTTCCATCTGGCTCCCATGTTTGTAATGGGCAGAACCAAATGGCAGGGTCCGACCGTCTGCATACTGCTGAACTTTAGTGAAGTCTCGAGTTGAACTGTGCCGTTTGCCCATCTCAGAATTGACATAGAAGAAAGGTGTGTCTTTAGGTATAACAAAAAACAACCTTAAATATCAAAGTGTTCCTAGTCCTGCACAGGAATGCTTATATTACACTAATAGTTGAACACTGACAATAGAGTACATGCTGGAAAGGCTGGCAGAGCATCAAAAAGCCATTCAGGTGTGCCCAGAAGAATATTCAATAAACAAAAGGGAAGATGTCATTCTAACTTCTAGCCAGTGAAGGTTAATTGTACACTAGTGGTGGATTTTGAAGCCTTTGGAGGAGGACATGCATAACATAAGCGAAAAACTGACAACAAAATAGCTTGCTCTGAACACTCTTTGGTGTCAGGTTTCAGAGTAGCAGCCATGTTAGTCTGTATCAGCAAAAAGAACAGGAGTACTTGTGGCACCTTGGAGACTAACAAATTTATTTGAGCATAAGCGTTCGTGGCTAAAACCCATTTCATCGGATGCATGCAGTGGAAAATACAGTAGGAAGATATAGATAGATACACACACACAGAGAACATGAAAAAATGGGTGTTGTCATACCAACTATAATGAGAGTAATCAGTTAAGGTGAGCTATTATCAGCACGAGAAAAAAAACTTTTGTAGTGATAATCAGGATGGCCCATTTCCAACAGTTGACAAGAAGGCATGAGTAACAGTAGATGAAAAAATTAGCATGGGGAAATAGTTTTACTTTGTGTAATGATCCATCCACTCCTGGTCTTTATTCAAGCCTAAAATTAATGCTGTCCAGTTTTCAAATGAATTCCAATTCAGCATTGGAGTCTGTTTCTGAAGTTTTTTTGTTATAGTATTGACTGGTTTTTGAATGTTATAATTCTTGACAGAACGCCACTAGCCGTCACCTTCAGCCCCCAACTAAAACCTCTCCAAAGCATCATCAAGGATCTACAACCTATCCTGAAGGATGACCCATCACTCTCACAGATCTTGGGAGACAGGCCAGTCCTTGCTTACAGACAGCCCCCCAACCTGAAGCAAATACTCACCAGCAACCACACACCACACAACAGAACCACTAACCCAGGAACCTATTCTTGCAACAAAGCCTGATGCCAACTGTGTCCACATATCTATTCAGGGGACACCATCATAGGACTTAATCACATCAGCCACACTATCAGAGGCTCGTTCACCTGCGCATCTACCAATGTGATATATGCCATCATGTGCCAGCAATGCCCCTCTGCCATGTACATTGACCAAACCAGACAGTTTCTACATAAAAGAATAAATGGACACAAATCAGACGTCAAGAATTATAACATTCAAAAACCAGTCGGAGAACGCTTCAATCTCCCTGGTCACTCGATTACTAACCTTAAAGTCGCAATACTACAGCAAAAAAACTTCAAAAACAGACTCCAATGAGAAACTGCTATATCTATATCTATCTTCCTTCCTACTGTATTTTCCACTGAGTGCATCCGATGAAGTGGGTTTTAGCCCATGAAAGCTTATGCTCAAATAAATTTGTTAGTCTATAAGGTGCCACAAAAGCATGATTTTTTTTTTTGCAGTGTTTGACAGCGGTGAAAGTCCCTCTCTCCTTCCCACTGCAGCTCAACTCACAACCAGAATTACCTCCTTGAGCCAGGCAAAAGTGGATCCCCATTGGCTCACAGTTTGTAAATATATTTACTTTCAAGTTATTTTCATAACTTAGAAAGCATCTGTATAAGCATATCTCCAGGCCAGCTTGGCCACGTCCATTTCTGGACAGCAATGCCCATTTTATCGCTACACTGCCTGCCTCCAGGCCATCACCACTCCAAAACTGGAGAAACAGCCAACGTATATCACCACAACCGCTCCTTGGCAGAGTTTTTACATTTCATCATTCAGGCTCTCATGTACACAGAAGCCACTGAACCATTCATGCATATGCATGCAGCGAAGGAGATTCAGTTTGTTTAACAGCGCAGACCTAGGACTCAGCCTAGCAAACATGTGTAGCTTGAAACAAACATTTGGGAAGCATCCATACTAGCCTTTACAAAGGTGTAAACTATCTTGAGTTTATTGGCAAACATTACCCCAGGAGTAAAAACAAATCCTGAGGTATGACTTACTCCACCATTTAAGAGTAACAGCCGTGTTAGTCTGCATTCGCAAAAAGAAAAGGAGTACTTGTGGCACCTTAGAGACAAATAAAATAGTCTCTAAGGTGCCACAAGTACTCCTTTTCTCTTTCCACCATTTAAATCACTCCAGAATTTGGACCTATGTATCAAGAATTGGAACAATTGCTTTGGTAATTTAATAGTGCAATCAGTGCAAACCAGGGACACAGCTGCTCTAACCAGCTCTAAGCATTCAGGAATTTCTTAATACCAGCACACGTATCTGAACCTTCTCTCTCTCTCTCTTTCTGCCTTTTGCATTATGGTTTGCTAGATACAGATCTAGTTCTGAGAGGTGTGGAGCATCAATAACTCCCACTGAAATCAATGGGATTTGATGCATGTAGGATCCTCAGATCAGGTCTTTGGGTATGCCACACAGGTTAACCACATTCTAAGGTTGGGCCCAGTTCCTCAAAGGTATTTAGGCACTTAATTCCTATTGGTTTCATTGGACATCTTTGTGTAGCTTACTTACCACTGTACTGTACTTACCCCCTAATGCTACTTTATGTAACCATTTTGCAAGGTAGAGTCGGCAGCAACAAGGCTGAGTTCAATATCATGGGGTTCCTCTTACAATATAAAACAGAGCCGGCTCCAGCCCCGACCCAGTAATCTGGGAAAACTAAACACTACCCCTGTGTGCCCGTAAGAGGCAATACTTCCCCACTTCCAAGTCTGAGTCAGTGTATAACAAAAGAGAACTTTTAATAAAAAGGAACCAAGCATTGGTTTGGGAAAACACCACAGCCACATTCAAAAGCATGTGGCCATAAACAAACCTGACTCCACGATGCATTGGGAAGTATCCCTTGCCTCAGTTGTCTGACGAATGAATGTACCTTTAATGCATCACTCCCCTTTCCCTTTGGTGCACCCCAGTCACAGTTGCCTGTCCTTGGTTAGCAAAGGCCCAGAGTTCAGAGGTGTGTTCACAGGGTTTTCATCTCACACCCCGGATAAAGGGGAGAGGACGTCAAAGATCACCTCTGGTGCTGCTGTGAGTCTCTGCAACTAGCTGTTTGCCACTGCCTCTGCTGCTTTTCTCTGTCTGCCAATCACCTGCTGCTGCTGCTGTTCTGCTCATGTGCTGCCACTGTTGGACCCTCACTGCCACTTCTGCAGTGCCACATTCTGAGGTGCCACCACCTAAATACAGGTCTTTAGTGATTGCAGTGGTTAACAGAGAACCTCACTGCCAGTACAGCCTCTGTGTTGTCTTCCATTTCACCACGGTACCTACACCAGGTGTAACATATAGCCCCCAGACCAGTTTATCTATGATTCAGTTCTAGTGATCATTGAACCTGAACATGGACTCTCAACTGAGACTAATTAGCCCTCTCTTTAGACACTGGAGAGAGGAAGGGCAAATGGTGTCTAGGACTCTTTGGACATACTCCACACCACCAAGCAGTAACATCTGTCTGTTTGTTCCTTCCTTCCTTCCTTCCCCTCTTCCTCGCTTCCCTAACCACTGTTTAGCAAGTGAGGTTCAGGTTAGGGTGATCTCCCCTCAATCAGGGCAGGTTAAGTAAAGTTTTACTACCTTTTACTCATTCAATAAGGATTATCCTCACACTCAATACTAAAATGATTTGTAATCCAAACACCGGCCAAAAGCGATCATTTTGGCAAAGCAGCTCCATCATGCTGCACACCTAGACAGAATAGGTGTGTCCATACAAACACGGTCTGTTCCTGAAGTCTTTTCCCCAGGCTCATCACTAGATGTCATGGGAGAGCTCATTCAGACTCTGCTTACAACTATATTTACAAAAAAATGATTGCGTTGATACTCTGTACCATTAAGCATCCTATTTTCATTACAATTAATCTACTTTCTCATTGTACAATAACAATAGACCATTATACATATGTGATTGGCCTTATTTTAATAGCAGGCAACAATCTGAGGTGGGGATTTAAAGAAAATAAAACTGCAGTTATGTAAATTTATAACTCAGAATTACTTGGTTCAAAATTTGCACAGATTTTTATTTTTTAAAGGGAAAAAATACTTGTACTCTTCAAATATAAAACATTTGGTACCATCATGCAGCTGCTGTATGCAACAAATGCTGACAAACCAGTTTTCAAGTGAGCAAGAGCTGCATGACATGGTATGATTCACGTTCATATTGACCTTTATCTTGTTTATGTCTGAAAACAATTAAAATTACTGGAGTCAACAGTGTGCAAACAATGAAGTGTAATCAGGTTTGGTTACCTCTGCCTTTAACTGTGTTTCCATGTTTCATCATTCAGGATCTCATGTACACAGAAGCCATTGAACCATTCATGCATGTATATGCAGAGAGTTAGTGTTTGACAGTTCAGGAATGTAATAAAGCAGTGTTTCACAGAAGATGCAAGAGGCATTAGCTAAGCTGTCAAACTATAACAACATTGATGTAAATGATCAAATCAAATTAATCAAACTATCCCAGTGTAAACATACATTTATAGTAATGGAATGATATTTGTATATCTGATGACTGAGCTCTATTTCAGGAGTACTGAATGGAAGTATTAATCAT
The DNA here is from genome assembly GCF_965152235.1 of Eretmochelys imbricata. Taxonomy (NCBI): domain Eukaryota; kingdom Metazoa; phylum Chordata; order Testudines; family Cheloniidae; genus Eretmochelys; species Eretmochelys imbricata. Next base: position 111,498,999 of record NC_135574.1, on the reverse strand, counting down.
ATTAGTATTTGAGTTATTAACTTTGTGCATTTTCTTTAAGAATGATTTTCCTGTAGATGGCACCCTGATCACAAGCCAAATTTCTCACATGGTTATATTGCTCCCTCATATCTAATGTCCCAGCAACTACTAAAAGCAATGTGAGATAGTGAGAGCTTCTAATTAGCATGAAGAGGATGATACCCACCCAATACCACTGCTACCAAGGAAAGGCCTTAGATTTAGGTGTACTTCGCCTCATGCCAATTAGAAGAAGTTGTCGTAGCCTTAATAGTTCTTGAACTGTCTTTTTGGTTCTGGGCACGTGTAGCACCTAGCACAATGGGGTCCTGGTCCATGACTGGGACTCTTAGGCACTATAGTAATATAAATAATAAAAACTCATTTTAAGGGATGTATTCCTTAAACTAGAGATTCACTGTCTCCCTTTCTCTCAGGCATGGTTTCAGGATTGACCAGCAATAAAGTAAAAGCTTTGTTCAGTTTCACAAACCTTTCCTCAAACCCATGACATTCATCGTCTGTTGCTATGAAAAACATGCAGCTGGAAGCACAAGGAAAAGGACATTGTAAGATCTCTGTTTCCTGTAGACTGGGCATCCCCTCCTCCCATTGCCTTCTGATCAGAGAAGAGATTGAAAAAGGTAGGTATTTCAGGAAGTGACTGGAGCCTGCTGCCATTGGGTAAGGTTGGGTGAGCAGGCTCACAGACTTCATTCTTCTCCAGAAATTGGAACTTTTAATGCCTACTTCCTGTGTGACAAATCTCAGAGGCAAAATATGGGGCCATTTCAAATTATGTAGGGACTAGATAATGACAACCATAGTAATTTATTTTAGTGTAAAGGAATTTTATTAATGATACTTGATGGTGTATAGTTGGAGTCAGCAGGGCATTTCCTTACAAGGACATCAGTCCTAATTAGGGCACACAGGTATAGTAGGTAATCCAGTAAAAAAACCCAACCCCCCCAACCAACGTTGCATCAGGCCAGAACTTCAGATTAAGGCTTCAACTAAATGAGAGTGTGACAAAGATTATGGGGATGAGAAAATGAAAGATCATACAAGATTTCTGAAACTGTCTACAGGTTAGGAAAACAGAATTAGACAGTTCTCACTTTCAGAACAATTTTCTTTCAGCTTTTTCTTCTGGCAGTAGCAATGTTCTGTAACCAAGACACTTTTTCATCTTTGCTTGCTTTCTTGTTTTACTATGGAAGAGATGTGTATTCAGTATTGTTTTCCATTCTGTCTACTAATGAACACGATTGCACTTGGATAATTACGAGAAAAATACTTCAGTCCTCAAATTAATACTCTCTCTGCTTTTAACTATACGTTTCCTTTGTCTTGATTGTATGAGAACATTCTTTTCACACAAATCACCAATCACCAACAATCTTCTCGTTGTTCTCTTTCCTTCAAGAATATCTCAGTGCATGCTGACATTCTGCATTTGTCCTTCCTTATCCCTTGTAGTTTTTTTTCCTAGGGATCTCATTTATACAACTCTTTCAAACAGTTTTTCTTTCTTGCTTTACATCCCTTAGCCTTTTCCATCATGCTTCTCATAGTAGCATTCTATTCATTTTCTTTTTCTTTTTAAAAGTCATTTCTGCCAGTTTCTGTCCATCGCTGCCAAGGGTCCTTTTCCTCTTTTCTTTTCTGCAGGAGCTAAGAAACTATTGTTCATTCCACGAGTACAGTTTTACCTTCCACTTCCTGAGCTTTTCTAGGTTAATGTTGCTATCTTCTTGCTATTACTTCCAGAACTCTCATCATTGTTCCCTTTTATATCCTAATCTCCATTCCAAAGTGATATGACTGTTTCTTGCACATTTTTTCCTGAGAGAGAGAGAGATCGATCTCTGGTTTTCCTTCTTTAATTCCCCTTCCCTCTAAAATCTCCAGAGTTACGTCACAGTCATTTATATAATAAGCAAAGCTTTTTCTAGGGTCCCATTACTGGAAGGTGAAGTGGGTATTTTTGGACCCCCTGGGTGTCTCTATTTAAAAAAAACAATCTATTGGGAGTCCAGGGGCTGAAAACCTTGGATTTTAAGAGTTTAGACGAGTAAAATTTGGCTACTGTATCAGTGTTTTGCTGTGATTTATAATTTATATAAAGGATGAAAATTTTCCAGTGTGCTGCTGCTGATCACTGCTTAACTTTGGATAACTTTGCACATATTTTGGCTTTTCTGACAATATTTTGGGGCCCCTTGAAGATCATTTTGGGAGGGGACAAATGTCCCTTTCTTCCTCCCCCACCACCGGTAATGCTAGGCCTGATAATAAGAGACACATGAAGGGTTGTTTTTCTTTGAGAAGTTGAGCACTCCTAAATCTCATTCTTCAGGGTATAAATGGTTAAAAAAACTTCCCTATGGGAAGTTTTTCCATGATTATACTCTACTGGGTTCCTCAAACCTTTGTCTGAAGCATTTGGTACTGGCCACTGACAGAGACAGGATGCTGGAATAGATAAACAAATGGTCTGATCTGGTAATGTCAATTACTGTAGTCCCAGCCCCTGCCTGCAGAGGAAATAAAAAAGCAGGACTGTTTGCTCTCGGATTGTGTATTTCAGGTTTCCACAATAATGTTCAACTTTCTCGTACAAGTGGCTACAAGTTGGTATGGAATACAAACCATTATTATTTATTTGTATTACCACAGTGCCTAGTTATGGATATGGACTCCATTGTTCTAGGCACCGTACAAAACACAGAACGAAAAAGACAGCCCCTGCTCCACAAAGTTTACAATCTAAGTATAAAACATGAGACAGCAGATAGATAGAGAGACAGGGGAGTACAAGGAAACAATGAGACAATATTGGTCAACCTAACCTGATAGGCTCAGCGCACCAGTGACCCAACCAGTACAAGTTTTTTGTAGATATCACAGCAAAGGAGAGTTTTGAAAAACAATGAAGTTGCTTTTCAGATGTTTATGGGGAGCCCCTTGCAAACAGAAGGGACATGAAGATTAGGGTTGAAAATTTAATAATCGGGTGATGGAAGCTGATGGCATGGGATGATTGGAGATGGTAATCAACATCTTGATAGTGAATGAGAGTTGGCAAGAAGGGTGAGGATAGGCTGTGAAGGGCCTTGAATGTGAAGACAAGTATCTTGTGTTTAATGCAATAGAAAAGGGGAAGCCTGTGGAAGGCTGAAGAGAGGAATGATAGGGTCAAAGCAACAGACTAGGAAAATGTTATTGCAGCAGCATGCTGCATGGATATGAATGGGGCAAGAGTGCATTAGTCAAGACAAGTGAGACAAATGTTGCAGTAATCAAGATGTGAGATGAGAGCATGGATGAGTATTTTAGCTGGGTGGATGAATAGAAAAGGCTGTATTGTAGAGATGTTGTGCAGAATTTCGATAAGATTTAAACCGAGCCTAGATGTGACGATATAGAGAGATATCTGAGTCAAAGATGACCCTCAGATTACAGGCCTTATTGACAGGCAGGATGGTGGTGTTGTCTACAGTGATGAAGAAAATAAGTAACATGCAGGGCTTGGGAGGGGCTTCTTTAGGTCAGGTCATGTTGATGGATAGACACCCTTGAGAAGATGTCAGAGAAAGGCAAAGATTCTAGTTAGGACAGGAGACAGGCTTTTGAGCAGTGAGGTAGATCTGTGAGTCATCAGCATAGAGAGAGAAGTTTGATTTGTGTTTGCAAATGGAGATTACCCAGAGATAAAATGTAGAGGGAGAGAATGGGACCAAAGGCAGAGCCCTGTAGAACCCCCACAGAAAGTTGGAGGGGGGTTGAGGAGGATCACCTTTAATTCTTGTTTACATATTTTCTATGATGAAAAATCCGTTTACATCAGTATCAACTGCTCCACAAATGCACCAAAACTAATCTGTTCTGTCAACATGATCTTTGATCTTAATGCCCCGCCTGAAGTTAATTATTTGTAAAATTTCTCATTCTTCCTAAACAAACAGCTTTTTTAAAAAGTTTATTGGAGCCCTTTATGTATCCAGAGGAAACGAATATTATGTCACATGACTAGGATGTGGGCATTTGGGCCTCGTGGCTGGAGCAGGAGCCAAGCCTGGTGGTTAGAACAGGAGGTGGTATCTAATTATTGGATCCCAGGATCAGAATCTGAGTCAGACACCAGGTGCCACAGCCAAAGATCAGAGCCAGAGTCAGAGGTCAGGAACTGGAATTAAGGGTCAGATCTGGGTTACTTGGGGTGAGGCAAGGCAGAAGCAGGTCTGGAAAGAAGCACGTGTAGGTCTTCACTATCACCACTACCACTGGTTCCTATGGGTAAGGCTTCCGCCTTAGAGTTAGGGTTCCTATGGATAGGGCTCCCTGTCCTAGAGTCAGGTTTCCTGTGAGTACGGCTCCCCACCGCAGTATTAGAGTTCCTGTGGGTAGGGGAGTTGGTGCTAGGGTTAGGATTCCTATGGGTATGGATCCCCACCCTAGGATTATGGGGAGGAAATCCTGTATAGTAATAGATTCAGGTATACTCAAAAACTGAATTTGTCTGTTTAATAAAGTTTCCGTAAGTTTAAGTTTATGATGTTGTGCTGGTGTGTTCACCTCATACTAGCTTGGAAAAGGGCAAAGTAACCTTTCACTCAGAAAGGGCAAAGTAACCTGATAGGCCACAGCTGAGGGAGAGAGTCAAGCTTGATAAGAAAGCACTGATTAAGGATGGAGCCTAGCTGGGCAGAAACGGGCAAGCTCAAATAAGGTCAGGAAATGAGGGCAGAAGAGAGCTCCTATGGGGCAGCCTACTATCACTTTTGAGGCTTAGAGGGTGTCATAAATATAAAGGGAAGGGTAAACACCTTTAAAATCCCTCCTGGCCAGAGGAAAAACTTTTTCACCTGTAAAGGGTTAAGAAGTGAGGATAACCTTGTTGGCACCTGACCAAAATGACCAATGAGGAGACAAGATACTTTCAGAAGCTGGGGGGAGGAAGAAACAAAGCCTCTCTCTCTCTCTCTCTCTGTGTGTGATGCTTTTGCTGGGGACAGAACAGGAATGGAGTCTTAGAACTTAGTAAGTAATCTAGCTAGAGATGCGTTAGATTCGGATTCCTTTAAATGGCTGAGAAAATAAACTGTGCTGAATGGAATGGATATTCCTGTTTTTGTGTCTCTTTGTAACTTAGGTTTTGTCTAGAGGGATTCTCTATGTTTTGAATCTAATTACTCTGTAATGTATTTACCATCCTGATTTTACAGAGTGATTCTTTTTACTTCTATTAAAATTCTTCTTTTAAGAAACTGAATGCTTTTTCATTGTTCTTAAGATCCAAGGGTTTGGGTCTGTGGTCACTTATGCAAACTGGTGAGGATTTTTATCAAACCTTCCCCAGGAAAGGGGGTGTAACATTGGGAGGCTTTTGGGGGAAAGATGTTTCCAAACGGACTCTTTCCTAGTAATATACCAGTTAGACATTTGGTGGTGGCAGCGAAAGTCCAAGGGCAAAAGGTAAAATAGTCTGTACCTTGGGGAAGTTTTAACCTAAGCTGGTAAAAGTAAGCTTTGGAGGTTTTCATGCAGGTCCCCACATCTGTACCCTAGAGTTCAGAGTGAGGAAGGAACCTTGACAGAGGGGAAAGGAGGAAACCCAGGGGGAGAGTAGAAGCACTGGGATCCTGACCCTGAAGGAAGGGCTCACCGAGAAGAGTGGTGTAGCAAAAGCCTGATAGAGGTAGAGTAGGAAAAGTCTGGGAAATGGCTGCAAGGTTTGGGGTGGTATAGACCTTAGGCTCTGATTTAAACGTCCCTGAGCTGGAATCCAGAGTAGTGGTGGGTCTGGGTTCCCCTACCACCACTGGGAAAGTGGCACTGCTTTGAATTGAAGGACTGCTGGAAATAATACCCAGTCAGCCAGAGCAAAGGGACTTTGATACCCCTGAAGGGGGAAACTATAATGACCTGGCCAGAGGGCAAAGTCACCAAGGGGGAGCATCCTGACTTAGGAAAAGGAAGCACTGCAACTCCTGGGGCATAAGAGGAGATGCAGTACAAATGAGAGACAGATGGGGGGCATCAGACTGGGTGGAGCTATTTCCCAGATGCAGCCGCAAGGAGGCGCCTCAGTAGTGAGCGGAGAATCTTGTGACAAGTGTGCTGACATAGATTTAATAAGCGCAGCATTCAGAGTGCCTGTGTTGCCAACAATTTCGTTTTCAAATGTTGCTGTAAGTGTTCAGTTTATACATGTTCTTTGTTAATGAGCTGGAACTTAGTTTTTTTAAGGATTTTAGTAGAACATTAGTTTAGCCTGAATCTAATCTGCTCCCCCTTGCTATTTCTTGCACCTGCTTACACCAGAGCTGAATTTGCCTTTATACTAAGCAGCAGATTTTTTTTATCTGTCAGCTGTGCAATTTTATCTGTCCTGTCAAAAAGCATAAGCAACCTCATAAACCATATTATAAATCCCATAAAACAATGAATACATGTCACCAATTTACAGTTACGCTCATGATAATCCACCCTTTAGAACATTCAAAATGCTTACATAAAGATGCAGTGAATTGAACTAGTGCTTTCTAACACCAAATAAAATCCCCAGTTGTAAGGGGGAAGGAGGGGAATTGGCCTGTTCAACAAAGATATAATAAAAAGAAAAGGAGTACTTGTGGCACCTTAGAGACTAACCAATTTATTTGAGCATAAATTGGTTAGTCTCTAAGGTGCCACAAGTACTCCTTTTCTTTTTGCGAATACAGACTAACATGGCTGTTACTGTGAAAGATATAATATGCTCTCTCTGAGTTAAGGCTAATTTGGATGAAATACCAAGAGTATACCAAAACTTGTTTTCTAAAACACCTGAAAAAAAATTCACATATACTCAGCAGTCAATTCAAACAACAATGTAAAGCATTTTTTTGATTTGCATTTGTTGCATCCATTCAATAGTTTTTATAATATTAGCCAGAAAAAAATCTAGAACTCCTTTGTCCTTCTCTTGCTGGCCCCTTCAGATGGCTGTCAGTCAAATGCTACTTGAACAATGATTTGCAGAAACTTGAGAAACCCATGGTAATAAGAGTCCTCCAAAGATGCTGGTCCTGCAGCATTATGCTTCATGGAAATAAAGGGCCAGATCTCCAACTGGTGTAACTTAGCATAGCTTCACTGACTTCAGTGTAGCTGTACAGAGTTACACCAGTTGATGAATTGGCCCAAAGAATTTAACTGAAAAAGAATAAATATAAGAGAATAAATATATTTTAAAGTGTGTGTGTGTGAAAGGTATAAGAAAGATTGTCATGTGCTTGAAGCACTGGATCTGTTTCAATTCCAAGCTCTGCCACAGACTCTCTGCGTGACCTTGGGGAACTCACAAGTCCTCCATCTGGTTGATGGAGATAAAACTTCCTTTCTCCCCCCATTTTTCTGTCTTGTCTTTTTTAAATTGTAAACTCTTTGGTGCACATACTGTCTCATATGTTAGTACAGCATCCAGCACAATAGATCCTGGATATCAGTTAAGGGTCTCCAGAGGTTACTTTAATAAATAAGACATTTACAAGTTTTATCAGTAAATATTTATTTCAAGGTATTTACTGTATGTTCCTATATTGCTAATTATGAAATATTATTGCATTTTCTAGAAGGAGAGCTGAAAGAAAAGTCGGGATGCACAGAGACAGAAAAATAAACAAACAGTGTTCTTCTTTTGTAACTCCTACAAGTAGGTGGAAAAGGATCATTTAGATAGATATGTGGGAGTGCATAAGTCTTTAGAGAAGCACAAAGATATATAGGGAGAGTTAGTACTGGACTCTGAAATAGATGGTGAATGGATGATTGGAGATTTAGGGAGACCATAACTAGATCACAGTTCTCAAAAGAAGTGAAGTTGGGTTGGGCTCGCAATGGCTAAAACTGGTGTAAAGGATGGGTTATCTGGCTTGATATATAGAGAAATAAGTTATGGCAGAGGAGTAGTCAAGAGTGTATTTGATGTAGACATTGCTAGGTAGGTGATAATAGCATCCTAGAAGATGTGGGAGGTAACAGTGAGTTTAAGGTCAAACTAAATGAATATGTTTGTGTCGAGATTATTAGATTTAAGTGGAGGAGAGAGGTGAAGAGGCAGTATTGGTTATAAGAAGGGGAAGATGGATAGGTAACATCTGTAAGATAGTGGTTTCTTTTCCACACCTTGATCCTTCTCTACTCCTTACTATGACTATTTAGTATACTAGAAAAATAAAAGAATCCATATAAATATATGAACTCAAGCAGTACAATAGTTTATAGTCCTCTTCATGGGATCACTTTATTATTGTTTTGTACTAGGCGTCTTTCTGCCCCTAAGACTGGCTTTTGGATGTCAAGCTTCCTCTCAAGTCTGGTTTCCTTCAATGTCATACAAAATTCAAGATTTTTATATTTCAAAACCTTCTAACATTCAAGGGAAAACTGAAAAGCACCCACTTCAGAATCATTATGTATTTGAATAGTCTTAAAAGTGAAGGGTAAGTAGTTTGTGTTTGATATCAAGGAGAAGGGATTGAAGCAATGAGCCAGGAAAGTGACCTTTGCAACAACATTTGAAATGGTTATAAGTGGGACAAAATGGGATTTGTGAAGACTAGAAAGGAGGACATTGCAGGAATCAAAATGTGAGATGTTGAGGAGTTTGAGTATTTTAGATGTGTGGATGGAGAGGAAAGGCTGGATCTTAATGATGTTATGCAGGAAGTGGCGGCAAGATTCAGACATGGCCTGGATATGAGGCTCTAGCTAGAGGGTCGAGTCAAAGATCAAACAAGTTATAGGACTGAACGATAGGAAAAAAAATGATTATGTCTTTCCTTACTGCGAAAGGAGTGAGGGTAAGGACTTGAGGCAAAAATTGTGAGTTCTTTTTTGATCATGTGGAGCTTCACTGATGATTGGGCATGCACAAGATGATGTCAGAAAGACAGGTTGAGATAAATACAATGTGGATATGTTAAGAAAACAGTTGGGAGAACAAGATTTACCAGGTTAGAAACACCAGCTACTTGCAGTTTGTAAATTTTTTGAAAGATATAAACAAGATATATTAATGCAGTTCATCTGCTCCAGCTCTTAATTTGTCAGCTGCAGACTAGTCATTCTCTGTGGCATCATAATAATCTCCACAGCAACTGACTGCAGTGTTACAAAGAAAAGACATATGATTTCACATGAAGAATAAGCAGCAGAAAAAGATGTATCCTCATTGGGCAACATTCTTGTTCTCAAGTGCTTTCAAATCTCTCCACCCAGTGAAAATATACATGACTAATTTTTTCTCGGTACAGAATACCTTTACAAGTTTTCCCATGAGGCATGGGTGGGTCCTTACGGTATATGTAATGATGGTATTTTGTAGTTCCATCTTTATTCTCTCATTGACTTCCATTTATTTTGTTTACAGAGAGACAAATAGTATTTTCTAACTACCAGCCCAACAAACCCCCACTAGGATCCACTAAAAGTTAAGCTGTGCTCCTCTAGTAATAAAGATTACCAACTGAAGCATAAATAAATGATTCTGTTGATGGTCTGGGAGTCAAAATGGAATTAAGACTCTCATAATTGCATTGGTTCCACAGTGCTATAGGGAAAAAGGTAGCAAAATATTTTGTCACTGTAGATAGTAGATATGACTCTGAATATATACACAGAAGAGAACCATTAAGATTGGTACTATTCTTATGCAGTCATGTGTCTGACCCCTAACAACACTTAATGCTCTATGTTGGTAGCACAAACACAGAAGCAACAAAGAATTGTGCCTAGGGACATCTCGGAATAATACACTTATTCCACAACAATTTGCCAGTAAGAAAATCTAATGATTGCTTCTCAACTAATCCTTCTTAGCAGGGAAAATTTCTTTAGCCATCTTTCAAAGCCTACAGCATGAAAAAAAATTTCTTTTTGTGGTAAAAGTAGTGTCTGTAAAATCCCAGAAATAATATCCTTGTGGATATTTATGCACTTTGTTTATGGTCAACTATCACATAACCAGGTTAGAAATAAATCAAAATCTCTTAAAATTAGCAAATCAATTCTTTAAAAAAAGCTGAGAAGCAGCTTTTGCTCAGTGCATTCTCTAGTTAGTGAAGCTAAGGCAAAGGAAGCCCATCTCATCCACTTGTGACGTTTCGGGTTATTAATATTGGATTATTATTTGCTCTTCAATTACTGCAGCATGTTCTATGCTGAAGTTGAGAGACAGACTTTTGGGTTGCTTGCCCTGTTTATTTACAACATTCACTAGATTATGCCAATCCTGGTCAAAGAGTCACTAGTGTCTTTTGGCCTACATATATTTTTTATTTTGCATGTAGTGTGGTACTACCTAATCCTTGTATGGAAGGTTCATTCAGGACATTGAATTCAATCTGTGATGTCTGATTATGGTGACATCTCATCTGGTCACACACCTTCTGTCATGAATTTTAACTTAGACCAATATTCCATGTAGGGAGCCTGGAGTTAGAAACCAGAAAGCCAGACTCTTGCACTGAACAACAGAAATGACATATCCGAGCCCAAATATCAGGCTCCATGATGTGCGTAACCAGATCTAATGTGATGTGATTTTGCTGCAGCAAGACAGCCCCAGTGAAATGTCACATGAAGACATGATTATAACAAGATGACATGAGGCCTGCAGTAGCAACATTATTCTGGTAGTTTGGTCAAAGTTATTACTTGGAAAGCAGGTGGCTTTTGTTGCTCCACTGCTCATACACTTGACAGTTTGTGGCTGCACAGTACTTCTTGATCATCTGTGTGATGTGATCTGCACAAGAAAAAGGAAATGTTATTTTCTGCCAGCATGCTGACAAACACCACATCTCTCTGTGCACTGAAAAGCTGTTTCACTTTCTTACCAAAGATCACACTGGCAATGACAAGACTGTGAAATCACTTCCACAACAAGTGCAAGCCAAAAAGTGTTACTCCAGTCCTGTTCCTTTTTGCAGCAGCTCAGGAACTTGAATAGGAGGAGAACCTCTTGCAAATGCTTTTCTGGAGCTCTCATTTCCCCTGATTAAACAGAGTAATCATTCTGAATGGATACAGCTGTGACTGTATGAAGACTGAACAAAAATGGACACCCATAAAGGCAGCTTGAGGATCAGTGGCAAGGAATAAAATGAAGTTAGCATGAGAGCAAGCTGGCTAGAAGGCACTGAGATTTTAAGAGGATCTTAAGGGTCCCCCCCCGCCGCCCTTCTCTTTTTTCAGATTCAGAAATTATCCCTCAGGGTGAATACTATATTTGCAGCAAGTAGGGATTTAGCTGCATTTCATTAGCATTTCTGAGAGTTGTGTGGCCTCAGGACTCTTTCTGCAAAATGTGCCCTAAGGGCTTCAATATGCACAGTGCAGGTGTGGATGTTGCCTGTGATAAAAGGTGCTAATGTCTTGCACATGAAGTGTAATTGGTGTATAAACTCTCAGGATGAATCTTCCCATAGAAAGAACTAAACAAGCCATTCAGTAATTTGACCCAGAAAGTCACTCGGGGTATTGTATGGATTAAAGCTCTTCTTTGTCTGGCAGTTGAATTTCTGAGGTTCCTGGGTGTTGCAGAGCACTTGTGCAAAATGGCGAGTAGACATTCAGGCTCATCTTTCTACGCCAGGGCTTTTCAAACTTCATTGAACTGCAACCCCCTTCTGACAAAAAATACTACATGAACCCAGGAAGTGGGGGCAAAGCCTGAGCCCACCTGAGTCCTGCTGCCCCAGGCAGGGGTGCACCATGCCAAAGCCCACCCCAGGGAGCAAGCCAAAGTCTAAGGGCTTTGGCCCTGGGCAGTGGGGCTCAGGCTTTGGGCCTGGGCTCCAGCTAGTCTAATGCCACTCCTGGTGACCCCATGAAAATGGGGTCCCAACCCAGAGTTTAAGAACCGCTGTTCTAGGTCATGTGGTCTCTGCTCAGCCTTGGCTTAAGTGTGAAAAAGTCAGGGACTTGTGCAGGAAGAGGAAAGTGAAGCCCTGGAGAGAGATTTCAGAGTCACAGCCGTGTTAGTCTGTATTCGCAAAAAGAAAAGGAGTACTTGTGGCACCTTAGAGACTAACCAATTTATTTGATGAAGTGAGCTGTAGCTCACGAAAGCTTATGCTCAGATAAATTGGTTAGTCTCTAAGGTGCCACAAGTACTCCTGGAGAGAGAGAGAGAGAGGCAGGCAAAAGATAGCTGCTTCTAGGGATGGGGCACAGATGCCTGGACTTGAGGTTCTGTGAGAAGGGAGCTGGCTGTGGGATGCTTGTTATGCCCCTGTTCAAGGCAACAGGACTGGTGTACAGATCATAAACAAACCTATTACACTAAGATGATATCTGTCACCAATCTTCTGCTTCAAATAGGAAGTTGACCTGCAAGGTCCTAAAAATCTGTCTGCGGCAGGCTTTAGGAAGGAGCACACACAGCAAAGGGCTTCAGTAACTGGACGGGCTCTCACGTAAGCATTCAGTGCCCATGCTCACTTTTAAAAAAATTCCCTCTCAAGAGTAAAGAAGTGGCATTCAGCGCGGAGGTCTACACTTTGTATTTAACCTTGTTTGCACCCATTTCTAGTTGCTCTGCCAAGCGAGCATGAATAGAAACAAGAGCTTTCTTCTCCCTGCAATGCACTGGGCGAAGGCTTCTGTGAGGAATGAAAAGATGGTGTCCATTTGGAGCTAATGGTCTGAATTAGCAGTCAGTAGATGTTGAAAAAGGTGTTTTAAAATGTTTTACTTTAAAGTATCTCCAGCTGATTAAGGTTCCACAGCTTTTCTGTCACCTTTCAAACCCACCAAAGGTATCTCCAGGGTGGTGGTGGTGTGGGGGAGGCCTGGTTATTTCACCACATAGTGCAGGGAGAATAGCATCTCTATTGCAGGCTTCAGGATGTTCCAGATCCTTCTTATTGTCCTTGCTATATCCAGCATTTTGGCACTGAGGTCACTTTGCTAATGGGTATCAAAAGCTTCACTTCATATCCATACAGTACACGTAATTCATCCTGATTAGTAAGTAGTAACTTAGTCACAATTTTCTAAACTGGCTACCTAAAGTGTGGTTCCAGAATTTGACAGCGTACCCATCCAAAAACCTACCTGAGTTTTTGTGCATAAAAAGTAAGCAGTTACACTTGCAAATGGTCTTTTTATGCAGTTACCTGTTTGGCAAGAGGACGTGGTGGTCTGTGGGTGCAAATGCACCTCTGTGGAAAGTATATATTTATACTTTTAAAGTGTAATTCAAATGGCCAGGTTTTTTTTTTAAAGTTTTTTCAAAGCTTACAAATAACCATCAGTTCTGCAAGCTCAAATGTAGAGGTGTTGTCTTCTACACTTGTAGAATTTCAGCTTTGACTTCCTGTCAACTTCTTTAACATTATTTGGTTAAAATAGTTTTCCCCTTCCACTTATAAAAAATACAAGTTAAATCCATTAGCATACACAAAAAACCAAAAACCCATAAGCAATCCTTGTACGGGGGTCTGGAGCACTGTTTAAACTATTGCAGTTTAAAACATGAATAGTTGAATGGAAGAGGACAGTGAACCCACTGAGGTTCAACTTAGAGGATCATCATACACTTAGAAGCCTTGCCTAAGTAAGGAGTGAGTTTGGAGTGCTGAATAAGTTGCTCTGGCAGAAGAAAATCGAGGGTATCAGCCACAAAAACCTTTAGTACTACTACTAAGCCACTGTTAGGAATAGGCCTGATTGGAAAGCATTTCCAGCAGAATTTTTTTTTTGTCAGAAAACTGTTTCATTTACGTTGACATGTATGACAGGAAAGTGTCAATTTTGACAATACTTTTTATGGGGAAAAGTTGGAACAAATTGTCTTGTTTTGATAATGCTAAAGTAAAAGTTTCTACTTTATCATTGATTCATTTAGTTCAGATATAATTTATCATTTTAATATTTCACATCAAAATTGAACATTTTTACCATATCAAAACAATTTGACATCATCAAAATGAATGCATTGGTAGCCCTGCATCGAAACTTCATAAGGTTAATTCCATGGGAAATTTGGTTCTCTGTTCCAGTTTGGAATGAAAAAAAGTTGAAGTCTTTGAATTTCCTGTGGAATGGAAATTCTCTTTTCTGGTCAGGCCTAGTCGTGTTTCAGTCATCTGTGGCCCATATTGAGACCTTTTTGTACACTGAACAACAACAGTATTTAACTCTATTAGCAGCTCCATCAACTTCAGTGGAAGTGACTTGATTATTATGTGATTCAACAAGGGGGATCAGAACATGACATTTATCGTAACTTTTTTTTCCTCCACTGTTAATGAGGTCCTCTCTGCAGAGCCAGTGGGAGAGTGAATCTAAACTGGCTGATCATCAAATAGAGCTATTGTCCTTCTCCCTCCAGTAGACTTTGCGTTGGAAGGATGCACTGTAGTTAGCAGATGACCCAACAGCTGTTGGAAACATATCATAAAGCAGAAGAACCCAACAAAGCTGGTATAAATTAAGCAATAATAGTCTAGGTGTAAGGCATTTTCTGGGGGATTGATAACCAGCTGGGAGGAGTTAATGGCCCAAACTGTGATTTGGATCATTAACTCCAACCAGTTATTAATCTGCAGGACATTTTTCTTGCTAAGATTCTTGCTGCGATCTTAAAGTGACAAGATTTTTTTCCCATTTAATCCTACCTGCTTTATACCAATTGCACTAATAGTGTGTGTGGTGGGGGGAAAGCATATTGATCACTGGTCCTAGTAGGGGAAGACAGTGGAGTCATTGAGCAGAGATCCTTGAGTGCAATGCAGTCTTCCCAGAGAGAGAGAGTGTGAAGTGAGCTGTAGCTCACGAAAGCTCATGCTCAAATAAATTGGTTAATCTCTAAGGTGCCACAAGTACTCCTTTTCTTTTTGCAAATACAGACTAACACGGCTGTTACTCTGAAACCTAGATTTCACCAGTGCGTGTTATGGCATAACCAGTTACAAGTCTGTATGGCAGGGAGGTATGTACCAACTGGGCCAGCCCCATATGGTGTTATTTTGGCTTAGTTCCATTTTGGGATTAGTTGTCTCCTTTTTCACATGTAGGATGTTACGGAGATGAGACAGGGAAATGATTAAATAATTAAAGCAGAATTTTATTCAAGGAGTCCTGTTATTTAAGCTAAAGTAATTATTCCATAAAGGAAGTTGCCCCACAAGTGCTTCTAAAATATGAAGATATAAAGCAAATACATTTTTATGTCTTCTATAAATAGCCATGTAACAAGAGAAGCTATTGATGAGCGTGCCATTGTCAGAGAAGCTCAATAGCATTTCCAAATAAATCACATCCACAGCATTTTACAGCTTCCTAACAATAATGGAAGCTAGCCTCTTATTTTTAGTTAATGCAATCAAAGGGATCACTTATGGCTTTGTCATTTTGTGCATATTTATTATTTTTATTTTGTACTCAAAAAGGTGAAGTGAATGAATCCCTGACTGAAAAAAGAAGAGCTCCTCTTTCTGCTCCCTCTCCTAAAAACATCAGGGACAGCCTCTTGAAATCATCAACTTAAACAGCCCCTCTAGGGCACATATCAGTGAAGAATCATGGTCAAAGTAATCCCTTGTGAAACTCTGTTCACTGTGATAGAGTTACACCAGTGATGAATTTGGTGGTGGTTATGAGGGGAGAAAATGAAAGGTCTGTGGATGTTAAGATATTTATTTCACCTGTATGTTCAGAGTCTAAAAATACAGGTAGGCATATTAATTCCTATTCAGAATTGTTCTCTCTTTCTGCAGTGCAAGTATAAGCGAGAACCTATAACAGTACAGAGAGGAAGAATAAGAAAGGAGGAAGGTAAGGGCTGCAATGTTCAAGACATACCCAGGGCACTTTGTGGAGCCATTTTAGAAATCTTATTTTATATCTAGTATTTTGGAAAAAAGAAAAGGAATACTCGTGGCACCTTAGAAACTAACAAATTTATTAGAGCATAAACATTCATGAGCTACAGCTCACTTCATTGGATGCATACAGTGGAAAATATAATGGGGAGATTTTATATACACAGAGAACATGAAACAATGGGTGTTACCATACAGACTGCAACAAGAGTGATCAGGAAAGATGAGCTATTACGAGCAGGAGAGCCGGGGGGAGGGGGAAGGGAACCTTTGATAGTGATAATCAAGGTGGGCCATTTCCAGCAGTTGACAGGAACGGGGGGGGGGGGGGGGGGGAGAAGGGGTGAGAACAAACAAGGGGAAATAGTTTTAACTTTGTATAATGACACATCCACTCCCAGTCTTTATTCAAGCCTAAGTTAATTGTATCCAGTTTGCAAATTAATTCCAGTTCAGCAGTCTCTCATTGGAGTCTGTTTCTGAAGGTTTTTTTGTTGAAGAATTGCCACTTTTAGGTCTGTAATTGAGTGACCAAAGAGATTGAAGTGTTCTCTGACTGGTTTTTGAATGTTATAATTCTTGACGTCTGATTTGTGTCCATTTATTCTTTTATGTAGAGACTGTCCAGTTTGGCCAATGTACGTGGCAGAGGGGCATTGCTGGCACATGATGGCATATATCACATTGGTAGATGCGCAGGTGAACGAGCCTCTGATAGCGTGACTGATGTGATTAGGCCCTATGATAGTGTCCCCTGAATAGATATGTGGACACAGTTGGCAATGGGCTTTGTTGCAAGGATAGGTTCCGGGGTTAGTGGTTCTGTTGCGTGGTGTGTGGCTGCTGGTGAGTATTTGCTTCAGGTTGGGGGGCTGTCTGTAAGCAAGGACTGGCCTGTCTCCCAAGATCTGTGAGAGTGATGGGTCGTCCTTCAGGATAGGTTGTAGATCCTTGATGATGCTTTGGAGAGGTTTTAGTTGGGGGCTGAAGGGGATCTGTTTTTCTTTGTTGGGCCTATTCTGTAGTATGTAACTTCTGGAAACTATACCACCTGCTCAAGAAACTCCCTAAAGAAGCACAAGAACAAATCCGCACAGACAGACTGGACCAGACTAGACCAGGCACAGACCGAGCTGATCCTCAGGACTGAACTGGGTAGTGGCAGATCCAAGAGGGCCTTGGTTGCATAAAATGAGGGAGAGGAGTAAGAGAAGAAAGGAATGGGAGTAATGAGGGACTGCTCTCATGGGGTTCAAACTTGAGCTCTAGCAGCCATTTGTTCCTAAGTAAGGAAAAAGTTAGTGGAAACATTGGCACATGACCTCAAAGGAGCACATATAAACTTGGCCATATCCGTCAGTAATTCCCTGCAAGCTACCTCACTTTTATGTGAATTGAGCGTCACCCAGCTAGCCCTCATCCACCACCTATTCTCCACCAGGCAACGTGTGAGGCTGGATCATTCCACTTGGGTTCAAGGAGAGAGAGAGAGCGCGCGCGAGCGAGAGAGAAAGTTGGTGCCCTCAGTGTACATAACATATGCCTCTCTGCTAACCACCCCAATGGTATACCAGTAAACAAGAGGGCTAATGAAATGGAAGCTTGTTGTACACCCACAAGAGTGCCATTACTGAAGAACAATTGCATGACAGAAAGATACAGTGCCACTTTAGAACAGATGTGTCCCCTCCTGCTAGGATCCATAGGCATGTTCTTAACACCTCATGTTTAATCATAGAAGTCCAGTCTACAGGCCAGTTAGCCTCACCTCAGTCCCTGGAAAAATCATGGAGCACGTCCTCAAGGAATCAATTCTGAAGCACTTAGAGGAAAGTGATCGGGAACAGTCAGCATGGATTCACCTCAAGGGCAAGTCATGCGTAACTAATCTAATTGCCTTCTATGATGAGGTAACTGGCTCTATGAATGAGGTGAAAGCAGTGGACGTGTTATTTCTTGACTTTAGCAAAGCTTTTGACACTGTATCCCACAGTATTCTTGCCAGAAAGTTAAAGTAGTATGGGCTGGATGAATGGACTAGAAGGTGGATAAAAAGCTGGCTAGATTGTCAGGCTCAACAGGTAGTGATCAATGGCTTGATGTCTAGTTGGCAGCTGGTATCAAGCAGAGTGCCCCAAGGGTCTGCCCTGGGGCCAGTTTTGTTCAATATCTTCATTAATGATCTAGAGGATGGTGTGGATTGCACCCTCAGCAAGTTTGCAGATGACACTAAACTGGGAGGAGAGTTAGTTATGCTGGAGGGTAGGGATAGGATACAGAGGGCCCTAGACAAATTAGAGGATTGGGCCAAAAGAAATCTGATGAGGTTCAACAAGGACAAGTACAGAGTTCTGCACTTAGGACAGAAGAATCCCATGTACCACTAGGGACTGAATGGCAAAAGGACCTAGGGGTTATAGTGGATGAGAAGCTGGATATGAGACAGTGTGCCCTTGTTGCCAAGAAGGCAAAACAGTATTTTGGGCTGTATAAGTAGGGGCATTGCCAGCAGATCAAGGGATGTGATCATTCCCCTCTTTTTGACATTGGTGAGGCCTCAGCTGGAGTACTGTGTCCAGTTTTGGGCCCACACTCCAAGAAGGATGTGAAAGAATGGGAAAATATCCAGCAAAGGCCAATGAAAATGATTAGGGGACTGGAACACGTGACTTATGAGGAGAGGTTGAGGAAACTGGGATTGTTTAGTGTGCAGAAGAGAAGAATGAGGGGGGATTTGATAGCTGCTTTCAACTACCTGAAAGGGGGTTCCAAAGAGAATGGACCTAGACTGTTCTCAATGGTAGCAGATGACAGAACGAGGAGTAATGGTCTCAAGTTGCAGTGGAGAGGTTTAGGTTGGATATTAGGAAAAACTTTTTCACTAGGAGGGTGGTGAAGCACTGGAATGGGTTACCTAGGGAGGTGGTGGAATCTCCTTCCTTAGAAGTTTAAGGTCAGGCTTGACAAAGCCCTGGCTGGGATGATTTAGTTGGGGATTGGTCCTGCTTTGAGCAGGGGGTTGGACTAGATGACCTCCTGAGGTCCCTTCCAACCCTGATATTCTATGATTCTAAGTCCTAGAAATGTAATGCTGGTAGGGTTTTTTATAGATCTAGTCCAATCTCCTGTAATGAGACAGGATTAAATATTATCTAGACACCCTCCTCCCCACCACCACGTGTTCGTCTAACTTGTTCTTAAAGACTCAATGACAAAGATTCCACAACCACTCTTGGTAATTGGTTCCAGTGTTTAGCTACCCTTACAGTTAGGAAGCTTTTCCTAATGTCTAATAAAGTCAACCTCTATCGCATTATTCAAATAATTTAGGAAGCTTTTAATAGAACCAGATGCAGGACAGTTTCCTATGGGACTTCCAGCTTGACTGAACTATAAGTAGTCTGAGTACAGTTTTCCAACCAGTTGTGCACCCACTGTGACAGGGTCCCCAGAGTGCAACCTGGACTGTGGGACCGCTCAGCCCTCCAAAATCCACCAACCTGGGTTGGCCCTCACACTGTGGTGCTAATGTCAAGCTACAAACTTCTGGCAGGTACTGCACACCGACATCCACAGGCAGAGACACACTCAGAGTTGCATGAATGCTCTCCCAGCCACTCATGAACCAACAATAAAGAGGCTCCAGTCAATTCCCTTAGCTCCTCAGGCTTGCACCCCAGAACTGTACTGTCTTGCCCTGGTCAAAAGCCTGGCCAGTGTAAGTTCGTTACCCAGTTCACTACTCCCTCAGTGTGGAGTGGATGCACACTAGCCTTTGTAAACTGAGCTGAGATTTCCCAAGGACTTCAACCAAAACACACTGTTTTAAGTAAAACAGATGTATTAACTACAGATAGATTTTAAGTGATTATAAGTAGCAGGCATAGAGATCAGAGTTGGTTACTTAAGAAACAAAAAAATTCACAGTATAAGTTCTACAAACAGGATTTGAATCAAGCAATGTCTCACCCTGACAGATAGTACAAGCAGGTTACAGATCCTCAATTCATAGACTGGACTCCATTTCCCCTCTAGGCAAAACTTTAAAAACTTTAAAAAAAGTTACAAAAACCAGGGATAAACCTCCCTCTTAGCACAGGAAAAATTCACAAGCTAAAACAAAACACACCTTGCCTTATTTGCTTACTCTTTTTGCTATACCGAGACTCATTTTAGAATGGTTTATAGGAGAAGGAGTTTTCTGACCTGATGCTTCTCTGCTTCCCAAGAGAACTCTCCCCCACCCAGATTTGAAAGTCTCTTCTTTCCCCATTGGTCCTTTTGGTCAGGTGCCAACCAGGTTATTTGAGTTTCTTAACCCCTTACAGACAAGGAGGAATTCTAGGTTACCCTTAGCTACATGGTTATGACACCTATCAATAATCTTAACTAGAAATGGCAGATTATATCCATGGTGATAGTTGGTTAGATTGCCCATTTCAAGTATTGGTTTATTGGTAAATGTTTCCTTAAGGGAAGTTAGAAACCTCTCTAAAGAAGGCATTGATGATCGAGTAGTAACAGATCCAGCACTTTCCCATTAAACTTCATTAGCCAGGAAAGCATTTTTTAAATGTTTTCTTAACATATCATTACAGGTAATGGGTACTGGTCCCAGCTCTGAAGCCACCAATTAGTTTGTTACAGGAAGTTCTATCAATGCCTTAAAGGACTGTTTTCTCAATAAGTCTTGCAAAGATACCGCAAATAGCTGTGCGGAGAGCCAACAGATTGCCAGAGTCCGTGAAAGCAAAATTACTGTTACTACTAATCAAACCGACGGAAGGTGGTGTGGGTGCCGGCACACTCAGACAATCCTTGCCTGCTAACAGTGCAGCGGGGAGGAGGGGGCACAACCCTGGAACAGGTTGAGTCCTTCCCTTTCTCTCTCCCCCAACCCACCCCACTGCCCTCTCTCCTCCTGGAATGCAGTGAGCTCCTTCGTGTGGCTCCCAGCTGTTCCTCCGCTCCTGCCTCAGCCTCTCCCTGCTGGGTGCAGCTTGCTGGCTCAGATACTCTGCAGGGAGGTGGGCCTGGCCAAACTATGTGTCTGAGCAAACTGAGGGGGCATGTGATCCTGCATGCCTCCTTCCCCTCCCCCGCCCACGTGTTGCCTTTGCACACTCTTATTCTAGATTAAGGGGGAAACAAAGACTATGGGAGATCAGGGTGCATCTCCTCTGCAACAGGAGATATCCAAACTGAACACAAAATGGTAGTTGCATAGCTACAGAAACCACAGCCTGACTCATCTTTTATGGACTTCATAACTGATTAACAGGAAAATATTTGGTTAAAAGTGATTAGAGGCAATTAATAATCAGTGGATAATAAAACAAAGATGTTCTCTTAGAGATGCTAGCAATGTTAAGCCCTCTACATTTCTAAAACAGATGTACACAGTTATGACCTTTTGGAATACAAGATCTCATTCCTACTTAGATGCTACAGATTATTTCCTGCATATAAACAGGCTCCAGCCATGAGCCTCATAACCCCTGCTCTCTTGCTTTCATCCTTGCCAACAGTCAGAATAACCTGCAAATGCTTCTTCACTAAAGGACTACAGCTACAAAAAACCAAACAGGAACACTGAGGTGGTGTGTCACCCACCCTGTACTTCTTCCCTCCCGCCCCCACCCCCCATGCCTAGGCCCAGTTGGCACAAGCTTTCACATTGTCCAGATGGTGGCCTTCCAACTCCTGCGGCAGCCCTTTCTCTGCCTAGTCAGTGAATGCCAGGCTTCTAGTGAGAATCTGAACTAATTTATCCAATAGGGTGACATAATTTCTCTCATACCTATTAGGTAGTACTACTGATTGGAAAAGCAAAAAAAGGAGTCAGTGCCGGAGGAGCACATTTTATTTCTGCACTTTCTGACTGCTGTTCTAGAGTGTATAGGCACGTAACTTTAGGAAACCAGGTTAATGACAGAGTGAGTTGCACACAACTAAACAATTCTATTGAGCACTGTGTGTGACCATTTTGCCTCTTCAGTATTTGGCTGAAAGATTGAGTGTTAGGGGAATGCTGAGTACTAAAGCACTGTACAGCTGTAGATACTTGCATAAAAAAGTCTATCTACTTACCTTAGAATAGAATTGAGCCTGAATGAAAACCCCAGATATAAATTACTCCTGGACTTTAGAAAAGGTCAGGTCTCAATCTGAACTTTGCATCTCAGGCCCAATTATCTAACTCTGGCACCACCCACTGAGTTACCCTGTCCAACATGGATCCAACTAGAAGGGCAGAATTTTGCTTTTACCATATTTGCAAAAGTGGAGAGGGAAAATGACCCAAGAGATCGTAATCTGCAAAGCAGGAGTTTCTTTTCCGCTATATAAACACATGTAAATTTAGTGTCTCTAAAACGGTGCTGGG
The DNA here is from genome assembly GCF_965152235.1 of Eretmochelys imbricata. Classification (NCBI taxonomy): domain Eukaryota; kingdom Metazoa; phylum Chordata; order Testudines; family Cheloniidae; genus Eretmochelys; species Eretmochelys imbricata. The sequence continues at coordinate 111,476,733 of NC_135574.1, read as the reverse complement.
CTCACCACTTTAGACAATGAATCCTAGGACAGATGTAGCATGGAAAGTGGCAGAAATGTGCCTCACTCTTGACCTAAAAGAGGCCATTCTGATGCTGGTAAACCAAGTGCCAGCTCTGGCCAAGGCCCTAGGCGTTTAGCTAAGAACTGAAACTCATAGCTGGAAACCAAACCAGCTCATCTGTATGGTAGTTTTGTTCAAAAAGGTGTATTAGTCTTATAAGAATGTATTTAGAATTTAGACCATTAAATGCTTATAAATTGCTGCATGTGTTAATCTCACTTGTAAATCTGTATTCCCTGCTATAAGGAAATATGTAAGTTTTGCTTTATAACTGAAAATGTTTGCTCTGAACTAATGAGCCCAGGCACAGGATTTCTCCCCCTGCCTATTCAAGAAACCCATCAAGATTAATTGAGCAATTAAGTAACATCACAACATAAAGGATTGTTGAATGGCCCTATCACATTTTGGAGAGGCTACCTGCAAGGGAGCAGGTCTCACACTGGAAGAGTAAATGTAAACATGTAAATGTAATCATCTGATGAAGTGAGCTGTAGCTCACGAAAGTTTATGCTCAAATAAATTTGTTAGTCTCTAAGATGCTACAAGTATTCCTTTTCTTTTTGTGGATACAGACTAACCCGGCTGCTACTCTGAAACCTGTAAACAGACAGTCACAAGAAAGTTTTTCATATATTTGCTGTTTGAATTCTCAGAGGGCCAGAGACCGTAAAGCAGAGAACCTGCAGGTCAACCTAGGTTGGCCCTGAAAGACATTTTGAGTTGACAGATCACTATAGCTCTGTCACCTTTAGGATTTAGACAGTAACTCATTTGTGTGTATGCTTGCTTTAACCTGTAAATAACGTTTCTTTTTCCTAATTAATAAGCCTTTAGATAGTTCATTACAGGATTGTCTTTAGCGTAAGATCTAAGGTACAAATTGTCCTGGGGTAAGTGGCTGGTCTCTTGGGACTGGAAGAAACCTGGATATTGTGTGATTTTTAGTGTAAGTAACCATTTAATTAGTAAGTCCAGCTTGCCTAGGTGGAAATATAGACTGGAGAGCCTAAGAGGACAGGCTGACTCCAGGGTAAGACTGATATAGTGATCTAGGAGTCCACATTTGTTATGGGATTTGTGAAATCTAATTTTGGAACATAGCACCAGTTTGGGGTGTCTTCCCTGTTTAAGAGTCTGCCTTGAGATAGGCACTCTCAGTCATAAGAGATTTCGAGCAGCATGACAGCCACCAGTAGGGATAATTTACTCTATGTCTATTCAGTCCTTGGCCTCTGAGACTTCCAACAAGGGGATTAATTAATGCTAGTTTATGGGGATGATATTGATCCTCTCCCCAGCAGACAGGACTGAGACCCATCAAGCGCATTCCACCTACGTCCATGGCCAGTCATTAGATTTGTAACAATTTTCATTACAAACCTGGACTGGATTCAAAGTAGAGATTAAAGACTCTGGTCCTGATTTTCCATTTTCCTGGAATCCATGATTCACAGCAGAGTAAGGTAAGTAGAGAGAACACCCACGCTACCCTTCTCACCTGGCAGCATTTTAAAACCCCCCTTTGCACTGCTATAGCTGACTCCATAAGGCGCAGAGCAATGGAACAACATGCTTGCTATCTCATTACCAGCCCTTCACTCCTATTATATATAGGCAGTGTAGCAACTCCAGAATGTAGTGTTTAGATTTGCACTGGAGGACTAAAATCCTTTTTTCAGTATAAAAATGAACTATTTTTTGTATTTGGTACAGTACTACTCCACCAGTCTGCCACCATTGTGTGGTTTTTCTTGTTCCCTTTCAAAAGTTTGCTTTGGTTTTACCTCATTCATTTGGGTGACATAGAAGGGTTTGAGGGAACTGAGAAGGCAGGGGAATACTAGCATTTTCCTATCATCTGACACATCTGCTGTGGCTTGCTGAAGACAGTAGTGGGAGAAAGGGAGTCACTCTGTTCCAAACCATAGCAAGGGTGCATCTGTAGCTCTCCTTTCTGTACAGGAAGCCAGTTACCAGGTCTCTATGCCCTGGTCAGTGCAGGAGTACTTAAGGGCATGCACCTGTTTGACAACCAGATTTTATTTTAGTTTTAAAAAGGCAATACAAGCACATTACATACTTGTGCAGTGAGTGTGTTGATAAAAATCTCTTGATCTCCCCAAGCTTTTAGAGGATTTGGACATGTACGTTGTGAGTGACTGTATGTGGGAAGTGAAAAAATTAGCTGTGGAGGGGATATGTCTGACAGTCAAGTGCATGTGGATATTATGATGTTTGGGTGAAATGGAGTTATTGTTGATATTACTGTAAACCTAACTGGGGATTTCCTTGGTATTTTGTTAATTGTAAAGGCACATGCATGTGCGCACATTTATGTTTTAAACTTCTTTTTTTTAAACTGTTGCTGCAAAACCTCCTCTGGTTGCCATTTGACTAAATGGCAAAAGACTAAATTTTCCCCTCTCAGAAAATTTTCCTTAAAAATAACAAAACACCCTCATTTTTAACTTTTAGGTGATATAATCTTAGTTCTTCGATGATTCTTTAGTGTGTTATCACTATCATTCAACAGTAGTTTAGTGCAATCATCTGTGCCCTTTAATCCTGTCAGTTCAGTGTAACCATTGTATGCGTATCTTCTAGGTCCCAAACAAAAATTTCAAGAAACTTTACAAAGGATAATAAAATGTATTAAATTGTCCCTTCTACAATTCAGCACATAGAGAAGTGGGAGTGACAATTCTAATTTTTTCTAGGAAAGCCTGGTTATAAAGCTGCATCATATTAAAAACAAATTACACATTCAGCTTGGAAAGAAATTTCAAAGTGTACCAAAAAACATAAGTTTGTCTGATGCTTTGGGATTTGCATTGCTCTGTACACCAGAGAGAGCACTCTTATGACCCTTTAAATGTAGTAAATACTTAATCCTGATTGCTTGGTGTCTGCTAGTTTTGATCTTCAGTGTATGAACCATGTGTTAATGTATGTACGTTTCTCAGTCATGGTCAGCTTTTGTAAGAGGATGTGTAGAAGGAGCTAGTACAGTGAGACATTCCCCTTTTGTGTTGTCTGGACCGGTGATCTGCTAGGTCACTCTAATCCTTGACTCTGGGAGCCAGCTTTACCCTGCTCTGTTGAGAGAACCTCCACTCTTGGGCTGTTCATGCACAGCCTCTAGCATGTGAGCATCTCCTTGGCTTGTGCAACTGAATGACACTAGCCAATATCTCCAGTCCCAGACACAACCCTACGAACCTCCATCTTGCAGTGTCTAGTTATGCCCGCTGGACCTGCAAGTTTATGAGTTTGCCAATTTTAACAAGGAAATTGATCTGTACCAGGCTTGTTATCCCAAGGGGAGTCTGTCATGCTTCAAACCAAACACTCCTTCAGGTAGAATGAACAAACAGCTTTAACAACTATAAAGATAGATTTTTAAGTGATTAAAAGTCAAAACATAGTAAGTCAGATTTGATCAAATGAAATTAAAGCAAAATGCATTCTAAGCTGATCTCACTTTCAGTACCCTTATAAACTTAGATGCTTCTCACTACAGACTGGCTGGTTGCTTTTCAGCCAAGCTCTCCCCTTTGATCAGCGCTTCAGTCACTTGGTGTAGTGACTAGATGTAGGTGGTTGAAGACAGCACATGCATGGGGCAAATGTCTCTCCCTTTTATCATGTCCTTTCTTCTCTCTTGGCTTTGCGCCCCCCCCCCCACTTCAGAGTCAGGTGAGCTTTACCTCATCACAGTTCCAAACAGACGAAAGGAATGGGGGGTGACTCCCTCAAGAGTCTAACAGATTCTTTTGTTGCTGCCTAGGCCAGCGTTCTTTGTTCCTGTGAGGCTGGGCTAGGTTTGTCCCATACCTGCCCTGATGAGGTGTGAACTGCCTCTCTGCTCTTGGAGAGTTTTTGCCTGGGCTTATTTTAACCCATGAGGATAAATTTTCAGCCTTATCACTACATACATTAATGTTATAGGTTATAATTTCATGTAACAATTACTATAACAACCATGCTCAGTGCATCATGAGCCTTCTGAAGACACCTGACAAATTTTGCATTGGATACCACACAATCCTTTTATAAATGTTAACATGGGGGTGTAGGGTGTTCCCCTGAGGTAGAGCGTCACATACAGCAAGCATCACTAAAACTTATTTGCCACTCCACAGTCATTATGCCCTGATTTCAGTCTAATTATAGTAGTAAGTTATTAGAAGTATCTCAAATGGTAAGCACTGACTTTTGAAAGTTGCTCCCTGCGTCTCTCAAAAGACTTTTGTTTCACTGCCTTTTGGAAGCCTTGGATTGTCAAGGATTTTCTATGCTACTCTATTCTTCCAGTTTGAAATATGTGTTTTTTTTTTATTAGGGCTGTCAAACGATTAAAAAAATCACAATTGCAGTTTTGATCGCACTATTAAGCAATAATTTAAGTATTCTGGAGATTTTCTGCATTTTCAATATATTGATTTTAATTACAACACAATACAAAATGTACAGTGCTCACTTTATTACAGTGAATATTTGCAATCAAAAATAAAGATATAGTATTTTTTCAATTCAACTCGTACAAGTCCTGTAATGCAGTCCCTTTATTGTGAAAGTGCAACTTACAAAATGTAGAATTCGTTACATAGCTGTACTCCATAACAAAACAAATGTAAAAAAGTCCACTCTGTCCTACTTCTTGTTCAGCCAACTTCTAAGACAAGTTAAGTTTGTTTACATTTAGGGGAAAATGCTGCTGCCCACTTATTTACAATGTCACTTGAAAGTGAGAACAGGCATTTGCATAGCACTGTTATAGCCAGTGTTGCAAGGTATTTATGTGCCAGATATGCTAAACATTTGTATGCCCCTTCATGCTTTGGCCACCATTCCAGAAGACATATTTCCATGCTGATGCTTATTAAAAAAATAGCGTTAATTAAATTTGTGACTTAATTCTTTCGGTGAGAATTGTCTGTCTTCTGCTCTGTGGTTTTATCTGCATTCTACTATATATTTCATGTTATGGCAGTCTTGGATGATGACCCAGCACAGGTTGTTCGTTTTAAGAACATTTTCACTGCAGATTTGACAAAATGCAGAAAAGATACTAATCTGAAATTTCTAAAGATAGTTGCAGCATTTGACCCCAGAATCTGAAGTGCCTTCCAAAATCTGAGAGGGATGAGGTGTGAAACATGCTGTCAGAAGTCTTAAAAGAGCAATGCTCTGATGTGGAAGCCACCAAAAAAAGAAAATCAACCTTCTGTTGATGGCATCTGACTCAGATGATGAAAATGAATGGGCATCAGTCTCCACTGCTTTGGATCATTATCAAGCCAAACCCATCGTCAGCATGGAGGCATGTCCTCTGGAATGGTGGTCAAAGAATGAAGGGGCATACAAATGTTTAGCATATCTAGCACATAACTACCTTGCAACACTGGCTACAACAGTGCTATGCAAATGCTTGTTCTCACTTTCAGGTGACATCGTAAATAAGAAGTGGGCAGCATTATCTCCCATAAATGTAAACAGACTTCTTTGTCTGAGCGATTGGCTGAACAAGAAGTAGGACTGAGTGGACTTGTAGCCTCTAAAGTTTTGCATTCTTTTGTTTTTGAGTGCAGTTAAGTAACAAAGAAATTCTTCATTTATAAGTTGCACATTCACAATAAAGAGACAAGTCCTGTAGTGCAGTATGAGGTGAATTGAAAAAAAAAATACTTCTTTCATTTATCTTTATTACAGTGCAAATATTTGTAATAAAAATATAAAGTGAGCACTGTCCACTTTGTATTCTGTGTTGTAAGTGAAAAGAACATACTTTAAAATATAGAAAAACAAATATATTTATAATAAATTTAAAATATTCTATTGTTTAACAGTGTGATTAATTTTCTTCATTGAGTTCATTTGAGTTAATCACTTTAGTTAACTGCGATTAATTGACAGCCCTATTTTTTATTTATCTCATACAAAGAAAAGAGAAAGTAGCTATAACCAGTGCAGCTTTTGGAGAAACAAAACAGATACAGCATGGAGAGCAGGCTACATGTGGCCCTCGCTATGGGCGGATTAACCCATCACTGGGTCACTATCTGTTAACGAGAACAAAAAAACCAAACCAAACAAAAAAAAACCCCACACACTTCAAGGATGTTCTCTTTTCCATACATTCCACTGCAGTAAATTCCCATCCCAGCCTATTCACTTACTGCTGTTGGAGAAGGAAGCAGTATATTTACTGTGTCCTCTTCTCGCCTTGGCTCTTTTGGGAATGGCAGAGAGTCCCAGAGGTGCATAAGGACTGTCTCTGCCAACTCATCCACTAGTGCAGATTTGTGCATAAACTGAAAGAATTTCAGTCACTCAAGTGAGTGGCATTGTGATCCCAGGGACCTGGTTGCAACACCACTCACTCAAGTGAGTGAAGTTTTCAGTTCATGTGCAAATCTACACTGGTAAAATCAAAGAAATTTAGCCTCGTGCTCCCCATATCTGGCCCCTAGGCACATGTCTGGTTTGCCTATGTGTTAATCTGGCCCTGGCATCTAAAATGATTACATGGTCCACATTCAGGGCTTAGTAGATTAGTCCTTAACAGTTCAGAGCCTTATCAAAATGATCATAAATACTAAAGCTATCAGTGGAAAATGGCAATTTGCAGTTACCACCTCCTTCAAATAAAAGATCTTTTCCTTCAAGTTTAGAATTTTCCTAACTACCCCATTTCTAGTTTCTCAGTTTGGGATTGAATATTTGTAAGTGTGATAGCTTTAGGTTCATCTTTGTTTCTTTATCTCATACAAAGGATTACAAAAGGATATCAGAAGTTGTCCAGGCCTAATTCTTATCTTTGTGACAATCAAAGTATAAAAACAAGGCCAGTTGCAAATTTGGAGCCTAAGGGCAGGTCTACACCATTGCATAAGTCGATCTAATTTACATCACACAGAGGTTTGAAAGAAGAAAAGGAGTACTTGTGGCACCTTAGAGACTAACGAATTTATTTGAGCATGAGCTTTCGTGAGCTACAGCTCACTTCATCAGATGCATACCGTGGAAACTGCAGCAGACTTTATATATACACAGAGAATATGAAACAATACCTCCTCCCACCCCACTGTCCTGCTGGTAATAGCTTATCTAAAAGCCATTTCCAGCACAAATCCAGGTTTTCTCACCCTCCACCCCCCCACACAAATTCACTCTCCTGCTGGTGATAGCCCATCCAAAGTGACAACTCTTTACACAATGTGCATGATAATGAAGTTAGGCCATTTCCTGCACAAATCCAGGTTCTCTCACTCCCTCACCCCCCTCCAAAAACCCACCCCCATACACACACAAACTCACTCTCCTGCTGGTAATAGCTCATCCAAACTGGCCACTCTCCAAGTTTAAATCCAAGTTAAACCAGAACATCGGGGGGGGGGGGGGTAGGAAAAAACAAGAGGAAATAGGCTACCTTGCATAATGACTTAGCCACTCCCAGTCTCTATTTAAGCCTAAATTAATAGTATCCAATTTGCAAATGAATTCCAATTCAGCAGTTTCTCGCTGGAGTCTGGATTTGAAGTTTTTTTGTTTTAAGATAGCGACCTTCATGTCTGTGATTGCGTGACCAGAGAGATTGAAGTGTTCTCCGACTGGTTTATGAATGTTATAATTCTTGACATCTGATTTGTGTCCATTTATTCTTTTACGTAGAGACTGTCCAGTTTGACCAATGTACATGGCAGAGGGGCATTGCTGGCACATGATGGCATAAATCACATTGGTGGATGTGCAGGTGAACGAGCCTCTGATAGTGTGGCTGATGTTATTAGGCCCTGTGATGGTGTCCCCTGAATAGATATGTGGGCACAATTGGCAACGGGCTTTGTTGCAAGGATAAGTTCCTGGGTTAGTGGTTCTGTTGTGTGGTATGTGGTTGTTGGTGAGTATTTGCTTCAGGTTGCGGGGCTGTCTGTAGGCAAGGACTGGCCTGTCTCCCAAGATTTGTGAGAGTGTTGGGTCATCCTTTAGGATAGGTTGTAGATCCTTAATAATGCGTTGGAGGGGTTTTAGTTGGGGGCTGAAGGTGACGGCTAGTGGCGTTCTGTTATTTTCTTTGTTAGGCCTGTCCTGTAGTAGGTAACTTCTGGGAACTCTTCTGGCTCTATCAATCTGTTTCTTTACTTCCGCAGGTGGGTATTGTAGTTGTAAGAAAGCTTGACAGAGATCTTGTAGGTGTTTGTCTCTGTCTGAGGGGTTGGAGCAAATGCGGTTGTATCGCAGAGCTTGGCTGTAGACGATGGATCGTGTGGTGTGGTCAGGGTGAAAGCTGGAGGCATGCAGGTAGGAATAGCGGTCAGTAGGTTGAAAGAGACCTCCTCACCCCAAGTGATGCAAATTAAAGCAACCTAAGGGCTATCCAGACCGGTGCTATGTTGGCAGGAGATGCTCTCCCGCCAACATAGCTTCTGCCTCTCACAGAGGTGGAGTAATTATGCCAATGGAAGAGCTCTTCACCAGATGTGCTACAGCTGGTTCAGTGCAGCTGCACCAACGTAGCTCTTTTAGTGTAGACCTGCCCTGAGTCTAAACTGTGATTGTGCTAAAGAACTGAGCTATTCTGAACATTTGTAGTAAACATTGTGATGGGTTCTCTACTCACCACAAGCTGGCACCACATCCTGGCAGTTTTGGAGGTTAGCTCGGTCAGGCTAGTGCCCCTTCCAATGGTTATACCCAGCCAGTTTCTCTTTTGCCTCGGTCTACAGCCCCTCTCTCACTTCAGGAGCTGCTGTAGCCGCTTCATAACTCAACCCTCCAGCTAGGTCACTATCATGGGTCCCCTTCCAGATGGCAGTTTGTCAAGGTTCTTACTCTCCAGCAGTCTTCTGCTTTACTACCTCACGGGGCCACTCCCACAGTAGCTGGCAGGAGAACCCAGGCCCACCCTCTACTCCAGGTTCCAGCTCAGGGACCCTCTACACAGCAGATAAGGTCTATTTCTTGTACCTTGCTGCTTTTCTCTGAGCCACTTCCATACCTCTTGGCTTTTACCACTCCTCTGGGCATGCCAGTCTCTTCATTTCCTCCTCCCAGGGAATAACTTTAAGCAATGCATCTAGAGCCCCTCAAACACTTCCCCAGGAAGTGAATACAATCTTTACTCTACCACACCTTCTGCTTCCAATTTCCTGTCTTTTGTAGAAGCCCTACCTATCCCTCACAGGTGAGCTTCTCTAATTAGCTTCCTTCAGCCTGAAGCACCCCTGTTTGCAGGGTCATTAACTGATTGGGCACACCTGGCCTAAGTCAGCTCTTGCAGGATCAGTGCAGGGAGCACACCCCATCACAGACATATAAGAGTATTTTTCACTGAGTCCACTCACCACCACATCTGGGAATTTTCTCTTTCCAGGTCTGACGTCCCTTTCACTGCACATACTGCTGCCTTTTGTGTTCTCTCTCTTTGCGACTCAGGGTATCTTGGCCCTCCAGCCACTGCCCAAATCGGTGCCACTTCTATTCTGGGTTCTAGCTCAAGGACCCTCTAATCAACAGCCAAAGTTTGCACCATCTTAATCCTTGCTGCTTTTCCCCTGTGCCTTCTCCTGTACACTCTCAATCTAATTTCCCATTCTTCCCCGCATCCAGAGAACGGCTAGAGGCTCCCTCAGTACAGCCCCATTCTACTGCCAGCTTCCTGGTGTTATCCTAGTCCCACCTGTTCCTTCCTAGCTGGGTTCTATCACTATTCAGGGGTTATTTAGTCCCTCAGCTGTGGTCTATCTGGTTATTTGGCCTTGCCTCAGCCTCATTAACCCCTTCTGTGCTGGTATAGGGTGAACACCCCATCATAGTATTGAAGATGAAAACATCTACAGCAGTCACTAGCAATATAACTGTCCTTTTTATTATCCCATTGGTAGTCATCTACAATTTTAAGTGTAATGTGCTCTCTCTGCTATGGTTCCTCTCTGTATGTATAGTTGGTCCCCAGTTTACATGTGCCTATTTAACACTGACAGACCCTAGTCGTCAGCCAGAGGGATTGAACCTGGGACCTATGAAGCTTAGCATGTTAGTCTCTATTGCATTAGCTAAAAGTCTCATTGTGTTTAGCCAAGGCTGTAATAGACTCATCGATCTCTAGGTGCTACTAGATGGGGAACAGGGCACCACTCCGAGCAGGCATGGGTTACACCTAGCCTTATACTTTATTTGGGGAAAATCTTTCACCCCATTTCATACACACCAAGCCCGAGAGGCCAGGTTTCCTGCAGAGGATTCTGTGAGAGTAGGAGAAAGGAATTTTCCACCCCTGCACTAGAGCATTGCTAGAGATGCCCTATGGGGGTTACTGCAGTCCTGAGGCTGCACTAGCCCTTGTTGCTTCTAAGCCCTGCTTCTTGAAGGAACAAAAGACCAGAGCTGGTGGATGTGTTTTAATCACAGATTCACTGACCTCACTTCTCCTGTGGCCTGCACCTGCCCTAGCTTGTGAGGGCAGCTTCTCTTCAGAAACTTCCCATGTTTTGCTCCCCTTGCACAGCAAAACTGAACTGGTTCCACATAGGCAGAGCCTCCTTTAGCTGCAAAGGAGAAAGCAACATTCTATTATTTTCTCATTACTTTGCAGTATATGTTTTAATTTTTTCTTCTTTCCCTCTACTTCTGTGCACTAATCCTCCAACACTGAGGATTTTAGGAGAAGATATTAAAAAAATGCATCTATAAATAAATCAACTCCTATCCTCCCTTTAGCCACTGTATTAGCTCTGTGGTGAGTGTCCTTTTATCAGCCTAGAAATGTGAACAATTAAACTGTCTTTTGTCCAATTCACATCCAAAGGTTGTTCCTGCATTTTGTAGCCTCGAGGCTAAGCTACTTGTAATGTTTTGAAGCTTCCCTAATAAGGCTCTGCCAATAGCTCGAGTGGGGGCAAACTGCAGCCAGGAGGATACTTATTCACTCTAAATTAGCATATTCCTTCACTTTTGAAGTCTTTAGCTGAGTTCCTATTCAGCCCGTATTGTAGTGATGACATTGAACTATTGGCCTTCCCTCAAGGCAGTACATCAACTCAGTGGGCTGTTGGCTCTTCTTACATGCTATGTCACACATTACAATCCACTGCTTGCAGTCTGTGCCTCATTTCAAGCTGAAGTCCTATGGGTTTAACTTCAGGGCATGTTGTTATTTCTGTCAAGTCTGGAATTCTTTCCTTTCTGAGGTTTGTTGCGGAATCTCACGTCAGGGTTTTTTGTTTGTTTGTCTGTTTGTTTAAAGAGCCACCAATCCATTGTGGAAAACACTGACAATTATTCTATTTAAAAACAACTGATGACAGAACAGATTTTCTGAATTCCTATTTCTCATCTGTATTAATAAGCGTCTGAATGTCTAAAAGTAAGTAACGATTTTCGGTGCCTCAGTTTTGGAGTGCCCAATTTGAGTTGGATTCAAGACATCTGATTTTCAAAGGGAAATGTTCAGCACTTTTGGAAAAGTCTCAAGTTGGGCACCCAAAAATTGAGGTATCCAAAAATCACTAGTCACTTTGTAAAATTTGGGTTTTGGTCTTTTGCACACTGGGCCCACTCATGCAATTTTTAATCAGGCAAAACTCCCTTTGATTTTAACAACAGTATTATTATAGGAAGTATGCCTCACTGCTTCTATATCTTTAAGGATTTTAAGCTCTTCAGAGCAGGGTCTGTCATTCTCTGTGTATATACAGTAATCAGCCTATTCTGAGTACTAATGTAACATATGAATAAGATATAGGAGCAGAAGTACTGATCCTAAATTCTACACTCAGGCTGAACTTCCACTGAAGTCCCTCCTGATGTCATAATATTGCTGTTAACAATCATTGGTTCCTGTGGATACAATTGTCATATGACAAAATGAGGGATATGGCTTCAGCTGGAGAACAAGATAATTCTACAGAATGAAAAATCATTTTTTCCTCCAAATGCCATTGGTTTCCTAGGCCTTGTCTAGACAGAGAATTTTTGCACAGATGTAGCAGCACCCTTGCTAGCCCCTAGCATAGAAGTACTGCATCAGCATAAAAATGGATTGCACCAGTGTGGCTTACCTCAGTGACAAGCCAGGTTACATTGCACTGGTACAAGTCACTTCTTACAGCTAGAGGTTGGCACTGATGTAGTTGCTCCAGTACAAAAACCACCAGTATGGACAAGACTTAAACAGTAAATAATGTAAAAAGGAAGACGTACTGTGTACTGTACAGATGGAATTTTCTAAATAGAGTTGTTTCAGAGAGTTTTCAGTGAGTAATCAGCAGATCTTTAAATTGTATTCATTTAATTGGGACCTTATTATTTAAGCGAGCTCTTTCTTGGTGACTTTGTCTCCTGTCCCGCACCATGGGAAGCCTTCATGTTAAGAGGCACTAAGAAGGCTTACTGCTCTACTGTGGTACTTGTACATGTTCAGAATCAGCCAGACGCAGCAGGCATGGCCTCCCCTGTTGGATGGTTTAGAATAAGCCTGCAGATCTCTGCTCTGCAGCAGCAGCATGTCTGAAAGCAGCACTTTGTCAGTCATTGCCTGGAGCAGCAGTTTTCCAAAGAACAAACTCAGCAGAACAGGAGGCACCAGTAGACTAGAAACAGTAGACATAACTGCAGTGAGAGAATTTTAAAATCAGTGAAGACTTTTAAAGCTGGGTATGGCAGAAATAGGACGAACCAGATTATGAAAAGGCAAAAGAGGAGGAAGTGGTGAAAGGAAAAGAGAGGAATCCTCTTCCATCCTGGCCTCTTATTATCTTTTCCTTTTCTCCCACCACTCCTATTTTCTATAGAAGCAGCATGAACTAAAGCAGAACAATGAAGAGGCACCTGTATTTCCCTCCCACACACTAGTTTTGCCTGGCAAAATGTTGGCAGGTACCATACACCGTCCTTTCCCCATGTGAGCCAGAAGTGCTAAAATGTCAACCAGGCTGATATGAAAAACCCCTGGCAGCTGATAAGAGACAAAAGTCACCACTCCACTTCCACTTGTAGGACTCATAGCAGCTAATGGAGCTTTCCTCCGATTGCAGCAAATCTTGCTTCACATATCTCAGCTTAACTTTTCAAAATGTCTCTTCACTGATAATATGAGTGGTGTTGTAGTCATGTTGGTCCCAGGACATTAGAAAGACTAGGTGGGTGAGGAAATGCCAGAGTAGCCAAAGCCCTGAAAAGAGAACTTTTGTTTAGAAGCCCAAGAAAGGGGTTAGAATTTAAAGTGCTCAAGGGTGGGCTGAAGACCCTTCAAAGGGCAAACCTTTTCTTGAACTCTATTATCTCTGGAAGGGACAGAGTTTGAAGGAGTGATGTGGCTGGAGAGCTGGGGCAATAAGAATTGATGAAGACCAGGAGTCTTCAGGGAGAAAGCTCTAGGGGGCACTGCTCTATACTAGGGTGGGCACTGCCTTAAAGCTAGCCCAGATGCGGCCGAGGCCTGAGCCCAGAGACAGGGCTAAAGACATTACCAAGGTGTAACGAAGCGGCCTCTGGCACGACACTACTGAAAGTATCGATTCATGATGAATTGCTTAGAGCAGGGCAGTTACAGCCCAAGGCTGGGGGTCCTCCACTACTAAGGCGCACCAAACCAGCCAAACAGAGAGGACTTCGGTTTTACCCTACTGGCTAACCAGACATCATACAAGCAATTCTCTCAGACACTCCAGTTTCCCAGGATCACCACCAGTGCCACTCCTTATGGGGATGAATGGTTATGAAAACCAATACCCCAGTAAAAGAAAAAAGGTTCTCCCGATCCCAAAGGACCAAGCCCCAGACCCAGGTCAATAGACAAGTCAGATCTTACCCACAAATCATGCTATTGCCAATCCTTTAGAATCTAAAATCTAAAGGTTTATTCATAAAAAGAAAGTAATATAGATGAGAGTTAAGACTGGTTAAAGGAATCACTTACATACAGTAATGGCAAATTTCTTGATTCAGGCTTGATTTGTAGCAGTGATGGAATAAACTGCTGGCTTAAGTTAAATCTCTGGAATATATCCACAGCTTGGATGGGTCATTCAGCTCATTGTTCAGAACTTCAGTTTGTAGCAAAGTTCCTCCAGAAGTAAGAAGCAGGATCGAAGACAAAATGGAGAAGATGCATCTGCCTTTTATTGTGTCTTGCCATGCGGCCTGTGCTTCCTTTGTTTCAAACACAAGCTGCCAAGTACATGGCTTGGAAGCCTTAGAATTCTCTCCATAGGCATGTCCTTGCATGCCTTGCTGAGTCATAAGGTGTATCTACCTTCTCTCAATGGGTCAGTTGTATAGCTGAAGGGAAGGGAAGAAGGAGGATCCTGGGAACTACAGGCCAGTCAGCCTCACCTCAGTCCCTGGAAAAATCATGGAGCAGGTCCTCAAAGAATCAATCTTGAAGTACTTGCATGAGAGGAAAGTGATCAGGAACAGCCAGCATGGATTCACCAAGGGAAGGTCATGCCTGACTAATGTAATCGCCTTTTATGATGAGATTACTGGTTCTGTGGATGAAGGGAAAGCAGTGGATGTATTGTTTCTTGACTTTAGCAAAGCTTTTGACACGGTCTCCCACAGTATTCTTGTCAGCAAGTTAAGGAAGTATGGGCTGGATGAATGCACTATAAGGTGGGTAGAAAGCTGGCTAGATTGTCGGGCTCAACGGGTAGTGATCAATGGCTCCATGTCTAGTTGGCAGCCGGTATCAAGTGGAGTGCCCCAAGGGTCGATCTGGGGCCGGTTTTGTTCAATATCTTCATAAATGATCTGGAGGATGGTGTGGATTGCACTCTCAGCAAATTTGCGGACGATACTAAACTGGGAGGAGTGGTAGATACGCTGGAGGGGAGGGATAGGATACAGAAGGACCTAGACAAATTGGAGGATTGGGCCAAAAGAAATCTGATGAGGTTCAATAAGGATAAGTGTAGGGTCCTGCACTTAGGACGGAAGAATCCAATGCACCGCTACAGACTAGGGACCGAATGGCTAGGCAGCAGTTCTGCGGAAAAGGACCTAGGGGTGACAGTGGACGAGAAGCTGGATATGAGTCAGCAGTGTGCCCTGGTTGCCAAGAAGGCCAATGGCATTTTGGGATGTATAAGTAGGGGCATAGCGAGCAGATCGAGGGACGTGATCGTCCCCCTCTATTCGACATTGGTGAGGCCTCATCTGGAGTACTGTGTCCAGTTTTGGGCCCCACACTACAAGAAGGATGTGGATAAATTGGAGAGAGTCCAGCGAAGGGCAACAAAAATGATTAGGGGTCTAGAACACATGACTTATGAGGAGAGGCTGAGGGAACTGGGATTGTTTAGCCTGCAGAAGAGAAGAATGAGGGGGGATTTGATAGCTGCTTTCAACTACCTGAAAGGGGGTTCCAAAGAGGATGGCTCTAGACTGTTCTCAATGGTAGCAGATGACAGAACGAGGAGTAATGGTCTCAAGTTGCAGTGGGGGAGGTTTAGATTGGATATTAGGAAAAACTTTTTCACTAAGAGGGTGGTGAAACACTGGAATGCGTTACCTAGGGAGGTGGTAGAATCTCCTTCCTTAGAGGTTTTTAAGGTCAGGCTTGACAAAGCCCTGGCTGGGATGATTTAACTGGGAATTGGTCCTGCTTCGAGCAGGGGGTTGGACTAGATGACCTTCAGGGGTCCCTTCCAACCCTGATATTCTATGATTCTATGATTCTATGATAGCTGATGGTCCTTAATGGGCCATCAAACAGGCTAGGCAATACTGATGCCAAACTGTCTGGGGGTGTCACCCAGAAGCATAGCACAAGCTTGAAATACAGACACTCATAATACAAAGGCGATACAAACATATAAACAAGATTATCATATCTGGCAAATTATAACATTTTTGCACATATTTTACTTGAAATAGCTGGCTGATTACTTCGTATGTGTTACCCCAGGAGCCAACATTTGAAAACCAGGTATAGAGCCAATACTTATAACTTTAAATACAAAAATGATACATACAGATATCATGCATACAGATAGCATGATCATAACCTGCAACTCATAACCTTTTCATAGACACCTTACTTGACCTCCTTTGTACAAGATTTGGTGCAACTATAGGACCTGCGTTGCAACAATGATTTGTACGGTCACAGTTCAAGTCAATAACATCACACAAGGGCACAGGAACATGCCCTGTTGGACCTTTTACCCTGGAAGGGGTTCATTCATGTGACTAACTGTGTATGATCTGGCTGGAGGGCTGGGCCACTGAAGACCCACCTGAGGAGGTAACAGCTGACAGTTTTCAGAATGGAGAGAGATAAATAGTGGGGTCCCCCAGAGGTCTATACTGGGCCCAGTCCTATTCAACATATTCATAAACGATCTGGAAAAAGGGGTAAAAAGTGAGATGGCAAAATTTGCAGATGATACAAAGTTACTCAAGATAGTTAAGTGCCAGGCAGACTGCAAAGAGCTACAAAAGGATCTCTCAAAATGGTAACTGGGCAACAAAATGGCACATGAAATTCAATGTTGATAAATGAAAAGTAATGCACATTCGAAAACATAATCCCAACTATATATATATAAAATAATGGGGCCTAAATTAGCTGTTACCACTCAAGAAAGAGATCTTGGAGTCATTGTGGATAGTTCTCTGAAAACATCCACTCAAAGTGCAGCGGCATTCAAAAAAGCAAACAGAATGTTGGTTTCAGAGTAACAGCCATGTTAGTCTGTATTCGCAAAAAGAAAAGGAGTACTTGTGGCACCTTAGAGACTAACCAATTTATTTGAGCATAAGCTTTCGTGAGCTACAGCTCACTTCATCGTGAGCTGTAGCTCACGAAAGCTTATGCTCAAATAAATTGGTTAGTCTCTAAGGTGCCACAAGTACTCCTTTTCTTTTAACAGAATGTTGGGAATCATTAAGAAAGGGATAGATAATAAGACAGAAAATATCATATTGCCTCTATATAAAGCCATGGTATGCACACATCTTGAATGCTGCATGCAGATGTGGCTGCCCCATCTCAAAAAAGATATCTTGGAATTGGAAAAGGTTCAGAAAAGGGCAACAAAAATGATTAGGGGTATGGAATGGCTGCCATATGAGGAGAGATTAATAAGATTGTGACTTTTCAGCTTGGAAAAGAGATGGCTAAGGGGGGATATGATAGAGGTTTATAAAATCATGATTGGTGTGGAGAAAGTAAACAAGGAAGTGTTATTTACTCCTTCTCATAACACAAGAACTAGGGGTCACCAAATGAAATTAATAGGCAACAGATTTAAAACAAACAAAAGGACGTATTTTTTTTACACAATGCGCAGTCAACCTGTGAAACTCCTTGCCAGAAGATGTTGTGAAGGCCAAGAGTATAACAGAGTTCAAAAAAGAACTAGATAAGTTCATGGAGGATGGGTCCATCAATGGCTATTAGCCAGGATGGACAGATATGGTATCCCTCGCCTCTGTTTGTCAGAAGCTGGGAATGGGCGACAGGGAATGGATCACTTGATAATTACCTGTTCTGTTCATTCCCTCTGGGGCACCTGGCATTGACCACTGTCGGAAGACATGACACTGGACTAGATGGACCTTTGGTCTGACCTAGTATGGCTGTTCTTATGACAGGAGGGTCTGGAAGCAGAGAGTGAGAGAGAGATGAGTGTCCCTTGTCACACATGGGTAGTCTGTGCAGGAGATTAAGGGTGATCCTTTATGCCTGTTTATTTCCTGTTGTGGGCACATGGCCAAAGGCACAATCATGCACTAATCCCCTATCACTGATGAGTTTAGGCAATGAAGAAGAAGAAACTGTACTTTTGTCTATACAGTCTCTCACTGTCTTTTAGCTTGTACCTCCTTGAAGAAAATGCATTCTTTGGTAGAGAGCATGTATGAAAAATAAATCCAACCTCAGACTGAATTGAATTTTTCCCACTAAGCTTGCGAGAAGATGTGAAGTCAATGGGAGTTGAGGTCAATCAATGCCTTACAAGCTCAGACCCTTAGTGAAGGTCTGAAACATTTATATCCTTGTGTTGATTCAAAACAGTTGTTGACGTGAAATTTATTTATTTAGGGCCTGATCCTCTCCCATTAGAGTCAATTGAAGTTTTAGCACTGACTTCAGTGAACCACTGATTTATAACTTGCGTCAGGAACTTCTCTCAAATAGCTTTATTTTCAACCCTTTCCACCCAAAACAAAAACAGACAAACCAAAATTAGTGCTGTAAATCTATCCATCTCCTGGCTGTCTGAGGAGTATTCCTCACTGAGTGATCCCATGACTGTGAACCTGTTTGTAATTGACTTCCAAAATGCACCCGTACTACAAACTAAACCATCCCCCCTGCATCAAAGATTTACTCTTTGTGATTCAATTTGCTTACCAGTTATAAGATTTGCATCATCTAAGAAAGTCCATCTTATTTACACAATAGCAAATGATGGCCCTGTCCTCCTCCATTTTGTGTAAACTTGCCTATAGGGGCCTGATCCGGTAGTGGCCTCTGAACACACTTATCAAACCAGGCCTTGCATGTGACTTAGGCAGCTGAATGCTTATCTTCCCCTAATTTGTGAATCGCTCTGGGGCTTCCGTAGGAGATAGGTGTCTGGATGCCTAGAGAGACAAAGCAGTGCACATGACATTGCCCACAGGCAGAAACACAGGCCCCAAGGGAACTTTTATTATGAAAAGTTAAGCAACAAGTGACGTTTAGGTGCCTACAGGGT
Source organism: Eretmochelys imbricata (assembly GCF_965152235.1). Taxonomy (NCBI): domain Eukaryota; kingdom Metazoa; phylum Chordata; order Testudines; family Cheloniidae; genus Eretmochelys; species Eretmochelys imbricata. Next base: position 111,457,957 of record NC_135574.1, on the reverse strand, counting down.
TCAGGAGTTTTATGGATCACAGTGGAACTAAAACTGGAAATTAGGTGCCTTAAATCCAGATTTAGGTGCTTAATTTATGAATCTGGCCCAATGCCCCGAGTAGCCACATCTAGCTAGCTTCTTATATGACTGTATCTAAGCCCTCCCCAAGTGTCTCAAGATAGACAAATATCTATAGGTGATATGAACAGGAGTACTTGTGGCACCTTAAAGACAGTTTCTCGTTGGAGTCTGTTTTTGAAGCTTTTCTGTTGCAAAATTGCCACCCTTAAATCTTTTACTGAGTGGCCAGAGAGGCTGAAGTGTTCTCCTACCGGTGGCACATATTTATTCAAGTGACATCATTATAGGACCTAATCACATTAGCCACGCCATCAGGGGCTTGTTCACCTGCACATCTACCAATGTAATATATGCCATCATGTGCCAGCAATGCCCCTCTGCCATGTACATTGGCCAAACCAGACAGTCTCTACGCAAAAGAATAAATGGACACAAATCTGACATCAGGAATCATAACATTCAAAAACCGGTAGGAGAACACTTCAACCTCTCTGGCCACTCAGTAAAAGATTTAAGGGTGGCAGTTTTGCAACAGAAAAGCTTCAAAAACAGACTCCAAGGAGAAACTGCTGAGCTTGAATTAATATGCAAACTAGATACCATTAACCTGGGTTTGAATAGAGACTGGGAGTGGCTGGGTCATTACACATATTGAATCTATTTTCCTGTGCTCAGTATCCTCACACCTTCTTGTCAACTGTCTAAATGGGCCATCTTGATTATCACTACAAAAGTTTTTTTCTCCTGCTGGTAACAGCTCATCTTCATTAATTAGCCTCTTACAGTTTGTATGGCAACTTCCACCTTCTCTGTATGTATATGTATATCTTCTTACTATATGTTCCATTCTATGTATCTGATGAAGTGGGCTGTAGCCCACGAAAGCTTATGCTCTAATAAATTTGTTAGTCTCTAAGGTGCACAAGTACTCCTGTTCTTTTTGAGGATACAGACTAACACGGCTGCTACTCTAAACCTAGAGTTGATCTGCTTTCTAAAAATGTCTTATATCTAAACTTTGCGGTCCCACAGATATTGATGCAAGCATTCGTGAAAGGAAAACAGGCTCAAATTCTGATTTTTTTTTATTTTCACATTTGTTTAAAATAAGAAATAAACTGACTTTTTTACCTTTAATAACACCAACTTGCTATCACACTATTGAATGAAACATTTATGGTTTGGGGTGCTCACACAGTACGTGGCTTTATTGCATCCAATATAAAATGTACACTTAAACACAGGATCTAAGAGCAGTATTGTCTTTGATGAATGGGACTTGGTCCCATTTTAAACGGGGATACAATCAATGCTAACAGCTAGCAGCTAATTCGATGACACAGTTCTGCAAACAAACCTCTCAGAATACTTGCATTTCTTTATCCTGCTCTCAAGTTTCCAGCAGGTTTTACCCACTTACTGTATTTCAATCCACACTCACTACCAGATAATTACATCAAATTTATTTTCCCTTCAGTTAACCTTCTATCTATTATATCAGCTGCCTTGCTTAATTCATGGATGTTTGTTCTAGTCATAGACTATATTAATTTTTTCACCCTTTAATCAATCTGCTAGCTAGCTCTGGTGCATTAGGGACAAGTGCCTGTTTTTTTCATACCCTTCTCGGGTTTGGTTTTAAATAAAACATATCCTGCCAGTTAACAAAAGTAGTTTTGGTGGATAACCTATAAAGAAAGAGTCATGGTTATTTACAAGAGATCTAAATTATCTGTGGGAAATTCAGGAATCTAAGCACTATGGTCAGGTAAGATTGGGTGAAGAAGGATGGCCAAAGGAGTTATGACAACCTAAGGGGTGATTAAATTTCAGAGTTAAGTGAAAATTAAATTAATGCAGCACAGTTAATATGGGATTTGTATGTTCTGCTTCTTAGTACATATTTATGGTGGCTGATTCTCATGTAAGTGACTAGTAGGAATGGATGAACTCAGAAGCAGAAAGAAGAGATGAGGGCATTTTGAGAGAACTATTCCAAACTATTTTGGATTAACCATTGAAAATCCTATTCAGTGTACCTAATTTTCATGTACAGTAGTGACCAAAGCTCATCGGGAAATCACTTACTTTTCCATCACAAGATTTCTACAAAAACAAATGTTCATTTTTGTCTTTTTTGCATTGTCATAAAAAGGCAACCCCAAACGGTTCTCAGTTTGGATGTTTTCAAAGAAAACCCCACGTTTTTTTTAAAGAAACTGACATATGTAATGAAAATCTCTAAAAGTCTTTTTTGTCAAATTTCAAAAGGAAGATTTTCAACCCGCTGTAGTAGTGACAGCTATTGTACAGCAAGAGCATTGTTTTTTCCACAATAGAAAGGAGCTCATCTTCACCGTGCATATGCATGGGAGTCACCATGAAACTACCAACTTTACTTTAATGTTCAGAAATGGTTCCCGTTGGAAACTTAGGCCATATCTACACTAGAGAGCTTACGGTGACACAGTTGCATCGGTACAGCTGCGCTGCTGTAAGATCTCCCATGTAGCCGCTCTATGCCAATGGAAGAGAGCTCTCCCATCCACATAATTAGCCACCACCATTCGTTGGGGGTGGTTTATGTCAGCAGGAGAGCGTCTCCCACCGACATAGCAGTGTCCACACCAGTGCTTCTGTCAGTGTAACTTGTGTCGCTCGGAGTGGGCGGGGGATGTTTCCTCACACCCTGAGTGACATAAATTATACTGACAAGAGTGCTATTATAGACACAGCATCACTATGCCTATTTTTCATTTTCAGGCACCTCTACAACTCTCAATTACAGCTGGCTCTCAAAGTCATAGAGGCTGTGGTTGGGATTTTTCTGAGCCAGCAGGAAGTACTGAAAATTTTGAGAGCTCTTATTCTCAGATGATTTTTAGCTCAGTTGTGCAGACTTGAGAGAGAGTTTAGATGAGCTTGAGATATGCCTGCAAACATTCATATATTTTTCCAAGCCCCTGAACCTTTTCAAGTTCTTCACTCTCTGCCCCCCCTCCCCCCGCTCCACAAATAAAATGAGATAGGAATATCTATAGATTTGTTCCTTTCTTGACAGATTTGAATTAACCACGACATTAGTGTTGCCTTAGGTCAAATTACTAGCATGGTACAAAGGCAGCATCTTTTAAATGTAACCAATCTCATGTTCTAACAATTGACATCAAGGTAATAGTGTCCCTGTTCTATCTTCTGTCATGTTGCCATCTTTAGCTGACTTCCTGGGAATTTCTTCTATTTGGCTCCCTTCCTTTTATCTAGAAAAGGAGTACTTGTGGCACCTTAGAGACTAACCAATTTATTTGAGCATGAGCTTTCGTGAGCTACAGCTCACTTGAAGTGAGCTGTAGCTCACGAAAGCTCATGCTCAAATAAATTGGTTAGTCTCTAAGGTGCCACAAGTACTCCTTTTCTTTTTGCGAATACAGACTAACACGGCTGTTACTCTGATTCCTTTTATCTAGTGTGAGTTAAAGCAAGGTAAACTGAGCAGACACCTACTACCAGGAAGAGAACGACTGTATCATTTACAGAATCAGAGCAAGGGATGACTCAAGAGGCAAAGATGCCCTGGCTCCAACTCCCCAAATTTGCCCAGACACCATAAGCATGACTCTTGGGAGTCATAGGGTTTATCTACACTGCAACAACAACAAAAATCTGCAGCACCAAGTCTCAAGTCTGGGTCTACAGACTCGGGCTTGCACTACCGCACTAAAAGTAGCAGGGAATACATTCCTGCTCTGGCTAGAGCTTGGGATCTGTGAACCACCTCCCTTAACAGCATGTTATGGCCATGTTATTTGTGTTTTGAAATCAGTGCAAGATGGCCCAGGAGTGCACGTAGTATAAAGACACTTTTCCATTAAAAATGTTTATCCACTTCCAGTTTACATTGCCTTTGTCAACTTTTGGAAATGTCGGTATGCAAAATCTAGGCCAATTATTGTCTGGCTTTAAAAACAAAAACATACACTTCTTTGTTTTGCACTAATTGCATATGTGGGCTTGTGAGGTTTTAGGAACTCCTACTATTATCATAAGAAATTTTTTTTATAACAATATTTATGGAAATATTTTATAATAGAACTGTAATATTTTATATTTTGGAAACAAAACACATTAAGTCCTGATCTCCTTCTCACTGCATAAATGGGGATGCAATGTTATGCTTGCCCCATTTTATGAGTACAAATAATGTCACTTTAATGAAACTCAGTATTCAGACATTCCAGTGACATTAATTGCCCCCCATAGATAACTGCAGGTGGAAACAGTGTGGCAGCTTTTAAAAATCTGACTCTGTAAGTAGCATAGAAACGAGGAGTCCAGTGGCACCTTAAAGACTAACAGATTTATTTGGGCATAAGTTTTTGTGGGTAAAACCCTCCACTTCTTCAGATCATTGTTTTTGTGGATATAGACTAACACAGCTACCCCTCTGATACTTGTAAGTAGCATGTGCATCCATGACTAAATTTCATGTTACTGATATGTAAATTTATTTTTCATTATACTGACCTATGGATACTTTTGAATATCTCAAGTACCCTGATTTTCAAAGTCAGAAAATTACTTTCATGCAACTACACATACAAAAAAACCTCAATTTATACTAACCCAGGGAGCACTCACCCAGGATTCAATGTGCAGATCTGTTTATTAAATCCTGCTCAGTCAAAAAAACTTAACAAATTTATGACTTTATGTCTATATCCTGACAACTTTGTGAAACTCTTTCTTGAAATTAGAAGCCACTTTAATATTTCTAGTCTCCTGTTCAGTGAAAAATAGCCTATCACCCTTGCCACAGTAGCCTTGGATGGAACTCCATTTGCTATTTTTGTACATTTTATGAATCACTCTCACTGCTATTAATGACTATTAATACTATTAGTATTAATTTCAGCACATGGTTGGAAATATTCAAGTGAAACCTTGCAACTTCCCCGTCTCCCTTGAATTAGTCTAATGATCATGGTACAAACCCATAACTCAGACATGATTCACCTAGGTTCATTGGCTGTAAAATGAGTTTGGGCCTAGTTTTGAGTGAGTCCAGGCCATGTTTTGTACAAAACATGTTCAGGAGAGGCTGTGACAAGGAGGGATTTATTGTTGAGGGTGGATGCCAGACTTGGTGACCAGTATCAGGGGGTAGCCATGTTAGTCTGTATCCACAGAAACAACAAGGAGTCCGGTGGCATCTTAAAGACTAACAGATTTATTTGGGCATAAGCTTTTGTGGGTAAAAAGAACCACATCTTCAGATGCATCTTGGTGAGTGTGGCTGAACTTTATTCTGAGTTTTTGGGTTCTCTCAAAGACAAATGTTGAATGAAATATAGGGAGTTATGAAGCTCTAAGAACTGAATCCAAAATAAGACTCTCTGTACACCTTGTAAACTGAAACTACCAAGTTTCACACAGCTCTGCTGGTTTCCTGTAGTACATGGTCCAAAACCATGTAGAGAGACTGATGCTCAAGTGAATGGGAGTCTTTCCATTGACTTCAATAGGGCTTTTTAAGATGTCACTTCACTACGGTCACAATGAAAAGATGCTCTCCTTACATCACCACAATAGGAGGATATTCCTCTCTCACCTTTGGTGGCCCTTACATAGAGCAACATTGATGATGGAAAGTTGTGTTTCTCCCTTCCAGACCACAGGAAAGATGAAGCATGGGGTAAGGCAATGAGGAAAAAAATGATGAGATCTGTAGGTCACAGTGGGATGTCTGATGGGGATGCTGCCACCCCTTTGGTGTTAAAGCATCACAGAATAATAAGGGCCAGATTCATTTCTGGTGTAATTCTATTTCATGGCCTACCAATTCAATTAGCCTTGAAATAATTTGAATATTTTCCTCTAAATTCATAAAGCTCCCAGGATCTTTATTTTACTGGCCACTGCTCTGATTGCAAATTTATTCTTAAGCCCACACTTCTCTAGAGCACAGCTATTCTCAATCTTTCTGTTTAACATTTGTTCCAATTTTCTATGGTGAAAAATTGTTCTGACTGTCCAGCCTGCCCAGTCAGGCAAAATAGCTTCTGATAACTGCTGACAAAAAGGTCACTTTGCTAGGATTTTGTTACTCAGCCTCTATGTCAAATCTTGATTTTTAACTTGACACTAAAATAAGTCACTTTATGTTCCCCAGGCCTTCAAGATTGCCAAGCTGCCTTTAGAATATTTGGAATAATTTAGTTTGTAGGTGGGTCACTGAAAATCTTTACATGTACTGAAAATACTAAGTTGCTTTTATTTTGATAGGGACCCACAGAAAAGAGCCTGCATACTTATCTCTTCTTCCTCTGAAATCTTACTCTATGTCAAGTAAAAGGATAAACTGCATTTTAGTTTTTCAATGAAGTGATAGCTTATCACACCGAAACAAACGTTTTAGACTAAAACCAAGGCCCTGATCTCTTGTGGTCATTAAAAGGATCCCATGGTATTTTTCACAAATCAAGAATGTTACCACTAGTACCTTAGGCCAGTTTCTAAAATCAGGTTATTGCAGTTTGCAGTCATTCCACCAAACTCGTTTAATAAAGGTGCTGTTAAATAGTTACTATATTTCTTCTCAGCGGTAGCATTTTCAAAGCGGATGAAGCAAACTTAGCATATCCTATCACTCCGTAGAGGATTTTGGGGCCCTTCAGAATGAAATTTTACAGTATGGGAATGTAAGCTCTGATTACTAATGTTTTATTACATTTGCAGTAATTCAGAGTTTGTGTGATAGTACTGGGCATAGCAATATTGCCACCTTCCAGGCATTCCAACAGAACAGCAATTGCAAACCTCACTTGTCCACTGACTTTGAGCACAGGCATAATGACATAGTGACTCCTTAACAGTATTTACTCCTTGCAAGACTCTAAATGAAAACAATTTTTTCCCTCTTGGTATTGGTCCACAGGAGCATCAGCTTAAGTCTTGCTGAGGTTCTGTCCTGTATGCTGCAGCTGACAAACACTATAAGCAGACTTAGCCAGGCAGGGGAAACTCACATCTTATGAAAGGGCTTTGTGAAAGTGTGTATATAATCTGAACAGCCTGTTGGCTGTACGCTTCCCTCCCCTGCCCCTCCCCAGTCACACACACCCAGGAGAGCTAAAAAAGATGCCTCCAGGATCTGTGGGCAGCTGTAGGCAGAATACCTGTGAGACGCTTGATTTCTAAAGTGACCTTTTAGACTTTTGATCTGATCTCTAAATGAGTGAAAGCTGAAGGCTAAATCCTTTTCAACTCCCCTTGAATACAATGAGTAACATACCGAAGGGAGTAAGGATGTGTCTGTGCAACTAAGGGAAACAGAATATGACCCAAGTGAGATTCTGACAATAATCTTGGTTTCTTAGGGAGTAAGAGCGAAGATGGCAGATATGCCCTCTATCAAAGGATGTGACACTGTCAGCCATGAAGAAAAGGAGTACTTGTGGCACCTTAGAGACTAACCAATTTAGAATCATAGAATCATAGAATAACAGAGTTGGAAGGGACCTCTGGAGGCCATCTAGTCCAACCCCCTGCTCACAGCAGGACCAATCCCAACTAAATCATCTCAGCCAGGGCTTTGTCAAGCCTGACCTTAAAAACTTCTAAGGAAGGGGATTCCACCATCTCCCTAGGTAACGCATTCCAGTGTTTCACCATCCTCCTAGTGAAAAAGTTTTTCCTAATATCCAACCTAAACCTCCCCCACTGCAACTTGAGACCATTACTTCTTGTCCTGTCATCTGCTATCACTGAGAATAGTCTAGATCCATCCTCTTTGGATCCACCTTTCAGGTAGTTAAAAGCAGCTATCAAATCCCCCCTCATTCTTTTCTTCCGCAGACTAAACTGTTAGGGGGCTTATTCCTTCACCCCTTACTTCCCTGGTCCTTCTCGCATGAACAGAGAGCAACAATACCCGAAGTCCAAAGGTGCAAACAATTCGATGTTTATTGGGGTGAACTTCCAGCAAGCATGATTCCAGTTTCCTTCCTTAGTATCCTCCTTCCCAGCTCTGACACCACAGAGCCTTACACCTGTGTCCCTGTTCCCATTCCTACCCTTAGCCAAACATGATTCCAACTTCCTTACTCCCATTCCCTGTTCCCATTTCCCCCTTTAGCAAAACATTATTCCAATTTTCTTACCCCCATTCCCTGTTCCCATCTCCCTCACCCACATGCCCATGCCCACGCCCACCCCCTCCCACCCACACCCACTTCCTCATTGACTACAGATTATATAGTAAAACTTGAGTTCTGCTTAGCTATACCTTAACCAATCATTTTCCTGAAATTTAACTAACCAATCCTAACATATTGTAACATGATTATGTAACCAATTATATCCCACCACCTTAATTAGTTTACACCCAGCAAATTAATTATACAGCAGACAGGAACAATCACAGAACCAGACAGAGATTATACAGACAAACAATAGCAAAGTGGGAACTATAATGACAAGACAATACAGAAGTGAGGATTTCACATCCCAGCTTTTGATAAGTGAGTTCTTGCCAGACAGGATGCTATCAAACTAAGTTTCCTTTTACATTTTCTAGGCACTTCCCTTTCTCTGGAGGTGATAGGAATACAATCCTGTCCTGATAGTGCCTAACAGCCCAATAGCACCTTATTTCAATGTGACTAGTTTGGAATGTGAGGATGTGACTGTTCGCTTCCCAGCTTATGGCTGCCTCTGCTGCTTAGCCAAAGGCCTTAGCCTAAGAACAGGGCCACAGACTGTCACAGTAAGAGAAGGCCCATACACCGGCAGACAGTGATTTCTTTCTTTTATACCTCTAGAACTAGCCAAGCGATAAGAATACACCTAAATTCTTAAAGTACAGGCCTTTGCAGACAGGCCTGAATATCTATATCCTAACATAAACAATCCCAGTTCCTTCAGCCTCTCCTCATAACTCATGTGTTCCAGTCCCCTAATCATTTTTGTTGCCCTTCGCTGGACTCTCTCCAATTTCTCCACATCCTTCTTGTAGTGTGGGCCTAAAACTGGACACAGTACTCCAGATGAGACCTCACCAATGTCGAATAGAGGGGAACGATCACGTCCCTCGATCTGCTGGCAATGCCCCTACTTATACACCCCAAAATGCCATTGGCCTTCTTGGCAACAAGGGAACACTGTTGACTCATATCCAGCTTCTCGTCCACTGACACCCCTAGGTCCTTCTCTGCAGAACTGCTGCCTAGGCATTCGGTCCCTAGTCTGTAGCGGTGCATGGGATTCTTCCGTCCTAAGTGCAGGACTCTGCATTTGTCCTTGTTGAACCTCAGATTTCTTTTGGCCCAATCCTCCAATTTGTCTAGGTCCCTCTGTATCCTATCCCCACCCTCCAGCGTATCTACTACTCTTCCCAGTTTAGTGTCATCCGCAAACTTGCTGAGGGTGCAATCCACACCATCCTTCAGATCATTAATGAAGATATTGAACAAAACCGGCCCCAGGACCGACCCTTGGGGCACTCCGCTAGATACCGGCTGCCAGCTAGACATGGAGCCATTGATCACTACCCGTTGAGCTTGACAATCTAGCCAACTTTCTACCCACCTTGTAGTGCATCCATCCAGCCCATACTTCTTTAACTTGCTGACAAGAATACTGTGGGAGACCGTGTCAAAAGCTTTGCTAAAGTCGAGGAATAACACGTCCACTGCTTTCCCTTCATCCACAGAACCAGTTATCTCATCATAGAAGGCAATTAGATTAGTCAGGCATGACTTTCCCTTGGTGAATCCATGCTGACTGTTCCTGATCACTTTCCTCTCGTCTAAGTGCTTCAGAATTGATTCCTTGAGGACATGCTCCATGATTTTTCCGGGGACTGAGGTGAGGCTGACCGGCCTGTAGTTCCCAGGATCATCCTTCTTCCCTTTTTAAAAGATGGGCACTACATTAGCCTTTTTCCAGTCTTCCGGGACTTCCCTCGATCGCCATCAGTTTTCAAAGATAATGGCCAATGGCTCTGCATACTGAAGATGTTTTTCCCCATATGCATCCGATGAATTGAGCTGTAGCTCACGAAAGCTTATGCTCAAATAAATTGGTTAGTCTCTAAGGTGCCACAAGTACTCCTTTTCTTTTTGTGAATACAGACTAACATGGCTGTTACTCTGAAACCTGTCAGCCATGGAGAATGCAATATTTTCTTCTTTTTCAGCCACAAGAACAAGTACCATCTACTAATTGCCATTTCAGGAGTTGTCTGGAGAGGTAGAAATGGGGTTTGGTTTTACTCCTACAGCCACATCTGGAAGCTGATTCCCTGTCTATATAGAGATTTGTTTTTAAAATGAAAAATTCCCCCACCCAAAAAATTTTGTTTTTCCTTGGTTAATCACATTGTAGCAAGTCACCCTAAAGTATATTGATTGCTGTCAGACTCTGGCTTGGAAACTTTCTACCAAGAAACCTGGCTAATTCTTGAGTTTCCCAGACTGAAATATTTTCAGTTCATAGAATATCAGGGTTGGAAGTCATCTAGTCCAACCCCCTGCTCAAAACAGGACCAATCCCCAATTTTTGCCCAAGATCCCTAAATGGCCCCCTCAGGGATTGAACTCACAAGCCTAGGTTTAGCAGGCCAGTGCTCAAACCACTAAGCTATCCCTCTCCTGTTGATATACCTTGATATCCAAACATAGGCCTCAATGCTGCATGCAGACCTTTACACCAGCTCAGAGCCCCATCAAATCAATGAAGCTTTACATAGGCCCAGGGGTCTGTCTGCATGGATCAGTTTGCACCACTGGAGCCTTAATTTAGAATGACAGAAAAGCAAAGCTATGACTTCTGACGATCTTTTCTTAAACAGTAACCTTCAACATCTGTTTGCAGCTATGAGATTGAGGGGGTGGGGAGAAGAGGGGAGAGGAGGAGGAAAAAATTATTATTAATGGTACAGTAGCACCTAAACGTCCCAGCTGAGATTGGGGCCCCATTATGCTAAGCGCTAAACCCAGTCCATGTCCTGAAGAGCTTCCACTCTGAACAAAGGGTGGCAGAAAGGCATTATTTCCCCGGTTTTGGAGACTAAATATTTTACCAAGGTCACACTGGAAGTATCTGGCCAAGCTAGGAACTGATCTCAGGTTTCCAGTACCTCAGCAACAGGTCCTGTTCTTCCTTTCTAACTGAACCTAGCAGAGCCAGTAGCACTAGAATATATTTAGTTGTTTTGCTTTAATTGCAAATTAATTTAATTTTAGGACACAAAATAAGGGGAAATATGAAACACCTGAGCTCCTTTAGAATTCTTTTGTGTCTTTGCAAAATGATTCAAGCAGGTTCTTGCACCCTTGTCACACTCAGGACATTATGAACAAATCATGACACTTTAAGAATACTCTCCAAACACTGAAGGTTTCTAAAATGAAACACCTTTTACCTCTTTTGATGCTGAGTAGACAAACACAGTTTCTCTTTTTAGCAGTCACAAAGTCTTTCCCCCCTCTGGCTGTAGCAAATTCCCAAGGGACTATAGAAAAATTGTTTCAAACTCTCTTACAAAATTAATTAATTGGCACATCCTTCAAAATTACGACTTGTGGGGTCTATTATCTCCTTAGTATACACTCTCCTTTGAATTCTCTTCTTAGTTTACACTGTCCATGTTCAGTAGCAGGGAAATCAGCCAATGTAGCCATCAGCTGTCAGTGCTGGGGGGAACAGAGGCCAGTCCTACTGTGGAAGTATAACATTGTATAAGTATAGCGTTGTATAAGGGGACATGCTGGATACATTGTATATGAGAGGGCATGCCAAAACATGTTACAAAGTATCTGAGGGAGCACATGTAGGGACAAAAAGAAAAGGAACGCAATGCCATCCACAGCCTCAGAAACAACTCTGACATCATAATCAAAAAGGCTGACAAAGGAGGTGCTGTTGTCATCATGAATAGGTCGGAATATGAACAAGAGGCTGCTCGGCAGCTCTCCAACATGAGTTTCTACAAGCCATTACCCTATGATCCCACTGAGAGTTACCAAAAGCAACTACAGCATTTGCTCAAGAAACTTCCTAAAAAAGCACAAGATCAAATCCGCACAGACACACCCCTGGAACCCCGACCTGGGATATTCTATCTACTACCCAAGATCCATAAACCTGGAACTCCTGGGCGCCCCATCATTTCAGGCATTGGCACCCTGACAGCAGGATTGTCTGGCTATGTAGACTCCCTCCTCAGGCCCTACGCTACCAGCACTCCCAGCTACCTTCGAGACACCACTGACTTCCTGAGGAAACTTCAATCCATCGGTGATCTTCCTGATAACACCATCCTGGCCACTATGGATGTAGAAGCCCTCTACACCAACATTCCACACAAAGATGGACTACAAGCCGTCAGGAACACTATCCCCGATAATGTCACGGCTAACCTGGTGGCTGAACTTTGTGACTTTGTCCTTACCCATAACTATTTCACATTTGGGGACAATGTATACCTTCAGATCAGCGGCACTGCTATGGGTACCCGCATGGCCCCACAGTATGCCAACATTTTTATGGTTGATTTAGAACAACGCTTCCTCAGCTCTCGTCCCCTAAAGCCCCTACTCTACTTGCGCTATATTGATGACATCTTCATCATCTGGACCCATGGAAAAGAAGCCCTTGAGGAATTCCACCATGATTTCAACAATTTCCATCCCACCACCAACCTCAGCCTGGTCCAGTCCACACAAGAGATCCACTTCCTGGACACTACAGTGCTAATAAACAATGGTCACATAAACACCACCCTATACCGGAAACCTACTGACCGCTATTCCTACCTGCATGCCTCCAGCTTTCACCCTGACCACACCACACGATCCATCGTCTACAGCCAAGCTCTGCGATACAACCGCATTTGCTCCAACCCCTCAGACAGAGACAAACACCTACAAGATCTCTGTCAAGCTTTCTTACAACTACAATACCCACCTGCGGAAGTAAAGAAACAGATTGATAGAGCCAGAAGAGTTCCCAGAAGTTACCTACTACAGGACAGGCCTAACAAAGAAAATAACAGAACGCCACTAGCTGTCACCTTCAGCCCCCAACTAAAACCCCTCCAACGCATTATTAAGGATCTACAACCTATCCTAAAGGATGACCCAACACTCTCACAAATCTTGGGAGACAGGCCAGTCCTTGCCTACAGACAGCCCCGCAACCTGAAGCAAATACTCACCAACAACCACATACCACACAACAGAACCACTAACCCAGGAACTTATCCTTGCAACAAAGCCCGTTGCCAATTGTGCCCACATATCTATTCAGGGGACACCATCACAGGGCCTAATAACATCAGCCACACTATCAGAGGCTCGTTCACCTGCACATCCACCAATGTGATTTATGCCATCATGTGCCAGCAATGCCCCTCTGCCATGTACATTGGTCAAACTGGACAGTCTCTACGTAAAAGAATAAATGGACACAAATCAGATGTCAAGAATTATAACATTCGTAAACCAGTCGGAGAACACTTCAATCTCTCTGGTCACGCAATCACAGACATGAAGGTCGCTATCTTAAAACAAAAAAACTTCAAATCCAGACTCCAGCGAGAAACTGCTGAATTGGAATTCATTTGCAAATTGGATACTATTAATTTAGGCTTAAATAGAGACTGGGAGTGGCTAAGTCATTATGCAAGGTAGCCTATTTCCTCTTGTTTTTTCCTACCCCCCCCACCCCCCCCAGATGTTCTGGTTTAACTTGGATTTAAACTTGGAGAGTGGTCAGTTTGGATGAGCTATTACCAGCAGGAGAGTGAGTTTGTGTGTGTATGGGGGTGGGTTTTTGGAGGGGGGTGAGGGAGTGAGAGAACCTGGATTTGTGCAGGAAATGGCCTAACTTGATTATCATGCACATTGTGTAAAGAGTTGTCACTTTGGATGGGCTATCACCAGCAGGAGAGTGAATTTGTGTGGGGGGGTGGAGGGTGAGAAAACCTGGATTTGTGCTGGAAATGGCCTAACCTGAAGATTACTTTAGATAAGCTATTACCAGCAGGACAGTGGGGTGGGAGGAGGTATTGTTTCATATTCTCTGTGTATATATAAAGTCTGCTGCAGTTTCCACGGTATGCATCTGATGAAGTGAGCTGTAGCTCACGAAAGCTCATGCTCAAATAAATTGGTTAGTCTCTAAGGTGCCACAAGTACTCCTTTTCTTTTTGCGAATACAGACTAACATGGCTGTTACTCTGAAACATGTAGGGACAGTTAGCTTTTGAATGGAGAAGCAATTAAGATAGAGCCAGCACGTCTAAGAAGCAGGCATCAGAATGGAAGGTGTGAAGGGCAATTAGTTAAGTTAACTGGAAGCTGTTAAAGGAGATTGTTAAGGGTGGCAGGTAATTGAAGATACGTGACTGGTCTCAGGGATCTCGAAGGGTGGTGACTAAAATCTTTTTTCTTCTTTTGTCTGTAACTTCTCTGTAACTTGTTCTCCAAAAACTGTATAAATTAAGAGACACAAGCCCCACTCGGGGGGCTCACTTCTAAATGTATTAGCAGAGCAGCTTTGCTAATAAAACAGAGTGGTCTGATAAATTGTGAGTCTGAGTCAAACTTTGACACTACATTCCAGCTTTTCCATTCCTGTTTGGAAGGAAGAGGAGTGGGAAGGAGTGGAACCAAGATCATATAAATCCCAGAGAGCTATGATCTTCTAAGTCAAGCCATACCCAGATTGATCTCTGGCAACATGATTAAGGTTATCTGATTGTACAACTGTGAAATGAATCAGCATAGTTTCTAATGCTAGAGCTGGTCAGAAAGCTAGGCTTTTTCCAGTAAAATTTTTTTGATTGAAACATTTTCAATACAAACTTTTTAGTGTTTGTTTTAATTCAGCGTTATCGTTAAAATGCCTTTTTAGAGGTTATGGGTTGGGGATTTTGGGGGGCTGTGTGTGTCTTAACTAAACATTGTCAAAATTCAATGAAAATGTTTGTTTTGAAGTTTCCCATGGGAAAACCACAGGTTTTTGTTGAAAATCTTAGATTTTTTCCCACAATAAGTTTAGTTTTCAACTCAACCATATTTTCAGTGGGAAAATTCTGTCCAACATTTGTCAGCCAGTTCTAGCTAAGGCTTGCCTCCTAGCCCCCACCATGCTTCACCTTCTAATACGGACCAGCCGGGAACAGTGAGAGGGCCTGACGTAACTTCTCTTAGAAAAGGGATCCAACAGAGGCTACGTTTACACCTTTAGAGCTACACTGAGCCAAGTCAGAGATCACCGTCTGTGGAACCAGAAACAGAACAAACCAGGATCATTTTGTCACTGAATGTGCATAGACATAACTCAACCAATTAACTGTGCTACCATTTTAAAGGAAGGGAAGGAAAAAGTAGTTTTTTTTATTGCAATCAGGGTTCAGACTGGGGGGAAATGATCTTCCAAGCTCTACCCAATGAGATACCACTCACAGGATTTTATGGATGTGTTCAAATGATGATCAAGAATGCTCTCTGTACTCAGCTAACCCTCAGTGGCATCTGGATAGATCCAAGTCTCTGCTGGGCAGTTTGGGCTTGGCTTCTCCTTAAGAGGGCTCAGATGCCCTGTTAGGCTCCCTCCTGATTGTGGGTAGGAAAAATTAGTGTTACTCTCCCAAATACCCTCATTGGCAGTACCAGAATAAGCTGATACTCACAGTAGTTTGTGCAGATCCTTATAGTCTGACCTTCCCTCTCCTTTCTCACATGCTTTGAGCAGCAAATTAACAAATTGACATTTAAAGTATTGATTGGAAATCTGAGTTAACACCCGCTGAGGTGACTGGGGCAGTTCATATCTCTCATAGCTATTGTTTTAGGTTCGTAAACACAAGTAGACATCATTACATCAATTACACTCTGTTGGCATTTTCAAGACTCCCTCAACAATTGTAACCAGACGAGGTTTTTTTTCTTTCAAGTGACACCTTAGAATCTGAAGAACCATGTAGGGGGTGCTGATGCCTTAATGCGGTATACAAGCTGAATGCAAGCCCTGCCTGAATTCATATCAGACATCTTATTCAAATCCAACCAGTAATGCACATCTCCAGAAATATATTCAGCTTGTGCATTAATTCTTGGAGTTCTAGTTTTTCCATTTGTCATAAAACCCAAGCTCTGTATGTGTCAAACAGAGCTTAAATAAAAACTCAGAATATCAAAGAAAGGTAAATGATAAAATAACAGACATAACCTTTATTTTAGGCTACATCTACACTATGAGCTATGAGTATGATTCCCAGATCATGTACACATATGCATGCTAGCTCTCATCTGAGCAAGCATGCTAAAAATAAAAGGGTAGCAAGGGTAGAATGGGCAGTGGTGAGCAGCAGTATGGGCTAGCTATTCCAACTACAGAGCTGCTTGAACGCCATGGGTATGTACTTGGGGAAGCTAGCCCAAGCCAATGCTGCTCATGCTCCTGTAACTATTCTACTATTTACAGCATGTTAACTCAGATGAGTATGCATATGTGGACTGGGACTCACAAGCCTAGCTTGAAGTGCAGCCATACCCCTAGAAACTGAATGGGCATTGTGTATTATGAAACAATCATGCAATTGAAGATGAATTTGGCACATTACACCACTGATGAAGAATATGCAAAAGCTTACATAAAAGTAACAAAAGTAGGAAAAAGTTTTGATTTCCTAATGAAAGAGGAAGAATGGAATGAGGTAACATAAACCAGTAAATAAACAATTTCTCCTCAGTTAGGGACTTTTGGGTGTCCTGAAAAGATCAGTTCTAGACATCTGCCTCCATGTCTCAAAATTCAGGTGGCTGGCAACCCTACCCCATAAGTGGCTGCATTGCAGTTGTGGGTGAAGTAAGTCCTATTTATACACCAAAAACCCTACATCAGATTGAGAAGCACTTTGAGTGGAAAAGATGGAGGGCCAGAGCACTGTATAAATATTTAAAGAATATGCCTTCATTGCTCTTCTGAAGTGCTTTTCCAAAAAATCTTGTTTAAAAGCTGGAATATTTAACAAACGATGACAGACCACTGGACTGGGACTTGGGAGATCTGGGTCAATTCTCTGCTCTGCCACTGAGTGACCTGTGGTAAGTCACTTTACTCTTTGTGTCCCAGGGCTTGTTTACACAGTAAGTTACTGAGGGACAAGCCAGGGTATGAATCTACAACACACAAGTTTACCTTGACATAACATTCCAGGTGGACACTGCTACAGTGCAGTGAAATTCCCAGAGTGAGGGAAATGCTTCAATACAGAAAAGAGAAACCTTCTGACCACATACCCCTACCTACCACCTATCCCCCCACTCTGGAACCTATATGATGTATCTTTAAATAATTACAACCCAGACTCTATGGGGCCTACAGCCTGAAAGAAATCTTTCCTGAACCTCCTCTTCTGGCCTTCAAATAAGTTACCAAACTCATCATTAGAAGCCACCTCCCCACAGATCAGGACCACACCAACTCAAAGTGGCCACCAGACACCTCCAGAACAACAGGCATACAACCTGCAGACATATCACCACTGCTACAATGATCAACACTCCCTGTAAGACATCTTTCAAGATCCATGGGTCCTACACAGACCTATCACAGTATGTGGTGTACCTCATCCAGTGCACTAAATGCCCCAACAACAACTGTCTGCTTTCATTTACATAATCACTACGCTTTCAAATGAACTTACTCAGAAATGTGATAAAAGACAAAAACACCATATCACCTGTGGGCGAACGCTTTTCCCAAAATGATGTCTCCATATCTGACATCTCACTTCTCATCCTCAAAGGAAACCTGCCCAACAAATGATTGTGTGTGTGCATGTGTGGAAGTGTTTGTCAGGTTGGAAGCAGGTTCCAGGCTCACTTCTCACTCTTCAAACTCTATGCTGGGATTAGGCAGGCAGATTCCCACTCAGTGGGACAGCCGCTTAGTCCTACTTCCTCTCCTTCCTCCTGGAAACTTGCAGAAGGTTATGGAGTCTCTGTAGGGCACCCCGTCCTGCACTCCTAGTGATATTACTGTGAACAGAGGAAGGGAGTTTTCCTTACAGCAGTTGCTGTGGCAATGATGGGTACATTGGTGTTGTAGCAGCTGCCTGAAGACAGCAGTCCTCAGTCCGCACTTCAAAGAAAGCTGAAAATTCAGGGGCAGGCCTGAGAAACAATATACTGCTGAACTACCACCTCTCTTGTGTAACAGATTGTTGTATGGTGGTCTCTTGCCCTATACACAGTACCAGGCTAGGGATTTTGGAGCCAGGTAGGGAGATGACTTTTGAGGGGACACAAACTTAACTGGCTCATGTTACACTGGAGGTGAGAAATGTTCAGGTCTCCTAGTCTCCCACTGCAGATGTTGAACCAAGCTGCTTATTCCTTTCACAATTAGCAATGGGTTTATGCATTTCCAAGCCTATTGTTCCAACAAAGAGTAAGAAATTAATCTGACAAACATGAAACTGACTTTTCCTCTTGTCACCTAAAGTTCAGCTCTGGTAGCAAGCTCAGTTTATAAGGGTTACGGAGACATTTAAAAGGTTGCCAATTCTTGTGCAGTGAAAATGTGTGTGGTGTAGATATCCATAAACAAAAGTCTGTTCCATGACAGTGGACTCCTCTTTGGTGCACACAAGTCTACCAGGCATTTTATTGATCATGGGCTATCTGTCAGAGTGACTGACTGACAATCAGTCACTCTAGGGAATTGCTTACACATTTGAACACACATTTACTTATCTCTAACCATATTTCTGCTCAGATATATTTATTCACATATTGCATCCATCTATAGCTAGCTGATTACACTATATATGTTATCTTTGCAACATTTATTCGCAGCTAAAGTTCTTCAAGATTTTCCTTCTCTAAGTAGGTACCACCTCACTTCACTTGCTAAAATATTTCTAACTGACCCCCAAAGATGTTTCATCTTGCAATTGGTGATTTCAGTGAGGGTCCTCACAAGCACAGTCCACATGCACACACCAAACTTCAGGACATGGGCCTAAGTCTCCAGGTTATTCACATATATCTAGTTAACTAGCTAGTTGCCTTTCAGTATTTCATTCTATAGTTACTTCAGAAACACTGAGTTGCTGCTGTGCTGAAGGTAGGCTATTTGTGGTATTAGACATGCAATATTGGCTGTTTTACTGACATTTATATAAAGAGATGTACTACTGATAGATACACCCCTTGACTTGAATAAAAGTATTTCTGGGTATTCCTAATCCACTGTTTATTGCAGTGTCCATCTAATCCCTGGCATGAGAACACCCTTAGGAGGGCCAACCGTTAGAGGTTCTCAGCAATTACATTAAAGAAATTATAAGAAGGGGTGTGTGGAAGCAAGCTGCTGAGCTTGTTTACTGGTTGAAACAACATAGGACTCAGGAGTCATAGCCCTGGTATACACTAGGAGTTGAGGTCGAATTTAGCAGCATTAATTCCATTTAACCCTGCACCCGTCCACACGACAAAGCCCTTTTTTTCGACTTAAAGGGCTCTTAAAATCGATTTCCTTACTCCACCCCCGACAAGGGGATTAGCGCTTAAATTGGCCTTGCCAGGTCGAATTTGGGGTACTGTGGACGCAATTAGATGGTATTGGCCTCCAGGAGCTCTCCCAGAGTGCTCTATTGTGACTGCTCTGGACAGCACTCTCAACTCAGATGCACTGGCCAGGTAGACAGGAAAAGGCCTGCAAACTTTTGAATTTCAATTTCCTGTTTGCATGGTCACCTGCAGCTTGCCACGCTGGCCAGAGCTCATCAGCAGAGGTGACCATGCAGAGCTCATCAGCAGAGGTGACCATGATGGAGTCCCAGAATCGCAAAAGAGCTCCAGCATGGACCGAACACGAGGTATGGGATCTGATCGCTGTATGGGGAGAGGAATCCATGCTATCAGAACTACGTTCCAGTTTTCGAAATGCCAAAACATTTGTCAAAATCTCCCAGGGCATGAAGGACAGAGGCCATAACAGGGACCCGAAGCAATGCCACGTGAAATTTAAGGAGCTGAGGCAAGCCTACCAGAAACCCAGAGAGGCAAACGGCTGCTCTGGGTCAGAGCCCCAAACATGCCGCTTCTATGATGAGCTGCATGCCATTTTAGAGGGTTCAGCCACCACTACCCCAGCCGTGTTGTTTGACTCCTTCAGTGGAGATGGAGGCAACACAGAAGCAGGTTTTGGGGAAGAGGAAGATGATGATGATGAAGTTGTAGATAGCTCACAGCAAGCAAGCGGAGAAACCGGTTTTCCCAACAGCCAGGAACTGTTTCTCACCCTGGACCTGGAGCCAGTACCCCCCGAATCCACCCAAGGCTGCCTCCCGGACCCGCCAGGCGGAGAAGGGACCTCTGGTGAGTGTACCTTTTAAAATACTATACATGGTTTAAAAGCAAGCATGTTTAAAGATTAATTAGCCCTGGCATTCGCGGCTCTCCTGGATGTACTCCCAAAGCCTTTGCAAAAGGTTTCTGGGGAGGGCAGCCTTATTCCGTCCACCATGGTAGGACACTTTACCACACCAGGCCAGTAGAACGTACTCGGGAATCATTGTAGAACAAAGCATTGCAGTGTATGTTTGCTGGCATTCAAACAACATCCGTTCTTTATCTCTCTGTGTTATCCTCAGGAGAGTGATATCATTTATGGTCACCTGGTTGAAATAGGGTGCTTTTCTTAAGGGTACACTCAGAGATGCCCGTTCCTGCTGGGCTGTTTGTCTGTGGCTGAACAGAAGTGTTCCCTGCTGTTAGCCACGGGGAGGGGGGAGGGGCTAGCCAGGCGCTGGGGGGAGGCAAAATGCGACCTTGTAATGAAAGCACATATGTAATGTTAACAGCAAGGTTTACTGTGAAAGAGTGCACCCATTGTTCTAGAAAATGTGCCTTTTTAAATACCACTGTCCCTTTTTTTCTCTCCACCAGCTGCATGTGTTTCAAGGATCACAGGATCTTCTCCTTCCCAGAGGCTAGTGAAGATTAGAAGGCGAAAAAAATGCACTCGTGATGAAATGTTCTCTGAGCTCATGCTGTCCTCCCACACTGACAGAGCACAGATGAATGCGTGGAGGCAGACAATGTCAGAGTGCACATTTCCCAGGGTCACTACCCTTGATATCAGCAGATCTTTGATTGCGTTGGCTACTTGCATCACAGCAGCCCCCACAGTAGATTTGCCCACTCCAAATTGATTCCCGATTGACTGGTAGCTGTCTGGCATTGCAAGCTTCCACAGGGCTATTGCCACTCGCTTCTCAACTGTAAGGGCTGCTCTCATCTTGGTATTCTTGCGCCTCCGGGCAGGGGAAAGCAAGTCACAAAGTTCCATGAAAGTGGCCTTACGCATGCAAAAGTTTCGCAACTACTGGGAATCGTCCCAGACTTGCAACACTATGCGGTCCCACCAGTCTGTGCTTGTTTCCCGAGCCCAGAATCGGCGTTCCACTGCATGAACCTGCCCCATTAGCACCATGATGCCCACATGACCAGGGCCCGTGCTTTGAGAGAAGTCTGTGTCCATATCCTCATCACTCACGTCACCGTGCTGACGTCACCTACTCGCCCGGTATCGCTTTGCCAGGTTCTGGTGCTGCATATACTGCTGGATAATGCGTGTGGTGTTTAATATGCTCCTAATTGCCAAAGTGATCTGAGCGGGCTCCATGCTTGCCGTGGTATGGCATCTGCACAGAAAAAAGGCGTGAAACGATTGTCTGCCGTTGCCCTGACGGAGGGAGGGGCGACTGACAACATGGCTTACAGGATTGGCTTACAGGGAATTAAAATCAACAAAGGGGGTGGCTTTGCGAGAAACTGAATGGCCCCCTCAAGGATAGAACTCAAAACTGGCCATTGATTTCACAGAGGAAGGGAGGGAGGAGAAAATGAATACAAAACAAATCTGGTCTATTTCTTGTTTTGAGCCACTTCATCTATCTTTATACATCTTGCTGGCAGCAGACTGTGCAGTACGACCGCTAGCCATCGTCAACACCTGGGTGCTCGGCAGAAGATGGTGCAGTGTGACTGCTGGCCATCATCTTCTGCTAGCTGCAGGTTAAAAGACAGTGCACTGCCGGTAGGACTCCATCACCATGAGACGAAACAAGGGAAATGACCTGGCTGAGTCACTCCCATGTTTGCCCAGGCGCCCGGTTAAAAGAGCACCCAAGACTACGTCGATGACGGCTACCAGTCATACTGCACTCTCTGCTGCCAAAAGGCAATTAACTGCTGCTGTGTAGCAATGCAGTACCACGTCTGCCAGCACCCAGGAGACATACGGTGATGGTTAGCTGAGCGGGCTCCATGCTTGCCGTGGTATGGCGTCTGCACAGGTAATTCAAGAAAAAAGGCGCAAAACGATTGTCTGCCCTTGCTTTCACGGAGGAAGGGAGGGAACGGGGGCCTGACAGTATGTACCCAGAACCACCCGCGACAATGTTTTAGCCCCATCAGGCACTGGGATTTCTATCCAGAATTCAAATGGGCGGCAGAGACTGTGGGAACTGTGGGATAGCCACCCACAGTGCAACGCTCCGGAAGTCGACGGTTGCCTCGGTACTGTGGACACACTCCGCCGACTACATGCACTTAGAGCACTTGTGTGGGGACACACACAATCAACTGTATAAAACCGCTTTCTACAAAACTGATTTCTATAAATTCGACCTAATTTCGTAGTGTAGACATACCCATAGAATTGTAGGGTTAGAAGGGACCGGAAGGGTCATCTAGTCTAAACCCCTGCCAAGATGCAGGATTTGTTCTCTCTAAACCATCCAAGACAGATGGCGATCCAGCCTCCTTTTGAGAACCTCCAGTGAAGGAGCTTCCTCAACCTCCCCAGGCAGTCTGTTCCATTGTCCTGCTATTCTTACTGTTAGGAAAATTTTCCTGAGATTTAATCTAAATCTGCTATGCTGTAGTTTGAACCCATTGCCTCTTGTCCTGCCATTGGTGCAAGAGAAAACAACTTTTCTCCATCTTTTTTGTGGCAGTCTTTCAAGTATTTGAAGACTGCTATCATATCGCCCTTAATCTCTTCTATCCTCCAGATTATGGGCAGTTCCCCCCAGCTTTGTGTTATCTGCATATTTGATCAGTATGCTGTCTGTTCCTACATCCAGGCCATTAATGAAGATGGTAAACAACACCAGACCCAGTACAGATCCCTGTGGAACCCCACTTCAGACCTCTATCCAATCCAACACCATTCCATTAATAGTTATTCTTTTTGTTTGTGGCTGTTTAACCAATTATGTATCCATTTAATGGTAGTTCTGTTGAGCCTGCATTTCTCCAGCTTACTTATCAGAATGTCATGTGGGACTGTGTCAAAAGCCTTGCTGAAGTCCAAGTATATTATGTCCACCGCATTCCCCCTGTCCACCAAATCAGTTACGCTGTCAAAGAAGGAAATCAAACTGATTCGGCATAATTTGTTCTTGATAAACCCATGCTGGCTACTAGAGATTGTCCCTGCATCCTCCCGTTATTTGCAAATTGAATGAGTCCAATCAAATTAATATGTTGATGTGTTCTCACTTATGCACCATTTCAATGAGTTACATTTTTGGGTGCAACTGTGACAGTTCAGGGCAACTGCACCTATATTTCCCCATAGCAGTTCAGTGAGGGCACCCTCTCTCAGGCTTCTGGCTCCCTAGCCATCACCTTTCTTGGATGGACGTCCATGTCTCTCTCTCCCTCTTGATTGGGGGTATTTCCAGGCTGAACACTTTCCAGCCTTCACTGTGTTAGTCCCAGCAAAAGACAGTCTGCCTAAGAAGACCTGCTAGCTTTCTCTTCAGAAACTGATAACAATGCAACTGCCTACAGTTAAGCTACCACACAGCTCTTTTTATGCAAGCACATTTATTCGTTAGATAAAAGCATTACAGAGAAAACATATTAAAAACAATAAAAGAACCTAGATGCATGCTAATAAGCTTACCAGAGATAACCCCAGCTCTAACAGGACTCTGGCAGGAGGAGTTCTTCAAAACCCCACAAAAGGGTCTCTTCTATGGTAACAAGTTTGTAGTAGCCTCAACCCAGAACTAGCACACTCATTAAAAGTTTAGTCCACCCTTCATACAGTTCCGGGGTCTTTGATCTGGAGTTTCCAGGAGCAGGCAGCCAGCAGACAACAGGCTTTTCTCCACAGCTTCAAACAGCGTCCCAAATCTCTCCTAAAGAACTCCTTTCACATGTACTCTGTAGGGTGACCATATTTCCCTAAACTGAAAACGGGATGTGCGGGGATGGCCTGACCTGCCTGGCATCGCTGCTTGTCCACGCCCCCACCCCAAACGTTCCTCCATGTCCCCAATGGAGCCAAGTAGCAGAGATGGGGACAATGGGGAAGAGGAATAGGTATGGGCTGGGATCTGGGTAGCAAAGCAGGGTGTGAACGTGTATGAGTACTTTTGGGCATAGAGCCAGGAGGTGAAGCTAGTGGTCCGATGCCCCTTTGGGGGCAGGGGTAGCAGAGGGCCAGGATGGGAGCTTTGGGTAACGGGAGGGACCAAAGAGACTCTAGATAGCAGCCTTGGGGAGATGCCCGGGATGTGGCAGAAGCAGGCGACTGGAGGTGGACTGGGGAGGGAAAGAGGCCAGTTGGGGCAGAGTGGGGGCTGGAGAGGGCTCCAGGGACCAGCCCCAAAGGGCAGGGAGTGGGGTGGACACAAGGCCAGGGTGGGGGCTCTGGGGACCGCTTGGGGTCAGGGGGGCATGAGGCCAGGGTGGGAGGCTGGAGGGTGGGCCGTGCCACATGATGCCTCGCCACAAGCAGATGCTGCAGGCAGGAGTGGGACCAGGGGAACTCGCACGGGCTACAGCCACCCCAAAATGTGCCCTAGCTCCCCTGTAGCCACCACTCCCAGCGCAGAGGTCAAACACTACACAGAAGTAAGGGGGGCATTGTATGCCATTGCCACCCTTCTGCAGTTCTGCATTGCTGATGGTGGTGGCACTGCCTTCAGAGCTGGGCATCAAGCCAGCAGCTGCTGCTCTCCGTTTGCTTTCAGACCTGGGCAGCTCATGCCTTCCACCCAGGATATATTCCACACACCCCCAGTTTGAGAACGTCTGGTATACATGGCTAATCACAACAACAGATGGATTGTCCTTAAGTGAAACATCCTCTCTGTGGTGAGTAGTAGCTCAATCTTTGTACATGCATTTTTTTTGTTTCATAATGCATGTCAATTTTTCACTGGTTTAGTGGAAATGTTGAAAAACACTCGCCCCCTATTATGTGTTTAATAAATTACTTGTATTTACATCGTGACTGTGAATGCACAACAGTTACAGGAAGAGTGTCCTTTGCCCTGCCCCCAAAATCTTTAAAAATATTTTTAACGTTCAGATTATAGGTATTTGACTTGACTGGAAAGAAATACAGGCTTGATCAGCTAGCAAAAAAAAGATGTACTTAGTTTTGGTCAGTTGTTTATTTTGCTTTAAAGAGTAGTGTGTGTGTGTGTGTGGGCATGCATGTGCAAATGGCTAATTTTAAAATATAATACAGTACATTCTCCAGTTTAAAGTAATTAGCTATTAGTATTATTTAACCAATAATTTTTTCAGACATTTGCATTTATTGTTATTTGTTATTATTAATATAATTATTTTATTTATTGGCTTACATATTTTTCCTATTGATTTTCTGTGAATAAATGTTGCACCAGTGAGCTGCCATAGATGAAGTTTAAAACCAATCTGTCCATATATATTTTTATTCTCTTTTTGAGGATAACATAAATAAAATGCACATTTAAGTGCATGCTGTTAGAAAAATAAGTATGTGTGCACACAAGATGTATAGTGCAGCTCCCAAAATTTTCTGTCTAGCCCACCTCAGCCCCCACAATTGGGAAGAGGCCTGCACCGCCCCCGGCCTGTAGGACCTGGTTGGGCACTTACCAGCCAAGTTGCAGCTCCATGGCCCGGCTAGGCCTGCCATCTCCATGGAAACCCGAGAAGAGTTTGAATTAGGGCCCTGAGAGTGCTGCCCTTTGATTGGATTGCAGAATGAGCATAAGACACCCCATTGTTCCCTGATTGGAGGGCCAAGGAATAGCAGAGACAAATCAGCCAGGCTCCTGTGTAGCCTCCTGGTGGGGGGTGGGGCATGGGCCTTGGGCTGCCTGCAAGAAGGATGTGGAGATGTCCCATGCCTCCCCCTCGCCCCTTCCCCGCCCTCGAATGTTCCTCTGTACCTCACTGTTTGGAAACTGGGCATTTGTCCCATTTGCTCTTGCCAAATGGCACAAATACCCAGATTTGCCAAAAAAGTTGGTGACGTCCGGGACAGGAAAAAGGGAACTGTCCTGGCTAAAATGGGATGTATGATCATCCAAGTATTGTCCCAAATATTTTTTTTTGATGTTCCTAACATTTGCATTAGTTACATCCCTCAAACAGTTATGTACAGTCCTACAATAACACATCAACAATTACATTTTTAACTTAATGGACCCCAAAGGTTTTATACCTTATTCAGTAAGGTTTAACTTAATTTAAAAAAGTTTATTCAGGATAGTGCAGGAAATAGCCATCTGTCACAGCAACAAAAATGCAGCTTTAACCCTTTAAAGTGAATATGCGTAGAGCTCAACTCTTGGTATTGTCTAGTTCTGAGAGGTAGTATGCACCTCAGGGATAAGCACAGGACTAGGAGCAAGGAATCTGTGAGTTCTAAATACACTTGTGCACCTGAGCAAGTCACATAGGCCAAAGTTTTCAAGCTTGGATGAATGAAGTTAGGTACCAAAACTATAGCTGAGAACCACAACTCTGTCTATCTGGGTACCTGCATAGAGATGTCTAACTATAGACTTGGAAACCAGACCTTAGTCACCCAAGCTTGAAAAGTTTGCCATGAATCAACCTTGGTCAGATTCTAATGGACGTAAAATGGGCTGAAGTAAGCTTTCCTAGGACTGTTGAAAAAATTAATGTTTACACATCACTGTTGAGGACCAAGCTTTTATTTACAAAAGGTCAACTTGTATGTACATTTGAGCGCCCACAGTATATCTACATGCACATTTACTATAATTTCACATAAAGAGGTTATTTGGGGTTTGGATAGTCACTTAGCTGGCTTAGTCCCTATTTATATGCACATTTGGAGAATTTGTGAATGCTCATTGACCTTGATTTTTTGTTTAAAATTATAGAGAGAGTCTGGCTCTAAAACATAAAGAACTTTATAAATGCTATGGTAGGTTATGTAGGATTAATGCAGATGTGATATGTTTATAGTACCATCCATATAGTATTACATCTATCAGTTTCCACTTATGTGTTTCCAAATCTGCATAGTTTATCACAGGGTCATGTTTACCTTGGGATAAAAAGAAAAGGGGAGTGGGGGAAATGGGGTAGAGAGAAAGATACAAAATTTCTTTTAGGTCTTTTTACTGAAGATTTTATACCAACAGTCTTCTCCTTAGGGACAGCGGTGGGGAGGTGAGGACAGACAGACACTTCCTTAAAGGCCACAAAAAGATTCATTCCGTTTTTTTAAAGTTTAAAAATCTCTCTAAAAGCAATAAATGGATTTATTTGTAACATTTCTCAAGGCTAATATTTTCTTGGATTATAATTGTAGGCTTGAACAAAAGAATAACAAACAAATGTGTCACACAATTCAAAGGCTGAGAAATAACACATTAATAGCTCTTGATTCAACAGGGCTGTCTTTGCCTTTGTCCTTTCAAAGAGGAGAGGGAAGTAATACACAGTAAGAGACATGATTGTTTGGATATGCACAGTTGCATAGAGACATTCTTTGTGAACCTGAGCCCAAAAGGCTTATTTCCTCTGGGAGACAGAGCTATACAGGGCCAGCTTTACCCTACAGACAGATTTCTGCCATCTGCAGACATTAAGCAAAGCAATTAAATGTCTGTTTCAGTTGCACAAGTGACCAGTAGATAGGAGAAGTGAACATTTTCCACTTGTCAGGGGCATCAAAAACCTCATTAGGTAGTTTTGGTGCCATAGACCTTGGCCACATACACTTATATTTAATACCCTGCTTCTACAGCATTGCATTACAGTTAAATGAGTTAAACAACATGCAAAATGCAAACAGATGAGGAAGAGAAGATTATAGGCTGTGTGTGTAATTAAAGAGACCATCTTGCTCACTAGGGTTCCATTAAAACCCTCCTTAGAAAATGAAAGACATGATTTGAACCACTTTGATAGCAAGATTATCAATGCTATGTGATTGGTTAATTACCTGTTAATCTACTGGCACACACCTGGTATCCTATTCTTCCAAAGGGAGGCACAGACAGTCTTCACCAGTAAGTGATGGGGTAAAATCCTGGCTGTATTGAAGTCAATGGCAAAACTCCCATCAACTTCAATGAGGCCAGGATTTCACCTAGTAATTCCTCATTGGTTTTAGCCAGCCAAGATGGAAGGTTTAATTCACAAGTGCTCCTAACAGGTGGAAAAGGATGACAATGCAATACCAGTCACTTGTGATAAAACGATAGATACTCCGGAGATGATGGGTGGAATATACAGGAAATAACAGAAACACCGTAACTAAAAGAGGACCACTGGCAAATGTACAACTTGAAGTTATTTGTAGAACCTTAACTTATAATTTCCTGACTTTGAATATGTTTTTGTTTCTGTTTAATTTTTTTTGTTTAAAACATTCCTACCCCTATTTGAAACAACAGTGTATTGGGTTAAAGTTTAATTCTGATTTCTAGTTTGGATTGAGCTGCATGCAGTCATTGCTGGTTATAGTATTTGAACTGTTATTTCTTCTTATTGAAGGATAGTTCTTGCCACATTTATTGAAGGGGACAAATGGATCTCCTGCAACTTCACAAACTCAGAAAGGCACATCAATCTAAAGCCTTACAAGAGTGAAACAAAACTGCCAGCAAAGAATCTTTATCTTATGTTTCTGGAAATCCTAAGTGGTCTTCAGAATCTCAGTGTAAAATAAATGAACTGATAATTCAATAGAACATCTGCGTGCGCTGTGAAAATATATATTACTTCAGCAAATGACTACAATCTGACTTATTCATGAAGTACATGCTTGAAAGCAATTCCTACATTGTCCTATTACTCCAGAAATATACGTTAGCTTGTCAATAGTATAAATGGCCAGTGATGACAACACAAGCAGAAAAGCAAAACATGTTAGGGACTCCCAGTTTACATACAGTGTTTAAAAAAAATCACTAAAAAGGGATGCATTATTTTGGCAGAGACCTGGAGCGGGCAGGAAGGTTCGCCTTCCTCTGCATCATGGTGCATGAGTCACTTGCAGGTTTAAACGGTGGATTCTCTGTAACTTAAAGTCCTTTACATCATGATTTGAGGACTTCAGTAACTCATCCAGAGGTCAGGGTGCTATTAGAGGAATGTCTGGGAGAGGTTCTGTGGCGTGCAATGTGCAGGAGGTCAGACTAGATGATCATGATAGTTCCTTCTGATCTTAAAGTCTGTGAGTCTATAATTGGACCAATTTTGAGAGGTCCTGAAAGAGTGTAGCTCTCCCTGACTGATTACAGTTATGGGTGTTTAACAGTGAAACAGAATCAAGCAGTAACTAACAGATTTGTAAAGCTCCACAACAAAGGATTAAGATACAACCCGTTCTTTCCCTTTTCTTGCATTGATTATACAGGGCGTATTTATCCAGGTTTAATTAATTAGAAACAAATCTATGACAGCCAAAACTCTTTTTAATACAGGTTTCAGAGTAGCAGCCATGTTAGTCTGTATCCACAAAAAGAAAAGGAGTACTTGTGGCACCTTAGAGACTAACAAATTTATTTGAGCATAAGCTTTCGTGAGCTACAGCTCACTTCATCGGGTGCATGCAGTGGAAAATACAATGGGGAGATTTATATACATAGAACATGAAACAATGGATGTTACCATACACACTGTAACAAGAGTGATCAGGTAAGGTGAGCAATTATCAGCAGGAGAGCCGGGGGGGGGATTTTGTAGCCATAATCAAGGTGGGCCATTTCCAGCAGTTGACAAAAACATGTGAGGAACACTGGGGGGGGGGTTGGGGGGGGGAGGAATAAACACGGGGAAATAGTTTTACTTTGTGTAATGACACATCCACTCCTGTCTTTATTCAAGCCTCCCTGAAAAGCCACAAGAACAAATCCGCACAGACACACCCCTAGAACTCCGACCAGGGGTATTCTATCTGCTACCCAAGATCCATAAACCTGGAAATCCTGGACGCCCCACCATCTCAGGCATTGGCACCCTGACAGCAGGATTGTCTGGCTATGTAGACTCCCTTCTCAGGCCCTAAGCTACCAGCATTCCCAGCTATCTTCGAGACACCACTGACTTCCTGAGGAAACTACAATCCATCGGTGATCTTCCTGATAACACCATCCTGGCCACTATGGATGTAGAACCCTTCTGCACCAACATTCCACACAAAGATGGACTACTAGCCATCAGGAACAGTATCCCCGATAATGTCACGGCAAACCTGGTGGCTGACCTTTGTGACTTTGTCCTCACCCATAACTATTTCACATTTGGGGACAATGTATACCTTCAAATCAGCGGCACTGCTATGGCCCCACAGTATGCCAACATTTTTATGGCTGAGTTAGAACAACTCTTCCTCAGCTCTCGTGCCCTAATGCCCCTACTCTATTTGCGCTACACTGATGACATCTTCATTATCTGGACCCATGGAAAAGAATCCCTTTAGGAATTCCACCATGATGTCAACAATTTCCATTCCACCATCAACCTCAGCCTGGACCAGTCCACACAAGAGTTCCACTTCCTGGACACTACAGTGCTAATAAGCAATGGTCACATAAACACCACCCGATACCAGAAACCTACTGACTGCTATGCCTACCTACATACGTCCAGCTTTCATCCAGACCACACCACACGATCCATTGTCTACAGCCAAGCTCTACAATACAACAGCATTTGCTCCAACCCCTCAGACAAAGACAAACACCTACAAGATCTCTATCAAGTGTTCTTACAACCTCAATACCCACCTGCTTAAGTGAAGAGACAGATTGACAGAGCCAGAAGAGAACCCAGAAGTTACCTACTACAGGACAGGCCCAACAAAGAAAATAACAGAATGCCACTAGCCATCACCTTCAGCACCCAACTAAAACCTCTCCAACGCATCATCAAGGATCTACAATCTATCCTGAAGGACAACCCATCACTCTCACAGATTTTGGGAGACAGGCCAGTCCTTGCTTACAGACAGCCCCTCAACCTGAAGCAGATACTCACCAGCAACCACACACCACACAACAAAACACTAACCCCGGAACCTATCCTTGCAACAAAGCCCGTTGCCAGCTGTGTCCACATATCTATTCAGGGGACATCATCATAGGGCCTAACCACATCAGCCAAACTATCAGAGGCTCGTTCACCTGCGCATCTACCAATGTGATATATGCCATCATGTGCCAGCAATGCCCCTCTGCCACGTACATTGGCCAAACTGGGCAGTCTCTACGTAAAAGAATAAATGGTCACAAATCAGATTTCAAGAATTATAACATTCAAAAACCAGTCGGAGAACACTTCAATCTCTTTGGTCACTCAATTACAGTGGCAATTCTTCAACAAAAAAAACTTCAAAAACAGACTCCAATGAAAGACTGCTGAATTGGAATTAATTTGCAAACTGAATACAATTAACTTTGGCTTGAATAAAGACTGGGAGTGGATGTGTCATTACACAAAGTAAAACTATTTCCCCATGTTTATATCCCCCTACCCCTCACTGTTCCTCACATGTTCTTGTCAACTGCTGGAAATGGCCCACCTTGATTATCACTACAAAAGGTTTCCCCCTCCTGCTGGTAATAGCTCACCTTACCTGATCACTCTTGTTACAGTGTGTATGGTAACACCCATTGTTTTATGTTCTCTGTGTATATAAATCTCCCCACTGTATTTTCCACTGCATGCATCTGATGAAGTGAGCTGTAGCTCACGAAAGCTTATGCTCAAATACATTTGTTAGTCTCTAAGGTGCCACAAGTACTCCTTTTCTTTTTAATACACAATCCTATGAGCATATACTGTATCGGATAACATAATATGGTGTTTGAATGACCTATTATGTACAAAGATTCAATGGAAGGTTATTACTATTATGCAGTATCATAATTATGTGCAGGTAATATGTGTCTAGCCGAGCAAAGAAAAGAGCAGTTAGAAGTTTGATATACGCCCGATCCCACACAAAGACTATTCAAGTGATAGTATTTTGTCCCCCACCTTCACTGAAGAGTATGGAGGGGAAAATACTTATCCCTTGAATCTATTATTTAAGCACATCCACCACTGTAGAATGAATTATTTAAACTTAAAAACATTGTTACTTAAGCAGAATACAGAATGGCACCTAAGCAACTATATTTCAGCCTCCTTTTGTATTTTATTCCTGACTGACTTATTAAGTGTTCAATTTAATATTTTCCTTCAGTGTATGGACCACAGTTCACCTGGTGATGGCCTGTGGAGAATTAGGAGGTCACATGATATTTGCTCCTCTTTGTTCTCAGCTACTGCATATAAAATCTACTAGTCTTGTTGCATTGTTTCTTTTTAGTACCATAAAAGAGTCTCCTGCCATAGTAAATAATGCAGATAACACTTAAGCCTCTCCTAAATCTTCACTGAATCATGTCCAGAAGCTCTCAGGTACTCAGTTTT
The DNA here is from genome assembly GCF_965152235.1 of Eretmochelys imbricata. NCBI lineage: Eukaryota > Metazoa > Chordata > Testudines > Cheloniidae > Eretmochelys > Eretmochelys imbricata. The sequence goes on along the minus strand of NC_135574.1, from coordinate 111,425,114 downwards.
TTTTGCCAAGCGCAGCTATGTAGGATTCATCTGGGGCCAAACAGAGCTGTGAGGTAAATGGTGCTCCAAATTGGCCAGCATAGTGCAAGTACCAAGCTTCATAACTAGGTGAAGCTTCCCAAGAGCATTTTCCCAAATGAGAAAAGATTAGGGGGGGCCATTGAATGTTCAGACACAAGAGGGCCTTTGCTCTAAATATCTTAACTATCACAGCCTCAAAACTGATGGTTTTCAAGCAGTTTTTACATATCTGCTGTCTTACCAAACCAAAACCCCATTAAAATCTGCTCTCTGCCTCATAACTTTGCTGCCACATCAGCACCACAGTGAGGCATCATGGGAGCAATACGTTAAAACAACAGTCTTCAGTCTCCGTACAGGAACGTTACATGTAAATCCATGGGCAAGAGCTCCCTGGAGAGGCTGAAGAAAGCATCCTACATTTTGGAAGTTTGGCAGATCTTTGGAAGTTCCCATCCTCCTGGCCCTAGCTCCCTGTAACTTGTCATACAGCTACTTGGCAACAGCAATAAAACTTGTTCATTCCTCTGTCATCTTTGCCAGGCTTTCCCCATCCCCCACTTTCTTCTACTGCTGGGATTCAGCCAATTCCACTTCAACTCCTTCACTATAATCTCCCCATCCACTTTTTGGTGTGCTCCCTTTTGGCCCTTTAAGGGTTTCAACTTTCTTCTTTCACCCAGGGGAAGGTTCACCTTCGCTCTTTCCCCACTTGTAAAGTACCATGATTATGGTGCTGCCCAAACTCTGAAGCATCTTCCTTCCTGAAGAAAGCCAACATGACCATCTTTGGATGGCAGCCAAGTAGGCAACCAGTGCTTTATATTAGTTGTACAACATTGGCAAACTGTGAACAATGATTGAGGGAAAACCTACAGTTTTACAAAAACTTATGAGATATTTTCGGACGAAATTTTCCAACTATGGGCATAATGGATGCACCCACAAAGTTTCACACTCACTGGCTAGCCACAGCATGCTGACTTGCATATACAGCTAGATATGTGAACTTGCACCTCAAGTAGCTTCAAACCTCTCTTGCCATTTTTTATGTAGTTAGCATTTGTTTTCATTCCTTCTTTCTTTTTTTAAGCACACATACAAGTGAGCTATTTGAAGCATGATAAGGGTATGTAACCATTGCATCTAGTCTGAAAATTTGACCTTTTGTGTCAAAAATAAAGAAGACAGGATTTTTACTTTTAAGGTCTGAAATAAAGGATCCAAACACAGTAAATTATACGGTACTCCATTATCTGTCTCAGAAGGATTGACAAAAAACACAAGAGAGCATGAAACAACAAAAAAAAATCTTTCCCTCCCTCTCGCTCAACCTCCCCTAACCCTACAAAAGGCACCAACATTTAACAAAAATTGGGAAAAGGAGTTAAATCCATACTATATTTAGGCTTACACCTGATTGGTCCAAATTTTCTTCATCTTTCTCAAGCAGAACTCTCAATGAATCAATGGCAGTTTTTCCACATGAAAAGTGAGCAAGTTTTGACTAAGTGAGTGAGATTTGACCCATTGTTTATGTCAAACAACAGTCTCAGAAAATCAAGGGTAGACATTACCAACCTCTTGCTATCTTATCAAGAGTCTTGCATTTGTGACATCAATTATTTTGTTAAAATCGAAATTTTGAAATATAATTTGAAATTTTATTGTCAGTTCACAAAGTCTATTCTCTTGTCAGAGCTGACTAAGTCTTTTGATTTTGTAATAATCTGGCTAGAGTGAAATTGCAACTGAAATAATTTCATTTACATATAAATTAAATTAAATATAATTATGCATCATAAATACCACTTGGATCTGAAAATGACTTTCAGAAATTATTTCTTTGGCAATTTCTTCTTTGTAATTAAGAGAGAGGCTCAACTAAAAAATAATCCTGCCTGCTGGATATGCCATGCAGACAGCATTCATGAAAAAAGGGATACTGACTTCATCCGACAGCAGTTTAACACATGTACTGTTTAGCACTCTCTTCTCTGTTCTCATGGTCTTTTTCCAGTTTACTCGGATCAATAACCTGGAGTGGATATATCCAGGGGAGATTAAAAGAAGGAAACAGTGTTTTTAAAACACATTGTCTATGCCATCGGATATGCCAGTTTATGTTGAATAAAGCTATCTAGAAACAATCATTTGTGCCATAACAAATGGAGCTATTCACATAGGGGAAAAAAACAGTGGGTTCTCTGCTTAAGATTGGATTTATTTAATGTCACTGATCAGAAAGTCAAGCTAAAGCAGAGGCATAAATTGTGTTTAATAATTGCTCATTCATAGCGTTAACAGGTACTTTGTCCATTGGCTTTGCTACTGTTGAAGAGACATTTTATTAATCTACGCTCTTTAAGACTACCCTTTGGATAGCACATTTTGCTCCTTCTTGCATAGATATATTGACACTGACTTCCACAGGAGCTGGAATGGACTGGTGTCCTGGCTCTTGCACAGTGAACACTCTAAGAGGATTTTCTGGTTCTGGTTAGACGAGTTTAATATTAAGATTGGCATTTAAAGATTCTGGTTTCTTCTTTTAAACATCCCCAGGTTTGTTTTATTTTAACTTTTAGACATGTTTGTAAGACAATGATTTTCCAATTACTGCTCAGAGAAGGGGGTAGATCAACAGAGATGTTATGGTAGAACTAAATAATGGAAAACCTAAGATGGCATGTCACACAAGGATGAATCGTATTTAGATACGTGCGTCTAAGGTTGAAGGACAATATTAGTTAACCTGTGATTAGGATAACATGTAATTAGATTTTGATTTGATGGGATCCTTTTAGTCAATTAAAAAAAAAAGTTTAAAAGGAATTTGTGCCATCTGTTAGTGGGGAACTATTTCAGTCGGAGGGCATCAGGGAGAGAACTGTAACAACCTCAGCTGTAATTCCTTCCCTAGGGTACTTCTGGTGCAGTGCCACAACAGGCCACTGCCTAGTATGGTGGTTCTCTTGGGCTGCTGGGACACAGTCTCCCACTCAGTCTCCTTGGGACACAGTCTCCCACTTAGTAATTTAATTAGGCAAAATTGTGCTTGATCCTTACTATCGTGCAAGATACAGGAGAGTCCCGCTTGAATGCTCAATATCATTGCCACGGAACAGCTGCAGTTCCTGCTCCCACTGTAGCCAACAGAAGTTTGGCCACCAGCTTTAATGGGAGCAGGATCGGGCCATAAGCTGTTATTTAAGCAAGGCTATTCAATCAGAGAGCAGAACCCAGGATCAGAGAGAGGCTGGCATTTCCATGGAGAGAGTAGAGGCACAGTAATACATCACAAGAGCAGAGCTGAGATACATTTAAAGAGGATAGGACTGCGACTCAAGTGGCTATTTTCTATTCAGTGGCTAATTATTCTTATAATTCTATTACTGACAAGGCCAACTGAACAAGAGTCAGCCAGTAGGGCAGCCTTACTTGTGTCACTCATTGATGAGAACAGTGGGCAATATTGATCCAGCATAGATCAAAGGTAGAGACAGAGGATATTAATACTAATTGAGGCACCAAACAGAGAAGCTTAGTTGGTTACTGAAGGAAGAAAAACAGCTTCATGCATATTTACACAGGCTAAATCTATCAGGCTTTTAAAAAGCTCAGAAAGTTCCAATCCATGTTGCACAAACTATGTACCTCGCATTTACACACCAAATAAGAATGCTACTGTGCAGCATGTCTGACAAAACAATCAGGCAAACTCAATGTACCTAACAGTCTGATTCAAGTGGCTGTGTTATAAGAGCTTCTTGTTGATCTCTCAATATTCTAAACCATTATAGTTGGTAACAGAAAAACTAACTAGGCACTTTGGAATGATTGTCACAGAGGTCAAATGCTCCTCACTGTCTGTACGATATTTATGATGATACCATAATTAATTAGAACATGGAAGTGACACTAACTGGTGATTTTATTATTAAAAATACAAAAGGTTAGTTTGTTATCTGATATTCTCTAGTTTACTTTGAATGCAGCTGCATATTTGGCAAATTATGGTAGATTCCCCTCCAATAACGGCAGAGGTCCAAGAGAACCACAACACTGATGTATGGTTTTTGGTACGTTTGGATGGTGATTTGATTAGTTGTAATAGTCTAGATGGTGATTTGATTAGTTGTAATAGTCTAACTCGTTCCCTAGAAAGGCAAACATTACTTACCCGCATCCAAAAGTGGGATGCAAAAGTGTATTGAAGCATCTGGCACCTAACAGCACTGTAACAACAGTATGAAAGAACCAGGGTTTTAAATATAAAGCAGCTTACACCCTAGGTGAATTTCCACCCTTTCTTTCAAGAATGTTACAAGAGTTATCCTGTAAGAGCAGAGAAAAATAAGTTGCTGGAAGTTCTCCATGATTTGTCAAGAGTTTTCCATTTCTCTGAGAGACTTTTCTGAAGAGAAGAAATAATGTTGTCCAACTTCACGGAGCAGGCGTATTGTATACTGTTATTATTTTATTGCGCATCATGATCCATCTGTGATGTGACAATGGCAAGGAAAATAGAGTTACCTTCTTCTAAACAGTCGACAAGGAACTTTGTAAGAACAAGGAAAACAGCATTATGCCTGAAGCTACTCTCTCCCTCCAGTTCACTGTAGAGCTTCTGCCCAGAATGTCCCTCCAGTGTGTTTTGCTTGGCTTCCTGCTATAGATGTAAGGAGCCAGTATATAGCTCCTTGGACCAGACTATGTCTTCTGTGCAAAAAACAAAATTCTCCATTGTTTTTTCATGTTAGCTTGTAAACTCCTAGTAACAGTTCCAGTGACAGTATGTGTGGCCTGACTTTGAATAACTCATGAATTTGATACTATGTCAATGGAAGTGTCTTGTATGTATTGCATCATGTCTCTCATTCCTAATAGTTCTCTGTCTACGTCAGGGCTGAGGAGAGAGTGAGGAAGCAGAATGGGGGCTAAAGCCCCAGCTAGAGTAAATTTGCCTCGTTTCAAGGGAGCAATAATGATTAGGATAAAATGAAAAAATATAAAAATAAAATATAAAGTAAAAAATCTAATAGTCAAAATGTTTCAACTATTATATTATGACATCACATGTTAAGTTATGACATGGTTAGAGTTACAGAGCAAGCTGCACCTTAGACATTTTTACTGTACCTCTCAAATGCATCCCTCAGGCAACAGCCTTCACTTCCTTCATCTTTCTCAGGCAGAGCCCCAAGAAACTTCCCTCTAGGGTCCTGTTACCAGCAGCTGATTAAAAGCGTGCAGAAAAGCTTCTTCAAAATAAACATATTGCAAGGTGCCCAGACCTATCCCAAGGGTCTGCATCTCAGTCTGTCTGCTTTCCACCCGCAGCCTCTGACAACTGAACACTCCTCCCACCCTCCAGAGAAAGAATATTTAAATGTTTAGTGTCCTTTTGATCTTAGGCCCTTGGCAAACCAGCTGTGTAATTCTGGCTGTCCGGGCAGGGTATGTTCCCATTAATGGTCCAGCCCTCATTCTCTTACTTCCTTGAAGTTGAAGTTTGCCTCTGAGGTGTCTTAGCTCTGGCCATTGCTTTGTTTCCTGTTGGTTTTTCATTGCAGCCCCTTTTGATTCACTTCTAGGTAGCCAGACAGTATATCATCAAGCAGGTAAACTGAGGTACAATTAATATTAATACAAAATACAGATATCTTTCTTATTCTCCCTGTGTCATGTCATTATGAAAGTATGGTATGACCTAATATAATAGTTGAAACATTTATTAAGCCAAGTCAATAAAGTTGAAACAAAGTTATTTCAACCTTATCAAACCTAAATGTTTCAATAAGGTCCAAATGGAATGCCATTTTGATTTTTTCCTAAATGGAATAGGAATTCCAGGTTCTGACAAGCACTGATACAGAGACATCACACACAGTTCACAGCTAATGGGACTGTCAGGAATCAAAGACTTGCATTTGCAATCTAATTGGTGGACATTATTGCAGATGTCAACATTAAGGAGATATCACGCACTTCTTTAGTCATTCCATTGCTGTTTCAGCTAGTCATATCTTGCCTCTGTGAATTAAGCAATAATATATAGTAAATGTGTGTACTTACTTGTATGTCATGACACAAGTCTAGGTCACCTAGACTCACAGCATTATCAAATTACTAATCATTTAAACTCTTTCTTTATAAGGAGCCAGAAGAATTACTACAAGTTTTAAAGAGGCTTAAAAAGATAGGTGCACAGAATCATTTTGATTGGAATAGATATTGTAGTCCAGCCACATCTAGCTGTTAATAGCAGAAAAATTTTTTCTGTGTTTCTTCATAACTGCTATAAAAGTTGATTTGAAAGTATGAAAGCTTAATGAGTAACTTTGGTTCTTTGTAAATGCAAAAAATAAAAGATCTGTTTTTGAAACTTACCATATAGAACCAGCAGAGCAGAGCAAGTTTAATTTAGTCCACTACTCTTACTAATTGCCTGTTTTAGAATAATAGAATTGTATGACTTCAAAGCAAATGATGCAGGTTAGGGATTAAACTGGCTTCTTGTGTATTTCTAAATCCTCACACTTATCTTTTCCTTTTGCTGAAGGCATGCTTTAATACCTAACAACTGTCAGCTATCAGAACTGTTCTTTACAGTCTGTTCTATCCAATGGTAAAGTATTAATGAAAAAAAAAATCAAAGTTATGCAGGTTGTTCATAGGAAATAATTTATTTTGCAAAGTAATCAAAACGGTCCAGAATTATCTATTTTATTCCATGTGGAGTCATTGAAGAACTCATTACAATTCCTATTCGATACCTGTGGAGGTGTTTCCTCTGCTCACAAATGAGCAATAATCTGTCAAAAAGAAAAGGCTGTCCAAATACAAATGAACGGCTGGATAAAATTTCATATATCTATATCTATATATTACACATACATTCTCTCTCCCTCTCTCTCTCTGTCTCTCCCACACACACACACACACACTCACGTGTGTATCTATAGGACAAAATCCTGCTAACTGGGCTAAAAATTAGTGATTTAAATGAAGCCAATGGGATGCGATTATTCATGTGAGTAAAAGAAGAAGGATTTTTGTGTATGATTTAGAGAGATTATTTAAAATTTTGCTGTGTTGTTGGTCCCACTGGTAGTGGGACCTGAGATCCTTGTACTGCCCCCAACATTTGGGTCAAAATGACTGCACTGCCCACTAGGTAGTTAAGTAATATGGTATCCATTTTACACATGGGTGAAACAGGCAGACGTGAGTAAGTGAGTTGCCAATGGTCACAAAGTGGCACTGGTGAAAAAAGAACCCATTACACTTTGCACATAAGTTGCACCTGTGAAGGGCAGAGATGAACACTATATTTCTTGGTATGTAAAAGGGACACAACTGGGTCCAACAAACTTTACAATTTCCTCTTCTTAGAAATTATTGCTCTACCTTTTGTGACAGGATTTGATTCCAACAGGAGTTAGGCACCTAAATATCTGTGAGGATTTGGACCTTAGAGACTGGTTACATGAACCGCTGTCCTCCTGCTCAATTTGGTTAACCCCTTTTCCATATACAAGCTTATGTGACTATCATGGCGCATTCTCTCTTTCCCTTTCATATTATGTCCTTTAGAGGCTTCCATTATGCCAAGGCAAACTCTTCACATCACCCAAGCAGTGGTGCCCAACCTTATTGCACAGAAGGGCCACATAAATCTAAGCACAGCCTTGTGAGGGCTAAATGGACCCTACATATTTTAATACTATTTAAAATATAAATCAATACAGGTGACTTTAAGTTTCTATTTAGATAGAAACAACCTATATGCAGTATTGTCTATTTACACACGTGTGTAAACTAAAATGAGGTAAACATGACAACAAAACGCTAAGGAATTGGCCATTAGCATATTGTGTTGAAGCAGGCTGTGGGCCTTATGAAATGCTCTGTTGGGCCACGTATGGCCCACAGGCGCAGGTTGGGGACCCCTGACCTAAGACATAGAAAAAATTCCCTTTTTTTAAAGCTCTCTCAGAAGAAGAATCACTTGTCCACTCATTGACTAAGACCTTGTCTAATAACAGAACTTGCACTGATTTGAGTTGAGTGGTTTTAAAGACAAACCCTTAGTTAAAAATGGCGCAAGCTTGTTTGTAGACAAGGCCTTAGTTTATCAGTCCAAAGAGAGATCCAAAATACATTACAAAGGTCTTGCTGCCCCATTTCAACAATACAGCCAGAAAGGTTCCTGAGGGTTTAAATTAAATGGATGATTGTATTAAACTAGGATTGAATTAAGCAAAATTGACTTGTGTTTTACTTCAGAATCTATCAGTTTTTCTATTTATGTATGAACTTCTTGTTTTACCTCCTTAAAGATATTTTGTTTTGCACGATAAACAACAGTTGGGCAATTTAATTTTAAAGGATGGTGATATTTGTTGTTATGCTTTTTTACACACTAATTCTTGAAATAAATGGACATTTAAATACAACACTTTGTTCTTGGAAATAGCATTAGATACAGATGTAGAAAACAATAATTTGAGATCTACATGGGAGAGATAATATAATTCTTTATCAAAGGCTTTAAGGATGGCTAAATCAGAAGCAGTTCATATGTAAATAGGGATCAGGTATAGGGGAGTCAAATGCCTACTCTCTGCTGGCTAAAGCTATAAATATCTGTTAACCCAGTTTTGGATGGGAAAAGGAGAAGAATATGGATTCTTCAAGTAGTAGTAAAGAAGAGTTCTCGACTAAAAATATACATGGGGAGAAAACAATAACTGCATGAGTCTTGAAATGGTTGAGCATACTTTTTTCTTTCAAGAGCAAAATATTTGTTTAAAAAAAAAGGAAAAAGAAATTAAGAGATTCTGGCATGGAGGTCATTCTACCACATTAGCTTTACTGTAAAGTTAATGTGAAAAGACTATACAAGCACAGAGCCATACTGAACATTAAGACAGGCCAGGGAATTCATAATTTTAAAGCAAAGCCCCTATACAAAATAAAATGATTTTAAATATAAGAAAGAAAAAGTGTTTAGCCTTGCCTCTTCTCTACCTGTGATAAAATCGGACATTTCCCTCCTCCACAAAGATGTATTCTGTGCCTTGGGATAGGATGATTTACCCCCTTGATAGTCCATCTTAAAAATGAATAAAAGCTCTCGTGTCACATGATAGCCTTTGAAGCATTGCTTTGCTCCTTACACAGCCCAGACTTTCTATCCTGATGGCTTCTCAGCAGGTGCCAGATCTTGTCAAAAGTTTCATAGGTCAAAGATAAGCATGAAAAAGTAGTCAGAGTATAATCTGTGTACAAATGGGACACGTTGACAGGAGCATACAGCCAACAGTCTTTATCCCGCCCCAACATGGTGTTCTCAAACCAGACTTACCCTGGCACCTCACTGTCGGGCTCTGTCTGTGATCACCAGTAAAATGAATTCCAGCTCTGCTGATTTATTAATCATAAGTGCTAGTCTGTGGAGTTTCACAGTTCGCAGGTTAATATGTTCAACTCAGTGGGTAGAGAACAAAATCAGTAAAAAAAATTCAGAAGGAAATGTAGCAGCACACAGTGCCCTTCATATATATTTATCCCTCAAATCCAGTGGCCTACTTATTGAAATGACAGACAGTCCGAGCAAAAATATCAATGGGTTGCAATTTAAAAAAAATAGAATTGCAAGTTTTCATTCCTGCTACCTTATTTTCAGAATTTTTGCGGGGCAATGGGGGACACCCAGTGGTATATATTGGAGTATATTTTTTTACCATGTGATGGAAACTGCCCATTAATGAACATTTTCTGCTGAATCTCCACATTTGCAGCAGAACAATGTTATTCTTATGTATCTCCGAATTAGCTCCTAGTCTTATAAAAGTGTCCTACTGCATTTGTGGACTACTGGTCCAAACCTGCACTCATAGGTTATTCCTGTTTCCTCAGAAAACTATAGATTTGTTTGTGGATAAGTCCTTACTTTATTACAGGATCAATTCATTGTGCTCTGAAGAGTGTTCCACCCATTGGAATGATTAGTGTTAGAACAAGTGCTGAAGCTCTTATTCATGCAAAACTCTTGGACATCATGACTGTATTACAGTAACACCCAGAGGTTCCAGTCAGGATGAGAGCCCCATTACACTGGGTGCCATACAGATGTTTTAACAATGTCCCTATCCCATATAACTCAATTTAAATCAGGACTAGACATGACAGGTGTGTATGAGACTGAGAAGGTAGGAGAGGGGAGAAAAGGTTTGCAGCAATAAGAACACAAACTTGTGCATATTAGCTAAGTGTACAGTTTGGCAGCTTCATAGTTTTTGGGTTCCCCCACCAAATAAGAAAAATGAGTAATATATTAATAAATCACGATCAGGTTACCTGCCTAGGTCAATAGGTGTTTTGCCTGATTTAGCCCAGTGCCATTACTGAAAACAAAACAGAAAACTCTGCAATGCACATATGGCTGACAGATGCACGCATATACTTCGATGGTGCAGTTGAACAAGTTACTCACTATCAAAACTGACTCAATTTTTTCTGGTTTGTTTAGCGAAAGGGATCTAATTCTCTGGTTCAGCCATTTAGATTTTTTTTTAATTGCACTTTTATGCAAAAGAGTCATTTGTTTTCTCTAAGGTTTTCTGCATTGCTCCAGAGCTACAAGTCTAATGTTTGAAGACTAATATTTAATTCTTTCTAGCTAAGGGAAATGGCCAACAGCCCACTTAAACCATTATTCATTATTGTCTCTTTATGAGACCATTATTAGTGTAGACAGTGAATCTCCATGGATTCTCTTTATTACTCTACCTTCTTCTCTATTTGTCCATTCCTTTTTCAGTAAAAGGCTTTTAGAGGGAAAGTCCAAATAGATTATAAGAAGCCCAGGGTATCCAACTAGCAGATCCACTTCCATTTCTTTTTGGCTGAAGAGCTTAAATAAAATCCAATATCCTCTTTCAGGCTTTGTCTGCTTGTTGCTGTTAATTCTTTAGAAGTTACACACTTTTGCTGTTATTATGTAGCTCCCAGGTAAGAAGCATTTGGAACAGTAAACTTTCTGGCTGAAAAACCCCTCTCTCTAAATCAAGAAAGTCATAAAAAGGGGGGAAAGTTTCAGTCTGTCTTTCTGAAAATGGGTAGTTTCTGAACAGTAAAAATAAAATGCTGTGCTTATGCTCAAAAATGTATACGCTATACACAATTTACTTTTTAAAAAAAGACTTGTCATACACTAAATACTTACCCAAAAATATTTTTACCCATCAAATCAGGCAACTAAAAGAAATCAAATGTTTGTCTGGATCTCACATTTGTTATACACCCCAGAGTTTCAAAAAAAGAGGATCGGGCCCTTTGAAGACACAAGCTATTTTAATACATCCCTGAATAATATATGTTTATTTAGTACAGCAACTAGAGCACATCTGTCAGAACCATTTCTAATAGTGAAGTTAGACATACAGAACCAGGGTCTGATCTCAGTTTTATCTGGATTTACTTTACTGCTTCAAAAGCTTCTGGATTTATACCATTGAGCTCCAGTGGCTTAGATGCAAATAGCTACTGGCTCATTGATGTACTACATTAATTAAAAAAAATTACAATAGAAACGTAGAATACAAAGAGTAACTAGTGATCAATGCTAGAATGATAGTTGTTTGCTCCTGCCATGATCCATAATGGAGACTCCTTCCAACTTTAATTTTGATTTAATTAATCAGTGCATACATCAAATAGGGAAGGTGCTTGTCTGTGAACAGCTCATAGACAACTGTCTGAGACCCAGACTTGTTTGCTACTTGGAATCACTCATAGAAAGACCCCAAAGAGTATGGAGCAGAGGACAAAATGATACCAGATCAAGTATCCATCACATCCTTAATGGAACCAGAGCTTAACTCTAGAGGCAGGTCAAATTCAAATCTGGTGTAAATCGGTGTAGCTCCCGTGGAAATCTCTAAAGCCGCAGCAGCATGAACAGTACTTAATGATGTAGGTTTTTCTTTGTTTCATTCTACATTACAAAATCCAAGCACCTCACAAACAACTAATGAATTTTACCTCACAGAAGATGGGAAACAACCAGATTAAGTGATTTACTTAGTGTCACGCAGAAAATCTGTGACAGACCCAGGAGCAGAGTCAAGATTTCCTGAATTTCAGTCCATTGCCTTCACCATACAGCCAATGGTACCTCTCTCCACTTCCCCAGAACAATGTGTGTAGGTAGGTGCTAAAGCAGTTCAACTAAGACTGATCCGGCATTCAGTGAGTGTATAAAAGAAGCATAACTAGTAAAAAAACAGTTAACAGGAGTGTATAAGATAGAGCAGCCCACCCTATCATCCCTTCATGCACACACTACCTTACACCTTCCTATAAATGATAGCCTATATATGGTACTTATATGGCTCCTGCTACTATAATATTTGAGTGCCTCATAATCTTTAAAAAGAAAAGGAGTACTTGTGGCACCTTAGAGACTAACCAATTTATTTGAGCATGAGCTTTCGTGAGCTACAGCTCACTTCATCGGATGCGGCATCCGATGAAGTGAGCTGTAGCTCACGAAAGCTCATGCTCAAATAAATTGGTTAGTCTCTAAGGTGCCACAAGTACTCCTTTTCTTTTTGCGAATACAGACTAACACGGCTGTTACTCTGAAACCTGTCATAATCTTTAGTATATTTTGTGACACAGCACCCCATATTCTTCATAATTATATTATTATGTTATGATTATGGCATAGTTATTTGTATTTATGCAAGATAAGTCATGTGAGATGCATTGGAAAGGTTATGATTTGCTGAATATGATTATCATATTTGTGTGCATGAATCATTTTTTAATCTGAAGTTATGAATATTGACTATGTCTTTGCATTTCAAATGTAGTTACACCTGGGAAACGCCCGCTAGACCAGATGCTTTCATTCTAGACAGTGGGTGGGCAATGGGCCATTAGGAAAACAATAGGCCTTAGGAGAAGTTTATCTCCCACCTGGGGAGCCTTCCTGTGAATGCTCCAAACAGCCAGTGAGTGATGGCTGCTATGACTCTACAAGGACATGTGATGAGGCCACATGTCTCTAGACTCCATCTTGGGATGTCAGTAATTTTTCACAGGCTGGTCTGGGGACCAAGCTTTGAAACAAAGGGTTCCTGCCATATGCAAAAGCTACATGAGTTGGGGAGTGACATCATCTGGGGTTCTTCGCTCCCACACAAAGAGACTCCTGGAAACACCTGAGGAACAAAGACTGAACTGGGCGAAATGCTAGACCCAGACTAAAGGGATTTTTAGCCTACGAATGGAACACTTGGGGTTTCCAAGCTGTAAACAAGTGCAGCTTGCCCCTTAAGAATCTGCAGCCTGCTTATATCTTCTCTTAGGGTGAGACTCTGTTATTCATATCCACTCCATTTAGTGAATTAAGCTTAGTTTCTGGTTTTTGTTTATTTGCTAGGTAATCTGCTTTGATCTCTTTGCTATCACTTAAAATCTATGTTTTATAGTTAATAAACTTATTTTTGCTATATCTAAACCAGTGTGTAGGAATCATTAATCGGGGCAGAAGGCTGTTGCATATTCCTCACCACACTGAGGGAGGGGGTGAATTTTATGAGCTTACACTGTACAGTTTCCTGTGCAGTGCAAGACGGTATATTTTTGGGTTTATATGCCAGAGAACGGTGCATGCCGAGGAGCTGGTTGTTGCCGTAGCTGTTGCCTTCCTATGTAGGTGCTGATCAGATCACCTGCATGTAACTGCAGCTGGGTGCGTCCCTACCTGAATGTATGCTCGTGAAAGTGCAGGCTGAAGCCTGGAGGGCTTTGCAGCTTGTCACAGCAGTACAGTGTAAGAGGGAGCCCAGGCTGGTGGGTCAGGGGGGCTCAGTGGTACCACACTTCCAGGTGGCACCCAGAGGGGAACCCATCACATATTTATCCTCACAACACCCCTGGGAGACAGGAAATAGTACTGTTAGCCTCACTTTGCAAATGGAGATCCAGTGCACAAAGTCACAGTGTGACTTGACCAAGGTCACACAGAGGTCTGTGGCAGAGCAAGAAATTGAACCCAGGTCTCATGACTCCCACACTAGTGCCCTAGCCACTGCACTGGGTCACTCTTTTCTTCCCTTTGGCTCCTCGGCACATAATTTACACTTGCTCTGGTCACCCAATGAATTTCATACCGATGCAAGTAATATTATGGTATCATTTACACCTGGTGTTCAATTTATGCAGCTGAACATCACTATTGCGTCAAACTAACCACTTTGAAAAATTTAATTTTCTTTCAGCTGACTTGTTTAGAAGCAGAGATCTTTTCATGATAATTGCTGTGGATTTTATCTTTCTTTTTCAATCAAGAATTTCTTAAGTGTCTCCTACATCTGTCAGCACATTACTCTTCAAATCAGCTCTGATCAGATTAGTAAAGACATTCCTGGTTTATTCCAGAATTCTTTCCCAAAACTGCATTCAACAGGAGGTTTTGGCCTTTGACAAAATTATAGTCCTATATATGCATGCCTAAAATTCATGGATTGAAGACCATTATGTTTTAACATCAAGCTTCTGACTACATTAGCAGGCATTAATGTATTTGCACATTATGCAATTGTTCTGTTAACCTTGTTTGAATATGCCCTTATACTGTAGTAGCATTTCCAGACTGACAAGTAACTGTGCACTGAAGCAGGTGCCCTTTCCCTTTAGGATAGTTAGCCTACCCCATACTCCCCTTCTATGAGATGATCACAGATATAGGGCTCCTTCTGCTCCTGTACTTTAACCTCCAACATGGCAGCACAATGAAATATTACCCTGTCACCTAGACAACTGATGATAAAGTTAATGTTTTTGTACCCACATACTTAGAGTCTCTTAGTGCATGGGACTGTGATGAACTGCAGTGACTCAGATGTATGACTCAGAGACTACTTTCCCCCTATGCTGCCCTGGAGAAAAAGGTTGGAATGGGGAGAATTTGTGATGTTCCTGCTTCACTGAATTCAGCATATGCCGCTGACTCAGAGGCACTCATGGACAAGGAGTGAGTCTGGCAGAAGTTCTCATAAAGCTGCATTACTGCATGGGCTCCAAATGCAGTGATAGGTAGAGCAGGTAGAGCACCCAGAATGTTATAGATAGTAGCACCATAACATTTTCCTACCATTGTTCACATTTCAGCAACTTTTCAGAGTAGCTGCTACTGGAACCAAATCTGAGGTATAGCCTTGAAGGAATTGGCTTGTTTTTCCCTTCCGTGCAGCAGATCAGATTAAGTTTGTTTTAAGTCTGCCAATTTACATTCACATGTCATTTGTCTATGTACCATGAAAAATGTGCCTGAAGTTACAGTGAGGTCCATGATTAAGGTCATTAGTCTTGAAGCATGGAAATGAATCAACGGTTTCCAAATTACTGACAGACATACACAGAAATAAAGCAAAATATTGTCTATGGGAGCTGCCTTTTCTTGCCTTTCCTACAATCTCCCATAACAGCCAATCCTTACAGCAATCCTTACAGCATTTCATCTACAAGAGGAATTATTAGGAATCACATGTCCTTAGCTGGAGGTTTGAGAGTTTGCTTGTACAATTGGCAAACCCAAATCAAATGGAATGGATGAGAAAAATGACTAGATAAGGAAAGATAAGAGACTGCTGCACACTACTCTCCTAAGCTTACAAATATCCCAGTGACAGATCTGCAGTGTCATTCAGGAATCTTCTAAGTGAGTAAGTCACTCTGAATCTGATTGTTTACACAACTGCCAAAGTACAAGACAAACATACTTTTCTTTTAAATGCCCATTAGGACTCTAGATAATGAAAGACAGACAAAGGTTCTATCCTAGGATTGCAAAAAGTCCTTCAGCTTTCTAACCAGGTATCCCTGTGTAAATGGAAATGGCACAGATTAGTGAGCTGTACCTCACAAGGGTAGGGCAAGCATTCTTATCATGTCATAATGTTACTACCTATGGGAACACTTATGGGGAAGCCAGGAGATACCAGTTTTTCCTTGAGGTAAGTGCCAACACCTAAAGCAGAAGACAATAAAGACAGCAGAAGAAATAAATAAGGCAGAAATGGAGCATGTCAAGAAATTTGATTCTGAATCAGCTACATTCAGGTATGTAACTTCCCAAATGATAACAAGAGGGTGAGATCCAATAACGTTGTGTCATGTTTTACCACCAGCTCTAAACCCCAGACTCCAATAAAATTAAATACTAGTAACTTCCAACTCTAGTCCAATAGATACCAGCATAATCTAGCTGAAGAAAGGGAACTGTAGAATAGAGGGCAACTTTCCCCCACAAGTGTGGAACTGCACCCACAATTACTGCATTTATATTTGGGTAAAATTATAGGTCATCTCTAAAAATTTGGCTAAGAGAGCTCCTCTGAAAGCAGAGAAATTAAAAGAATCGGATTTTTAAAGAGTTTATAAAAAGAGGTTTGTACCTCTACAGTCAATCAGGGGCAAGATGAAGTGGCAAATATTTATAAAAAAAAATGCCTAAAGTTAGGCTCCTAACACCATATTTAGGTACTTAAATAGGTGGCCAGATTTTCTTAAATGCTAAGCACCCAGCAGCTCCCATATGCCAGATACTTAGTGCTTAAGAAACTCAGCTCACTCATTTAGGCACCTAAATATGAACTAGAAGCCTAACTTTAAACACACACACTTTAACATCTTGGCAGTGGTTCCCACTCATTATCCAAGCTAGGAGTTAAACAAAGAAAATTTCACAGCTCAGAAAATATTCACACACAAGAGAAAGGAAAATATCCACTTAGGTATATAAAAGCCATAATTAAAGTGAGAATTTTGTTTGATGGTTGACAGATTGACAGAGCGAGACTGGTACCCAGAAGTCACCTACTACAAGACAGGCCCAACAAGGAAAATAACAGAATACCTCTGGCCATCACGTATAGCCCCCAGCTAAAACCTCTCCAGCACATCATCAATGATCTACAACCTATCCTGGAAAATGATCCCTCACTCTCACAGACCTTGGGAGACTGGCCAGTCCTCGCTTGCAGACAGCCGCCCCAACCTGAAGCAAATACTCACCAGCAACCACACACCACACCACAGAAACACTAACCCAGGAGCCAATCCCTGTAACAAATCCTGTTGCCTACTCTGTCCTCATATCTACCCTAGCGACACCATCAGAGGACCCAACCACATCAGCCACACCATCAGGGGCTCATTCATCTACACATCTACTAATGTGATATATGCCATCATGTGCCAGCGATGCCCCCCTGCCATGTACATGGGCCAAACCGGACAGTCTCTACGTAAAATGTACACAAATCAGACATCGGGAATGGTAACATACAAAAGCCAGTAGGAGAACACGTCAAGCTCCCTGGACATTCAATAAGCAAATTCAAAAGTTTTGTGGCTTTCAAGGAGGAACTTGCTGTATTTTGGCAGATTTTGGGGGCCTGACCAAGATGCTGCTGTTAGAGTGTTTATATGAAATGATTGAATAGGAGGTGGCTAATAATTATTAATCTCATTGCAGGAAGGGAGTGTTTGTGTAGCCACACAGATTGGTCAGTGAGTACATTGAGCTTTAAGATGTAACCTGCTCCCTTGGGCCTGCTCCACTTAAATCAATGGGAACTGGGTGTATCTTCCCAGGAAGAATGGAAATAAGGAGCTATTAAGTTTCACAGTGGCAGGTGATACCTCATGCACGTACACAGCAAAACTAATCATACAATAATCTTATGAATACCTGCAATAGTGGGGGACTAGCCTGGCTGGCCAGGAGGCCTTCTCCAGTCTATGTAACCAGCATACAACATGGCAGACAGAAATTAGGGAGCTTAGCTTGAATTGTCATGGTCAGTTTGGAACAACTCAAGTCACTGTGTCACATGGCCCTTCTCAAGCTATCCCGTAAGCAGCACTGCATAGACTGCTATTTTCATGCACTCCTGTTCACAAACACGTACAGTCTGTTTCTTTTCCACCATGTGTACCTTTAACCATTAGCTTCCAACCAGGACAGGCCATAGAATAGGCACACAGCACAAAAAGCCTTTCATACAGCTTCTCTCCTCCACCCAACTCACCCTCTGAGCTTTCCCCTTACTTCCTCTTCCTCCCAACTGGCATTACTTAGCTAATTACCTCATTAACCCAAGAAGTATCAGCGATTCCCACCAGTAACAGGCTGATTGATTCCAGTTAAGCCTGCAACCTTATCTGGGCTGCAGCAACTTCAGTGCCCAGGGTGTTACAACTAGTACTCTGTCACAAGCCAGTTTGACTTTTTCCTTTTCTATAATTTTTGCATTTTACAGAATTTCACAGCGAATTAGCCTTACTTACTCAGCCACTCCCCTCTTGGGAATGGGAGGGAGGAAAGGTATGGACCAGAACAGTGCCATGATATTGGTATTATATCTTGAATCCGACTCAGTCCCTTCATCTGTTCGTCTCTGAAGTACTTTGCTCAGTTGGTCCTTAACCCTGGTAGGCTCCTGTGGGTGCTACTCCAATACAAATAACACACTAAGTTTTGGTATGGGCTTAATTCTGGAGCTCTCTGCTCACAATCCAATTAAACTGTTCTCGCTGAAACACTTAACCTCTTGCAATCAACACTTCTTTCTGACAACATCCCGCATAGTCAGGGAAACTATCCATTGCACCGGATTTTAATCCAGCACCAGAGATGCACTAGTGTGAAAGGGACTGAATGTGCATCTCTCTCTTCCTTGAGCAGTGTGTGCAGCAGCAATTTTTTGCTAAGGTTACCGAAATGAATGCTCGCTCTCTCGCTGATAAATGAGTATTTGAGTGAAAATGTTTGTTAGATATTTGACTTACAGTAATACAATATCATGTTCCATTAAATATAATGTTTGGGACCAGCCCAGAGTCTGATTGTACTCTGCAGTCTCACCTGAAAGACCCAGCTCCAATCCGCCGTGCTGGTTAATTGCTCACAGAAGTAGTGGAAGAATATAGTCCATATAATTCAGGGGCAAAGTGGGGGAAGGGAAGGAAGGCTCTTGAAGTCGTATCTGATGGCCAGATGTGGGACCAACCACATCACTTCACAACATATGCCTCAAGGAGGACAAGGTTTCAGCAGGGAAGCCCCATTTTCCAGGTTTCTGCCAGAGACATGTAGGATTCTTATCCTATTTTTGAAGTGAAGATCATTGGCATTGCAGTATGTTCACCATCAGCATGGATGGTTTAAAATCACTTGGAAAGACCCTTAATACTGTGTTTTGAACCATTCTTGAAGTTATGAACTCCTGGCTCTTGCAAAATTTTTAACTATGGTTAAGAATTTTCTATTATTAGAGAATTTCACAATTTTAAGTTATTTTTATCTGCCATATTTTAGTGAACATTTATAGGCCTAGATATAAAAGTAATTTCTTTAGCTATACAAGACACACAGAAAGTTTCATCCAGTATGCATCATGCTCTTCTGGAAGGAGCAACATTAAGGCCTTGTCAACATGGGGAAATTGACCAGGATACCCAGCAGAATAAGCTATTCCACTACAGCTATGCCCAAATAGCTCCCCTTTCTGACCCTCTATTCTGGAAGAATTATTCCATTCACAAAGTGGAGCACTTATTCTGGAACAGAGTCACATTTATTCTGGAATAGAATGATCACAGGGGGAATCTATTTTGGAGTGGACATAGTAGAACAGCTTATTCTGCTATAGTTATGCTGGTCAATTTCCTCATTTCGATAAGTCCTAAAACTGTTAGGGGATAAGTCAGTCTTCGTATCCATTGTCTAAGACAACCCAGTTGGGTAACAGTTACAGCCAGTGTGACTGATTTATTATGCACTTGTTTTCTAGCAACTGGACTAAGTATTATACATACAGCACATCACTGAACTAGGGGGCTATGGGCTCAGACCTACATGCATGATCGGATGTTCAGATTTTAATTCACAGTCACTCTAGATGTACTATGTTGAAAAACTAAACATACTGAGTTTTGCAGAAGTGCAGATTTGGGACTGGAATTCAAACCTCTACATATGCCAGTATTTGGATCCAGGGGCTTTGTTTTCTGCCCATCACAAAGATAGAAAGTGTGGAGCTGGATCCTGAGTTTTGGTCTGAGCTTTTCTGGATGATGAACAGTTACAGAATTTAGAAACAATCAGCCTAGGCTGGCTTTGAACCAGCAGCCATCAGTTGGAAGGTTTGGTAGTCCTTTACCATTCCCCTAAAATCAGCCAGTCCCCTATGACAGTATTTATCTGAGCACATCAAAATGGAGGCAGTTCAAGAGTGAGCAGCACCAACTAACATGCTACAGGAGTATAATCCATTTCTCTGGCAAAGGTTTTTTGTTTTATTTTTGGCTGCTAGCTGACTGCATTATTTTTGTACACATCAGAATATGCAGTGTAGAAGGGATCAACCAAATGACAGTCTATTGCTTTAATACCTGTGTGTGTGCTTAATCCCAGAATTTCTATTTATATGACTGAACACAGTTAAATCAGAAAAGAAGAGAATGCTCTTACCTAGATGAATATTAAGAACTTTTTAAAAAGCCACCATCTCCACAACTTGGGCTATTTTGGGCTGAAGTTTAAAAGCTATCCTCCACTTAAAACCCAAAGAGATGTATTTACTGTATATGCAAACACTTGCTCAAACCCTAAAAGGCTCACTGTATAAATAAGAACATAAAAATGGCAATACTGGGTCAGACCAATGGTCCATCTACCCCAATATCCTGTCTCTGACAGTGGCCAATGTCAGATGCTTCAGAGTGAATGAACAGAACAGGGCACTATCAAGTCATCTATCCCATTGTCCATCTGGCAGTCACAGGTTTAGGGATACCCAGAGCATGGGGTTGTGTCCATGACCATCTTGGTTGGTCCAAGAACTTATCTAATTATTTTTAATGCAATTATACTTTTGATCTTTACAATATCCCCTGGCAATGAATTCTACAGGTTGACTGTTCATTGTGTGTAGTACTTTATGTTTGTTTTAAAACTGCTGCATATTAATTTCATTGAGTGACTACTGGTTCATGTGTTTTGCGAAGTGATAAATAACACATCCTTATTTACTTTCTCCAGACCATTCATGATTTCATAGACCTCCATCATATCCCCCCCCCCCACCCTTTGTCATATCTTTTCTAAACTGAACAGTCCCAGTCTTTATAATATCTCCTCATATGCAAGTTGTAACATACCCATAACCATTTTTGTTGTTCTTCTCTGTATCTTTTCCAATTCTAATATATATTGAGATAGGGTGACCAGAATTACACGCAGTAGTCAAGGTGTGGTGTGTCATGAATTTATATAGTGGCATTATTATCTTTTATGTCTTATTATCTATCCCTCTCCTAATGGTTCCTAACTCCAAGGTCTCTTTCTTGAATGGTAACAGATAATTCAAACCTATTCATTTTGTATGGATAGTTGGGATTATTTTTTCCAGTGTGCATTGCATTGCACTTATCAATGATGAATTGCATTTGCAATTTTGTTGCCCAGTCACCCAGTTTAGTAAAATCCCTGTGAAACTTTTTGCAGTATGCTTTGGACTTATCTTGAGTAATTTTGTATCTTCTGCAAATTTTGTCACTGCTTTACCAGCTCATTTATGAATATGTTGAACATAGGTCCCAGCACAGATCATTGGGAGACCCTGCTATTTACCTCTCTTCATTGAGAAAATTGACCATTTATGCCTACTCTTTGTTTCCCGTCAGCCACTTACTGATCCATGAGAGGACCTTCCCTTTTATCCTATGACTGCTTACTTTGCTTCAGAGTTTTTGGTGAGGGACCTTGTCAAAGGCTTTCTGAAAGTTCAAGTACACTACATCCACTAGATCACTCTTGTCCACATGCTTGTTTAGTCCCTCAAAGAATTTTAATATATTGGTGAGGCATGATTTCCCTTTACAAAAGCCATGTTGACTCTTCCCCAACATACCATGTTCATCTGTGTGTCTGATAAGTCTGTTCTTCACTATAGTTTTAAACAATTGCCTGGCACTGGCTCACTGGCCTATAATTACCAGGATTACCTCTAGAGCCTTTTTAAAAAATAGGTGTTACATTAGCTACCCTCCAGTCATCTGGAACAGAGACTGATTTAAGTAATAGGTTACATATCACAGTTAGAAGCTCTGCAATTTCATATCTGAGTTCCTTCGGAACGCTTGGGTGAATACCATCTTGTCCTGACAATTTATCATTGTTAAATTTATCAATTTGTTCCAAAACCTTCTGTATTGACACCTCAATCTGTGACAGTTCCTTAGATTTGGCACCTAAAAAGAATGGCTTGGGTGTATCCTCTGGAGTGAAGTCTGATGCAAAGATTTCATTTAGCTTCTCCACAACACCCTTGTCTTTCTTGAGCGATCCTTTAGTACCTCAATTATCCAGTGGGCTCACTTATCTCTATTTATATTAAAAAATTTACTGTTTGTTTTTGTGTCTTTTGCTAGCTCTCTCTTCAAAGTCTTTCTTGGCCTGCCTTCTCGTATTTTTACACTTCAGTTGCCAGAGTTTATTCTCCGTTCTATTTTTCTCAGTAGGATTTGATTTCCAATTATTAAAGGATGCCCTTTTGCCTCTAACTGCCTCTTTTACTCTGCTGTTTAGCCAGAGTCTTCTTTTTTGGTCCTCTTATTTTTTATTATTATTATTTGGGGTATACATTTAATTTGAACCTCTATTATGGTGTATTTAAATAGTTACTATGAAGCTTGAAGGTATTTCACCCTTGTGACTGTGCCTTTTAATTTCCATCTAATTAACTTTCTCATTTTTGTGTGGTTCCCTTGTTCGAAGTTAAATACTACTGTGGTATTTATGTTCTCATGTGGTGGGTTTTTTGGCATTTTCCCTCTACAAGGATGTTAAATTTAACTATATTATGGTTATCCACCAAGCAGTTCAGCTATATTCACATCTAAGACCAGATCCTATGCTCCACTTATGACTAAATCAAGAATTGCCTCTCCCCTTGTGGGTTCCAGGACAAGTGGCTCCAAGAAGCAGTCATTAAGGGTGTATAGAAATTATATCTCTGCCTCCCTTCCTGAGCTGACCCATACCCAGTCAATATGAGGATATGAAATCCCCCCTTCTAATTGAGTTTTATGCCTTCGTAGCCTCTCTGATCTCACTGAGCAATTCACAATCACTGTTAGCATCCTGTTCAGGTGGTCAAAAGCATATTTCTGCTGCTAATATATATTCCTGCTGTTACTGTTCAAGCAGAAAATTTAATTTTGCAGTAGGTTTAAAAATAAACAGATTCAGAAAAAAAAAATCACTGCCATCCATTTTGCCCAGTTATTACAATCAATGTTTTGTTGGGTAGCATCTTTTTGGTAACCCTTGGCTACATTAAAGAAAGAACAATAGAGTGAAGCACTTTCTAATACTCTCCTGATGAAAGGATAGTTGTCCAACAGCATCCATGGTGGTCTCAGTCTATTTCCCATAGGAAACCCTGTTGGGA
This sequence comes from Eretmochelys imbricata, assembly GCF_965152235.1. NCBI lineage: Eukaryota > Metazoa > Chordata > Testudines > Cheloniidae > Eretmochelys > Eretmochelys imbricata. Next base: position 111,401,550 of record NC_135574.1, on the reverse strand, counting down.
GAGATACCAAAGAAAGAATGTACCTGGAATCTGAACTATTCACTCCTCTCCAGGCATGCTCTCCAGGCCAAGGTGAAGGCAAGTTAGGAATTGTGACCTGTGGAATCTGGAAAGCCATTGCTGCTGCTTGGGTTGTGATTGTTTTAGGAATAAATTAAGGCAGTCTCCGTCACCACCAATCCATCTCCTTTCACTAGCACTTCATTTAAAAAATACATCTAGATTAAGAGTCTTTGCTCATGAGACACATATACGAAAACCTTCATCATAGGACTAACCTCAGAGCTTCTGATGCCCTGCAAGAGACCAGAGGGAAGCACCTTCTGTGGTGTCTTTGATGGGTGACTTTGTACCTGAGTGTTTGCTCCATCCGAGTGCCCCAGATAGAATCAGTTCAGACATCCCTTCTGAGCTTGCAGCCACTGGCATCCCCCATCCCATCAAGATCAAGCATAAGTGGAAAGGCTACCATGATATTTACTTCCAGTAATACAAGCAGCTTTATCCTAATAGTTTTGATACTCTTTTACTGAGAATGTCACACCATTCACGTATCTCCTCAGTGCAAATTCATTTTGATATAGGCTATTTTCTGTACTTTTTGGCTCTTTACATTTGTTACTAAAATCATGAAAACAAGATTATTACCTCAGAGATCAGCAATGACCCACTTATTCCCCCACTTGCTTATAATTAACAGCAGAATCAGTTCCACAGCTATCAGTTGTGAGGTCACAGATGAACCTAGGAACTGAGGTAAGGGAAAAAATTAGCTCTGGAATGGGAGATCTCAAGTTAAATGCAAATATTTAAAGTTCTAAAGCGGAAAAGACATTTCAGAAAATAATGTAGAGGATTACACTGCAATATGATTTCTAAACGGAATTCTCAAAACCATGCAGAAGCAGCTCTTAAAATTACTAATAAAACAACCTCCCAAACACTAACAAGCCTGTGTCAGGGTGACACTTTATAATTTCATTTGGCTGCAGCCATAATTTGGTTTTGCAGCTTGCTCTAACCAAGTTGTGTTATTGAACTCACCACAGGCAGCAGCTTGGGCCGAGTACTTACCTAGGATCTCGGGCAAGGGTGTACTTGGGTGGCTAGCCTGAGCCAATCCTGTGTTGCTGCAGTCACACTGCTTGGTTTAGCACACGAGCTCAGCCAGAGCTAGCCCATGTAAGTCTACCCGAACTTGGAATTACACCACCCAGCTGTAGTGTAGTCATAGCCTTAGGCTGCCTAAGTGTATTTAGCCACTATATATAGCACTGGTTTTTATAATCCTCTTTTGAACTGTTATGTGGCGGATGGCAGTATGGTTAAATGCAGTGGACTGACTCCCAATATGAGCAATGGCTTCTTTTCCTCCTTCTCTAAGTAAAACTTACATAAAGATTGTCACACCCCCCGCCCACAACCCCAACCCTTCCACAAAGCTGTTATGTGGTCTGATCAAATATTTAATGGGAAAATACAGAGCTAGTGCTGGGTAGAGCCTTCCTATTGTTTATTCATAGATTGCAAAGCCAGGAGAAACCATAGTGATCATCCTTCAGCCCCAGCTATTTTGTGTGGAGCTAGGCATGCTCAGAACATGCCTACAGGATTGAGCCCTGCAGGGAAACTCTCTCTCTGGCTTAGATGTGAGATAGACATCTGGACTCCTGCTCAGAGGCAGAAACATAACCATCTAGGTGTCACGGCCAGGTTGTGGGCAGCCAGACCTAGTGGTCAGAGCTGGAGTCCACAGTCACAAGACCAGAGCTTAATTTGTAATGAAAGTGGTGCCGGGGCTCAAGCAATTTTTTTACATTCATAACTGATGCAACAAGCCCTGAAGTTCCAGGGATATGAACGGCCAAGCCTAGAGGTGCCAGGGCTCAGTCCTGGCACAAATTAAACACTGCACAAGACAAAAATTGAGAGTCAGCTGGGTCAGGATGTCAGGAGGCAAACTTGAGATCAGAACCACAAGTTGGGAACCAGAGTCAGGCTGGGTCAGGATACCGCTGGTCAGAGGCAAGAGACAAACTGGAGATCAGAACCGTAAGTCAGACACTAGGAAGTCAAGCCCAGAGAGCAGAAGCAGGATGGATCCCTGTTGTTCAGACAGCTTCCTGTTCCTGCTGCTGGTTTAAGTAGGGTCAGCAGGCCAACCAGCTGCTCTGGGACTCTGCCAATAGCACCTCAGGGGCTAAGCCTCAGATGGGGCCTAGGCTTCATGGGTCCTGAGTAAGCAATTGTCAGCAGACTACCAAGTGGAAGGATGGAGCATGGCTGCTCCTGTGCATCTGGGTTCAAAACCCTACAGAACTCTTACAAGACCATGGGAGTTCAGGTGGGCAACAGCTGAATGGGGGATTAGTGGATTGCAGTAGTGCCTAAATCTATGGATCTGGGCCATTGTCTTTCCATTACCATCACAACCTTCCCTACAAGTAGATGCACATCTTTAAAAAGATGCTATTGTTACATTTGTAGCCTTAGATTACGAGTGGGTTTTATTGCAAAGACTGTGGGGAGAGAGAAAGGTTTTGTAATATGTCAGAGTTGGCCAGGGCAGCCTACCTGCAAACACTTCTCACATACAAAGCTTTTCTTGTGGGTATTTAAACAAAAACAAAACAAACAAAAAAAACCCGACCAAAAATAAATAAATAAACAACCACCAGAACTTCCTAGCCCTTGAAACAGAAAATAACAATGTCCAGCACGTTATAACAAAAGCCAAGGTCTGAAAATCAGGTTTTGTTGTCCGCTTTTTCGAAATTGACTAAGCTGGCCTGTTTCCAGCAACTTCAACCATTCCCCCTTCTCTATTTACTCACAAGTTTCAATAAGATTTCAGTGTATACGTCCTCAGCATGCAGTTGCCTTCAGTCAATAAGTCTGCATCAGTATTCTAGCAACCCTTCCTATCTGTGTGCGTTAATGCTCTGCTCACCTCTCCAGCAGCTAACTGTTTCTGCTACATGCAAAGTAGACCTCCATCCATCAGAGTCTTAAAATGAAGTCGCGTTATGGTGTGGTTTGGGGTTAAGGTTGAAAACATGGTATACTGAGCCCACATTTGTTCAGGTTTCCGAATCCTCATAATTCATTTTATATCTTTCTGTAAAGACTAGAACTAAATTGCAATAGTATTTGATACATGTACACTTAGAAGCAATTAAATGTTACCATAATCTTCCTTCAAGGTAACACAGCAAAAACAGTAAGTTAAATTCTGTAAAAACAGCAAGTTAAATGTTGCTTTATTAATGATGTCCCTAAAACCACAGGAAGTCTTACACACATGCAATTCTGTTTGAAAGGATGAAAGAGTTTGCCTAGTGGTTACCTAAAACCAGAAGGAATTGAGTAATTCCGTTATTTGTTTACAGATAAGGGTTCAAGAAGCAGAACAGTTAAGCAACTGTTCCTTCTGCTGGAGGCACTACTGCTAGATAACGGACCTCAGGATTTCTATTGTGTTTTGAATCCAAGAGAAGGTCATATAATAGGATATGAGTTCATTTGTCTCAAAGTGAACTTATCTGCTACAATGAGAACTCTCTTAAAAAAAATTCTTGCGCCAAATTCTATCCCTCTGCATTTAAGTGGTGTCACACTGCTCTAAAAGAGTAGATAGAATTTGACTTCAGGGAAATGACTTCGGTGTAGGAGACTGGAATTTGATCTATGGTGATTTTTCATTTTAAATTACTAAGTCATCCTGTTTTAAAGTTAGTTAACTTGCTGTTGTGGAGCAATTACATAAAAACAAATAAATAAACCCAAGAGACCCACACTGCATGATCTGGATGTCTTAGCATGCTCCTAAAATGAGTCAGAGCATCAGTCAGACCATGACTGGGTTTGAACATGATTTCAAACTTAGTGTAGACAGAGGCCTACAGCTGGACTCTGTTTGGCTAAGAGAATTCCAGTGTATTTGAGACATTCAGTTTCATGAGGACCTGGAAGTTGTGTGAACTGGCTAGATATGACCTGAAACAAGCAGTGGCAGATTAGCCAGTGGGCCCATGGGGTCCATGTCCATGGGCGCCCGCCAACTGGAGGGGCCTGGGAAAAAATCCTCAGACGGGCAGCAGAAACCTGGACTGCAGCTCCTGGGTAGGTGGGGCGGGGCAGGGAAAGCCCCCGTGCCCTGACTCTGCTTTGCGGCAGCAGCACCGGGCGGGGGAAGCCCCCCTCAGCAGCTCCCAACCCTGGTCCCGGCTGAAGCTGCAGGACAGGGTAAGCCCCCCTTCCCCAACTGCTCCTGACCCCGTCCCTGGCAGATGCCCCCGGGCAGGGGCAGCCCCCGGAGAAGTTGTGGAGCGGCAGGGGACACCCCCACACCCGACCCTGCTTTCTGGAATAAGCGCTGGGCAGGGTGGGAGAAGCCTCAGCGCCACAAACCTGGTCCCCCCAGCAGAAGTGCAGGAGGTGGCGGAGGAAGCCCCTGCACCCGGACCCCCGCTGCGGCCTTGGGACTGAAGGAGCTGTCGCTCTCCACTGCATCCCAGGGCCATAGCATAGGGACAGAGCTTCACCAGTCTTGGGACCAGTGGGTGGGGGGCAGAAAGGAGCAAAAGGGGCTGCGGTGGGGGGGGGGGGAGGACAGAATGGGGCCCCGCCCCCAGGGAAGGGACAGAAAGGGGTGGGGCTGTGGGCAGGGCTGCAGGTGGAAGGGGTGAGGAGGGGTCCCCCACTTGCTTTAGCCCAGGGCCCCAGGAAACCTTAATCTGCCTCTGGAAACCAGATGCCATAGGTTGATGTATTTATTACAACAGAAAAAACAAAATAAAACAAACAAACAAACCCAACCGCCCCCCAAAAAAACCAAAAAAAAAACCCAAAAAAAACTGCAACACTGGCAAACATTGTACGTGTACAAGCTGCAGTCCATCACTGGAGTAAAATCAGCAGAGAAAAGTAGACAGATAGCTTTTTGGAGGGCTGGTACTTTTAATTTTAGCTAGTGACCATGTGGAAGATAGATGTGCTTTTATATTATTATGAGCAAAAATGGTGGATTATCTAGCACCTAGACACTGAGGTATTTACATTTCTCCTGTTACTGAAAAGAGTTAATTAAATGATGTATTTACTTCTGCTGGGAAAACAGAGAAGTTATTTATGAGTGATAGTCACCATCACTAATCAGATGCAGTCGATTCATTTCTAGCATAGGGCAGAGTGCCCGGGGTCTGAATAAATAAATACGTACATATATCCCCATTCTGGGTGGTGGTCTCTTGAGCTGAAAACATCTCACATGTACAAGGGTGCCAGCAGGCGAAAGAAGGAAACGGACTAGGCAATGAGAAAGTCATGTCCTCGGTAGCTCTCACAAATCTTTTTCATCAGGCTGAAGAAAATTAAAGCGTCTCCTCCTGTTATCTTTGGAAAGGTTAACAGTTAATGAAGGCAAGGCAATCTGTACTGATAAGAGCAGAGGCTGAACAGTACCGCTCTCACAGTCAAACCCCACACATTTATCTCTTCTCGGAAAGGCTGTTGCTTGCAATGTATTGTTTTAAAGCAAAGGGAAAATAATGCATGGAGTTGGCACCTTTGGAAAGTTAATGCCACAGCAAAATTTAATTTTAGGAAGCTCCTGATAACTTCTTTAGTGTTTGCTCTCCATATCCCCTTTCCAGATGAGATATACCACAAGTGATTCAGGAGCAGTTAAAGTGACAAAATAATAAGAGCCATATCTAGCTGTTTTGAATATGCATCCTGGAGTTGTAAGAGACACCCAAGAATGAGCTCTTCCAACTCAATTTCTGAAATAGCAATATGCATTACATCACTTAGGTCTCTTTCATTCCCTGCCCCCCAACCCCAACTTTTATCCAGGGTTGATAAGAGGAACAGTTTAATTCAGGAGGCATTTATTGATGGCCACAGCCAAACACCTAATCCTTCCCTTATATTTGTCTCTCTGGGACACATGATATGTTTTGCTGGATTTAGAAAAAAACAGAAGAGCTCAGAATAATGCTTTGACTGTTTGCTATTAATGAAGTGTGCCAAACATAAAGGGCCAGAAACTGTTCTAAGACTGGTGTAAGGTCAGTGCTGTCATCAGGTTCCTCCAGATTTACATTCATGTAACTGAGGGTGGGAGTTAGCTCACGGTTTTTACCACAAGACAAACAAGATAATTAGACATGGCAGTCATAGTATACAAGAAAAATGTAGCAAGAAGTGATTCAACTGTGAGAAGCCCAGTGCAATGACTGAGGGATTTGAACTGGTCAGGCATTAAGTCCATATCCTTCAATTGGATCAGTGTGGGTGAAATCTTGCACCTGCAGAGAACCTTATGGATTCCAATGAGGTAATACTGGCATGGAATGGATTGCAGGTGATTAATCACAGCAACAAACTACCAAGGAAAGTGGTAGATTCTCCATCTTTTGATGTCTTCAAATCCCAACTGGGTGTCTTTCCAGAACATATGCTTTAGCCAAACACAAAGTTATTGACCTCAGTGCCAGGGTAACTGGCTGAAATGTAATGGCCTGGGACATACAGAAGATCAGACTGTGATCTTTCTGGCCTTAAAAATCTTTGAAAAGATTTGATATTTTTCACTTTAAATGAAGCTAATATTTGAGGTATACTAAGATGAATAAAGGTATGAGATAACGATTAATTAGCAAGTCGATTATGATTGTTGATGCTAGATCATGCACATGCATATATAAATATTTTAAAATCAGGAACAGAGAAGTGTGTGTGCTGGGGCTGACATTATTTAGTTCATTTCAGAGTTAATAATTAACACTACATTTTTATTTTTAGTTATATGGGGACCATGCTAGAGGATTTCTAGGTACCTAACAAAAGTGTAAGCAAAGGAAGCCTTGTCAGTTTAGAATTTCTTTTGGTCACCTCCCTCTCCATTCCCTTTGGTTTGTCTGGGGAAAGAAAGGCTTGCTGGGCCTGTATAATAGAGAAGGGAATATTTATTGTGCTGTTTTACTTTGTGAAGCTTGGAAGTGTTCTTGAAGGGAAAGGGTGTGATCTTCATTCTTTCCCTCTCTCAGACCTTCAGAGTCTCTTCTACTTGTGGAATCCTTCATAGTACAAATGTGCCTGAGAACATGTGATATGAACTTGGCATGAGCCTCTCCTGATTTCCACTCTGCCCCCAAATCCCTGGGATATTGTCACATTTCCTGTTCTACGCTATACCTCAGAGACCATCCCTTTGGTGTTTTTTCATGTACACCCTTTTCCTTGCTCAGAAGATCTGGTTTGTCGAAGAAGGGTCAGCAAGTGTCCTCACTTTTGAAAAAAATCTTACGAGAGTTGAGTTTGCAAATAGCCACTGCCTGAAAAAATGCTACCTTTGGGGAGCAGCAAACACAGATGGGATTAACTGAGAAGAACAAGTGGACCATTAGCAGCTACAAGGATGGACGTTTGCCTGCAAAAGGGAATGACCTACAATGAGTTATTTCTGAGGAAGTTCTATGGCAACTGCATGTGTTGGGCCTCAGAAATCATGAGGTTAGGTTCTTTTGATTTGCTCTTTGATATAGTAGTGTGTTTTTTTTTAATGAAAGCTGAGAGTCTGATGTAATCATGTGACCCCAGGAACTGGGGCTTTGATTAAGCACTAAATATCAAGAGATTTGTGATAAAATCAGGAGAGCTGGCAACAGTGTATAAACATCCCAAAGTTTTGGGAAATTACAAATATTTGGTTAAAAGTCTGTAGGTTTTTATGACATTTTCTCATCCCAGTTTTAATACCTGTGTTTTCTGTTTGCATCTCAACAGCAGGCTGTTTGAGCCTGGACATAACTGCTCAGCATGGTGACAAAGTGTTCATTGATTTAAATTTTTTTTAAAGTGGGTGAAGGAGGGTACACAGTCAAAGATAAATTTGAGATGATTGGCTGAGGCAATCGCTAAGAAGTTGCCGTGTGGACACTGTGTTGAGTTTGGACCCCCTTTTCAGCACATTGATAGCAAAAAAACAAACATAAACAAGGAAGGGAAAAAAGCCAAACACTAAGATGGCCAGAGCAGTATCTTTAAAATAAATTTTGTGATCTGTCCATCCATCCCACATTCATCCTTGTGGTATCTGAGCAAGGTACCACAGTACTTGGGGCCTTCAAATGCCGGTAAAACATAGAAGCTATCATAGCTGGACTCCATTCATCACACAAATGGTTTATGATATCCAAACAGGCTAGTTAGTGGCTTGACAAATGCAGGATGTCAAATATTGGTTGCACAGATATTCATTGTTCTGTTGTCTTTAATAGTGCCTAATCTATGACAGCACAGATAATGTATTTATATTAACAACACGTGAAATAGAAAACTGAGCTGATTACCACTGGAAAGGCACCTCTTGGAAAACAAGAGATTTGTGCCATTATAAAGGTCCTTGTAATGTGTCTTGAGGAGTTCTGTGTGTTTTATAGGTTAGAACAGACTCAGCAGGGTGCTTTAATATGAAATGCTAAATAAAGAACCCGGGACTGAACAATTTGTATAAAAAATTTTCATTTTTGTGGAGGGAAAAGGTGAAGGTGAAGAAAGCAACTGCAGCATTGCACAGAGTAATGTTGTAAAGGGGAAAAAAATCATTCCCACATTGTAAGTGCCCTATATTGCTTGGAGGGGAGCAGGAATTGTGGCATGAACAAAACATTTCTGTGCGGCTTTCCTCTTCTGTTATGGCTGCTTTTCTGTACACGTTGTTGGAGCTTTTCACTGTCACCCTGGATCTGCCTCTTGCTGAGATGCATCACACACCCTGTGCATGCTGCATGTCCTCAGGCAAAACATCTTATGAAAACACGATCACAGTGGAGTCACAGTTTGAATTAGATCTGCTCAGGCGCTCAGTAAGAGGGTTTTGTTGTTGGTTTGTTTGTCGCATCTCCACTGTCTGTTAATTTTTATTGCTTGCAAACTTCTCCTGTCTAAAAATCTGTGGGAAAAGCTGGACTAGCACATTAAAGGATATTTACCAGATGAGGACAATGTGGATGATTAAAGTGGCTGCTTCCATCTTTGCTCAGTATTGTGACACATCCTCACATTGGGCAACATGAAAAGCAGAGAAACAACAGCAGTGAGCACTGATAACTTTGTGTCATTCTATAATGCCTGGAGCTGACTAGGGTTTATGCTTCGCAAACCTCGTGGCTTGCTCTTTTTTTTTTTTTGGTTAGGTTTTGCTGAAGAAATGGAAGGGGGAAAAAACATCTTGCTTCCTACTTTAGATTCCTGTATGCAAAATGAAAGAGAGGCAGAGACTTTGGTTTGCCTCATATAGGGATTTAATTTTATTAGTATAGTTATTCTACAGTATATGCAATAATTTTTATATCTGTATATCATCTTTATTCTTCCTAGCCCAGAGAGGAAGAAGGGTTTTATGGTTAAGGCACTAGATTAGCACTCTTGAGATTTAAACTGAGTTCCTAGTTCGGTCACTGAGCGACCTTGGAGAAATTGATTATTCTCTTTGCTTCCATAAAATGGAGATGATAATACTTCTTTCCCTCATCCTTTGTCTATCCTATCTATTTAGACTGTAAGCTATATACAGAAGTTCTAGAACTCTGAGGCCCTGATTTTTGAGGGGGCTTCTACTATATACATGATAAATAAATAGTAATAATAGCCTTTCATAAAAAGTGAGTGTTCTAGACTATTTCACTGCTCAGTAGTTTATATTGTACCTACAAATATTGTACCATTCAAATCTGTGTACAGTAGTTCACATTATATTCTGAAGGTAGAGTTAGGTGGACCTAGATGCCATGGTCAAGTTTCTAGAAGGCTGATGGGGCCTAAGATAATTGTAAAGGTGTATAATGTGTTTGTTTCTGTGATGCTGCGTCTAAGACAGATGACCATTCGTAGCATGGTTGCTACCACTTTTATACAATTGCAATAAATCTTTTGCAAAGTATGTCATGTAAGGTGTCAATGGAAAAGTTGTGATTTGCTAAGTATGATTAACCTGTTTATATGCATGTATCATCTTTGTATCTGAAGTTATTAATATTGGCTATGTACTTGCATCTTAAACCTGTGTTGTTTTCCTGGGTGACACACCCCAGGATAGGATTTACATCAGGGCTAGACAGTTATGTGTTGATGGCCTATCCAGGACACTCCACTCTTGCAATGGGCCATTGAAGAAACTCATCCCACCCAGTAGGTCTTCCTGTGGATGCCTCAGACAGCGAGGAGCCAATGGCCACCCCCTGTGATTCAGCAAAACATGTAAGGACATGTGATATGCTCCTGTGACCCTGGACTCCATCTTGGGCCAGTAAGTTAACTTTCTACAGACAGGGGCCACGGGCTTTGTTTGGGACAGTAAAGTTGCACGCACCTGGCAAAGGATATAAAAAGACCTCTGAGACATCTTCATGTTGTCTCTTTCCTGCTTCCAGTCTCTGGACTGTGGCTTTAAAACTAAAAAGAGCATCGTGAACTATGGATTGAGGACCTGCCAATCTTCTGAAAGTTACTAGAGAGACTTTACAAGCCAGCAGTCTATTCCATCATTGCTACAAACCTGATGTAAGGACTTTTGCAACCATTTGTATATATATGTTCTATTAACCATTTATAACTCTCTTCTTTTATTTTATTAATAAATCTTTAGTTAGTTTACTAAGGATTGGCTGACAGTGTGATTTTGGGGTAAGATCTGAGATTCATATTGACCTGGGGGTATGTGTCTGATCCTTTGGGATTAGAATGAACCTCACATTTGGTGAAATGGGTTTTCAATAACCTCTCATTACATTAGATTCGGTTGTCTGGATGGGAGCCAAGGGCTGGAATACCTAAAGAGGACTGTGTTTGGCTTCTGGTTAACCAGTGTGGTGCTGCAGAAGCTCTTTTGTTACTGGCTTGGTGAATCTAATTATAGAATAATTTTTATAGAACCAGTTTTGGGGGATGGTCTGCCCTATTTCCTGCAGTCTGTGCTGAATGTGACGTTCTCAGTGTGGTCCATCCCAGGCACCCAGTCACAGTTTCATGAGGGAAGTCGGAGTGTTAGTGAATGTATAAAAATCAGCCATTTGGGATGTGAAATAATAAACAAGAATCTTTCTACCACCGCAGCACATATTTATAAGCAAATACACTAACTGGCCCAGACTCCTTCCAATATATTGGCTCCGTATTCTAGCAGGGTTCTGTAGTAGCTGCAATGGTGTGTGTTGGGGTGTCACAATAGAGTGGGAGCTGATTGGCCACAACATCATACATTTCAAAACTAAAATCAGTTGTGCTCCCTTCTGCACCACCCAGCCATCTCTCTAATTCCATGTCTATCACACCCTTCCCAAAGAGACAACTGCCACCCAATCCTTCTCTGCTCCCTTGCCAACCTTCGGTATTCCTCTGATTCCTATCCTTTACAGCATTGTCACTGACCTATCATTCCCCTCAACTGATTACAGGGCAGAAGCCTCTATGATATCCCCACCTCACTATATTTCACCTGCTGCAAGGCTAATTCTAGGGCATTCCTCGCCACCACTAGCTTTTTCCATAGCTCACACCCAAGCATAGCGGATCTTAAACATAAAAAAGAAGCTTACAAGAAGTGGAAGGTTGGACATATGACCAGGGAAGAGTATAAAAATATTGCTCGGGCATGTAGGAATGAAATCAGGAGGGCCAAATCGCACCTGGAGCTGCAGCTAGCAAGAGATGTCAAGAGTAACAAGAAGGGTTTCTTCAGGTATGTTGGCAACAAGAAGAAAGCCAAGGAAAGTGTGGGCCCCTTACTGAATGAGGGAGGCAACCTAGTGACAGAGGATGTGGAAAAAGCTAATGTGCTCAATGCTTTTTTTGCCTCTGTCTTCACTAACAAGGACAGCTCCCAGACTGCTGCGCTGGGCATCACAACATGGGGAGTAGATGGCCAGCCCTCTGTGGAGAAAGAGGTGGTTAGGGACTATTGAGAAAAGCTGGACGTGCACAAGTCCATGGGGCCGGACGAGTTGCATCCGAGAGTGCTAAAGGAATTGGCGGCTGTGATTGCAGAGCCATTGGCCATTATCTTTGAAAACTCGTGGCGAACAGGGGAAGTCCCAGATGACTGGAAAAAGGCTAATGTAGTGCCAATCTTTAAAAAAGGGAAGAAGGAGGATCCTGGGAACTACAGTCCAGTCAGCCTCACCTCAGTCCCTGGAAAAATCATGGAGCAGGTCCTCAAGGAATCAATCCTGAAGCACTTACATGAGAGGAAAGTGATCAGGAACAGTCAGCATGGATTCACCAAGGGGAGGTCATGCCTGACTAATCTAATCGCCTTCTATGATGAGATTACTGGTTCTGTGGATGAAGGGAAAGCAGTGGATGTATTGTTTCTTGACTTTAGCAAAGCTTTTGACACGGTCTCCCACAGTATTCTTGTCAGCAAGTTAAAGAAGTATGGGCTGGATGAATGCACTATAAGGTGGGTAGAAAGTTGGCTAGATTGTCGGGCTCAACGGGTAGTGATCAATGGCTCCATGTCTAGTTGGCAGCCGGTATCAAGTGGAGTGCCCCAGGGGTCGGTCCTGGGGCCGGTTTTGTTCAATATCTTCATAAATGATCTGGAGGATGGTGTGGATTGCACTCTCAGCAAATTTGCGGATGATACTAAACTGGGAGGAGTGGTAGATACGCTGGAGGGCAGGGATAGGATACAGAGGGACCTAGACAAATTGGAGGATTGGGCCAAAAGAAATCTGATGAGGTTCAATAAGGATAAGTGCAGGGTCCTGCACTTAGGACGGAAGAACCCAATGCATAGCTACAGACTAGGGACCGAATGGCTAGGCAGCAGTTCTGCGAAAAAGGACCTGGGGTGACAGTGGACGGAAGCTGGATATGAGTCAGCAGTGTGCCCTTGTTGCCAAGAAGGCCAATGGCATTTTGGGATGTATAAGTAGGGGCATAGCGAGCAGATCGAGGGATGTGATCGTTCCCCTCTATTCGACATTGGTGAGGCCTCATCTGGAGTACTGTGTCCAGTTTTGGGCCCCACACTACAAGAAGGATGTGGATAAATTGGAGAGAGTCCAGCGAAGGGCAACAAAAATGATTTGGGGTCTGGAACACATGACTTATGAGGAGAGGCTGAGGGAGCTGGGATTGTTTAGTCTGCAGAAGAGAAGAATGAGGGGGGATTTGATAGCTGCTTTCAACTACCTGAGAGGTGGTTCTAGAGAGGATGGCTCCAGACTGTTCTCAATGGTAGCAGATGACAGAACGAGGAGTAATGGTCTCAAGTTGCAGTGGGGGAGGTTTAGGTTGGATAGTAGGAAAAACTTTTTCACTAGGAGGTTGGTGAAGCACTGGAATGCGTTACCTAGGGAGGTGGTAGAATCTCCTTCCTTAGAAGTTTTTAAGGTCAGGCTTGACAAAGCCCTGGCTGGGATGATTTAATTGGGGATTGGTCCTGCTGTGAGCAGGGGGTTGGACTAGATGACCTCCTGAGGTCCCTTCCAACCCTGATATTCTATGATTCTATGATTCATAGGCTTCGATTAGGTCTTTAACCTTGACTATCTATTGCTTTTTTCTGCACTAATGTCAGTACACAGTTTGCCTCAGCAATCTGTTCTCTGCAGGGTTGATGTCAGGGCACAGATTTCCATGCTTCAGAAAATCCTAGCCTGCTACAGGTACCATTATGAGGCACACTTGAACTTGCTAAGAGTTAAGTTGTAATCTTCTCTTATGCTAATATCACTTTCCGTAACAAATCTAGAGAAATGGCTGAAACAGCTCAACCAGAATATACTGTTCCAAACAGATTTAAATGGTCAGGTCCACCCACAGAAGGCAAAATTAAAGGAAGAACTAAAACAATCAATGCTGATGTTCATGTGAGATAGCTAAGCAAATGTGAGAAATTACCAGAAAATGGCTATATGCATCCATTCAGGGAAAAGCAAATTCGTACTTAATTCTATTGAACAGACATCTGAACAGAAAACTGTAGATATCCAAGTGTGCAGAGGGAAGACTGACAAGGAGGTAATTAGCTCAGCCAATGAAAATAAAATGAAAAAGATGAGAGGATTCTCCGGTGCAGTGATCCTAAACATATGATTTATGGGTGTTCCATGCACTATTTAACCCTTGTTTAAAAGGAAGTAGCACCTAGCACAGAGCGCACAATAGAAGCTGAAAATTCTTCTCTCTGTTCTTGGGGTTAATCTGCAACAGCCCTGGCCCTAAATTTGGGGCTGTTCTAACTTAGGAGAGCTGGTTACAACTTTCAAGGGATTGCTAGAGTATATCCAGCACTCCTGCCTCACTTCTCTGCTCACGCCTCACCCTGCCCCCTACGCTATGGATTATAGAGGCAGTTGGGAGTAATATAGAAACCCAATACATCAGCAAGATGGAGTCCACAGTTGTGGAGATATGGGGGTTTGTTCTAAGGCAGCTCAAAGGGCATGGAATCAAGCCTTAGTATCCGACCTTGTGTCTCTACATGTGAATCCAGCTAGGGTAGGTGTGTGGAAATTTGCAAGTAGGAGGCCTTTGATCAAAACATAGCATGTTTTATACAGAACAAGGGATTCACAGAGAAAAAACAATTTATGAAAGTTTCAAAGGCACTTGGCAGATCACAGGCTGATGGCACTAATGTCACTGTCTCTCAGGAATTCTGGCTTTATCTAATTAACAAAAAGAACTGGAACCACACACGAGGACAGAATTGCAAAACAATTCAGAGAAGCTCTGCAATCTGTCCAATACTCAGCCAGCATAACTCATTCTGATTACATAGGTAGAGGTGAAGTGATGAAACATGGCAGATGGAACATAATCCTGAGTTCCTCTTCCAGCATTTACAATTGATGATCCAGATTTCTACCCCAAATCTTTGTTTGGGACGGAAGTTCAGTTTGTTATATCTAAATAATGGGCATTTGGGAATATAAACTCATGAAAAATTCAGACTGTTGTACATTTTCAAAAGACCTACGCGCCTGTTCACTCAGCTCAGTATCTCTCAAAAGTAGTTTGAACACTCTTACACTTCATAATAGGGGGATTCATAATAGGGTCGGTGCTGATAAACAAACGAGTTGGTCTATTGGTAACTAAGGGCAGGTGCAAAAGAGTGGTGTGTTTTGTATGTAACTCTTCTGCCAGGCTGAGTTGATAGCAGCAAGGGCTGGGTTCAGTACATAGGGGTTCCCTCTCAACAACGCAATGCAAAACTGGCTCAAGCCCCCACCCAGTGACCTGGAAAAATCTTACACACACTCCTGGGCGTCTCAAAGAGGCAATACTTCCCCTCTCGCAAGCACAGAGTCTTGGTGTAGCAGAAAATCTTTAATATCATGAGGTAAACGACATCAGCATTAAATTGGGAAAACATCACAACTAGGGTTCATAAACCAAACCATGAGCAAAGACCCACCCCAGCAAATTCAGACGTGTCCTTTCCCTTTGGTTCTTGAGTCCAGCAACCCAAAAATCACCCAAAGTCCCAAAAGTCCAACAACCCCAAAGTCTCTGTCCCTGGTCAGTGCAGCCCCAGAGTTCAAAAGTTTATCTGCAGAGTTTTACCTCCCAGCCTGGGTGGAAATGCGGGGGTGGGTGGGGGGTGTCTTAAGGGGCACCTTACGTGGTCCGAGGCCAACTGCTCCTGCCTCTCCATGGGGTTCTGCTGCAGCCTTCGCCATGAGCTGCTCCACTCTGCTAGCCGTCCCATGTGCCACTCCGCTCCACCAGCCTTCCCACGAGCTGCTCCGTTCCACCAGCTGTCCTGTGAGCTGCTCCAACCGTCCCATGAACTGCTCCACTCCGCTCACCATCCCATGAACTGCTGTGCTCCACCAGCCGCTCAGCAATATATCTTCAGCCCCTCCCCCCCCCCCACTTAACACAGCACTCAGTGATTTCAGCTCTTAGTAATTTTAGCTCTTTAGTGATTTCAGCTTGTAGTAGGGGAGCCTCAGGGCTGGTACACCATTGGCCCAAAGTGAATTCAGCTCAACAGCCTGTAACTAGACTCCTAATAGAATCAAAATTAGCTCTGATAGTCCACAGTGGAGAGAGGAGAAGGTGCAACTGGTGTTTCAGGCCCTCAAAACAGGCCCACGCCACTAGGTACAAATGCCTATCCCCAGCCTCTTTCAGTTCACTGGGTTTTGGAACCCACATCTCCTGTCTAGCGAGTGCTACTTAGTTGATGGCGAGTCCCTCCATCATAAAACAGTTCCACTGTCCTTGATTCACATAATCAGGGTAACAACACTTTATTCTTCCTGCCCCAATAATAGAAAAACTGGGATCCCACAGCAGCCAAAGTGACCACAGGGGCTGCTGTGGGCTCATGCTAGACGGGGTGTGTGTGCCTATGCAAACAAGATCAGCCCCTGAAGTTCTTTTCCACAACTTGCCACAATTCACCACCAGATGTCAGGGTAGAGCTCATCCTGACTCTGCTTATATATATTTCATAAATAAACAGGGAGTTTTTTTTCCGGGCTGGAGAAAATCAAAACCCAGCAAGAAGCTTAAAATAATGCTTATGTGTCAAACAATGAATTTGTTTCTGCATTGTTTGTGTTACCTTTTCTAGGACCAGTTTCATGAGTCAGTGTTCATCAGCTGTTGTAAATTATTTATAATAACAGTGGATGGGACCAAGGTAATGAGTTATATCTTGTATGATGTGCCATCTACTGATCCAGTCCACCACCATTGGCTTGTTTCAGTATCAGGATCCAGCACTCTTCTATGTCTGAACACAGGCCAGAGTGCATTATATACCTTTGGGAACAAGGCGTGTAGAAGATGCAGCACATTCAGCCTCTGGTGAGCCAGAGCTAGAGAGCAACACTCTGGCCTACTGGTTAGCACACTCACCTGTAGATTCATGTTCAAGTCCCTGCTCCAATGACTACTTAAGTATTTTCTACGAAGTGGAACAGGAGGACTCACTGCAGAATACCTGATAGCCCAGGGGCTTAGGGTACTCTCCTGGGAGGTGGGTAATCTGGGTACAAATCCCTATTCTTAATCAGGCAGAGTGGAGACTTGAACCTGGGTCTTCTACTTTCTGGGTGAGTTCTGTAATTACTGGGCTGTAGGCCATATCAGGGGACACCATTCCCTGTTCAGCTGTGTTTGGTGTGGGGCCTAATCCAGTAGGCAGCTTCTAAGAGCACCTACCTGATCAGGCCCCCAGGCAAGCGAGGCAGGGGGACTATCTAGTTTGAGAATCCTGCCAGGGGTTAGGTACCAAGCTTCTCAGTGGTGTCAGGATTCAGGTAGTGTTGTGCACATGCACGGGCAGAAATTTAGCAAAGCAGAGGGCTTCACTGGAGTAAATGCGGGTGCTTAGAGAATATATGTGCTTACAGGATTAGCGGGAGCTGAGTGGGGCGATCTGAGGATCTGAAGTTTAGATTTATGTGCTTAAAGTGGTAGTTAATCACCTAAATCCGTTAGTGGATCTAGCCAGTATTCTCGCAGAAAGAGAAAGTTGTACAAGTAGCAAGAGGTGGAATGGCAAAAGGGGGCTGCTGGGAATGGGGGTGGGGCAAATGATGATTTTCTTTTTGAAGAATACAACTCTTTTTTCTCTCACCCCCCTGTTCAACCTCTGTACTAGATAATAACTATATAGTAAAGCTGCTAAATCTCTACATGACATATATGCAGCATTGTAAATTGGCACAAGGCTTTTCTCTGCATATCGAATAGTCCAGTTCTTGATACCTAAATGCTGTGGTGCATCTATAGTACAGATGACTGTGAGTTTAAATATTCATATAAATAAGAGAATGATGAGACTAGTACTTGCTGGATAATTTACGAGCTGGCAAGCAGGCAATAGCTTATGATCATCCCTGAGAGGGTATGAAGTGCTTTCTGCCAAAACAAACAGTCCTTAAGACATTTCTTAACCTGTCTCAGCTAGGCTTTTCCTCTCAGGCTTATTAGCAAAGACTGCCTGTCAACTCTGTATCCAGTTTAAAAAGCAAACAGAGGGTAGTGAATAATTTTCCTAGAAGAATCTGAAATACATTTGGACTGTGTAATGTCAGGCACAGAAAAGGCAAGGGAACTCCTTTCAGGAGTACTCCTGTTATTGGCCTATTCAAATAGAGCCACTGGCCAAGAGTTTCAAAAGGGACTAGTGGTGTGGAGTGCCTCAGTGTTTGCATGCCCTCTTTGAGGCACCTTTTGGGACCTGCTTTCAGAGGATGGGTGCTCAGCACTTTCTTTAAGCTCTGCTCTCTTTGAGGTGGCTGAAGTTGGACACCCAAATACAGAGCCAGTCATGTCACAGGCCAACTGGCCCCCAGTGATTGAAATAGGTCCAGCACCCCTGTGACAGAGCAGGTGCTCCCAACTAAGCCAACTGAGGGGATGTTGAGGGTACTGGGCTATAAAGGGTCAGAGGGAGTTCAGTGAGGGCAGAGCTGGAAAGGGAACTGTAGTGTGGAGCTGTTTGGAGACAGGGTCTCCTTTAGTGGTTCCCTGAAGAAGAGAGCTGGAGCTGGGTACAACACGGCTGAAAGATTTGTTTTTCCTTCAGGAGAAGGCAGGCCAGGCATTGCCTAACATCTTTTCCCGCTGCCCAGAGAGCAGGAAGGGACAGTACCTCAGGGAGGAGGGGCTGTGAGCAGCTTAGGACTGTGTGGAAGATTTGTTGTTGTGTTTGCTTTTTGGAGCTTTGTGTTAATAATGACACCAGACTTCAGAAAGGGCTGTGATTGGATGAGCAAGACTGTGAAGTTTTGTTTAAAGACTCTAGAAGAAGGGGAAAATTCTGCAGAGCACAGCAAAGGGCTCTCTGGCCACAAGGGGGTGCTGGTGTGGCAGCCATTGTGTTAGAAGTCACTTCAGAAAAACATGGCCATTGAGCAAGTGCTACTTGCCCACACAGCTGAAGGTTTGACTCATTAGTTTAAAGATCAGTCCAACTGTGCTATTACTGTTAGTGGGCTGGGTTTGGTCTAAACAATACATTGGCTGGATCCCTTAATACAATCATTCACTGCTAACATTTGTGGTGAGTTTGCAAATGACCAGAAGGCATGGGTAAAAGTGGAAAAGTGTGAGAACTGACATTGCAACAGTTATTTCTAGAAGCATGTTTTATGTCATTACTTAAAAAAGCCCCCAATCCTTCATTCAGCCTAGTCACACTTGTTTCTTTCCTGTTTTCCTGAAATGACAGCTTTCTACATTACCACTCGCTGCATGGAATTACAAGCTCAGCCTATTGCTGGCACTCTGGCAACGAAGCTTCCTGCGATGCTCCCCTCATGAAATGTGAAGGGATTATGATGGTCTGTGATACACACCATTGGATGACAGGGGCACTGCTATTGCGGATGTGTGCCATGCATCCTCAGGCCTGGTCTACACTGCGGGGGGGAATCGCTCGAAGATAGGCAACTTCAGCTACGAGAATAGCGTAGCTGAAGTCGACGTATCTTAGATCGACTTAGAATCACTTACTTCGCGTCCTCGCGGCGCGGGATCGACGGCGGCTGCTCCCCCATCGACTCCGCTTCCACCTCTCGCTGTGGTGGAGTTCCGGAGTCGATGGCAGAGCGATTGGGGATCGATCGATCACTACCCGCTGATCCGGCGGGTAGTGTAGACATGGTTACAGCACTGCAGCATTTGTAAAGAGACTTTCGGCCTCATTCTGATCTCACACCAGTTTTTACACTGGTGCCACTGATCTGGACAGAATTCCTTCCTCTTTACCCACTTGACAGATCAGAATCTGTCCTTCTGTCCAGTCACTTAAGCTATGTAGATAAAGATGTTACAAAAGAGAGTGACCTTCCTAGTATATTTTCCTGATCTAGTCTGAATTTAAATGAAAAAGAGCTGTGGGATGATCAGAAAGTGAAGCTGAGGAGAAAGTGACTCGGAAGCTCAATTGTTTTGAGTTGGGTAAAATGCAAAAAGTAAACAGAGCAAATGGTGGAAAGTAAATCAGATTTTTAAAATGTGTCTAATAAGGCAGGTGAGGAATTGGTTATTCAGCACTAAATTTATGCTATTTTAAAAATAATAGTCTATTTAATCAATTCACTGACTAAGTGATTATCATGGAGCAGATTCTGATATCCTTACGTATGCGGAATAGTACCTTATGCCTCAAATGCTCCCATTGACTTCAGTAAGACTACCCAGGGAATAGGATCCTACTCAGTGTGAGGAAGGGTATTAGAATCTGTTATCCTCCGAACAAGGAAAGCATGGACAGTAGCAGTGCAAGCTTGACAATGTTGCCCTACTAATGTGCCTTAACTTTCATCACTGTGGATGAGGGAATATTTCAGTCTCTATGCCCATTGATTGAGCCTCTTTGCAAACAATAGTATGCCAATTGTGAGGGGAACACTTTTTCATGAGGGCCCTGATCCCAAGTCCATTGAAGTCCCTGGGAGTCTTTCCATTAACTTCCCTGGACTTTGGATCAGGCCCTAGGAACTGGTTTGAAACCGTTTCATCATTCTAAAAATATATTCTTTTTAAGGCTGACAGTATCCCATTCACTTTTTCTGAACTCATTTTTTCTCTTCAGTGTTTCTGTGATTACTTTCCTTTTGACCCTTTCTCTTGTTAGCAGCATGCTTTGCCTGTCTAATTTCTCCTGAGATTATATCAGCAGGGATGATCAGCAGCTGAGCTCCTTTTATTAATGCTGACGCAGGCAGGCTGACAGACGAAAGAGCTCTTCAGAAGCTCACAGGGGTCAGCCTTTAAAAAGAGCAAGAGACTAGCTGGCAGGTAGCAAGAATTGGATGCTTTTGATTAGTATCTTTTGTTGCTTTGAACCAGGAATGACGCAGGGGAAACTTCCATGTGTTATGCTTCCCTTGATTTGCCCAGAGGAGTCTTGCTGGCTACTGGCTGGTCAACAACCTGTTCACACACACTGCATTATGCAAACATCTGACAGCTTTTCATGTCAGCCTGAATTATTTCATTCTTCCTCCCTTCTGAGATGGTACATTTCCTCAGGAGTAACCTCTGTGCTTTAACCTGCCAGGCCTGCTCTAAGAGAAAACTCCATTTTATTCCAGCATTGCAATTAATTCTGTGAAAAGTGATGTAGCCACTGAGGGGAGGACAAGTGAACTGTGGTGGCATCTCCTGCAGCCTCTCTCCATGGGAGGATTATGCGCTGGATGCTCGAATCTTGTCAACATGTACTCTACACTCAGAAGAGTGAATCTGTGAGCAGTAGGTGGCATTGTTAAACGCTGGTTGCTGTCGACTGGACATCTGTGATGAGGCTGGCTGGAGAGGAAGAAATACATGATGGCCAAATGATATGACCTTCAAGACTGGAGTAGGAGGAAAAGAGTGCCTGGGAGTAACGTAGCTGCCTACTGACTAGTGTGTACAGAATATACTATTAGTTGTCCAGGAGGGGGGCAAAATGTTTGTGAATTCAGGTCTTGCTCAGTCTTAACCCACTTCTGCTCCTTCCCTTGCTATACCAGTAGCTGGTGGCCTCAGGAAAAAATATAATTACTATCAGAGGAGAAGCATTTCAGACAGGGCTGTTTTCTTTTTCTGGTGGCACATTTGCCAATCAACTGGGCAGACAGAAAATTCCCAGAAGAGGACGGAGTCCACACAGACTCTGAATATTTCCCACCCCAAACCACAAACAAACAGTAAAAGGAGGTGACAACCCCCCTCTTCTCCACTCTCAGAGCTTGATGCTTTTAAAGCACTGAATTACGCACCAACCACTTTGTACCATATGGACTCTCCTCAAGGAATGATTCTGATTTAAAATCCACAGACTTGACTCTTGTTCTCCTTTGGCAGAATCCATATTATAGCATTGCCAGCTCTTGTTATTTTTTGGAATGACATATTTTTTCCTTGAGTAAAGTTGAGAGTGGGGCTGGCACAGCAACCTTGCTAAACTCTAATCTTCAACATTTATACATTTGTAGGGATCTAGATCTATACTAGCATTGCCAGAAGTAAGCAGCCAGTTCTCAGTGGATTTTTCATGGAAATGAGATTCCAGATGTCCGACAGGACCACTATAATGACTTACTCTTCTTCTATTTCCTGCCTTTCTCTTCAAGTTAAATTGTCACACTGAGGAATACTTTCACCTAAAAACATAAAATCATTATTGAGGAGTTTCTTTCATTCCCAGCTCCTCAGCTGAATACAAAAGAAGCTCCACTATCATTTAAAAAAAAAAAAGTCAGTTTCTAGCTCTCATGGGTGTGGATAAAAGCTTGAAAATATGACCTGATTTACTCTACAGGCTAAGAAACTAGAAGGCAAAGAAAAATACCCAAAATGTATTATTAAAAAAAAACCCAATGCCCCAGTATAATGACTTACTCTTCCTCTATTTCCTGCATTGCTCTTAAAGAGAACTTGTCACACTGAGGAATACTTTCACGTAAAAACATCAAATCATTTTACTTTCATGTATTTTCATTATCTACCCTGGCCAACCTTTTTCCAACTTATAAAAAATTCTGATTTTTTAGGCCACTCATGGTTTTTGGGGGAGCTGACTTGTGTTGTCCTGTTTGGAAGAGTTCAGCAGTCCTAGGCCTTGTGCTGGTTCCTCTGGACTGGAGTGACTTTCATCCAAAAGGAACGGACATAATGTAAAGTCAAATGCAGAAAGGCTACAGCCAATCAGTACTTCTCAGCCTCGGTGTGGAAGTCCATATGGACTCCCCAGTGAAGGGCCTGGTGATGCGTTGTCTGTGCTACTTCTGACTTCATCTAACTAGATGAGAGTCACCATTTAAAATGTTTCATTGTGGAATCTCTTTGTGCACAAAAGAAGGGGAATGAGTTTGGCAGACCATAGTTCGACTTAAGTAAAGTACGTTAGTGATGAGGGAAATGATTCCTCCATTGGGTGCTGTAAAATTAACTGCCAGAAAGGGTCCCTTTTAAAAAAGCCTTTTGTCCTGTTAAATTCTCACTTAAATCTGCAAAAGAATGTGTGTGGGACAAGAACAGGATGAGACTTATGTTAATGTTAATTGTACAGCTGGTAGACATTTCTGTGCCTCCTTAGGGGAGATAAAAACATTAGGCAATGACCCACTACTGTTCATTGCCCTGTTAAATTTGACTAGCTGGTATTCATTTTCCATTAGCCTGAGTAAAATAAATTCTACAAGGACAGAAGCTAAAACAAGTTCCACAACATACATTCAGTATCAGGTTGTTTGGTATAGCACTAGAAATCTGCAGCAAAAAATTTCCCCTCAGTTACAATCCCACTGAAGTCAATGAGCAGACACTGAATGTCCTTAGCGTGTAATTAACCAGTTTTTTCCTACCACTAGATGTCATTCTTGTCATATGAAATGATCCTCACACAGAAGTTAATTTTTGGGAGCTCAGCTTATTTTGGAGTCCCCTCTCCAGATGGATGTTTAAAATCCAGCTCCCTGAGCTTTTTTTCCCCAGTGACAGTCATTTCCTGATTAATGAAAGATGTTGCACAGTAGGCGAGCACACTTCTTACGTTTAAAGTAAGGTGAGGAAAGGTTGAATTTACTTTAAATTACAGGGACTTTCCCTGCTAGCAAAATAAAGCCAATGCTCTTTCAGTTAAGGGGATTCTCCTACTGAGCTCTAAAGTTTGTATACCATTGAACAGCACGAAAAGAAGGGCGATTTTATGGTTAAGTCACTGGATTTGGACTCAGGAGATCTGGTTTCATTTCCTGTTTCTGCCTGTGTGATCTTTACCAAGTCACTTCTCTTAGGTCTTGTCTTCACTACCGCAGTAAGTCGACCTAAGTTACGCAACATGAATAACATCACTGAAGTCGACATAGCTTAGGTCGACTTATCCCGGTGTCTTCACTGTGCTGCGTCGACGGGAGATGCTCTCTGGTTGACTTACCTTTCTCTTCTCGGGGAGCTGGAGTACCGGAGTCGACAGGAGAGTGCTCTGTCATTGACTTAGCGGATCTTCACCAGACCCGCTAAATCGACACCTGCTGCATCGATTGCAGCAGCATCGATCTCCCGGTAGTGAAAACAAGCCCTCAGTTGTAATAATAACACTTCCTTTCCTTATTTTGGCTGGGATCTTTGGGAACTATTATTAATAGTGACACTTCTTTACCTGTGAGGATAAATCCATTAATGGTTGTGATGTACTCAGATGCCATGTAACAAGAGGCTAAATCCTCACCCCCAATGGAAGAAATCTCCAGAAGCTCCCACTGAAAATCAGTCCAGTTTTATTTAGGTGTCCAAAGTTAGCCTCATAAGTTGGAAAAATGTTGGCCAGGGTAGACAATGAAAACACATGAAAGTAAAATGATTTGATGTTTTTACGTGAAAGTATTCCTCAGTGTGACAAGTTCTCTTTAAGAGCAAAGCAGGAAATAGAGGAAGAGTAAGTCATTATAGTGGGGTCTGTCAGACATTTGCAATCTCATCTCCATGAAAAATCCACTGAGAACTGGCTGCTTATTTCTGGCAATGCTAGTATATGCCTATAAATGTTGAAGATTAGAGTTTAGCAAGGTTGGTGTGCCAGCCTCACTCTCAACTTTACTGAAGGAAAAAATAAGTAATTCCAAAAAATATCTGAGATTGCAGCTCTGGACCTCAGTCCTATACTCTGATATATGTGGATGAACCCTTATGCTCATGCAGAACCTCACTGGAGTCCATGGAGATCCTTAAGGGCTCAGGTGTCCACCTCTATGGATCAGATTGCACAATCAGGGCCAGAATATATATTTATTTTAACAAGCAATTGGGAGATACTGGGAGAAATTCTTCACTAAACTAGGGTTACCATATTTCAAATTCCCAAATAGAGGACACTGCCGGGGGGAGGGGGAATTGGAGGGAGGAGGGGAAGGGTGGTAGAGTTTTTACTGTACAGTTTCTTTCTACTTTGAATATCTAACATTTATAAATAACAAGTGTAATGGCATCAAAAATGAAAGTAAATCAAATTTAAATGTACCTTTTTACATGCACTCAGTCCTTTCCTACTGTGCTTCTTCCCATTGTGCCTATTTCTCTGTTGACTTATCTTTCTCAGCAGTGGTTGATTGCTCATCAAGTAGCCACGAAGGTCTTTGCAAGGTATGTGCCTGAAGTTGTGCTGTACAAGCAAGATTCCTTTCAGCAACTCAACAGTCAATACCATGCCGCTCCTACTTCTGCGCGGCTACTGGCAGTGGCGCTGGTTTCAGATCTGGGCATCCAGACTGCAGCTGCTGCTCTCCGGCTGCCCAGCTCTGGAGGCAGAAGTAAAGATGGCAAACCAGTCAACATGCACACTGCTAGTAGGGCATGCTGGGAAATGGAGTTCTATCAGAATCAATGTTGGAAAAAGGACGAGCAAGGAAAAATCTCAGATATTTGTTCATATTTCAAAAATCCATCCGGCCGGAGATCGGACGACCAAAAAAGAGGTCATGTCTGCGAAAACCCATATGTATTGTAACTCTAAACCAAACTGACTTAGCAGGGTATTCCTGATTTAAGGCCCTTCCCCTGACATAGCGCATCTGAAATACAGTAAGATCAGCTGTTTGAATTTTCTATTTTTAACAGAGAAAATACCTGCCCCACTGGCACATAACACCTGACGGTACAAACTTGCATCCTCTGGCCTGCCAATGTAACATTTCACTCTATGTATTGATTTTGGGTATGCTGTGATGCATGGCCAGAAAGGGCTAAACATCCTGCAAAATAAATGACTCAAACTCAACCCTTAAAGACATGTGGGGAGATAATGTTTGTGTTTTTGTGTATATGCTACACCAGGTAAGGAGATGGGGATAGTTTTTCCTATGTAATCCTAACCAGCTTTTTACAATAACCATGAACATTTACTAGCTCTTACACAAATTCTACTGACCCACACCTTATCATGCAGATGAAACAAACGAATGATATTTTACTTGTCTGTCCCCAAAAAAGTACTTGCCCTAGAAGGGTAGGGTGAGTACATTTAGCAAGGCTGAAAACTCCCTACATTGTTACCCTCTTAGTTCTTATGTTGTTATTGTGGAAGAAAAGGAAACAAATATGTTTTGTTAAAGCTGCTACATACAATGAATGGAGAAGACAGATCACGGTAGGGAGCCTATTGATAGAAAATAGCTTTGTTCAATCTTGCAAATACAGAGTTCTGACTGACTTCAATGGGACATTTGCAGGAGTAAGGACTGAAAGTTTAACACTATCCTACAGGCTCTTAGTTATATCAAGGATGATAGGTTGAGGCTTTCAAAGCCAATTATAGGGGATCTAGCCTTATTGTCCCTATTAATTTCACTGGAATGGCTAAATCCCCAAGTTGATTTTGAAAATCTCAGTCCTAAAACTCATCATTAAGCAAATGCCATGATTTGATACAAACTTTGATACAAACACAAACTGTTTGTAAATCCTTCAAAAATCCCCATGATCATCTAGGATCCTATTTTGTTGCCCCTGCATTGAGAAGAAATTTCCCATGGTTATTGCAGCACAAGCCAAAAAACTCATGATGAGAATATTCTCTGCATACCACTCCTCTGAGAGAAGATGGAATCTTCTGCGCCCAAGGTGCTTGTTGACATTTGCAACACAAAGAGGAAACAAATCAAATCTAAATGGTTCACTGAAGTACTTAATGCTGTAATTAGAGTAGTTGCTCAAAGGAAACAGAATATTAAAATCCAACAGTTTCATAAACTGAAGGGAAAGGTCATTCTGTTGTTTGGAAACCCCTCATAGGGTGGCAGCAAACTGGTGGGGCGCCAACTAGAAAACAAATTGCAGCTGCCCTACGCTACAAGTGGCCTGCATCTCAGTTGGTGAGAAGAAGTAAAATGGTCCAGCGCAACGTGAACTGTACAGTGTTTTCTTTTAGGGGGTGCATTCTCCCCCATGTGAAAATATCCCACAGAATGGCATGGAAAATCAGGGCATTTCCTTATGTCTCTTTTAATGGGCAGGGTTACAGGTTTTATCTCCAGTGGAAGAGGCTGGGAGTTCCAATCCCAAAGTCACAGAGCTTGTGGTGGGGAGGATCTTAACCCTTGCCTCCCTCCTGCCCAACATACAGGCCCCCTTCCCCCCGCACACTTGCATGTTGTGGCACCTGCACAGCACAGCTTGTACATAATAACAGCCATATTGGGTCAGACCAAAGGCCCATCTAGCCCAGTGTCCTGTCTTCCGACAGTGGCCAATGCCAGGTACCTCAGAGGAATGAACAGAACAGGTAATCATCAAGTGATCCATCCCCTGTTGCCCATTCCCAGCTTCTGGCAAACAGAGGCTAGGGACACCATCCCTGTCCATCCTGGCTAATAGCCATTGATGGACCTATCCTCCATGAACGTATCTAGTTCTTTTTTGAACCCTGTTATATAGTCTTGGCCTTCACAACATCCTCTGGCAAGGAGTTCCACAGATTGACTGTGCGTTGTGTGAAAAAAATTTCCTTTTGTTTGTTTTAAATCTGCGGCCTATTAATGTCATTTGGTAACCCCTAGTTCTTGTGTTATGAGAAGGAGTAAATTACACTTCCTTGTTTACTTTGTCCACACCAGTCATGATTTTATAGACCTCTATCAGGTTGCCCCTTAGCTGTCTCTTTTCCAAGCTGAAAATTCCCAGTCTTATTAGTCTCTCCTTATATGGCAGCCGTTCCATACTCCTTATAATTTTTTTCCCCCTTTTCTTAGCCTTTTCCAATTCCAATATAACTTTTTTGAGATGGGGCAACCACATCTGCATGCAGTATTCAAGATGTGTGCGTACCATGGCTTTATACAGAGGCAATATGATATTTTCTGTCTTATTAGCTATCCCTTTCTTATTGATTCCCAACATTCTGTTAGCTTTTTTGAATGCACTTTTTTGAGTGTACTTAGATTTTCAAGCTGTGCATCAAGGGGAGCCCTTGGACTGCAGCTGCCCTGGAGCCTCCCTGGGATGGAAAGAGTGATATTAACAAGAGTGTAAGTACAGATTGACTACCAATATTTTGTGTTTGTGCAGTGCCTAGAACATGGGCTCCTGGTCCATGACTAGGATTCTTAAGCACTACGGTAATACAGATAAATAACAACAACTATACTGTAACTTATGCAGACTTCCCCTGAGGGGAAAGAGAATGCTGCTGTGATGCATGGCCAGAAAGGGCTAAACATCCTGCAAAATAAATGACTCAAACTCAACCCTTAAAGACATGTGGGGAGATAATGTTTGTGTTTTTGTGTATTTACATATATCTGAGTAGGGTCAACAATTAATCAACAGTCCCTGCCTATGCTGTATTCTGTTAATTCAGAGGTCAAAAGAACATCCTAGCATTTAAATGAATTGTAAACACGGGATATCTCTGTATTCATCTCTCTTTGAAACATATAGCAAATCATCAGTGAATGGTGGAGGAATTGGTGATTGTCTTATGTTAATTTGTATAGCTAAGTACCGGCGATGGACCCACTTCAAAGACACCCTGATTATTGTTCCCCGAGGGACTCCAACTTGTCAAAGAAGAGTTGAAATTGTATAAAAGATCCTTGGGTCCTGATCGTTTTAATCTCAGATCTGCTTAAGCTTCATCAGGGGAAGTCTGAGTCGCAAGACTGAGGTCCCAGTTAAGTTGGTACACTGTGGATATGATATTGGACTACAACCTGTGAACTAAATTTTCAAGGAGCTCTTTGCAACTACAAAGCTCACCATCTCTGCTATATATCTGAACCTCAAGAACTGAACTCACGTCTGTATGTATATTGATCTTTTAACCATCCTCTCTCCCTTTCCTTTTTAAATAAATTTTAGTTTAATTAATAAAAAGTGGCTGTAGCATGTATTTGGGTATGATCTGGAACATTCATGAAACTGGGAGGTAATGTGTCCGATCCTTTGGGATTGGTAGAACTTTGTTTTTTTATATATATGATGAAATGAGATTTTCAAAAATCTTCATCATATTTGACTTGGGTACCTGAATGGAGGCCTGAGGCTGGTTACTTTAAGGGAAGTTGTGTTGTTGATTTCTGGGCAACCCGTGAGGTACTAAAGAAACTGTTTTATGCTGGCTTGGTAAATCTAAGTATTAAAAATATCCACGAGCTTTGGGGATTGTCTGCCCCATTCTTTGCAGTTCACCCTAATTGAGTGACCTCAGCTGGCCCCCACTGGGACCCTGGTCACACCTGTAAAGCCTAGATCTCCTCTCTTCTCCCACCCCATTACCTCCAAATACTGAACTCTGTGGCATCCTAGCAGAAGGACTTCTACAGGGCCAGGCAGGTGCACATGCCATGAAGATGGTACTTGCACACCGTGCACAGAGGGCCCTTTGCACCTGGATCCCCAAGCCATAATCTTGATCGTCCTAAACAGAAGGGAGGAACTGCCACTGAAAATTACACTGAAGTTGTTTACAATTTTTCACATTGATTCATCTCTGGATCTGTTTTACAATGACCGTGTCATGTCCAATAAGAGGATACAAATGTGCTGTGTATCGATACCAGCCAACATTTTCAGAGTCAGGTACCTACAGCCAGAGTTAAGCAGCTGAAACAGTTGATTTTACCCAGTGGCTTAATTTGAAGTGAATGGGAAGCATAAGCGCTCAGCATGTCAGAAAAACAGACCCCTTTTAGTTGGAGCCTAGGTTTAGGTAGCTGATTTGGAACATTTTGGTCTGTTTGTACAGAGTAACTTGATACAAAATCACTGGGGGTGAAAGGGGTGTTATGGGATGGTTGATACTTCCAATGCAAGTTACTGACTCCCTAATAGAAAAGGAGTACTTGTGGCACCTTAGAGACTAACAAATTTATTTGAGCATAAGCTTTCGTGAGCTACAGCTCACTTCATCGGATCAAATAAATTTGTTAGTCTCTAAGGTGCCACAAGTCCTCCTCTTCTTTTTGCGAATACAGACTAACACGGCTGCTACTCTGAAACCTGACTCCCTAATGTATCAGATCCTGATCATGATTCAATAAAATATGTCATGGCTACAGCATACCAAGAGGGACAATGGGCAGAGGGTACTTTCAATGTTTTAATCTATCAGGCCCCTGAACAAGTACTTTCTGAAAGTTTACTGTACTACACTGTTCAGCTATCAGTATTTCAGCATGACTCTGTATTGCACTGAGCTCAATACTATGTCTCATTGTCTTCCTTGCTAAGGGGCAAGGAGGTCAGCTATGAGTTATATAAGGAGAAAAGCAACACACTCAGTAAATACATTCTTCCAAGTCTCAGAGTTTCTGAGGCAATTAAATTCATGCACAATAATGTAAGTAATTCATGGAGGTTTATGCGAGTGAAAATGTATACTGTTGCTGTAACAAATGTGCCTGGAATCTACTGCGCAACAGTTATATATATGATTGAACTATAAGCAATACTTTAGAGCAATACAGAATACTTACAGTGCATTCAAATTCAGTGGCTCAGCTGGGCTGGGCCAAAACAGGGCACAGCTTTCAGTAGTCTAGCTAAAAGCATTATGTTTTTGTTATTTTGCAGGCCAATGCCTTTCAGGTATGTATTCTTATTCAGTCTGTTTATTTATAGGACTACCCAAAACTGAGTACATATTTTGCTGTAGGTTAAATACAAGACTAAAAAGAACTATCCTGCCTACAGTGCCTCGGAAATAAACCCAGCTCAGCTGAAGATTCAGCATTTCTCTCTTGGGCTTTCAGTTGCTCAGCTGTGTGCTCATTTGCTGGTGTATTCCCTGGGGGCGGGGGGAGGAAACTAATCAATAATAAGGTCTTACCTAGAGCTCTTTTCATCAGTAACTTAGCACGATGGTGGTATACATGTGGAAATGGTCATGTCTGTCAGAGACGTGGATGCAACACAAATAAGCTTCAAGCAGACAGGGCTTCTTGCATGTATGCAGCTGATTTAACTGGTAAACTGAAAAGCTTGAGTCAGCTTCACTACTTAAAAACAAAGGCACATACAGAAATGACTCCCTCTAGTGAACAAATGCAGAAACTGCTGGTGTGTGTTTGGTCAGCTATGCTGCTGCCTGCCTGAGTCTTATGCTATGCATTGCAGTTTTGGTTCTTGGCTTTAAGTTGGCATCTGAAGCGTGTCTGACCCTTTAGAACTGAGGGAGGGAACGTCATTGCCATGTCTCCTGCGTCTGCCTGAGGGAGGCTTGTCTTTGTCTGAATCAAGAAGCTACATGATCTGACAGAAGTGACAGAGCTCTGGGTGCTGGAGGCAAATGTAGCCCTCAATTAATAGAGTTTCTTAGAAACAGTACATGTGCCAGAAGAGACATTATTATATCTGATATAGAATGTTGATGAATACTAAACCTACGATGAAGGTTAAAAACTCTCTCTTCCAAAACTCTCTGACCAAGAATATTTCTTTTGTGAAGCTGGCAAAGAACCTTTAGTTTATTCTTTGAGCGAGCTGGCATTTATTTTTCTGGAGAGCGATGGCTGGAGGTTATATGATGCAGTACAGTGCATAGCTGTGTGACTCAAAAACTCCTCAAAGTTACCACAAATATGTTGTGTTTTGATAACTGATAAATACAACTGTTTAATTTTGGATGTCATTCAGCGACAGTTCAACACAGAAGTTCACAAGTCATTAGCTAAGTTGAATGCACTCTTCTTTGCTTCATCTCTCGCAGTGCATCTAGTGCATGTTGGCACTGGCAGGATTCACATTTCTGATCATGTGCTCATTTCAATCTGAATTAATATTGACTCTTCCAAGCAACAGTCACGTTCATGAAGATTTAATAATGCTATGATTCAGGTTCTAGATCAGTGGTTCTCAACCTATTTACCATTGTGGGCCACATATTTGGCCCACAATGTGTTATGTGGGCTGCATCCAATACTACCTCTATGCCCTGAGGATGTCACATGGGCTGCAGCTCTGTACTGACTGGGCTGCAAGCGACCCGCGGGCCACAGGTTGAGAACCACTGTTCTAGCTTAAGTGGTTCAAGAGTGAGTCTTGCCCCTTTGTTAATTGTACTGTCCTTGCCTAGACCAAGGGCTCTTAAGCGCTTCAGGACAGAGACGTGGTATGCCATTTTCTAGCTCTTCACTACTTAAAAATATAATTTACAGCACATTCACACTGCTGAGATTCCCTGCTGCAGCCCATAAAAAGGATTCTGGGATGCATTAGGAAGCAAGGAGGCACCAGCTTTTGTGATTACTTAGGTTGTCCTTTGTGAAAATTCTTGGCAAATTGAGCTGAAAATCTTCAACAAAGCAAGTGCTGAAGAGGAAACCCTTATTCGTGTCTCTTAGGCGGTGCTCCTCCACTTTTACTGTACAAAAGAAAAGTGTTATAGTTTATTCAAAAACCAAAACCCTGCCAGGCTTCATAATGGGCAAAGCCAGATCATTTTCCTTGGTACAAAGTAACACTTTTTCAGAGAGTCCAAGTTTGTGTGCCTGGAGCATGCTCATCTCATAACCAGGAACATGCAGTGGTCACCTGGTAGCGGGTTTCAGAGTAGCAGCCGTGTTAGTCTGTATCCGCAAAAAGAACAGGAGTACTTGTGACACCTTAGAGACTAACCAATTTATTTGAGCATAAGCTTTCGTGCGCTACAGCCCACTTCATCGGATGCATAGAATGGAACATATAGTAAGAAAATTATATATATATATATATATATACACACACATACAGAGAAGGTGGAAGTTGCCATACAAACTGTGAGAGGCTAATTAGTTAAGATGTGCTATTATCAGCAGGAGAAAAAAACTTTTGTAGTGATAATCAAGGTGGCCCATTTAGACAGTTGACAAGAAGGTGTGAGGATATTTAACTTAGGGAAATAGATTCAGTATGTGTCATGACCCAGCCACTCCCAGTGACCTGGTAGCAGAACTTGGGGTTCTCTTGCTTGTCTAAGTCCTGGTAAGAGCCTTTGTTTGACAAATGGTGGTCTCATATTCCTCAAATAATAGCAAGAGGAAACTCATTCATAATTTAGCCTACCCGATCATTGTTTAGTGTCATCTGCAAACTTGCTGAGGGTGCAATCCACACCATCCTCCAGATCATTTATGAAGATATTGAACAAAACCGGCCCCAGGACTGACCCCTGGGGCACTCCACTTGATACCGGCTGCCAACTAGACATGGAGCCATTGATCACTACCCGTTGAGCCCGACAATCTAGCCAGCTTTCTATCCACCTTCTAGTCCATTCATCCAGCCCATACTTCTTTAACTTGCTGGCAAGAATGCTGTGGGAGACCATGTCAAAAGCTTTGCTAAAGTCAAGGAACAACACATCCACTGCTTTCCCTTCATCCACAGAGCCAGTTATCTCATCATAGAAGGCAATTAGATTAGTCAGGCATGACTTGCCCTTGGTGAATCCATGCTGACTGTTCCTGATCACTTTCCTCTCCTCTAAGTGCTTCAGAATTGATTCCTTGAGGACCTGCTCCATGATTTTTCCAGGGACTGAGGTGAGGCTGACTGGCCTGTAGTTCCCAGGATCCTCCTTCTTCCCTTTTTTAAAGATGGGCACTACATTAGCCTTTTTCCAGTCATCTGGGACCTCCCCCGATCGCCATGAGTTTTGAAAGATAATGGCCAATGGCTCTGCAATCACATCCGCCAACTCCTTTAGCACTCTAGGATGCAACGCATCCGGCCCCATGGACTTGTGCTCGTCCAGCTTTTCTAAATAGTCCCGAACCACTTCTTTCTCCACAGAGGGCTGGTCACCTCCTCCCCATGCTGTGCTGCCCAGTGCAGTAGTCTGGGAGCTGACCTTGCTCGTGAAGACAGAGGCAAAAAAAGCATTGAGTACATTAGCTTTTTCCACATCCTCTGTCACGAGGTTGCCTCTCTCATTCAGTAAGGGGCCCACACTTTCCTTGACTTTCTTCTTGTTGTTAACATACCTGAAGAAACCCTTCTTGTTACTCTTAACATCTCTTGCTAGCTGCAACTCCAGGTGTTATTTGGCCTTTCTGATTTCACTCCTGCAAGCCCGAGCAATATTTTTATACTCATCCCTGGTCATTTGTCCAATCTTCCACTTCTTGTAAGCTTCTTTTTTGTATTTAAGAGCAGCAAGGATTTCACTGTTAAGCCAAGCTGGTCGCCTGCCATATTTACTATTCTTTCCACACATTGGGATGGTTTGTCCCTGTAACCTCAATAAGGATTCTTTAAAATACAGCCAGCTGTCCTGGACTCCTTTCCCCCTCATGTTATTCTCCCAGGGGATCTTGCTCATCAGTTCCCTGAGGGAGTCAAAGTCTGCTTTTCTGAAGTCCAGGGTCTGTATTCTGCTGCTCTCCTTTCTTCCTTGTGTTAGGATCCTGAACTCGACCATTTCATGGTCACTGCCTCCCAGGTTCCCATCCACTTTTGCTTCCCCTACTAATTCTTCCCAGTTTGTGAGCAGTAGGTCAAGAAGAACTCTGCCCCTAGTTGGTTCCTCCAGCACTTGCACCAGGATATTGTCCCCTACATTTTCCAAAAACTTCCTGGATTGTCTGTGCACTGCTGTATTGCTCTCCCAGCAGATATCAGGGTGATTGAAGTCTCCCATGAGAACCAGGGCCTGCAATCTAGTAACTTCTGCGAGTTGCCGGAAGAAAGCCTCGTCCACCTCATCCCCCTGGTCTGGTGGTCTATAGCAGACTCCCACCACGACATCACCCTTGTTGCTCACGCTTCTAAACTTAATCCAGAGACTCTCAGGTTTTTCTGCAGTTTCATACTTGAGCTCTGAGCAGTCATACTGCTCCCTTACATACAGTGCAACTCCCTCACCTTTTCTACCCTTCCTGTCCTTCCTGAACAGCTTATATCCATCCATGAGAGTACTCCAGTCATGTGAGTTATCCCAACAAGTCTCTGTTATTCCAATCACATCATAATTCCTTGACTGTGCCAGGACTTCCAGTTCTCCCTGCTTGTTTCCCAGGCTTCGTGCATTTGTATATAGGCACTTGAGGCACCTGCTGATAGCCCTGATATGAGAGGAAAGTACAAAGTTGTCACCTGGCAACTTTTATTAGCTTTCCAAACTTTTGTTTGTTTGTTTTGGGAGTAAATCAGAGTCTCTAAATGAAACATATGGATAGAAAAAGAAACAGTCAGAAATCTAGGTAACTGCTTTTCACTTGAGCATCCTTCTCAAACATCATACGGATAAATTATAGCTTTTTAGAGTACCACTTATAAAAAGTATTCCCAGGTGGAACATAATTAGAATCACTGAGATGTTCTAATCAAGCTGTAATCATTATTTTAAAAATGAAAACACAAATGAAGTTCTTATAACTTTAAAGCTAAATAGTTGATACCAAAATTCACCTAAGACCAAGTGAGAGATTTCTGAATTGTTGGTCTGTCAGCCTTCAGGAACGCCATCCCATGGACTGGGCCTCATGACAACTGGGGGGATGATAGAGAAATATCTCTAAAAGTTCAGGCCCAGGACAAAGGAGGAGGCAAGAGGAAGCTATTTCTGAGGGGTGGGATGTCTCTGTATCCCCTCTTTCTTCTCATCACTGGTGCTAGGAATACAATTTCTGAGGGCTGAGAGAGAAAATACAGAAATTGCTCAATATACTTGCAATATAGTTAACAATTTCTATATATACTGTTGTTCAGGCCTGTCCCCCAGTCACTGAGCACTGCCATGCTTGAAGGGGTAGTATAAAAAATTATACTTGTAATATCAAAATGAACATCCCCTTTATTATCCCTCTGCCCACGGCTCTGCTGAGATGGGACAGCTTCAGTCTTTGCTGGTAGCTCCAGCTGTGGCTTCACATGTGGAAGCTGCAGCAAGGATACTCTGAATCAGGGCATAGCTCATTGCCTTAGCCATATCAGTCGAGCACTATTTACCCTTCAGGCAACACTGCTGCCTGTAAGACCCCACCATAGGTAGAGGTTGCAACCTTACAGGTGCCTTGTGACACTACGGAGCATGAGTGAATTCTTCCTCTTTCGGGGCCTTTTGCCAAACTGGTCCATTAGCTAATTAATCCTGATAACATCCCTGTGAGATATGACGTTATTATGAACCACCTTTTACAGTGGGGGATTCTGAGCCGAGAAGGCCCCCATTTTTACCCTTTGATGCCTAGAGTTAGCCATCTAAATCCATATATAGGCTTCTAAATAAAGTGACGTGATTTTCAGAAGGGCTGAGCACCTGCAGCATCCTGAGAGGTTGCATCCCCCTCATCTGTCTTCCGCCTTTTTCCAGTAGGAGTTGGGGCTGCTAAATACCTATGGAAAATCAGCTGGTTTTTTTTAGGTGGCTA
This sequence comes from Eretmochelys imbricata, assembly GCF_965152235.1. Lineage (NCBI taxonomy): Eukaryota > Metazoa > Chordata > Testudines > Cheloniidae > Eretmochelys > Eretmochelys imbricata. Next base: position 111,365,230 of record NC_135574.1, on the reverse strand, counting down.
AATATGGGTTTAGAGCCCTGTTTTTTAGGCACCCAGGTTTGAAACTGCTGGAATAAGTGACTTGCCCAAGATCACCCAGGAAGGCTGTGGTGAAGTTTCAGGCTCCCAGGCCCTAATTCAACCACCATTGAAAGTCAATGGGACTTAGGTTCCGGCGTGCCTGAAACACTTTTGAAAATGACACATAGGGTATGCCTGTGCTACCTATGCTGTGCTTTAGGGTATCATTTGCAGTTTATGTAGATGTACCACACTAGCTTTAATCTCGCTAGCATGCTAAAAATAGCTCTCTCTCTCTGTGAGTGTGTGTAATTCAGTGCGGACTGTACAAGCCTGCCTAGCTTCCTGGATACATATTCACATTGCTAGCCTGAGCCTCACTGCTATATTTAGTGAACTGACTAGATTTAAACAAGCATGGGTATGTCTACATGAGCTGCAAATTGCATCCTTGGTTGCTGTGTGGATGTGCCCTAAGGCTGCTAAATCATTAAGGTCTTGCAAAGCTGGATGAAGCAGTACCTAAATACAGTTAAAAACCTGGCCTTGCCAAGGGTCATGCAAGAAATCTGTGCAGAGCAGGGCATTGACCCCAGGCCTCCAGAGTCAGAGATTAACAATGGACCATTTGTCCTCTCCACTACATCACTAAGCATGTGGTTAAATTCCATTTACATCAATGGGCCCCAATTCTGGTCAGACCACACCTCTCTCTCTCCTTTTATTGCCACTGTTGTTGTAAGTGGCATTTTGAACATGCCTTTGTTTCATGCTATTTTCTCTCTCTCAGCACCACATGGACTTTCTTCTGCTCTTGCCTGGCTTTCTTTTTTCTTTCTGCTTTTATCTTCCTTTGAGGTAGGCACATCCCCTGTGATGTCATGGAGATCTTGTTTTTCTGAAAACAACAAGAATATCTAATCACAGATAAGTTACCTGAACTGTGCAAATAGGGGGAATAAAGTAGGGTTGATCCAAGAAATGGATGAGACGAGGAACAAAGGGCATTTGGAGTCAAACCACCTGTTCAGAATTCTAAAGGAGAGATGTCTGTCATTCCATTAAAATGCTTGCAGCTCAGATATGCAAAACTGTTCCCCTAAGTTTCCTGCCAGAAAAAATATGTTGTCAAATCTATTTCTTGTTGGAGGAGAGTATGGTGTCATAATAGTGTGTGTGTGTGTATAAATGTTGTAGCTTGTCTAGACTATGATTGCCTGTTGCTGGGGTGTGCAGACTGGCATCTTGAAACTGAGTGTCATTTCACAGCACACAGCTTGTCTTAGTACTTCAGATGCAAGACATCCTGGAACAGACTTGTCAAGTTTTCTGCAATTCGTTATGCAAACCCTAGACAAATTAAAATAATGTGGATGGGAAAAGGCATTTGTAGTTTAATGAAACTATTTGCCTTTAAAAGAAAAAGAGTCTAAATGATTTTGTGCATCTAACGTAACTTTGGAGATGCAGTTTAATTACAAGGATGCTTTCTAGCTCATGATTGCTGCTGGATAGCCATGGATAAAGGGCCAAACCTATACCTAAAGCTTAGCAGAATGCACCAACAGATTGTTATTTAAAGTGATCAGTTCATCACAGAGATGACCACATATTTCTTCTCTAGGTTTCTGCATTGCTTTGCAATCGTTTCAACAGTTATCCTGAAATGAAAAAATAGAGCAACCAAACCCAGAACAAACATGTCACCAATTCACTAGCAAGTATATGCTGTTTATAAAGTATGGATGTTACTGCTATTTTTCATTGCTGCTCCTGGGTAATGAAGCAAATCTCTGTTCTTAGTAGACATGGCTACTGGAGATAATTTTGGTAATTATTTAGGCATTATTGGAAACCCAATCCACAAGGTTAAACCATTTTCATTCTTCCATGCAGTTTATTTTCAACTTTGACCAATATTTCCATAAACCAAACCAATGTACGACGTCAGTGCTTCAGTGTAGCGGACAGCATTACAAAGGTGGAGGTGAAATAAGAAAACACTATCCTCCTCTGATTATTTCAGTCTAAATCAAAATTATAGTTCACCAGATACTGTATTTGTAAAGTACTTGCAATACTGCTTTATGGTCTGCTCTTGTCTGATCTCACAAGATGCAGAGCTGGTCTGGAGGAGAAAAGCCTCATGCCTCTGGCATGCCACTGCTCTTCATTCTTAGAACTGTTGTATTCATGTCAGACACATAACCTGTAGGAATTACCACTATCACACATAACATTCCTGTGTGCTTATTGGTATTGGGATGAGCTAGGAATATTGAGGAGTTAAAAAAATGACACAAACATAAAGAGAAAATCTTACCAGAATGTTGGAGTGTCTCCTGCATTCACTATGGAGCAGCAGGACACAGATCACCCCCAGTATCCGTTACTTTTGAATTGTTGGCCGCTCTCCACTACCCCAATGTGTTCAGTTAGCAATTACCATTTTCTTTTCTGCCGGTCGGGGAAAATATTGTGGGGAGAGGTGTCATAAATGTTCAAACCCCAAGACAGTTAAATTAAAACATTTAAAACCAACATAGTGATCTAGATAGCTCTTTATATAGGACCAGTCCCTAAGACTAAAATTGGTGGAGTGGTAAATGGATGTGCGCAAACTTTATCAACAATCATTTTTCTCTGTGTCAGATGTCAAAATGGGAGAACATTCAAAAACAACAAAAGATCTCCGTTCTAATGCTTGGTCTATTAGCTAGTCCATCAAGTTTACTTAGTTACAGCTATTTCTGTGGTGCTCATCACCATAGTCCCTAACAGCCTGATTCAGAGAGACACTTAAAGCACATGCTTACCTTTACACATGTGCTTAAGCCCATTCCTTTTCTGAAAAGGATTTAAGCATGTGTTGAGTCCCATTGACTACATTTCTTAATTGCTCTATTGAATAGGAATGGACTTCACATTGAGCATGTGCTTATGTGCTTTGCTGATTCTGGCCCTGAGCCTGGTCTGAGTGTTAAGTTTTGTATAAACAGCAAAAATGGCTCTAAAATTTCATTACAAGGAATCTTGAAAAAATACAAGACTTTACGCCATATTATATATTTCTGTACCATGAAACATACAGTCGGTAATAAAAGCAGTAGAATGGTATTTCTTGTACTGGTTATTGGAAATTATTTCTACAATAGAGATGTCACAGGCTAAGAGATTTAGAGCTGATGCTGAGTTAGATTTAAACGCCATAAAATTCTGGCTGTTGTCCCTAAACCTAAAAGGAAATATGGTTAGTCCTGGTGAAAATGTAACATAGCCTTTGTTATGCTTGGTTTAGTATTATAGGTAAGAATCAGTTATATTAAAACATATTGGCCTGTTGTAAAGTATTCAAAGATTAAGGTTCACCAACCTCTGAAGCGGACATGGTTGGAACTGACCAGGGATGCCAGTTTCGGTTGGCCATATTCCTGGAAGTTTCATCAGGACATAATCTTTAGTTAATGATTAATCTTTAATTCCTGGAGACTCCAGGACAGTCCTGGAGGGGTGGCAACCCTTAAACTGACCCACTTTCCTGTATATTTCAGCAGTGTCTCCTTTTTCTGCTTATTGACTATCGATCCTCATGTGCAATGAAATGTGTGAGAAAGACTGAGTGGATTTATTGGGCATGAGACTACATTAGGAACTTCAGCAATCACCTGTTTCTGGGGTATAGTTACTCAGAATCTTTGGCACAGTCCAAAAGCACCACGCTCCAAATTAGGCTGATTTTCTTCCCAGCTCTATCAGCAGTGAAGAGAATATTTTCATTACTGGTGTATGTGTGGGGATTTTGTAAAACTGACGCCGTTCTCTTAGCACAGCCCCACATTCCAAAGTATATTCAATTAAACATGCACAATGTATATAGTAATTTACTCCATCCCAATAGCTACATGGTAAAATGACAGATGAACTGATAGAGCCATTTCCTGAACTACGTCAGAGTCTTAATGTGCCACTTTACTTTTTAAAATGAGAAATTATGGCAATTTAAATTGTGCCTATGTCATCAGAACAGTGTTTGATGATGAAGAGCTGAGTACATTTGTCAATAGTTTAACTCAGTTTGTAACTGTATTCCATGTGACGATTCATTGTCATCATGAGGCTTAGTCCCATTCTTGACACTTTATATGAATTTACTTCCTTCCTGTCTTGATGGTTTTTGGAAGTGATTCAGTTTCCACAACAGAGTGTCATAGGGTGACAGATTTATGTTACCAATATGCCTGGGGCTTCAGGTGGTCAGGCTGAGGCCGCAGGATCTTTGGTACAGGAGATGAAGTTTAAAGCTTTATTAACCAAATAACAGCGGTGACTGCTGGGTGCACCCCACATAACTCAGAAGGAGGAAGAAAGCGTGAGCGCCCGAGCCCTAACCTACTTTCATACTTACACACACACAACCCAAGGCTGGCCACGCCTGGGTGTAACGTAAGAAGAGGGGGAAGGGTAGATGAGAGTTCTGCCTTGTGCACAGGTCGTCTAGGGTCCGCTGTAAATCTCCCACTTGCTTCTGCTCTCAGGGGGGTTTTAAGCCCTGGGTTCTTCCGGAATCATTCCGTCCAGGGACCCCCCGTCCCCCGTGCTCTCTGTACCAGTCTGAACCAGCCTTCTGTGGCTCCCTTAGCTTCCCCAAAGCACACCGGTTTCAGGGTCGTGAGACTGTTGTGTTCCCACTCGCTTGCCTTTGCAATCTTATTAGTTTTGCAACCCCTTCAGTATTTTCTGGCTCAGTTCTCCTTTCTCAGGGCTGGCTGGGGTTGGGAGACAGGCTTCTGGTGGTTTGGCGGCAGAGAGCTTGTTTGTATGCCCTGGCCTTGGACCGCAGTTTCATTCCTTATCTTTTGGCCTGGCTGGATCGTCGAGTTAACCCATTCCTTTCTCCCTTACTCCCTCTTCAGCCATTGTAACCTGCAACAGAATCTTTCACTCCACCCTCACACTTCAACCCTTCCCAAGATACTTTCCAATGCATATAAAAGCATTAGCAATATACAACACTGGTGCTTACCCAGAGGACGCCAACGAGAGACTGCTGAATTGGAATTAATTTGCAAACTGGACACCATTAGGCTTGAATAAAGACTGGGAGTGGATGTGTCATTACACAAAGTAAAACTATTTCCCCATGTTTATTCCTCCCCCCCCCCCCCCCATACACTGTTCCTCACAGGTTCTTGTCAACTGCTGGAAATGGGCCATATTGATTATCACTACAAAAAGTTTTTTTTCTCTCCTGCTGGCAATAGCTCACCTTAACTGATCACTCTCTTTATAGTGTATATGGTAACACCCATTGTTTCATGTTCTCTGTGTATATAAAATTGTCCTACTGTATTTTCCACTGCATGCATCCAATGAAGTGGGCTGTAGCCCATGAAAGCTTATGCTCAAATAAATTTGTTAGTCTCTAAGGTGCCACGAGTACTCCTTTTCTTTTTACGGATACAGACTAACATGGCTGCTACTCTGAAACCAATTTTTATTGTGACAATAGTAGCATTTACAGTGACATCAAGAAGATCACTTTAATCTCATCCTCTTTTACAGAAGTCTTATCACAGAATCACACAAGAAAAAGGCCAACATGTGCCATTGCCATGGAAATGGTATTGAATATAGCAATAACACTATATTATGACATGCAGAGAACAAAATGAGCCAGTCCTGCACACTACTGACAAGGTTTTTCATTTGCAGCCTACAGCTACAGGCCAAAACTTACTAGGCTCCTGAGCTCTGAAATATAGGTGGCCAATGTATGAGCAGGAGTCTGGTTTCATATTCTTATTTGCATACACAACAAAATTAATTGGAACAGGCTTGAGGGGATGGAGTGTCAGACTGGGCTTCACAGGAGAGGTGTGTGTGTGTGTGAGAGAGAGAGAATGCACAGAATGGAAAGGGAACATCACAGAATGAGTGGAGGAGGGTGCTGATATGCTTCAAGATGAGAAGGAAGCTGGAAAGCCCAACAATCAGCAAGCGAATGGGTGAGAACATACTAGAATGGGAAGAGGAGGAAAGAGAAAAGAGACTACAAAATAAATGTCACCTTTTAGCATCATCTACTGTCAGAACAACTGAGTTTAAAGCCACAATTTTAATTTGATTTGTTCGACATTGGCATACAAACTTTGTTCGGGTTCCATCTGGCTACAGCTGAGAACTGTGTTTACAGTAAACAGAGTTTTTAAATGTGACACATACTACAGTGCAGCTAGTGCTGTGGGGGTGGGCGTGGGGGGTGGAATGACAGATGTCCTTCCCACAGATTACGCCCTTAAATCAATTTAACAAAGGGATTCAAACCAACTAGTGAGGAGTTGATCAAAGTGTTGGTGACCTGAATAGCTGAAGGAGGAATGGTTTATTCTGCAATGGGTGCTCAAATGGCTAAATATGACTGAATGACCTCAGAATGTTTTCGAGCCACTTGCTCTAGCTGTTGTAATTTAAAAAGAGTTTTGAACATGGGTTCTTTCTACAAGGATTGGATATCGCATATATCTATCTTTATCTGTGATGACTATATCCCAAAGTGAAGGACTTTCTATACCCATATAAGCAGCTGCTCTAATAAGTGCTTTCACCCTTTATGGAGAAGGCCAGGTAACTATCACTGCACACCCCTAGTGGTTCTATCTATGGGGAACAGCTTTAAATTCCAATCAAGGCTCCATGGGCTCTAAGGCTATGCCTACACTACGACTTATGTAGGTATAACTTATGTCCTGAAGTGGTGTGAAAAAACACACCCCTGAGCGACATAAATTACACCAACATAGCACTGTCCACATCAGCACTTATGTTGGCAGGAGATACACCTCTCGTTGGGGGTGGAGTAATTATGTCAACTGGAGATCTCTCTCCCATCAGCAGAGATGACTACATGAGAGATCTTACAGTGGCACAGCTGCATCAGTACAGATGTGTCACTAAGCTCTCTAGTGTCGACATGGCCTATCAGTGGTTCTCAAATGCAGCCACCATGACCACATGTGGCCACCAGGGGCTTTGCTTGTGCCCACAGCCTCCTGGGTTGTGATGGGTTGGGGTGGGGGGCTCTGACCCTTCCTGTTGCTCCTGAATGCACCCCTTGCTGTTGGTTGCTGGGGCTCCCAAGAGGAATTGCGCCCCCCCGGAGACACCTGGGGCACAACACTGGAGGAGCTGGCAGCTGGTGAGTTCCCCACCTTCTCAGAGGCAGTGGGGTTCAGGCTTTGGGCTTCAGCCCTGTGGTAGCCAGGTAGTAGGCTTTGGCCACGGGGCTTTGGGTGCCAGCCCTGGGCTTTGTCTGCATGGAAGCAGGCTCCAGCTACATGACTTTGGGCTCCATCCCTCAGATGTGGGGGTTCAGGCTCCAGCCCCCTGCTGCCTCCCCTGGCCGCCGACCCTCATTGCCCCGGCCCCTGCTGCCCACCCCCCAATCCCCCATCCAGGGCTTAATTTGTCCCCAGGCTTGCAGGGGCTGAGTAAGTCTGCTATGAAAAGTGATACATGTATGTTTGTTAAAATCACTTTTCACAACAGACTTAGTAGCTAGCAACAAATACACTACATGATTTGGATGTGTGTATGGGCCTTTTTATTTGTTTTTCCTAAAGTTAATTAAATATTTTAGGGAAAAGCGTGAGAGCAGCCACCAGCAAGAGTTGGTGGCTGCACTCTGAGGCCAACAAATAATTTGTCCTGAGAACCCTTGGATGAAAGCCCATCAGCCACTGCACCATGGGACCTGAATTACACTGAGCAGTGACCTCAACATGAAATGCCCCCGCCTCACTGCCTCCTGCAAAAGATAAAAACTACTACATAAAAACTGAAATGAGACCTGGACAGGAAGAAAAAAAGGGGAAGAGAGTAATGTGGTCCAGTAACTCACAATTTTTAGTATACAGCCATAAATCTAGCTTTTTAATGGTGTGACATGAGGGTCACAGTTGGCTAGTCTAGGGAGCTACCCATAGGATTTTAAAAAATTTGTGAGGGTGGAGCTAGATGTGAAGAAGAAAAAAAAAGCTGTAGTAGCCAAATAGCTTGGAGATGTCTAGTATGAATGTCTTTTCTGAACATTTTGAATTCTGCATATGAAATAGAATGGCGCAGTACTATTTAATTAGTATGCATAACACAACTCATCATCCACTGAAAGAGTTCATGTTTCTGCAAAATTCAGTGACACAGAATCTAAGAACCCAAATTCATCCTTAGTTTGACCCGGGTGAAGTCAAGAGTATAAGCCCATCGAAGAAACTGGTCCTAGGTACAGTCTTGAAACTGGACATCTGTAAACCTTTTGGAATGCTAGAGAAATTTCCACATGAGGGTAAGCGACTTTTCTTGATTCCTTGTGCTCTATTAAAAATAATACCTCTTTTCTTTTTGATCCAATCCTTTCAGCGAAGTTATTGCCTTCTTGTAGACTGGTTTTTTTAATTGAAAAATAGGGGGACAGACACGTGGTACTGGGAGAACAAGTCCGATACAATATGAATATTTTTAGTGCAAAATTTTATTTCAGTTAAAACAGATAAACTGTAATGGTAGTGATTATCATTTATCATATGAAAACCACAAACTTTTCATGTTAAAAAGAAAGAAATACTAGATGGATTTTGGAATAATACCTGGAAAAGAGAAAAAACTGCATTTTCTGGGTAACAAAACATCGACTTAGAAAAATGTTGAATAATTCTTTTCATCATTAAAAATAAATTCTCTTTCCTAAACAATGGGTAGAGTTAACTTTTCAGGCAGTTACTTTTTTTTCCCTGCACTTTTTCCTTGCTTTTTTTTCTGTGCATCTGGACTTTTCTTCTCTTGCTCTGCTCGAACGGCTGCTTCTTCAGCGGCTAGTGCTTCTTGTTTTTTGAGTTCAGCCTCTAGTAGCTTACTTCTGTATGCTTCCCGAGCACTGAGAACCTTGCCTCGTGCTTCATCTAAGGATTCCTATCCAAAAACAAATCCCCCCCCCAAACAAATGAGCATGCATATATATAATAAGGTTGTGTACCCTGACATTTATGTTTCTTGCTCCTGATCTTCTAGTTTCTCCCTTACTTGTTAATGCATATGCATTGTCTATAGTCCTGTGACAGAGTTGCTCAGTGATTACAAACAGGTGATCTTTTACATCATGAAGAAGAGGAAATAGTTTACAACAATATTCTTTTTAAAAGCATTTCTAGTACCATAAGCAATTAGTGTGGATAGAGGACTATCCACACTATCAGAAGTGACTATGGGACCTAAATATCATTGCAAGTCAAGCTCCTAAGAGCCTTTGTCACTTTTGAAAATGAGATTTAGGCACTCCTGAAAATGTTATGCTAAGTCCCATTTTCAAAAGTGACTAAGCCGTCCAAGTCCCTCTGACCTTCAATGAGACGTAGGCCCCAAACTCACTTTTGAAATTTTCCCCCTTAACCTCTCCATGCTTCAGATTCCCCATCTGTAAAACAGGAATAATGATACTTAGCTATCCTTGTGCTCTGAGATCTATGGATGAAAACACTTTAAGTGCTGATTAGTGTGGCCAAGATGTTCAGAAGTGACTGAAGATTTTGAGTGCTGAACAACAACCCTCTAAAAATCAAGCCCCTTTAAGATGTTCCAAGTTGGGCACCTTAAAATTAAGGCACCTAAAAACACTAGTAAATTCTGAAAATCATTGTGTGTGCTTTATTAAGGACCAAGTCCTACAAGCTCCCTTCACCCGTTGCAGGCCTGTAATCCGTCAGTTTATTTTATATACCTATTTATGTATTGTGCATCATTCAGTATGGCATATGGGAGCTTTTATGAAGGAGAAAGTTAAAATGACTGCAATAAATCAATCCATCTTATTGGAAGGATACTTTCACTGGCTCTAATCCAACTCTAAAAGATCAGGATTGGGGTCATTTGATTCATGGTGATTAATGCGTCTCTGTGGCTTGCTTGTCAAAAATCATATTGCTCTTATTGACTCTTAAAGCTTAAGTCAATTTTGTTAAGGTATCTTCACCTACTTCATCTATTAAATAGATCCCAACCTTGACATACTACACTAATGTTGTACCTTCTGCTGAGTGTATTATTTGTAGCTGTGGTTCATCAAGACTTAAGAACTCTAATAGCTTGCTAGCTGGCCTTATGCAGATTTCAGGAAGACTGCAACATACCAATATTGTCTCGTTCAACTGAAAACATCAGCAGTGATTATTTTTTTGACAATCCAGTTTTTTATTTTGTACTAAGTTTCCTCTCCTTACTGAAAAAAAGCTACATAGCTCTGCATCAAAAACAGGCCAAACTGGAAATGCCAGATCTAGGACATACATACAGGTATGTACCAAACACTCCGCTTACTCTCACTTTGCACCATCCTGCTACGTTATTTACAAAGTAGTGCCCCTAGAATGTAGTACCTCAAGAAATGTATTCTAGAGTATCACCTCTACAATGCTGTGTGACACTCCTATTTTCCTGGGAACCTTGTGCTTTAAGCATGGCTGAAGTGAAATTTCAGGCTCATTTACTCTAATGAAGTGTACTTATTATAGAAGGCCAAATGGGTGTGTGTGCATAGGTGGCTGAAATCACAGAAAACCTATCTATGGACTTACTTGTAGATGCTCATACATTTCAAGCATATTTTGCTTCAATAATGTGCGAGCATTTTGGTCTTTTTCTCTTTGTTCCAGAACCAGCTGCCGAAGCTCCCTAAAATGATTTATTTCTTCTGCTTTACGCAGCTCCTGCTGTTGAATGGTAGACTCATTTCTTAGCACAGGCTCAGGCACTGTTTTTCTGTAGGAAATACAAACATTATTTGTCTCACTTCAAAGGCAGATTAGAACAGTTTTTACATGACTGATCGCCTGTATACAATATATCTAGTTGTACAATTCAATGTTATATCATGATTCTAAGTATGGCTAAGGAGCCACTTTTATTCTCACCCATTGTTTACCGATGATCATAACTGGAAAAATGATTCTTTTGGCCAAAATTTCTCATGCTTGATCCTTTGTTTTAAAATTTTGGTAAAATTGTGCTCATCCCTATTTTAGTTATCTGGATGGGAATTCAGGTGTTTCTCACAAAACAGGGACATTTTCAGATCTTTTTCATATTGCAATAACTCAACACAATTTTGAAATGGTATGTGCTCAGTGAGTACCTGTAAGCGTTTTGATGATGTTAATAAAAATTGATTGAGAAATAAAGATGCTATAAACTATTGAAGACATAACATAAAATCCTAGAAAGAGTCAAGCATGTGACAAGATATTGGGTCAAATTGTCTGCTGTCTTAATTTCACTCTCTTCAGTATCATACCAGTTTCCTTCCCAATTAAAGCACTGATTCAGGAAATTGTCCTTATGCAGGACAGCACTTCAATATGTGCTTAACTTTAAGCAAGTGTGTGACATTGCACTTCATATGATTTTATGAAAATATGCTAATGAGTGTGAATATAATGTAACTGGAATATGCTTCAAGCAGAAGGTCTCTTGTAAGGTATCATTATAAAGCTTATAATCTACTGAGTGTGTTCATCCCATTTGTATGCATGTATCATTCTTGTATCTGAAACCAGGAATATAAAATATAACTCTGAGGTCCTATTGTAGTTATGCAAAGCGTGGGCCATTAATGGTGGTTTAGAATCTTGATGGCTCCCATCAACCAGGACAATTGACTGTAGATGGCTCTGTTTACTTGCAAGCCTTCCTGTGAGTCAGGCCAGGAAGAATGAAGGCTTGGGGGTCTCACAGGATATGTGACCATGTTCCCTGGTACTGGAATCCATCTTAAACCTGGTGCTTTTCCATTTGGAAGGAGGGGTGGGGACCCATAGAGACAAAATATTTCTGCCTTGTGCCAAAGCTATAAAAGGGGGTTGAAGAGAACAAAGGAGGTTCCAGTCATGAGAAATCCCCTAGTTACCACCTGAACTGGAACTAACAAGGATTGTAACAGGGGAAAGGATTGGGCCCAGACTAGGAAGGAATCTAGTGTTTGAAAGAAGCTTATTGGAACATCTTTCAGGGTGAGATTTCATCTGTAATCAGTTTCTTAAATGTATTAGGCTTAGACTTGCATGTTTTGCTTTATTTTACTTGGTGACTTGCTTTGTTCTGTCTGTTATTACTTGGAACCACTTAAATTCTACTTTTTATACTTAATAAAATCACTTTTTGCTTATTAATTAATCCAGAGTAAGTAATTAATACCTGGGGGAGTAAACAGCTCTGCATATCTCTCTATCAGTGTTAGAGAGGACAGACAATTTTTGAGTTTACCCTGTATAAACTTTATACAGAGTAAAATGGATTTATTTGGGGTTTGGATCCCACTGGGAACTGGGTATCTGGGTGCTAGAGACAGGAGCACTTCTTAAGCTGTTTTCAGTTAAGTCTGCAGCTTTTGGTGGACGTGGTTTGGACCTGGGTCTGTGTTTGCAGCAGGCTAGCGTGTCTGGCTCAACAAGACAGGGTACTGAAGTCCCAAGCTGGCAGGGACAACGGCTCAGAAATAGTCTCGGCACATCAGGTGACAGTCCCAAGGGGATCTCTGTGACCCAACCCGTCACAATGTGCTTAAGTTCCATTGAAGTCAATGATGTGCTTAATTGCTGGCCTGAACAGGAACGGACTTAAAACATGCTTCAGTGAACTGGGGCCTAAGTGTGTCTATATCTAGATAGCTGCACATTAACACGCAGTAAAACATGTGTTTATTCCAGTGATTAGACATATTTATTTAAATGTATCATTATCATTACACTACATTGCATTAAATATAGTACTTGAATCTTGCATCACACACTGACATACTGGAAGTGCACTAAGTATGATTATTTTAATGTCTGATCATTGAAACTAACACATATTAAAATAAATTTCCCAGCATGTGCATTGTCTGGATTCCACCTATTTAATTCTCATGTCACACATTGTGCTATTGTTCAATTCCTGTTTTATTTATTTTTATACAAAGAAAATTAATTGCACTTAGCTATAATAAGGCATAGATTTTAAACACACAAAAGTCAGGTATCAAGCCGAATTCTGATATCACTTATACCTCTATTGAAAAAACTATTGACTTCAGCTGAATTACTTCAGTTTCATAACATGAAAGTGAGCTCAGAATGCGATCGTGGTTTCTACAGCTACTGTGACAGGCATATAAAGGCTAATACCATATACAGTAATTCAAAGTACTGTAGTCTATACTGTATGCACCCAGGGATGAGTTAGAGTTGTGGAAACAATATAATGCATTTCTAACTCTTCTATTTGTAAATTCTTACTGTAAATACTGCATTAACATATTTTTTAGCATTTAATTACATTTGCTACAATTTACCTAATGTAGGGGGTTAGGTCTAGAGGTTCCCATTCCTTTTGCAGAGCCTGTATGCTTGTGTCAGTGCCTGCTGGTGATGCTGTTATTTCAGGCACAGGAGAAACTGCATCTGCAATAAAATAGATTAAACTGGTTACTTTGTTTTGCCATGAAAATTTTCCTCTCCTTCTTAATAAAGTTCTATCCTCTTCTGGCTCAGCAGCACACATTATTACAAGCTGAGCAGGAGAACAACTAACATTTAGCTACTGCTATTTCTTGTGTTATCACTACAGAATCCTAGAAGATGGAAAGTATTGTACATCTGTCAAGGAACATTTTTAAACCTTCACAATATCTATTTTATATATAAACTTAGTTAAAACCATATTGCTCACAAACTATTATGGCCAATTTCAGCCATTTCCAAGTTATTCGTCTCCCGAAAGGATCCGAGAGCAAAGTATCAGCCCCAAAGGCAAAAGTGAGAGATAGTTATGAGTATGTGAAATTAAGCGCTTATTACAGAAACAATTTTTCAACCTTTATTATGTCTGGTGTCGGGAGAATGCTATGATACTGTAAGTGCTGACAGACCTAAAGCAAAACCCCAGGTCCAAAGTCCTCTGAGCTTTGCGGGGGAAAGGAGAGTTGAATCCTAAATCAGAATTCAGTTTTTGACCCCATCTTCATAACAGACCAGATTAAAATCTTAGACTCATGTGCCCCCAGACTCTGGTTTGTTTGAATTTTTGATCCAAATGTTACAGCTCTGTTTCATCTCTAAATTATGTAGCATTTGAAATTTTGTATGAAATTAGTAGTTCTACCTCTTAGGTCAACACAGTCCAGAGACCCACTTCCAACATGTCCATCTGGAGGATAAACAGTTTTGAAAAATTATGGTTGAAGAGAACTGGCATCTGGGTTAGCGATTTCTTCAAAGTGCTGAAGGCCTTGTCACTTTCCTCTGTCCCTTGCACCTTTCTGCAGCGGGTGCTTTTTACCAGGTCAGTAAGGGCAGCAGCTACCGTGGTGAAGCCAGGCACATCCTGTAACAGCCAGCAAGGTCTAGGAAATGTGGTACTTGCTTCTAGGTTGATGGGGTCAGGCAATAGGTCAATACATGGACTCTATCCACCGGGGATGTAGCCGGTCCTGTCCCATAGTATACCCGAGGTATGTTACTTCTCTCTGTCCCAGGTGGTATTTGGCAGGATTTGACTTCTTGAGGGCCTGCATAATCGCAGTGATGTGCTGTAGGTGGTCTTCCTAGCTGCAGCTATAGATGGCTATGTCATCAATACAGACAGCTGCATAATGGCAGCGGGGATGCAGCACCTTGTCTATCAGTCACTAAAAGGTGGCGGCTGCTTCACACAGGCCAAAGGGCATGGTCACAAACGGATAGAGGCTGAAGGGAGTAGGGAAGGCTGTCTTTTCCCAGGATGCCTTTGTCCGGGGGATTTGCCAGTACCCCTTGGTCAAATCAAACATGGTACTCGGGGTTCCCAGTCTCTGTAGTAGCTCATCCACCTGAGGCATCAGATACATGTTGATTCTTGATTGATAGCATTGATCTTTCTAAAGTCTGTGTAGAATCTTGTTGAGCTATCAGATTTTGGCACTAGCACAAAAAGATTCCTCCACTCACTGTGGGATTCCTCGATGACCCCCAGGTTTAGCATAGCCAGGGGTGCTTCCCACATCTTCAGCAGGGCTTGATGATTCTCTGTCTGGGCATCATTGCAATGTGATGTTGGGTTAAGGGAGTCCTCCCTGGGAGGGCAAAAAACACCATGGGGAAGGCCTGAGTCAGTTGTAGTGTTTGGGCTTACTGCCTCCAGTCGATCTCTGACCGCTCTGGCACAGGGATTTGGTCCGGGGATGTAATGGCTTGAGGCCCCACTTCTGGTTCTGGGGCATACACCATCAGATGTGATATATTTGTATGTTCTTCCATCTCACAGGCTGATGGATGTTATAGTCCATTGGTCTTACCTTTCTTACTACTTCAGATGGCCCCCGTCACTGGGCCAATAGTTTTGATTCAGATGTCAGGAGTAACACCACCACCCTGTCTCCTCGTTTGAATGTTCACATTGTACCCCCTTGTTGTAGGTACATTTCTGGGTTTGTTGGGCCTTCAACAGGTTTTCCTTGGCAAATCCCACTAGTGTTTTCAAGTGTACTCTTAGTTGGAGCACATACTGCACTGAGCCCATGACCAGAGGCTCCTGTTCTTCCCATGCTCCACAAAGGAGGGCCAAAATTCCTCGGGGTTGCCTCCCATACAGAAGGTCAAAGGGCGAGAACCCCAAGGAGGCTTGTGCGATCTCTGGTACAGCAAATAGCAATGATGGTAGCAGCTGGTTCCAGTGCCAAGGGTCTGCGTCAATGAATTTGCTCAACATGGCTTTCAGTTTCCCACTGAACAGCTCCACCAGCCCATCTATTGGCAGATGGTAGACAGAAATCCTGAGGGCTTTGATCTTCAGCAGTTTGCACAATTCCTGCATCAGTTCAGACGAGAAGTTGGATCCCTTGTCTGTCAACGTTTGCCTTCATATTCTGATCTTCATGAGTTCATTCGCTATGGTGGGTGCATTAGTTGTGTGTAGCGGGTTGGCTTCAGGGTACTACATGGCACATTCTACTACCACTAATATATAATGGTGGCCTTGTTCGTTCTTCTGAAGGGTGCCCACTAAATCCATTCCTACCCATTTGAAGGGTACACCCACCATGGGGAGCAGATTAGGGAGGTCTTTGGCATCCCTTAGGACCCTGTCAGCTAGCATTTGGGGCACAAGGCACTGAAGTTATGCACCTCTTTGTGGATGCCTGGCCAGAAGACTCTAAGGGCCACCCTCTCCAGTGTCTTTTCTCTCCCTAAGTGTGGTAACCTCCAGCAGAACTTCTTGGGTACCAGTAGCCATCACTTGCGGGGGAGGGGGAGGGGACTTGGGGGTCTCTCATGACTCGGTAAAGCTGCTTGTTCCAGAGTTTGAAGTGGGGGCCACTGCTTTGCCCATTGAGTTTCGCCTTCCTCCCCATCAGAGATGCCCACCTGCTCCCAGGTGTGGCTTAGTGTCTAGTCCTCTTGTTGTTCCCACACAAAGTCCTCATCTTCTGGTAAGCCAATCATGACTTACTTCCTTGTCCCTAGAGCTAGCAGGCTGCTGAGTTGGTGTCCCTGGCTATCCAGAGGAGCCCTCCTCCAGGGTCTTCTGCCATATCTTGACCCACAAGCCTGCTCATTTTCAGCTCTGGGTTGCTTTCTGTGGGGGATTCCTGCTCCAGTGCTTGAGGAGTTCCCTAATCCACTTCCAGGCTTGCCCTAAAATGATCAAGTAGGTCAGGGTGGCTGCCAGGCTGACTCGGCAAGTCTCCATGTGACCTCCTACCCTCAGCAGCATGTTTGTCACAGGGTAGAGTCACACATCCCCATGGATGCGCTCGGGGTAGATCGGAGCATCTGGCATATTGGGAGACTCTATCATGGTTGCCCGTACAATGGTTTGGCTAAACCTGGAGACTACCATGCCCATCTCTTCAGCTCTTTGACCCATACCTGCAAGCAGCATTTTGGCTGGGCCCCACTTACAATCTTTCGTGCCTGCCATCCATGCCTGGCCATAGCTACAATCCATAAAGGAACACTCCTGCCTAACATGCCCTTCCTGTGCACACTCGAAGCAGCTCCCCTTCAGGGTCAGAGGCGGCTGGTTCCCTTCTGGGGCCGTAGGGTCTCCAAGTGGGGCATACCCCTTTCCTTGGCAATCCTGGTCCCCTCACTGCTCCACCTTGGTCATGTCCTCTGGGTAGGAGCAATCCAAAGGGGGGCGGCTGGCTCAGCCACCTTCAGCTTCCTCTCCTAGCATGGTCCTTGCTAGGGTTCGGTGTCCTGGTTCTGGGGGCCCCTGTCCTCGGTGTCGGTGAGACTGGACTATTGGCCAGCACGTAGTTATCCATCGGGGTCATGGCTTCCACCAGGGTGATGTTAACCACACCACTGTATAAACCCTACACTGTGGTATTTGCTGTATTCCTTTTACTTTGACTATGAAATGCTGCAAAAGCTGTGGCAAATTTGACTACAAGTACTCGGGTAAATTTCAAGATGTAATGGTGCTCACTATAGTTTGTTTCTATGGAAGTATCTGGTTCCTTTATTTAATACAGCAACCAACAAGAGGCTTTTAAAGATATTATTGGAATTTTCTCCCCAGCAACAAGAAAGATAGTGCTTGAGCATTAAAAGATTTTACTCCTAGGCTGGAAGCTTTTGTGTCAGTATTTGCAGATAACTGTAGCTGTTTCAAATTAATTTTTAAAAAGAGTTTTGAAATGCTTCATATGAAAAGCTGAATGTGCATTCATTCTGTTAAAAAAAATTGCTCTCCCCCGCTGGATGATCCTCCTAAATTGCGTATATGGGTAAAATGACAAACTCAATTAATAAATAGCAAGAAATAAAATTAAATTAAATTGAAGGCCCAAATCACTACTGAAATCTAAATCGCTAAGCTGGCATATCTAAACTCCCTATTTTCCATTCTAATTACTTGACTCTAAGTTCCTGTTAAGGCGGGGAGGGAAATAGAATTCACAGAACTGCTCATCATAGAATCATAGACCTTAAGGTCAGAAGGGACCATTATGATCATCTAGTCTGACCTCCTGCACAACGCAGACCACAGAATCTCACCCACCCACTCCTGTAACAAACCGCTAACCTATGTCTGAGCTACTGAAGTCCTCAAATTGTGGTTTAAAGACTTCAGGGTTTAAATCCTCCAGCAAGTGACTCGTGCCCCACACTGCAGAGGAAGGCGAAAAACCCCCAGGGCCTCTGCCAATCTGCCCTGGAAGAAAATTCCTTCCCAACCCCAAATATGGCGATCAGCTAAACCCTGAGCATGTGGGCAAGACTCACCAGCCAGATACCCAGGAAAGAATTCTCTGTAGTAACTCAGATCCCACACCATCTAACATCCCATCAGAGACCATTGGGCAAATCTACTGCTAATAGTCGAAGATAAATTAATTGCCAAAATTAGGCTATCCTATCATATCATCCCCTCCATAAATTTAGCAAGCTTAGTCTTGAAGCCAGATATGTCTTTTGCCCCCACTGCTCCCCTTGGAAGGCTGTTCTAGAACTTCACTCCTCTGATGGTTAGAAACCTTTGTCTAATTTCAAGTCTAAACTTCCTGATGGCCAGTTTATATCCATTTGTTCTTGTATCCACATTGGTACTGATCTTAAATAATTCCTCTCCCTCTCTGGTATTTATCCCTCTGATATATTTATAGAGAACAATCATATCTCCCCTCAGCCTTGTTTTGGTTAGGCTAAACAAGCCAAGCTCTTTGAGTCTCCTTTCATAAGACAGGGTTTCCATTCCTCGGATCATCCTAGTAGCCCTTCTCTGTACCTGTTCCAAAACTTTGAATAAAACTCAAGATTTTAAACAGGATATTTTAAATCTATACATGTTCAATGCTTCATCTCTTTACAACTCCAACTTTCCCTCAGGTTGATATCAGTTGTGTTTTTTATTACACAACTTGTGCACAACACTATGTCATTCTGTGACAATAGGATTAAATGAGCCAAGATTGTTTTGGTTTGATGAGAGTTTAATTTACTGAGAAAGCTTCACTGTTCTTGCTCTCCTGTTTATATCAGGCAGAGAGCACAACATTTTCATTTACTGCTGATGTCTTTTTCAGCTGTTGAATTTTTAATCTTAAATACAAACATGGCCAGATTAAGCCGATCTTGGTCCCCTTGTGGCCCTTCCCCGAGTGGGAAGGAGAAGCCACCTACACAAGAGCCCTGGCCTGGGTTAGTGTTGGGTGGGGACCATCACTTCTCTTTGGCCAAACTGGGACTTTCCCTTCCCTGGATCACTAGTCTCTGTTTTTAAAAGGACTGTTGTCTGTCCTGAAGGCCTCAGCTATTACCCACTAGAGCAGCGTGGGGAGGCGTCTTCCATCACTAGCCCAGCAAAGCCAAGACAGGACGGCAGAAAGGAGATTTTCTTCTCCTCCTAGCCCACGGTCCTCTGCTGGCATAGTGTTGACGAGGGCCCTGGAAAGCAACAAGATGTTCCATTAAGATGTTCCTGCCTGTCAGAGAGTTCATGTCCCACTTCATATGTCTCAGAGAGCTATTTCGCAGGCTGTCTGCAGAGCCAGGCAAGTGATACTACATCAGTTACACTTGATTCACATTTCAAGTTTTTCTTTGCAAGCATGAGGGCTAGAAAAATAACTTTTTTAAAAATTAAAGCTGAATTCCTGATGTCATCCCATGACTCCAGGAGCTGCAGCCCTAGACCCAGGTCTACAGTGCTTATGCCTTAATATAGCCTTGTGTACAAGAACTATACCACCTTCCTTTCCTTCTCCCACACAAATTTCGTGGTAGATGGACTTTACCAGGACAGCCACTCTCCCAGAGTATCAGCTGGCTGTGGCCTACTGTACCTTATTTGTGGTAGCTGGCCTATGGTACTGTGCATGGGGGGTTGAGCATGCAGCATATGGGTAGTGAAGGAGCCTTCTACATGGTGGTCTAGCAAGGGTGCTAAATGAAGAATTGTAAGTGCCTTTGGGGCTATTCATCAGATAATTATTCTCCAGAACAAAACAACATTTACAAAGATAATGCACACAAAAATGCTCTCAAAGGCCCCTTTCTCCAACTGCCACTCTTTAAGGGACTGATCCAAAACCCATCAAAATCAACAGAAAGTCTTCCATTTACTTCAAGAGTCTTTGGATCAGAACGTAAATGCTCAATTTAGTTCAAATTTTGGCATTCAGTACATGGTTGGTGACCATGTTAATCAAATGATCATGTTGCACTCATGTTCTGAGCACTCCAGACCCAAAACAGTTGAACTGTATTAAATGTATGAAATATAACTGTGGTTTTAAAAATAATAAATGTGTGTCAAGTAAGGGGGGCAATCCGCAGGTTCAGGATAAATGAAACATATGATCAACATTTCAAATTTACTGAATGAGTATGATAAAATTTTACTCAGAAAATTAATCTGCTGGAAATGCTGCCCAGATTTTTTTCATTACTGTGTATTCCTTAACACAATGGTTTTCAAATGTTTTAGGCTGCATATCCCTTTCCAAATAATGTAGTCTACCACATACCCCCCATCTAAAATAGGGTTATAATATACCTATGAAAACAGAAAAAAAGGTCTGTAAGGGATAAGTTCGCCATTTCAGGATTTTTCTCATGATGAGAGCTCACAGAACCCTAGGGGTATGCGTACCTCAGTTTGAAAACCACTGCTAAATTTCAAATTGCCTCTCTTGTACAAACCTAAATGGCCAGCAGTAAGACAGCAACATTTTGTGTATATTGTAGGAGAAGTCTAGACATCAGGTGTCTCTCTTTCCAGATAAGGGAAACTCATCCTAAAAGCAGCTGCAGGATAACTATTAATTATGGGGACTCTGTTCTACAACCTAATATACAAGGAAATAAAAATTCGAGATTTAACTCCATTTAAAATGTAAGAAGTAGCTATTGCAGTATGCCTATAAAGCACAAGACATGGTGGGCTAGGTGACAATCTCTTGGGCTTTATGTTCTGATATATACAGTTAAGAATTATTTTCCTATTTGGCAATGTATTAGTGTTAACAGTTTAATGAGTGGGTGTGGACATATTTTTGATTCGTGCACATATTAGTCACAAGTTTGAATTCCACCCAAATTCACAGAGACCAATGTTGTTACAATCAGGTTGGTATTTGATACTGTGTACTCTCTGGTAGGCTGATCTCAGTACTATTCTTAGCAGCAAGGTGCTGCAACAAAAAAAACACCAGGACAATTTTACTCTTGTTGGAATTCTCACAGAGTCCAGAGATTGTTAGGAAATGGAAACTGAGCTACCCCTAGAAATATGCCCTGCCAGAAAGTTGGATGACGTTTGTAGAGTCTGTGGAGAAGCTTGTGCTGCTACAGTATGTGCTGCATATGCTCTGTGGCTAGTACGTCACTTTCCAGAACGGTCAGTCTGGCCCTTTTCAGAAGCATTACATTAAAACAGAAAATGAACATCAAGAAATAGTAATGTCCTTGAATCATGGTGACTATTTCAGCTTCTGAATTCATTTTTAATATTTCTACAGCTATGACCTCTACATCAAACATAGTTCAATAGGGTATGTGTTTTTGCAATGAACGTACACAAATAACTAAAGTAGCGTTTACTAGTTAGAACCCCAATGTGCACTGAACAATTTTGATGAGAGCTATGTTATCCATTTGCCATCAGCATTTAATGAGAAAGGTTGTTCTGATCAAAAGAGTAATGCACGATGGGATATTTAATCTCCTAGGATCACAAGTCTGTATTAAAAAATAGGCTAAGACATGCATAGGCCATAATTTAGGATGCATCACAGAAAAGTCTGTACTATATAAATTCTGTCCCAGAATTTTCATTTCTGCAGCCTCCTGCCTGCCATGCAATTACTCTTTCTGAATAACTTTAAATTAGAATTCTTCTAGGTAGGACAACTTGTTTTGCAGAAAAGTTATACCCATACCTCCTTCCCCTGGACCCAGTGCAACACTGACACTTTCAGGCTCAGCTGTGGGCTCTGTGGGCTTCTGTGTGCACTTATTAACAAAGTGCATACGTTCCTGAAAAGCCTAGAAAACAAAAAATGATTTAGTCTGGATAATTAAAAAATAGAAGTACTGCAAACTACTTTAAATGTCAAAGAATCTTTTTTAAAAAGGAAACTGTAACAAATAATGCAAGAAATCTTTTTAAAGGAATTTTTAGCTCTAGTAAACCCTTAGTAAGGGTTGATATATGATTTATGATTATTGGTGAGTAGTTTTGTTTTGATAAGTAAGAAAGTCATCCCTCATGGCTGATTAGTGAGCCACTGAAAAAAGGATAAATATGGGAGAGTGACTTGTGTCACAAATATACTCTAGAGGGGCACTGCTTAAATCTTCTCTGAAGCAATAACAATTTGTCAATATCTGACATTCAGTTTTTCAATATATGTTTTAAAAACATCTGTTATTTAGTTTTAACATGCCATACTCATGGGAAATAAAGTGACACTGCTATTTATGTCAAGTGTACCTTAAGTGAATGGGCAGGAGTCCCTAAATAAGTCCTCATGATTGTGGTTCACTAAAACCAAGAGTATGCAATAAAATTTTAATAACAGCTTAAAACTCAAGTGGCTGACTTTTTTATCACTACAAGTCTTTGCATACTGAATATATACAGTATATGCCACATATATGATACTAATGCTGTCTGGAGCATCTATAAACAATGCATCATTAGGCTGTCGTCTATAACTCTTCCTGAGGCAGGAAGCAAAAACTGAGATTTTTACACAGATCTAGTGCTGGGTTACCTGCAAATATATCTGGAGAAACAAAGCCTGTTTTACACGTTGCCTTTCCTCCTGTTATGGCATCATATAACATATGTTGTGTCAGCATAAGACATAAGAAATCAGCAATACAAATAAATATTTAAACAAATATTTTTTCCCCCTTAGATTAAGCAATTACTGTTGTAATCATTTGATACTGTTTAACTGTTAGCACTTACACAGTAAAAACAACCTGTTGTTAACCATAAAGAACAGAACACTGACAAAAACCAGAATTTAAAGTGCTACTCACTAACAGTCAATGAGAGATTCTGTAGAAGTTTGGACTGTATTCTTAATACTATGATCTGTTTTTTGGAAAATTAAAAAAATTCTCTGAAAATTGCTTTTGCATTTCATTTAGATTTAGCAACAGTAAAAAGTAGTAATAAACTAATAAATAAAAAACACTCTTTACTCTGGGCCAAATCCCAAAGTCTTTCCTCAGGCAGGACCTACCCCTGACTTCAATGTTTTTCCTCACTAAGCTTTTCAAAATCTATCTCTATGAAATTGGGCCATGTTTCTGCAATCAGATGCTCACAGGTGCAAGGATTGGGCTGTGTGAGTCTGATTGCAGGAGTAGGACCCAAGTAATGGATATGAAGCATTTCCTTACAGGTCTGTCCCCAGGGGAAGGCCGTTAATTGACTCCCATGGGTACTTCTCACTCTTTAAACTGTGCAACACTGTCCCTCTTTCTGGGGAGTGAATGCAGAGCTCCTAATTGGTACTGTTCTGACACAAACCACCCTTGGGACTTTTTACACAATGTAACTGTAATAGGATGAGCTCCGATTACCTTGACAGCTCTTCCTGGTTCTGCAGACTCCCATGCTTGTTTCATGGCTTTGATCTCATCTGCTCTCTCTGTGTCTTTCTTCAGTTCCAGCACCTCTGCCTCACTCTGTTCAATGACGAGACGCAAGATCCAGTAAGGTTTGTTCGGATCAGATTGCTGAAGGTGGAATGGAGCAAAGCCAGTGAACTAAACTTATTGGTTAGTCTACAGTCATTATTTCTTTTTAGGATCTAGTCATTTTTTTCTGCTCTTTGATAATTTCCCACTTTTTTGAGAGTCCTGCACACTTTTAATATTCACTGCTTGGTAGAGCGTGATTGCCAAAGGAAGCCTCTTTTTTATTAATGCCATCCTCTGATGTTCACAGGTATGCTCACACTCAGTAGGGAGTGACTGCACACCAGATGGCTGGAATTAAATCATCATGAAAGTTCTCTTATTCCATTTCAAGTATATCAATGTTAAAAATAAATGTCTCTCACTGACACTAGCTTACCCATGAGATAATCATTTTGGAAAAGGACGGTAATTTTCTGACTAAGAAGCCAATTGTGCCTGATCAGTTCAGGTGCAGAGCTCCTTTTGAATAGAAAGAGTCTCAGCCACCTCTGTAGCAGCATGTCACCTTTTGCCTACATCCTACAAAGGGCTCGCTGAACAGTCAAGATACATGCAGAGAGGAGGTGGACATGTCTTTTCCCATTCCCAGCGGAGCTGATGGTAGACATCTAACACAATTGGAGGTTCTATAGATTTTCTGAGGACAACACCTGCAGTTGCAGAAGCCCTGACAGTGTGGCTTCATTGAAGCTGTACTGCCAAGGACCAGGGGACAATGTTAAAGATGCATCCCATAGTTAGCATGGATTTCCCCCACCTCCCCCACATGAAGCTGTAGGTATATGAAGAGGCCTCTCAGAACAATTAGGGAGAAATTCTGCATGAAAACCTCATGGAGACATCCTTCACTTTAACTCCCTCCTATGGGTTTCCCGTAGAAGGATGATTACAATTAAAATGATACCACTAAAGGATGAATTATCATTCGTTTCCCTCCTTGGGAATTAGTCTATCTGCAATCTATAAAGGTCAATTAGACCATTTAGTAAAGATTGTATGCTAAAAATGGTTTATCTTTACTTTTGCCCCTCACTCCATTTTAATGACTTGGCTCACTGTTGATCTGGAATTTACTGGGCCTGATTCTGCTCTTACTTATACCTGTGTATATTGGCAGTAGCTCCAATGAAGTCAATTCCATGGGTGTAAGCTGGCTTTTGTCAGTTTGCACATATCTTATGGTCATTTAAAATGTTTTAATTATACATATTTTTTAATTTTAAGAAATTATGAAAGTTTTTAGAAACAAAAGAAATTAGCACTTGGAGCAATTTAAAAAAGTTTTGAAAGATCTGAAGCTTTCTACAAACTGATCAATCTTTGACACAAATCACGTTTTCTCCCTAAGTGTTTGCGTTCACGAGGGGATTTTACAGTAGTGTTTCAGTTATCAGAACATTGTCCATTTTGTGAGCAAAACATCGAATTTTCAAAATAAAAGAGATGCACTATAATGGTCAAATACTCTTCTCAGCTCCGCATCATGGGTCTCTTAAAATAACAGTATACTGTAGATCTGAAAGTCTGACAGCAGCCTTGCACCAGATAATTGATATACTGGTGTTTTGCTCTTTTGCAAAAGGAACAAATCCTGCCTACCCACCCTTGGCCAAGGGAGGACCACATGAGCAGGCAGGATGCGAGCAGCCTCCACAGGGGACGAACACTGCTTGCATGCCACAGAACCCTTACATTGTGCTATCTCAGAAGAGGGGAGTTGGTGGGCAGGGCAATGCCAGCAAATCTACCACTAAGTGGCTCCACCAGCCATGCCAGTCTTGCTGCCTGATAGGAGGATTGTAACCAACACCAAAGCTACTTCAGACCTGAAGCTGGATGTGGTGGAAAGACTCCTTTCTTCATTCTTGGGCCCCTCTGGAAATCCCAAGTACTGCATAGCTGCTTAGGCTGTGTACTAGGGCCAGGAATTCCCCTGAAGTGCAAGTCATGAGATCAACATTATCTTTCATGTAAGTGAGGCTGGATCTCCAAAAGGGGCTGGGTGTAGCTTGTCTCCGAAATGATATTGTTGTGACCAGTCAAACAAGTACATCAATCATATAATACAAGATAAACATATTTTACATATATCGTCTAACATTTCTACATATTTAGGAAGGAGACAAAGCATGGTAGAGAGAAATATATGTATTCTTGGTTATTCTGGTTTAGCTGCCTGTAAGCACTTTTACACTCTGTATGAGGACACAATTTATTTGTAAATATGGAACCACCAAGTGAGGGAAAGTTAATATAATTTTATGCCAAAGAACATCTAGGAAATGTTGGGGTTGCACATATACTTTATCTACAGGCTTCCTGGATTTATTCTTACCTGAGATTCTGGTCTAGACGCTGTTTTATCTTTACTGGACTTTTCTTTTTCTGCCTTCTCAGTTGCTTTATCTTTTGTTTTTCTAGTTGTTTTAGGAGTGCTTGCAGATTTTGCCCCTTCAAAATTGCTATAACCATCCTGGTTTACTGCCGGAATGGATTCATCATGTTTCTCACCATGTGCTATCCATACATCGTTGTGAGGATTGTATGAATTATTTAACACCATTGCCAAACAGCGAACAAATGTCCCCACATTATATCCGGGATGGAACAGAAAAGCCATTCAACAATGCAGAAAGAAAGAGAGAAACCAGTTAATGATTTTGTGATATTAAGCACTGAGTTAGCATTATATGGCAGAAAAAGGAGAAAAATAAACTTAGGGCAAGAAAAACTTTAATACTTGGCTTAGAAAGGGCCAGATTCTGATATCCTTATTTGTCTTAAATAGTACCTTACTTAGGGCTCAACTGTGGTGTTGCCATGAACCCTGTGTGCAGGGCTGCGCATTGTTTCACTGACCCAGGAGCAGCCCAGAAATCAAACTATGACTCAGAAAACCACAATCTCCCTCTTGGTTCCCCACCACATTCCAAGACGAATGTCACCTATGCGAGCCCAATACTTGGTGCAGCATATATCACCTGATGCAGCAGCGGTGGGGTGGGGTAAAGTGGGGTGGGGTAAACGGTGAGTGGGGTGGGGTAAAGCTACACTTCTTATTGCCCACAAGCATGGAGAGTGAAATGGGAAATACAGGAGAGAGGAAAAGCAAAATATTGCAATGATTAAGAAACATTTTAAAGAATTTCATATACACTAAAATCAGGAAATTCAAAGTTATGGCTCTGATGACAATCCCAACATATTTTGTATTACTGTATGCACCATAATATTGTGTATGTGGCAGTGTGTCAGAGTAAATGATGCTGAGAAAATCAGAACTGAACTTCCTGAGGTATCTTCCCTTAGCTATGTGTGCATTAGCAGATGTTTTTGCATTTAACATTCTTGTTTTTAAAAAGGAAAAATACAGAAACTCAAAATAGCACACACAATTTATGTGTTGAACTGAACAATGAGCTAGATCTCAAACTGTCTCAGAGAACTAAAAAATTTTGAGTTTGAAATCTGAGTCTTATCACCAATTCATATGCCTTGAAATATACAGAAAGATTATGTTGAACATTGTAGATTTGATTACAAAAGGTAGATAGTTAATCCTATTTGGGAAATGGGGATTGGTAGAGTGTAAAGAAAAATGTAACAATTTTATAGCCTGTCAATCAATATTTCTTGAAATCTTTTTGTTACAAAGCCCCCTTTCTTAGGGATTTTCTACACAGTAGCGTATGCACACTACAGGGGTGTGATTCCTAAAGAGCACTAACATGTTGCTCATCAATTGGTCAGTGTAGACCCTGCTGGTGCTCACTAAAGGTTCCCCAGTGTGCACCAGCAGGGTCTACACCGACTAAGTAATGCTCAACACTTTAGTGCACTTTGGAAATCACACCCTTTATAGTGTGCGCATTATCCCACATGTAAACAAGCCCTTAGTGCCAAATGCAGTGCCATAACTGTGCTCCTACACCCCTTCAACTGAGTGCAAGCCATCCTGCCATGGGGTCAAATCCAAAGCTCACTGAAGCCAGTGGAAAGACTGGAGCAGTCTCCTTCTTTGGGTTATATGGGACTATAAAAAGATAAGTAAACAACAGAGAAATGCATACAGTCTGAAATATTATTTTTATTATGTAGAAAAATGTCTTCTCATACTAGATTTAAATAATATATGATGGCACTGAAGTGCTAAGCTTAAATTGACTCAAAATCGCGGAAGCACATATTAACAAATGAAAGCAAAAATTAAAGCAATCACTGTAAATATTGAAAATAATAAAAACTCTAGAGGAAATGCTAGTATGAAATAAATATTGATGATATAACTTGAAGTTACAATATCATTACATTAATGACCTTATATTTAATATCCTATTACCATAGCATATTACCACAATAAATCAAGCTGGGGCATGTGCACTATTCTGTGAATTATTAACGTTTAAAGATAAAATATTTATATATACAAAGTTTGTATTTATCTGAATACATTAGAGACAGGCAGTGCCATTAGCTAAATGATGCTTGATACAGTCTTCTGCGTTTTGGGATGCTGCAAGTTTTTGCTGACTTCTTTAAAGACCTTGAAGGGTTCTGAATTTTAGTTTGTTGACGTCAGTGATGGGCAGCCGAGAGATCGCTACTGGGGATGCTTTGTAGAACCTAATACATGAATTTCTCATGTTTTTAAATAAGCACCTCTACCTTACTAAAAATGAACACTGAACACTATGAGCCAGATTCTTGGCTCAGCTTACAGTCCCTTTGCATTGTTCCAGGGGTGGAAAGAAGCTGTAAATCTGGTCCAAGTAACACCCTGTGAGAAGGAATCCCGGGTGGCACAGGGCTGGCATAAGCAGGTCTACATCAATTCCTGCCCCCCAAACTCTTGGTGTAAAGGTTAAACAGGGTGTGGCTGGGATTCTGTTATGTTGTGCTCCAGAGTGATCCAAAGGCTGCAGGAATGGCTCAGAACCTGGCTGAGTTGTAGTTCTGGTCTTGCACTGGGTACAACAACTGGTCCCTTAAGACCCTGAGTCAGTGAGGTGCTTAAATACCTGCCTAATTTTAAGCAAGTCACCAGTCTTACTACTTACATGGTTAAAATTAAACAGGTGCTTAAGTGCCTTGCTGAACTGGAACCTAATGGGATAGGAAAAAAGAGGGAGACACGATGGAGGAAAGCAACAAGGACACAAGTGGGCTCCAGCTCACTGATCCTGTGGCAATCATAGGAAACTAAATGACATAACATGGTCATTTTATAACCCTGCAGCTTGGATGCAACAGATACTGATAACTGACAGCCACTAATTAAAAGAGAATAGAGGAATCTGGTAGAAAGTACGATATTTACATTGCATAACAATTTCCATTTCATAAATGCCAAGGCTAGAAAGGTCTATTAGATCATCCAGTCTGACCTCCTGTTTCACAGGCCATAGAATTTCACTAAGTGATTCCTGCAACAAGCCCATTAGCTCTGGTTGAGTTAGAGCATCTCTTTTGGAAAGACATCCAGTCCTGATTAAAAGATTTCCAGTGATGGAGACTCCCCCGTATCTTTAGGCAGAATATAAAGGTTTCTTGTGACCTTGTCTTTGAACAGCTTTCACATGCCCGTTGTCTGCAGCAGGCCTGTTAAATCTGGGAGGTGTAACCCCTCTGGGCTATGGCAGTGCCTTTTCTTTGTCCCATGAAATCCTATTCAAATTTGGCTGAGAATGAAAGTATTAAAATTGCCGTTTCCTTTCTCTCACTTGTGTTCGTCAGGAAATTTCTGGAAGCTTGTCAAAAATCAATGAACATTCCAAGGCTGAGCTCATGCTACCACCATAGCAGACTGGGGCATCAGAGAACTGCCACAGAGCAGCTGTCAGAGAGGAGTGGGAAGACAGCTGGGCTTGGTTCTCTACCCACTGTAAACCTCTAAACCCAGTGCATGGCCCCAGTGGCCCATTTATACCAAAGAACACCATGTCAGGCAGGAAATTTCCCCACCTCCTAGGCTGGGAGAGATATATGGACTAGGCTCCCCACATTCCCCTCCCACAGACTCACCTCATGGCCTCAGTGGACAATCCCTCCTCTGGGGCAACAAACAAGTCAGGAGGATCCCCAACTCCAAGGGCAGAGGAAAGAGAGAGAGAGAGAGAGAGACAGGCCAGGCAGGGCTTCCCCCTAACCAGACTTCAGCCCAGCGCCTGGACCCAGCAATCCACTTCCCTCCCACTCTGGGAAAACTGCCTTCTCCTACAGTCAGTTTATGTTAGTCTGGCAGCTCAAATAGTAGCAGACTATGCTGCAGTGTTGCAGGTTCAGGAGACCATGCTGATGATTCATGATAAGGGGTGGAGGCTGCTACAGCTGCATATACAATTTTTTTACCTTTATCTTAAACACACACACACACAAATCTGTGACCCTAAGAGCACCCCAATGCCAGTTGACATACTGTTGTCATGATAAATACCCAAAAGATGGCAAGTAATCTATAATTGGAAAACTAATAACTCACTTATCATTAATATTCTTGTGTGATGTATGTACAGTAAATCCAGAAAGGACTTTATCAATATGTGCTGGAAGTATGTTCTTAAAATATATTTGGTAAGCAGTGCCTAAGCCACCTGTTTCAGACAAAGGAATGTGGTTTCACCTGATGGACTATGTCTCTGATGTAAACTAAGGAAGGTGTGACCAAAGACTAAGCAAAGCACAATAACATGCAACCTAAACAAAGCCATCAGGACAGCAAGTGGAGAAAGCTGACCACTTAATCTTGATGGGGGATGGAGACTGCATGGGAAGACTTCCTTCCTCTTGAAGCAGAGTCAATGAACTTTGGAAAGATAAGGAGAGAGAAAAATCCATTTGGGCAAGGAATCCATAAGGAGGCAAAGGAACTGAGCACTTTGAGCTCTGTGAAGGGTCCTGGCCAGAGAATCTGGTCAGCTATGGTGTCAAAGAAACTTCGGGTACCCTTCTGGCTCTGTCAATCTAAGATACAACCACATTTGCTCCAATCCCTCAGACAGAGACAAACACACAGCTGTATGGCACAGGAGCTAGCAAACAGAGCTGTAAACAGGGGAGTTTCAGTGGGAATTTGTATTGTGGTACTTGTTTGGGGTTTGTTTTTGCTGTGGGTGGTGGGGTTTTGGTGTGGTTTGTGTTTCCCAGATTAACAGGATTTAGGTGGGAAGGCTATGACAGATACAGAGGCAGCAGTGGGAGTGACTCATGTAGTGGAAGACACAATGAAGATGACTGGATGTGGAAGCTGTGGTATGTACATGATCCTGGAGGGGGTACCTGGTAAGAGTTTTGTCTGCATGAAATGCCATCTGATAGAGGAAAAGATCCGAGGTTTGGAGATGCAGGTGGAAAGTCTGGTTGAGTTTAGAAAGGGGTTCGAGCAGATTATGGAGCAAAGACATGAGGTATCTGAAGGGAAAAGCTCAGACTTGCATATGGAAGCAGGACTGAGGAATTCTGAGGGGAGACTGGGTGAGGAAAGTGGTCAGTGGAAGCATGTGACTAAAAGAACCAGACAGAGGAAAAGACGGGCTAGTGAAGGAGAAATAGAGCTCAAGAACAGGTTTGCAGAGTTGGAAAATGAAAAAGGGGCTCAGCAGGTAGTCACTGAAGGTGGCTGTCACTGAAGGTGGTAGTCACTGAAGCAAGGAAGAAGAGAAGAGTGGCTAGTCCTATAGGAAAAGGGGAAGAGTCAATGGAGACTACACCAAATATGAGCCCCAGGAGGATACAGGATGGGTTGAAGAGGATTACAAGGGAGAATAGGAATGGAAAGAACTTGCAGATAGAGGGAACAGGGGATAGACTGGAGAATAGCACCGTCACCAGGAGAAGGCAGGACTATGTGATCGGGGACTCTTTACTGAGAAGAATAGACAGGCCTGTAACCAGAGCTGATCCAGAGAATAGAAGGGTGTGCTGTCTTCCTAGTGCTAAGATACGGGATGTAGACCTGAGGTTGAAAAGGATCCTAAAGGGAGCAGGAAAGAATCCCCTAATTATCCTTCATGTGGGAACAAATGATACGGCTAGATTCTCGCTGGAAAGTATTAAGGGAGACTATGCTAGGCTGGGAAAGACACTTAAGGAAATCGAGGTTCAGGTGATCTTTAGTGGGATTCTGCCTGTTCCTAGAGAAGGGCAACAAAGGTGTGACAAGATTATGACTATCAACAGATGGCTTAGGCAGTGGTGCTATAAGGAGGGCTTTGGGATGTATGGCCACTGGGAGGTATTCATGGACAGAGGACAGTTCTCTTGGGATGGACTTCATCTGAGTAGGGAAGGAAATAGACTTCTAGGATAGAGGCTGGAACAACTGATTAAGAGAGCTTTAAACTAGGAATTTGGGGGAGATGGTTGGGAGATGTCCAGGTAATCTACCCGCCGAATTTTAGCATTGAGAGGGAAGAAAACGAAGTAAGAAAGGATACAGCCGTGGGCAGGAGAATGTATATAAGGAGGAAGGGCAGTGTGGATTCCAGTCTAATAGGTTATACTGGCTGTAGAATGACCGTGCCTAATAGGGTACAGAACGTGAGCGAGGCCAAACAGCAAAAATTAAGATGTTTTTACACCAATGCGAAGAGCCTAGGTAACAAAATGGAGGAACTAGAGCTACTGGTGCAGGAAGTGAAACCAGATATTATAGGGATAACAGAAACATGGTAGAATAGTAGTCATGACTGGACTACAGGTATTGAAGGGTATGTGCTGTTTAGGAAAGAGAAATAAAGGTAAAGGTGGTGGAGTAGCATTGTATATCAATGATGAGGTAGAATGTAAAGAAATAAGAAGCGATGGAATGGATAAGACAGAGTCCGTCTGGGTAAAAATTACACTGGGGAAGAAAACTACTAGAGCCTCCCCTGGGATAGTGCTTGGGGTGTGCTATAGACCACCGGGATCTAATTTGGATATGGATAGAGCCCTCTTTAATGTTTTTAAAGAAGTAAATACTAATGGAAACTGCATGATCATAGGAGACTTTAACTTCCCAGATATAGACTGGAGGACGAGTGCTAGTAATAATAATAGGGCTCAGATTTTCCTAGATGCGATAGCTGATGGATTCCTTCATGAAGTAGCTGCTGAACCGACTAGAGGGAATGCCATTTTAGATTTGGTTTTGGTGAGTAGTGAGGACCTCATAGAAGAAATGGTTGTAGGGGACAATCTTGGTTCAAGAGATCATGAGCTAATTCAGTTCAAACTGAATGGAAGAATTAACAAAAATAAATCTGCAACTAGGGTTTTTGATTTCAAAGGGCTGACTTTCAAAAATTGCCCTCCTCATGCTATGAATTATAATCCAGTCTATAATTACATGATCACCAACTGTTTTTTCCACAGGATCTCAGCCTCATTCAGTGCACAAGATGGACACATTGGGAGCAGAATTAAAGGTTGCACAGACAATCAAAAATTTGGTATTTCCTAACTTTCAACTACTTGACTTTGCAATCTAAATAACCTTCTTTTAATGTAGTTTTGTTTACGTAATATATAGCAATATCTCCAGTACAATACAGACATTTCCCAATATAGCATGTATAAGAACCAACCTATTATTATGGCTGAGATAGTATTTTTTATTTTCCCCCAGTCCTCATCACAAAAAAAAAAAAAAAAATACTGCCAAACATCAGCTCTAAGGAATTTTAAGAAAGAAAAGAAAAAACAGCAAAAATTAATCAATGGAATTTAAAATTTTGGGCAAGATGTTGGTTTTCACCTGCAACCTGGATTCAGATTCAAAATCTGGTACTAGCATCCACCTATCTTAAATAGATCTTGGGCTGAACCCTGAATCCAAACACCTCTGAATGTTGAGGGAGTTGTAATGCAGATTAACGTTTGGTAGCTCAGGGGCATCTCTTGGATACTATTATTATTATTATTATTAACTATTTATCTACAGTAGTACTAGGGATATATGTAGCACTTTACAAAACACAAATGACAACTGTGTGCAAAGAATGGACTTTCACCTAAACATTCATGAAACAATAATTTATAGACCACATGAGAACTACTGGTCTTCATCTAAAAGGTGAATTATTTAAAAAAAATAAAAACCGCAGACAAATGCAAATGTTAATTTAAAAGAAGAACAAAGAACAACATGTTCTTGTCCTGACAAGTTAATTCCAGTATAAAAATCTACTGCAGATGGCACTGTTGTCTTATATTAAAAAGTACCCAACAGAAACCATGAAGGTTTGTTACAGGAATTTTCCATCTTGCTCAATGCAGCTTTCTTAAAATTCCCATGGTGAGAGAGTCCTTTTTTGTTATATATCAATATTGTTGTATCTATGAATTGTGTTTGAAAATCAATGTTCACTTTAAATTTTTTGTTATGACTCCTCCTGGCACTATCCATCTCTCTGAAAATTGACATAATTTGTTACACCACACGGGAGTCCAGGATGGTAGAGCCAAGTTTCCAAACTGCTTTAATAATGGGTTCACGTTCAGAAGGAGGTTTAGAATATTCAGTGTCATTTTGTTCTAAATAGGCTTACTGTATTTTAAGTATTTTCATACCATCTATACAAAACTGTCCAGATAATATATTACTATTAGTAGTAACATTGGTTCATATACTAAATATTAGTATTGATTTAATTTTGCAGTACTTTAAAATAATACCTTATTTTCAGATATGTCCTGTGAGTTTTAAGTGCAATGCAACTGGGTTATCTTGGAAGACAGATAGTATTAGGGGACAGAGTAATCTCTTTTAGCCCTTAAAATGAATTCCCATAGAAGGATACTCTGTATCACTCAGCAGATTAAAATGTTTGTATTGAGCCCAATGTGGCAAGCACTACTTTGTGAGGAAGCCCTTTGTTAATAGAAGTTTGACAGCAGGCCCTTTGTTAATAAAAATCCCTCCTAAAGTCTCCCTTATTTCTTCCTCCTGGGCTCACTCCTGCTCTCAGTGAAGTCAATGACACCACTCCCATTAACTTCAATGGTGCGAGATCAGGCCCTATATAGAAAAATTGTTTTTTTAATATTTAGTGATGGATTTTAAATCTCCTTTTAAAAATATGTCTTTAAAAGAGAAATAAAGAAAATAAATTCAATCAACTAGGGAATAAACCAGTCCATGTTAAAAATGTAATTAATTATTGGTAAAGAATGGCTAAGGGAAAAGTTAGAAAATCTGAATATATACAAATCAGCTAGTCTAAATGATTTACGTCCTCAAATACTAACACAATTGCTTAAAAACTGTATTGAACCACTAAAAATTATTTTGGAATAGTCCTGGAGAAACAGGAAGGATACAAGAAGACTGAAAAAAGTGAATGTTATAATAATCTTCAAAAAGAGGGATGCTATTAATTACCATCTGATAAATCCAATGTCAGTCCCCAATATAATACTGTAGTGAAACCAATAATAAAAGAAACATCTAGAAGATAATATAGCAATGGGCGATAAACAGCATGAATATATAAAGATCAAATCTTGCTAAACAAATTTGATTGTGTGTATATATCAAACAAATTGGTGGACGATCAGAATGCAGTAGATATATTATGTTTATATTTCAGTAAAGCATCTCACAAAACCTCTCTCTGTCACATGGATTGAAAACTGACTGGTGGAAATTCAGCACTCATGACATATGACAATTTATTCAGTGGGGGGAAGAGCCTTGTGGGAAACTGCAGGGATTGATATTGTCTGATTTTATTTGACAACTTCACTGATGATCTGGAAGAGGGGATCAACAGCATGTTAATGAAATTCACAGACAACACCAAATTGCCAAAGGGAGCCAGAGAGATTAGAAACATGGGAATAGCTCCCTTTTCAACTACTGTCCCTTTCCCTTTTATCTTTGTTCAAATGCTTATCTTCTGTCTCCACCAAGTTCATTTTTTACCCTTTCTTGACTACATCTCAGAGCCTAGTTTTCCTTCTTCATCCTCCTTGACCTTTCTAATGCCTTTGTCACTGTCAGTTACTCCCTCCTTATTAATATAGTCTTTCCTTAGGTTTGTTACTGTCCTCCCCTGATTCTCTTGCTGCTTCTCTGACTATTCCTTCAGCATCTCTTTCAGTAGATCCTCTCCCACTCTCTGGAAGCTCTGCCCACTAACAGCTTTGTGTTTTCTTCCATTTGCCCATTATGAATGGAATGCCCTCACAAACTCAGATAGCCCCAGTTCGGTAGAACGGGTCAGGCAGACCTGTCTTAAAGGGATGTGTGTTTGCATATAAGCTGTAAACAGAGTCCTCAGGCAGTGACAGGGGGAAGAAAGAAGGCAAAGATGATCTGCATCTTAGTAAAGCAGCATAACTCCTCTCCCCACATGCTGCCATATCTCCTTGCTCTGGGCTGGAAAGAACTTTATCTAGGGGTCACTCTCAGGAAAATAGACTTCAAAGGGTGACTGAACTATAAAAGTAAGGGGCAAAAACACCCCAAGTTCTCTCGTCCTATCCATTTCCCTCTTTTCACCTAAAAAGACAAAAGAAATAGCTATTGGACTTTGAGAGCAGATCCTGGCCTGAGAATTTGGTCCCTAACGTTACTGGAAACATGTGGTAAAGGACTTCATCTTGAACCAAGTCTAATTTGTTACATTTAGAAAGTATTCTATCTTTATTTTTCTTGTAACCATTTCTGACTTTAATGCCTCATTACTTGTTGTGCTCACTTAAAATCTCCCTCTTTGTAGTTAAATAAACTTGTTTTATTCTTTGAACAAAACTAATGCAGTGCTGTGAACTGTGTGGGTAATTCCATTTAAAGTGGCAAATTGTTGTATATTGACCTCTTAGAGGGGCAGTGGATCTAATACATCTGGACTGTCCAGGGGAGGGCTGGACAGTGCAGAACACAGATTTTGGTGGGAAATCCAGGACTGGGAGTGTGTCGGGCATCACCCCTCATGTGAAAGCCAAGGCCTGTGAAAGCCAGAGCGTGTCTGGTGTTTGCTGATAGGCTGGTGGTGTCAGAACTGCTGGACCAGGGCTGTAGCTATGCACAAACACTCATGGTGTGACCTGCATGCTAGCAGGTTGTTTGTGAGCAACCCAAGTTGGAAGCTACAACAGCAAAGCACTGTCAGGCATCCAAAGTTGCAGGGCAGGGGTGACACAGCCCCTCACTGGTCTGGATTGCACCCTAGAATTCCCATACATACATACATATGGGGGAAAATAACCTGAAACAGAGCTATCCAATAGGAAGTAGAAATTGGAAAGAAGTAATGCTTAAAGAGGCTTAGGTGTCAGAGTGGACAGCGAAATAGATGGGGGTTTGCATGGGGAAATGGCAGCAAAACACACCATTGCAGTTCTGAGTTGCATATGCAGAGGCATTACATGAAGCATGGAAATGATAATCTTTACTTCAGGGCAGTGGTGTGACTGTGGATGATAAACCTTTTCAGAGCACAAAGATGTGGATAATGTGGAAAAAAATCAGATTAAAGAAACAAAAATAATTTTGAGGCTAATGGGATTGATTTATAAAGAAATATTTTAAAAGGCATATATGTTTAGCTTGGCTAAGAGATGATTAAGGGGGAATCTTGATAGCAGTCTATAAATATATGAAATGTGTTAACACTACGAAGAAAGAAGAAACTTTAGGGTGGTAGAGATCTATGCTGGAGAATAATCTCCAAAGGGAAATGGGACATTTAAAACATTTAAAACTAGACTGGACAAACTGTTAGAAAATAAACAATAGAAAATAATTCTGCACTGAAGTGGGGATAGAATAGGTGGCCTAAAATGTCTTTCATTGTCTAATTAACTTGATTCTATGATTTAGCTTCATTTAGAGTAGCAGACATTCTAAAGCCATTCTTGTCCTACAAACAAATGGATAAAATCTTTCTTACCTATAAATTCTTATTTTTCAGTATTTACATTGCAGTAGTGCTTAGAGACCAAATTAGGATCAGTGCTCTGATTTGGTAAGTGCTGTACAAACATATACAAAAACACAGTCCCTGCCTAAAGAACTTACAATCTAATCAGAGAAGTAACATACAAAAGGTCTAGTGTGGGAAATAGATAATTAATTATATATATAGTTTTTTTGTTTCCGCATCCGATGAAGTTCATGCATCCGATGAAGTGAGCTGTAGCTCACGAAAGCTTATGCTCAAATAAATTTGTTAGCCTCTAAGGTGCCACAAGTACTCCTTTCCTTTTTAATATTTCAAAAATTCTTCCATTCACACACATGAAAACCAGATATAGACACATGAGATGCACTTGCAAGAAATATTTCCTTGGGGTGTCTCCTTTAACAGATTCATTCCCAGTTGGATTTCAAAGTGTAAACAGAAAGCCTAAATTAATTTTCTATAGCCATTAAGTTAAGACTGCTGAGCCCCATTATTAATTTCTGTGTGTCACTTTTGGTATTCTGGAACCACTCTGTAGTAACATCTTGACCCTTGTACTTTATTTACCGATGTCACTATTATTAACAGATGGTCTGACCCAGTCCCACTGACTGAGATCTCCATGAACTTCACTCCTCTATGCGTACATTTAACCAACCAAATAAATGTTATTTATATTTTAAACCATCTTTCTAAATTTAAATTTTTAGTTCTAGATGTGGTTTGGTTGAAAGTGATAGAAAGTGACATTAATGGCAAATTGTGACAGGGTTTGTGTGGCCCAATAATATGAAATGTTAAATCTAAGCCTGATTCAGCTTCTAAGTACAGTGAGTCAGAATCACCCTGGCTAGCACAAGCAGATGGAAACTACACCTCGCTGCATTGTTCAGGTCCACTGCGCCTCAAGGAAGATTTGCTGAAAGGAGGGCTGGTGGCAGCAGCATCAACGTGTGTCCTGGGTTGCTGTCTCTGCTAGTGGTAGGCAGCTTTGATCATTGTTGGTGGCTCCATACAAGTCCTCCAGAGGCTGCACTAGCAATGTGCTGAGTTACCTCATCTCCTGACCTCCCATCCATGGCCAGTGATGTCTGTTTTGGGGTCTGTGCTGGGTACTTGTGGGTGCATAGCAAAAGGTGAGTTTGTGAACCCCTAATGCTCCTCCACTGCCAGAGAATAGCATCTTCTGCATCAGCAGAAACCAGTACAGATCCTGGAACAAATGTGGCTAATATTTGATTTTACACTGAATGCACCAAGCTAAGAGGCACAGAGTTTGACCTCAGAGCCTCTTTCTTAATTTTATTACCACCTAGTCACTGTATTATGCAGAGAGATGCAGTGGAAATGCATACACAGACAGATAATGCAACTTACAAGTACCAATCTGCCTTTATTTATTTAGAAGCTCTTGCCAGCAAGCTACCAAAAAAGGCAAAATAACTGATTTTCATTAGGGCTTTCTTAGAAATACACTGCATCCATCCATCCATCTATCTATCTGACATAGCTAATAGCTAGCTAGCCTCTTAGTTTGCTAGTCAATGTAACCAAAAGTATGAAGTCATTGATTCACCACTTTTCAATAGTAAACAATTAATACTCTTTCTGAAACATATCCAGGGGCTTTTACAGACTGATTCTACCACAGTAAGTAATTGTGTATGGAAGAACTGAAATTTTTAAAAGTATATTACTAAATTATGCTTGGTCATTGTGGACCTGATTGTGCATGTTAGGCACAGCCTGGAATAAGGGGTGATGAGGAACTGTACTGTCCTAGGGGGAGCGCTGAGAGGCAAATTGCATCCAGAGCCCCCAGTTATACTACTGAACCCCATCAGGCAGTTCAGCCTGCTCCCCCTTGCATGCCCAACTGTATAGGGTGTTTAGAGGAGACTGACACAGTCATTGCCCAGCTTCCTCTCCTTTTCACTCTTCAACGCTTCCATGCTCCTCCAGGAAACTAGTGTCTGAGTAGTTCCTGCACCCTCTTTGAGTGCAAGGACTGCAATTCTGCCTGGCCCTTTTGCAGACTGTGAGGTGTAAGCCTCCATATTCCCTCATCTCCCTAATGCATATCCATATAAGGGCCAGGTAGAGTGGGCATTGACTAGTGGCAGAGTGAGCTTTCATTAAATACTCCTGAAATAATATGTGTGGTGGGGAGGGGGGGTTGCTGAGGCTCCAACTGGGTTCTACCAGCAAAATACTGATTTACTGACAAGGACTAGTACTGTAGTTGATTGAGAAATAGAGATGTTTTTGAAACTAAGAAAGGAGGAGATGTCAAGAGGAGACACTTGCTGTGCTAAGCGATTTGAATTGCATATCTTGGTTCAGAAAGCTATCAAATGACTATGACTGACAGCCAACTGCACCAATCCATGCATTCAGGCACTCCTTCACTTCCTGTCTTAATTATTACATAGGGGTGCCATGGGCTGCTAAACAGCAACCACGTTTCACTCCAGATGTGGCAGCATTTCAGCAGTGGATGAACTGATCCTTGTGTATAGACAGTAAAGGGCTGAAATGACCGCTAAACTATAATTTAAAATGTTCTAATGGCTGCTCTCAGTTATGTCAGCCGTCACTGGTCCATATGGACCACTGCACTGGTGAGGGTCAGGAAGAATGTCATGTGCACTGGCCTATCCTCCTCAAACTTGACATGTCCCTTATGCAGAGAAGTACACGGTTCCCCCTCTGTTTTGGAGAATCCTCCTGGAGGGCAGCTATCCAGCTGCTTTGTGCTGCCTCCTAAGTGCAGAAAAACTAGAAGGACTAAGAATCTAATCCATTACTCTTAGTTAGGGTGACCAGGCAGCAAGTGTGAAAAATATGGACGGGGGTGGGGGAGGTAATAGGAGCCTATATAAGAAAAAGACCCAAAAAGTGGGACTGTCCCAATAAAATCGGAACATATGGTCACCTACTCTTAGTTATACTTTTAAAATTCTGTCACATAGAATCATAGAATATCAGGGTTGGAAGGGACCTCAGGAGGTCATCTAGTCCAACCCCCTGCTCAAAGCAGGACCAATCCCCAACTAAATCATCCCAGCTAGGGCTTTGTCAAGCCTGACTTTAAAAATATCTAAGGAAGGAGATTCCACCACCTCCCTAGGTAACGCATTCCAGTGTTTCACCACCCTCCTAGTGAAAAAGTTTTTCCTACTATCCAACCTAAATCTCCCCCACTGTAACTTGAGACCATTACTCCTTGTTCTGTCATCAGCTACCACTGAGAACAGTCTAGATCCATCCTCTTTGGAACCCCCTTTCAGGTAGTTGAAAGCAGCTATCAGATCCCCCCTCATTCTGATCTTCTGCAGACTGAACAATCCCAGTTCCCTCAGCCTCTCCTCATAAGTCATGTGTTCCAGTCCCCTAATCATTTTTGTTGCCCTCCGCTGGACTCTTTCCAATTTTTCCACATCCTTCTTGTAGTGTGGGGCCCAAAAGTGGACACAGTACTCCAGATGAAGCCTCACCAATATCAAATAGAGGGGAACGATCATGTCCCTCGATCTGCTGGCAATGCCCCTATATACATCCCAAAATGCCATTGGCCTTCTTGGCAACAAGGGCACATTGTTGACTCATATCCAGCTTCTCGTCCACTGTAACCCCTAGGTCCTTTTCTGCAGAAATGCTGCCGAGCCATTCGGTCCCTAGTCTGTAGCGGTGCATGGGATTCTTCCGTCCTAAGTGCAGGACTCTGCACTTGTCTTTGTTGAACCTCATCAGATTTCTTTTGGCCCAATCCTCTAATTTGTCTAGGTCCCTCTGTATCCTATCCCTACCCTCCAGCGTATCTACCACTCCTCCCAGTTTAGTATCATCCGCAAATTTGCTGAGAGTGCAATCTACACCATCCTCCAGATCATTTATGAAGATATTGAACAAAACTGGCCCCAGGACCGACCCTTGGGACACTCCACTTGATACCCGCTGCCAACTAGACATGGAGCCATTGATCACTACCCGTTGAGCCCGACAATCTAGCCAACTTTCTATCCACCTTCTAGTCCATTCATCCAGCCCATACTTCTTTAACTTGCTGGCAAGAATACTGTGGGAGACCATGTCAAAAGCTTTGCTAAAGTCAAGGAACAACACGTCCACTGCTTTCCCCTCATCCACATAGACAGTTATCTCGTCATAGAAGGCAATTAGATTAGTCAGGCATGACTTCGACTTGGTGAATCCATGCTGACTGTTCCTGATCCCTTTCCTCTCCTCTAAGTGCTTCAGAATTGATTCCTTGAGGACCTGCTCTATGGTTTTTCCAGCGACTGAGGTGAGGCTGACTGGCCTGTAGTTCCCAGGATCCTCCTTCTTCCCTTTTTTAAAGATGGGCACTACATTAGCCTTTTTCCAGTCGTCCGGGACTTCCCCGGATCGCCATGAGTTTTCAAAGATAATGGCCAATGTCTCTGCAATCACATCTGCCAACTCCTTTAGCAGTCTCGGATGCAACGCATCTGGCCCCATGGACTTGTGCTCGTCCAGCTTTTCTAAATAGTCCCGAACCACTTCTTTCTCCACAGAGGGCTGGTTACCTCCTCCCCATGCTGTGCTGCCCAGTGCAGTAGTCTGGGAGCTGACCTTGTTCGTGAAGTCAGAGGCAAAAAAAGGATTGAGTACATTAGCTTTTTCCATGTCCTCCGTCACTAGGTTGCCTCCCTCATTCAGTAAGGGCCCACACTTTCCTTGACTTTCTTCTTGTTGCTAACATACCTGAAGAAACCCTTCTTGTTACTCTTAACATCTCTTGCTAACTGCAACTCCAGGTGGGATTTGGCCTTCCTGATTACACTCCTGCATCCCCGAGCAATATTTTTATACTCTTCCCTGGTCATTTGTCCAATCTTCCACTTCTTGTAAGCTTCTTTTTTGTGTTTAAGATCAGCAAGGATTTCACTGTTAAGCTAAGCTGGTCGCCTGCCATATTTACTATTCTTTCTACACATCGGGATGGCTTTTTCCTGTAACCTCAATAAGGATTCTTTAAAATACAGCCAGCTCTCCTGGACTCCTTTCCCTCTTGTGTTATTCTCCCAGGGGATCCTGCCCATCAGTTCCCTGAGGGAGTCAAAGTCTGCTTTTCTAAAGTCCAGGGTCCGTATTCTGCTGCTCTCCTTTCTTCCTTGTGTCAGGATCCTGAACTCGACCATCTCATGGTCACTGCCTCTCAGGTTCCCATCCACTTTAGCTTCCCCTACTAATTCTTCCTGGTTTGTGAGCAGCAGGTCAAGAAGAGCTCTGCCCCTAGTTGGTTCCTCCAGCACTTGCACCTGGAAATTGTCCCCTACCCTTTCCAAAAACTTCCTGGATTGTCTGTGCACCGCCGTATTGCTCTCCCAGCAGATATCAGGGTGATCGAAGTCTTCCATGAGAACCAGGGCCTGAGATCTAGTAACTTCCGTGAGTTGCCGGAAGAAAGCCTCGTCCACCTCATCCCCCTGGTCTGGTGGTCTATAGCAGACTCCCTCCACAACATCACCCTTGTTGCTCACTCTTCTAAACTTAATCCAGAGACACTCAGGTTTTTCTGCAGTTTCATACTTGAGCTCTGAGCAGTCATGCTGCTCCCTTACATACAGTTCAACTCCCCCACTTTTCTGCCCTGCCTGTCCTTCCTGAACAGTTTATATCCATCCATGAGAGTACTCCAGTCATGTGAGTTATCCCACCAAGTCTCTGTTATTCCAATCACATCGTAATTCCTTGACTGTGCCAGGACTTCCAGT
Organism: Eretmochelys imbricata; assembly: GCF_965152235.1. Taxonomy (NCBI): domain Eukaryota; kingdom Metazoa; phylum Chordata; order Testudines; family Cheloniidae; genus Eretmochelys; species Eretmochelys imbricata. The sequence continues at coordinate 111,321,856 of NC_135574.1, read as the reverse complement.
TCTCCCTGCTTGTTTCCCAGGCTTCTTGTATTTGTGTATAGGCACTTGAGACAACTTGCTGATCGTCCCTCTTTCTCAGTATGAGGCAGGACCCCTGACCTCTCGTGCGCTCCTGCTTGTGCTTCCTCCTGGTATCCCACTTCCCCACTTACCTCAGGGCTTTGGTCTCCTTCCCCCGGTGAACCTAGTTAAAAGCCCTCCTCACTAGGTTAGTCAGCCTGCTTCCGAAGATGCTCTTCCCTCTCTTCGTTAGGTGGAGCCCGTCTCTGCCTAGCACTCCTCCTTCTTGGAATACCATCCCATGGTCAAAGAATCCAAAGCCTTCTCTCCGACACCACCTGCGTAGCCATTCGTTGACTTCCATGATTCGACGGTCTCTGCCCAGGCCTTTTCCTTCCACGGGGAGGATGGACGAGAACACCACTTGCGCCTCAAACTCCTTTATCCTTCTTCCCAGAGCCACATAGTCCGCAGTGATCCGCTCAAGGTCATTCTTGGCAGTATCATTGGTGCCCAAGTGGAGAAGCAGGAAGGGGACACCATCTTGGACACTTTTGAGGAGAGTAATGGGTCTTCATGAGAGTTAACGATGTTGGAGTTGTGGGGACATGTATGGTGCTGTCGAGTGTCCCATCAAAAGGCCTGCTTAGATCCCCCTGGATGGCCAGACATAGCCATCACACCTGAATAGCAGGTTTCCCCTTTGACAATACTGAAGGGCCTGGTACCGAACAATGATCAGAACCAACAGGTTCCTTCCTGACTGCCAGCACTGACACTGCCAAGTCTTGCACGGTGTCTGTGTAGGTGACAGAGTTAATGGTGCCGACTTCTGTGGTACTGAGACAGAGGAGTACCCTGACTTAGGTCACGCTCTACTGTGATCTCCATGCCTGGCTGTCTTCGGTGCGGGGATTGACAGCCAACAGTTTTTTGTGCCTTTTCTTGGGCACTAGAGATGGTGAATGGTGCCGGGACTCCAGTAGGCTCCTTACTGACGCTGGGCCCCACTCTATGCCCAGTCAGACTGGCCTGGCTCAGATGGAGGTCTCAGTGCTGCCTCCATGAGCAAAAACTTAGCCTGGTCCTTCCTCATGCAGGGCTTAAAGTCTGTGCAGATCTGGCAGCGGTCCTCCATGTGAGCTTCTCCCAGGACCCAGGCACTTGCAGCAGCTTGAAAGCAGGTCACTCAGGGGCATAGCCTTGTTGCAGGAGGCGCAGGGCTTGAAGCCCGATGACCAAGGAATGCCTTGGCACCAGGTAACAGACAAAAACATCGCTAACTCAGTAAGTTACCAACTTACACTAAAATTGACAAAAACTATTTACAACTAGCTAACTATGTAAAAATATATAAAAGAGAAGACATCTGAGAGAGCCAGCCAAAGCAAGGATAGCAGTTCCAGCAACCATCAGGGGAGATATAAAAGAACTGAGGGAGCACAGGGTGCTTTATACTGGCGCTATAGGCATGCAGCAGGAGAGGGCATTCAAGCAACCCTGACGGTACCACTGAGGGAAAAATTTCCAGCGACTATGCTTGGGGCATGCACACACCTAGAGTGGAATGCACATGTGCAATCACTCAAAGAATATGCATATACATGAAGTATACATAAGGCTTTCAGGTCAGGTAAAAGAGGAAGCAAAGATAAGAAATTTACTTGACTTCAAAGCCATTTATTGAGAGTACTAATTACTTCTGACCTGTGACAATGATAGAAAGAGTCACTTTGTTCTAATATTGAACAAGAAACTTTATTAGAATATGGGGAATAGTATTATCTCTAAAGCTACTTTGTCTCTCTCTGCTGCGCTATAGAGCTTCCCCCAGGACCCTTCCCAGTCCTTGCCCTGCCTGGCTTGCTGTTACAGAGTTAAAGAAATAGTACACATATCACCATGGCTTCTAAGCTTTATTGCTATAAGATGTCACCAAAAAACTAACTAAACAAAAGCAGTCATTCTGAAGAAACAAATTGCAAGAACCATTTTCAGTTTCTTGCTTGGTAGTAAGGTCACAGTGAGTGATGAATTTTTAAAGACTGAAGAAATTTAACTTTACCCTTTTGGATTAATTCATTTGTTTTATTCACAAATAGTCTGAATTATGCATTCTGGCATGGTGTCTGCAGTTAGGCATTCTGGGGATGAATCTATAGCAGTGGTTCTCAAAGCCGGTGCGCTGTTTGTTCAGGGAAAGCCCCTGGTGGGCTGGACTGGTTTGTTTACCTACCGCATCCGCAGGTTCGGCCGATCGCGGCTCCCACTGGCCGCAGTTTGACAAATTGACAAAAGTGTAATGTTATTACCAAAAGATAATAATACAAGTTATGGAAATATCCTATGTATTTACTGAACAGAAATAAGTGATATACCAATACAACATCTTTAAAAAACGGACCATACTGCACACTCTAGCAGGTGTGTTTAAAGTGACATACCTTTGATTTCATTTTTCTCCATTTCTTTCAGTGCCTGAACAAATGCCAACTGACTCTCGGTAAGTGGCCAACTGTTATACAACACCAGTGCTTGTATAGTGTACTTGTGAGTCTGTGAAGCCAAAGGCAATATATTAATCAGCTGATGACATTAATATGCATCCACAGTGAGCATCCCAAAGTATTTCAGTAAACTGTTAGACATTGAACACAGGCTGCCTAACTACGGCAAGAGAAGCCATAGATTAGTTCACAAACTTATACATGTCACATTATTCACAAGAATCTCAAAAGAAGTCTCAGTACTAATGCCAAACTACACTGTTGTAATTTCCTTCTAGAACTGCACACTCACTATCAAAGTGAAACTAAGTTGAGCTATAGAATAAGTAACTACACTCCTTTAAGGTTTTAATGTAACATTTTCCTGAGCATATGGTGCACAAAGACTTCTTTTCTTCTATAAAACCATAAACCCTCAACAGCTCCCTGAGTTTTGAATGCTCAGACTGTAGAGTTATGTTTGTAGAAGATTATCGTTTAGAGATGCTCCCTCATAACGTACAGTATTATGAACATAGGAATTTGGAGATGTGCCCTGGAGGCGCAGATTGGGAACATCACATGGCTGTGTGCAGCAGTACACCACAGTAACTCTCCAGTTTGTTTTATTAAAGTTTTATTCCTTTCTCATTCACTGGTTTGTTATTTAATGAACCTCATGATTATTACATAGACGAGGACATATGATTATCTTTTCAATAGAGATATGTGACTAGAATGCTGAACTCTTCATTATTTACAATGAATAGTAAATTATTCTAAGAGTATCTCTTATTCTCTTCAACTACTAATGTTATCTCTGTGGTAAAGAAACAACTGAAAGTAGGCATGATTCATCTACCTGTAAAGTTAACATTTTATTGAAATTAAACCCCAGTCTTAAGAACAAAAAAAAAAAAAATCACATTTAGCTAACAGGAGAGCAATTGGATACAGAAAAAAAAGCACTGTTTGGCAGCAGGAATATGTCCACATTATTTTCCTACAAATATGTAAATGATGTCAGGTGAAGGCCAAGGGATCCTTCGTACCATAAGTTTTGATCTCCCTCCTAAAAAATTCTTGCCTCGAATAATGGGCAATTTTTTTTCATGTGCTGCATAATGGAACATGAACTTATAAGAAGTCTCTCTCCAGAAGTATCACATGTCGACTCCAAATGTCTTACAAAATTTTACATGGAACAGATGAAGTGCCTGCATTTCATTTGACCCCGACTCTATCTTGGGATGTCTTTCTTTTTCTAGATTGTAAATTCTTCCTTGTCTTCCTACATATCTGTACTTCATCTAGCACACTTTGAACACTATTGTAATATAAATAAATACAAACAACATAGTAAATAATCTTTCCGAGGGCCTGGCTCTGGAGGACTTCTTACCATTTAGAAGCTGGGATGGGTGGCAGAATAGGGACCCTGTTTTTTCATTGGTTTCCTGGACACACATTACTCTGCTTGGGAAATTTTGTGCTGTGGTATGAAGACATTAGAGAAACACTAGGAGCATGGATGGACATAAGGACTTCTCACGCCCTAGCTTTCCAAGTTGTCACACCTGAGAAGCAGTCTGCCTCACTGAATGGGGAGCTATTGGTGACTCTGGTGCCACACAGCAAGCTACTGAAAAGTGGACTAATATAATTGAATTTAGTGTCAAGGGGATTCCCAAACAAATATTTATGCAGAGATGCAGAGATACTCACTGGCTCTAGTGGAGGGTTGCCATGGTTATCATTCTGAATTTAATCATAAACCCTTCGGCTGTTTGTGAAGTTTCAGCTGTTTTCCATAGACACTTTGGAAGATAGCAAAGACAACAACCGCCAACAAGGAAGATTACCTTGCAAGTACAGATATATGAAAAGTTTTTTAAAGTATTCCCAAACATCAAATCTATAAAACATTCTTGCAGTTTACTTGGAAATGAGTGAGTGTCATGCCAATGACAAGTAAAGCTTTTCAAACTGTATATTGCTTCAAGGCTGTTTAGCATAATTCTAATTAGGCAGGCCAAAAAAGAATTTGAAGAGTAACTAGCCAAAGACTCAAAAATTGTCAGCAAGAAGTTTTGTAAATACATTAGAAGCAGGAAGTCTGCCAACAATCATAGGGACCATTGGATGATCGACATGCTAAAGGAGCACTCAAGGAAGATAAGGCCATTTTGAAGAAGTTAAATGAATTCTTTGCATCGGTCTTCACTACAGAGGATGTGAGGGAGATTCCCTCACCTGAGCCATTCTTTTTAGATGACAGATCTGAGGAAATGTTCCAGATTGAAGTGTCAATAGAGGAAGTTTTGGAAAAAATGATAAATTAAACAGTAATAAGTCACCAGGACCAGATGGTATTAACCCAAGAGGTCTGAAGGAACTCAAATATGAAATTGCAGAACTACTAACTCTGGTATGTAATCTATCATTTAAAGTAGCTTCTGTACCAGATGACTGGAGGATAGCTAATGTGATGCTGATTTTTTTTAAAAGGCTCCAGAGGCGATCCTGCCAATTACAGGCCAGTGAGCCTAACTTCAGTGCCAGGCAAACTGATTGAAACTATAGTAAAGAACAGAATTATCAGACTCATAGATGAACACAATTTGTTGTGGGGGAGTCAACATGGCTTTTCTAAAGGGAAATCATGCCTTACCAATCTATTAGAATTCTTTGAGGGGGCAACAAACATGTGGACAAGGGTAATCTACTGGATAGCATGCACTTAGACTTTCAGAAAGCCTTAGACAAGGTCCCTCCCTAAAGGGTCTTAAGTAAAATAACCAGTCATGAGATAAGAGGGGACATCTTCTCATGGATCAGTAACTGTTTAAAAGACAGGAAACAAAGGGTAGCAATAAATGGTCAGTTTTCAGAATGGAAAGAACAGTGGTGTTCATCAGGAATATGTACTGGGACCAGTGCTGTTCAACATATTCATAAATGATCTGGAAAAAGGGGGAAACAGTGAGGTGGCAAAATTTGCAGACAATACAAAATTTCTCAAGATAGTTAAGTCCAAAGCAGACTGAGAAGAGTTACAAAGGGATCTCACAAAACTGGGTGACTGGGACACCAAATGGCAGATTGCATTTATCAACATTGAATTTCAAGTAATGTACATTGGAAAACATAATCCCAAGTTTACATAAAAAATGACGGGATCTAAATTAGCTGTTACCACTCAAGAAAGATCTTGGAGTCATTGTGGATAGTTCTCTGAAAATATCCTCTCAATGTACAGCAGCAGTTAATAAAGCTAACAATATTACGAACCATTAGGAAAGGGATATCTAAGAAGACAGATAATTATCATAATGCCACTATATAAATCCATGGTACACCCACAGCTTGAATTCTGTGTGAAGTTCTGGTCACCCCATCTCAAAAAAGATATATTGGAATTGGAAAAAGTACAGAAAAGGGCAACAAAAATGATTAAGGGTATGGAATAGATTCCAAATGAGGAGAGAGAAAAAAGGTTGGGACTTGAGTTTGGAAAAGAGACTACTAATAGGGGATATCCTACAGGTCTATAGAATCATGAATGGTGTGGAGAAAGTGAATAAGGAAGTGTTATTTATTCCTTCACATAACACAAGAACCAGGGGTAACCCTGCGAAATTAATAGGCAGCAGGTTTAAAACAAACTCAAGGAAGTACTTCTCATAATGCACAGTCAACCTGTGGAACTCATTGCCAGGGGATGTTGTGAAGGCCAAAACTATAATGGGGTTAAAAAAAGAATTAGATAAGTTCATGGAGGATAGGTCCATCAATGGCTATTAGCCAACATGGTCAGGGATGTAACCCCATGCTCTGGATGTCTCTAGCCTCTGACTGCCAGAAGCTGGGAGTGGATAACAGGGGATGGATCACTCAATGATTACCTGTTCTGTTCATTCCCTCTGAAGTACCTGCCATTGGCCGCTGTTGGAAGACAGGATACTGGGCTAGATGGACCATTGGTCTGACCCAGGATGGCCATTCTTATGAGACAGTAGTTTATCTCAGAAAGTCTTTGGGAATGAAAATGCTTATATACCTAGAAAATATTTTTGATTGTAACAGAGTCAGAAGACTTCCTAAGACTGTATCTTGGGCTAGGTACATCTGTAATAGACACTGGGTTTTTCAGCAAAGTATAGAAAATATTTTAATCCCTTTCTATTCCCTGCTTCAAGATGGAATCCATAATAAATATGTGCCAGAAAATATCTGTTATCTCTGCCAGAGAACATGAACACATTTCTCAGAGGAAGTGGCTTTGCCCCCTTCCTTACCCAGGCTATACTACAGGAACATCTAGAGGTGTTTGTTGGATGCAAGAAAGACTAAAAATCTGGCAAACAAGAAGCAAGAGTTCATCTCTGACATTCTGCTTGGCTGGAATTAGTGATTTGGGATTTACTGATGACAAACACTATATAAGAGCTAAGTGTTAATAAATAAATAAATAAATAAATAAATAAATAATAATAAAGTAGAAGAGAAAGAACTTAATGTTATTAGAACCCCATACTTTTCTAAATTTGCACACTCTAGAATTCTGGAAACAGATCACTCCAAGATAGGATGGGAAACTTCTTTTGGGTGTTAAAGAATAGCTGGGTTACAGGAGCCTCACTAAGCTCGTACATAGAAATACTTTCAGTCTTGAATGCTCTCAGGAATTCATCAAAGTTTCCATACAATTGGAAGAAATATTCGGAGTCCCTGAGTGTGCTCCCAATTTCTGTATCTATTTTCATTTCCCCACTACCCCAGAAAGTCTTGAATCATAGAATATCAGGGTTGGCAGGGACCTCAGGAGGTCATCTAGTCCAACCCCCTGCTCAAAGCAGGACCAATCCCCAACTAAATCATCCCTGCCAGGGCTTTGTCAAGCCTGACCTTAAAAACCTCAAAGGAAGGAGATTCCACCACCTCCCTAGGTAACGCATTCCAGTGCTTCACCACGCTCCTAGTGAAAAAGTTTTTCCTAATATCCAACCTAAACATCCCCCTTTTACTCCTCGTTCTGTCATCTGCTACCACTGAGAACAGTCTAGATCCATCCTCTTTGGAACCCCCTTTTGAAAGCAGCTATCAAATCCCCCCTCATTCTTCTCTTCTGCAGACTAAACAATCACAGTTCCCTCAGCCTCTCCTCATAAGTCATGTGTTCCAGTCCCCTAATCATTTTTGTTGCCCTCTGCTGGACTCTTTCCAATTTTTCCACATCCTTCTTGTAGTGTGGGGCCCAAAACTGGACGCAGTACTCCAGATGAGGCCTCACCAACATTGAATAGAGGGGAACGATCACGTCCCTTGATCTGCTGGCAATGCCCCTACTTATACAGCCCAAAATGCCATTGGCCTTCTTGGCAACAAGGGCACACTGTTGACTCATATCCAGCTTCTCGTCCACTGTCATCCCTAGGTCCTTTTCTGCAGAACGGCTGCCTAGCCACTCGGTCCCTAGTCTGTAGTGGTGCATGGGATTCTTCCATCCTAAGTGCAGGACTCTGCACTTGTCTTTGTTGAACCTCATCAGATTTCTTTTGGCCCAATCCTCTAATTTGTCTAGGTCCCTCTGTATCCTATCCCTACCCTCCAGCGTATCTACCTCTCCTCCCAGTTTGGTGTCATCTGCAAACTTGCTGAGGGTGTAGTCCACGCCATCCTCCAGATCATTAATGAAGATATTGAACAAAACTGGCCCCAGGACCGACCCTTTGGGCACTCCACTTGATACCCGCTGCCAACTAGACATGGAGCCATTGATCACTACCCGTTGAGCCCGACAATCTAGCCAGCTTACTATCCACCTTCTAGTCCATTCATCCAGCCCATACTTCTTTAACTTGCTGGCAAGAATACTGTGGGAGACCGTATCAAAAGCTTTGCTAAAGTCAAGGAATAACATGTCCACTGCTTTCCCCTCATCCACATAGACAGTTATCTTGTCGTAGAAGGCAGTTAGATTAGTCAGGCATGACTTGGCCTTGGTGAATCCATGCTGACTTTTCCTGATCACTGTCCTCTCCTCTAAGTGCTTCAGAATTGATTCCTTGAGGATCTGCTCCACGATTTTTCCAGGGACTGAGGTGAGGCTGACTAGCCTGTAGTTCCCCAGGTCCTCCTTCTTCCCTTTTTTAAAGATGGGCACTACATTAGCCTTTTTCCAGTTGTCCGGGACCTCCTCCGATCGCCATGAGTTTTCAAAGAAAATGGCCAATGACTCTGCAATCACATCCGCCAACTCCTTTTGCATTCTCGGATGCAGCGCATCCAGCCCCGTGGACTTGTGCGTGAAGACAGAGGCAAAAAAAGGATTGAATACATTAGCTTTTTCCACATCCTCTGTCACCAGGTTGCCTCCCTCATTCAGTAAGGGGTCCATACTTTCCTTGACTTTCTTCTTGTTGCTAACATACCTGAAGAAACCCTTCTTGTTACTCTTAACATCTCTTGCTAGCTGCAACTCCAAGTGTGATTTGGCCTTTCTGATTTCACTCCTGCATGCCTGAGCAATATTTTTATACTCCTCCCTGGTCATTTGTCCAATCTTCCACTTCTTGTAAGCTTCTTTTTTGTGTTTAAGATCAGCAAGGATTTCACTGTTAAGCCAAGCTGGTTGCCTGTCATATTTACTATTCTTTCTACACATCGGGATGGTTTGTTCCTGTAACCTCAATAAGGATTCTTTAAAATACAGCCAGCTTTCCTGGACTCCTTTCCCCCTTGTGTTATTCTCCTAGGGGATCCTGCCCATCAGTTCCCTGAGGGAGTCAAAGTCTGCTTTTCTGTATTCTGCTGCTCTCCTTTCTTCCTTGTGTCAGGATCCTGAACTTGATCATCTCATGGTCACTGCCTCTCAGGTTCCCATCCACTTTTGCTTCCCCTACTAATTCTTCCTGGTTTGTGAGCAGCAGGTCAAGAAGCGCTTTGCCCCTAGTTGGTTCCTCCAGCACTTGCACCTGGAAATTGTCCCCTACCCTTTCCAAAAACTTCTTGGATTGTCTGTGCACCACTGTACTGCACTCCCAGCAGATATCAGGGTGATTGAAGTCTCCCATGAGAACCGGGGCCTGAGATCTAGTAACGTTAGTTTCGTTAGTTGCGAAAGAAAGCCTTGTCCACCTCATTCACCTGGTCTGGTGGTCTATAGCAGACTCCCTCCACGACATCACCCTTGTTGCTCACACTTCTAAACTTAATCCAGAGACCCTCAGTTTTTCTGCAGTTTCATACTGGAGCTCTGAGCAGCGATGTTGCTCTCTTACATACAATGCAACTCCCCCACCTTTTCTGCCCTGCCTGTCCTTCCTGAACAGTTTATATCTATCCATGAGAGTACTGCAGTCATGTCAATTATCCCATCAAGTGTCTGTTATTCCAATCATAATTATAATTCACATCGTAATTCCTTGACTGTGCCAGGACTTCCAGTTCTCCCTGCTTGTTTCCCAGGCTTCTTGCATTTGTGTATAGGCACTTAAGATAACTCGCTGATCGTCCCGCTTTCTCAGAGAAAGATAATGAAGGACCATCAATAACAGGGCTTTGTGATCCTACCCATCTAGCTTTCCAGACCACAGTTCAACTTAATTTTACAATTCCTGGCAGGCCTTCTTGTATTCCAGGGCAGCAGAAGAGCAATACTCCAGTGAAGTACTCCTAATGATTGCATGCTTGGTATCTGGGATCCTTGGAAAATACAAAACTTTAGGAACTGTCTATTGAACTCTTGATTTCATGTTGTAAAAATGTAACTAATAATTATAATAAGTGGACTTACTGGGATTTTGTTCTGTGGGAAATATCACACTCTGCTTTTTAAAAATTCAATTTTAGGAGTTTAGCTTCTGATAGACTCTGCTCTGACTTCTGTTTTTCTTGGTGTTTCTAGACTAGTGAGCTCAGGAAATTGGTCAGAAGTGCTTCTCTAGTCTAACCAGTAAAGGCCACGTACGTTTGTTTTGAGATATTAATGCTTAATTGACAAGTCATCCTGCAACATCAAAAATTTAGCAGCAAAACTTTCTTTTTTGGTGGGGTGAGGGGAGGAGCTTTGAGCCCTAAATTGGAATCTAAGAACTAGATCTGCTGAAGTCCAATGGACCCTGAGTGAAGAAAAATCCTTAAGAGGAAAAAAACAGTTCCTCTCTGGGAAACCTAACACTCACCTAGGACAAGTCTGTACTCAGCCACTTGCATAGATGTATAAGCCTTCCTCCTTTTCACCTGCAATCCCCATTAAGCAGCCACTATAGCAGCAGCTCTTCTACTCTCCTCAGCACATGGACTGCTGCATGCTAGCAATCCTTAGTATGCAAACTACCCAAAACACATGTGTAGACCCTGGTGTATCACAGAAGAGTGCATACTACATTCTCTAAAGGAACAGTGCTGTGTGCATGTCCACCCTACCCCTGTATGCTCAATGCTGCTGCAACTTTGCATCACTCTCTATTGAGCACGGTGCCTAACAGACTTAGAACATAACCAGATATTGCTTTATCTTGTTAAAATAAGCAAGTCCCAAGAGTTTGTGTCCCCTTTGTCCTAGTAAATCATGCTGAAATGTTGAAAAGTCTATTGATAATAAAAATGGAATAGACAATCCTTCTGTAACAGCTGCAGCTTCCTGCAAGCCTGTCAGATCTAATACCACAAAAGTTTGGGAATAAATCCCATATGAAAAGTGCAGCCGCAGAAATGTCTAAGTCTGATGTCCACTGCTGCAGTCAACTGAGAGTGTGACATTCAGAGTACTGTCAGGAGAAGGAGAGATGGAGAAAGAGCTTCCGAGTGCCTGGTCTATGCCTTAAATATAGATCTTCTGCCCTTGAGATCTTTTGTTTTACTGGGCTGGCAAATCTGAGAACCAACAACCACAATTTATGTGGAGAAAACTAAAAATGTACCTTCAAATCTATTACAGTGGAACTCACTTCTAGTGTACTCAGAAACAGTGAACATCTCTACAGTGAAGACCTTAAAGTCCCACATTGTTCAGATTATTGCAGCATGCAATTAATATTCTGATTGTAATGAATCTGATTGTTTTCATATAAAAACTCATTTCACTATAAGAGAATTTAGGTGTATATACAGAATGTTAAATGGTGTTGATGTGATGGACTCATAATAATTCTTAGCACTTACATAATGCCTTTCATCCTTTAATTGTTTTACAAGTCTCACAACACTGTTTTGATGTATATAAATATTATTGAACCACTTTGCAGATGAAGAAACTGATGCACAGAAACTATGTTGTATTCTTGAGGGAACATTAAGTCTCTTTGCATTGCCAAATCTGGCTGTTATTTCTTCTACACATTCTCCAAAATCCATTCTTACCTCTCTAACCCCACTGTCAAAACCCTCAGCCATGCCTCAGTAATCTTACCTCTCAGCTTCTGCAGCCTCTTCTTCCATGACACACCCTCTGACCTCTCCAGTCCATCTAGAATGCAGTTGCTAAACTCATCTAAGTTTCCTGCCTTTGTCAGCAGTCCTAATTAAATCTTGTTACTGTCTTTTTCAAACTGTTCTCAATCAAATTCAAGCTTCTTGTTCTTACTTTCAAAGTCCACCACCAGAACAATCTCATATTACTTCACTGCTAGCAATGCTTTTATTCCCTGCTCACTCCCTTTACTCCACCCAAGATGCTCTCACTTATAACTTTTTCCTGCTCTTGGACATCCGCCATTTTCCACGTAACTCCTTTTTCTAACTGGAACTCTCTTTCCTAATCCAGTCCACCATGCTTCCATCCTTTCTCCCTTCACATTTCTCTTCAAGACACACATTTCCCATGAGGCCAATATAAACTAATCCTCCTGTCTTTGTACCTCCATCTGCATTTGTGTGTACATATGCACATACTTAAACCCACAAACCATCACATCACTCATTATTGGAGATGTCTTCTGCCAGACTGTCATAAGCACACAGCCTTGAGTTCACTATGGACTCCTGTAAAATGAGGTGCACCCACCTCTTGCAAGCACCCCCTGATTGAGTGTGTAAGCCTGCAATCTCTCAGTTTGTGATTTCTCAGGTGGGTTTTCTCAGCAGGCCTAAACTGAGACAAGTCACAAAGTAGGTGGGAAAACAGGACAGTAGGAGTGGATGCATTTCCATTTAGAGATCTGGGGTGGAGTCCTGTCCCTCTTGAAGGGAATGAAAATTTGCCCATTAACTTCTATGGGACCAGAATTTCTCCTCTGCTTCAGTTCAGGTGGTAGAGGCTCATGCTTTTAGGATGTTTTTCTAAAATATATATGTGAGCTCAACCACAAGATATGTGGTCGGTGCAGGAATTGCTGGGTGAAATTATTTGCCCCGTGTTATGCAGGAAGTCAGACTAGATGATAATCATTGTCCTTCTGGCCTTAAAATCTGTGGTTCTATGACAGAAGGAGATGGTTTCAGTGATCAGATAATGTGGCTGTGAAGATTTTGATGACTGCATCTTGAAGAGGTTGTGTGTGTGTGTTGTGACATAACCCTCTTTCTTCCTTCACTCACTCAAACATATGCACATGCATGAATACACAAATACAGATAGTAAAGAATATGAGTATGAAGAGTAGGCCTCATGAGAAAAGTAAGTTTTGAACAAAAAGACTAAGGAGGAAAAAACAGAGGGCATGGCAGATTGGGTTACCAAGGAAGATACTGGCATGGGTATGTATGTAAAAATATGACTGTTGAAGAAAGATACAACAGGACTGGTTAATTTAGAATATTGGGTGGAGCAAAAGGGCTGAGGTGGGGAGTAAATAGAGTTCCATTGTTAAATCAATGGGATTCTGCACACACTTGTATTATTTTGCAGTTATTATTTGGGGCCTTAGATTTTTAAATCCTCAGAGCAGGGCCAGTACTATAAATATTTGTGGCACTACAGAAATAAAATAAATAACAACAACTATATCATTCTATGAGAATATAAGGTTTACACAGTATCAGGATATTAGATTTTCACATTTAATAAAAGAATTATTGGGACCACTCTTCTGTTGTGCTTTTCCAAAATCTTTGCAGAAATTTGGATTTAAAATTTCTTACCGGTTGTGGATCTACAGCATTCTTTTCAAGGGCTGGGAGGATGGCAGTCTCTTCTTCTATTACAGCCTGGCCTTCTAGTGCACTTCCTGGCCTATGAGATTTGATGCCTTTCTGGGATGCTAAAGCTCCTTTTCTTTTGGTCCCTCCAGTTTCTGAGTCCTTCTTTGTGCTGCTTTGGCTAATCTGACCTTTGCTTGCTGGCAGAGAGATAAAAATGTCAACTTTCAGTTTCCTGGAATTCTACAAATTTAGTAGAATCAGCTGAACGGACACAGGCACATATTGTAAAGAGAAAGAGTGAGTTTAGTCAATTTTCACTCAGTTCATTCTATTCTCAAGGTTCTAATTAACTCTATGACTGGGCTTTGATGGTTCTAGTTCAACAAAAGGATATTTTTCTGGAGATAAAGCATTGTTGTATATCCAATGTGAAAATCTCTGTTTAAATCTGGCAATTAATATATCTCATGAAGATCCTACAACATTATTAGTCTGGAACACTATTTCCAGAATGCTTTTGATAATAGCAAGAATAACAACAGCTCCATATGTTTACTGATGGGTTGATCAACATGATACTGTCATTATTTCCCCACAACCTGTCCATAGGCCTTAGATATTCTGAAAAATGTAAAACATTACAACATGAATATTTTTCTTTATTATTTATCTGACAGAGGGGCTGAATCCTCAGATGTGTTAGAAAAGCATAGCTAGATCCATTTTCTAGCTAGAATATGCTATTTCTGGGTGAAGGAACCACTCAGGATTAATAAACAACCTGTTCAGATGATCTGCCAGTGTATTCTGAGCCCCCAGGACGTGGGCCTCTTTCAGAAGTACAGAGTTGCTGATGTAGAAGGCCCAGAGCAGTATTCCTTCCTGACAGAGCAGTAAGGATTGAGCCCCTCCCTGCTTGTTTACATAAAACATGGTGTTTGCATTGTTGGTCAGAACCAATAAGCTCCTTCCCCTGATGCAAGGAAGGAATGCTAAACAGACAGCCTACAGCTCTCGGATGTTTATATGTAGACTGAGATCTTGGGGCGACCAGAGACCCTGCATCTATAGGTGTCCCAGGTGAGCCTCCCAACCCAAGTCTGAGGCATCTCTGACTAAAGAAAGAGAGTGCTGAGGTGGGGGTGAAAGGAGCTCCCCTGCATACATTAGTTGGATCTAACCATCAATCTAGAGGGGAGATGATGTCACTTGATACTTGCAATAAGATGTCTATGCAATGCTTTCTCGGAGAACATACTTCTGCCATCCAGACCTGAAGGAATCTGAGGTGCAGTCTGCTATACTGGACCACATAAATGCATGCTTCCATGTGCCCCAGCAACTTTAAACAGCTTCTCACCATCATGAGAGGATAAGCCTTTAAGTCCACAATGGGCTCCGCATTGTATGCGATCTTGTCTGAGGTAATAAAGCTCTGGCCATCCTTGAGCCCAGGACTGCTCCAATAAATTGTATTTTCTGTACTGGAGCCAGGACTGACTTGTCTGAGTTGATCAGAAGGCCTAACACATCGAAGGTGGACTGGATTATGCAAATAATGGACACCACCTGTGAGTTGGCTTAACATTTTATCAGCCAGTCATCCAGATAAGAGAATACATGGACCCCTATTCTCCGAAGGAATGCTGCTCCCACTACCATACATGTGGGTGAGCTGAGAGACCAAAGGGGACGACTGTGAACAGATAATGATGGCTGTTGATGGTGAATCTCAGAAATTTTCTGTGGCCATGATAAACTTCATATGAAAGTAGGAGTCCCTTAAGTCAAGAGCAGCATACCAGCTCCCCAGCTCCAGAAAAGTAATAATGGAAGCTAGAGTGACCACCTGGAATTTTGTTTTTTTTCATGAACTGGTTTAACCGCCTTAGATCTAAAATAGGCCTGAGACCCCCCTTTTGCCTTCGGGATCAGAAAGTACCAGGATCTGCAACTCCGGGATCTATAACTCCTACAAGGAGAAGCAATTACAGATGTTGCAGTAACGCTGCCTCGTGAGAGGGGTCCCTGACAGGGGGCGGGATGGGGGCTAGAAATAAAATGGAGTGCATATCCCACTTCCACCATGCTTAGAACTTACTGATATGTATAATATGGGCCCAAGCATGATGGAAGTGGGACAAGTGGTTTGCAAAAATTATACAAGAAAAAGAGGGCCCTCTTGGAACTCTCAGACTTCTCTTGAGCTGCCCTTCAAAATGATCTCTTGGAAGATGCCACCTGCCTTGATGAACCGGCGGCTGTGGATGCAGAGGGAGGTGTTGGTCACCATTTGTAAAAAAAATGGTTACTCACCTTCCTGTAACTGTTGTTCTTTGAGATGTGTTGTTCATGTCCATTCCAATCAGGTGTGCGTGCACAGTTGTCGGAAACCTTTTCCCTTAGCAGCTCCTATCGGGTTGGCTAGGAAGCCCCTGGAGTGGTGCCTTCATGGTGGTCAATACGTGACCCTGCCGATCTGACTCACTTCAGTTCCTTCTTGCCGGCTATTATGATAGAGGGGAAGGAGGGTGGGTATTGGAATGGATGTGAACAACACATCTCAAAGAACAACAGTTACAAGAAGGTGAGTAACCGTTTTTTCTTCTTCAAGTGCTTCTTCACGTAGATTCCAATCAGGCGACTCCCAAGCTCTCCCATGGAGGTGTGGTCGGAGTTAAGGAATCACTGATTGGAGAACTGCCTTGCCGAAAGCTGCATCATCACTAGCATGCTGGGTGCTGGCAGAGTGGGTAGTAAATGTGTGCACCGAAGACCAGGTTGCCGCTCTGTAGATCTTCTGGATGGGCACCTGGGCCAGGAAAGCGGCTGACAACGCCTGAACTTGTGTCGAGTGGGCCATAATAACCGGGGCTGGACTTTGGTGAAGTCATAGCAGGTACAGATGCAGTCCGTGGTGCAGTCCAGAAGCTCCTTCATCTGGTCTGCCACAACTACAAACAGTTGGTTTGACTTCCTGAAAGGCTTTGTGCACTCGATGAGGAATGCTAGCGCTCTCAGGACTTTAATGAGTGAAGCCTCTGCTCCTGCACATTAGCATGGAGCTTGGGATAGAAGACTGGTAGAAAAATGTCTTGGTCAATGTGGAATCGGGATACCACCTTGGGCAGGAAGGCTGGGTGCGGCCTGAGTTGTACTTTGTCCTTATGGAAGATTGTGTGGGGAAGGGATCGGAGATTAGCGCTTTTAACTCGGACACCCTCCTGGCTGATGTGATGGCAACCAGGAATGCCACCTTCCACGAGAGATACAAGAGGGAGCATGTAGCCAGTGGTTCGAATGGGGCCCCCATTAGTCTAAAGAGAACCAGATTGAGATCCCAAGCAGGTACCAGCAGTCGGGACTGTGGATATAGCCTTTCCATGCCTTTCAGGAAACAGCCCACCATAGGGCTGGTGAATACCGAGCTCCCCAACTCTCCCGGTGGAATACCGAGATGGCTGCAAGGTGTACCCTGATGGATGATCCTGCCAAACCTTGCTGCTTCAGATGCAGGAGATACTCCAGGATGAACAGTGTAGATGCCTGAAGTGGAGGTACGTGGCGCTGCTCACACCAGCATGAGAACCTTTTCCACTTAGCTAGGTAAGTGGCCCTGGTGGAAGTTTTCCTGCTACCAAGCAACACTGAATCATAGAATCATAGAATCATAGAATATCAGGGTTGGAAGGGACCCCTGAAGGTCATCTAGTCCAACCCCCTGCTCGAAGCAGGACCAATTCCCAGTTAAATCATCCCAGCCAGGGCTTTGTCAAGCCTGACCTTAAAAACTTCCAAGGAAGGAGATTCCACCACCTCCCTAGGCAACGCATTCCAGTGTTTCACCACCCTCTTAGTGAAAAAGTTTTTCCTAATATCCAATCTAAACCTCCCCCACTGCAACTTGAGGCCATTACTCCTCGTTCTGTCATCTGCTACCATTGAGAACAGTCTAGAGCCATCCTCTTTGGAACTCCCTTTCAGGTAGTGGAAAGCAGCTATCAAATCCCCCCTCATTCTTCTCTTCTGCAGGCTAAACAATCCCAGCTCCCTCAGCCTCTCCTCATAAGTCATGTGTTCTAGACCCCTAATCATTTTTGTTGCCCTTCGCTGGACTCTCTCCAATTTATCCACATCCTTCTTGTAGTGTGGGGCCCAAAACTGGACACAGTACTCCAGATGAGGCCTCACCAATGTCGAATAGAGGGGGACGATCACGTCCCTCGATCTGCTCGCTATGCCCCTACTTATACATCCCAAAATGCCATTGGCCTTCTTGGCAACAAGGGCACACTGCTGACTCATATCCAGCTTCTCGTCCACTGTCACCCCTAGGTCCTTTTTCGCAGAACTGCTGCCTAGCCATTCGGTCCCTAGTCTGTAGCGGTGCATTGGATTCTTCCGTCCTAAGTGCAGGACCCTGCACTTATCCTTATTGAACCTCATCAGATTTCTTTTGGCCCAATCCTCCAATTTGTCTAGGTCCTTCTGTATCCTATCCCTCCCCTCCAGCGTATCTACCACTCCTCCCAGTTTAGTATCGTCCGCAAATTTGCTGAGAGTGCAATCCACACCATCCTCCAGATCATTTATGAAGATATTGAACAAAACCGGCCCCAGGACCGACCCCTGGGGCACTCCACTTGACACTGGCTGCCAACTAGACATGGAGCCATTGATCACTACCCGTTGAGCCCGACAATCTAGCCAGCTTTCTACCCACCCTACAGTGCATTCATCCAGCCCATACTTCCTTAACTTGCTGACAAGAATACTGTGGGAGACCGTGTCAAAAGCTTTGCTAAAGTCAAGAAACAATACATCCACTGCTTTCCCTTCATCCACAGAACCAGTAATCTCATGATAAAAGGCGATTAGATTAGTCAGGCATGACCTTCCCTTGGTGAATCCATGCTGGCTGTTCCTGATCACTTTCCTCTCATGCAAGTACTTCAAGATTGATTCTTTGAGGACCTGCTCCATGATTTTTCCAGGGACTGAGGTGAGGCTGACTGGCCTGTAGTTCCCAGGATCCTCCTTCTTCCCTTTTTTAAAGATTGGCACTACATTAGCCTTTTTCCAGTCATCCGGGACTTCCCCGATTCGCCACGAGTTTTCAAAGATAATGGCCAATGGCTCTGCAATCACAGCCGCCAATTCCTTCAGCACTCTCGGATGCAACTCGTCCGGCCCCATGGACTTGTGCACGTCCAGCTTTTCTAAATAGTCCCTAACCACCTCTATCTCCACAGAGGGCTGGCCATCTCTTCCCCATTTTGTGATGCCCAGCGTAGCAGTCTGGGAGCTGACCTTGTTAGTGAAAACAGAGGCAAAAAAAGCATTGAGTACATTAGCTTTTTCCACATCCTCTGTCACTAGGTTGCCTCCCTCATTCAGTAAGGGGCCCACACTTTCCTTGGCTTTCTTCTTGTTGCCAACATACCTGAAGAAACCCTTCTTGTTACTCTTGACATCTCTCGCTAGCTGCAGCTCCAGGTGCGATTTGGCCCTCCTGATTTCATTCCTACATGCCCGAGCAATATTTTTATACTCTTCCCTGGTCATATGTCCAAGCTTCCACTTCTTGTAAGCTTCTTTTTTATGTTTAAGATCCGCTAGGATTTCACCGTTAAGCCAAGCCGGTCGCCTGCCATATTTACTATTCTTTCGACTCATTGGGATGGTTTGTCCCTGTAACCTCAACAGGGATTCCTTGAAATACAGCCAGCTCTCCTGGACTCCTTTCCCCTTCAAGTTAGTCCCCCAGGGGATCCTGGCCATCCGTTCCCTGAGGGAGTCGAAGTCTGCTTTCCTGAAGTCCAGGGTCCGTATCCTGCTGCTTACCTTTCTTCCCTGCGTCAGGATCCTGAACTCAACCAACTCATGGTCACTGCCTCCCAGATTCCCATCCACTTTTGCTTCCCCCACTAATTCTACCCGGTTTGTGAGCAGCAGGTCAAGAAAAGCGCCCCCCCTAGTTGGCTCCTCTAGCACTTGCACCAGGAAATTGTCCCCTACGCTTTCCAAAAACTTCCTGGATTGTCTATGCACCGCAGTATTGCTTTCCCAGCAGATATCAGGAAAATTAAAGTCACCCATGAGAATCAGGGCATGCCCTCACCGATTCCATGCTTTGGAGCTCCATTGGGTTTAACCATGAAGCTTCCAAGCCATGAGATGGAGGGACTGGAGGTCCGGCTGAAGGAGGCAACTATGGTCCTGTGTGATCAGATTGGGGTAGAGCGGTAGTGTGATCAGGGCATCCATTGACTGCTGCAGAAGCGTGGTGTACCAACATTGATGTGGCCACGCTGCAGCCAGCAGAATTACATCCGCTTTGTCCCTGTGGATCTTGAGCAGCACCTTGTGTACAAGTGGCATCAGCGGGAAGGCATACATTAGACCGTCTCCCCAGGGTAGCATGAACATGTCCACGATAGAGCCTGGACTGTGTTTTTGGAAAGACCAGAAATGTTGGACACTTCCTGTTGCTCCTGGTGGCAAAAGATCTAACCGGGGAAACCCCCACCTTTGGAAGGTGGAATGTATGACGTCCGGATCGATGGACCACTCGTGGTTGTGAAACAACCTGCTGAGGTGGTCTGCAAGTTCATCCCATATTCCAGGGAGATAGCCCACTCCATTCCCTGGAGGCATCCTATACAAAAATCCTACAGCTGGAGAGCTTCCCGACAGAGAGGGGAGGAGTGGACTCTGCCCTGCTTGTTTATGTAAAACATGGTGTTGGTATTGTCAGCCATCACCGCCATGCACTGACCCTGTATTCTGGACTGGAAGGTCTGGCAGGCTAGACACACAGCTCTGAGCTCCTTGATGTTGATGTGGAGTGAAAGCTCGACCTGCGACCACTGACCCTGTGTCTGTAGGTCTCCTAGGTGGTCCCCCAACCCAGAGCTGATGTGTCCATTACTAGGGTCATGGAGGGTTGAGGGGTTCTGAATGAGAGTCCTTCGTGGACTGTGCAGGGGCCTAGCCACCAGCGAAGGGATTATAGAACTCGCTCCAGTACTGTCACTACCAAGTCCAAACTGTCTCAACCTGGGCGATAAGTTGAGGCGAGCCATGCCTAGAGTGGCCTGAGTCTCAGTATGGCATGCCTGACACATAGGTGCAGGCTGCCATGTGACCAACGAGGCTCAGGCATCTCCTTGCAGTTGTGGTGGGGTATCGCCTGAGAGTCTGGATAATATCTGTCATTGCTTGAAATTTGGACTCTGGCAGTATTTCTCTGTCCTGTACTGAGTCCAGCACTGCCCCGATGAAGTCTATTCTTTGGGTCGGTAAAAGTGTGGACTTGTTCACATTGAGGAGGGGGTCATAAATATAAAGGGAAGGGTAACCACCTTTCTGTATACAGTGCTATAAAATCCCTCCTGGCCAGAGGCAAAATCCTTTCACCTGTAAAGGGTTAAGAAGCTAAGGTAACCTCACTGGCACCTGACCCAAAATGACCAATGAGGGGACAAGATACTTTCATATCTGGAGGCGGGGGAACAAAGGGTTTGGTCTGTCTGTGTGATGCTTTTTCTGGGAACAGATCAGGAATGCAGCCTTCCAACTCCTGTTAAATTAGTAAGTAATCTAGTTAGAAAATGCGTTAGATTTTCTTTGATTTAATGGCTGGTAAAATAAGCTGTGCTGGAGGGAATGTATATTCCTGTTTTTGTGTCTTTTTGTAACTTAAGGTTTTGCCTAGAGGGATTCTCTATGTTTTGAATCTGATTACCCTGTAAGGTATTTATCATCCTGATTTTACAGAGGTGATTCTTTTACCTTTTCTTTAATTAAAATTCTTCTTTTAAGAACCTCAGTCTTTAATAAGGCTAAAGAGGATCTTAGGGATAATGGTAGAATGACAAATGGGAATGAGGATATGGAGGTAGATATTACTATATCTGAGGTAGAAGCAAAACTCAAACAGCTTAATGGGACTAAATCGGGGGGCCCAGATAATCTTCATCCAAGAATATTAAAGGAATTGGCACATGAAATTGCAAGCCCATTAGCAAGAATTTTGAATGAATCTGTAAACTCAGGGGTTGTACCGTATGATTGGAGAATTGCTAACATAGTTCCTATTTTTAAGAAAGGGAAAAAAAGTGATCCGGGTAACTATAGGCCTGTTAGTTTGAAATCTGTAGTATGCAAGGTCTTGGAAAAAATTTTGAAGGAGAAGGTAGTTAAGGACATTGAAGTCAATGGTAAATGGGACAAAATACAACGTGGTTTTACAAAAGGTAGATAGTGCCAAACCAACCTGATTTCCTTCTTTGAGAAAGTAACAGATTTTTTAGACAAAGGAAACACAGTGGATCTAATTTACCTAGATTTCAGTAAGGCGTTTGATACCGTGCCACATGGGGAATTAGTAGTTAAATTGGATAAGATGGGGATCAATAGGAAAATTGAAAGGTGGATAAGGAATTGGTTAAAGGGGAGACTACAACAGGTCCTACTGAAAGGTGAACTGTCAGGCTGGAGGGAGGTTACCAGTGGAGTTCCTCAAGGTTCGGTTTTGGGACCAATCTTATGTAATCTTTTTATCACTGACCTGGGCACAAAAAGTGGGAGTGTGCTAATAAAGTTTGCGGATGACACAAAGCTGGGAGGTATTGCCAATTTAGAGAGGGACAGGGATATCCTACAGGAGGATCTGGATGACCTTGTAAACTGGAGTAATAGTAATAGGATGAAATTTAATAGTGAGAAGTGTAAGGTCATGCATTTAGGGATTAATAACAAGAATTTTAGTTATAAGCTGGGGACGCATCAATTAGAAGTAACGGAGGAGGAGAAGGACCTTGGAGTATTGGTTGATCATAGGATGACTATGAGCTGCCAATGTGATATGGCCGTGAAAAAAGCTAATGCGGTCTTGGGATGCATCAGGAGAGGTATTTCCAGTAGGGATAAGGCAGTTTTAGTATCGTTATACAAGGCACTGGTGAGACCTCACCTGGAATACTGTGTGCAGTTCTGGTCTCCCATGTTTAAGAAGGATGAATTCAAACTGGAACAGGTACAGAGAAGGGCTACTAGGATGATTCGAGGAATGGAAAACTTGTCTTATGAAAGGAAACTCAAGGAGCTTGGCTTGTTTAGCCTAACTAAGAGAAGGTTGAGGGGAGATATGATTGCTCTCTATAAATATATCAGAGGGATAAATACCGGAGAGGGTGAGGAATTATTTAAGCTCAGTACCAATGTGGACACAAGAACAAATGGATATAAACTGGTCATTGGGAAGTTTAGACTTGAAATTACACGAAGGTTTCTAACCATCAGAGGAGTGAAGTTTTGGAATAGCCTTCCAAGGGAAGCAGTGGGGGCAAAAGATCTATCTGGCTTTAAGATTAAACTCGATAAGTTTATGGAGGAGATGGTATGATGGGATAACATGGTTTTGGTAATTAAATATTCATGGTAAATAGGTCCAACGGCCTGTGATGGGATATTAGATGGGGTGGGATCTGAGTTACCCAGGAAAGAATTTTCTGTAGTATCTGGCTGGTGAATCTTGCCCATATGCTCAGGGTTTAGCTGATCGCCATATTTGGTGTCGGGAAGGAATTTTCCTCCAGGGCAAATTGGAAGAGGCCCTGGAGGTTTTTCGCCTTCCTCTGTAGCATGGGGTATGGGTCACTTGCTGGAGGATTTTCTGCTCCTTGAAGTCTTTAAACCACGATTTGAGGACTTCAATAGCTCAGACATAGGTGAGAGGGTTTTCGCAGGAATGGTGGGTGAAATTCTGTGGCCTGCGTTGTGCAGGAGGTCAGACTAGATGATCATAATGGTCCCTTCTGACCTAAATATCTATGAATCTAAGAACCTGATTGATTTTTCATTGTTCTTAAGATCCAAGGGTTTGAGTCTGTGTTCACCTGTACAAATTGGTGAGAATTATTATCAATCCTTCTCCAGGAAAGGGAGTGTAGGGCTTGGGGGGGATATTTTTGGGGGAAGATGTCTCCAGGTGGTCCCTTTCCCTGTTCTTTGTTTAAAACACTTGGTGGTGGCAGCATAGAGTTCAAGGACAAGGCAAAGTTTGTACCTTGAGGAAGTTTTTAACCTAAGCTGGTAAGAATAAGCTTAGGGGGTCTTTCATGCAGGTCCCCACATCTGTACCCTAGAGTTCAGAGCAGGGAAGGAATCTTGACAAGAGGAGTCCTAGTCTCTCGAAGGTGTCCCTGTTTAGAGGTGTGCTCTGGGGCGTGCTTCCTCCTTGAACGCCTTCCTGGGTCTTTAGAAGCGCTTATCCTCTGAGTCTTCTGAAGATCCCATTACTGAGTCCAATTTCCAATGCCTCTTTCTCGGGTACCAATGATGATCATCTGCATCTGGTACGTTCACGTTGCACTCCCAGTCAGTACCTGGCCTGGGCCAGGGAAGCTAATGATCCAACCAGCAAACCAAATTCAGTGATGAATCCAGGTCACGTGCCACCTGAGGCATGTTGCACATACCCCAAAGAGAAGACTGGTAGTGCTAGAGGTGTGATACTGACTGACACCGAGGTGCTTGGTATCCAGTACCTGGACCAAGGTAGAGGGCTCAGATAGGAGGCTGCAGTGCCAGTTCCATCAGCAGATATTTGAATCTGGCTGAACTATTTTTTTCCCTGAACAGGGCTTAAAGCCCTTAACCAATGCCACACTTACCGCTCACAAGAGCCTCCCTGAAGCACTTGCCACAGCTGGGGTGAAGGTCACTATTATGCATAGCCTTGCTACAAAAGTGGCAGGGCTTGAAATCCAGAGAGTACAGCATATCTCCAGTTCAGGTGACAGTACCCAAACTGATTCTGGAACCACACAAAACTACAAAAACAATTAAGAATTTTTTTTTAATCTGTCTAATTACACATGGGTACTTTTACAGATATCAAGAAAAGAAGCCAGGGCAGGGAGCTCCAACAACCTTCCTGGTCAGTAAGAAGGAACTGAGTGGGGCGAGGGGCAGTTTGGCCCTTTATATCTGAGCGATATGTGCAAAACAGCAGAGGATGCTCGGGCCGCCTTAATGGGTAACTCTCCAACAGTTGTGCACTAGTGTGCACAAACACCTACAGGGGAATGGACATGTACAATCATTCAAAGAAGAATTGCCTGTTCCCAGATAAAAGACGCAGTTGTACAAAAAAAAAAGGGGGGGAGACTAAATTTTTCATGAGTGTGCTTTTTCTGAGCTAACAACTGTCATGAACTTGTGACCACAGAGAAACCCCTTGGTGGGGTCTGAAAGACTGTTCACCTCCCACAGCCCTTCTTGGAGCTGGGCGATTTCTGGTAAGCTGATTAGCATGCATGTAGGTTCTTTTATTATTTTTTATATGTTTTCTGTGTAACGTTTTTAGTGGCAACTTAACTGTTGACAATTACGCTGTTTCTAGCCTGTGAGGAAGGAAGACAAAGACTGACATGCTGGGGAATTCAGAGGGTAGGCAGGGAACTGTGCAGCCTGGAAATACCCTTGTGGGGATTAGCAGACGCATGTCTCTGCCCAAGAGACATGATGGTTGAAGAGCCAGAAGCCTAAGAATGGGTGCTTTTGGTGGACCATGGAGGGGGAATACAGGTACAGTTGCCCTCAGTTGTGAGACCAGGTACCCCCACCTCTGGGCCAGGAGGGACAGACAGTCCTGCTGCAGACTTTCCCTTTTTTGGTAGCTCTCTGTCATCATCTCCCCTCAAGCAGCTGCTGACAACTCACTCTCCCTTCCTTTCTTCAGGAGGGACATTTTAAAGGATCCTTTTGATCTCTAGGCTCATGGCCTTGGCCAAGTAACCATATAACTTTGTTGGAGCCTAAAAGTCACATCTTCTCAGCTGATAGCTTGGTATTGTCTTTCAAGTGTTTGCAGAGGTATTCTTTATGCAGGCTATTGTGTGGCCTTCCTACTTGTTTTTCCAACTGCCCACTAATGAACTGAATCAATCAATACATTCCGACAGTCAAATAGTCCATGGAGCTCTACATTGACTATTTTAATAGCGAGGTCATGCAATCATAAAATTGTTACAGATTAATTCTACATTCTCCACAGCACCCATTAAAATCAATGACATTAGTTTAAGGGAGAAATAAAATTTGGGATTACAATGTATTTTTGCTGAATTTTAGTAGTCTTCATTTTGGGGATACTAAAGTGTAATGCAGACAGTAATCAGAAATGTCTACATTTGCTCTGATGAAATCAGATATTTTTCTTATGTATTATTGGTAATTTATGAAAGATAAATTAAAGTTATGAAAAAAAAACATTCATTTCACTACAGAGCCATCTGGGCAAAACTACTGGAGACGAATGCATGAAGACACAGCATTTTGATCAGTACCAAAGCAATAATTTTACAGAAAAAACACCAGTAGTTGAATGATTTGTCTTTGCCTCAAACTGCTAATATGCTGATAGAGAGGTAGAAACTGACTGATTGCAAGAGGATTATTGGTATTAGACCCTTCATATAAAGGTTTATTTCTGTTAAAATTTCAACACTGATACATAGTGCTATGTGTAAGTGTAGTAGTTGAGTTAGCTGTTTGCTTTGAATTAATCACTGCTGTATTATTGCATATATTTGGAGAAAACATGTAGGGGAGTAAACCCTACAGAGAATGGGATTACACAGAAATATCTATATGTGCTTCTGTAAACTTCAGTCCTGTATGTAGATCTTGTAAGCAAATTGCAAACAACATGGTTAGAAAACACACGGATAACAGGAAAACAAATGAAGACTAAACAAGCAATGCTGAGATTGGAAAGCACATTGATATAAACCCTTTATAGACTGTTAGATATATTAAGAATGTAATAGGTATAGTATATTTCATCTGAATTGAAATTGCCTGAGCACAGTAGTGAAAGTGTCTGAAATATGCTTAACAAATACATACCTGATATGAATTTAACCATAATTATTACTCCACAACAATAAAATTAAACAGCAGTTAAGAATCAAATGTCAATCTACTAGTTCAGGAAGAAAGCCAGATGCTACATTTGCAAGAGCTGACACAAATTTCGTTCAGTTTTTGACTTCCAATATTTAAAAGCTGTTATGGAAAAAATGAAAAGGCCTACTAAACTGTAGATATGGCTAGTGGTAATAAAATTAATAGGAAAGAAAACAAGCTAAACAAACATAAAAATTTTTCAGTCTGAGACAAAATTATTCAGATAAAAGATGAGAGAGAGAGTGTGTAGGTACAGTAAATGACAATTAAATTTAGTCCCAAAGGATATTCTCTATAAATTGGAATGTGCCCTCTGAGATAACTTTTTCTCAATTGAGCTGTCAATATTGTTATGGTTATTTATGCCTTCTATAAATCTGGCACTATTAGTAGTTCCTTCAGAATCCTCTATTTTCCTGAAGAAGGTTGTAGGGGAGCAGGGGAGAAAGAGCCAGGGATTAAAAATAATGCTTGTCAAGAGGTATTTTCTAGACTAAAGAACAAAAGAATGCCTATGTTTTAATCTCTGAAGATCAAATGGTAAGAACAAGATTTGAGAAGAGAATATATCTCAGTTCCCACTAATAAGGGAAATGTGTCCACATAAAAATCTTAGAACTAAGGATCTGCATTAATTATGGCATAAATCCAAATTACTCATAGATGAGTCAGAAAATTAAGGCAAAAGTCACAGGCAAATAGTAATGCCAGGCAACTATGCAACCAGCCTCACCTCCAACTCTCCCTGGGGCCACCAAGCATGATCCTGCATTCCTGGCCCCCATGTCAGAGCGGAGCGTAGAAGAGAGCTGAAATTCACAATGAAATGAGGGAAATGACATAATTCATGGAAAAATTGGGAAAAAATCATAGTTCCTGTGTGTGTTTTAAAGGTTATTTCTTACTTAAAGCCATTATTAGAATGCATATTCCTCTTGAAATGCAAAATAAATACTTACACTGAGAACTTAAAGGCCTTTCAGTACATAAGAAATTAAATGCAGGGATGACAGCATGGCCCTTTCCAACAGTGCTCACAATTTCCTCCTCACTATCCAGGACTTGCAATTTAATGAACACATCTGATTTAGAGGTTTGTACCTGCACTGTAGCAATGTGTGATGCTGTGACTTTTACTGCATACCTAAAGAGGAGAAAAATTCCAACAACATAAACAACAACCAGATTGTTCATTGTTAGAACCTCTAAAACCCAATTAAGAAAAACATCTTCATTCAAAAAACCACATACTTAAATCATTGGGATGGGCTTAGCACATGCTTAAATTGTTTCCTGAACTGGAGCCCAAGACACTAAGGGTATGTCTACACTACGGAATAAGGTCGAATTTATAGAAGTCGTTTTTTTAGAAATCGGTTTTATATATTCGAGTGTGTGTGTCCCCACAGAAAATGCTCTAAGTGCATTAAGTGCATTAACTCGGCGGAGCGCTTCCACAGTACCGAGGCTAGAGTCGACTTCTGGAGCGTTGCACTGTGGGTAGCTATCCCACAGTTCCCGCAGTCTCCGCTGCCCATTGGAATTCTGGGTTGAGATCCCAATGCCTGATGGGGCTAAAACATTGTCGCGGGTGGTTCTGGGTACATATCGTCAGGCCCCCGTTCCCTCCCTCCCTCCCTCCGTGAAAACAAGGGCAGACAATCGTTTCGCGCCTTTTTTCCTGAGTTACCTGTGCAGACGCCATACCACGGCAAGCATGGAGCCCGCTCAGGTAACCGTCACCCTATGTCTCCTGGGTGCTGGCAGACGCGGTACGGCATTGCTACACAGTAGCAGCAACCCCTTGCCTTGTGGTAGCAGATGGTACAGTACGACTGGTAGCCGTCATCGTCATGTCCGAGGTGCTCCTGGTCGCCTCTGTGAGGTCGATCAGGAGCGCCTGGGCAGACATGGGCGCAGGGACTAAATTTGGAGTGACTTGACCAGGTCATTCTCTTTAGTCCTGCAGTCAGTCCTATTGAACCATCTTATGGTGAGCGGGCAGGCGATACGGACTGCTAGCAGTCCTATTGCACCATCTTCTGCCGAGCAGCCATGAGATGTGGATGGCATGCAGTCCTTCTGCACCGTCTGCTGCCAGCCAAAGATGTAAAAGATAGATGGAGTGGATCAAAACAAGAAATAGACCAGATTTGTTTTGTACTCATTTCCTTCCCCCCCTCCCCTGTCTAGGGGACTCATTCTTCTAGGTCACACTGCAGTCACTCACAGAGAAGGTGCAGCGAGGTAAATCTAGCCATGTATCAATCAGAGGCCAGGCTAACCTTCTTGTTCCAATAAGAACGATAACTTAGGTGCACCATTTCTTATTGGAACCCTCCGTGAAGTCCTGCCTGAAATACTCCTTGATGTAAAGACACCCCGTTTGTTGATTTTAGCTCCCTGAAGCCAACCCTGTAAGCCGTGTCCTCAGTCGCCCCTCCCTCCGTCAGAGCAACGGCAAACAATCGGGCATCTGAGAGTGCTGTCCAGAGCAGTCACAATGGAGCACTCTGATGGGGCTAAAACATTGTCGCGGGTGGTTCTGGGTACGTATCGTCAGGCCCCCGTTCCCTCCCTCCCTCCGTGAAAGCAAGGGCAGACAATCGTTTCGCGCCTTTTTTCCTGAGTTACCTGTGCAGACGCCATACCACGGCAAGCATGGAGCCCGCTCAGGTAACCGTCACCCTATGTCTCCTGGGTGCTGGCAGACGCGGTACGGCATTGCTAAACAGTAGCAGCAACCCATTGCCTTTTGGCAGCAGACGGTGCAATACGACTGGTAGTCGTCCTCGTCGTGTCCGAGGTGCTCCTGGCCACGTCGGCTGGGAGCGCCTGGGCAGACATGGGCGCAGGGACTAAATTTGGAGTGACTTGACCAGGTCATTCTCTTTAGTCCTGCAGTCAGTCCTATTGAACCATCTTATGGTGAGCGGGCAGGCGATACGGACTGCTAGCAGTCCTATTGCACCATCTTCTGCCAGGCAGGCAAGAGATGAGGATTGCTAGTAGTCGTATTGTACCATCTTCTGCCAGGCAGGCAAGAGATGAGGATGGCTAGCAGTCGTACTGTACCATCTTCTGCCGAGCAGCCATGAGATGTGGATGGCATGCAGTCCTTCTGCACCGTCTGCTGCCAGCCAAAGATGTAAAAGATAGATAGAGTGGGTCAAAACAAGAAATAGACCAGATTTGTTTTGTACTCATTTGCCTCCTCCCCTGTCTAGGGGACTCATTCTTCTAGGTCACACTGCAGTCACTCACAGAGAAGGTGCAGCGAGGTAAATCTAGCCATGTATCAATCAGAGGCCAGGCTAACCTCCTATCCTAAGAACGATAACTTAGGTGCACCATTTCTTATTGGAACCCTCCGTGAAGTCCTGCCTGAAATACTCCTTGATGTAAAGACACCCCGTTTGTTGATTTTAGCTCCCTGAAGCCAACCCTGTAAGCCGTGTCGTCAGTCGCCCCTCCCTCCGTCAGAGCAACGGCAGACAATCGTTCCGCGCCTTTTTTCTGTGCGGACGCCATACCAAGGCAAGCATGGAGGCCGCTCAGCTCACTTTGGCAATTAGGAGCACATTAAACACCACACGCATTAGCCAGCAGTATATGCAGCACCAGAACCTGGCAAAGCGATACCGGGCGAGGAGGCGACGTCAGCGCGGTCACGTGAGTGATCAGGAAATGTACACAGATTTCTCTGAAAGCATGGGCCCTGCCAATGCATGTATCATGGTGCTAATGGGGCAGGTTCATGCTGTGGAACGCCGATTCTGGGCTCGGGAAACAAGCACAGACTGGTGGGACCGCATAGTGTTGCAGGTCTGGGACGATTCCCAGTGGCTGCGAAACTTTCGCATGTGTAAGGGCACTTTCATGGAACTTTGTGACTTGCTTTCCCCTGCCCTGAGGCGCATGAATACCAAGATGAGAGCAGCCCTCACAGTTGAGAAGCGAGTGGCGATAGCCCTGTGGAAGCTTGCAACGCCAGACAGCTACCGGTCAGTTGGGAATCAATTTGGAGTGGGCAAATCTACTGTGGGGGCTGCTGTGATGCAAGTAGCCCACGCAATCAAAGATCTGCTGATATCAAGGGTAGTGACCCTGGGAAATGTGCAGGTCATAGTGGATGGCTTTGCTGCAATGGGATTCCCTAACTGTGGTGGGGCTATAGACGGAACCCATATCCCTATCTTGGCACCGGAGCACCAAGCTGCCGAGTACATAAACCGCAAGGGGTACTTTTCGATAGTGCTGCAAGCTCTGGTGGATCACAAGGGACGTTTCACCAACATCAACGTGGGATGGCCGGGAAAGGTGCATGATGCTCGCATCTTCAGGAACTCTGGTCTGTTTCAAAAGCTGCAGGAAGGGACTTTATTCCCAGACCAGAAAATAACTGTTGGGGATGTTGAAATGCCTATATGTATCCTTGGGGACCCAGCCTACCCCTTAATGCCATGGCTCATGAAGCCGTACACAGGCAGCCTGGACAGTAGTCAGGAGCTGTTCAACTACAGGCTGAGCAAGTGCAGAATGGTGGTAGAATGTGCATTTGGACGTTTAAAGGCGCGCTGGCGCAGTTTACTGACTCACTTAGACCTCAACGAAACCAATAGTCCCACTGTTATTACTGCTTGCTATGTGCTCCACAATATCTGTGAGAGTAAGGGGGAGACGTTTATGGCGCGGTGGGAGGTTGAGGCAAGTCGCCTGGCTGCTGGTTACGCGCAGCCAGACACCAGGGCGGTTAGAAGAGCACAGGAGGGCGCGGTACGCATCAGAGAAGCTTTGAAAACCAGTTTCATGACTGGCCAGGCTACGGTGTGAAAGTTCTGTTTGTTTCTCCTTGATGAAGCCCCCCGCCCCTTGGTTCACTCTACTTCCCTGTAAGCTAACCACCTGCCCCTCCTCCCTTCAATCACCGCTTGCAGAGGCAATAAAGTCATTGTTGCTTCACATTCATGCATTCTTTATTCATTCATCACACAAATAGGGGGATGACTACCAAGGTAGCCCAGGAGGGATGGTGGAGGAGGGAAGGAAAATGCCACACAGCACTTTAAGCACAGCACTTTAAAAGTTTACAACTTTAAAATTTATTGAATGACAGCCTTCTTTTTTTTGGGCAATCCTCTGTGGTGGAGTGGCTGGTTGGCCGGAGGCCCCCCCACCGCGTTCTTGGGCGTCTGGGTGTGGAGGCTATGGAACCTGGGGAGGAGGGCGGTTGGTTACAGAGGGGCTGCAGTGGCAGTCTGTGCTCCAGCTGCCTTTGCTGCAGCTCAACCATACACTGGAGCATACTGGTTTGGTCCTGCAGCAGCCTCAGCATTGAATCCTGCCTCCTCTCATCACGCTGCCGCCACATTTGAGCTTCAGCCCTGTCTTCAGCCCGCCACTTACTCTCTTCAGCCCGCCACCTCTCCTCCCGGTCATTTTGTGCTTTCCTGCACTCTGACATTATTTGCCTCCATGCATTCGTCTGTGCTCTGTCAGTGTGGGAGGACAGCATGAGCTCGGAGAACATTTCATCGCGAGTGCGTTTTTTTTTTTCTTTCTAAGCTTCACTAGCCTCTGGGAAGGAGAAGATCCTGTGATCATTGAAACACATGCAGCTGGTGGAGAAAAAAAAAGGGACAGCGGTATTTAAAAAGACACATTTTATAAAACAGTGGCTACACTCTTTCAGGGTAAACCTTGCTGTTAACATTACATACATAGCACATGTGCTTTCGTTACAAGGTCGCATTTTGCCTCCTCCCACCGCGTGACTACCCCCTCAACCTTCCCCCCTCCCTGTGGCTAACAGCGGGGAACATTTCTGTTTAGCCACAGGCAAACAGCCCAGCAGGAATGGGCTCCTCTGAGTGTCCCCTGAAGAAAAGCACTCTATTTCAACCAGGTGACCATGAATTATATCTCACTCTCCTGAGGATAACACAGAGAGATAAAGAACGGATGTTGTTTGAATGCCAGCAAACATACACTGCAATGCTTTGTTCTACAATGATTCCCGAGTACGTGTTACTGGCCTGGAGTGATAAAGTGTCCTATCATGAAGGACGCAATAAGGCTGCCCTCCCCAGAAACCTTTTGCAAAGGCTTTAGGACTACATCTAGGAGAACCGCAAATGCCAGGGCAAAGTAATCCTTTCACATGCTTGCTTTTAAACCATGTATAGTATTTTAAAAGGTACACTCACCAGAGGTCCCTTCTCCGCCTGCTGGGTCCAGGAGGCAGCCTTGGGTGGGTTTGGGGGGTTACTGGCTCCAGGTCTAGGGTGAGAAACAGTTCCTGGCTGTCGGGAAAACAGGTTTCTCCGCTTGCTTGCTGTGAGCTATCTACAACCTCCTCCTCCTCCTCCTCCTCATCTTCTTCGTCCCCAAAACCTGCTTCCGTATTGCCTCCATCTCCATTGAAGGAGTCAAACAACACGGCTGGGGTAGTGGTGGCTGAACCCCCTAAAATGGCATGCAGCTCATCATAGAAGCGGCATGTTTGGGGCTCTGACCCAGAGCGGCTGTTTGCCTCTCTGGTTTTCTGGTAGGCTTGCCTCAGCTCCTTCAGTTTCAAGTGGCACTGCTTCGGGTCCCTGTTATGGCCTCTGTCCTTCATGCCCTGGGAGATTTTGACAAAGGTTTTGGCATTTCGAAAACTGGAACGGAGTTCTGATAGCACGGATTCCTCTCCCCAAACAGCGATCAGATCCCGTACCTCCTGTTCGGTCCATGCTGGAGCTCTTTTGCTGGAGCTCTTTTTCCATCATGGTCACCTGTGCTGATGAGCTCTGCATGGTCACCTGCAGCTTGCCACGCTGGCCAAACAGGAAATGAGATTCAAAAGTTCGCGGTTCTTTTCCTGTCTACCTGGCCAGTGCATCTGAGTTGAGAGTGCTGTCCAGAGCGGTCATAATGGAGCACTCTGGGATAGCTCCCGGAGGCCAATACCATCGAATTGTGTCCACAGTACCCCAAATTCGAGCCAGCAACGTCGATTTAAGCGCTAATCCACTTGTCAGGGGTGGAGTAAGGAAATCGATTTTAAGAGCCCTTTAAGTCGAAATAAAGGGCTTCATTGTGTGGACTGGTGCAGGTTTACATCGATTTAACGCTGCTAAATTCGACCTAAAGTCCTAGTGTAGACCAGGGCTGAGCCTCGAGTTGAAAGTCACCAGATGCAACTAAAACAACATTTTTGTTGTTGTTCAAACCACCATGAATTAGCTGAAGTTGTATCACAACTTTCAGTATGAAACCCTTCCCCCCCTCTTTCCCAGGTTCAAAATTCTTAGGTTTACCAAAGCAAGCAAAGTAAAAAGATAGGATAATGTACGTTTAAAAAAAAGTCAGCAACTATGGATATGCACTAGCGATAGGCAAAGAATATCTAGACACATAAGCATATGAACATATTTTAAAAATTAAAACTTTTTTGAAGGAGCATAGACAAGAGAAAAAGGGGAAACTGCTCAAGGCACGGCACTGTTAGCAAGTATTTATTATATTTCCATTTCAAGTTTTTCTGGAATTTAATTATCTTTATTTCTGTTGGGACTGATTCTGCCACCTTTACTCATGGTCAGTAGTCCTTTACTCCATGAGTAATCCCACTGATTTCAGACCTTGGTGTGAAAAGTTATAATACTGCTCTATCAAGAAACATGTATAAAAGTTAGATCCTGCAAAGTCTATGAGTGTGCTTATCTTCAGACATGTGAATAGCCCAAACCTGTTTTAATAGAGCTTTCACCTCCACATTTAATAACTGAAACATGTATACTGTAACAAAACCAGTAGATTATATAATACTAGGAAATTTTTTTTGCTATTTGTTAAATACTGCTGTATTTACAAGTTTGAACAAGTATCTGCTCACAGACCTGAACCATGAGCCAGTTAACCAGCTGGGGTAAATTGGCATAGCTCCTTTGACTTCAATGAACCTTGGCTATTTATGCCAGCTCAGGATCTGGCCCAAAATCATTTTAGTCCATTGAAAAAAAATTACAAACTCAAATAATTGCTTATGTTGATATAGAATATGCTGTTCTAAAATAATATGTGTGCTCTAATCAAATGAAACTTGCCTGACAATACTATAGGATGAGAATGTGTCTGATAGTTAGAGCAAGGGACCTAGGGTAAGGAGTCGTGATTCTCTTCCCATCTTTCTCGCTGACTGGAGCCAACCAATTCTGTGCCTTAGTTTCCCCATTTGCAAAATGTACATTAGAATGCTAACCTATCTCACAAGGGGATTATGAAGTTTAACTTATTAAAGTTTATATAGTTTTCTGAGATCCATGGTACTTAAGTGCAAAATATTATATTATTATTTCAAAGTAATGAATTAAATGTAATGTTCCTTTACAAGGACACCCCACCCCACATCTGCAATATTTTAGAAAACTAAACCCTACTCTGGGGAAATGTTCAAGTCTGACTTTCATATTGAATAAACATAATTGCCTGTAAAATTCAAGGAGTACTTGTGGCACCTTAGAGACTAACCAATTTATTTGAGCATGAGCTGTAGCTCACGAAAGCTTATGCTCAAATAAATTGGTTAGTCTAAGGTGCCACAAGTACTCCTTTTCTTTTTGCGAATACAGACTAACACGGCTGTTACTCTGAAACCTGTAAAATTCAAGTATATCTTTCCTGTTTGCTTGAAAGCATTTTTCTTCCAAAAAGAATACAATTTTCCACGAGTAGTGTTATATAAAAAGTGACATTTAAATTGTTCTCCTTCCAAAATTTACCTGAATACAATGTGCTTGTCATTGGGTATATAATAGTCTTTAATTTCCTTAGTGGAATAGAAATTGTTTACAGCATCACGAGAGAGAACGGGGAGTGGATTATGGGAACCAATGAGACGTAGTCTCCATTTCCCAGCTGCCACAGGTAAGTCACCAGTAAGTGCTTCAGCCATGAACGTGTATCCTTTCTGAAAACAGAAAAACATGTCATTTTTCATTAGATGTGACCATCACTAAAAATGATGCACTACAACGAATATTGTGTACCCACAGAGGGCAAACACTTATCAATACCACTCCTGATGTGGCAGTACTATGGCTCTCTTATGATCCTACCGTACCTTAAGCAACCCATAGTGAATACCTTCGTAACATCATTTATATTGGGTAAAATTTTAAATGACAAGTCATTATGCAAAATCCAATTTGGAAAATATTAATCAAATCTTAAACATTATTGCAGCATGTCCATAATTCTTATGATAACTCTCCCCATGATTAACATGACTGATGTTTATTCTGATTTTGTTCTCTTCTTTTGCATTATACTTGTGTGATGAACTGCAACTTATTTCTTTATCTTAGGGTTTTATACTGCTGCAGTATCTGAGTGCCATCCATATTAATTCAATAGCAAGAGCAATGATTGCAAATACAGTTAATTTTCTTTCTCTAAAATATGCCTTTGTTCTCTCCCTCCATCCCAACATTTATTATAAATGGAAGTAGATACACTGGAGGAAGAACTAAAGGTTATTTCACTCTGAATTATGAGCAAGACACATCAAATTTAAATTTCAGTGATGCTTTTGAGTTTGGACCCCCTCTCACCCCATGGGGCAGAGACAGGGAAACATCAGTGAGCTGTATTTTCAGCACCATTCCCCAGAAATTATGCTTTAACTTTACCTTGTTTGAAGCTAATACTGACATCAAATGGCACCATTACCATAAAAATTGACAAATTGACATCAGTGTATAAAATAATGTAAAATTCCTATAAAACATTTTTAGATTAGCCTCAGACTGACCAGAACTCAGAACTCTGGTGTTATCTAATATAGGTAAAATGGGGCGGGGGTGGGGAATGTACCATGAAAGGCAAATACTGTTTCACAGTATAAGCTATAAAACTTGGATGAGAACTAGTGAAGGGTGGAATGGATATATGCCTGATGCAATATAGAGAACGGAGGATTTGAGGTAGGAAAGAGGTTGTGAAAGCAGAGGAGAGAAGGGTTATAGCCAGTTCTAAAATGTTATATAACACTGACTGTAGAGCTACAGATTTCTGTGGTCTAG
Source organism: Eretmochelys imbricata (assembly GCF_965152235.1). NCBI lineage: Eukaryota > Metazoa > Chordata > Testudines > Cheloniidae > Eretmochelys > Eretmochelys imbricata. The sequence goes on along the minus strand of NC_135574.1, from coordinate 111,285,240 downwards.
ATTGAACAATGCAGAGGAAAGGAAATCATCTTCACTGACATAAAAATAGGATATTTTAATAAATTGTTAAGAACTTAGGGTAGGAACTTCTTCATATAATATGTTTGTACAATGCCCAGCACCATTATCTTAACAGGGGCCTTGGTTGCTAATGCAATATAAATGTTAAATAATAAAAATATACCTCCATAGAACAGAAAAATTTGCTTCTGTTCCATTTAAATTGGCAAAGCTGTGAATTATGGCAACATCCTCAAGCTATTATTATACTGATATTTTCTTTCAAATATGAATAATTTAAATGAAAAGAAACAGATACAAAAAATGACTGTGACTACTTAAATGAATGTCTAAAAACAATACAGAAACCCTTTGGTCCCTTCTTTCCCACACTTTTCCCCACCCCATTTTCTTTTTTTAAAATCTTTTTTCTTTATTTCCCTGTTTCTCTCCCTCCAGCTCTGAAAGCTCTCCCTCCTTTATGTGTATAATCCTGCCTCCTCAATTTTACATAATTTTTGGGTCTTTTGAGTTGTTTGGATAATTGGGGTTGCACTTTAGCGGGAACTCGCTCAGAAGACTTGGATCACTTAAGAGACAGACTGTTTCAGAGGGATAGCACCAGTTTCCCCACTACTTAAACATCTATGTATGCTTTGAAGGTGTGTGATTTTTCAAAAGCATCCAGTTGTTTACCTAAATCTGCTTCCATTGAAGTCAATGGGAGCTTTAGCATTGGCTTTAATGAGAGTAGAGTTTAGGCCAACGCTGTACACTTTTGAAAATACCACCCTAAATGAATTCAGTCCCACCTCCCAAAGTCCCCATGTTGTGATGACCTTCCCTTGGGTGAGTGCGGCTGGATGCTGCTTACCTTGGAGGACAATACTGCTCCTCCAGGCAGCCAGAGAGGACTGCTAGGGAGTGATACAAGGTGCTCCTTTCCCAAGGGGATGTATCCTATCACTCCCTGCTGCTCTTAATTCAGATCCCCCGTGCTCCGTTGTTACTGGACCACCAGCCTGACTCCTTTGAACTTTTTTTTTTATAAGCATACTATTGTTTATTCATTTTTTGTTCAGCAACAGCAAAAATACCTGGACCATTAAAGAGAGTGGGTTGTTGGGGCTACTGGATATGGAGAGGCATGAAGTATGAACCCCTAGTGTGGACAATAGATGGGTACAAGTTAGCTCCACTCAACAGAGTAGCGGGGGAGGGATGTGATGGATTAACGTTTTCTGGATGATCTGGCTAAATACACAATAATTGGCTTTTCTATTTGCTGCATATGCATATTGACAGTGGGGGCTGCAAGCAAAAGGGAGGGAAGCAGAGAGGGTCTCAGATAAGGTGGGGAGGGAGACAAACTGGAAGGAATAGGTAAAGAATTTTTTGTGGTAAGAAGTGCAAAAAAGAGAGTTGAGGTTCCTTACAGGATGCCGGTGGTGAGTTGGGACCTGGGATAGCATAACTGTATTTATACATAAATCAAATATGAACTGAAGATTTGTCACACCCCTATTTCCAATGCTATGTTTGGAAGACTATACAAAATTCTGTTTTCTGTATAATATGAAAACATTGCTGAGTTGGAAAGAATGCAGCAGAGGGAAAACATTATGCATGGTTTTGCATTAAGAATTATTGAGAACGGCTTATCTGCAAATTTTATCCTATGCACCAGATTTTAGAAAAAAAGATTTTGTCTTTGTGTGAGTTTTGTGTCAGAATTTATAAAAAGCATATAAGGTTTTGAATGAAAATTATTGTATGCCAATAAACTGAGCTCATAGCTACTTGAAAAATAAGAGGTCACTGCAACTGAAGATGAGGAGACAAGTATACTAGCAATTAATACATAGTATATTTGCACCAAAAGTATTCATCTAAATTAGACAAAAAATGGCAGAGACCTAAATTCAGTAGCCCTTACATTTGAGAGACCCCAAATTCAGATTTGTAGAGAAAATTTCCATGTTCAAGTGGCACTTGCACAGGATTGGCATCTCCTTTTGGTGCCCGAGGTCCTCCAAAAGATGCATACAAAACTTTTGGGGCACCCCTGTTTTGATAGGAAAATGTAGAGGCCAGATAGAATCCACTCTGAAGATTGAGACCAAATTACACAATCCCTCTTTTATTGATATCATAACAACTCAAAGCACCTCACTCACTGGCAAACTGCAGTGCAATCAATATGATACAATCAATGCCTGCCTTTACAAACACAGAACATCTTAATTAGCCTATATTTAATCATATTTATGCTACAATTTGTCTTCCTCTTCTTTTTGTGTCTTAACCAAAGTCCACTGAAGTCAATAGAAATACTCCTATTGTAAAAGTGGACTTTGGGATCAAGCCCTTAATTACGAATACTATATAATTCCACTATAATCAGTTTCTGAATATCAAATTATAAAGCTATATTTAAGTTAATTTTAGAAATTTGGAAAGTCACAAAAATACCAGTACATGGTACATTGAGCACAAGTACACAGTTTAGTTTGTCACATTTCAATTTTTGAAAAATTGTACAAGAGGTTTACTTTTCATGCTCTTACTACTTCAGAACTTCAGATTAAAATAAATCAGTCAACCAAGTTTTAAATAACAAATACAGCACACCTCCAAATCACCTATCTGTTGGCTTCAGATTTATCTATTTTGGTCTTGTGTTGTGTTCTATTATCAGGATTACTAAGTGTTTAAAATGAGAGCTCAAAAAGCAATGAAAAAAAGACCACTTATAATCCAGTGATCCCATCTTGCAAAGTCATATATCTGAGTAACTTTACCCACTTGTAATTAATTGGACAATGTAGACTACTCAAGGCCATAATTCAGGAAAACATCCCTATTTAGGTAAGCACTTAAATACATGCTTCAGTCTCATTGCCCTTAACAGGATTTAAGCACACATTTAAGAGCTTTCCTCAACAGGAATAGATTTAAGCACATGCTTAGGTATTATCCTGACTCAGGGCCTAAATGATTAAAGGTATTCACATGCATTTGTTTTTAAGATCAGATCCCAAAGCCTTTCTTATTTATTGAACATAATAAATAATGCAGAAAATTTGGTCAAAAGGTCAAAAATCATTTGCTTGATATTATTGGACTGACAATTTTAGAACACTTACAAATGATTAAAAATAGAATCTTTGGATTTAAATTGAAGATTCAGCAGTACTTTGTTCCTTATTCTATCTCATCATCCTATCCACTCATAAAAACCTTGCGAACAATTAAAAAAATAAAGAAATAATGTGGTATCTTCTTGGTAGTGGAAGATAGGATTATACACGGAAAGAGTTTAGATTAAAATAGTATGCTTCCAAATACAGCCAAGGATATAACTAAAGTGTCTATCTACACTGTAAAATCTGCAGAAGAGAGACAGACACTATTGCTACTCTGCAGATTTTATCCTTAGAGTCAATCATTTTGAAATTAACTTTAGTTTTCTCCAGAACTGGCTTTGCAGCGGAATAATAAATAATAATAATAATATCTGAGGATAGTTTAACCTTCGTTGAGAGTTGCTGAGTCATAGTTTTTGAAGCATAAAACTTAAATGGTAGGGTTATATCAAGAAAAGAATCTGTTTTGCATTAATACTGACATTTAGGAATTTAGATATTATTTCTCACTTGCTGTGTTACATTGTTATGTTTTTATAACATACTATTAGAAAGGAGGTGTAGTGTCTGTTCATATTCAAAGTCAGTTAACTTAATAATAGCATTGGATAGTAAAGCGCTGGCTTTGCAGTTCCCATTGGCCGGAAACCACGGCCAATGGGAGCTGCGGAGGCTGTGCTTGCAGGCAGAGGCAGCTCCCAGAGCTGCCTGACCATGCCTCCACCTAGCAGCTGAGCAAGGGGGATGTTGCCACTTCTGGGGAGCCCCCAGGTAAGCACCGCCCAGAGCCTGCCTTACCCCATCCTGTGCCCCAACCCCTTGCCCCCTCCCACACCCAAACTCTGCTGCTTTGGGGTGGGGGGGAGGTGTGGAGCCAGGTAGGGAGCCTGCCTGCCCTGCCAACCCCCAGCACCAGCGGGGGTCCCATGCTGCATGCTACCGCCCGCACCTGCCCAACACCAGCTGGGCTGCACGCCACTGCCTGCATCTCCAAGCAGCTGGGCCACCCTCCCCCAGCACCCAGGGGGCACCCCACCCCCAAGTTTTATTCACTGGTATTTTTAGTAAAAGTCATGGACAGTAAACAAAAATTCACAGCCCGTGACATGTCCATGACTTTTACTAAAAATACCTGTGACCAAAACGTAGCCTTACTCATAACTACTGCTGTGTAAACTGAATGAGTGGCAGTATCGGCAGCATCAAGAGAAGCCTACAGAGTTATCCTGGCAAGGAGCTGGCCTTCTGCAACAATTGCCTGTAACTGCTCTCTGTGTTCTGCTGACAGATGTTCAATAAAGGAGTTTAGCTTAGTATGGTTTATGTGATTATACTTTGCCATTAAGGCCTGATCATTGGTGATTCTAAACTGTAAAGTAATAAGATTTTCTGCCAAAGAGGTTATCATAGGGCATAGATTTAATGTGATGCTGCCTTCCATGTTCATTAACTGCCTCAACCACAAAGGAGTTAGGAGATGGGTGAGAAAATAAGAATTCTGACTCCTTAAAGGGAGTAATATTTTTTATCTGTCCTTTTGCACATGGGAGGAATTGAGGCTACCAGATGATCTTTGCCGGGTCCAGGAGTGCTTCATTCACTGGCAGGCAATGCAGGCAAAGGAGGCAGTATGGAGGATGTCGAACATTATATGATGTAGTTCTTCAAGCTCCTTAAGGGGGATCTGTAAAGGATCTGTGACCCTACTGATGAGCTCTTGACACTGCTTAAAATCATCAACCAAGGATGGTGGAGGTGGCATGCCAGTTTCATCTGGGGATGAAGAAGAGATGTTCACAGATGCAGAGATCTCCTCATCAGCCCTGGTCTCCTGTTCCTCAAAAACCTCTTCCTGAGACTCCAGTCTCCTGGAAAGGGCGGGTGAGAAGGGTTGTCTGTCTTTGTGAAGGGCAGAGCTTGAGGCCCTAGAGAACTGATGGTGATAAGCCACTCAGGGATTTCAAGGGGGTGGTGCATAGGGCATAGGTGGCAGAATCCATGGGTGCTTGCCTCAGCAAGATGCTAGCTTTGGATGTCTGTGATGAGTGACCTCAGGGAAAAAAAACCTTCATGGGGTGGAGTTGAGAGCCATGCACTAATATTTGGGCAGCTGAGGCAAAGTCTTCATCATAATCCTCCTCTCTGAGACACTCAGTAATGGTGGGGCAGCAGAAGGAGCTTGAGGTACCACCACTGGTCCTGGACATATGTTTGGGGATCTGGATGCTCTCAGGATTGAGGAAATGTGAGGTTCTGCCATTGGTAGTAGGTGGACATCCAGAGACCTGGAGGTTCTCGGTACTGAGCAGAGATCAGAACCAAGCAATAGCGAATCAGGAGTCTGACACTGTGAGGTCTCGGGGAAACCCGAAATCTTGCAGTACCAAGAGTGTTGTTGGTACTGTGTCTATGGCTTGAGGTATAGGTAGCCAAAGGAGTGGACGGTACCGCGAGTTTTGAACACTTCTGGGGGAAACCTGATGGAGGTTGAGTGGTCTTTTTCAGTACCATGGTAGAGCTCTTCTTGCCTCTGCAGTCTCCTGTTGGTACTGATGGCCTCTTGGAGCCCAATACCTTAGAGTCTCTAAATTTGTCAGAGTGCTCAGTACCTAAAAAACCAGGCGCCTCATGGGTACCATGCCAGAGACTGATGGGATACGCGGGAGCTGACTACTTCAACTTCTTTGAGGTAGATTCACTACCTGGAGAACTTGGGTCCTGGTCCTTGGAAGACTTATAAGAGGAATCTTGAGTCTTTGTCTCAGATGCCCTCCAGGAGTCTGGCTCAGAGATAGAAGAGGCAGCCGACTTACTCAGAGACCATGGTAAAAAGGGGTGCTCCTGGCCTGGTTCAAAGGACAGACACAGTGAACTCCCCATCGTAAGGAATACAAGTTTTATCTCCCTGTTCTTTTTTACTTTAGATTTTAATGCCAGTCAGAAGTTTCACTTTTGGGGAATGAGTGATTCCCCAAGGCAATGGATGCAGCAGGATTGCCTCCTGGCATAACAGGCAATTATTGATTCTGGGAGGCCTCGGCATACCCTTGGAAAGCGAGAAAAAAGTCACTCCCCCGGGGGGAAACTACCTAAAAGATTTATATTTATAAGTCTGTATATAAATATAAGATTTATATTTACTTAATCTAAAGCAAATATGTATAAAATTTACTTAATTTTTAAAAATATTTTTGTAAAAAAGAAATGAATATATAACTAACTACAGTATTACTAACTACTATATACACTAACTACAGAAAAAAAAACTTTAACCCGGACAGCTAGCTAAGGCTCCATCTCAAGCCAGGGTGGTGGTGAAGGAACTGACGATTGTTAGCCCAGACAGTACTATATAGCAATGGTGTGGAGTAACACGCATGGATGGGTTGAATGGACACTGACTGCTATGAGAAATCGCCAATCAAAGGCACATAGGGTCACTACTCGAAGAACTGTAAAACACTGATTCCTACAAACATCTGAGTTTATTTTTATGCAAATTTTATCCAGTACTTAAAAAGGAACACCTGCCCAGGCTCCCTCCCAAAAATCAATTTACTAATTTAAATAATATATGTAAGCATTACAATATTGTACAATTCATCTTACAATGCGCATTTCTACAAATACTTGATTACAATCAAGTTGTAATTTTTTAAGGAATGAGTTATGAGGTATATTTCTCAGTACATGCACATCATTGCTATTTTGATGTTGAAGATTGAGTGAAGTCTCAATGTTTACATTTCTCAAAACCAAAACATTAATAAACAGTGACTCAGATTAAAGGTGTACTATTCCTGAAAGCTATGCCAGCAAACAAAAGTTATTAATATTTGTATTACAGCTGCACCTAGAGGCTCAGAAAAAGATCAGGCCTCACTGTGCTAGGTGCTATACAAACAAATGCAAATACATTCCTTGTCTAAGACATCTCACGCAATAGTGGAAGGAACAGACTAAAGGGTGGAATGAGGGAGTAGAAGACAAGTTACCTGAGCTAATTTTGAAAAAAAAATTGGTAGTCTAGGCTTGCCATCTTCCTACCCGTTGTCTGCACAATCGACAATTTGCATACATCATTTACATCTCAAATACTGCACACTCAAATCCATCATTTCCATCTGAAATTACCTGTTTGGGTGTTGTGTAGGTTTTGCAGATACATGTTAAGTTTCAGTTTTTGAAAATTTAACCTTAAAAGCTAATTTTTAAGAGTGTTAACTTTAATACATTAATGTTTCTGAAGTAATTCAGGCACTTTTGCGGAACCATGTCTAAAACAATAACTAGCAGTCAGCATTGGGGTCACAGTAACCAAATACTGCATGTGAAAATGCACATGGCTTGATATTAGCCTCATCATTGCCAGCATCATAGTAGTTGGGTGGCATACCCCTGTCTCCCATATATGAAAGACTATTTGTGCTAGATTCATAAGTTTGTTTCTGCTGCTCCATACTACATACTAGGTCCAATAGAGAAACAAGATTAGCAATTACCACTACAGTGTCAGGGATAAATGCAGCAATACTTTAGCTAGGGAAGTTGGGAGACTGATCCTCTTTTGGAGATAACAGCAAACTTCAAGGAAAGGTAAAGGTATTTTCTGCAGTGGAAGAGGCTTGGAATCGAACTGCAGCTGTGGCAGCCTCTTTTCTGGACCAACCAGATAAATTAAAATTATGTGTGCTTTTGAGATATGCACAAGTCCTGTGAAGTTAGAGGAGCTTGACCTATATCTTTATAACCACCATTATTCTTTCTATAGTGATGTTATACTCCACAGATGTTTGGACTTACCTTATTCTTGGTATAGACATGAGGGGCCACTTTGAGAAAGATGCGTGGCATTTCTTCCAGTGTGTCATTATCTACAACATGGAGCATACAGGTAGGGATGGTTGTGTATACCTTTGGCACTACAAGCATATCTTCTGTCACATGAAATGTTTCCCTACAGTAAAAGAGAGGTAACAGCTCTTTTGAAAAACATTTTCAATTTCAAACTGCTTTTCACTAATAAAGTGGATGCTGTAGTACAACAATAATTGTGTGTGTGTGTTTGTGTGTACCTTCTAGCTGCTCAAAATTAGAAATGCTAGATGTTGTGTAGTTTTGTCCTAACTAACCCCACCTCCAACAAAGCCATCAACAACAACAACTAGCTGCAGGCATTGCAATCTTTAAAAATCTGAATATAAACTAATTTTATAGGGTTACAAACATTATTTGTTTAAAAACCTTTTAAATTGCAATTTCACTTTGGGGGGAAAAATCTAAAAATATGTTAAAAGTTTCTTTAATTGTAACAATTCAATTTAATTCTTTAATTGAATTGTAACAATTCAAATAGTCAGTTATAGCAGATACTTGAACTTAAGTGATTGAAAGCACTGGACCTCCAAAATGTGCAAGTAACTAATATAGACACACATGCTTACATGTGCTGTAGCTTACTTATCATAATGTGGTGAAAAATATGCTCATTATTATATGCTCCTTATGTAATATGGATCTTGTAATATAGGTTGATTGGTGTATACTGGCTCACATGAGACCTGCACACAGTTTGTAAAGAGAAGATAATCCCAATAGAATGTAGAAAGCCCATAGTGATATCAATATGCAAACACAAAAGTGACATACACAACTGTTCAAAGTACCGAGGAATTAAGCTGTTGTCCCACTGCATGAAACTGTTAGAGAAACACAGATAGTAGCATTCATTGAATAGTGGAGCCTGTTTTAGGAAAGGAGCTGTTTGGTTTTAGAAAAGGAAAGACTACAGATGTTCACCACTTGACTGCTGGTGGAAAAGAAGCTGGAGGGAAATGTCAAGCATGGTTAGGCTTTCATCGATTAGGAGAAAGCATTTGACAAAGTACCTAGTACCTAGATGACTGCTGGTGCCCCTGCTATGTTCCTATGGAGTACCAGAGGCACTTGTCCAGATGGTGATGGGTCTGTATGTTGGTTTGTTACGGGGCCCACTTGCTTCTCATGAGCTCCCTCTATCGAATATGTATATGCATGTGCTCTTTATTCAGCTGCTTGCGGTGCCTCCCGCTGGCTACCACCCTCTGGCTAAATCACACACAGTTCATATGTGAACACAACAAACCCCTTCTGGGGGACAAGCCCAACAGGGCCTATCACAATACCCTTGGTTGGTCTCTTCCTGCAGCCCTCCCTGGGCTCTCTTAAATTGTCCCTGCTCTGATATGAAGCAATGCCCAAGGGCTTCCTCCCTGGAGACTCTTCACCTATTGCCCCAACTCTCTAGTTGAGTCACTCAGGGCTTAAGGCACTTCCTCAATGGCTGGTGGGGGGACCCAGGGCTGTCCATGACTCCAGGTCCCAACCCAGGGACCCTATAAAGTAGCAGCCACCTGCTGCTTCCCTTTAACTATTTACTCTGTTGCTTTTGCTACTGTTCCCTGGGCCACTTCCCCACCGTCACCTTCACCCTTACTCCAAGGCTGAAGTCTTTCTTGAGTTCCTGCAGCCAGCACCTAGAGCCAAGAGCACCTTTCCTGCTCCCCTGGTCCCTGCCAGCAACTGATCCTGCTCCGTCCAGCGGTTCCTTTTTATATGAACTTGCTGGACTCTGATTGGCTGCTTCCTCGCAGTCACTTGAGGCAGCCTGGAGGACTCACCTCTACTGCTCTTTCCTGGGGTGGGATGAGGTAGTGCTGTGAGGCCTCCAGCAGGGAACCTCAGGGCCTGGTATACCTTGTCACATTGTTCCAAGATAAAAAGTTAGATGCCTTTTGGTGGAACAGGGGGTTTTGAGGTGAAGGCTGTACTCCACCAGGGATCTATGCTTATTCCATTACTATTCATGATTTTGATGGACTTCATAAGTAGGATTTGTGCTGGAAATGGCCCACCTTGATTATCATACACATTGTAAGGAGAGTGATAACTTTAGATAAGCTATTACCAGCAGGAGAGTGGGGTGGGGGGAGAGAAAACCTTTTGTAGTGATAAACACCCATTTTTTCATCGTCTGTGTGTATAAAAACAACTTCTGTATTTTCCACAGTATGCATCCGATGAAGTGAGCTGTAGCTCACGAAAGCTTATGCTCAAATAAATTGGTTAGTCTCTAAGGTGCCACAAGTACTCCTTTTCTTTTTGTGAATACAGACTAACACGGCTGTTACTCTGAAACCGTTCATAAGTAGGCAAAGCCAAATGGAAGGTGGTACAAAGGTTACTTATGCAGATGATAACTGTGCTAATGGCCAACAGGGAGGAAGATCTGGTTCAGGTGATTGATGTCTGCAACAGGGAACTAACAAACTATGGCCTAAAAATGAGTACAGAAAAAACTGAAATCATGCAAGTGACTTGCATGAAACCAAGACAAATGAATATCAATATTGAGGGCCAGTATATAAATCAGGTTTATACACTGAAGAACTGTGGAGGCTGGTTAGAAGTAAATGGAGAAATCAACAGAGAACAGCAGGCAAGGCTGCTGAGCATGGGAAAAGTCTGGCACAAGATAAGTGGAGAGATCTATGATAACCAGATGCCCAGGCTACTTCAGGGACAATTATACCAAACCACGATAAGACCACTCTTCTGTATGTACCAGAGACATTGGCAACCAAAGAGAAGCACTTGAGAAGACCTGACACCATTGAAATGAGATGTCTTAGGGCAGTGAAGAGGTGGCATTACTGGACCAAATGCAGAATGTCATCAGGTGTGAGACCAAGGTCTGCAGTATCAGAGAGAAGATGCAAGAGAGGAGGCTGAGATGAGATGATATGGGCATGTGTAACAAGGGTGCAGAGTCAGTATCCTGTCATTCAAATCCCCACCAATATAGGTTAATTCGGACCTACTTACAGGATCTATTAACAAGTGGAGCTATAGCTGAGGGGCTAATTAGAGGAGGAAGTAACCCCAACAGCTGGGAGCAGATAAATGGAGAGGAAGGAAGCCCTGGGTGGGGAAGCTAAGACCCTGAAGAGGCAGAGGTAGCTGCTGCTAGTACTGCTCCCTTCCCCAGAAGCAAGTGGGGGACCTGGCTGGGAGTTATAAAATGTAAATAACATTAGTGGTGGTGGCCTGCTGGAATAGCTGGTGGTGAAGGAAATCTGGAGTGGCTGTTGTCTGTTCTTAAGGTAAGAAACGACTGATAGGCAACCACCCTGTGACAGCGTGTATGCAGGATGGATGAAGTAAATCCTGATAGGGAGGCATTTGCCACTAGAGTTTGTGTGCAAATATCAAGACAAAAGCCAAGAAAACGGTGGACTGACTCTGTATGGGAGGACAGAGCGGATATGGAGTGAACAATGGCCCAACAAGCCTGTAAAAACTGATCTGGGACCTGAGCCCAGCTAGCAGGAAAAAGGAGAAGACAAAGATGATGTAACATGGTCTCTTTTTTGTAATTTCTAATTCTAGACTTAAATTTTAAAAAGGTTGTTTTTAAAACCCAGTGTCATAGTTGATTAATTTTTACTCTCTATTGTTTATACTTTCACAGAAGTTTTAAAATAACATTACTTCTACTATCAAAATAGTCATTTTATTTTAAAAAAATCTGAATTCATTTAATAATGTGGCCAAAATTCAAACAACTGATTAGTGATTTTGGATACCCAACTTTTGACACCTTGAAAGGTTTGATGTTTCCCAAAATTGCTGAGCACTTGCCATCTGAAAATTAGGCCCCTTTATGGTGCCTCAAGTTGGACACCCAAAAACGGAGACACCCAAGTCAGAGTATTTTTTTACCTGTAATTCAAAACCAGTTAAATGAATTGTTTTCAAACTTTCACAGACATTCTCCATTGCCTTCAGACTAACTTTTGGCAATTTCATGCCCATCCAATTTTCCAAAACAGAGTTTTAGGTAAGGTAAAATAGGGCTTTATATTGAAAGCTGGCTGCCACTTTGAATGTGTAGAGGCTACTGCTTCTCTATAATAAATTATTTCCACATAAGAATATTTGAAACTCACCTAAAAACCACAAACCAAAAATTTGGTGGCTGATCAAAATACGTTACAGCATAATCAGCAAAAGTTGTTTTAGCCCATTCATCCTCATAGCAGGGGTATTTTTTGATCAACTTACAGTTGCTTTTAAACATTTCTCTGAAAAAAAAAGACAAAAATAAAAGAGATGAATACTTAAACGTAATAAGGAGAAGACATAGATCTGGACTTCAGCTCCTACACGTAAGGAAGAACACCAGGGTATATGTGACCCATTGGTACAGTGTGTGTTATATGTCTTTCCCTACTGGCTGGTCCATATGAAAGGATAACAACCTACTACCGCTAACAGTTAATGATGATTACTCCTTTACCTCAAGTGATAAAGTCCTGGGTTCAGTCTCTCCTAATGACCAATAGGGGACGGTTGTCACATCTGTGTTCATATTGTGATTATGGCATATCTCCTGAGTGGCACGAGGCCAAAGACCAATTGCATGTAGCACCCAAGATTTCATTGCTTTTACAAAACTTCTTTACAATTTCTAATCATCCAGTGTAGTTTCCTTTCCCTCCCATCATGCTGCCATCTTGTAGTTTTTCTTCTGAGGCCCCATTTGAAGATTAAAAGCTTAATTTTACCTTTAAAACACTTCTTTGAACAAGAAGCACTTTAAAGCAAACCCAAGGATCCTACATTTCAAATGTGTCCAGAAGGACTCCTTTCTCACAGGAAGAATCCAAGATCATAGCTGCAAAATTGTAAATGAGATAAGTAAGTTCCCACCCAAGTCATTGTTCCTGATGAAGGTCATAATCAATCTGATCACTGAATTGGTGCAATGTATTTTTACCAATAACTTTCAGTAATAAAAACAATGTCGAAAATGTCACCTGATACATAGCTTGAGGCACCAAGGTATAATACATATAAGTGAACAAGAAAAGCAAAGGGAAGGCAGAAATCTGAAAAGAGGAAAAAGAGAGGAATTACAGGAGCCAACCGTGGTCAAAGTGAAAACCACCTCTAAGAAAAAACAACCTCTTTGAGTCTTGCTTAGTAAAAGCAAGACAGGAGTTAAGATAGATGTCAAAGAGGAGCATGCTCTTAGCCGTAGCTGACCTAAAACACAAAAAAAAACTTGCTCTATGCCAGGGATTCTCAAACTGGGGGTTTTGACCCCTCCAGAGGTCGCGAGATTATTCTGTGGGGGGTCGCATGCTGTCAGCCTCCACCCCAAACCCTGCTTCACCTCCAGCATTTACAATACCGTTAAATATAAAAAAAAGTGTTTTTTTAATTTATAAGGGGGGGGTCTCACTTAGAGGCTTGCTGGGTGAAAGGGGTCACCAGTGAAAAAGTTTGAGAACCACTGCGCTATGCAGACCTCCCCTCTACAAGGGAACTCAAAGGAGAAGCAGATATAAATATAGGGAGAGCACTTGGGTGTCAAAGCTTCTCTCCACTGAGCTGCCTCTCTGAGGGACTCTGACCATGATCTCCCCAATAGTCCTTTCTAGATGGATGGATCACCTGTGAAGGAGGATATTGCATGCTGTCATTGCGTGTGTTAGTGCCATTAGGAGTTTAACATTATGCAAAAGGACGTTTTTTTAAATGGAACAAAGTCTGTCTCTGATGGTGCTTTGCTTACCTGGGGATGCAGGAGAGCAGGATGAGGGACAGCAAAAAGGCAGCAACCTATACTCTTTGCTGCTGCCTCTGTCAGTGATTTGTTCTGGGAAGAATGGGAGAGTAAGTTCTGGCTACTGTCTCTGCTGGTGGGTCAATATGATAGAGAAGGGAGCACAGAGAGAGAAAGAGAAAGTTGGTGCTTCTGCTCTCTGCTGCTGCCGCTACCTTGAATTGTTCCTTGAATAACTGTTTTCATCTGTAAGTAAATGACTGACCTTTTTCGTTATTAAAGTAATGTTATAACAAACCCACAAACTCTTGGACTGGCTCTGAGATTTAGGGTTTTATTAGGTATCCTGGGCCCAGCTCCCTGTGAGCCTTGAAGAAAAGGACAGAGACCTTGAACTTGACATAGTATTTTATAGGAAGACAGTGTACAAATCAAGACACGTTTGAATAGGTATTGCTTAGGCGATGCACTGCTGCATGGCTTCATGCCCAGGCATATGCCTTGTGACATTACACCCCATATTCTTCATAGAAATATGCTTATGATATGAATATGGCATAACTAAGATGAATTTTATGCAAGATGGGTCATGTGAGATATCACTGGAAAGATTGATTTACTGAATGATTATCCTATTTGTATGCATGTATCATTTCTGAATCTGAAGTTAGGAATATTGACTATGTAACAATTACAACTGTATGTACATTTGGGAATGCCCACCAGACAGTATGCAATCAGCCTGGATGGGTCATTAGAAAGGACAATAGGACTTTGAAGATACTAATCTCCCTCCTTCCTGAGAAGTTTCCTGGAATGCTGCTTTGACACTGCAGGGTCAGGTGATCATGTCTGGTACTAGACCACATCTTGGACTTCTAGTGTTTTTCCTTTTAGAGGGGGGTGGGGGTCAAACTGGGAAACAAAGAATTCCCCCTGAGCCCAGGTGAGAAAGATCTAGACTGTGAAAGGAATACCTGGAGATTTAAGCTGCAAGCAGTGCAGTTTACCTTCAAGGGACTCTGCAACCTGCATAAAACAACATTTAGGAATTTACTAATAATATTATCCAGTTAATTTAGTGTAATAAGCTTAGTTTGCGTGTGTTTTATTTGCTCGGTGATCTGCTTTATTCTGTTTGCTGTCCCTTATAATCACTTAATCTAACTTTTGTAGTTAATAAACTTGTTTTTCGTTTATTCTAAAACCCAGTTTGTGCAATTCATAACTGGGGGAGTCCGGGGGTGGGGGAAGCTGTGCATAACTTCCTCCACATTGAAGGAGGGAGTGAATTTTATGAGTGTACGCTGTATAAATCTCTATACAGCGCAAGACAGTATGATTTTGGGTTTATACTCCAGAGGGTGTGTGCACTTGAATGCTGGGTAATCCCTGAGCTGAATCTTCCCGCATAGAGCTGATTGCAGATTCTGTGTGATTCTACAGCTGGGTGTGTCCCTACGTGTGTGTGTGTGTGTGTGTGCGCGCGCAGCAGGACAGGATGAGGAAGCCCAGACTGGTGGAACGGGTGGGCTCAGTGGATCCCCAGTACATCAGGTAGCACCCCGGAAGGTGGCTCCAACCCATCACATGGATGATAATACGCCCGTTTCACGTGAACAAAGAGTCAGTCACACAGTGGAGCCAAACTTTGCCATCACTAACTTTAAACAATCTTAAAATCTGATTTAATTTAATGCAGTTATACAAGGAACCCTTGTATCAATGTTTTATCACTTTTTGTTTAAGTTATTTATGTATTTTTCCTCTTGTGTCTATTTTTGGTCGTTTCCTTATTTGTGTGGGAGAATTTATGTCAGCACTGCCACGGCCAATTAAGTTCTGAAATGCCAGGAGAAATCCCTGCAACATTTCCCCCCCTCATTTCCTAGCAAAGACTTTGCCATGAGTCCAGGACTGGTGGACTCTGCAGGGAGGTGGGTGCTTAGGTAGCCTCCTTTGTACTGTTGCAAAGAAGGCTCTAGCTTGAACTATGTTTTTTAAGTTTTTCCAACATAGCTATGTTGGTTAAGAATGTGAAAAAAAAATCACATCCCTAACCAACATAGTTATGATGGCAAAAGTCCTAGTGTAGAAGCAATTATATCACTAAAAAAGTGGCACATTTTTATATCACAAAAAAAGTGTTATAACTTATTTTGTCTGGGCAACTGGTGTAAGCCATACTGCAATATAAGCTGCATTTCCACTAGGAGGGTTTGCCTGCAAAAGTAGTTAGTGTAACTATTGCTAGTTTTCTAGTGAAGACAAGGTCTCCCTAAAGGAAAGGGTTACATGACTTTATACTTTTTTTAAAGCAACTTAGTGGACAATTACCAAAAGATCAATACTATATTTACATTAGTAAAATTTACTGTAGAATACCCAAACTGAACACAACAAAGAAGATAGCAGGGAGGCAATACTCCAGCTCAACTAGAAGATTTGCTAGATGTTTTTGAGATGCATATGGGAAACAGAATAAAGCCTATACATTATACCTTCTTTGAAAATCTCAAATGCTTTGTATGTTTAACAACGTTAACGTTGTTAAACATACAAAGCATTTGAGATTTTCAAAGAAGGTATAATGTATAGGCTTTATTCTGTTTCCCATATGCATCTCAAAAACAAGTCACTCTTTCATCCTATTTATTTTGATAACACTGACTGTATGGTTATACAAAGAGTTGTGCAGAACAGGCTGCAATATAAAATTTTCATTTATTACATAATACCTCAGTAGAGTTACACCACACTGTTCAATATTTGATTCAATCAAAGTCCATAGTTTTTGCAGAGTTTCTTTGACATGAGCATTCTCCTTAGTACCTGAAAATAACAAAATGCATTAGAAAAAAAAAATCACAAAATATCTAACTTTTTCATTGTTCTTTAAAAAAAAAAGTGTGAAAAAAATTGAGGCAAGTCAGTCATGTTGACTTATGAGGAGAGGCTGAGGGAACTGGGATTGTTTAGTCTGCAGAAGAGAAGAATGAGGGGGGATTTGATAGCTGGTTTCAACTACCTGAGAGGTGGTTCCAGAGAGGATGGTTCTAGACTATTCTCAGTGGTAGAAGAGGACAGGACAAGGAGTAATGGTCTCAAGTTGCAGTGGGGGAGGTTTAGGTTGGATATTAGGAAAAACTTTTTCACTAGGAGGGTGGTGAAACACTGGAATGCGTTACCTAGGGAGGTGGTAGAATCTCCTTCCTTAGAAGTTTAAGGTCAGGCTTGACAAAGCCCTGGCTGGGATGATTTAATTGGGGATTGGTCCTGCTTTGAGCAGGGGGTTGGACTAGATGACCTCCTGAGGTCCCTTCCAACCCTGATATTCTATGATTCTATGTTCTGAATCAAGTTATGTTCTAATTTTAAATTTTACAGAATTCTTGCACTTCTGGAAGCTAATTTCTCCTTTGAGGCAATGAATTTCCAGTATCATCATCATTCTCCTTGTCACATGCTGATCAGCCCTCCTGCTATAGTGAAGAACAATGTGATCAGTCCCTTTTACTGAAGTACACATCCCCATATAAATTATAACATGCTGCAAGGAGATGAAATAACTTCAGTGATCAGTAGAGGCAATGATCAGAACATTTAACTATAAGCTTAATTATACTGACTTTTCCTTGTAGTTAATACCATAATCTACATGCAAGGAACTAAAAAGAGAAGGGGAAAAAATCTAAACGAAGACTGGAGAAAAGAAAAATGAATAGGAAAGTAGGAGAGAAAACAGGATAGGTATATGGGAAAGAAGAAAAAAATAATTATGAAAGACTAGAGGGAGAGAAGAAAAATAAGATGTGTAAAAGACAAGGAAAACAGTGGATAGAAGTAAGAACTGAGAAAGAAGACAGGTTTCAGAGTGGTAGCCATGTTAGTCTGTATCAGCAAAAAAAAAAAAAGGAGTACTTGTGTTATCTTAGAGACTAACAAATTTATTTGAGCATAAGCTTTCGTAGGCTAAAACCCACTTCATCGGATGCATGCAGTGGAAAATACAGTAGGACGATATATATACACAGAAAACATGAAAAAATGGGTGTTGCCATACCAACTGTAACAAGACCAATTAATTAAGGTGGGCTATTATCAGCAGGAGGAAAAAAAAAACCTTTTGTAGTGATAATCAGGATGGCCCATTTCAAACAGTTGACAAGGAGGAGTGAGTAACAGTAAGGGAAAAAAAATTAGCATGGGGAAATAGTTTTTACTTTGTGTAATGACCCATCCACTCCCGGTCTTTATTCAAGCCTAATTTAATGGTGTCCAGTTTGCAAATTAATTCCAATTCTGCAGTTTCTCGTTGGAGTATGGTTTTGAAGTTTTTTTTGTTAGAAAATTGCAACTTTTAGGTCTGAAATTGAGTGACCAGGGAGGTTGAAGTGTTCTCCTACTGGTTTTTGAATGTTATAATTCTTGATGTCTGATTTGTGTCCATTTAGTCTTTTGTGTAGAGACTGTCTGGTTTGGCCACTGTACATGGCAGAGGTACCCGCATGGCCCCACAGTATGCCAACATTTTTATGGCTGACTTAGAACAACGCTTCCTCAGCTCTCGTCCTCTAATGCCCCTACTCTACTTACACTACATTGATGACATTTTCATCATCTGGACCCATGGAAAAGAAGCCCTTGAGGAATTCCACCATGATTTCAACAATTTCCATTCCACCATCAACCTCAGCCTGGACCAGTGCACACAAGAGATCCACTTCCTGGACACTACTGTGCTAATAAGGGATGGCCACATAAACACCACGCTATACTGGAAACCTACTAACCACTATACTTACCTACATGCCTCTAGCTTTCATCCAGACCACATCACATGATCCATTGTCTACAGCCAAGCTCTACAATATAACCGCATTTGCTCCAATCCCTCAGATAGAGACAAACACCTACAAGATCTCTATCAAGTGTTCTTAAAATTACAGTACCCACCTGCTGAAGTGAAGAAACAGATTGACAGAGGAAGAAGAATACCCAGAAGTCACCTACTCCAGGACAGGCCCAACAAAGAAAGTAACAGAACGCCACTAGCCGTCACCTTCAGCCCCCAACTTAAACTTCTCCAGCACCTCATCAAGGATCTATCCTGAAGGACAATCCGTCACTCTCACAGATCTTGGGAGACAGGCCAGTCCTTGCTTACAGACAGCCCCAAAACCTGAAGCAAATACTCACCAGCAGCCACACACCACACAACAAAAACACTAACCTAGGAACCTATCCTTGCAAAAAAGCCCATTGCCAACTGTGTCCACATATCTATTCAAGGGACACCATCATAGGACTTAATCACATCAGCCACACTATCAGAGGCTCATTCACCTGCACATGTACCAATGTGATATGCCATCATATATGTTTAGCTGCCTGTCCTGACAGAGGCCTGTTTCCCCTCCCAGGAGGTGTTTCTGTAGTGGTAGGTAGGGGGGAACCCAGGCCCGCCCTCTACTCTGGGTTCCAGCCCAGGGACCCTAATGGTAGCAGCTGTTGGCAGCCAACCTTTTACTGCCATAGTTCCTACATTTCCCTAGGCCACTTCCCCACAGCTCTCCTGCTTCTTCCTTCTTCACCCTTACCTTAGGGCTCCCTTACCAATGACTTGAGGGTATTTTCATTAACCAGCCCTTCAGCTGCACTTCCTCTCCTCCGGCTCCTCTCCGCCTGACTGGAGTGAGCCCTTTTATATTATCAGAGGGGCCTTAATTAGAGTCAGGTGGTCACATTAGCTTAATGGCCTCACCTGACTCTTTGCAGGTTAATTGGAGTCAGGTGTTCTCATTAGCCTGGAGCAGCCCCTGCTCTGACCAGTTAGGGAACAGAACCCTGTTCATCCAGTGGCCAGTAGACCCGTCTTCGGCTCCTTTGCTGAACCCGACTGGCCTGGAGGGAGGAGGGAGACGGCTGCTGCTGCGGGGCCTTGGGCCCTTGCTGCTGTTGCCACTGCCACTGCTCCAGCCGCTCCCCTAGCCGGGCCGAACACCATCCACCCACCCCCCTTCTCCGCTACCTGGTTGCTGGCTAGCTGCTGGACTCCCCCACCCACCCATGGGTGCTGCTGCTACTGTTCCAACTGCAGCACCTGGGGGGGGAGGGGCTGCTGGCCTGCTCCCCAGAGGGGGGGAGTGAGGGACCCCTACCCCAGCCGTTGCCGCTACCACTGCTGTGGACACCACCACCACCATCAACACCACCTGTGAGGGGTCCTCTCTGCCTGCCTGGCCACCGGGCTGCTGCCTGGAGCTGCTGCTGCCTGAGAGCTGCCGGACCCCGAAGGAGGAGGGGACGAGGCCATCTGCTGCTGGGGGAGCGCACAAGGACTCTGTAGACCACTGTGGAGGGGGCTTGAAGGCTGAGTAACTTTTGGACTGTGCTCTTGTGGTGGGGGTTTTGACTGTGTTTGCGGGGACACAGGGGGTGTGGCATGGAGCCTGCCCCCTAGTCCATCAGTGTGTCCCTCCCCCCAACCCCCACACCACCACCGTCGGCGCTGCCTCCTCCACCACCCCCAGTGGACACTCACCATCTGCCTCAAGCTCCTGCTTCTGGGATTCTACTGCTTGCTTGGCCTGCTGCCCCCTTTCACCACCTTTGGGGCCTGCAGCAGCAGCCAGCCCGCACTGACTTTTTTTTGCAAGCGCACGTGGGCGCACGTGCCCCCCGCCCCATCCTGGACTGACCCCCTTCAGCAGCCCCCAGCTTTGTCCCTGGCTCCCTGCCCCATTTTCCCCTTGCAGCCTTTCTGCCCTCCCCTTTACCCCAGCACTTTACTGGCTTCAGTTTGTTTGCCTGCCCCGCCCTTCTCCCTCTGCAGCCTTTGCTTGTTTGCCCCGCCCTTGCCTCTGAAGTCAGCCCCTAGATTCCCTGTCCTGCCTCCAGCCTGGTTCTCCCCCCTCCCCATGTGATACCCCTGCCCTGCTTGGCCCCTTATTCAGTGCACCCATGCCCGCTCCCATGCGGTTGTGCCCTTCCCCTGTTTGAGTTTGCCCCGATCTCACTGCACTCCCCAAAGATAGTTATGACCCCCCCCTCCCCTAGTGCAGCTAGAGGAGCTGGTTTTCTACTCTGAGTCGGTGACTGTCCCCCGAAAGCCCCCCTGTCCAGCCCATCCCCTTTGGCGCCCTCCTCCCCTGCCTGCAGCCTAGCGGGGAGAAGTGGTTGACCTGCCTCCCCTTTCCCCTCCTCTTTCCAGTGTCCTTCCCTCCCTCCCTGCTCATTATGGCGGGGGATACGACAGGTGGGGCCCCTCCAGCAGCCCTAGATACCCTTCCCCCACCTGCCCCTCCATCACCCCCCAAGCCTCTACCTCAGCCGCCACTGCCAAACCACCTGTCACCGCCCCCGCCAGGGCGCCGGCTGTGGCGGGCAGCGGGGTGACCTCCGTTGCTGCCACGTCCCTCCCCCCCTTAGATTCTGGGGGAGCCCCCGCAGCTGGCGGGAAGGGCCAGGGTCGGAAGAAGGGGAAGGGCCCTGCCAAAAAGTCCAGGCCCTCCATGGCAGGGACTGCCCTCACTGCCGCGGCCCCGCCACCGGCCGCGGCCTCCCACCCAGCTGCTCCTTCCACCAGCTCTGTGGGTGTCCCTCCCCCGGCCCCCAGGGCATACGCCCAGGTGGCGGCAGCCCCCCTGCCTACCGTTACGTCATCTCTCCTGCCCGCCGCCTCCGCTACCAGCTATAGCAGCCGGGGCCCCTTTCCCACCATGACCAGGAAGCACGGCGTCCGTTGCCTCCTGGTGCCCGCCTCGCCCCACGTGGAGACGTATTATACGTGTGGGCGTTGGCGAGGGCGGCGGGGCCCACGGCCATTGTGGCGGCCTCCAAAATGTACGGGAAGGTGGTCTTCTTCCTGGCATCGGAGGCCGCCGCCTAGGAGGTGGTGGAGAAGAGCCTGGCGGTGGGGGACGTGTTCGTCCCCCTCGAGCCGCTGGATGACCTGGGCGTCCGCCTGGTCCTGACTTCCGTCCGTCCCTCCCTTCCTTCCCAATGCCACCCTGTTACCTGCCCTCTCTACCCTGGGGAAGCCCATCTCTGTTTTGAGCCCTCTCTCCTTGGGCTGCAAGGACCCCGCCCTCCGTCACGTCCTCTCGTTCCGCCGGCAAGTGCAGCTGCAACTGCCGCCGGCGGCGCATGACGGAGAGGCGCTTGAGGGGTCCTTTTTGATCCCCTACTAGGGGGCCCATTACCGGGTGCATTATTCCACGGGGGAGGCCCGGTGCTACCTCTGCCGGGCGATCGGGCACGTCCGGAGGGACTGCCCCTTGGCCCGGCAAGAAGAGGCATCCGGGACCCCCGAGCCCCGTCATCGCCAGCGCCCCTGGCTGCCCGGCGCCCAAAGCCGCCCCTCCTCCCACTCAGTCCATCACTGCTCCTGCTCGGGCCCAAGGGGCACTCCCCCCAGCACGCCCAGGCGAGCGGGAGAGCCCCGCTTTTCCTGTCTACAATTCGGCGGGGCCCCTAGAGGAGGGTGCGGCAGGGATATTGCCAAGCGTGGGAGAGGGCCTGCCCCAGGGGGACTCTTCCCTCTCTTATTCCGCCCCACCGCTGCCTCCCACGGTCCCTGAGCCATCGGTCTTGCCCCCTGACCCAATCCCTGTTAGCCGGTCTCCCGATGATACCATGGAGGGCTGGGTCCTAGTCCAGGGGAAGCGGGGCAAACGGAAGGCTTGAGCTCCGCTCCTTTCCACCGATGTGGAAGCCCTCTGGAAGACCAGAAGGGGGGGCGCCGATGCCGAGCTCTCTGCCTTGCCCGTGGGCGCATACCATCCCCTGGTGCCGGCTGGAGAAAACGTGGCAGCACGGGAGGGCAGTACCGTCCCTCCCTTGGAGTCCCTTCCCTCCAAGGACCCCGATGTAGCCCCACCTGCCCCGTTACCATCTGGAGCCCCCGTGAGCCTCGGGGCGAGAGTTGCTTCGGGCACTAGCGGGGAGACCTCCGGGGTGGCGGAAGGAGAGCTCCCCTCCATTTATGAGGAGATCGAGGCCCTGGGTCTGACCCCAGTTACCCAGGGGGAGGACGACCCTCTGCTAGCGGGCCTCGATCTGAGCGACCTCACCCCGGCCCCGCCTGTCCCATGTCCCCTTCCCCTAACCGCTACCTTTGCTCCTGCCTCCGAGGGTTCCCAGGGCTCCTCCATTTGCCCGGCCGTGGGTGGCACCCCGCTGTTAGCCGCCAAGTCCACCGAGGCGACAGCTGGTGCTCTGCGACTGGGACCCGAGCCCCACAGGTTGCCCCTCGAGGGCGTGGGGCGACTGACCTCCTTCCCGGGCGGGGACCCCACCGGCGGTGCTGTGACTACTATGCCAGCCGTGGTGCCAGAGCCCAGCATCATAGAGGGCCCCCTGCCCCACCCATACCTCCCAGAGCCTGATCGAGAGGGGCCATTTTCCAACGGCTTGGCTCCTGGGGCCCAGGATCCCACCTTTGCCCCTCTCCCTGGCTCTGCACCCAACCTCTGCCTTGCCCTTACTCTGGATCCCTGCCCTGCCCCGATGTCAACCCCGCCCCTGTCCCCCCCACCTCCCGTGCTATCATTGCCGCCCCTGGGGCCGTCATCTCCTCGCTCCTAGAGGATAGCCCCCAGGGAGCGGCTTCTGTATTCCCCAGTCCCGACTCACGAGGGGCTGCTACCTTCCCTCCGCCGCCCCCACTCGAGCCAGGGTTTGAGGGGGGCTGCGTGGCGCCAGCCCATCAGGCGCCACATCGGGGGTCTGCCCCTTGTCTGACTGTTTCGGTGGGCCACGGGGCTGTGTCAGTAGTCCCTCCGGAGGACAGCTGGGGGCTAGTGGCCCCAGCCCCCCATACGCTGCGGGAGGAGCTGCGGGAGTTCCTTGAGGACGTTCGGGGCTCCTGTAATAAGGTGCAGCTCGCCCTGCAGCGATGGGGGGATTTCCATCTCATCCTCTGGGCCGCGAAGGCCCTTATGGGCGAGGGTAAAAGGACCGGGAAGCAGGCCGCCATGACTTACCAGCGGGTCCGCCTCTTCCGTGACTCCCTAATTACCTACGGGGTAGGTCACGGATTGTTGCGCGGCACACTGGGAACCGCGAGCGTCCCTGCCGGCGAGGATCTCCCCCAGCCCTCCTCATGGCACCTCTTACCATCATCACGTTAAACACCTGGGGCTGTAGCATGGGTCTCCGCAGGTGCCAGGTGCTCTCCTTCCTTCGGGAGGGGGGGTACTCTGTGATTTTCCTGCAGGAGACCCATACGGATCCAGCCGCCGAAGCTAGCTGGCGGCTGGAATGGGGGGACAGGGTCTACTTTAGCCATCTCACAGTTCGTACAGCTGGAGTGGTGACCCTGTTCTCCCCCGACCTACGGCCTGAGGTGCTGGGGGTCGCTGAGGCTGTGCCGGGCCGCTGGCTGCACCTCCGGGTCCATTTGGAGGGGCTCGTGGTCAATCTTGTCAACGTCTATGCCCCGACATCGGGCCCGGAGCGGCTACGTTTCTTTCAGCAGGAGTCCGCCTTCCTCAGCACTCTGGAACCTCACGAGTGCCTGGTCCTGGGCGGGGACTTTAATACGACCCTCGAGGAGTGGGACCGCTCGGGGACCGAGCAGTGCCCAGCTGCCGCGGACGTCCTCCGGGAGATAGTCGACCGTCACTCCCTGGTGAACATCTGGCACGACCACCACCCGGACGACATCTCGACGTTCACCTTTGTCCGGGTGGAGGCCCATCGGTCGTGCTACTCCCGGTTGGACCGCATCTATTTATCACGTTTCCATCTTTCACAGACCCACTCCTCCAGCATCCGGCCAGCCCCATTCTCCGATCATCACCTGGCCACCGTGACGGTCTCTCTCTGTGCAGAGAGGCTGGGGCCGGCCTATTGGCATTTTAATAACAGCTTGTTGGAGAACGTGGGCTTCGTGGCGTCCTTCCGGGAGTTCTGGTTGGCCTGGCGAGGGCAGCGGCATGCCTTTCCCTTGGCGCGGCGGTGGTGGGACCTAGGGAAGGTGCGCGCCCGGCTTTTCTGCCATGACTACACCCGGGGCGCCAGCCGACGGAGGGATGCGGCGATAGGGCAGCTGGAACGGGAGGTCTTAGAGCTGGAGAGGCGTCTGGCTGCCAGCCCCGAGGATCCGTCCCTCTGCGGGGCGTGCCGGGAGAAGCGGGAGGAGCTCTGGGCCCTCGAGGATCATCGGGCCCGGGGTGCTTTTGTTCGATCCCACATCCGCCTCCTTCGGGAGATGGATCGCGGCTCCCGCTTCTTCTACGCCCTGGAGAAAAAGAGGGGGGCCAAGAAGCATGTCACCTGCCTCCTCGCAGAGGATGGCACCCCCCTCACGGATCCGGTGGAGATGTGCGGGAGGGACAGGGCCTTCTACGCAAGCCTTTTCTCCCCGGATCTGACCGATCCTAACGCTTACAGAGTGCTCTGGGACGAACTCCCGACGGTCAGTGCGGGCAACCGAGACTGGCTAGAGCTGCCTTTCACTCTGGCCGAGTTCTCGGAAGCCCTCCGCTGCATGCCCACCAATAAATCTCCGGGCATGGACGGGCTGACCGTGGAGTTCTACTGCACGTTCTGGGACGTCCTCGGCCCAGACTTAGTTACTGTCTGGGCCGAGTCTTTGCAGAGAGGGGTCCTCCCTCTTTCGTGCAGGCAAGCCGTGCTCGCCTTATTGCCAAAGAAGGGGGACCTCCGCGATTTATGAAATTGGCGTCCCGTCTCGCTCCTCAGCACGGACTACAAGGTCATAGCGAAAGCCATCTCGCTGCGGCTAAGGTCCGTGCTGGCGGACATGATCTACCCAGACCAGACCTACACTGTCCCGGGCCGCACCATCTTCGACAACCTATATCTGGTCCGGGACCTTTTGGAACTC
This sequence comes from Eretmochelys imbricata, assembly GCF_965152235.1. NCBI lineage: Eukaryota > Metazoa > Chordata > Testudines > Cheloniidae > Eretmochelys > Eretmochelys imbricata. Next base: position 111,259,631 of record NC_135574.1, on the reverse strand, counting down.
GGGTGTAGGGACGGTCTGTCGTTCGCCCTCCTGTCCCTGGATCGAAGGCGATCACGGGTATCTCCTGGGCACTCTGCGAGCGTTTGGCTTGGGTCCCCAGTTTGTGGGTTTTCTCCAGGTGCTGTACGCCTCCACAGAGTGTCTGGTCAGGCTCAACTGGACCCTGACCGAACCGGTCAGCTTCGGGCAAGGAGTACAGCAGGGGTGCCCCCTCTTGGGCCAGCTGTACGCTCTGGCGATCGAGCCCTTCCTCTGTCTCCTCCGCAGGTTGTCTCGGGGTTGGCGCTACGGGAGCTGGAGCTGCGGCTGGTCCTGTTGGCATACGCCGATGATGTACTCCTCGTGGTCCAGGACCCGGGCAACTTGGCATGGGTGGAGGCTTGCCAGGCTGTGTACTCGGCAGCCTTCTCCGCTCGGGTCAACTGGGTCAAGAGCTCTGGCTCGGTGGTAGGGGACTGGCGGCAGGCGAGCTCCCTCCCACCCGTGCTTCAAGCCATCCGGTGGAGCGCGGGTCCGCTGCTCTATCTCGGCATTTACCTTTCTGCCACACATCCGTCTCCGCCGGAGAATTGGCACGGTTTAGAGGGCAGGGTGGTAGAGCGGCTCCGGAGATGGACAGGACTGCTCCGGTGTCTGTCCTTTCGAGGGCGGGCACTGGTGCTCAATCAACTAGTCCTGTCCATGCTCTGGTACCGGCTCAACACCCTGGTTCCGGCCCCGGATTTCCTGGCCAACCTCCGGAAATTGATTCTGGAGTTCTTCTGGTCAGGACTGCACTGGGTCTCTGCAGGGGTTCTCCATCTGCCCTTGGAGGAGGGAGGGCAGGGCCTGAAGTGTCTCCGCACTCAGGTCCATGTCTTCCGCCTCCAGGCCCTGAAGAGGCTCCTTTATGGTGCAGGTAGTCCGGCGTGGAGCATATTGGCGCACGCCTTCCTGCCCCGCCTCCGAGGGCTCCGATATGACCGGCAGCTCCTTTATCTCCATCCGAGGGGTCTTCCGCGAGACCTCTCTGGGCTGCCGGTCTTCTACCAGGACCTCCTCCGGACCTGGAAACTGTTCGCAGCGACCAGGTCCGTGGCGGCCTCCGTGGGGGAAGATCTCCTCGTGGAACCCCTGCTACACAACCCCCAGCTCCGTGTGCAGGCGGCGGAGTCCCCCTCGGTGTGCCAGAGGTTGGTCCTGGCAGAAGTCACCAAAGTTGGAGACCTCTTGGACTATGACTGGGGAGACTGGCTGGATCCCCTGATGCTCACTCAGCGCATGGGGCTCTCCAGACCTCGTACTGCCCTGCGCGTACTTCAGGAGGTGAGGGCCGCTTTGCTGCCCGGGTTTACCTCGACCAGGTCCTGCGAGAGGGCGCGCCCCGCCCACCCTCCACCCCAGGCCCTCCGGACCTTTTCATCGGGCTCCTGCCCCGTGGACCCGACCGACCTCCCCGCCCCTTCACTGTGAGCCGGCTGCGCGAGCTGCAGCCAGTCTGGTTCCAGACCGCGCCAAAACAACATCTTTACACGCTCGTGCTCCACACTTCTCATGTCCTCACCCTCACGTCCCGCCCTGACACAAAGTGGTGAAACCTCCTGCCACCTCTAGAGGGTGAGGAGCCCCGGTGGGCCAGCCTCTATTCCACCTTAGTCCCGAGGCCCGCCGGGATATCAGTTGGCGGCTCCTTCACGGGGCCGTGAGCACAGGCATGTACTTGGCGCGGTTCACCCCAATCCCGGACACCTGCCCCTTTTGCGGCGTGAGGGAAACCCTGGTGCACGTCTATCTGGAGTGTGCCAGGTTGCAGCCCCTATTCCGGCTCCTCACGAATATTTTGTTAAGGTTTTGGTTGCACTTTTCTCCTCACCTCCTTATCTATACACTCCCTGTCCATGGCCCCACTAAGTCGCGGGACCTCCTGGTCAACCTCCTCCTGGCCCTGGCTAAAGTGGCCATCTATAAAACCAGGGTGAGGAGGTTGGCCGATGGAGTTTCCTGCGACTGCGGGGCCTATTTCCAATCCTCTGTCCGTTCACGCCTCCGGGCAGAGTTCCTCTGGGCGGCGTCCACTGACTCCCTTGACGCCTTTGAGGAGCGGTGGGCGCTGTCCGGGGTTCTCTGCTCGGTGTCCCCGTCCGGTTCCCTTCGTTTGACCCTTTGACCGCACTCCCGTCCCTGTTCTTCATTAGTTGTCCCCCATAATTATTTGGTTTCCCAGGTCCTGTGGATCTCCCCCTTAGGCTGAGGGGGGATCCTTTAGCAGTGGGCGAGCTTCGCCCGCCCACTTCCTGGATCCCAATAAGGCTACTCTGCTGTACCCGGATCCCAATGGGGGCTACTCTGCTGTACCCAACTGGCCTGGGTCTATCACAATATATATCTTCCTACTGTATTTTCCACTGCATGCATCCGATGAAGTGGGTTTTAGCCCACGAAAGCTTATGTCCAAATAAATTTGTTAGTCTCTAAGGTGACACAAGTACTCCTCTTTCTAAAAAAAAAAAAAAAAAAAAGAGGTAGAGACAAACAAAAGAGAAGAGTTAGGAAAAACTCACTTGGCAACTGACACATGGAAAGCTAAATCTCCAGAAGAACAGAATGATGAATATAGACTGAAGCACTGTTAATTTATATAGTGCTTGCCAGACATAAATAAGATAGGCATGAAATTGTTTGGAGCAAAGAGCCTAAATAAGACAAGACTAGGGACAACAGTTCAGGAGAGGGAGAGTGTTGGAACTATGAACAAGGAGAAGAATGCATGAGGGATTGCTTGAAGAGGTGGATTTTAATGGAAAGATTTGAAGGAGAGAGAGAGGGTGCCTGACCAAAGAAGACAAGACTGACCCAGGCATAGAATGCACAATGCACGGAGAGAAAAAGCCTCCATAAGGGTGGCACTGGCAATCAGTCAAAGGGAAGAATCAACCTGAGAGGGATGGTGTATTACTGAAGGAGGTGGTACCCATGAAGCATGTGTTTCTCACAGGACAGTTTTCTGTGCCAAGGCACTCATGAGCTGTCAGAACATTGTAATCATATGACAACTGTTGCCTGGGCACCCAGTGCGCCCTTTTTCCTGCCCTGGCTGGAAAGATCACCATGGTTCTTTAGTCCGATGAAGTGTATAGATAGGAGAACAGACAGAATGTGGGGGTACAAAGCCCACTTGAAACCACCCAATAGCAGCATAAAAGCTTCTTATACGAATGGGCCATTACAGGAAAGGAAATGCCAGACACATCTGAAAGTTCGATGCTCACCTGCTTCAGAAGAAAGTTAGGACTTGACTGAATCATCAGATATATAATATTTGCAAGAAAAATCGCACTACGTCATGCGAGACTTGCACAGTTTTATTTAATTTGCAGGACTGTTTCATATGAAATACACATAGGGACAATATTCATGGTATATGCCTCTAACACATACAATATATTAGGAAAAGATTAAGAAGATTCCATACAACTGAAGCATTAAATATATTTTTGTATTTTTGCCCAAGCTCTTGGACTTTTGCACTTTTGAAAACTAGGCCTTTAATCTCTGTGCCTCTATTTCCTCATTTGTAAAATGGGGTTAATTACAACTACCTTCCTTACAAGGTTATTGTGAGGCTAACTCATTAACATCAATAAAGTGCTTTGAGATCACCAGATGCAGATATGCAAATTTATTTATTATCATCACCATTAGGATTTGAAAGATCCATTATGCTGATACATTCTTGGATTTTCTGCTGACCTCCCCTGCTAAGTAGATCTGTCTGTGATTAAGCAGTTTTTGGGGTATGAATGATGAAAAACCTTGTTTTGTCATACACTTATTTGTAATTTTTAACATCAATTTTTATATTATAGTTGCCCACATATTTCTCAGTGATGTACAATGTCTCTCTCCCCACCTCCCAATCTGCTCATACTATTCTTATCAAAGTTTCTTTCCCAGTCAGAATAAGATGCATGAAATATTTTGCCAGTGACATTTAGGTTTGCTACTGACCTAAACTCAGACTGTTATTCTTCTTCACTATCTACATTTCAAAAATAAACAAACACAAAACAAAATGTGGATATACAATATGTAATTGGCAAACCTAAAAAGAGAACTCTTTATACTTACTTAATCTCTTTATGATTCACCCATGCCAGCTGTTCATACATATTCTCTTGAAAATGCTACTGTATGTTTGATCACAAGTGGGCATCAAAATATTCAAATATTTTTAGTAAAACATACATAAGACTTTATGTAAGAATGACAATAAAACGTTAACTATGTTGAGCTCTTGTTTTATTTGTGAGATCTGTGGGAATACTTCTCAGAAACACATTACAGTTATTTAAAGGAATAGTATTATTTTTAAGTGAACAGTTTCATTTTGTGGCTTAATATAATTTTATTCTGAGGAAACAGATATTTCAATAACTAAATTATATTCCACTTTCCACAAACTAAACCTGTCACAATATTTGAGCTAACCAAACTATGCCCTGATCTGAAGCCCACTGAAATCAATGGCAGTCTTTCCATTGACTTAATGAGCTTTAAGTCAGGTCCATGGTGAATTTCTAGCATCACTGATGTGACTAAGGGTATGTCTACACTGCAGTCGGTGGTGTAGCTGCAGCTCAGGTACGCACACCTGCACTAGCTATAATTTAGCTAGTGCAGCTAAAGCAGCAGTGAAGATGTAGCAGCATGGGTTAGCAATGCAAGTATGTACCAGAGTTCCGGGCAGACTTGTACAGCCTATGCTGTGGCGTGCCACTGCAACTTCATTGCTATTTTTAGCTGCTCTAGCTAGATTAAAGGTAGTTCAGCTATGCCTGCATGAGCTGCAATTGCATCTCCGATTGCAGTGTAGACATATCCTGAGTGTCACAGCGGGCTCTGGGTCAAGCAGTATGTTCATTTTAATCAGCCATCTTCATTTCATCTATAATATTTCACTGCACTCCTAGTACAATTTTTTATCAAATTTTCAGATAACTAGTAAAGAGGGTAGCACAGATAAAATAATATGGTGAAACACTAAACCCTTAAAATAAGATTTAAAAGGCCTACCTGGTTTTCTGCCATTTATCAATTGCCTAACGTAGGTCCCTCTCCAATTGCTTTGCAGTTTAAGCACTGCAGTTTCTTCTTCAGAAGTTGGAGTTCTGTTCTGCCAAGCCACAGGAATATTTAGCTCTATCACCTCTGAAAGAAAAAGAACAATGAACAGTACTGTAAATAGGGTGTGACGTGAAGGCTACAAGCACTATAACTGCTTGAGAGTTAAACAACTATGTGAGCTATATTCCAGAAATGCCTTGATTTGCTCATAAAGCTTCCATTTATGCTATTCCATCATCCTGTTATAAATTTTACTATATAAGAACCAATGTAAGTTAAAGCACTGTTATCAAGATATAACCAAGTGGGGACATATATTTATTGTGTAATTAAATGATGTTGTTATGCAACTGCTATACTAATGTCATGGGTCAAATTTGTCCAGCTCAAAGTGATTTGGTAAGCTGGTATTTCTCCTTAGTGGGAGCCATCTTGTGTCACAGCATTTAATTTAAGTCTCTTGTTCTAGCTGGAAAATAACCTACAAAATATTAACCAAATATAAACTGATGGAGTGATGTCAGATTCTACAGACAGACTGAAACAAGAGCGCCAAAAGGTAGGACGTGCCTGTATTAATCTGAATGGTTTTGTTAACTATGAAGCCTAACAATTTGAACATCAACATTGTTTAAATGCAAAAAATTCAACTCAACCTAAATGAGGGAGCCACAATTTTCACCTCCATAATAACAAAAAACATTTCCCCACAAAGAATTCTGTTACTGATCTGAGTCTTGTGTTTTACTCACATATTTCACATATTTGGGAGGCCAGTCACACCTGCCTGCATATCAGGTAAAATCTCAGGCATAACTGGAGAGAATGAAAGATTCCCCTGCCAAACACCATTTGGCTTAGGGAACAATGCCCTGGGTTTAGAGTCAGGAGACCATGGGTTCTGGTCTCCCCTCTTCTACTGAATACTGTTAATTTTTCACAGCCCTTATTACTGTCCAAGCTTTCATATACCTATTCCAAGAAGCAGACCACTAACAAATAAGGTAGAAGGACACTTCAGACAGGTCTCTAAATGACAGAACCTGGTCTTATCCACTCAGGTACACTGCGTTTCAAAATGAATATGCGCTTCTTTATCCTGTCTGCAACTACTACTTTCGCCTCTAGACCATATTCACATCCCACAATCAACAGTTGAATCCTGATACTGTTGTGGAATGTTGGGTCTCATAAATAGTTGTGTAACTCACTGGCAAACTACTGTGTTGTTCCTGCTGTCCCCCCCAGAGGCTGATCAAAAGAGAGGATAACAGTATACTTCTACTACCAGCAGGTTTATTATCTCAAGGTCAGTGCAACAGACCTAACAGTCCTGGCTTAAACCCTGCCTACCACCCAAATAGGGGGAAGGAAGGTCAAGTAATTAAAGACTATGTTATCATTCACATGCAAAAGGGGACAGAGTTAAGGTTGCAAAGATGATATTTTATGGTATTTCCTAAAGTTTGAATACTTGACTTTGCAACCTATAACATTTTTGGTAGGCTGAGCTGGCAGGCTGTAGGAGGAGCAGGTCTCTATCCCTGAACCTGTAGCAATTCTACAGGCTACTGCCACTAAACCTAAATTTTATTGCTACACCATCTAAGCTGTTCCTCTTTTTCTCTTTGCTGTTTTATCATTTTCAACTCAATACCCTCCCCTTCACTATACCCATTTGGTGCCACGGGCAGAGGAGCCTGAGCAGTAGCATTGGGACAGCAGAGGTAACACAGCCAGTCAATGCCATTGACTTGAGTGTAGGGCCTCAGTTATCTCATCCAATAAATCTATAGTGTCGCCTCTTAAATTAGCATGAGTAGCCTGAAGTAATTATAATTATGGAAATCATTTTATATTGCAAAACACCGTGTCTAGAACTAAATTGGAACATTGTGTTAATGTTTATTATCTTATTTGTACTTCTGTTAATACTAGCTGTCCCTTTAAGAACAGGACAAGGTTCTTGATTGTACAGTGGGTTTGCAGGACAGCGATGTGTGGGTGGTTTTTGCCCGCGTGTTGAGAATATGGAAGTCTCTGCCTGTGTAAGCTCTAAAAACGTTAGAACTTTATTTAACAACTTATCTTTCAAGTAAGTAAGCCGCATTCTAAATGGTGTAACACGGTAGGGGGCTGAATGCTTTAGGGCATTGCTAATTGGCTACAAAGCCTTCCACCTGCAGATCACCAGTTTGAAGCCAGCATCCTCGGATAGAAGCCACAAGCATCATTTAGATTTTAATTCCTGTTGAGAACAGTTTGATGGGTCTTAGTTCCAGCTCACATGTCACAAACTCACTCTTATGCTAAAGGCTTGTCTTACATGGTGGGGCAATGGAAGGGGGTAATTTTTAATGTGCACTAACGTGTTGTTTATTAATTGGTCCATGTAGACCCTGCTGATGTACTTTAATGTGATGCTGTTTGAAACAGTACTACTTTCAAGCATGCTAGGGAATCTTTGGTTCTTTTAAAAGAAACTTTTTGGTATTTTATTCAAGATGACTTTTTGTTTCAAAATTTCCTTTAATTTTATTTTAGAAATTTCAGACTATGTGTTTTGTTCACCCCAAAATTATTTTCATATTTATTTCTTGGAATTTCCAGTGAACCAAAAACCCATCATTTGCCCAGTTCTGTCTAGGATGTGGATAAGATTATTGTAGCTCATGTCTTGACTTCTAGACAAGAGGAAATATCTAAAGAGGCTTTCTACATAATTGTACTCACAAAAATATATTTTCTATACAGATTCTAGCCAGAGCATAGTGAACTTTGTCTTTGAACCAACAAGACTTTGCCCACAAGAAAGAAGTGTATGTTTTGGGTTGTACCTAAAAGATTCTCAAGAGTCTGAGATTTTAAGATACTATAAGGTTGAATTTTCTTTTGTTAATAGGAATTTGTGAGTCAAAAGGAAAATGTATTACTTATTCAAGAGACTGGAATTGAAAGAGAGGAGTTAGAACCCGTATTGCATATTTATGAGCATAGCCAGGGCCATTGAAATTCTGCAACCACAACATTTGCAATGGAATCCACCCTTTGCTTGTACACAATCTAGGCAGGACCTTTTAAAAATCACTATTCTTTTGAGTCATCATGGCTGTGAAGAAAACCTTACAAATGTTAACCAAGTATAAATGTGTAGTCTGGCTGAGTCTGCAGACAGTCTAAAACAAAAACCCATATGTGAACTGCCCCATTTATCTCAAAGGAATCTTGTATTGAATCCTATGGATGACAATTTAAATGTCATTATTGTGACACAGGGTTAGCAAAATAATTTCTTAATCACAATCATTATACTCTTAAAAAGCACTACAGCATTACAGATCTTTGCAAAATAACTAACATCCTGAGCTGCCCCCTTCATCCCAGTCTGATCTTGCCCCTTCTGTGAGTCTGAGGTCTTGTCAGTGCTTCAGGCTAGGTAGACTTCAGTCAGTTGTCTTGCATGTGTGACAATCAGCCCTTGTAACTGGGAAGCCTCCCCTTTAAGGGCCACAGGCGTGGGGCCAACCAGCTTTGTTCAATTATCAGACCCAGCTGGGAAGTGAGTAAATGATTATACAAACTAACAAATGGCTCATTTGAGAGAGCTACTACAGGAAGATAGTGTCCTGCATTAGTCCCTGAGGAAGGAAGACTATTCTCCTGCCTATTTTTCAGTTTATCACTATTTCTGGCTTAATATGTGACTATATACATATAAACTATATGCATAAAAGTCACACCAAAAAGGTATTTAGGTTGCAAAGTAAACCACTTGAAAGTTAGGAAATGCCAGAATTACAGTTGCCTGTAATTCTGTGCAAACCTTATTTTACCCCTTTGTGCATCCTGCCTGCGGACTGAGTGAGATAGGGGATTCTGAGGGTTTCTATGATGGCAAACGTTAGGCAATCTAAATATAGGGTATGTGACCAGCTTCCCCTGAATAGAAATGAACAGACAAATCTGAATAAAATGATTAATAATATCAGCACAGTACCTGAAGATACATTGTCTTCCATGGGAGCATCGTTGGCTTTCAAATCCAAAGTGAAGGATCTGAAAGCGAATTTAAAATTGGAAGGAACCTTATTACCTAATACTTGTTGGATCAAATGCCCAAAAGCATTATTGAAAACCTAAAATTAAAAAGAGGAAAAAATTCAGACAACCACTTATTTTGTCAAGAAAGCAGATTTATATATTTCTTTGATCATTAATATTCTATACAGAATATTCCACAAATGTTTGTTTGTTTTTTCCATTTCAAAACCTATGCCTTGGAGCTCCCATTTTGCACAAATACATATGACAAACACTTCTCTCTAGAGACCTAGATAGAATATTTTCCAATTTCTTGCTCCTGAAACTTTTATCTTACTCTGTAGTACCATATTCATTTTAAATTTAAAACATTCACTTATGAGATGGCTAACATATTTCTTCCTATAGGACTTGGATTCTTTATCATAAAATGGCACATGGGTTATTAAAACGTTTGGCTACCTGTGTATACCAGAGATGAACCTGAACCGAAACTCTGATTCCGACTTCCTCCCCTAATTCTGAACATTGGAGAGGTTTGAATCTGGCATCACTTTCACATGCAACTACTGTGAATTGGACTGGCTTCTTTCTGTTTTGTATCAGTGATTGTAAAAAATTGAATACCTACTTCTAATGAGTAATCTAACTGATTAAATATGCATCATCGTTTCCATAAGCTGTTCGGTACGTGGATACAAGTCACACAAGTTGAAATCAATGTACAAAGTGTTGTGTTCGATAACAAATAAATCAGGATAGAGTTACTCTACTTCTGTAAACATTTTTGGGAAAATATTTGTTAGGTTGCAAAGCTAAATTCCAATTATAGTCAACAGTAATATTGCTGGTTTCAATTATAATCACTTTGATATCTCTAGTGGCTGCTATTACATTAGGAAGTTCTATGTTAAAAGCACGATTATTTTTTGTTTTGAAGAAAGATCTAGCATTAAATACATGCATACAACATTTAAGGGAAAGTATAAATAATAAAAAACAGGGAAATGTTGTGACTATGAAAAGAATCTGACTTGTCTTCAATAACAAAAAGCCAAATCAATTTTTTCCTGAGACATCAATCTGAGACACAGTAGGGAATTATGCTGTGTATTGCCTTCTGAACTTCAGTTAGTCTCTTCGCTTTCATATCCTGAATTAGATCTCAAAAAGCTGATGAATTTTGAAGTTTGAAATATGCAGTGCCAAACTGCCAAAACACAGTCTCCGATTTTAGCATGTACTGTTCTGCATATATTATAATTTGGATATAAAAAGGAAAGGCAATTTCTGTTTGTATTTGTAAATTCTATCATTTGCACATGCAAGTTATAATGGATTTCAAACCATGCATGCAGAATAAGAGGCAGAGTAGGAGACCCCTTTGAAAATTTGGCTAATAATAATAATAATTTATAATAATAATAGCAGCTTATTTGAAGAACAGAATGAATGTTAACATATATACTCTTTTATATTGTGAAGTCTTTTAGAAAAAGCAGATTACTAGAACCATTACCTTAAAGTGTTCTCTTGCTGGTCCTGTACCATGGAGGCTCTGAGGGAAGTGAGTTAGTTCCAGCTCCTTCAGGGCCTTGGAAAGTTCAGGCTCACTGCTGAAATTATTAATCACATTTCCAATAGCTTTCAGGATAACTGTAGCCTGTTCTATAAACCGGTAGCTCTCCTGGGGAGAGAGAACATTCTAGCTTGTGGAAGGGAAATGCTATCAGTTTATCAGATAATGAAGAATATAAAAATACTATGCATTGATGATTATTCTTTTGTACCAAGCACTGTAGAATGTTCAGTCAAAATTAAGATGTATGTTTATACTGTAAAAAGAATAAGTGAAGGCTTCTCCTAGCTAAAATACACATTGTGACATAATATTGGTTAATCCCATCCATATATTCTTAGAGGAGTATTTGTATTTGGTTGAATACCATGTTAAAGTGAATGCTGCATGTAGCAGGATTAACCTTCACCTGAATTTCAATGCAAGACTCTAGAGACTCAACTGGGAGTGGCACTCTAGAGACTAGCTGCTCCTCTTGCAAAAATCTGTGGAAAGACCACCACAGGAAGCAACTGCAGTTTTACATTGTTTTTATGGCCAAGGAAGTTCACCCACAGAGTCTCCCTTTTGTAAAGAGAAGGGGGACAAGTTGAAAATGTTGCTCTTTTTTTCCTTAACATATCAAGTTCTCAGGTTTAATCTAACTTCCTAAATATCTGTAATATTGCATAAGCTACTTTAATATTCTATTATCAGAGCCCTGCAATTATGCAGCGGTGCAAATGGCTGCAAAATTTCCCCTTTTAAAATTTTTTTGTACAACTCTGCTTTCATTTAAAGAACTCCCAAAGTCTCTGGCCCAATCATTTGTAAAGGAAACCTTGAAAACATGGACTGAGTGTAACTAATGAAGAGACATCTGTCTGGATGGACAAACAACCTAACCAACAGCTCTGAGAAAGCGTTAACTGCTCCCCAGGGCCTCTAATCACAGCTATCACACAGCCCTTTGAATCAATAGCTCATTTTAAGAACAAAAGCTATTCTGGGGCCTACTGGTCATTTTGCAACCATATGGGGGGAAATGTATTCATCTGACCGACAGTTTGCATCACTAAGTAAGCATTTTTAACCTATCTTAATAATCTTTACATGCATTTTATGACTATCAGAGCTGCATGCTGCAAAAGGGAAGACACTACACTACCTCCAATTTAAATATTTCCACTACATTCTTTAATATCCAATTATCTATTGGCACATGAATGAATTTTCAGCTATTTTATGTGAAACACAACAACATCCAATGCCTGCTTATACGTTTACATCACATAGCTATAATAATGCCCATCTTCATATGCATCTCTCTCCCTCACACTTCCAATATCTCAGAACTGTTTCTCTTGCTTCCATATATATTTGGAATTTATATTATATTATTCAGTAAAATCTACTATAAATAGAGATGTGACATTATTTACATTAAGATTTACATTTCTTTTTGTGAAAATACTAAGAAAAGTGATTTTTAAACAAATTACTTGTAGTCCATCTCCTTCTGCACAACTCAGAGAATTTTCTTGCATATCCTCCAAACTCAAAATTCAAGAGAAAAATTAGATCCATCTGCAGTAAAGAATGGTCAATGACTTGTAATAATATTGCACACGTTGTTATGGTAACATGTACCTTGTCAAGATTTGGCATAACAGTATCCTCTTCACCAAACACACATGGCACCATGCTACACAGATGGATATGGTGCCCTATGGGGGAACTTGCAGTGAAGATTAATACATGTCGCCTACATAAAAAATAAAATATAACAAAAAAGAAAAGCATTCTCTTTTAGAACAGTGGTTCTTCACCCTTTTCATTCAGTGGACCAACTTCACAACAGTGAAATTCTTTTCTGGCCCACCTCTCCTTTTAAGCCTCAATTGCTAATTACTTGGTTCTCAAATAAGTAATTGAGCAGAGCATGAGGAAAGGCTCCTAGAACTACTGGTGAGGTTATAATTACAGGTTGTAATCTGAGATGCCACTGTTTTAGATTTATTTTCTGCTTTAGTTTGATTACATGTGGTTTTTATAACATAGAACAACATATTGCTGTAGTATTTCATAAGGATAGAGCATAAACTCTTTAAGTCAGGGACTGTGCCTTCTTTTGGGTTTGTACAGTGTTTTCCGAACACTGACTGAAACAAATAATAAATAATTATAAGAAGAATTTAAAAGCAAAGACCACAGCTGGTTACATTTAAGTTTATACATCTGATCTGGAAAATCCAAAGTAAGAGTCCAGTGTCCAAGTTATTCGTTACCTTAATCAAAATTGCTATAAGGACATACACACGAATAAGAAAATTTAAATATAAAACCAGATTAGAATAAAACCACTTTTATGCAATAATTCTGGGCCCAATCCATTCAAGAATCAGCTGGTGATTCACAGAAGTTCAGTGTGCCCCCTTGGGAACTACAGCTAATTCCAGTTTTGAAAGGAAGAAGAATTCTTTCTTGTGTTTACACAAGACAGGATCAGGCACTCAGCACCATATTCTTCCTTTCTCTTGTGAATGGTGGTCTGAGAACTTCTTTGGTTAATAGCTCTTTAACAAAGGCCTGGCAACAAGAATAAAGGAGGATCCACGTGGTCCAAAGCTTTTAAAATTTGCTTTTTTCAATTGCAACTGGTTGGGGAGGAAGAGTACACCACTTCCTAGCAATCACGTGGACTGTGGGAGAAAAGCTTCCACTTGGATTCCCAAGTAATTTTTCTTTTTGAATGAAATGGAAACTGCTCCACAGAGTGAGTCCTAAGCCCACTTCTACTCCCATGCCCGAGATTGACGTGTTGTAAATGCTACATAATTAATTATTCCTTGCGGCATGATTGCAAATTGTGGAGAATGGGGAACCAGAGATGTAGTGGCATGGGTGGGGAGCTTATCTGTAATAGATTCCTGCTTCTCAGGTAGCTCAAACTTGCAGTTGCAGAAATATAAAGATTTGTTCATTGATTTAGAGTCCTGCATAAGGCTAACTTTTCTGCTGAAATTTCTGACAGTGCAGTCCCGCACAGAACTTGATTCTCCAACTTTCAAAAACTGCACAACTCAGAAGGATGCAGGTGCTGAATAATCTGTCCATAAGCCAGTTCAATCAGGCATTCTGATGTATATGTTTTTTTCCAGCTGAAGTTTGTTTTACTGCCATTTGTCACAAATGAAATCCATTTTAATATTTTAAATCAGTTTAGAGAAAAAAGGGAGCACTGTTCAACTTTGTTGACTTAATACCAGATATATAACAGGTCTTTGTGTTTACCTTTCTGTTGCTTTGAAATCCTCTTTGATTTCCATTTATAATTTTTTGGATGGACATACAGGACATGACAGATATATATTATTCTGTTCAAGTTTTATAGGTACTTTTTGTAATACTGTAAGTTTTTGATATCGTTATATATATGTCTTCTTTTAAATAAAATAATCTACACAAGAAAAAAGAAGCTAAAAGTTCACAGCAGCAGTCCTTCTTTGTTCATTTTAATGTAATCTTTTTTAAACTAAACTAAACTGGCAATTCTTTATTTTTTGAGAACCAAAAGCTTTGAATTATCCAGCAATTCAGTCCTTGTGGCAATACACCATGTATTGTTTCCTTCATTGCAAACATTTTAAGAGACTAGCAGATTTCTAAGGATGAAGGGGATGGTATGGCGTTGTCTTTTCTTTATTTTTGCAGCTAAGGAACTGCTTTAAACCAGATATATAGGGGTATATGCCAAGAGAAGTGAATCCCACAAAGCATCAATGTCATGGTTTCCTAATAGTTTTAAGTTGGAATTTTAAAGAACTATACAAAGGTATAGCTAGATTATTTGGGAATTTATGTCCCTTCATGTTTCATAAATTTCATTTCAAGAAGAGTTACAATACTGGCTACAGAATCATACTTCAGTAAAAGTTTTAATTAAAATGAGTGTTGGAGAGAGCTGCTAATACCTCAGCCAAATTTCTGAAGCCTTCTATATAGAAACAACTTGCCTAGACAGAATGTATTTCAGTTGTTTTTTCTAGAAAAACTAGTGGGACTACTCATACGAATAACTGCTCAGCAAAGAGAGAGTAAGAGATTCACAGACTAACACACTATTTAAAAAACTTTAGTAATAATCCTTAAATCCAAATAAACATTGTAATCTTACTAAAACTTGGGAAATCCTAGAAATTTTATGCAAATTCAACATTCAAATATTTGCAAATAATTAACTGTTCCAGATTCAGTTATGTAAATTCTATCCTTAAGGCAACAGCAGGTCTTTAAGTGCTAGAGGGAAATTTAAAAAAGGACCAGTACACACCCTGGGGGAAGGCTTAGCATAGCAGCTTTGGTTGCATACGTATGTATCTTTAGCACAAGTTGTCCAGTAGCCACACTTTTCCAAGAGAAACTTTCAACAGTAAGCATGCCCTGTGGTACACCAGAACCTTCTTTTTGTGTCACTGTAAGAAAAACAATTAGAAAAATAAAGTTAGCAGAGCAATTGATACAAATATCATGATGCAGAACTCAGGATCACATTTTGGTCATCAAAGCCCATAAAAAAATAAAGGGACTATTTGTAAATTGATATACACCAGTGGTGCCTACACCAGCTAAGTGCCCTAGTCAGCCACAGAAGTTGCCTACTCTTAATGGTAGCTCTGGGAGAAATACAGCAGTTTTTCCAGTTAACCGGGTTCAAAAAAGAACTAAATAAGTTCATGGAAGATAGGTCCGTCAGTGGCTATTAGCCAGGATGGGCAGGGATGCAAAACCATGTCCTGAAGTGTCCCTAGCCTCTGTTTGCAGAAGCCGGGAATGGGTGATACAGGATGGATCACTTAATGATTACCTGTTCTGTTCATTCGCTCTGAGGCACCTGGCATTGGCCACTGTCAGAAGACAGGATACTGGGCTAGATGGACCATTGGTCTGACCCAGTATGGCCGTTCTTATGTTCTTAATCAATATACAAAGATAGCACATAACGGCGGTTATGTATACACTCTACTCTGAGGGCAATATTCAGAAGTGATGTGTTAGGAGGAGGTATAAATTAGATCCCTTTGCACTCACTTGGGGTACATTTACACTTTGAGTGTACATTCCTGCTCAAGGAGCTACACTCGTGCTAACTCTGATTGAGTCAGAATGCTAAAAATAGATTGTAGCCGCAGTGTCGTGAGCAGGAGCAGGTTCTAGCTTCCCCAAGTATGTACCTAGCATCTCAGATGGGCTCATACTTGGGGTAGCTAGTCCCTCCTGTCACCGTTGCTACACATTATTTTTAGTAACTTAGCTGGCGCAGAGTTAGTGTGGGTACATCTCCTCAAGATGGAATTTACACCACCAGCTCAAAGTGTAGACATAACCTTAGACTCCCACAGAACTACTTGGACCTGCTTTATCCTGTGTAAGAGGGTCTAACACATGGGTGTAATTACACCCTCTTTTGTGGTTCCTTGGCATGTAACATGCACTCAAGATATGTCTAGACTAAGGTTTATAGGCCTGTTTAACTCAAGTTGACTGCCAATTAACTTAACTAACATATTTTAAAATATTAATCTAGATATTTTACAGACATTTGTGATTTACCCAAGGCGGAGCCCTAGGGTATCAAGATGAGTCTGCTGTAAACAGATTCAAGAGTGTCCAAACAGGGATTTGCATCAGTTTAACTGAATTGCTTTGAAAACCAATTTTAGTTAAATCAGTGCAATTATTGCATGTAGACCAGCCCAAAGATAGAACAGTTTGCAAGAAGAGAAAACCAGGCAGAAATGACACAGGAAATGAAATGAAATCCATACTAGAAAGATGTCATAAATATAAAGGGAAGGGTAAACACCTTTAAATCCCTCCTGGCCAGAGGAAAAACCCTTTCACCTGTAAAGGGTTAAGAAGCTAAGATAACCTTACTGGCACCTGACCAAAATGACCAATGAGGAGACAAGATACTTTCAAAGCTGGGGGGGGGGGGAGGAAACAAAGGGCTCTCTCTGTCTGTGTGATGCTTTTGCCAGGACCAGAGCAGAAATGCAGGTCAGAACTCCTGTAAAGAGTTAGTAAGCAATCTAGTTAGATATGCGTTAGATTCTGTTTTGTTTAAATGGCTGATGAAATAAGTTGTGCTGAATGGAATGTATATTCCTGTAATTTGTGTCTTTTTGTAATCTAGAGGGATTCTCTATGTTTTGAATCTGATTACCCTGTAAGGTATTTACCACCCTGATTTTACAGAGGTGATTCTTTTACTTTTTCTTTAATTAAAATTCTTCTTTTAAGAACCTGATTGCTTTTTCATTGTTCTTAAGATCCAAGGGTTTGGGTCTGTGTTCACCTTTGCAAATTGGTGAGGATTTTTATCAAGCCTTCCCCAGGAAAGGGGGTGTAGTGCTTGGGGGGATATTTGGGGGTGGGGGGCGGAGACGTTTCCAAGTGGGCACTTCCCCTGTTATTCTTTGTGTAACACTTTGGCAGCTTTTAACCTAAGCTGGTAAGAATAAGCTTAGGGGGTCTTTCATACAGGTCCCCACTTCTGTACTCTAGAGTTCAGAGTGGGGAAGGAACCCTGACAAAAGGTATGGGCAAAAAGTGAATAGCAAATGATTAAACATCGTAAACAACTCCTTAAGAGGCATTGTTCATAAAAAGGACACATGGAAAAAAAGTGTTTTCAATCAGTGTGGAGCAATAGAAAAGCACCACTGTGGCACAGCCAAGTGTTTTGCAAGATCATTTCCTAGAGTCAACTTGCTCTGTTTAATGCCTGCCAAATTACCATACAGGTGAACACATATCGGTAAGCAGATCTGTTGTGACTCATGATTCATTGTACCCTCAGTAGCTAAGAGAAAAATCTCACGATACTACGGACACAGCATGTGTCAATACTGCAGGAGAGAGAACTCTAAAATATCCAAAGGGAATATTGCAGTTCTAGGCACTGAGTGTCACCTGCTCCATACAAGACCAAAAAAAGAAAAAGCATGTTTCAAAAGAAGACAGTTAAGATAAAAGAGTCTTTAGCAGTTGAGAACAATCAATATTAGCACACTTTTTTCTTTGTATTGATCTTACCTCCAGAATCTCCCCAGCGTACTAATGCAGAAAAACTAACTAGGATTTCAATAGGCTTCAAACTGTCCACAAATAAATAATAGAAGACTCGATCATCTGTAAACTGCAGGTGGAAAAGGGTATTCATGTTTAATTTCTGTTGAATTAGTCTTTTACAATTTTTTATTTAAAGTTCAAACTTTGTGACTCAATGTACATATGTAAAACAAGCAGTTAATTGTTACCAGTGCTTCTAACAGAGCTTCAAGTTTCATTTACCTATTAATATTCATCTTTCATTCTACAGATTAGAGAAAAAATAGTTTCTGTAATAGAAAATGTACCTACATCTTATGCACATCTTCCCGCTGTACCACCAATTTAATTAAACCCTGCTTACCTATTAGTATTTAATAAGGGACTAACATAGTTATTGTAATGATATTTTAAAAGTATGAAGCATCCGAGATATTGTTCTACAATTTGCCAACTCTAATTAATTCCAACAAACTTGTAAGATATACAGTATCATGAATATTTTTGATTTGTAGCTTGTAGCATACAATTTATTTTGCATAATTATGATTTTTACGTTGCAAAAATCATAAAATATGGCAGCACTTTATTTACAACTTTAATGCATAAACATCAGAAACAGCAATGTGTACTGCACCATTCCTATAAAATACTCCAATTTAAACTTCATTTCATTGTCTCTTTCATTTCTTCTTAAATTGGAGTGTTTCTCACATCCATAACTGTAAATATTAGCAATTTGATACTGAGATATTAGGAATATTGGCATGTGTTCAGATCAAAGCTAGATGCACTTCAGGAAGATATGTTTTACCCCAAATACAAGTTATTGGGCTCAATACAGGGGCAACTGGGTGAAATTTAATGGCCTATGATATATAGGACATCAGATTAGATGATGTAATGGTCCCTTCTG
The DNA here is from genome assembly GCF_965152235.1 of Eretmochelys imbricata. Classification (NCBI taxonomy): domain Eukaryota; kingdom Metazoa; phylum Chordata; order Testudines; family Cheloniidae; genus Eretmochelys; species Eretmochelys imbricata. The sequence continues at coordinate 111,240,900 of NC_135574.1, read as the reverse complement.
ACTTTAAAAATCTATAAATCTATGAAATTACAGTACAAAAGTGTTATCCCATATGGCTGATATTTAATTTGCCAGATGGTATGAATATTTGATTTACCTGTCTCTAATAAAATATTATGGTACCAGAGTAAAGGGTTCTAAAGAATGTACTTTGTCATCCTAGCACACATCTAGGATTGTGTTGATTACATTTCAGAAAATAGAGCATGTTTTCAGTTGCACAAAGTTGCATATCCAAAGCAGATCATAGCTCAGGAAAACTGACCTATGATCCGGTTACACTTTATAACAGTGAGACTAGTGACACTGAAGATATGCGGCAGTTATGGAATATAACCCAAATAGATAATTTCTGGGTACAGAATGTTGTACTAGATCTATTCATGACAAAGTTTAACTGCACAGCAATTACAGGGTATTAATGTACTAAATATGAAACTAAAGGAGCAATACATTAATCCAGCATGTTTAATCTTCCAGTTACATTAATTTATTAGTTAAACTATAGGTATCTAGAACATTGCTACAGTGTTTTTGCACTGTAATTGCAGTATATGTAAAATGTAATTCCAGTCACTGGAATAGATTCTCAAGTGCACCAGAGCAGCACTTAGCACACCTAAAGAGTCAAGGGATGGGAGACTATATTTCTGCCCTCCCAATCTTGGAGCTCTCAGAGATTGAATCAGTCTGGGATGCTCTTGAGAGGCATCTCAGCTGCTGCCTCAAGGCAAATTTTGCCTTGCAATTTAAGTGGAGCTGTGGATCTGGCCCACTATATTCTATAGAGTAACCTGAAATCTTTTTGCTACCTCCAACAGTCAGCATTGTTTCAGCCATTGCCAAACAGTAATCTGTGGTACCACTGTCATTTCTGATTTCAAAGTAAGGGAAATATTGCAGTATAAGTGTCAGCAACATGTTGACTTTTAATGGGGACTACTGTAGCCTTAAATATTTCCATATACAGTATTTTCGCATTATTATTTTGTCTGTAATAGTTGTTCTTCATGGGTTAACACTAATATTTAGGATTTATGAATTATCAAGACATAGACTTTCTAAATAAAGTAAAGGTGAAATCAATAATGTGATGCATACATTTACCTTAAAATCGGATTTCTGATAATTATAAGCATATGTATTTGGTTTGTGGAAAATATGCAGGTTCCTAGAAAGAAAAATAATGAGGGAGAAATTAATTTTAGCATTAATAATTTATTTTAGTAAATTTTCTCTCATCCCATATGGTGCTACTGCAACCACTTCTATCATTATGAAACAGACTCAAAACTATTTCTTGAAAGTGGTCCAACATTTGAAGCCTCATAAAAGATGAATGCGTACAATTTATCTCCAGTGAAAGCTGTTGACATTGATTAGTAACTTTGTTGCAGGTCTAACTCTTTCTTACGCAGGTCTGACAGCTAGTTTTATCTTATTTGGATTTGTAAATGGCAGCAAACCGAAATCTTAAAATTTTAACACCTAAAAATCACTAAACTATACAAAAAGCAGAGGCATCACTATAGGGGATGATTGCCTTTATGCAAGTTGTTAACACTTCTATGAAATTTACTGCTGTTCCACACCTCACCAGAAAACGACGAAGAAACTGAATCAGATTGTGACCTCAGTTTGACCCAATTAACCTCACTGAGTTCAACTTTAACTGAGGACAGAATTTGAACCAGAGTTCAGGGTTTTATACAAAGGAAGAGTTCAGATTATTCAAAGTCCCTACTGAGGTTGTGATACATTCTTGACATACATCAATTCTATAACTGCTGATCTGCTCTTCCTCCCCCAAAATTGATGCCAACTTTTAACATCCATATCAAGTTCTCTGCATTTGACCTATGTTCACATTACGCAAAGAAAGACATTCAACATCACTGGCTGTCAGGATAAAAATCTTAGCCTGGCAGCTAAAATTTCTGTGTAATAAAGTCTTTAAAGGACAGTAGGGATATACTAAATCACTCTAAAATTTTTAAATTATTAATTATTTTTATTATTATATAAGCTAAACTGATTTAAGCAGGTTCAATAGTGTCTATATTACACAATGTACAATACATGTACATTCACCTTAAGGTGAATTCTTGCCTTCTCATCCATAATAAAGCTTCTGCATATTAGATCCTCATTGACACCTGCACAATCCCATTGCCTTTACTCAGTTTGCAAAGGTATAAGCAATTGGAAATTATATTGATGATGCACAAGGACCAATAGAACTCAGCTTGCCTTTGCTCAGCTGTGTTGATTCTGCAGTACTAACAGGAGTAAAAGATGCCAACAATTTATTTTTGTTCCTAAAATTAAGCCAACATGACTCTATATATATACAAGGAGTAGATCTGTTAAGATGCAATTTTTACAAAGCCACTTTTTACAGTACTTCACTACTTTGATCTAAATTTTAAGGAATATAAAACAACCTCTGCTCCTTACTGAAAACAAGTAGAGAAGTCTTCAAAATCAAACCATGTTTCCCTGGAAACAGGATTCCGTTCTGACTCAATTTCTTCCGGTAATTTATCTGCCGTCTGGCTGTATATACTAGGGTCAACTGTTTCTGATGTCTGAGCCACATCACAACTTATATTTTCAATTAATTCATCTGCATAAATAAGAAGTACACACAGATTTCAACATGCTAAGAATGTGCACATTAAAGAAATGTTGATTTTGTACTGGGAACTTCTAAAACTTATCAAGATTTTTCTTCCACAAAAATTTCTCAGCCTATTAGAGTGCATGGCATAAATTAATATTTTAAATCACAATCATGGAGCATTGTAAATTTAAAACCTGCCATGGGGAAATTATTTTTCATATTTACCTGAGCAAAGGGATTATATGTGAGGGCACACACTTTCCTACTCAGAAAGAAATGACAGGATTACTAATTACACAGTATTTTCATTATGATACAAATATTATGTAATGCTGCAATGCTAATGGTACCCAAATCTGTTAACCTCACCTCCATATTAATAGAACATTTATCCCTTGTTGTTCAGTTTGAGGCCTCTTTATTCTTTCCACAAAAATAAACAGAAAATCTACTTCATAATGTATTATTTTAATATAGCCTGTATTTATTGTACAATAAAATCTTATTTATTAAATAATAATAATTCTGTTAATGTGGAATCTGGATTTTCCATGATGTTTTTTATTTTCAGATTGTATCTGTTTATGGTTCCGTGCTTGAGTAAATAATCAGTCAACAGTTTTCTGTGAGACAGCAGACAAGGTAAATAATGTGATACATCCTATTGCACTAAAAAAAAAAAAGTAGAATACATGTGTTTTCAAGCTAAGCTCCACCGGCAATCAGTAACCAAAGACAAGCATAAAATCATGAGAATGTAACTGTTATATGGTGGCAACTGGGTGGATAAAGCATGTGCATGTATGTGTATGTGCATTTTACAATCCCAACAAACCATAAAGAAATGTAATCCTATTTATGTTTACTATTAGAACAAACAAATGACCTTCTCCTAACCTAAGGTCATTTTATCCCAAATTCCAGGAGATGTACTAGATTTCTACAGAAAGATGTCAATTACATTTGCTGTGCCATGTCTACCAGATATAAAACAAATTGAAACCTGCCTAGATTTTATGGGCCTAGCTATCTGGGAAAATTCTGGACTCCACTGGAGATACACAGTTTCATTTAGAATTTCAGTATCTTCTGTGGTAATAATGGGCCTGATTCTGTTTCCATTAAAGTCTGCGGCAGTTTTGCTATTGATTTTAACAGAATCAGGACTGGGCCCTTTATCATTTTCCCATAATAAAAATTTCTCACTGGCTACATGGGGTCATACAGAAAGATCCATGTCATAAGAATTGTCTAAAAATTCATTGCAAAGAAAAATGAAATCACATTAACCTGAACTTTTCAAGGTCCAAAAGGGGACAAAATGTGCAGCAGAAAAAAACAGAGTAATGAAGTGAAGAGTAATAAAAGCTTAAAATGGTGTAAGAATAATTTGTTAAATAAGAAAGATTTCCTATGTCTTAGTTTTATAAATCAGCATTTCTGATATAAATAATGGGCACTAATAAAACAGATACTTCCTTCCCAAACAGATATGGAGCTAACTTTGAGGCTAAAATGAAATGACGGCACAAAATACTTTGTAATAAGTGTTCACAATGTTAGGAACAGAATTCACTCCCCAAAGAATTGGAATTTTTATTTACATTTATTGGCAAAACAGGGAGAGAAATGGGAGGATGGCCTGGATGCACAAAAGAAGTTAGGCACCTAGAAAGTCACAGGCACAACACTGGGATGCTCAAAGTCTGAGTTAGGTGCTTAGGCTCCCTGTAAAACGAATGGGGTGTGTGTGTGTGTGTATGCGCAGAGTTAGGTGTCTTAGAAAGCAATGCTTAATAGGTAAGCCAGATGAGCTGGGAGCACCCCAAGCTAGCCTGGAGGCTCAGCAAGGCCCACATCAGACTTCTGCCTCCTCCACACCCAAACACCCCAATTGGGTGGTCAAGCAGAACCATATGAAAGTCAGCTCTAAAGAGCTTCTCATGTTGAAAGCAAAAGGACATACACATTGTCTTCTAAAAAGAACCATCTTCAGAAATGGATTGCAAGTCCACTGGCTCAGAAGACACCCACTCATCTCAAATTCCACCATTTTACTCACCTTTCAAGATCTCCACAGGAGAGCACACACCCAGGACTCCGGACACAAGCAACAGACAATACAGATGGCGGGGAGTTCAAATCACCCGAGGGACATATGATCCCATGCACAGGAAGGAGGGCGGAGCAACAAAGGGGAAGAGAGGGGTAAACTGGGGAGCAGAGTTGCATGTTGCACCATCTCTCTGACACACACACACACTTTTCTGTAGTCTCAGTGACCTGCCAGACCCCAACCACAGGACATCCTCCCAGAAATCACCCTCAATCACATCCCAGAGCACATGAGAAATGTCCTGCAACTCATGGCTGCAAAGGCATCATGGGTTTATGTCAAACTTGTCCACAGATGGAGGGGAGCAATCTCATACCATGGAAGTCGAAACAGGTCAGCCTTACTTAGAATCATAGAATCACAGAATATCAGGGTTCGAAGGGACCTCAAGAGGTCATCTAGTCCAACCCCCAAAGCAGGACCAATCCCCAAATAAATCATCCCAGCCTCATCTTCTGGGCCTCATCATCACGTGGTCATCCAAATGTATACAAGAGTGCCAGCTGCCCACTGGAAAAAAATCAAATCCTCTCTAAACATGTTCCTCCGCTGAAACGCGCTCCAGGAACACAAGACAGCCCTGATCCAGAAGGGAAGACAGTGTAGGTTCCCCACCTCACTCTTCAACATAACATCCCACCAGGCCCTCCCACCATCTGGCCCCACTCTGACCCCCCCGCCTCCCCAAATATGCAGTTCCCACAGAACAACACAGAAGGACAGGCAATGCTCAGAACACTCACCAATTCCACAGAATGAGGAGGAGGAGACTCGCAGCCAAACACAGCAGGGGTAGCAGCAGCCCAACAGAGACCTCTGGTGTCCCAAAACAGACATAGCCCACCCTCACCAGCTGACCCAAGAAAGGAACCACACTGCTCCATGAGGACCACACACAGCAGGAGGCGGTGGTAAGCAAGAATTGGAAAGGCACACATCTGTGTTGGGGTGTAGGGTACCCCATACCCTGGGGCTCCACAGAAAGCATTCCTTTGCTTTCTGTGGAGCTAATCCATGAGAGATAGGTGCACAAAGGTGGAGCCCAGACAACTGCATAGGCACCTGTGTCTGAGAGTTCAACACAGGAGGCTGGACTAAGGCGCCTATATGATTGCCAAGTGCTGAGTGAGGACTGGGTGTCAGCTGAACACAGACCCACAGGGTCATGAGATCACAGGAAAGCACCACTTTGGAACACGTAATAAAAGCTGAAGCATGGGTCACATTCTGTTTGCACCCCAGCCCCAGCATGGAAGTATTGGATGCCAGAGTGAGGGAGCAGCCACCAGGCACCCTGCGGGGGACAGCATGGGCAGCACATAGCAAACATCTTGAACGGCCTTGAAGCAGAGATCAAGGCCATTAATGGCTTCATGCAAGCCCATTCCAACATGCTCATGAGTGCCAGGACTCAACAAATGAGCATAGGTGCTAAGGACAGGCTTTGGGGGGGAGCTCAAGGACCAGGTTAATGCCTAGGAGGACGCAGATAGGGAACAGAGGACTTCAAGAAAAAATGGAGACTGATAAGGGAGCAGGCAAAGGCAGGCTTGCAGGGGATTGCTGGAAGAAAGGGGCAGCCTGGGTGTCTCAGCTCCCAGAATGTCTGAGAATGGCAGGGGCCACCTTCTGTGCCCTGGTCGTGATGGGGACCAGGGAGCTGGTCACCACACAGATGTGTCATTGACCATGCCATAAGTATCAGCAGTAGAGTAGAACGGAACAAGGAGGATGCTGGAAGGCATGGAGGACTGCACACGAGCACTTTATGGGTGATCAATCACAGCAGCCAAGTGTCTGCGTCACATAATTAACAAGCACATGCACTGCTACACAGTCAGGGGCCACAGAAGCAAGGTGGCAAGATTCCATTTCCCTTCACCCTGAAACAGGGACTCAGGCACCTAACTCCTTTTGTGCATCCAGGCCTCTGAGCATCTCCAACAATAACATAATATTCTCTACTTTATTACTGTTAATAATTTAGGGCAGGATCATTCCTAATGTAACTTCAGTGAAATTAAAACTACATCAGATAAATTTGACCCATTACTCTCAGAATTAAATATGATTTTGATATATGAGATATATAATTTAAAAAACGGAGTGGTAACCAAACTGAGATTTTCCCCCAGACACTTCACTTAAAGGCACACTGGTTTAGGTTAATATATAAAACAAGTTTATTAGCTACAAAAAGATAGATTTTAAGTGATTATAAGTGATAGCGAAGGGATCAAAGTAGATTACCTAGTAAAGAAACAAAAACGCAAACTAAGCTTAACATACTAGAAGGATAGGATGTGAATTAACAATCTGTCACCCTGACTGATGATACAAGCAGGCTTGCAGATTTTCAAGGCACAATCTGTACTTGCTTTGCAGTTTGGGATCCCCACCCCCATTCCAAATCCTTTTCCTTAGGAACTTCACTTAGGTGTTGAGTTGTGGGAGAGTGAAGAACAACAGATGAAGTCACTCCCAGCCTTATATAGCTTTAGCATATGGCGGGAACCCTTTGTTCCAAAACCAGTTCCCAGACCACTTTGTGGAAAAATACAGGTCCCCAAAATGGAGTCCAGATTCATGTGGGCTAGTCACATGCCCTTGCAGAGTCATAGCAGCCATTACTTACTGGCTGGCCGAAACGTCCACAGAGAGGCTCACCTGTGGGGGATAAGCTTCTTCTAAGGCCTACTGTTTTCCCTAATGGCCTATTATCCTGAATGGGCTCTTCACAACCAGCTATTTAGACTGGAAGCATCTTGCCTAATGGGTGTCGCCCAGGTTTGACTACATATGAAATACAGATACATAGTCAATATTCATAACTTCAAATACAAAAATAATACATGCATAAAAATAGTATAATCATATTCAACAAATCATAACTTTTCCAATGACACCTTTCATAACCTGTCTTGTAAAAAATGCATCATAATTATGCCATAATCATATCACTATGAAGAATATGGGGTGCACTGTCACAGCATTATTTAAAGAAAATAAAGCTACAGTTGAACCTCAAAACCATTAGGAAAGCATCCCATGGAAGCCAGGAGCTCCAGCCTCTGAAGCCTGTAATTATTATGTATATTTATCAAGTGTGTGTAGCAGAATATACCCTCCGTGTTCACCCTCTGAACACTATGTAATAATCTTTGTACAAAATATGCCTTGTAAGGTATCATCTGAAAAGTCATAATTTGCAGGTCAGTATTGTCCTGGTAAAATATGTTTAGCAACATTGTATGTGACGTTATAAGATTCCCTTGTATGGTGTTATTAACACATGTTTCAAACCCCACAGCCCTGCCCAAATGGAAGTTGGCAAACAGGTCTGTCTTAAACAAAGGAATATGTGCCCTGCTTACTGTGCATTTAAGCAGTAAACAGTCATCAAGCAGGAAGGGAAGACAAAGGAAGTTCGAACAGGTGAGAAAACCAGCAGGGAACATCCTTCCACATAGACTCATTGTCTCCTGGTTCTGAGCTGGAAATGTTTTTCAAGAGGGGGACTGAAACTATAAAAAGGAGTGACATACACCCCAAGACACCCCTCTTTCTCTCCCTGCCCATAGCATTTACTACACCTGAAGAGACAGAGGAAGCAGACATTGGAGTCTGGGGGAGGATCCTGATCTGAGACTTTGGTCAATAATATGCTGGAGCATATGGTGAGAAACTTTGCTTGAATCTAATACAGTTTGTTAAGTTAGGCATTAGTTAACGTCTTATCTTTACTTTTCTTGTAACCATTTCTTACTTTTATGCTTCATTACTTGTACTCACTAAAAATCTCTCTTTGTAGTTAATAAACTTGTTTTATAGTTTTACCTAATCCAGTGTGTTCAACTTGAAGTGTACAGGTAACCCCATTTGGCGTAACAAATTGTGTGAATATTATTCTCTGAAAGGAATAACAGACTTAATATATTTGTACTGACCAGGAGAGGATTGGGCAGTACAAGATATACGTTTCTGGGGGAAAATCTGGGACTGGGAGTATGTTGGGGTCACCAGGTGGTGACTTTTAAGGCTGGTAAGAACCAAGGTGTGTCTGTCTGGCTTCAGTGCACACATAGACAAAGCTGGGAGGCTGTTTCTATGCTGGAGGCTGTTTGTGAGCAGCCCAGGTTGGAGGCTACAGCAGCAAAGCATTGTAAATGGCAGCATAGGCAGGAGTGTCACTACAATGCATTAGTCTGGATTGTACCCTGGTATGTCACAGGGTGATATCCTGTTCTCCACACAAAGCCCAAATACAGGAGGAACTACAAGGTTTTGGCGGATACAATCCAGAATGGAGACAGTGCACAGAGAACCTAGCCACACGGAATCTGGGTAGGCTGGCCACCACTAGTATCATAAGATGTAAGGCCAGTGTCCTGCAAACCCCTCGCCCTTTGCAGTGTTGAGGGTGGAGGAGCATATAGAGCGTGTATACATGGTGCATAGACTTACTCTCCATGCTGTGTGTGAACCCCTGCACAGCTGTGTGAAGGGAGATTTCAAAAGCAGGCCAAATGATCTGCTGCTGAATGACAGACACTTGATGGGAAAGGAATGGAGAGAGGATTCTCTGGTCCCACCCATAGGTCATCTCTCCCATCTCCTGCACATTGCTACCTTGGCTGGGAACTCACAGCAAAGCATGTCTTCACTCCACACAGGTGATATGCATCAGTACATTTCCCCTTCCACACCTAGTTGCCTTCTTGCACAGTGGAAGAGTACTAATAAGGAGAGGTTTCTCTTCCTGATTACCCTGCCCACAGGGATCTCTTCAATTCTGTTTCAATTCAGCTGGGGTGACCAGACAGCAAATGTGAAAAACTGGGACGGCGGTGGGGGGTAATAGGAGCCTTTATAAGAAAAAGACCCCAAAATCGGTGACATCTGGTCACCCTACTTTCAGCTGCATGAGAGTTCTAGAAAACCAGCAGACAAAGGAACAGGGATCTGATGAGGGTTGGGGGCTCCTCTTCAACAGAAACCAGACATTTTTTAAAAAAGCCACTTGCAGGGAATAGGCTGCTCTCTTTCCCTCAGTTTAAGATTTCTCAGTTTCTCCCCATTTAAGATGCATCTTTCCAAGTCAGGACACACTGCTTGATTCCTATGAAGATATCTCTAAATCTCTCTGTGTTTTTACCCATTTTAACTGGCAACAATTCCACTTTTGCATGTTACAAATGACTCTAGTATTGTTAACAGTCTGTCATATTGTCATTCTACTCAAGTCCTGCTGCACCAACTGATGAGCCTTCCCTCTATGAGTAATTCAGTTTTCGCAATAGTACACTGTAGAGGAAGTGGAGAAGGATCAATTTGACTATTGAGATACACTAGCTTCAAAATCAACTGAGGGTGATGGATATAAAAATTCTCCAATTGTCCTTGCATGGCAGTTTTAAGGGGTCATCTATTCCACATTTACATGGCACACATATTACCTCTATTTGTATTAAATATTGTCTCATCACAATACTAAGAGAAATAGTTGAAGAGTAGCTTTTCACCTAACAATTTTATGCAATGATCCTTCACTGAGATAAGACTAGTGAGTATATTGTCTAATAGTATTTAATAATTTCAAAGAGAATAAGTTCAAGCATCATATTAACCTTATAACAGTCCTCAGTCCTTATAATACAACCTCAGAAACAAAGTTTGCCTGCAGTGGATACTCCCTTGATTAATTTGTCTAAAAACTGTAACAGTTTGGATTCTGACATGATTTGGTCAGATATGCTTATTACATGCTCCAAGCTATAATAACTGGACATGTTGATCATCAATCTACATTCAAGTTTTAGCATATCTCTACTGATGCATTTATTTTTCTTTTTGTGGCAGTACCAAATACTTTGGTGTTTTTAGGTTACTAAAACTAGTCTACAGGTTTCATGTTTTCTTTAATAGAGGTAATGGCAAAATGATAAGAGAAAACTTGTGTAATGTGAATACGTCTCTTGCTTTATTGCTGTTATTTACAATAGTGGTTCCTGTACTGTATATGTGATTTCCCCAACATACAATTAATTCTATTTCTGGATGCTTGAAATAATGGATCACAGATGTTTTACGAAAAAAACAATAAAAATGTTTTAAAATTCTTTGCCTTTTCCACATTCTAGAGCTGCACTTAAGTTACTTCAGCCCTAAGGCTACAACTACTAGAGGCTGCAGAGCTCCAGCCAGGAGTGAAAAGATGAGGCACAGATGAAGAATAGGAAGTTGGGGTGTATACAGCTGGAATCACATTTACATTTATTCCTCTTCACTGTGAAATAACTCCACATCTGTGGTAGGTAGGAATAGCTTTTGCTAATTCTGAGTCCTATGCAGTAAGGCTGGATAGGTCAGCCTGCTGTGTAGTATCATGCACATACGGTCACCTTCTAAGCCTACTTGGTTTGGAAGGCTGTTGATACCTTCTGCTGAACCAAGCCCTTTACGTTGATTCACAAATTTCCAAGCCCTCAATACCTAAGAATACTGGAAGGGGTCCTGTGACCTACAGTGCTACAATATTTTCACTTCCTTTTTCTGTCAAGACCCAACATGCATCTGAATAAAAAAAAAAACTATATTCAGCTTTAAGTATGTATTTTGAAAAATGACTGGACATTGTGTCCAGTCACTGCTCAAAACTGCCTCCCACACACACACACATTTAAAATGTAACATTTCTCACAATGAAAGCTCTCATTTATTCTTGCCTTTCACTTTTTTCTCCTAAATTAAAACAGCATTCATAATGATCAGGAAAAGACAAAAACAGCATTATATATATTTTTAAAGAAAACTGTAAATGTTTCAGAAGTATTTATTTTTCAAAATATTTATGTACATTAATTAAAACCACTCAAGATTGCAGTGTACAAAACCTTTACATTATATTTCCAGTTCTCTGAAATCTCTCACTATGGACTAAGTCCTGTTCCCAATGCCATTAACATTTTTGCTATCAATTTCAGTAAGAGTAAGATTTAGACCCAAAGTCATATGAAATCAGTGAAAGAAGGAACATGATCTATTTTAATCACAAATAGATTACCTTTAGTGGGGCCTTCTGTGCTATGCTGTTGAATGAGGGAAGTCTCCTATATGGGAAAAAATAAAATCTTACATATGTAGGCCTGGCTACATACACGTTGCTGAGAAGTAAATTTAAAAAACAAAACAACAACAAAAAACAGATTTCTACATCTCTTAATATACAATGAGACAATCACTTATGGTTACCCCACTAACACAGCTACCCCTCTGATATACAGTTAAGTTAGACTAACTAACAGGTATGTTATATCTATGTAATACATCAAATACACAAACACAGTTCAAATATGCAGCCTAATGGGAGTTGTGCCTCAGGAAGGATGCTAAGATCTCATTCTTTCTGATTAAACTTTGCCTTTTTAATATTTATTTATGTATAGTTTTTTAACAGCTTCAATACAGACAGGCGACTTGGTTAACCTCAGAATCTGGAAAACAAATGGTATCCCTAATTACAGTGATTTTCCAGTTGACACCAGCAGTTAATAGCACAAAAATGATTGAGGGTATGACTTTAGGCTCACTTAAATTCGGAGGGCTATATTTAATGATGAAGAAACCAAGAACCAGTAAAAAATGAAAATGAAATTAAAGCCATGCCATAGGGCAGCTGTAAAATCATAAAGATGTCATAATGTACCTTGTAGTTTTAATGTTATAATTTTAATGTTACCAAAACTTTAACAAATATGCATTGGAAGAAAATCTTGTTCAGAAGATACAGTATAGAGAAACAGGATGCTGGTTGTACAATCACATAAAACACAGACAGAAGAAGAAGCCAAGCTATTCGGCTAAAATGCTGAAAAAATATGTGATGTGACTGTTGTATATGCACACTCACACACATCCGAATTATGGAATACATTATTTTATTTCTGCAGTCATGGCATACACTGTGGAACCATGAAATAAACTGTGTTTGCCATGTACTTGACATTTCATTTGCACTTTACCAGTATCTTACTTCCATCAAGTTTACTTCTAACATTTCAAACTTCTAAACAACTTCCAGTTCCTAAGCAACTTGTATATATTGTATATTACCTCTCTCTCTCTCTCTCTCTCTCTGTCTTTCACACACACACACGGCAAGAATTACAGAGAATTCCAAAATTTTATTTTTCTTTGAAACCCCTACGAAAACATATCTAAAATAACTTTTGAAAATGTGTGATATAACTGCACGGTGTGTTCAGTGGCATAAAGGTTTTTATTGACAATAGGTTGGTATAATTTACATATTTCACTTGTGGTAAAGCCACTCATGAGTCAAATAGACTTAGCAAACTAATGCAATAATACTCCTATTCCACACCCCACCATGCGTTCTCTCATATATAAGTCACAATACACATTCTTAAGACTTCATATAGGCCAGTGGCTCTCAAAATTTTTAATGGTGACCCCTTTCACATAGCAAGCCTCTGAGTGCGACCCCCCTTATAAATTAAAAACACTTTTTTATATATTTAACACCATTATAAATGCTGGAGGCAAAGCGGGGTTTGGAGGGGGAGGCTGACAGCTCGTGACCCCCCATGTAATAACCTCACAACCCCGCTCTTTGAGAACCCCTGATATAGGCTGTACAGATACATAGGTAGATGTTACATGACACCATACTATTATCTGTTTTTTAGTACAGTGAGTTACACTGGTAATCTCAAACAAGTATCAGTACAAATAATATACCACCTCACCCACTCAGGTGTTCTATGCATGCACCATATTTTTCAGGAAAACTATTTCAAAAGTGGTAAGTGGTTTTATGAAAATACTATTGTTACTGTTTTTCATAATCCTTCACCTATAAAGCCAGGCTCCCTTTTTTATTGTGATTTCAGCTATGCAGCTCTGCACACAACAAAACAATTATTTTAATACATTTTAGAAACACCTAAAATTAACTAAAATAGCTTTTCTAAAGAATCATGATGTCATTACTTAAAACTTAATTTCTATCCCTGGAAGGCTATATGGTAATGAATTCTTTATCCATTTGGAAAGGAGGGATTTGGGGCATTTTAAAATTAGAACTAATATTGTCCTAGGCCTCAATATTGCCTGTCCTGGACTTCAGAGCAGTGCAATTTTGGAAGAAGATTCCACATTTGAAGGGTAAGAATAAACAAGTTTGCTTGTCAGGTTGCCTGTTTCAAAAAATGGAGGCTGTTTGAATCTGGTCAGAGGTTTGGAATATCAGAGTCTCACTCAGAGATGAATTCATAGCAGAGTGCTGATGGGACAGAGATGAATGCTATCTATCACATGGATGAGCAACTTACTATATGTGTATTGTGTGTCTACTAAAAATATGCAAACAGACATGTATGTATGCACAGACACACACTCTGCCAAACTATGGTTCTAAGAACTAGTGAGTACTAAAGTGGGAGCAAACACCTTCAGCAGCCAGGCAACGTAGGCATAATATCTTGCAGATGTATACTAAGCCATTGCACTTTTTAAGGTTTGCAAAACAGATACACTCCCTTTAGCATTGTTTTTGTGGCACATTTGGGGCTTTGCAATGGCCATACATCTACACCATTCAATCAAGACCCCATGTTGGGGGATGCAGGGACAATGACATAATAAAGTCCATTGGTTTTACAATTATATATGGTAAAATTTCTGAATTAATATTGCAACAGATGTAACAAAAGGTGTTTTATGGAAAAACAAGTCCCTTAAATATGAACTGAATATACGGGGGGCAGATACTTTGCTGGTGTAAACTGTCATAGCTACATTGACATCAAGCTGAGGAACTACCCTTTGGTAATGTGGCAATATTGATTAATGAAGCTCCCCTCATCTGAATGCCCAGAGAATGGCAACCACACATAAAATATATGTATTTAAATGAACTAATTTAATATTCATTAGTGATATGAGAAGCGCTTTTTTTTGTAAAATCAAAAGGCATATTGCAGAGGAGTCACAAATCACATATATTGCAACATTAATTTAATCAAGCACTAAGAGGAAGCAGGGTCAGTTCTATTTTCTGATATTTTTATTTCCCATGTAGCATTGCTGCCGGACAGCAAAAATTAAAAAGTATTAAAAAAAGATATTGGGAGTAAGTAGTAGGATGAAAATAACAAGCAGGGAATATCTTATATTTACAGCAACTGACATATAGAATTTAGGCCATTCTGAAGTGAAACTCAGACACAAATATAGCGGCTTTACTAATTTTCTTCACTACAATTGTTCTAGCTAACTCTGAAGATCTTTGTACGAGTGTTTATCTGAGGGAGCAGTATTTGAGGTGATGAGGGTCGGAAGGGGGAAGAATATGGTTATTTTCAAACCAAACACACAGGGGAAAACAATTTATAAAGTTGGAACATACCATATCTCCATTCCCCAATCCTTCTCTTATACCTCCCACACCTCAAATAAATAAATAAAAATAAAAGTAAAAAAATTTGAGCTCTGGAAGAAAAGATAAAGCCCCAAATATTTGTATTGCAAAAATGTAGTACAATGTTCATAGCAGAATTCAAATAAGACTCCCTGTACTATGATAAGATCCTAGATCCATAAGATCCATAGTCTTCAATGCCTTGATTGTGACTAGCTGCTGCTTACAGATTTTGCGCCCTCGAAAGCTTTCATAAAAAAAATCTGCAATTGCCACAATATGCCCTAGGTTTGTGTATTCTGAAGTGTATGTTGGAGTGCAAATGTTTTGCAAGGTATTCCCAGAGCCAGCCTATGTGAAATGCAAAGCCCTCAGGCTCCATCAGTCTCTTGGGGACCTACAAATGTCAGGGCTAATCTGTTTTCATTTTAAAAAATGAGTAAATTTCTAGCCCTTTTTCTCGGAAAATGAGGAAAAAGCAAACATCATTAGGATTAGGAATTTGTCACTGAGTTTTCTTACAGATCATAACTTATTCTCCGTCTCTGCAGCAGTCACCTCAAGCTGGCCTTTTGGCTTCATGAAACACTTGGTCACAGGTCCCCTGATCTTTGGGGAAACCCCAGAGCAATTTGTGGTTGTGACAAGCAGTACTGCCCAGGTTGCTGTTGCTGCAAGCTCGCTCCCAAATGGTTACTTTCAACTGAGATGCCTCCTCTGCTGAACAGCTAATGTGGCCTCTAGTCAACAGAGGAGGCAGCTTAGTAGTGTAAGGTGGAGTCGGCAGCAACTGGGGCCAGGTTCAATATCTAGACTTCCTCTTTACAAAACATAATCTTCTTTAGCCCCCGACCAGGAATCTGGGAAAACTAAACACCACCCTGGGCACCTTTAAGAGGCGATAATTCCCCACTCACAAGCACAGAGTTTGCTATAACAAACAAAAGCTTTTATTAAAAGGGAAAGGGAACCCAGCATTAATTAAAAGGGAAACGAAACCCAGCATTAACCCAGCATAACCCTGATTCAAAAGCACATAGCCATAAGCAATCACCCTCCCCACAGTACATTGTGCAGTGTCCTTTGCCACAGTTTCACACCTTGTGATGTGAAAGTCTGATGAACAAATGTCCCTTTACCACACCACTCCTCCTTCTCTCCACTGCACCCCACTCACTGTTGGTTGTCCTTAGTGAGCGAAGACAGAGTTCTGAGGTGCAGTCACATGGGCCCACCTCCCACCCACTTCCCGCAGCTCCCATTGGCCACGAACGGCAAACTGCAGCCACTGGGAGCTGCAGGCGGCTGTGCCTGCCGATGGTCAATGTAAACAAATTGTCTTGCGGCCCACCAGCGGATTACCCTGACGGGCTGCATGCAGTCCGTGGGCCGCAGGTTGCCCACCACTGTTCTAGATGATCTTGACAAGATTGTACATCTTAAGTGCTATGGTACCATTTAAGAATAACCCATCACCAGTAAGACAGGAAACTAAAACACAAATCCCCTTTCCTTTTAAAAAAAAACTCCACATCCTTACCATTCTTCTACCTTCATGTTTCCTACAACATGACATATTCTTAGATTGTACAGGTTGTTTTCTGCTCAGCAAAGGTGACAGAGATTCTCCACAATTGCTTGTTTCTTATTCCCACTTTGAACATGGTGTTGAAGAAAATATCAGTGGGTGAAGTGGCCTTGATAATGGTGCCAAGCACTTATGTTTCACTTTTTCACTGAAAAATGTTTAAGTAAGTAAGTAAGATGTTAAAAGGACTTTGACATCACAAAGCAAAGGACATTGTCCAACGTACTGTGGGGTGGGTGTTTGCTTGTGGTTACATGCTTTTGAAATATGGTTGTGGTGTTTTCCCAAATTAACGCTGGGTTCCCGTTCCCTTTTAATAAGAGCTCTCTTGTTTTACACAGGCTCAGTGCTTGTGAGTGAGGAAGTATTGCCTCTTAGAGGTACTACGGGTGATGTTTCGTTTTCCTGGGTTCCTAGTTGGCGGCTCAAGCTGATTCTGTTTTAAATTGCTAAGAGGAACCCCTCGATATTGAACCTGGCCCTTGTTGTTGCTAACTCACCATGGCACTATTTATTTTGTTCAAATTCAAAAAATGGTAACCATACACAATAAAATCTACTTGATCCTCAAATAAAGCTGTCTGTCATTTTTTCCATTGACAAGATTTCCCATACTTTATTTCTGCATGCCACTAATTTCAGAGGAATCTATTTTACATATCTAATCTCAGGCAAAATGATGTTGTGAAGTCACTGTTTTGAAGATACATTTTCTAGGCATCTAAAGAAAATGCCTAGAAAACTAGAAAGAAGTCTGAAGCACTTACAATCTAAGGCCCTCATTCATTTGCGTACATGTTTATGCACATGAACAGTCCCATTGAACTAACTGAACGATTGCAGGATCAGGGTCAAATTTTAGATGTGATATGGTAAGTGGCAGTAACAAACAGTAGTGTATTTGGAGGAAGGACATTGGTACAGTTGAAAGACCGTGCAGTTACACATTTGAGATATATGCACATAATGGTGAGTTAGTTCTTAAAAAAATTCTATTTTTCACTCACTTCTTTAAATAAGGGTGTAAGAAGCAGATCTTAAGGAAAGAGCTAAATGAGGAGGGGTTAGAAGATTGGTAGACCATAATTGTGAGGGCATTCCAAGTATATGGATAGCCTCAAAAAAAAAAAACCACGCACAGTTGGGAAGTAAGTGGATCAGTAAGGCTGGATCATCATTTTCAGAGAAGAGGGAGCTGGCTGTGGTGAAACTAATTTGTATATGTAAGTAATGATGGGATTATGTGGGGCCTTAAAGACAAGGTCAAGAAGTCTTTGGTGTGGTAGAAAAGGGGAACAAATAGAAATATTTAAAGAGGATGTGGTTGAGTCAATGGACAAAGATGATGACTTTTAGCTGTCGCATTTTGGATGGCCTAAAGGAGAGCAATATCAGAGAGGATGAGGCTGAAGTAGCTGAGAAGGAAGATGATTTAAAAGGGCAGCAGTCAGAGGATTTCTGGATATTGTAGTGCAATAGGTCTATAAATATGCTTAATACTCAGTGGTTAAATGTCTTTGCAATTTGGAGGAGAAAAATGCTCTCCTTTCCAATGGGAGTGGGTTTGGCGGGGGCAAGAGAGGCAACACAGGGGAAAGGCTCCAGCAGCTACCTGGTGCCTAGATAGGCCAGTTATCCAGTAATAAACTGGACAATCCTGCTTTTCTAAGGTTTGTCCCCCATTCAGTATGGAGACAAAACCAGATGTGGGAGCCACCATTTTGAAGTGTGTGCCACTCCGCCCACCCTTACATATTTGTGGCTATATTTTCTTAGGTGTTGGCCCCTTATCCATATGTGAGTTTCCGAGTACCCATAATCAGTGGTGAGCTGGAGCCGGTTCACGCGAACTGGTTGTTAAATTTTGAAGCAGTTTTAGAACTGGTTGTTAACCCGCTTCCCTGCATGGGGCGCTGAGGCTTTGATGGGCTCCGGCCGGGAAGTGATGTAATTCCTCCTCCGGCCACCGGGGGCGCTGCACTGCGGGAGCCATGTGGGCTACCGCCTGGCCCTGGGCACGAGCCCTGGTGCTGCTACTGCTCCCCTGGCCCTGGGGCTCCCGCTGCTGCCTGGTGGGTCCCCGGCTGCTCTGCTGGGCCTGGGCTGAGTCCTGCTGCTCAGGCTGCTCCGAGCTGCTCTCCCCGTGAGCACCCACCACCCTGCCGCAGCCAGCCCCTCTCTCCAGCCAACCCCGCACTCCCTGCCTGCAGCCAGCCCCTGCCGCACCCCCTGCCCTGCCTCTAGCCACCCCCGCACCCCCTGCCTGCAGCCAGTCCCCG
The DNA here is from genome assembly GCF_965152235.1 of Eretmochelys imbricata. NCBI lineage: Eukaryota > Metazoa > Chordata > Testudines > Cheloniidae > Eretmochelys > Eretmochelys imbricata. Next base: position 111,221,853 of record NC_135574.1, on the reverse strand, counting down.
CCTCCAGTCACCCCCGCACCCCCTGCCTGCAGCCAGCCCCGTCTCCAGCTACCCCCTGCCCTGCCCGCAGCCACCCCCGCACCCCCTGCCAGCCCTGCCCTGCCCGCAGCCAGCCCATCTCCAACCACCCCCGCACCCCCTGCCTGCAGCCAGCCCCTGCCGCACCCCCTGCCCCCTGCCCTGCCTCCAGCCACCCCTGCACCCCCTGCCCGCAGCCAGCCACCCCCGCACCTCCTGTCCTGCTTGCAGCCAGTCCGTCTCCAGCCACCCCCTGCCCTGCCTGCAGCCAGCCCCTGCCGCACCCCCTGCCCCCTGCCCTGCCTCCAGCCACCCCTGCATCCCCTGCCCGCAGCCAGCCACCCCCGCACCTCCTGTCCTGCCTGCAGCCAGTCCGTCTCCAGCCACCCCCTGCCCTGCCTGCAGCCAGCCCCTGCCGCACCCCCAGCACCCCCTGCCCGAACAAGCCCGTCTCCAGCCACCCCTGCACCCCCTGCCCACAACCAGCCCCTGCTGCACGCACCCCCTGCCCTGCCTGCAGCCAGCCCCTGTCTCCAGCCACCCCTGCACTCCCTGCCCACAGCCAGCCCGTCTACAGCCACCCCCTGCCCTGCCCACAGCCGGCCCCTGCCGCACCTCCTGCCCTGCCCGCAGCCAGCCCGTCTCCAGCCATCCCCGCACCACCTGCCCGCGGCAGCCCCTGCAGCCAGCCCCTGTCTCCAGCCACCCCCGCAATCCCTGCCTGGAGCCAGGCCCTGCCGCAGCCAGCCCCTGGCGCACCCCCTGCCTGCAGCCAGCCCCTGGCGCACCCCCTGCCCTGCCCGCACCAGCCCCTGCTGCACCCCCTGCCTGCAGCCAGCCCCTGTCTCCAACCACCCCCGCACCCCCTGCCCTGCCCGCAGCCAGCCCGTCTCCAGCCAGCCCTGCACCCCCCTGCCCTGCCTGCAGCCAGCCCCTACCTCCAGTCAGCCCCACACCCCTGTCTCCAGCCAGCCCCACACCCCCTTGCCTCCAGCCAACCCCGCACCCTCCTGTCTCCAGCCAGCTCCGCACCCCCTGCCCTGCCCGCAGCCAGCCCTGCACCCCCTGCCTCCAGCTAGCCCTGTCCCACCCCCCTGTCTGCAGCTGGCCCCACGTCCACTGGTGCCCTGCAGTTCCCAGGGCAGTAACCTGCACACCTGCTTCAATAAGGGGGGCAGGGAGCAGCTGTGACCCACACATTTGCACATCCTAGGGTGACCAGACAGCAAGTGTGAAAAATCAGGACAGGGGCTGGGGGGTAATAGGAGCCTATATAAGAAAAAGACCCCAAAATCGGGACTGTCCCTATAAAATTGGGACATCTGGTCACCCTAGCACACCCCTAGGGAGTGGCAGGGACCAACACATGTGAAACGGAGCTCATTTCTAGTTCAGGTCCATCTTTTTAAAAAAGAACTTTAGGCAGGGTTAACATACATCTGTATTTTCCCGGACAGGTCAGGCTTTTTGGTTCCTAAATCGCTGTCTGGGAGGAATTTTTAAAAATTAAGGAAAAAAAAGGAAAATACCGATGTATGATAACCCTGTTGGTACAAAAAATACATACTGGGGCACATCCCTTAAATCAGAACTTCTTATAAGGAACCGGTTGTTAAGATTTTGACAGCTCATCACTGCCCATAATTGGAGTTTTAATTGCTGATATAAGCTATTTGTGTCTATATTGCATTAATACATTTTCCAATACATTAATGATATTAACCTCATGGTTACACATACTACAAATCCCCCAAAAACAATTTCATGTTTTTGCAGTGTACTTGTTCATTATAAGCTACATATTGCAAAAACTCCTACAAACCTTATAACCCTAAGTCAAGTACTTACTGTAACTCATACTACTTGCCAGGCCTTGCTAGGCCTCATGTTAATCACTATACCTTACCAGGCCATAATGTAGCTTATTGCAAAACCTAAACAAATATTTTACATTTGTTTACCCTTCTTGCATTTTCTAAGGATCCTAACTTATTTTAACATGTAGCTTACTATTTATTGTCAGGTATGGACCTCCCAAGATGAGGTGTGGGTCACTGGATAACACTTGTGTAAGAGGAATATTTGCCATCCTGGATAAATCAAGTATGATTTTTAGTTTGCAGAGCTACAAAGAAACAGTCATTCAGGATCATCTTCTTCTCAAAAGAATTTGGTAGAACTGTGTTTTGAACAGCTGACAAACGTATAATCTAATCTTTTGCCTTTTTCTTATCCTTAAGGGGAATAAGCATAAAAATGAATGATAAATCAAATTCTGAACTCTCCTTTGTTCAAGAAACAGTTTTTTTTCCCATGAAAAAAATTCATGCAATCAAAAAGAAGGCCAAGAGATTACTTTGTAATGTCAGCCTGAAACTGACTGACAATTTTTATTGTAAAAAAATAAAAGTGCTTTGAGAACCTTAGATGTAAAGTGGTATATAAGTGCCTCTTATAGGAGGGTCTTAAACTGATATGGTGTGGAACAATATTTCGCCAGCTTTTCTCTTTAAACACAAATTTCCACTGAGCTCTGGATGCTTAAAAATGGAGAAAAAGTTATCCAGACTTTGTAGACTACAAGATTAAAAACCAGAGACTGGCAACAATCTAGTGTACCAGGGATATCAAGGCTTGACTTTCAGCACTGTTTTTGAATTGCTTTCCTCAAGTAAGTACTGCATGCCTCTTCAAAATAAATTCAATATTTCTTTAAAACAAAGAGACAAGGTGTCCCATGAAAGAAAACTGACCAGCTGTAGCTCTATGCTTTTGAAGGTGATTTTTGCCATTTAAAACAATTTTGTGAAATAAGGAGGATTCATCATCAATTTATAATGACTATTTTGTCTTTCATGGCAGGCAGTATATATATCTATTAAAATGTGCACACACACACACACACACAGTCTTCTTTTTTCCCTCTTTCCAATTTGCATTCCCCATTAACAGGTATGAAATTTTTCACCTGAGATTTAAATTGAGGCAAAAGTAAGGTTCAAGTATAGGTCAATTAGTTGCTCATGACATCTTACATTTCATCTATGAATCAGATTGCCCTCAGACTGACTCCCACATCTGTTTCCTACCATTCCATTTTTCTTAATATCTGTCTCATGTACGTTCTTACTTGCCCTTGACTCTCTTAGCTTCCTTGCCCTTGACTCTCTTAGCTTCCTTGCCCTTTTGTGACAGGCCAGAATTCACAATTAGAATGGTTTCTACAGCCAGGAACTACAGGAGAAAATTAAAGTAACATTCCAAGCAACATTTATGCTTCTGCCACACAGATGTCTATCACTTTCTAATTAACTATCTATATTCGTAGAAATACAGAGTTTCAACACACTGATTCAACTTATAATTATAATAAACAATAGGATTCTACTTACAACTTGTTTTCACACTCATGTTTTTAAAAGATTTTCATGCACATTTTAATTAATAAAAAATAAATCTAAAACTTGTCATACTAATGACATCAATTATCTTATTTTATATAACACACATACTACGTAAGAAACAATGTATTTGATTTTAAAGGCCTCCGTCCACCAACAAGTTTGGGGTACTTTGTGACAAAACTACACCAATTTACAATGGCTGAAAATCTGGTCCTACATTCTTGAAACTCCCTTTTAAAATGTTACAAACAAACATAATCAAGGACATCCACAATGGGAAATGTTTTTATTTCAACTCATTAAACACTGTCTATTTGAGTTTGCCATTTGGCTAGGGAACATGGTGTGTCTTAATAAAAGATATTCTCTGACTGTTTATGAAGGAAGTCAATAACACCCTCAGTTAGATCTTTGTAATCCTCAAATATGATTTATGACCCTGCTGGTGGGAAAAGTGCATCAGTTATAAATATTTAAAAGGGAAGATTTTCCCCGTTTATGTTTTCCATTTGTGCCAGAAACAGACATTAGGGATTTTTAAATAACTGGTTCATCTTTGTCATATCTTTGCGACTGAGCTCAGCTATTAAGGGGTTTCTTGTTTTTTCCCCTGTGAGATCAGCACCAACTATGAGTGACTAAATTCCATGGCTTTCCTTTTCATTCCTTTCCATATTCTAATCACACTCCATGACAAGAAATGGGAGGAAAAAAAGTTCATTCTTTATCATTATTTCCTAGTCCAAATACAGGGGAGAACTATGGTAAACTCTTAGGAGTTGGGTTTATGATGTCCTTGTATTTCTGCATAGCATCTATGATAAATAAAGGTGGGGGAGGGGTTGCTCCCTTTTATGGACACTCAGCCAGCCAGTTAGCTATAAAACCCGTTAGGAGCCGTTCTCTACTTGCTTTACCTGTAAAGGGTTAACAAGCCCACAGGTAAAAGGAAAGGAATGGGCACCTGAGCCAATGGGAGGGCTAGAACTTTTTAAAATTGGGAAAAAACCTCCCTTTGTCTGTGTGTTGTGGTTCTCTGGGAAAGAGGGGAACAGGGAGCAGTTATGCTATGAGAAGCTTTAAGCCAGGTATGATCATCAGATCATACCGAGAACTACTTATTTGGAACCCTCAAATGTGTAAGTAAATCAGGGAATGTCTAAAAAGATGAGATTAGGGTTATTTCTTTTATTTCTTATTGGCTTGTGGACTCCTCTGTGTGAACCCCAAATGCTTTTTGTTTTGCTTGTAATCTTTAAGATGGACCTCAAGAAGATTATTCTTGATGTTTAAATTTTGTAAGTGGGTTTTTTTAAATCTAGCAAAAGCCTAAGCTCCAGATGTATTTTCTTTCTTTTTGTTTTTAATAAAATTTACCTTTTTTAAAGAACAGGATTAGATTTTTGGTGTCCTAAGAGGTTTGTGCATATGTTGTTTAATTAGCTGGGGGCAACAGCTAATTTCCTTTGTTTTTTTTTTCTCAGCTCTTCCCCGGAGAGGCAGGTGAAAGGGCTTGAGGGTACCCCACAGGAAGGAATTCCCAAATGCGCCTTCCTGGGTCCCAAGGGGTTTATTTTGCACTTGGGTGGTGTTAGCATCCAAGGTCAGAGAGAAGCTGTAACCTTGGGAGTTTAATATCAGCCTGGAGTGGCCAGTATTAATTTTTAGAATCCTTGCAGGCCCCACCTCCTGCACTCTAAGTGCCAGAGTGGAGAATCAGCCTTGACAGCACCTAATAGAATAGGACTCAGCTATTGTTTATTTGTATTACCCAAGTGCCTAGGAGCCCTAATTACACACCAACACCCAACTGTGCTATGTGCTGTACAAACAAAAAGACAGTTCCTGTCCCAAGGAGTTTATAATCAGCATAGGAAGGATTAGATTTTTATCATTAAATGTTGATAAACCTCAATTTCACCGTACACCCAGGCAAACTGATGAAAAATATTTCCATTGATAATAATCAAAATTTACAGATAGACAAAGTAAGAAAAATGCTGCTTGAGAACTCATTAGAGATTGAGTTAATGCTATTTAGTTTGTATATTTTGACATATGATGTTGGTAATTTGTGGTTTAATGGGCAAAGTTTTGACATTTTACATCTCAATGTCTACTGTTATTAAATAATTGTCTGAAAACCTATAAATTCCCACAACTGTGAACATTTAAGTTGATAAAAATAAAAAAATGCTTAAAAACAATCAGTATGACCTATTGGTTATAAAAACAAAAATCAAATTTTGTCAAGCCTACTTATACTTATAATCTGAGTATAAAACAAAAGACAACAGTTGTATATAGACAGAGTACAAGGAAACAATATTGGTCAGCATGAATCATAGAATATAGAATATCAGGGTTGGAAGGGACCCCTGAAGGTCATCTAGTCCAACCCCCTGCTCGAAGCAGGACCAATTCCCAGTTAAATCATCAATTCCCAGTTAAATCAGCATGATAGGCAGCAGTCTCAGCACACCAGTGACCTAACCATTGTCAAACTTTTGAATGAGGCACTAATGCCTAACAAAGTTCTATTTGTGCTGGATAATATGTGACAGCCATGAACACCAACCCTTTTCTACACTTTTTGAAAGTCTTCAGAAGCCAAATCTTGTTATCAGTTGGTCATGATTTGTATGAGCATAACTGACAGAATTTGTGTCAGTGTTTGGGAACTCAAGATGCATGGGCACTATAGAAGTGCAAAGTATTATTTAAGTTAATGGAATTGTGCCCATATACACCAATATACAATCTGACCCTCAGCAACACTTTAGACTGCTAATTACTACCTCCACTAGTATGTTCTCTGTTATATGATTTAAGTTCCATCTGCCACTTGTTTGCTTAAAAGTCTCCTACTCTCTGTTCACCATGACTCATTTTAGATACTATGAGTAGCATTTTTTTAAAATGGGTGTCTAAAGTTAGGATCTGAAGCACACTGGAGCAGCAAAGTGCTCAACATTTTTGAAAAACAAGACTTATTTAGGTGCCTAAATATGGACTCAGAAACTAACTTAAAGCACCCTTCTTAAAAATATCGGTCTACATGTCTAGTTTTGAGGGTTATTTATTCCCAAGTAGCTGGGTATCTAGGTAACCTCTGTACTGTAATTGAAATATAGCAAACATATATATATATATACACACACACACACACATACACACACACTAGCGGTGTAAAGCCTGTGCTGCCATATCGGGGTGAACAGTAAAGTCATGTGTGCACAGAAGCCAAAAATGGCCGAGAACTTAAAGGTTGGAGACAAACAGATTGAAAATCTCAGTGATATTGATCCTGGTGATATTCTAAACAAATGTCTTAACAGTGCTTGTAGCTGCTTCCATCCCTTTTCACTGATTCAAACTTTTTAGGCTTCAAAGTCAGAAACAGGCCTTGTCCACACTTGCGGCGGCACATAGGGTAGATGTAGCCGTAGGCGCTGAAGCACCCACAGGGAAAAATTAGCGGGTGCTCCACACCCACCAGTGGCCAAGCTCCCCCGTCCTCGCCTCCTTCTCCCACACCCGAGCGTGCCGCCTACCCGCTCCTCAGCTGTTTGGCGGAGCTTAGGACTTTTCGGGAGGGAGAGGGAGGAGTGGGAACGCGGCGTGCTCAGGGGAGGAGGCAGAGAACAGGCAGGGCAGGGACAGGTGTGGGGGAAGGGGGTGGAATGGGGGTGGAAAGGTGGCAGGGCTGGGGTGGGAAAAGGTGGGGTGGGGCAGGGACTTGCGGCTAGGGATGGGGTGAAGGCAGTGCAGAAGTGGGGCCGGGGGGGTCGAGCACCCACCAGGCAGAGGGGAAGTCGTCGCCTATGGTGTAGCTATGCGCTGCTGTAAAAAGCAGGGTGTGTCCCAGGGCAGTGTGTAGCTACAAGTGTCAGGGAAAAGCTCTTGCAGTAGGGTGGCAGCAGAGAAAGGATCTAGCATCTCCCTGCTGCGAGAGCCTTTCTCTGCTGCCATAGTCTTTCACTGCAGTAGGGAAAGGGTCTGGCAGTGCAACACTATATTGCTAAAAATAGCAGTATAAACGGAGAAGGCACTTCTTGGGCATGTAGGGTACATACCCTAAGGTTCTGGAGTGTCTTTATTTTACTTGTCTAATCAGTACATCACCATCTACACTGCTATTTATACCTGTGCAAGGGTGACATGCAGTGTCTGTATTCTACACACCACCATAAGTGTAGACATAGCCACAGAGTGACATTCCTGAGGAGAAAAAAACAAAAAGACAAAGAGAGAGCTACTGTATCCATGTTTTCTCTTTTAAAGAGCTGTTTTCTTTTCTTTTCTTTTTTTTATAAACAGCCAAAACAGGATTAGTAAATTTAATACATGAGCTACATTTTGAAAAAAATAGAAAGTTAAAATAGAAATGCTGATATATTGATGCCTACTGGGCAGGAAGTCTAACTATAAAAAGGTAAAAGGCTGGTTAATTTTAATGCAAAAACAAAACAATGCAGTAAAAAAAAAATTAAAATCTACATCTACAAGTATTAAAAATGTTACGTTCCATCTTTCACTGTCATTGGCAGCACAAAACTGGGTTAGTTTTCTGTTTAAATGTAACATTATTACCTGAGAATTATCTTCTGCACTCAAGAATCTCATATTTTGATTCACATCCAAATAAATGTCATTTACATTTTCATCATTTTCAATGACAGAAGGGAGGGTGGATGCAAGACTACATCCTCTTTTGATGGTAGATGGTGGAAAATGGCTGTATAATAAAAAAACTCAAACACATTAATACACATACTTAGTTATTAAGACACCTTAAAAACACCTTATTTGAAAAATAAGGATTTGATTTTCAAAACAATCTACATTTTTATGTCCTTTGTTTATTTTTTCAACCCAATAGGACAGCAGTATACCTAAGCAGTGTGCATGCATTAGATATCATTACTGGCTTACCACCACATGCATGTACACACACTAAAACTTTTCCATCTAATTTTTAGAGGAAGCCATGAACCTCTAAAATATAAGCAAAGTTATAAAACATCATTACTAATGACAGGTTTCAGAGTAGCAGCCGTGTTAGTCTATATTCACAAAAAGAAAAGGAGTACTATTGGCACCTTTGAGACTAACCAATTTATTTGAGCATAAGCTTCCGTGAGCTACAGCTCACTTCATCGGATGCATTCAGTGGAAAATATACACACAGAACATGAAAAAATGGGTGCTATCATACACACTGTAAGGAGAGTGATCACTTAAGATGAGCTATTACTAGCAGGAGAGCGGGGGGGGCGGGGAGAGAAAACCTTTTGTAGTGATAATCAAGGTGGGCCATTTCCAGCAGTTAACAGGAACATCCGAGGAGCAGTGGGGGGGTGGGGGAAATAAACACGGGGAAATCGTTTTACTTTGTGTAATGACACATCCACTCCCAGTCTCTATTCAAGCCTAAGTTAATTGTATCCAGTTTGCAAATTAATTCCAATTCAGCAGTCTCTCTTTGGAGTCTGTTTTTGAAGTCTTTTTGTTCTAATATTGCGACCTTTAGGTCTGAAATCGAGTGACCAGAGAGATTGAAGTGTTCTCCGACTGGTTTATGAATGTTATAATTCTTGACATCTGATTTGTGTCCATTTATTCTTTTACGTAGAGACTGTCCAGTTTGACCAATGTACATGGCAGAGGGGCATTGCTGGCACATGATGGCATATATCACATTGGTAGATATGCAGGTGAATGAGCCTCTGATAGTGTGGCTGATGTGATTAGGCCCTATGATGGTGTCCCCTGAATAGATATGTGGACACAGTTGGCAACGGGCTTTGTTGCAAGGATAGGTTCCTGGGTTAGTGGTTCTGGGGAGGCCGGGGGAACACATCCAGAAGTGGAGGCCGGGGGAAGCAGTTTTGCTTTTTTCTTCAAAATTGGTCTCCATGGTTACAAGACAGACAAAACATGAAAATCCATGTAGAACCCAATCTTACTCTCACTGAAGTAAATCAGAGTTTTGCCTTTGACTTCAGTGGTAGCAGGAGCTTGTTAGAACTCACTGCTTGGTTATATGGGCTATGGGGACTAAATCAAAGCAATGTCACACAAATAGCAGTTTGATTGAAATGTGTAGTTGTAATACAATAGAACAAATGTAAATATGCTTCATCCAGTACTTCCTTAAAAGAGAGAATGAAATATTTAATTCTTTAGCAATAAAACTGGCAGAAATATATTCTCTTAAATAATGTCTTAATATTTATATCTTTGATTAGGATTAAGGTTACAGATTAAAAATAGCTGCAATCCCAATTATGAGTCTAAATCCCTTACATCATTTAAAAACAGTATTACTTTAATAAAATGTTGATTTTCACTACTATATATTTTGGTAACTACTTGTTAATTAAATCACAGGAGATTGAATTAGATGGTTGTCACAGAAACCTAATAGAAATAATTTCACCCTTGACAAAACAAGCTAAAGAGATGAGAAAGTAGTTTATTAAAATATGAAAACATACTACAAAATTCTGCTAATCTGCAAATATTACAGCATTTTATTTATAATTATTACTCCATTTACTATTTCAACACTTTTCATTTATAGATATTTCTCCATTTTAAGGCAAATTGCTTAAGATACAGAATAAAAAATAAGTCAAGGAATTTTCATAATGTAGCATCTATATAATTCTTTTTTACAAATAAAAGGTAAGAAATTTCATCATCTCAATAATATTATAGAATTATATTATAAGACATAGTCATCACAATTGAGGACTACAATGTTGCCCCCTATGTCTGCTGCTGTGATCACTATCTGGGGGTTGGATTGTATAGCTGTCCTCTCGGCAGTGGAAGATTGTGGGGGATATAATGTTTGTTAAGGATTTCACAGCTGATTTCTTTCTTGAAGCAATAAACATGATGATCTAGTCTTTGTGGTTTCATCCACTGGGGGGAGTCCAGTCAGATGATTCTTCCAGTTCTCAACATTAGTATGGTTTCAGATTCTGTGATGGGGCAGAAGCTCAGTCCCTTAGGGAGTACAGATAATTCAGCTCCAGTTAGGGGTAATCTTATGCTTATCTGATGATAGTGGGGTGTTGTATAGTGTCCAAGTGGTAGGTCCTGGTGTCATGGTTTCTCCTAGAGGTAATGTTCTGTGAGTCATGGAGTTGATTCCATTTTTTGCTTTTTGTGTTTAATGGCTATGCCACTGTGATGCCTTCTCAGGGCACACTGGACTGTGAGTGACTTTGTTACACTCCTTCATGCTGGAGGCAAGGAAGTATCTTATGGAAGGTGTGTGTCAGGACCAGTGCAATACCAGCCTTTCAATCACTTCTGCCACACCGCAGGACCTGACACCATACTAAAATGTGGAGAAGTAAAATAATTCTTTCCTTGACTCCGACTCAGAAAATTATTTCATCACAAGGATGACACCATCCACAACCTTCACATCCCCACCGACACTCATAAGACAGAAGAATCATCTGACTGGACACCCCACAATGGACAAAACCATACATAAAAAAGCATTAAATAATGTTAAGGTTGCAAATTTAAGCAACTTAGAAGTCAGGAAATGCCAGTATTAAGGTTGCCTTTGCAATCTTAATTCAACCCCCCTGTGTGTAAGCATTATGATAGTCTTTCATTGCTATTACCAGCAGGACAGTGGGGTGGGAGGAGGTATTGTTTCATATTCTCTGTGTATATATAAAGTCTGCTGCAGTTTCCACGGTATACATTTGATGAAGTGAGCTGTAGCTCACGAAAGCTCATGCTCAAATAAATTGGTTAGTCTCTAAGGTGCCACAAGTACTCCTTTTCTTTTTGCGAATACAGACTAACACGGCTGTTACTCTGAAACCTTTCATTGCACGATCACATACTATTTTTTTCACAGGATTCACAGTGCTGACTAAATGAGCAGCTAGTCTTTTTTTTTAGCCTCATCATTCACTGTATTACCCCCATGCATTATTTACTAACCACAATCCAAGTCCTGCACTGACTACATAATTATTATTTTTCTCATGGGCTTCTGTGGTACTCTCATGATAGTATCTTAGTTCTTTACAAACATTAATGAATTCATGTTCATAACACCTGTGTGAAGTAAAGTGGTAGTACTGTCCCTATTTTACACTATGAGAAACTGAGGACAGAGATTAAAAGCAAAACTGTTAAATATATTCACTGATTTTGGGTGTCCAATTTGAAAGGCCTAGCACCTGACTTTTTAAAATACCTAACATTTTATAGCACTTAATATATTCAGAGCAAAGCTTCCAGTTATGTCTGTTGCAGTTGTGAGTGCTTCGCACAAGCTGAGCACCTGAAAATGAGAAACATATAGTGGTCACCTGCGGAAATTTTGGTCTACATGACTTGATCAGCATCACACAGGCACACTGTAACAGAGATAGGGACAGAACTCAAAACTCCATTTAGCTGGCTTAACCATGAGACCATCCTCTTTCTTTCTACAATCCCTGCCTCAGGGTAGGTCTACACTTACAGCATGTACAGTACAGACACTGCATGCCCAGTTAGCATGGGTATAAATAGCAGTGTATACAGTGAGGCACTGCTTAGGCAAGTAAAGTAGAGTGCCCTAAATGTCTGAACCCTACTGTATATACCCTACACAGCTCTCTACCCACTCAAACAGTGCCTTCCACATCTCCACTGCTAATTTTAGCAGTATAACATCCCATTGCCAGAGACTTTCATTGCCATATGTAGATAAGTGTGGATTTAGCCTGCCTTTCACAGCAGTGTGTAGCTACATGTATCCTATACACCACTGCAAGTGTAGACAAGGTCTCATTCATAATACACCTTCCAACTTCTGCAACAAATGAAGCAGATGTCCTACAGACAACAGTTTCCTTCACTGCACAACTCTGATTTATCCCCAGAGCAAGTGTCCATCCTTTAGTCTGCAGAAGAGAAGAATGAGGGGGGATTTGATAGCTACTTTTAACTACCTGAGAGGGGGTTCCGAAGAGGATGGCTCTAGACTGTTCTCAGTGGTAGCAGATGACAGAACAAGGAGTAATGGTCTCAAGTTGCAGTGGGGGAGTTTTAGGTTGGATATTAGGAAAAACTTTTTCACTAAGAGGGTGGTGAAACACTGGAATGTGTTACCTAGGAAGGTGGTGGAATCTCCTTCCTTAGAAGTTTTTAAGGTCAGGCTTGACAAAGCCCTGGCTGGGATGATTTAATTGAGGATCGGTCCTGCTTTGAGCAGGGGGTTGGACTAGATGACCTCCTGAGGTCCCTTCCAACTTTGATATTCTATGATTCTAAATGAGGCAGGGGTCCTCATTAGACTGGAAAAAACAGTATGTGACCATGTAATTTAAGACTGCATCAAAATGCATACACATAAGGGGGCTGAATTAAAGTTGCACAGATAGCTTTAATACTGGTATTTCTTAACTTTTAACTGCTTGACTTTGCAACCTTAATGTTCTTTTAATTTGGTGCTTTTCAATGTAATAAAGTATATGGTGGTAGAATTCTTCATGAAAGTACAAAGGAAGGGACCTGTTAGGAGAGAAGCATTGTTAGCCAGCCTGCTCTCTGTGCCTGGACATTTATGTGAAGTTTTTTTATACTCGTGTACAAAAGTCTTTGCATGTGAGTTGAAACAGCTCAGCTTTCTAACCATGTTGAAGTATTTGTTACCAGCATTGCAGATGGGATAGCCTAATTTTGGCAATTAATTGACCTTTGACTATTAGCGGTAAATATGCCCAATGGGATGTTAGATGGGGTGGGATCTGAGTTACTACAGAGAATTCTTTCCTGGGTGCCTGGCTGGTGAGTCTTGCCCACATGCTCAGGGTTTAGCTGATCGCCATATTTGGGGTCGGGAAGGAATTTTCCTCCTGGGCAGGTTGGCTGAAGTCCCGGGGGGGTTTTGCCTTCCTCTGCAGCATGGGGCACAGGTCAGTTGCTGGAGATTCTCTGCACCTTGAAGTCTTTAAACCACGATTTGAGTACTTCAGTAGCTCAGACATAGGTTAGGGGTTTGTTACAGGAGTGGATGGGTGAGATTTTGTGGCCTGCATTGTGCAGGAGGTCAGACTAGACGATCATAATGGTCCCTTCTGACCTTAAAGTCTATGATTCTAGTTGGTTGAAAGAGGCACCTTTGCAAGCATGTTCTGGTATTATCTACCGCACTTGTGAAAACGTAACTTCAGGAGAAACAAATGGCCTGTTGCTCCATGTTATCCAAATGAAGCCAATGAATAGTTCTGAGCCAGCCTTGCACTAGGTCTCTTTTGAAGTCTGGCAGGAGGAATGACATATGTGCAAGAGGCCATGAAGCTCAATAGAACTGAGAGAAAATCTGAAAGCTATCTGAAGATATTCTGGAGTAGAAGAATCATTCTGAGAAGTCTGAAACCTTTTTTCAGGAGAAAAATGGTGTCACAGATCTAGAATGTAGAACTGATTCCATGAGCTCCATGACTTGTGTCAATGTGAAAGGGACATCTTAGAGGTTCCATTCTTTGGCCCAATGACTCAAACAACTGGCAAAATGTCTTGAGGGCAGAGTGAAATCTCTGAGGCAAGTGGTCCTTTAATCAACAAATCATCGAGTTATGGGTTCTTTTTAAGAGTATAATCACCCCTTATGATTGAAGATCCTTGATGCATTGCCTTTCTGGCAAATCCAATATAAAGCTGAAAATGAAAACTAGCTTCCCACCTTTTCCTTTACATGTGACTAAAATAACCATCAGCAACTGCACCCTATACTGTACTTCAGGAAGAACACAGGCATAATTACCCCTCTACATTCTTCCTGAAGCTTCTAGCTAAGTGGAGGAAGAGGAGGAATTTAACAAAGAAGCAGACTGAGCAGTATCCATTTCTTCTATCATTTGGAGGTGATTTAAAGTGAATTAGTTCCTGAGGCCAATTTTCATATTCAGTTAAAAAATCACATATCACTCATAATTGAGGGGAAGATTATCTTAACATTTAATAACTCCTTAAACGTAAGAGGAACATTGAGCATCTCTATTGCAAATCCCACCTTTCAATACAATAAGAAAAGTAGAAAAGAAAAACAATCAAAACCTATTATAAGAAAATACTTAAGGGGCCTGACCCAAGCCCTAATGAATTCAGTAGAAAGACTCTATTGATTTCAATGGCCTTTGATGAAGCCCATAAACATTTGAAGAAAGAAAATTCCAACTTTTGGACCCAATAATCCATGGTGTGTCTAGTAGGGGTTGAGGGAAAAGAAAAGAACTGTTTGGCACACAGGTCAAAATAATGTAGGAAAGGTAAATGGAAAACATGTGTATTGAAAATTCTGGATTTCAATTGCTCCTAGACATTCTTAATTTAAAAAGGGATCATTTCTTATGCAATTACATCTCAGATAAAAGGTACAGGCCCTTGAGTGAGCAATGAAAGTAAACAACTGGTTTGCATATTATAGATAAACACAATACTTTGTGTTTATATTGGTTACATGATGAATGTTTAACAGAAATGTTAACACTCTTTCGGAACAAATAAGTGCATTCCCTTATTGTACAGGAAGTTTAATTTACTTACATATTTGTGGGTACTGCAATAGGAGTGACTCTATAATTCAGAAATGGGCTAGCAATCTCAATATACTGTTCAGGTTTCTTTATTATAGGTTCTGAAAAAATAAAAAAAGATTATTATGAGTTTTAAAACACTAAAACCAGTGATACTGTTCAAAATAAAAATTCACAAAAAAGGGTTAAGACTGTGGCTAGTTTTGGTACAATTCAAGGTGAAATCTGACATTACAAGGATAGCTGTATGTACTAAACCATTAAGTGATTTTTGAAAGTACAGCTTTCAAAAGATTTTAATTCAGCAGGACTTTTGAAATATGAAATGGACACTTCTACAACTTGGTTTTGCAGTGTCATTACTATCCTTGAGAACCCTTTAAGCCCATATTAACATAGTTGCAGCTGAATTACCCCATAGCTCCCTGCAAGCAACCACCTAGTTCAGTTATTACCCCATCCTCAAGCAAACTGCAGCTGAAGTCAATACAAGTTTTCCAAGTAAGGAATTAAGGATTTGATTCATTTCAAATAAATAAATAAATAGAATGCCTAAGATACTGAAAAAATCTGTCTTAGTTCATACCATCTACGTGCATGTTAATTAGACTTACCATTGCATTATTGTTAAATGTGAAAATTAATAATATTTCTGATGAAGAGTATTTTGAGAAAAAACTATTAAGGCCACAGGTTTAAGAGTGCATGCACACAATTAGAATAACTGAATAAAAATGGTCTATTAAATGTCTCATGAGTTATTTAAGGCAACTTCATGAATTCTTAGTGAAATACTGTTAGGCAATTTTTATTGCTAATATCTGATCTGCAAAACTCTCTAAAAAGACTTTAGCAGCAAGTCTATGAAAACCCTCTTAGACAATTATGAAGTTGCTATTGAGGAAATGTAAGCCCAAAAGATGGCATGTTTTAGAAATGTAGGCCTCAGTTTCCTGTTCTGCCATTCCTGCAGATAGTGCAAGAATGGAAGGGAATGGTCAACGGTGCCTTTAAGTAAAGTACTGTGCACACGCAGAGCTTATATCCTGCAATGTACTGATTACTCTGAGCCTGAGCCAACAAGGGTAGGCCTACACTGCAGCTCTGAGCCTCCCAGCCAAGGTAGACACACTTGTGCAAGCGGGGCTCAATCTAACATGCTAAAAATAGCAGTATGGATGTTGCAGCTCCAGCAGAGATTCAGGCTAGCCACCCGAGCTCAGACACAGGAGGCTGGTGGACCTGAGAGCCCGAGCTGATGACAGAGCCATCAACGTCCACACTGCAATTTTTAGCACACTAGTTCAAGCCTTGCTAGCGCAAGTCTGGCTATCTGGTGTTGGGAGGCTTGTGCCCAGCTGTAGTATAGATATACAGTTTAACTTTAAGTATGTGAGTAGGACCAATAAAGTCAGTGGGACTATCCATATGCTTAAAGTAAAGCATGTGTTTAAGCGCTGTGCTAGCTGTCAACATCATGTCCCTATAGCTCTAATAATAATAAATAAATAATTTCTCAAAGCTTTCCAGTTTCTGTGTTCTCAGTTAAAAAGTGGTTAAGTCCATCACTGATTCTCTCCAAATCTTTAATTCAGGTTTGGGGATTTTTTCCAGATATGATGTATCCTGCCTCTCCAAACACTCATTTATGAATGAATGGGGGGAAAGCCTTAAACAAGGGTGCAAAAATAAGGAGTGAAATTCAACTGTGATGTAACTCCACTGAAATTATATGCCAAGAGTTTCACTACATTGGTTCAAAAGTGAAACACTAAGAACTTTAACTGTGATTCATAGTAAATTAAATATATTTTGTACAGTCTGAGCAGACAAACCTTGAGCTTCATCTGTCACAATAGTTTCTTTTTTTGGGCGGATCAGTTTCCATCGAGGAATTGGTGGTGGCTTTGGTGGAGCTATCAGAGGACAGGACCTAGTCCTAGTCACCAGCACAGGATGGCTATATATGTGGGAAAGTCCATACTGCCTCAACTTCTCAGAAGAATCAGCCTGCAAAATCCAGAAGGATAAACTCAGTGACAGCAGTTCTCCTTTCCTATACTAAAAGAGCTAAGCAGTAAGCATACAGAATCTTGACAAAATATTAGATTTTAACATGAAATATTCAGTCAGCTCCTTGTTCCAAACATGTCTAGCAAAGATGACTGATCAGGAGTCAAAATTTAATGGCACATTTTTGGTTTAAATACATTTTATCGTATATAAAGGATTGATCATACAAAAGTTGTTTCAGCCACAACCATGCATTTTTCAGCTCTGGAGATAAACACAGAATGATATTGTGTCACAGCAGTGGAATGAAAAAAGGAAGAAGGCTGGCAACATTTTGTTTTAAAGATTTTTTGTTTAAAATGTTTTTCTGAAGCGTTCGCTAAAGCTTCGTGCTGACACCTACAAGGTGGCAGAGTTCTACTAAGCAACTGGCTTATTTAGGTGGCTCATGAAAACATCCATAATATAAAGTTATCCTGCAGCAATATTTTTATATCAGAATTAGCCCTTTAATCTCGCTGTCTATTTTAGTACATGTGGTTGTATGTAAAGACACTACAGCTGGCCTGCATAACCATGACATAAGAGTAATTTTAGATACGGACATTGAGTGGTGCTCTTCCCATTTAAAGAGTTATCTTCTAATATTTAAGTATATTCCTTCACTACTTAATGTTTAGTGTTAATATTTGGACATCTTCCTTTCTTTTTCTTTTTATTTTTTTTTAGCTATGTATCTTCTGTTGTTCATTAAACAAACTAAACCAATTACTCATCTTTATTCTGCATTCCAACAAAAAGCCCCTCCCCGCCCCCCCGCATTGCTCCCGCTCATTGTCTAACATCCCTGGAACTCCACTAGTTCTGCAGCAATTACTGTGATTGTCAATGTGACTGCAAATAAAGAGAAATCAAGCCAGAATGCAAAAAAAGATCCATAAGCAACCTCATCAGTTTGATGTGATGTTTTCTCCTGGACATATAACATGCAGGAGTGGTGGCTGGGGAAGCACACATTTAAACAGACAGTACTTAACATGTAAGAAGCAAAGCCACCTGGTGTTTAGAAATGATTCTGCACTTCAGCAAACCAGTTTAGCTACTTTACTGTAGATCTTGGCAGATAACTGTTGCCAAGATACATACTAGAGTGATAC
Organism: Eretmochelys imbricata; assembly: GCF_965152235.1. NCBI lineage: Eukaryota > Metazoa > Chordata > Testudines > Cheloniidae > Eretmochelys > Eretmochelys imbricata. Next base: position 111,203,691 of record NC_135574.1, on the reverse strand, counting down.
CAAACTATTGATTTTTCCCCCTTTTATTTGAATAACTCTGCATTCTTTCTGTAGACAGCCAAAACACAGCTATACAAGCATTGGGAGAGCACACACCAATAAAGTAGGCCAAAAGAGAAAAATGCAAAAATCATGAACTGAACTGAATGACAAAACTCCCATTGACTTTAATGGGGCCAGGATCTCACCCAAGTAATTAAACTAATCTTACAAAATATGATTACTTTCAATGGTGGATTTCTGGGTTTCCAAACATGGTCTGAACAAGGCTTGCCTAAAAGATGTCCAGAAGAAATAGTATATTTCTATATTTACACCCCCTAGACTACCATTCATTCATGAGTCTACTAAATGACCATCTCTGACAAATGTCTAAATGACATCTCAGACCTGCCTTATCACACCTGTGTATCACACCACTTTTGTCGTGATCTCTGCCTCATTAGGGATTGAGGCCAAAACCAGGGAATTAGACTTGACCCTCCATATGGCAGGAGAGAATGCAATCACTAAACCACAACTTCCAAACTGCTTTCTGATTACTATAAATTAGCAGTAGTATAGAGAAACTGTGCTAAACACATAAATTATATAGGATTAAATTACAGTGGTCTTTCTAGTAACACAATACTATTTAAACAAAGAACACAATCCTGGGTCCAACTGATATTAAACACAGTTAATTCAAAACAGTCTCATAAAAGCACTGCCAGACATTTCTTTATTCTGTGAAGACTAATAATCTTTAAGTGCTCTAATTATTAGTAATAAGAATCAAATTGAAAAGAAAATTTGTTTTTATTCCTTACATCTAAAGCTAAGGTTCAACAAATCCTTCCCTCTCCACCATACAAATAGCTTTTGGGCTGGATGAGAGAACTAATTGTAAATATATTAACAAGTTACAACTCCCTTTATTTTTCTTTTTCTGCAGAAACAAGAAATGTAACATCTGCCACCCAGTTACTTTCACCAGTCACAACAACAATCACAGCTTAAATGGGCACAGATTGGCTATTTTCTGTTTTATACTAGTTTATTAGAAATTATGAGTTAATTGTACTAAAAAAACTGAATTCAATTTTTCAAGGAGCTCTTACAGTAATTAGGCTTATTTTTTTCATTAATATCCCATCTTGCCTTTTTTTCATCTAACAAGATTTAGTCTAGCCCTCATTAGCCCAAAGTATACTGACTAACACAAGAACTCAAGAGTCAGAAGTGAAAAATGTGGTAAAACTGATTGCTAGAGCTGTGGAGAGAAATAGAGATTTAAAGATTAAAAGAAATGTATTCAGCATTGAAATATAAATTGAACTGAACAGTCATTTCCTGGGGAATGTTTTTTTTAAAATGAACTTGTGACAAAATAAATATCTTACTTGTGAAATAGTTATTTGTTTTTCCTAAGAGAACAAAGCCTTACCATTTGCCCCAAAACAAAGATCTTCTCTTCAGACAAATGGAGAGGTACATAGCTAGCACACACCACCATTTGTGGCACTGTCGGCACTGGAGAGCCTAGAAGAGAGAACACTGTATTAATATGGCTTAGAACAAGACAAAAACAAAACAAATTATGAAGTACATAACACCAAATGGTTCTAATTCCCTGTGGAACACCATGTTCTATAATTAGAGTATGATTGGAATATTTAAGTGAGAAGAAGTGCTTGATAGACTCTCCATTGAAAAGGAACCATTTCTGGAAAAGCCCCATTGTTTTGGTCCAATGCAATTTAGTGTGTTAATACCTTTTAAATATTTTGCTTGCATTACACAAAATAGATAGCAGACAGGCTGTTGGTCAGAAAGTAACTTTAGTGATTGGTCCACAGGAGATACTCCTTTTATGTTTTCCCCCCAAATGTTAAAAATATTGGTACTGAGATGCCACAGCACACTATATAAATGCCTAGACAGATAAGAGAAGGTATGTGTCCACTACAAAATTTTGTTAACCTAAGTTATGTTAATGTACAGCCACTGCAGAAATTAAAATCACTTTTGAATGTCCACACTGCTGACACGAAGAGCATAATGTACGTCCTCACCAGGAGAGCTTGCACTGATTTAACTGTCAGTGTAGGGCTTTGTGGGACAGCTTCTGAAAGGTAGCAACAGTCAGTGTAAGCAATGCAGTGTTCACACTGACACTGTGTCATCTTAACTATATCAACATTGAATCCTTCCCTTTCGTGTAGGTAAAGTTTAAGTCGGTGGAGGGGGCAAGTTACATCGGCAGGAGCGATATTTTAGTATCTTTAGCGCCTTACATCAACTTAACTATGAGGTGTAGACCAGGCCTTAGAAATGTAATCTAGACTATATAAATGGTCCAGAATCAACAGGAGCTGTTTCTTCCTATTTCACTTTCCCAGTCTGTGGGGAGTGTGTGCTGCGTGTTTGAACTGATTGGCCATGGCTTGATCCCTGTCTTCCATGGGTATTTTTTGCTCATGTAGTGATATAACAGAATATACCCGTGTTCACACCCCACACACTATTGCAATTATTTTTGTACAATTTGCTGATCAATAATATCATGACAAAATGCATGTAGCAGTATTATATGTGAAGCTATAAACATAAGCTGAAATCATGACTAAAAGTATGTTTTCCAGATAAGTCTGGGGAGTGGCCAAACCAGTTCTTCGGAGACAAAAAGGCAAGCTGACAACTCAGCCAGGTGTAAACAAGGCTGATGGACCATTTCCTGCTAAGTGGTCATTCTTTGTCAGGAAAGGGGATAGGGGTATAAATCTACAATTTAGCAAAGAAACAGCATGGAGTTTCCTTCCACAAAGGCTGCTTGTCACCTTGCTCCCAGCTAGAAATCCTTCTCAAAGGGGGGAGACAGAACTATAAAAAGCAAGGGTCAACACCCCCGCCCATCACATTCACTGCGCATGAAGAGACAAAGAAAGCAGCCTTCGGACATATGGTGAGAAAACTTTGCTTTGAATATAATATAGTTTAAGTTAGGCACCAATAAGAGTTATCTTTATTTTTCTTGTAACCACTTCTGATTTTTCTGCTTCATTACTTGTACTTACCTAAAATCTCTTTGTAGCTAATAAAATTGCTTTACTGTTTTATCTAATTCAGTGTGTTCAAAACTGAAGTGTCTGGGTAACCCCATCTGTGATAACAAGTTGAGTGCATATTATTCCCTTAAAGAAAAATGGACTCAATAAATTTGTACTGTCTAGGCAAGGGATGAGCAGTACAGGATATATGTTTCTGGGGAGAAATCTGGGAGTGTGTTGGGGTCATTCTGTGGTAATCTTTATGGCTGTTAAGAGCCATGGTGTGGCTGTCTGGCTGTAGCACACACAGAGACATAGTTGGGAACATGTTGGAGGCTGTTTGTGAGCAGTCCAGGTTGGAGGCTACAGCAGCAAGGCATTGTAAAGGGCACCCCAAGTTACAGGGCATGGGTGATAGCTATTCATTGGTCTGGATTGTACCCTGGTATGTCACAAGTGATATATCGGTTTGCAAGATAGAAACAGGGATCCATTACTCTTCTAGTTCTAGTGAGTTTCCAGCTATGTAAGTTGACAGGAAGTGTAGCCTTCTATGTGCTTTTAAAATCTTTCTTTCTGGAAGGTATGCAAAGCTTTCAATGCTTTTCTTCAATACCGTAGAATACCTCCAATTCTTGAATGTCCCTTCTGAAATCCCTTTAAATTCAACATCTCTGTAAAATTTCAGTGGTTGGTGAATGCTCCAGTTGGTCCTTAATATCTCTCTCCACACGCTTGTGACTCCCATGTTAGCCACAGCTGTTGTGTTAGCTATGGGTTTCATTTGTTTAAAAGCAATAATGCATTTCGGCTTGATCTCAGTCCCCTGCAGACATATTGGACCTATTACAAAAGCAACACTAGCAGCTCCAATATTCAACATTACAGAACAGTAAATGCCACAAGCCAGACCAATTTCAGCTCATGTGAGAAAACATTTTACTCAAATAATCAGTACTTCATCAAATACCAGGTGGAGCCTAAAGCTGCAAAACCAAGTCCAGATGGACTGTGAAACAACATGTATACAGGGCACTGAACAAATTACTGGAACATGTAAATCATTAACAGATTGCTTTATCATATCCACTTTAATATTAATAGAATATTAAAAAATATACTGACTGCTTTTAAAAATGAAACCATATTTTATTTTTTCTCACTGTACAAAAACTAAGGGGGAAATTTATTCTTCTGTAAAGTAGCATGAAATCGATGTCTGTGAATTTGGTTAAAATTGATAACATTGCTAAATGTGAATTATTAGGCGAAAAGTGTTACAACCTACAGCATTCCTAAAATGTTTAGCCCCAGCAATGCCTATCATTTAGATCTGTCATGAAGATTTACAAACTATTCAGGCAGCTGCTAAAGATTTGAGATATCAGCAGTTGCACAATTTTGGATCTTGCTGTTTTGTAAATTCATTCGGTGAACTCTACATTTTGAGCAAGCTCATTTTTTTCCCCATGAGAGCAAAAAAGCATTTACAATTAACTCAGGGAAAATTTGTATATTAAAAAGAAGGGCCAAAGGGTTTTTATTTTCAGGATTTATCAGGATTGTCTTCTCGGTCATTCTGAAATATTCACATGAACACAACATACACAGGTAAGACTTTTTAATACTACAAGTATTAGGCTCTAATTTCAACCTGTGAGTGAAAACTTTAACTATTCTCCACAGATAAAAGGCAAACTGTAAGAATATCAAGGCTCTTTTTATACCTATTAACTACCTAAGGTACTTACACTTCCCCCATTATCAAAGTATCTGTGTACCTCAATCTTTTACTGTATTATTTCTCTCAATACACCTGTGACAGAGAAATACTACTATCCCTATTTTACAGATGAGAAACTGAGGCACAGAGAGACTGACTTGCCCAAGATCAGTCAGGAAGTCTGTGGCAGAGCAAAGTCTCCCAAGTCCCATGCTAGTACCCTAACTACTGGAACATACTTCTTCTCTGGGACTATTAAGGCTATTCAGAAACATCAACAAAGATAAGGAATTGTCTAGAAGCCTAGTGGAGCTGTGCTTGATCAACGGTGACTAGAGCAAAGGACATAGCTAGTGGGTGAAATCATTGTCACTGGATAGGAAGGAGAATGAGGAGATCTGTCAACTGTTGGGGCCCTGGTTTGCTAGAATCTAAGACATTTCTGAAAGGTGGGAAGGGCCTCTGATAACTGTCATATATAAAGCTGACCATTAATCTTACTTTTCAATATTTTGTCTTCCCAGCACTGGTTTGACCAAGGGGTCCTTTCTCATTCTAAGCAGTAATTATGAAAATTGCTGATCAATAATAAACAAGTGATTAGCATTTACCAAACATCCGTACATTAATGTATCTGAACCAACAAGGCTAAACTTAAAATAAGTAGTAAAGACCAAATGACTGAATGGACTCATGTAATGAAGACAGAAATTCTTTTGTAATTCTAAAAAGTAAAATGTAAACTTTATCAAGAGTTATTTGACAGCAATGTAGGAAGGATTCATGCTCATCTGAAAAGTACAGGAGATCAGTACCTTTGGAGTCCTCAAGCTCAAATGTGCAGTTGAGGAAAATTTTGCTGAAATGGAAGAGCAATTTCGTGCTGCTCCAGGTGAGATAATGCCATGGCTGCACAATGATCTTTTAGGTTCCATTCCAAGATTTCCAGCAGTAATTCAGAAACCTTCTGCAATCACCACGAGCCTCATGGTTCTGAATCTGAACCCTGGATTCATTCTTAACACCCAACCTAGGCATTTCCATCTTCTTTTTTGATAACTTTGGAGATGAAGCATTTTCAGCTCTCTGATGAACCTCAGCATTTGTTTTAAGTTCATTCCATTTCATACCTAGTATTTTCCTAAGCCTTTGCTTTCATACTGATGTCATTCAGGAGCAGTCTCTGTTCATCTTTGACACCCAGAACATAGCAAAGATCAATTGATGATTATGCCACTAAACTAAAAGGCAAACACTTGCATTTATTAGGAGAGTTGCAACCTCTTTTATGCTAACATGGTTTTCCATGCAGCACAAACTCAGCAATTAAAAAAAAGTGAGTGAAGCACTTTGCCCTGGGTATACTCTTTCAGATAACTTTAAACGTGAGGGCCAATACTACATGTGGCAAGTGAAGAAAAAAGAAGACCGAGAATAATCAATACTGAAATTAATACAGGATGGTTGGTCAAACAAGCAATGTTTCGATAATGACTAAAAGCATTCACACAAGGAAAATGTCCTTAATGCTATTGATACTATGTGTGAAAAGAAACACAGAGAGTACTATATGGTGTTCAGCACACTATTTCAACCTCATTGGGAATGAAGTACGATCTACCAGAGTATTAAGCAGCATGAAAGTTCCAAATTCTTCTGTAATCACAGCCATAGCTGATAGAATTAAAAGGGAGGATAGATGTCCCAGCTTGTCAATGTTTGTGAAGAAGATTGTGTCAGTCTCCTATATACATATATGGGAAGTAAAATTATGGAAGACAGGATGACTGAATTCAGGACTTTGTCAAAAACATTAAAATTTAATACTCTCATTTTCTTCACAGCCAACCAATCTTACATCCCCCTCTTCCCCCCCCCCCCGCCCCCCCCAAAAAAAACCTTACAGACTCCTTCTTTACAAGTTTCAGGTTTAGTTGCTTTTTATTTTCTAGTCTATCCAGGTTCTTATCACCCATTTACTACGTACCTGAACATGTATTCCGGAGGGGGACTTTCAGGCTCAGCTCCGGTTCTTTTCACCTTGCTAATGCCTCCACAACATGTTTTAATTTTTGCCCTGAGCTAGCTCTCCTAGCTCTTCATTCTTGCAGCTCTTTATATGTCTCTTGTGCTACTTCTCATTGTTAAAAAATCTCAGGTTTTTGATATCTGAAAATTCAAGATATAATAGCTCTACCCCCATTCCCTGTTCCCATTTCCACCCCCCCACACACACACTTCCTGATTGACTGCAGACTATATAGTAAAACTTGAGTTGTGCTTTGCTATACCTTAACCAATCATTTTCCTGAAATTTAACTAACCAACCCTAACATATTGTAACATGATTATGTAACCAATTATATCTCACCACCTTCATTAGTTTACACCCAGCAAACTTAATTATACAGCAGACAGGAACAATCACAGAACCAGACAGAGATTATACAGACAAACATAGCAAAGTGGAAACTATAATGACAAAACAATACAGAAGTGAGGATTTCACATCCAAGCTATTGATAAGTGAGTTCTTGCCAGACAGGATGCTATCAAACTAAGTTTCCTTTTACATCTTCTAGGCACTTCCCTTTCTCTAGAGGTGATAGGCATTATCAGGACAGGACTGTATTCCAAACAGCCCAATAGCACCTTATTTCAATGTGACTAGTTTGGAATGTGAGGAGGTGACTGGTCACTTCCCAGCTTATGGCTGCCTCTGTTGCTTAGCCAAAGGCCTTAGCCTAAGAACAGGGCCTCAGACTGCCACAGTAAGAGAAGGACCTTACACCAGCAGACAGTGATTTTGATTCTTTCTTTTATACCTCTATAACTAGCCAAGCGATAAGAATACACCTAAATTCTTGGAGTATAGGCCTTTACTGACAGGCCTGAATATCTATATCCTAACAGTAATAACAGCCCTTTATTTACTCTCATGGAACAAAAGTCTCTCACGTGTATTATGATTGCATTTCATCTGGTCTCTGAAGTAGGCCTGAGACCAAAAGGTACTTTGATTCCACCAGACATGGAACCTGAATCGGTTTCCTCCTCCATTTCTTCTTCGCACCCATCTGTCTCTTCTTCATCTTCATCTTCACACCACCAACTGTCTCTTCTCCTTTAATGTAATAGCAGCAAAGACAAAAACTTTCTAGGAACGTTGCCTCTTGACCACTATTTGGTGATTTTGCCTGTCCTTTTATTGATCTAATAAAACCTCCAATATGTTCCAGTTCACTGAGACCTGTTTCTTCCCTCCTTTCCATATTTAAACATACCATCACACTATTAAGGCATTTGTTTTTCTCTTTCCATAATGTGCTTTAATGCTGATCCCTCTTGCCTTTTGCTGGCCCAGAAGTGAGTCTATCACGCTTCCACAACTATTAAACTGATGTACAAGAAAAGCTATTTTTTCAAATAAATTTTAAAGTTTGTAATTATTTTACTCCACTAACAGTGAACATAAATCAGATGTCAAACTAACAAGCTTCCTGCTGGTTGTTGATGACAAACAACTATACACAATACCTTCATAGTTGTAAAAAAACCAACAACAACAACCACCACCACCCCAACTGATTAAATTCTACGAGCATTTATAACTTACTCTCAATAAAGGACTGAAGGGAACTCTGAATGTCTGTAGTAATTCGTGCAGAATGAGGTGCTGACTTGTTTTTTTCTTTTTCACCATCTCTACTTTTCTTCTTTCCAATTTCTCTTTGTTCCAGCTTATCTACCAAACAGAATAAAAACTATATATTTTCTTTTCCTTGTAATGCCTTTAAATCATGAAACCTCATTGTCTTATCAGTATTTCAGGTAAGCTTTTTAAAAGAAAAAGAGTAAAATTCTTGCTAAGTAGAATAGATTGAGAAAGCACAGTAAAGACAAAGGCTATGTCTTCATTGTCAAAAAAGGTGTGTTTTTACATCAAGACAGAAACCTCAATGTAAAAATCCTAGTGTAAACAAGGCACTGTAGTTTTTACATTAATGGAACTGATGAGGGAAAATGGGTAACCTTAATTCTGGCATTTAACTTTTGAGTGCTTGACTTTCTTTCCTTGACATAGACAGGTATGTGTCTGTGTGTGTGTGTGTGTACACGTGCATGCGTGTGAGATCACAGAATCATAGAATCATAGAATATCAGGGTTGGAAGGGACCCCAGAAGGTCATCTAGTCCAACCCCCTGCTCGAAGCAGGACCAATTCCCAGTTAAATCATCCCAGCCAGGGCTTTGTCAAGCCTGACCTTAAAAACCTCTAAGGAAGGAGATTCTACCACCTCCCTAGGTAACGCATTCCAGTGTTTCACCACCCTCTTAGTGAAAAAGTTTTTCCTAACATCCAACCTAAACCTCCCCCACTGCAACTTGAGACCATTACTCCTCGTTCTGTCATCTGCTACCACTGAGAACAGTCTAGATCCATCCTCTTTGGAACCCCCTTTCAGGTAGTTGAAAGCAGCTATCAAATCCCCCCTCATTCTTCTCTTCTGCAGACTAAACAATCCCAGCTCCCTCAGTCTCTCCTCATAAGTCATGTGTTCTAGACCCCTAATCATTTTTGTTGCCCTTCGCTGGACTCTCTCCAATTTATCCACATCCTTCTTGTAGTGTGGGGCCCAAAACTGGACACAGTACTCCAGATGAGGCCTCACCAATGTCGAATAGAGGGGAACAATCACGTCCCTCGATCTGCTCGCTATGCCCCTACTTATACATCCCAAAATGCCATTGGCCTTCTTGGCAACAAGGGCACACTGCTGACTCATATCCAGCTTCTCATCCACTGTCACCCCTAGGTCCTTTTCCGCAGAACTGCTGCCTAGCCATTCGGCCCCTAGTCTGTAGCGGTGCATTGGATTCTTCCGTCCTAAGTGCAGGACCCTGCACTTATCCTTATTGAACCTCATCAGATTTCTTTTGGCCCAATCCTCCAATTTGTCTAGGTCCTTCTGTATCCTATCCCTCCCCTCCAGCGTATCTACCACTCCTCCCAGTTTAGTATCATCTGCAAATTTGCTGAGAGTGCAATCTACACCATCCTCCAGATCATTTATGAAGATATTGAACAAAACCGGCCCCAGGATCGACCCCTGGGGCACTCCACTTGACACCGGCTGCCAACTAGACATGGAGCCATTGATCACTACCCGTTGAGCCCGACAATCTAGCCAGCTTTCTACCCACCTTATAGTGCATTCATCCAGCCCATACTTCCTTAACTTGCTGACAAGAATATTGTGGGAGACCGTGTCAAAAGCTTTGTTAAAGTCAAGAAACAATACATCCACTGCTTTCCCTTCATCCACAGAACCAGTAATCTCATGATAAAAGGCGATTAGATTAGTCAGGCATGACCTTCCCTTGGTGAATCCATGCTGGCTGTTCCTGATCACTTTCCTCTCATGCAAGTGCTTCAGGATTGATTCTTTGAGGACCTGCTCCATGATTTTTCCAGGGACTGAGGTGAGGCTGACTGGCCTGTAGTTCCCAGGATCCTCCTTCTTCCCTTTTTTAAAGATTGGCACTACATTAGCCTTTTTCCAGTCATCCGGGACTTCCCCTGTTCGCCATGAGTTTTCAAAGAAAATGGCCAATGGCTCTGCAATCACAGCCGCCAATTCCTTCAGCACTCTCGGATGCAACTCGTCCGGCCCCATGGACTTGTGCACGTCCAGCTTTTCTAAATAGTCCCTAACCACCTCTATCTCCACAGAGGGCTGGCCATCTCTTCCCCATTTTGTGATGCCCAGCGCAGCAGTCTGGGAGCTGACCTTGTTAGTGAAGACAGAGGCAAAAAAAGCATTGAGTACATTAGCTTTTTCCACATCCTCTGTCACTAGGTTGCCTCCCTCATTCAGTAAGGGGCCCACACTTTCCTTGGCTTTCTTCTTGTTGCCAACATACCTGAAGAAACCCTTCGTTACTCTTGACATCTCTTGCTAGCTGCAGCTCCAGGTGCGATTTGGCCCTCCTGATATCATTCCTACATGCCCGAGCAATATTTTTATACTCTTCCCTGGTCATATGTCCAACCTACCACTTCTTGTAAGCTTCTTTTTTATGTTTAAGATCCGCTAGGATTTCACCATTAAGCCAAGCTGGTCGCCTGCCATATTTACTATTCTTTCGACTCATTGGGATGGTTTGTCCCTGTAACCTCAACAGGGATTCCTTGAAATACAGCCAGCTCTCCTGGACTCCTTTCCCCTTCATGTTAGTCCCCCAGGGGATCCTGGCCATCCGTTCCCTGAGGGAGTCGAAGTCTGCTTTCCTGAAGTCCAGGGTCCGTATCCTGCTGCTTACCTTTCTTCCCTGTGTCAGGATCCTGAACTCAACCAACTCATGGTCACTGCCTCCCAGATTCCCATCCACTTTTGCTTCCCCTACTAATTCTTCCCGGTTTGTGAGCAGCAGGTCAAGAAAAGCGCCTGCCCTAGTTGGCTCCTCTAGCACTTGCGCCAGGAAATTGTCCCCTACACTTTCCAAAAACTTCCTGGATTGTCTATGCACTGCTGTATTGCTCTCCCAGCAGATATCAGGAAAATTAAAGGAGTACTTGTGGCACCTTAGAGACTAACGAATTTATTTGAGCATGAGCTTTCGTGAGCTACAGCTCACTTCATCAGATGCATACCGTGGAAACTGCAGCAGACTCTATATATACACAGAGAATATGAAACAATACCTCCTCCCACCCCACTGTCCTGCTGGTAATAGCTTATCTAAAAGCCATTTCCAGCACAAATCCAGGTTTTCTCACCCTCCACCCCCCCACACAAATTCACTCTCCTGCTGGTGATAGCCCATCCAAAGTGACAACTCTTTACACAATGTGCATGATAATGAAGTTAGGCCATTTCCTGCACAAATCCAGGTTCTCTCACTCCCTCACCCCCCTCCAAAAACCCACCCCCATACACACACAAACTCACTCTCCTGCTGGTAATAGCTCATCCAAACTGGCCACTCTCCAAGTTTAAATCCAAGTTAAACCAGAACATCGGGGGGGTGGGGGGGTAGGAAAAAACAAGAGGAAATAGGCTACCTTGCATAATGACTTAGCCACTCCCAGTCTCTATTTAAGCCTAAATTAATAGTATCCAATTTGCAAATGAATTCCAATTCAGCAGTTTCTCGCTGGAGTCTGGATTTGAAGTTTTTTTGTTTTAAGATAGCGACCTTCATGTCTGTGATTGCGTGACCAGAGAGATTGAAGTGTTCTCCGACTGGTTTATGAATGTTATAATTCTTGACATCTGATTTGTGTCCATTTATTCTTTTACGTAGAGACTGTCCAGTTTGACCAATGTACATGGCAGAGGGGCATTGCTGGCACATGATGGCATAAATCACATTGGTGGATGTGCAGGTGAACGAGCCTCTGATAGTGTGGCTGATGTTATTAGGCCCTGTGATGGTGTCCCCTGAATAGATATGTGGGCACAATTGGCAACGGGCTTTGTTGCAAGGATAAGTTCCTGGGTTAGTGGTTCTGTTGTGTGGTATGTGGTTGTTGGTGAGTATTTGCTTCAGGTTGCGGGGCTGTCTGTAGGCAAGGACTGGCCTGTCTCCCAAGATTTGTGAGAGTGTTGGGTCATCCTTTAGGATAGGTTGTAGATCCTTAATAATGCGTTGGAAAGTCACCCATGAGAATCAGGGCATGCGATCTAGTAGCTTCCGTGAGCTGCCGGAAGAAAGCCTCATCTACCTCATCCCCCTGGTCCGGTGGTCTATAGCAGACTCCCACCACTACATCACTCTTGTTGCACACACTTCTAAACTTAATCCAGAGACACTCAGGTTTTTCTACAGTTTCGTACCGGAGTGTATAGGTAGGTGTGTGTGTCTACACGTGCATGCGTGTGAGAGTGTAATTTCCTGGGTTTTTTAAAAACCAAACAGATATTCCATCATGAGGGACCACATCATGGGTCATCAGCAAGGATGGAGCATTTAAATCCACCACACAGACCTGTGCTACTTGAACTAACAGAGTAACTGATAGCAATAGGAGGTTGTCATACTCTGTGTGGACCAGCACTCGAGGAAGATGGGACACTTTACCAGAGGGTTTGCTGACACCAGAGGAATAGTGAGACTCAGGATCCTTGAATCTATTCCAGATTCTGTAAAGAGTGTGCTTTCGTGGGCACATTCGCCTTACCTAGCCAGTTCAAGTCTCCACTTCTCAGGCTTTTAATCCCATTCCCAGTCTTCTTGCCCCCCAGTTACCCACATCCCAGATCTTAAATCTCTCTCTTTCCTCAACTGTGGTCTCTGGTCGCTCCACCCCCATGTCATTGATCCCTATCCCTACAGGCTCCCAGTTCCAATCTTACTTGCCAGATTCCTCATCCGATCTTGGGCTCTCCCCACCTCCATTCCTCTCAGCTACTTGGTCACTCTCTTTGCCCAGTCAGTCCCAGTTTTCCATCCCCACCCTGGATCCTCATTAGATCCGTTTCCACTGACTACTGCCTCTGAGTCTCCACCCAATTCTGGACCCTGCTTCCACTCCCAGTCTCCTTGTCTAGACTCCAGTCCTCTCCTCCCCCAAGTCGCCACAGACTCCTTATCCCAATCAACTTCATCTGCTCCCTTCCCACAGGTCTGGCTCTTGACTTCTCTGCAATTGACTCAGGCAGCTTCATTCCCCACGCTACCTGGATCAAGCAGGGTGATCAGAAGTCACTCTAGCTACAGTCCAGCTAGGCAGCTACTTAGGGTGACAGATTTCTGGACTGCTGCATATAAGTGCAGAATTGGCCCAGCTACTCCTCTGTCATCACGGAAGAGCAACTGGACCAAACCTGAGGCCCGAATTTTCCAAAACAGTTCAGCATGAGGCACAAACCCAGCAGGAAAATTTCATCCAAATGGTTAAAGTTTGCCAAAAATATAAACAAGTGGAAACATGGTGGTTATAATGGGAGTTATCAAACAACCTTAATTACAGATGATCCTATCTACCCCATCTATAATAATAATATCAATAAGGAAGAGTTCGTCTCATAGGTTAATACCCTATTTCCATCACTGATACAAATCTGAGACTTCAGAAACTTTGCACTTTGAATTTTCAAAAGCAAATCATTTAAAAAATAAGTAATATATTTAAAGGGTGAGAATCTCTGTTGAACCTCTAAGAGGCGCAGTACAGAACTCACAGCTAAGGGGTGGAAGGACTGAAATGTCTTGAAGCCCGTGCTGTGTCCTCCTGATTATCAGCTGTTTCAAGGGCTGGAGTGGTCCCTGTTGTAATTTAGATAGGGGCTATGTTACAGCAGCCTCCCTGGGCTGCCCTACAGCTGACAATGCTGCTCAGGATCTCTGCAACCCTATGCCCTCAATCCTGCCTCTGGAACAACTGTGAAGCTTCCTATGTCAAGGCTGGAGAGAGGATCCTCAGAAGCCACCTGAGGCTATTTTCCACAGTTCCTGCACAATTGGATTTCTCCTCCGGCTAGATCCAGGGCTTTTCAAGTTCCTTGGCTTTACATCATTCTGGCTCTTTTCCTCAGTTCACAGGGACCAGAGAGGGGCTAACTCAGGATCTCACCCAGTACCTTTAAGTTTAAGTTAGGGTAGGCAGTGAACACAGGATTCAGTCTATAGCTTGTGCTTTCTTATACAGAGTTGTTGCAGAACTACACATATGTTGTATTGTAAAAACTGAAGCTAACAGAAATAAGCATGAGAGCTAAACATTGCAGAATGACATTGTGGAATAAGTGCATTAGATAAGTAACGTTCCAGGTTTATTATTTAAATTCAAATGGGATTTTAAGGAAAATTGAATTCCAGAAATGTTAAATATATTAACTCGCCCTCAATACAATGAATAGAAAAGTTAGTTGCATTTTGATTTAAACCTGTATGAACAGTTATTTATATACACTCACATGTTCACAAAGATATACACAAAAACACTGCTATCTTCCTTTCCTACTTTAAAAAATAAACAAAAACACTTCTGAAATTGCATGTTTGTCTTAATTTTAGTTTTCTGAGCTCCTTACAAGTAATCACCACCTTGTAACATCCATTATGAAATAGATACTAATGACAAGCTCTTTTTGGTCAGAATTATGCTTGGTCAATCACCTTAGGGCAAATTGTAACCTATATAGTTGTTTCTTTCTACAAGGAATACGTTTCTATGGAAATGTCGATGTGCAAAACAGTGGAACATAGTGTTCTCCCACAAATGAATTAAAGGGAGAAGGTACTTCAAAAAATTAGCCCCAAACCCTGCTACCACTATGGTCAACAGTTAAAACTAGACTTATTCTGGATTTATACTGGTGTCACCAACAGCAGAATTTGGTCCAGTGACTTCAGTGGGAGCAAGACTGGGCCTATAGAGTAGCTTACAGTGTAATGAAGTAGGATGTGCTTGAATGCTGAGCATTATGTCAACTTTGTCTATCTTCAATTTGAAACATTTTTATTGTGTCTGGAGTTTCCTACCTCTGCCAATTTTCTCAGCCTTCTCCGCTTGCTTACTGGCAACTGGAATTTCATTTTTTGACTCAGGCCCTTTCGTCTCTTTAGCCTTCATATCTGAAGGAGGATTTTTCAGTTCAGGAGTTGTCTCATTTGGTAGCTTAAATTCTGGCACTATGTCTTTTAAAAAGATCCAAACTTTATCCAAATATCCAGGCCTTAAAAAATACATACAATACATCAACATTACTTATATTTGCTACAGAATAAGGCTTTCTGCTCTGAATCTGACAATTTGGAAAAGTAACTGTATTATTTCAGCTAACAAGCACACTGCTCTATTTATATGTTTGCATGTATAATCATTAGAAAAACAACAAGAGTTGGCAAGAACAGGGTTTGTGTTAGGCATTATAGACAGACTGGTTAGTGGAGCTAGCACATCAAGAAATAGCGAGCAATCCTGTGCTCAGGCTTGTTAGGAGACACTGCTGTGAAAGACCCCTGATACTTTACAACTAATGGGGAAATCTTTGGTAGATCATTCTGCAACACTAGAACGATAATGTAGGATCTTAAACTGAGACATAGAGTAAACATCTTAATAACTAAATCCTGATTTTGTACAAAGAAACACCCCTCCAAAGGTCCTTCTAGACTCTCCTATTCACCTCAATATAACCAGCTCCAACACCTTCTCCCCATGGATTCCAACAACGACTTTCTAACAGTCCTTTGATATGATGGCTACTGTTGTGCTGGTTCCGCACAGGGGATCCTTGCATCCAGAAATAAAGTAAAATCTGATCAGCTGGGGTGTGTGTGTTGAGGGTGGGAGGAGGGAAAACGGGGGTGGGGGAGGGAGATGGACCTGAACAGACCCCGACAGCAACTGCATGAAAAACTTAAAACCATGTCTCTGAACAGTTGATTGTGCAACAAGCTGTAGCCAGCTCTGTGTTACTGCACTCAGCAACAGTGTAGTACTCACTCTTTTCCTATTTGCGAAACAAAAAAACAAAAAATAATATTTAGGGTCAGATTTGCAGACACTGACTTTCATTGAAGCAGTAGTAAATTGCGGATGCAATATGGCGCCTGTAATTTAGGTCATTTGGATGTCTAAATTCCTGATCTGCAGGCATATTTTGGGGCTTAGACATCTAAGTAACCTAAATTGCAAGCACAAGTAGGAGCCCGAAATAAGGCCAAACTGAAATTTTGGCCCACTATGTAACTATTTACTATTGGAATATTAGTCCATTTAATGTTTAACTATTTCTTTTAAAATACATTCACCAAAAGGCCACAAGTTGCAAAAGTACTATTTCTTTTACAAACGGAGCCTTCTACACCATATATTCCAATCAACCACTCAAAAAAAAGAGGATGTCAGACTAACTCCCTGTTGCACTGGCTGTTCAGAATGGACTTGAATATGAGCTATCAGGGAGAGATGGCTGAGAGACTGGGAGCAAGAGTGTTATTAAATGAAGTTTAGTATGACTGTTTGGCTTGAAATAAAAGTAAACAAGTTGCATCAGCTTGGAAATGTGACAAGAGCAGTCAATTGAGCTCAACCTCTTTGTTTCTAGTTACACGTAGGATTTCCTGTGTTTTCTACAGTAAATTCTTATACAAAGTGATGCTACTATATATTAAAATAATCTTTGCCTGTTGTATATCAGAATAAAACTAGACATACCTAGCAAATTGGACTGTTTTCATTGCTGGGTTCAATATGAGTTAAAAAGTGTAACTATGTAAAAAAGAAACATCAACAGCTCTAACTTTGGTAATAGCTTCACAAGTGTCAGAAGTGTTTGCAGACATAAAGTTAGCAAAATTCTTCAGGGACTGCAAGCTTCTAACCTCCAAAGTCTTTAAACACACTTCTCTCCACTTACTAGAGTTAAAAACCTGACCTTTCATAAATTGATTTTGATTGATTTTTAAGGCCCACATCTCAGTTCATCTAGGCTCTCTGAAAAATAGTATTTAATTGTTTAACAGAAGAACTCACTGGAGAGGAATAACTTCTGGTATCCATCCAGTAAGTGCATGGAGAATTGTGAATTCCTCCAGCTCTCGTTTTCCAACTTCATGTATACTACAAGAAATTCAAATATTAAAATATTTATAGTTAAGTAGAGCCTGATACAACTCCCATGAAAGTCAATAGTCAACAATAAGGTTAGATGAGGCATATAGAGATTAGCAAATTACTGTAAGACAAGCTATCAACACACAGAGCAGTTATGGATGTTCTTGAATCCATTGCTGCTAAAGATCTCCCAGTTGAAATTTCAACATTTTCAGCTTCATTGGCTGCAGCTCATTCTCCTTTAAATTTACTGAAAGTATATAATACACCCTTTTGAGAAAATCTTCTACTACAATTAACACTTTCTTTTTGCAATGTCACATGACAGTAATTAGATAATGAAAGAAAACTGGAAACCAAAAGGTTATCTGAAGTTCGTTATAAATAAAATTTCTGATCTCTCTACCAACTTATAAATGCCACACAAAATTAACTTTCACATATATGTCTCTTTGCTGGGTTCTCAGACCTCAGTCTTATGTCCTCTAAACTTATATTTAATTAAACTAAAGGTAAAATGTTTAAAAGTACCTGTTACTCATAAGCATAAAATCTCTTTTGAAAATGGAACTTAGGCTTCTAAGTCACTAATCAGCTTTTGAAAATTTCAGCCTAGACTTTTTTTGTTCGTTTGTTTTTTTAACTCTCATAACAATTGTTGCAGTATACTAGAAAACAGAACTCACTCAGGTGTAGGCAAAGAACATGATTCAACTGTTGAAATTCTGGAGACACAATTGCTCGCAGAGAGCCAGATTCTGGCGCAGGGTACATCCCCTCTCCCCAACCCCACTACCACCCAGGAGGGGAGGGGACTTGAGAGGCAAGCTGTGTCTGAGCCACAGTCTGCTTCCCAGGTTGATCCTGGGCAGTGCTACACCACGCTGCTTAATATGTGAAAAAATCATGACTAAACCCTAATTATCAATATTTTGTGATGCTCTATTTTTCTATACTGCATCTTTGTAGGTTTTATTTTTTATTCCAAGTACCTCTAAATTACACTTTTTGATAAATACTAGCAAACATATCTTCTACATGTTTTTATACTTAGTTGTCTCTATTATGTTTATTTTTGTAAAGATTTGATATAGTCGGATTCCTTAATTTTGTCTTTTATAAGAATGCATACCGGTAATTATTTCAAAAGTTGAACACTAAATGGAAAGGCCCAGCAAGGAGTCAAAGAATGTCCAGTATATCATTCATGAACTATGAATATCTTTCTGAACTGATAACTTAAGTGACTGGCAAACCTTATGTTTGAAATATGCAGGATGTGACCCTCTCTGTCAAAAAATATATCCACTAGACTGCAACAGAAATAAATACTGTAGTTTAAACTTGGCCTCTTCAGAATCCACTCTCCAGCTCCACTATTTTTCTTTCCTTTTCCTAATCAAAAGTCCTAATCTTTTTTTAAAAGGTCACTCTCAAGAAAATCTTGACCTAATAAAATACACTACTCATTCTCAGAGCAGAATTTTAAAATTTACAACTTATTGCTAAATATAACCTCCCTTTTAAAAAAGTGAACATATATGTTTGTTTATATTGTTACAAATGAAAACCCATCCTTGATTCCATTTTTTTCTTCTCTCTTTTAGCAATAGACTAAGGCTATGTCTACCCTACAAAGCTAAGTTGACTTAGGTTATGTTGGCAATCATCCACCGCTGTAATTAAACCGCTGGTGCACGTCTACACAATGCTCCTTGTGATGGCGTAGAGTGTCCACAGCTGGTGCTCTTGCATCAACAAACAGAGCAGTGCCCCTGGGTGTAACTATCCCATTGTTCAACTTGCCATCACCTGCCACTGGGTGGTCTGGGAAAGGGTTGCAGTGCATCTTGGAGGTAGGGTCAGCATTCTATCACCCCACAGTTTTCTTCGTCCCATCACTCCATGGGCTTCCTATTATGTTTTGCACTGCTTTTCAACAGCCCCTGTAAATTGTGTCAGAGTAGCAGCCGTGTTAGTCTGTATTCGCAAAAAGAAAAGGAGTACTAGTGGCACCTTAGAGACTAAATTGGTTAGTCTCTAAGGTGCCACTAGTACTCCTTTTCTTTTTGTAAATTGTGTGTCCGCCATCTCTGTCCGCCATTGTGTCCGCCATCTCTGTCTAAAAGCCTGGATCCTGAGTCTGTCTTGTCACAAACAGCTGCAGCGGCACAGCAGCCAGCAAACAGCTGTAAACAGGGGAGTTTGAGTGGGAGTTTGAAAGGAGAGTTGGCGGGGGGGAAGACTAAGAGCCAGGCAAAGGAACAGACAGGTTAGTGAAGTGAGTGTGTGGTGTTCTGGCAGTGTTTTCGTAGTCGTTGGGGGGTTTGTTTTGCAGTGGGTGGGTGTTTTGGTGTGGTTTGGTTTGTGTTTCCCAGACTAACAGGACTTAGGTGAGAAAGCTATGGCAGCAGTGGTAGTGACCCAAGTAGCAGAAGACACAATGAAGATGACTGGATGTAGAAGCTGTGGCATGTATATGATCCTGCAAGGGGTAGCTGAAATGAATTTCATCTGTATGACGTGCCACCTGATAGAGTTGATGGAAGAGAAGATTGTAGGTTTGGAGATGCAGGTGGAGACTCTGGTTGAGTTTAGAAGGGGGTTGAGCGGATGATGGAGCAAAGACATGAGGAGGCTGAAGGGAAAAGCTCAGACTTACAGATGGAAGCAGGACCGAAGAACTCTGAGGGGATACTGCTGGGTGAGGAAAGTGGACAGTAGAACCATGTGACTAAGAGAACCAGGCAGACGAAAAGACAGGGCGGTGAAGGAGAAATAGAGCTGAGGAACAGGTTTGCGGAGTTGGAAAATGAAGAAGGGACACAGTAGGTGGTCACTGAAGGTGAAAGGGCAAGGAAAAAGAGAAGAGCAGACAGTCCTATTGGAAGAGGGCAAAAGTCAATGGAGATAACACCACCAAATATGAGCCCCAGGAGGATACGGGATGGGTTGCAGAGGATTGCAAGGGACAATAGGGATCGAGAGGACTTGCGGCCAGATGGAACAGAAGATAGACTGGAGAATTGCACCATCGCCGGGAAAAGGCAGGTCTACGTGATTGGGGACTCATTACTGAGAAGAATAGACAGGCCTGTAACAAGAGCTGATCCAGAGAACAAAAGGGTGTGCTGTCTGCCGGGTGCTAGGATACGGGATGTGGACCTGAGGCTGAAGAGGATCCTAATGGGAGTGGGAAAAATCCACTGATCATCCTTCATGTGGGAACAAATGATATGGCTAGATTCTCACTGGAACGTATCAAGGGAGACTATGCCAGGCTGGGGAAGATGCTAAAGAAAATCGAGGCTCAGGTGATCTTCAGTGGGATTCTGCCTGTTCCTAGAGAAGGGCAACAAAGGTGTGACAAGATTATGATGCTCAACAGATGGCTCAGGCAGTGGTGCTACAAGGAGGGCTTTGGGATGTATAGCCATTGGGAAGCATTCATGGACAGAGGACTGTTCTCTCGGGATGGACTTCACCTCAGTAGGGAAGGAAATAGACTTCTAGGATGGAGGATGGAAGAACTGATCAAGAGAGCTTTAAGCTAGGAATTCGGGGGAGATGGTTGGGAGATGTCAAGGTAATCTGCACGCCAGTTATCCTCTTTGAGAGGGAAAAAAACAAAGAAAGAAAGGATAGGGTAGGAGAATGGATATAAGGAGGAAGGGCAGTGTACATACCAATCTAGTAGGTAATATTGGCAGTAGAATGTCTGTGCCCAATCGGGTAAAGAATGTGAGTGAAGCCAAACAGCAAAAATTAAGATATTTGTACACTAATGCGAGGAGCCTAGGTAACAAAATGGAGGAACTAGAGTTACTAGTGCAGGAAGTGAAACCAGATATTATAGGGTAACAGAAACATAGTGGAATATGGGTATTGACTGGAGTATGGGTATTGAAGGGTATGTGCTGTTTAGGAAAGACAGAAATAAAGGCAAAGGTGATGGAGTAGCATTGTATATCAATGATGAGGTATCAGAGTAACAGCCGTGTTAGTCTGTATTCGCAAAAAGAAAAGGAGTACTTGTGGCACCTTCGAGACTAACCAATTTATTTGAGCATAAGCTTTCATGAGCTACAGCTCACTTCATCGGATGCATACTGTGGAAAGTATAGAAGATCTTTTTATAAACACAAAGCATGAAAAAATGGGAGTTTACCACTACAAAAGGTTTTCTCTCCCCCCACCCCACTCTCCTGCTGGTAATAGCTTATCTAAAGTGATCAGTCTCCTTACAATGTGTATGATAATCAAGGTGGGCCATTTCCAGCACAAATCCAGGGTTTAACAAGAACGTCTGGGGGGGTAGGAAAAAACAAGGGGAAATAGATTAGCTTGCATAATGACTTAGCCACTCCCAGTCCCTATTCAAGCCTAAGATAATTGTATCCAAGTTGCAAATGAATTCCAATGCAACAGTCTCTCGCTGGAGTCTGGTTTTGAAGTTTTTTGTTGTAATATCGCAACTTTCATGTCTGTAATCGCGTGACCAGAGAGATTGAAGTGTTCTCCGACTGGTTTATGAATGTTATAATTCTTGACATCTGATTTGTGTCCATTTATTCTTTTACGTAGAGACTATCCAGTTTGACCAATGTACATGGCAGAGGGGCATTGCTGGCACATGATGGCATATATCACATTGGTGGATGTGCAGGTGAATGAGCCTCTGATAGTGTGGCTGATGTTATTAGGCCCTGTGATGGTGTCCTCTGAATAGATATGTGGGCACAGTTGGTAACGTGCTTTGTTGCAAGGATAGGTTCCTGGGTTAGTGGTTCTGTTGTGTGGTATGTGGTTGCTGGTGAGTATTTGCTTCAGGTTGGGGGGCTGTCTGTAGGCAAGGATTGGCCTGTCTCCCAAGATTTGTGAGAGTGTTGGGTCATCCTTCAGGATAGGCTGTAGATCCTTAATAATGCGTTGGAGGGGTTTTAGTTGGGGGCTGAAGGTGACGGCTAGTGGCGTTCTGTTATTTTCTTTGTTAGGCCTGTCCTGTAGTAGGTGACTTCTGGGAACTCTTCTGGCTCTATCAATCTGTTTCTTCACTTCCACAGGTGGGTATTGTAGTTGTAAGAATGCTTGATAGAGATCTTGTAGGTGTTTGTCTCTGTCTGAGGGGTTGGAGCAAATGTGGTTGTATCGCAGAGCTTGGCTGTAGACAATGGATCGTGTGGTGTGGTCAGGGTGAAAGCTGGAGGCATGTAGGTAGGAATAGCGGTCAGTAGGTTTCCGGTACAGGGTGGTGTTTATGTGACCATCGTTTATTAGCACTGTAGTGTCCAGGAAGTGGTTCTCTTTTGTGGGCTGGACCAGGCTGAGGTTGATGGTGGGATGGAAATTGTTGAAATCATGGTGGAATTCTTCAAGGGCTTCTTTTCCATGGGTCCAGATGATGAAGATGTCATCAATATAGCGCAAGTAGAGTAGGGGCGTTAGGGGACGAGAGCTGAGGAAGCATTGTTCTAAGTCAGCCATAAAAATGTTGGCATACTGTGGGGCCATGTGGGAACCCATAGCAGTGCCGCTGATTTGAAGGTATACATTGTCCCCAAATGTAAAATAGTTATGGGTAAGGACAAAGTCACAAAGTTCAGCCACCAGGTTAGCCGTGACATTATCGGGGATAGTGTTCTTGATGGCTTGTTGTCCATCTTTGTGTGGAATGTTGGTGTAGAGGGCTTCTACATCCATAGTGGCCAGGATGGTGTTATCAGGAAGATCACCGATGGATTGTAGTTTCCTCAGGAAGTCAGTGGTGTCTCGAAGGTAGCTGGGAGCACTGGTAGCTTAGGGCCTGAGGAGGGAGTCTACATAGCCAGACAATCCTGCTGTCAGGGTGCCAATGCCTGAGATGATGGGGCGCCCAGGATTTCCAGGTTTATGGATCTTGGGTAGTAGACAGAATATCCCAGGTTGGGGTTCCAGGGGTGTGTCTGTGCGGATTTGATCTTGTGCTTTTTCAAGGAGTTTCTTGAGCAAATGCTGTAGTTTCTTTTGGTAACTCTCAGTGGGATCAGAGGGTAATGGCTTGTAGAAAGTGTTGGAGAGCTGCCGAGCAGCCTCTTGTTCATATTCCGACCTATTCATGATGACAACAGCACCTCCTTTGTCAGCCTTTTTGATTATGACGTCAGAGTTGTTTCTGAGGCTGTGGATGGCATTGTGTTCTGCACGGCTGAGGTTGTGGGGCAAGTGATGCTGCTTTTCCACAATTTCAGCCCGTGCATGTCGGCGGAAGCACTCTATGTAGAAGTCCAGTCTGCTGTCTTGACCTTCAGGAGGAGTCCACCTAGAATCCTTCTTTTTGTAGTGTTGGTAGGGAGGTCTCTTTGGATTAGTATGTTGTTCAGAGGTGTGTTGGAAATATTCCTTGAGTCAGAGACGTCGAAAATAGGATTCTAGGTCACCATAGACCTGTATCATGTTTGTGGGGGTGGAGGGGCAGAAGGAGAGGCCCCGAGATAGGACAGCTGCTTCTGCTGGGCTAAGAGTATAGTTGGATAGGTTAACAATATTGCTGGGTGGGTTGAGGGAACCATTGCTGTGGCCCCTTGTAGCATGTAGTAGTTTAGAAAGTTTAGTGTCCTTTTTCTTTTGTAGAGAAGCAAAGTGTGTGTTGTAAATGGCTTGTCTAGTTTTAGTAAAGTGCAGCCACGAGGAAATTTGTGTGGAAGGTTGGTTTTTTATGAGAGTATCCATTTTTGAGAGCTCATTCTTTATCTCTCCCTGTTTAGTGTAGAGGATGTTGATCAGGTGGTTCCGCAGTTTCTCTGAGAGCGTGTGGCACAAGCTGTCAGCATAGTCTGTGTGGTATGTAGATTGTAATGGATTTTTTACCTTCAGTCCTTTTGGTATGATGTCCATCTGTTTGCATTTGGAAAGGAAGATGATGTCTGTATGTATCTGTACAAGTTTTTTCATGCAGTTGATAGATTTTCACTCCATACGGCTAAATGCAGTGCCTTGCATAATGACAGGTTTCAGAGTAACAGCCGTGTTAGTCTGTATTCGCAAAAAGAAAAGGAGTACTTGTGGCATCTTAGAGACTAACCAATTTATTTGAGCATAAGCTTTCGTGAGCTACAGCTCACTTCATCAGATGCATACTGTGGAAAGTATAGAAGATCTTTTTATGAACACAAAGCATGAAAAAATGGGAGTTTACCACTACAAAAGGTTTTCTCTCCCCCCACCCCACTCTCCTGCTCGTAATAGCTTATCTAAAGTGATCACTCTCCTTACAATGTGTATGATAATCAAGTTGGGCCATTTCCAGCACAAATCCAGGTTTTCTCCCCCCCACAAACCCACTCTCCTGTTGGTAATAGCTTAAGTTAATAGTAATTAACTTAGGCTTGAATAGAGACTGGGGGTGGCTAAGTCATTATGCAAGGTAACCTATTTCCCCTTGTTTTTTCCTACCCCCCGCACTGTTCCTCAGACGTTCTTGTTAAACCCTGGATTTGTGCTGGAAATGGCCCACCTTGATTATCATACACATTGTAAGGAGAGTGATCACTTTAGATAAGCTATTACCAACAGGAGAGTGGGTTGGGGGGGGGGGGAGAGACCTGGATTTGTGCTGGAAATGGCCCAACTTGATTATCATACACATTGTAAGGAGAGTGATCACTTTAGATAAGCTATTACAAGCAGGAGAGTGGGGTGGGGGGAAAGAAAACCTTTTGTAGTGGTAAACTCCCATTTTTTTCATGCTTTGTGTTTATAAAAAGATCTTCTATACTTTCCACAGTATGCATCCGATGAAGTGAGCTGTAGCTCACGAAAGCTTATGCTCAAATAAATTGGTTAGTCTCTAAGGTGCCACAAGTACTCCTTTTCTTAATGATGAGGTAGACTGTAAAGAAATAAGAAGTGATGGAATGGATAAGACAGAGTCTGTCTGGGCAAAAATCACATTGGGGAAGAAAGCTAAGAGAGCCTGCCCTGGGATAGTGCTTGGGGTGTGGTATACACAGCCGGGATCCGATGTGGATACGGATAGAGACCTCTTTAATGTTTTTAAAGAAGTAAATACTAATGGGAATTGTGTGATCACGGGAGACTTTAACTTCCCAGATATAGACTGGAGGACAAGTACTAGTAATAATAATAGGGCTCAGATTTTCCTGGATACGATACCTGATGGATTCCTTCTCCAAGTAGCTGCTGAACAGACAAGAGAGGATGCCATTTTAGATTTGGTTTTGGTGAGCAGTGAGGACCTCATAGAAGAAATGATTGTAGGGGACAACCTTGGTTCGAGTAACCATGAGCTAATTCAGTTCAAACTAAATGGAAGGGTAAACAAAAGTAGATCTGTGATTAGGGGTTTTGATTTCAAAAAGGATAACTTTAAAAAAATTAAGGAAATTAGTTAGGGAAGTGAAAAACTTGTGGATCTAAAGGTGGAGGAGGCCTGGAATTGCTTCAAGTCAAAGTTGCAGAAGCTATCAGAAGCCTGCATCCCAAGAAAGGGGAAAAAATTCAGAGGCAGGAGTTGTAGACCAAACTGGATGAGCAAGCATCTCAGAGAGGTGATTAAGAAAAAGCAGAAAGCCTACAAGGAGGGGAAGATGGGAGGGATTAGCAAGGAAAGCTACCTTACTGAGGTCAGAATATGTAGGAATAAAGTGAGAAAGGCCAGAAGCCATGCAGAGTTGGACCTTGCAAAGGGAATTAAAAGCAAAGTAAAAGGTTCTATAGCCATATAAATAAGAAGAAAACAAAGAAAGAAAAAGTGGACCCGCTTAACACTGAGGATGGAGTGGAGGTTAAGGATAATCAAGGCATGGCCCAATATCTAAACAAATACTTTGCCTCAGTCTTTAATGAGGCTCATGAGGAACTTAGGGATAATGGTAGGACGACAAATGGGAATGAGGATATGGAGGTAGATATTACCACATCCGAGGTAGAAGCTTAGAAGCCAAACTCGAACAGCTTAATGGGACTAAATCGGGGGGCCCGGATAATCTTCATCCAAGAATATTAAAGGAACTGGCACATGAAATTGCAAGCCCATTAGCAAGAATTTTTAATCAATCTGTAAACTCAGGGGTTGTACCATATGACTGGAGAATTGCTAACATAGTTCCTATTTTTAAGAAAGGTAAAAAAAGCGATCAGGGTAATTACAGGCCTGTTAGTTTGATATCTGTAGTATGCGAGGTCTTGGAAAAAAATTTGAAGGAGAAAGTAGTTAAGGACATTGAGGTCAATGGTAATTGGGACAAAATACAACATGGCTTTACAAAAGGTAGATCATGTCAAACCAACCTGATCTCCTTCTTTGAAAAGGTAACAGATTTCTTAGACAAAGGGAATGCAGTGGATTTAATTTACCTCGATTTCAGTAAGGCATTTGATATGGTTCCACAGGGAGAATTATTAGCTAAATTGGAAAAGATGGGGGTCAATATGAAAATTGAAAGGTGGATAAGGAACTGGTTAAAGGGGAGACTACAGCGGGTCACACTGAAAGGTGAACTGTCAGACTGGAAGGAGGTTACTAGTGGAGTTCCTCAGGAATTGGTTTTGGGACCAATCTTATTTAATCTTTTTATTACTGACCTTGGCACAAAAAGCGGGAATGTGCTAGCTAATAAAGTTTGCGGATGACACAAAGCTGGGAGGTATTGCCAATACAGAGAAGGACCTGGATATCATACAGGAAGATCTGGATGATCTTGTAAACTGGAGTAATAGTAATAGGATGAAATTTAATAGTGAAAAGTGCAAGGTCATGCATTTAGCCCAATAACAAGAATTTCTGTTATAAACTGGGGATGCATTACTTGGAAGTAACAGAGGAGGAGAAGGACCTCGGAGTATTGGTTGATCACAGGATAACTATGAGCCACCAACGTGATATGGCCATGAAAAAAGCTAACGCGGTCTTGGAATGCATCAGATGAGGTATTTCCAGTAGAGATAAGGAGGTTTTAGTACCGTTATACAAGGCACTGGTGAGACCTCATCTAGAATAGTGTGTGCAGTTCTGGTCTCCCATGTTTAAGATGGATGAATTCGAACTGGAACAGACACAGAAAAGGGCTACTAGGATGAGGAATGGAAAACCTGTCTTCTGAAAGGAGACTCAAGGAGCTTGGTTTGTTTAGCCTAACTAGAAGAAGGCTAAGGGGAGATATGATTGCTATCTATAAATATATCAGAGGGATAAATACCATGGAGGAAGAAGAATTATTTAAGCTCAGTACCAATGTGGACACAAGAACAAATGGATATAAACTGGTTATTGGGAAGTTTAGACTTGAAATTAGACGAAGGTTTCTAACCATTGGAGTGAGTGAAGTTCTGGAACAGCCTTCCAAGGGGAGCAGTGGGGGCAAATGACATATTTGGCTTCAAGACAAAGCTTGATAAGTTTATGGAGGAGATGATATGATGGGATAGCCCTAATTCTGGCAATTAATTGATCTTCGACTACTCGCAGTAGATATGCCCAATGGTCTGTGATGGGATGTTAGATGGGGTGGGATCTGAGTCACTACAGAGAATTCTTTCCTGGATGTCGCCATATTTGGGGTCAGGAAGGAATTTTCCTCCAGGGCAGATTGGCAGAAGTCCCGGGGAGGTTTTCGCCTTCCTCTGCAGCGTGGGGCACAGGTCACTTGCTGGAGGATTCTCTGCACCTTGAAGTCTTTAAACCACGATTTGAGAACTTCAACAGCTCAGACATAGGTTAGGGGTTTGTTACAGGAGTTGGTGGGTGAGATTCCGTGGTGGGTGAGATTCCATGGCCTGCGTTGTGCAGGAGGTCAGACTAAACGATCATAATGGTCCCTTCTGACCTTAAAGTCTATGATTCTATGAGTGTTATGAACACAACACAGCTGATCTTGCTGTATTTCATGAGCTGCAATCTGATAATGCCACCATGATGCCTGTTCTGCTGCGTGCTATGGAAAGAAACCATTCAAGATTGCTGTTGGCATACACAGAGCAGCTGCACATGGTGGACCCTCAGTACTGGGCTTGGGAAACAAGCACCGAGTGGAGGGATCACATCGTGATGCAGGTAGGGGATGATGAGCAGTTAGTGAAGAAATTTTGGATGTGCAAAGCCACCTTCCTGGAGCTGTGTTCTGAGCTTGCCCCTGCCCTCCAGCACAAGGACACCAAAATGAGAGCTGCCCTCATGGTGGAGAAGTTAGAGGCGATCACTGTGTGGAAGCTGGCAACTCCAGACTGCTATCAATCAGTTGTGAATCAGTTTGGAGTTGGGAAGTCCCCTGTGGGGGTTGCAGTGATGCAAGTGTGCAGGGCCATTAATCATCTCCTATTATGAAGGACTATGCCTCTGGGCAATGTCAGGAAATAATGGATGGCTTTGCGGCAATGCGATTCCCTAACTATGCCAGGGTGATAGATGACATGCATATCCTCATTTTGGCCCCAGACCAACTTGTGACGAAATATATCAACAGAAAGGCCTACTTTTCAATTGTATTGCAAGCGCTGGTGGATCACTGGGGTCATTTCACCAACATCAACGCAGAATGGTCAGGGAAGGTGCATCACACACACATCTTCAGGAATAGTGACCTGTAAAGAAAGCTGCAAGCAGGGACTTTCTTTCCAGACCAGAAGATTGTAATTGAGGATGTGAAAATGCCAGTTGTGATCCTCGGAGACCCAGCCTACCCCTTGCTCCCGTGGCTCATAAAGCCTTACACCAGAAACCTTGACAACAGCAAGAAGCACTTCAACAATAGGCACAGCAAGTGCAGAATGACTACTGAATGTGCCTTTGCCAGATTAAAGGGTCACTAGTGCTGCCATTTTGGGAGGCTAAACCTCAATGAGGAAAATATTCCCATGGTCACAGCAGCACTCACAGCTTTGATTCATACAAGTTACATACACCACCTTCTCACTTTCCCTTGACAAGCACACAGCATGGAAAGAACCCTAACCATGAGAGTTGGGCACAATGGAGAGGGAGTAAGATGGGACAAAGGTAGGGGAAGCCTCAGAGGGGGATCATTACAAGCTTCTAAGGACACTATTCTGAATACTGGCACCGTTTTCCATAGATGGGGGTGATAGAAGCTGATATCTCACTCCCGAGGGTAACCAAAGATGCAAGGGTGCAGTTCCTGCATGCGTGCGGCTGCATACTGGGTCCATATGCTGCTCTGATGCCTGCAGGCGTAATTGCTGATTGGCGCAGAAAAGTTTCCTTCTGCAGGGGAAGGAACAAAGCAGCCCTCCCAAGGAATCTTCAGCAGAGGATTTCAGAATATCTCCACAAAAGATTCCTAGAGATCAGTATGGAGGATTCTCAGGACATCCCAATGTGCATCAACTTTTCCACATGGCCCCTCCTCCGTCTAGCTACACAGGGGAATGAGAGGCAGATGCATATAGTGCTACTGTTGGTTATATCTATCCCTCTTCTACCCTG
Organism: Eretmochelys imbricata; assembly: GCF_965152235.1. Classification (NCBI taxonomy): domain Eukaryota; kingdom Metazoa; phylum Chordata; order Testudines; family Cheloniidae; genus Eretmochelys; species Eretmochelys imbricata. Next base: position 111,173,929 of record NC_135574.1, on the reverse strand, counting down.
GGAAAAAAATAGCTCTACCTCATTTCTCCCTGCAGTATCAAAGCACAATGAGTACTTACTGGGACTCCCCTCTCCTGTATCAGGCGCACGAAAGCCAGAGTGCTGGGACTGGCTAGACCACTCCAGAATTAAAAACGGGTCCTGGCTCACCATGCCACTAGACGACCCTGTCGCCTGTTCCCCAACCTCTTCCAATTGCAGTTCCTTGTCCACCACTTCATCCTCAGGGTTGACCACTCCAGAATTAAAAACGGGTCCTGGCTCACCACGCCACTAGACGACCCTGTTGCCTGTTCCCCATCCTCTTCCAATTCCACTTCCTTGTCCACCACTTCATCCTCAGGGTTAACTCTGCTAGCCACTGCCCCCAGCCCCGCCCCGCCCAAAGTATCCATGGGGCTTCTGGCAGTGGAGGTGGGGTTGGCACAGAGGATAGTGTGCACCAGACCAATGATTGGCCTCTCTTGCCTTCTGGTATGCCTGCCTCAGGTCCTTGATCTTGGCACGGAACTACTACGTGTCCCTCTCACACCCCTTCAGCTCCATGCCATAAGCAATCTGCCCGTAGGTATGAAAGTTCCTATGGCTGGAGCGGAGCTGTGACTGCACAGCCTCCTCTCCCCACAGACCCAGCAAATCCAACAACTCCAGGCAGAAGCGTGTTTGCTTCAGTGAGCTGCCATGCTCAACTGGGAAGATGCTATGTGAACTGTCCACAACAAGCAAGACAGGAAGAGGAATTTCAAAAATTCTTTGGGCTTTAAAGGGGGAGGGGCACATGCCTGTGTACCTGGCTGCAGTGCAACGGACTTCAAAGTGGTGACCAGAGCAGTCACGATTGGCATTATGGACACCTCCTAGAGGGCAATTTGGGCAACATAAGCAATGCAGCGTCTAGCCTGACACTGCGTCACTCTTTGTTGGAAAAAACTCTATGCCCCTTGTCCAGTTGGTTTTATTATGTCGGCGTAGCAGGAGAGCTAAATCCGCTGGAGGAGATTTGCTGTGTGTACAGCGCCACTGTTTTGTTGACGAAAGATTACTTTCGTCGACAAAACTGTGTAGTGTAGACATGGCTTTAAGGTCTCCATCCTTACTGTCTCCAATTTATATCCTGTTATTCACTGTGACTCCATTCTTCTTTTAAAAGAGAGCTGTAGTGGACTGGAATTCCTTCAGAGTGTATCATTACTACCCCTAATTGGTTGGAGGAGTTCCTTTCCCAAGAAACACAAGTCCCACTGTTCCTGCCCAAGCGGCTGAGTATACTGCATCCAGAGCACTTCAAATCTTCATTTGCCTGGCCTACAGACTGGCCTACAACTGAACAGAACCAAATCTATAATATGGCACTGCAGATTACTATCACTAACTTCACCAGCACAGACTCAGTTATTTTGTTTTCACTTCCAGTTTGTATATTACTTGTCCAATGTTGATTGGTTAAGCATTACTTAGCTTAGTGTCACTGCTGTAAGACATGATATTTAACTGACAAACTACGGATGTTGAAAGCAAGTACCACCATGCATTATGACAATTTTGCAGCATGTAAGTTACCTTGGTTTTGTCATCTATCTCCACTCTTCCAAACTCATTAAAACTTCTGGGACATTTGTGCTCTGCATGTGAAGGGGTTTTTTGTTTGTTTTTTGCAACAAACACAGTAATGTCAGGCAGACAAGGCAATTAAGAAGATTTCTTAGATTAATTTCCTTATGAAGCTTTCAGAGTGTATACATATATACAGAGAGAGAGAGAGAGAGAGAGCTGTGTCTGCTACAGCCGCTGAGAATACTTATACACAGATTTACTGTGGCAGCTTTCACATCGGAGCTCAAAAAGCACACATTTACCATTACAGTAATTTGCAACAAACATTCACCATGTGTATTATGATTTTGTTGCTTATTAATTCCATCTGATTTTATAGAACAAATTGATAGAGAGCTCCCTACACATACTCAGTGTTTGCCAGCTTAATGATTGCTTTGGTCAGCAACAGTGGCCAAAGTTCAGTTTGACAGGTTGTAGATGGAAGCAACAAATTATTCTCTTCATTGAAAGGCATAGTATCATCCACAATGATCTTTCGCCAGCATCCCTATGAATGAGAAATAAAAGAAACATTAAAACTGTGTGATGGAAATAAGAAACAGATTCAGTGTAGGAAATTTTGTTCTCCAAGAACCCACACCTACTCTAGCTTGATTTATATCACTAATGATTTTAATGAATAGGGAAAGTAACTCAGATTGCAATTTGAAACCCTAGTAGGTACACTCAGCATGCCAGATACTGAAATTCCTTGCTAATTTGATGGAGCTTATCTCCAATTCTGTTACTCATACTGATCTCTACTAATGCCATGTTAAATCTTAACCTACTATTTATTCCAAATAATTTGGATAAGGCTCTAATTTGGCATTCTATATACCACCTGCAAAACATGCAACAAGCAGGGAAGAATTTTAAACATGTATATTTGTGTGCCTGTGTTTATATTTTAACATTTAGCAACATCATGATAGATTTTGAAATATTGTTGGTATTTTGCACTATGCAAAGAAAATTGTTTAGAGAATGTGAGAGATTCATGGAATCTGTTTTCATATCATCCATATTACTACCTCGTTACTGTTAGATTTCTATGTGAAATAAAACAGTCAAACTGCAATTATTTTCCAAATTTATGTGCAGTCTTAAATGTATGGCATATTTTCAACTGCTATCACAGAGTCCTTGGAAACATATGCCAAATGCCTCTTTAAGGCCTCAATCCTGCACATACTTTGGCTCATGCTTGACTTTATGCATATGAATAATCCCATTGTTTTAAATGGGACCACTAATGTGCCTAAAACTAAGGATTAGGGCCTAAATCATGTATAAGATATAGAGAGGAGAAATGATGGTGTAGTTCTATTGACCTCTATAGGTATTTATAATGCACTCACTATGGTATCTGAATTATTTACAAAACCTCAGTTTTAATTTAATGTTATGAATGAAAATTTAAACCCTTCATGGTTTTGTAATCAGAACTCCTAAAAATAAGGCACATTTCAGTTTCCAAACACTTACTTGTGTCTCAAACTGAAATAGTATTTAATTTCCCCCTTTTCATAATCCTTTTGTGTTCATAGGATTGTAAGGTGAACTTAAAAATTACCAAACTCAATATTAACATGGCAACAATGAAAACACATTAGACTCAACATTGCAAAAAAACATACACAAAGGCATGAGCCCCCAAATTAACAAAACATAGCATAGCAAAAATACATTTAGGAGCATGCAAAATTCTACCATCAACATTTCACAAAATATTTATTGCTACCAGCCCACATCCTTACCTGGGGTTGTTTTATTGGGGTTTGGGTTGCTGGGCGAACCCTGTAATCTGCACCTATTGGTACAAGTCATTTTCTTTTAGGACACCTTGACCTTACCCTTCTAGTGCCTTCTCCAGAATCCCTGAGAAAATGGGATATAATGGAGAGCCAAGAAAATGTTTATTTGAAATCTTATTTTTTCAAGGACCCATCTGATAGAACTGCAGGGGTCCCCAAGCTATGGTCCATGGATCATTGATATTTGCAGAGCACTTGCTGGCTTGTCACATGATGCTGCCCTTTTTGTTTCCAGCAAAGAGAGCCTCTATGGACCTGTATAACTAGCTGGAGAAAAGGCGCAGAAGCCAGCTTTGCTTTCTTTGCTGCATAAGAGGAAGAGAGGAAACAGAAGTTGTCCTCTGGAAAGGGTCAACCACCAGCAGCAGAGGAAATTCCAGGGGAGAAAGGAATCAAGCAAGGGAACCAAGGAAAGCATCTGCAAAAGGAAAGGAAGAAAAGGTAGCATAGAATCATATAAAAGGCAGTGGACAAGAAGGGGAGGAGGCAACAAAGATGCATGGACAAAGGAGCAGGGCAGAGGACAGGAACATACAAATTGTGCAAGAGATTAAATGAAGAGCAAAAGAGCACTTAACTTTCTGGGAGAAAAAAAAACAACCTAAATGCTAGTTGCTTTTCCATGTAAGTAACTGACATTTTCCACAGTAATGTTGCATGATCAAATAGGAAAAGGAAGTAGTCAATGAGGATATCTATCCTATGAAAAAGCTGCTGAACCCTCAGAGTATAGTATCTGGGGTGCTGCTGAGATAAGTTAGAAGGGGCTTTTAAGAGCTAGCACAGGCCAGCCTTTTGGCCCCATTAATGATAAGCAAAAGAGCTGTGATTAAGAATAACTAATAAAAAATTAAAATTAAATTAGAAAGTCGGTCAGGCAAAATATACACAGTCAACAAAACAGGCAAAAAATCCAAAAGGAAGCAAAAATGGCCATATCAGCTTTTGAGTGACCGAGTCTAAAAGACAGCCACTGATGGTCTCCAGCGTACATCCTCAGGGATGAGAATTCCTTAGAAGGTTTCCATGAAAGAGAAGAACCTGCCCCACAAGCAGAAGCTCAAGCACTTTGTACCTAAATTAATAAAACCTTTTTAGGCTATTTTCAAGATATTCGAATCCACTGGGTTACCAGAAGCTGCAGAAAGCTCTGCACTTCAAAATGAGGGAAACAAATTCACCACATCAAGGAAAGACAAATGCTCTCTTTTACTTTAAGTAAAAAACACTAGTAGTGAGACTACATTATTACGAGGTGGTACTGTTAAATTAATTTACATAATGGTTTTTGAATTTTTTTTTATTTGGCTATAATCTGTACGCTTTAGTTTAGTTTGATAAATTCTTTAAATGTAATAGGTAGAACATGGATTCTGTCTGATGGTTCCTATTGCTATGCCATTGGTGCTCCCACCAATTCTTAATATTTTAGAAGGTGAATCTAAAAAGAGAGTTTAAACCATATGATACATAAATGAAGGAAGTATCATATACATAGGTATTTCTAAAGGCAAAGAACATTTGCTAATGGCCATAACTGATTTTAAAATTTCTCAAGTGCATTTTTGAAAACCAAAGAAGTTATTGAATGGCAGGCCTTTAATTGCTCAAACAATGAGATAAGACATAGCTTTGTCTCCTCTCTCATGTAGCAGTTCAACCAAATGCTTCATAAAGCAAGCAGTACAAGTTAATGGGCAAAGAAAAGGGAATGTTTGTCTACTTATTTTTCTCCATAACTAAGGATGCAGTAACTCTGTGTAAGTAATTCTTAAGAGTGCATTTCTTACTAATCATACCTTTAACAGTTAAATAACATAACTGCAGTGTGACATTCTTCTTTTCCTTTCAGATGTTATTTGACTTTTTCCCCTTGACTGATTTTTTGATTTCATATAGTTAGTAAATCTTCAAATCCATATTGTAATTATCATGCATTGACAATAGCCCCTTTTAAAAGCCTAAGTATATATTATTTTAAAATGTACATTGTGAGAGAGAGGGACTGGAGACAGAGGGGAAGTAATTCCCAAGGACTAAAAGTAAGAGTTCAAATTCAGAAATAGAAATCCTTATGAGATAGAGAGAAGAAATGAAGCAGCAAGTTCAGGGTAATACTATTTTTGGGGTCAGAATTTTATTTGGTGGAGAAGGGGGAGGATGTTATTGGCAGAAACGAGCTGAATGAATGTGCAGGAGGAAAATCAAGCTAATCGCTCTACTATTTTGCAATTATGTTGAATCAGTACATTCCATGCCAGGTCTTAAGATTTAAGAGGCAGCCCTTTCAGAAATGAATATGAGACCCCCACAGAACTCCTACCTAAACTTTGTACCAATTGGTCCCAGTTCTTTCCCTGTAGAATACAACCTGACTGTGGAGAACTGGGACCCAGGACAGCAGAACGGGGATAGGAGTACTACTGCAACAATACAGGGTGGAGGTGCCAGAATGTGATCGCTTATTACAGTTATTGCTGAAGAGACTGGATGTGGTATATCAAGTAGAACAAAGAGGAAGGGTTCAACCACATGCTGATTCTGGTGAGATACCAGTCTCCTTAAGAGACAATATGATGTCTCACTGAAACCAGCCTAGAGTAAAAGCCCACCCCCCTCTTTATCCTCCCATCTGTGAACTTTCTCTCCCTCTCCCTTTATTCTTCCCCCTCTCAATTTCCCTTCAGCTCTCTTCCAGATTTCCCTTCTCACCCCCCACCCTTGGGTGTTTATCACTTTCCCTTCTCCTTTGCATGTCCCCTTTTTTCTCTCTCCCATGAGGTTCCCCACCTTTCCTGAGTACTGAATTGGTAGAACCAGCAGAGGAAGCAAGGAAAAGGGAACTTCAGTGAAGGGAGAATAGAAATGAGACTGATTAGAACACACACAACTCAGGAAATGACAGTTAAAGTAGCCTATGCAACTTTAACTGTGCAGATGTGTTACAATACAGTCGTTTATTACATGCGATTGTTCCCCATAGAGCCCCAGCATCATTCGTACACTACAGACAGCACCCTCAACCCAAGATTATATGGGTAAGATCATGTTCTCTGAACTCCTGCAACTGACTCAAGAGGTGGAAGACAACTCCTGGCTCCCTTGTGTGGGCTACTAGCATTACAAGTCAAAGTGCCAGGGAGAGGGCTGCCTCCACAAATCTGCTAGTTCACCCCCCAAGCAAGTGGATGGAGAGACTTGGCTCCCCTCTTTCCCACCTCCACACCCCTAAACAACATGGCAAATGGAACTATCAGTAGCGGATTACTAATCCCAAAGGAGAGAGCCAGGGCATAAATTATGACTCTGAGTGAAGAGTTGCAATTTGTTCCCTCATCTACTCCTTGGGAAGCTCAACTATGCACTGCCTCTTACAAAAGGCAAATCGTAAAGATACAATCTAGCACTATATTATATTTTGTCAAGGTAGCAACTATGGTTATGAATGAACTGACACTGTTATTGTTTAACCCTATTTTAGTTTCTCATACATTTCTTTTAAAATTACCTTTTGAGGGGCTATCATATGTTCAGACTGATCCTACAAGCAAATCTCTTGATAGATTTTTAGGAATCTTTCTGAAGATATTTCTGAGTTAAACCAATTTGAACAGAACTCAATTTTAAAACTTCACTCGGGGCCTATATTGAATGGAGGAATGTGTGCTTTTCCTAATTTGAATTTCCTAATATTAAACGAACAAAGTTGGGGATATTTAAGAATAGAATGAACATGCTTAGGATTTTGTTTTCTGTTACTTAAAAAAAGGTGCACCAAATCACAACAGTGCAACAGTGTGCATGGGTGCTAATATTTAAAAGCTCCCCTCACCTTTGTTTGCATTTTTGCTCATTCCAAGAATCAAAAGTGATTATAAATATTTTAACAGGGTGTGAGATAAGAGAGTACAACCCGTCCTTCTTATTTTTCTGTACAGGAAATTTAGACATGACCACTAAAGCAACAGTTTAACATTGAGCTGAGATGAGTGATTTTGCAAGGATTATGGAAGAATTAGGATAATTTTTATTTTTATCTATAGAGATTTTTGAAAGAACCTTGAGTCACGTAGTTGCTAAGCAACACAATGTACATTACAGGGCTCACTCAACATCTCTACACTAACACATCTCTTTATGAGAGATATATAAGCAGAGATGTGTTCCTTTTTGTGCTACAGTGTTAACACAAGGACTGCAAGGCAAAAAGATACACCTATCATGGACTGAAGACAGGGAGTAAATGGCTAATCTTGCAGACCAACAGGAAAAAAAATTACTGATCTGAATCAGAGAGCAGAAAGCAGAATTTGTAATGGGCTATGCATGGGGTGGAATGCACACAGGATTATGGAATGCATGTAAGGGGTCTGAGATATGGTATCACAAAAGGAAAATGGAGGTGGTTTTCAGAAGTTAAAGATGAGAAAAGATTGAGGCTCCCTGTCCTAAAGACTTAAATTCAGGGTAATTAGCACCTCCATAAGATTATGCAGCCACACAAATTGCTTTATATTTTCCTCTTTCGTTGGCAGCTGTAGTGTTCCACCATTCTGCTGTCCTACTTCTGAGGAGAATATTTTGCCTGCTTTTGAGATATGGAAAAGGCATGCAGGGCTGCGTGCGGGGACTTGCGGGGACTACAGCCACCTCAAAATTTGCCTTAGTCCCCCAGTTGCCACCCCTCCTAGTGAAAAGGTCAAATGTCACGCAGAAGTAAGGGTGGCATGGTATGGCATTGCTACAGTTACCTCTGTGCTGTTGCTGGCAGCGGCACTGCCTTCAGAGCTGGTTGGCTGGAGAGCAGCGGCTGCTGGCTGGGCGCCCAGTTCTGAAGGCACTGCTACTGTCAGCAACAGCTCAGAAGTAAGCACAGGCGGGGAGCCAGGGAGTTTGAGAGCAGCCCCCAGCCCGTGTTCCCACCCACTGGGGCATGCTGCCCAGTGCGGGTGTAAGTACCTGGGCTCCACACAGTGACCCAGATTGACCCGCTCCGGCCTGGGCTCCTGGGCCCTGCCTCCTGCGGACGCTGCTCCCCAAGGGCTCTACCAGCTCCAGAGCCAAGAGCCCCCCTGCCCGAGCGGCTTTTACCGGCTGCAAGCAGTCATATTGTATGTTTAAGGCCTGGTCTACACTAGGAGTTGAGGTCAAATTTAGCAGCGTTTAATCGATTTAACCCTGCACCCGTCCACAAGACGAAGCCCTTTTTTTGACTTAAAGGGCTCTTAAAATCGATTTCCTTACTCCACCCCCGACAAGGGGATTAGCGCTGAAATCGGCCTTGGTGGGTCAAATTTGGGGTACTGTGGATGCAATTAGATGGTATTGGCCTCCGGGAGCTATCCCACAGTGCTCCACTGTGACCGCTCTGGACAGGACTCTCAACTCAGATGAACTGGCCAGGTAGACAGGAAAAGGCCCGCGAACTTTTGAATTTCAATTTCCTGTTTGGCCAGCGTGGCAAGCCGCAGGTGACCATGCAGAGCTCATCAGCAGAGGTGACCATGATGGAGTCCCAGAATCGCAAAAGAGCTCCAGCATGGACCAAACGGGAGGTACGAAATCTGATCGCTGTATGGGGAGAGGAATCCGTGCTATCAGAACTACGTTCCAGTTTTCGAAATGCCAAAACATTTGTCAAAATCTCCCAGAGCATGGAGGACAGAGGTCATAATAGGGACCCGAAGCAATACCGCATGAAACTTAAGGAACTGAGGCAAGCCTACCAGAAAACCAGAGAGGTGAATGGCCGCTCCGGATCTGAGCCCCAAACATGCCGCTTCTAAGATGAGCTGCATGCCATTTTAGGGAGTTCAGCCACCACTACCCCAGCCGTGTTGTTTGACTCCTTCAATGGAGATGGAGGCAACACGGAAGCAGGTTTTGGGAACGAGGAAGATGATGATGATGATGATGAGGTTGTAGATAGCTCACAGTAAGCAAGCGGAGAAACCATTTTTCCCAACAGCCAGGAACTGTTTCTCACCCTGGACCGGGAGCCAGTACCCCCCGAACCCACCCAAGGCTGCCTCCCGGACCTGCCAGGCGGAGAAGGGACCTCTGGTGAGTACACCTTTTAAAATACTATACACGGTTTAAAAGCAAGCATGTTTAATGATTAATTTGCCCTGGCACTCGTGGTTCTCCTGGCTATACTCCCAAAGCCTTTGCAAAAGATTTCTGGGGAGGGCAGCCTTATTCCATCCACCATGGTAGGACACTTTACCACACCAGGCCAGTAGCACGTACTCGGGAATCATTGTAGAACAAAGCATTGCAGTGTATGTTTGCTGGCATTCAAACAACATCCGTTCTTTATCTCTCTGTGTTTTCCTCAGGAGAGTGATATCATTCATGGTCACCTGGTTGAAATAGGGTGCTTTTCTTAAGGGGACACTCAGAGGTGCCCATTCCTGCTGGGCTGTTTGCCTGTGGCTGAACAGAAATGTTCCTCGCTGTTAGCCACGGGGAGGGGGGAGGGGCTAGCCACGCGCTGGGGGGAGGCAAAATGCGACCTTGGAATGAAAGCACATGTGCTATGTATGTAATGTTAACAGCAAGGTTTACCGTGAAAGAGTGTACCCATTGTTCTAGAAAATGTGTCTTTTTAAATACCACCGTCCCTTTTTTTCTCTCCACCAGCTGCATGTGTTTCAAGGATCACAGGATCTTCTCCTTCCCAGAGGCTAGTGAAGATTAGAAGGCGAAAAAAACGCACTCATGATGAAATGTTCTCTGAGCTCATGCTGTCCTCCCACACTGACAGAGCACAGATGAATGCGTGGAGCAGACAATGTCAGAGTGCAGGAAAGCACAAAATGACCAGGAGGAGAAGTGGAGAAGTGGTGGGCTGAAGAGAGGGCTGAAGCTGAAAGGTGGCGGCAGCGTGATGAGAGGAGGCAGGATTCAATGCTGAGGCTTCTGGAGGATCAAACCAATATGCTCCAGCGTATGGTTGAGCTGCAGGAAAGGCAGCAGGAGCACAGACCGCCGCTACAGCCCCTGTGTAACCAACCGCCCTCCTCCCCAAGTTCCATAGCCTCCTACCCAGACGCCCAAGAACGCGGTGGGGGGGCCTCCGGTCACCCAGCCACTCCACTCCAGAGGGTTGCCCAAGCAACAGAAGGCTCGCATTCAATAAGTTTAAAAGTTTAAAACTTTTAAAGTGCTGTGTGGCCTTGTCCTTCCCTCCTCCACCACTCCTTCTGGTGCTTCTCTCCTCCACCACCCCTCCTGGGCTACCTTGGTAGTTATCCCCCTATTTGTGTGATGAATGAATAAAGAATGCATGAATATGAAGCAACAATGACTTTATTGCCTCTGCAAGTGCTGATCAAAGGGAGGAGGGGAGGGTGGTTAGCTTACAGGGAAGTAGAGTGAACCAAGGGGCGGGAGGGTTTCATCAAGGAGAAACAAACAGAACTTTCACACCATAGCCTGGCCAGTCATGAAACTGATTTTCAAAGCTTCTCTGATGCGCACCGCGCCCTCCTGTGCTCTTCTAACCACCCTGGTGTCTGGCGGTGCGTAACCAGCAGCCAGGCGATTTGCCTCAACCTCCCACCCCGCCATAAACGTCTCCCCCTTACTCTAACAGATATTGTGGAGCGCACAGCAAGCAGTAATAACAGTGGGAATATTGGTTTCGTTGAGGTCTAACCGAGTCAGTAAACTGTGCCAGCGTGCTTTTAAATGTCCAAATGCACATTCTACCACCATTCTGCACTTGCTGAGCCTGTAGTTGAACAGCTCCTGACTACTGTCCAGGCTGCCTGTGTATGGCTTCACGAGCCATGGCATTAAGGGGTAGGCTGGGTCCCCAAGGATAACTATAGGCATTTCAACATCCCCAAAGGTTATTTTCTGGTCTGGGAATAAAGTCCCTTCCTGCAGTTTTTGAAACAGACCAGAGTTCCTGAAGATGCGAGCGTCATGTACCTTTACGGCCATCCCACGTTGATGTTGGTGAAACGTCCCTTGTGATCCACCAGAGCTTGCAGCGCTATTGAAAAGTACCCCTTGCAGTTTATGTACTCGCCGGCTTGGTGCTCCGGTGCCAAGACAGGGATATGGGTTCCGTCTATGGCCCCACCACAGTTAGGGAATCCCACTGCAGCAAAGCCATCCACTATGACCTGCAAATTTCCCAGGGTCACTACTCTTGATATCAGCAGATCTTTGATTGCGTTGGCTACTTGCATCGCAGCAGCCCCCACAGTAGATTTGCCCACTCCAAATTGATTCCCGACTGACTGGCAGCTGTCTGGCATTGCAAGCTTCCAGAGGGCTACTGCCACTTGCTTCTCAACTGTGAGGGCTGCTCTCATCTTGGTATTCTTGCGCCTCCGGGCAGGGGAAAGCAAGTCACAAAGTTCCATGAAAGTGCCCTTACGCATGCAAAATTTTCGCAACCACTGGGAATCGTCCCAGACCTGCAACACTAAGTGGTCCCACCAGTCTGTGCTTGTTTCCTGAGCCCAGAATCGGCGTTCCACCACATGAACCTGCCCCATTAGCACCATGATGCCCATATTGCCAGGGCCCGTGCTTCGAGAGAAGTCTGTGTCCATGTCCTCATCACTCACGTCACCGCGCTGACGTCACCTACTCACCCAGTATCGCTTTGCCAGGTTCTGGTGCTGCATATACTGCTGGATAATGTTTGTGGTGTTTAATGTGCTCCTAATTGCCAAAGTGATCTGAGCGGGCTCCATGCTTGCCGTGGTATGGCGTCTGCACAGAAAAAAGGCGCGGAACGATTGTCTGCTGTTGCCCTGACGGAGGGAGGGGCGACTGACGACATGGCTTACAGGGTTGGCTTACAGGGAATTAAAATAATCAAAGGGGGGTGGCTTTGCGAGAAACTGAATGGCCCCCTCAAGGATAGAACTCAAAACTGGGTTTAGATTTCACAGAGGGAAGGAGGGAGGAGAAAATGAATACAAAACAAATCTGGTCTATTTCTTGTTTTGAGCCTCTTCATCTATCTTTATACATCTTGCTCGTAGCAGACTGTGCAGTACGACTGCTAGCCATCGTGAACACCTGGGTGCTCGGCAGAAGACGGTACAGTATGACGACTACCCATCATCTTCTGCTAGCTGGAGATTAAAAGACAGTGCGGGACTGAATCGCCACGAGAAGAAACAAGGGAAATGACCTGGCTGAGTCACTCCCATGTTTGCCCAGGCGCCTGGTTAAAAGAGCACCCAGGACTACGTTGATGACGGCTACCAGTCATACTGCACTGTCTGCTGCCAAAAGGTAGTAAACTGCTGCTGTGTAGCAATGCAGTACCACGTCTGCCAGCACCCATGAGACATACGGTGATGGTTAGCTGAGCGGGATCCATGCTTGCCATGGTATGGCGTCTGCACAGGTAACTCAAGAAAAAAGGCGCAAAACAATTGTCTGCCCTTGCTTTCACGGAGGGAGGGAGGGAATGGGGGCCTGACGATATGTACCCAGAACCATCCGTGACAATGTTTTAGCCCCATCAGGCACTGGGATTTCTACCCAGAATTCAAATGGGCGGCGGAGACTGCGGGAACTGTGGGATAGCCACCCACAGTGCAACGCTCCGGAAGTCGACGGTTGCCTCGGTACTGTGGACACACTCCGCCGACTACATGCACTTAGAGCATTTGTGTGGGGACACACACAATCAACTGTATAAAAATGCTTTCTACAAAACCGAATTCTATAAATTCAACCTAATTTCATAGTGTAGACATACCCTAAGAAATTACTTGTATTTACATCCTGATTTCTGATGCCTGTCAACTTCTGGTTTTGTACTTTATTAGCAGTGCTTTATTTATTTTGTGCTTTTTTTGCATTAATTAGCCATTGGTTTAGTTAAGATCTTAACTTAATTAAGAACTTAATTAGCCATTAAGTTTAGTTAATTGCTTTTGTTACTTTAACAAAGACTGTGGCTCATGTAGGTGCACAACGGAGTGACCTCCACCATCCCCCTCCCAAAAAAACCCAGCTTTAAAATATTTTTGAATTTTCAGATTGTATGTATTTGACTGGATTTTTATTTGACTGGAATGGAAATATGTGCTCAATCAGCTAGGAAAAAAGGTGTACATAGTTTTGGTCAGTTGTTATTTATTTTGCTTTAAATAGTCGTGTGTGTGTTGTTGTTGTTTCATTTTCTGTGTGTGTGCAAATGGCTAATTTTAAAATATAATATAGTAAAAAATTAGCACGGGGAAATAGTTTTTACTTTGTGTAATGACCCATCCACTCCCAGTCTTTATTCAAGCCTAATTTAATGGTGTCCAGTTTGCAAATTAATTCCAATTCTCCAGTATCTTGTTGGAATCTGTTTTTGAAGTTTTTTGTTGGAGAATTGCGACTTTTAGGTTTGAAATTGAGTGACCAGAGAGACTGAAGTGTTCTCCGACTGGTTTTTGAATGTTATAATTCTTGACGTCTGATTTGTGTCCATTTATTCTTTTGCGTAGAGATTGTCCATTTTGGCCAATGTACATGGCAGAGGGGCATTGTTGGTACATATCACATTGGTAGACATGCAGGTGAACGAGCCTCTGATAGTGTGGCTGATGTGACTAAGTCGTATGATGGTGTCCCTTGAATAGATATGTGGACAGAGTTGGCAACGGGCTTTGTTGCAAGGATAGGTTCCTGGGTTAGTGATTCTGTTGTGTGGTGTGTGGTTGCTGGTGAGTATTTGCTTCAGGTTGACCAGCAAACACACAACAAAGAAAAAACTATTTCCCCAGACTAATTTTTCCCCCTACTGTTACTCACACCTTCTTGTCGACTGTTTGAAATGGGCCATCCTGATTATCACTACAAAAGTTTTTTTTCTCCTGCTGATAATAGCCCACCTTAATTGATTACTCTTGTTACAGTTGGTATGGCAACACCCATTTTTTCATGTTCTCTGTGTATATATATCTTCCTACTGTGTTTCCCACTGCATGCATCCGATGAAGTGGGTTTTAGCCCACGAAAGCTTATGCCCAAATAAATTTGTCAGTCTCTGAGGTGCCACAAGTACTCCTTGTTTTTTTCCATAGATTTAAATACTTCCTTAAAAACTCCAGTTACCACTTCTTGTGCTGAATGAGAATTGCCACTTACTTTGTTCATGTTCATGTGTGATGCTAAGATGTTGTGTGGGTTTTGTTTGTTTGTTTGTTTTTTGTTTTTATTAACACGATGGATCTCCAAACTGTTCTCAGTTGTTAAAAAAAAAAAAAAAAAAAAGAAGTGTACATGTGTTAAATCCATTGTGAAAAAAAACCTCAAATAACTCAGCAAAATCAAAATAAAGTTTCATCCACACCATTGGAAGGTACAGCTGCAACAAAGGAATTAAAGCCTGTCAAAGTAGGCTCTGCCAATTTCAAATTTCTACTCCGAACTGCTAAGGTACTAGTGCTGTTCAAAATGGATAACTTAAACAATGTAAAAATAATAATAATAATAATTCACTACTACAGAAAGAGTGGTAAAAATGTATGACAATCACTTTTCCTCAAATTCCCACCTAAGTCTGAGTAAATCCAAAATTTTCAGTTTGAAAGCGAAACAGGTTAGAAAGTTCTAAGCATATGAAAAGCTCTTTAAATAGAAGCAACATTATCTACACACTATATCTCTACTGTATACACAAACTGCACATATTATTTATTTTTCAGTAGTGCCTAGATAAATATAATTTCCTAACAAGCAATAAAATCCTCCAGGTAGTGTTCTTCTAAACAATTACTGCACATCTGGCTAATGATCTAGGATTTCATAACTCTTAATTTGTATAAGTATAACAAGAAATATTCATTTTCATCTTGATAGTTTAACAATTTTACCACTACAAAACATATTTTTTTCAAAAAAGCAAAATATTTATCCTGATAATTAAAGATAGTACATTATATTCATATTAAATGCATAAACACACAGATACAACATTTTATATAACTGAAAGTAGTCACTTACCATCCAGTAAAGTTTCACCACATATTTTCCATAACTATTATACAGTGGCATGTGTCCCTTAATAGCTTTGCATAAGGCATATATATGCTCCCATGGCTTCCAAGAGAATAGAGGTGTTTCATTGGTGTTGGTTTTACCCTCATTAGTTAAAACATTCACATTATATATCCTCCAGACTGCACAAATTTCACTTATTATCCATCTCATCAGCTGAAATCACAGAAAAAAATTTTTTTAATAAAAGTTTTCAGTTTTTCACATTGCACATTTTAGGAAAAAAAATCAAATGAAGTTAAATTATATTAGTCAGAAAATGCAAAACAATTCCAAATGCTAACTGGAAAGCAAATCTCACGGAAGAGTGCATTAAAATTAATTTATTGCAAGTTTGCTTTTATCAGCACAAATATTCCTTAGAAGTCGTCCGTAATATGTGACATTTAGCTATATGTGGATATCTACAAAGCTTTATGAAAATGGGAACTGCTAATAGACATTGTATTAATTAATGCATGCCATCAACAGCACATCTCATGCCACAACAGTGTTGTTTCATGAATGGTATGGGTGGGAGACCTGCCAAGTGAAGCTGGCAGGGTCTAATGATACGAGTGCAAACAAGAAACTACTCTTACTTTGTACATATGATGTCTAAGCCCTAGTCTATACTAGAGGAGGGGATCGATCTGAGTTATGCAACTTCAGCTACGTGCATAACATAGCTGAAGTCGACGTACTTAGATCAACTTACCGTGGTGTCTTCACCGCGGTGAGTCGACTGCTGCCACTCCCCCGTCGACTCCACCTGCGCCTCTCACGGCGCTGGAGTACAGGAGTCGATGGGAGAGCGCTCAGGGGTCGATCGCTGCCCGCCGATCCAGCGGGAAGCGTAGACATACCCTAAGAGGATGCATTAATTATAATGCAGTCACATTTTTTACATTTAGTATTTGCTGCATTTTTTATTTTTTAAAGAAAAGAATATTTCTATAATCAAACATTCTACCAAGAAATAGAATACACTCTTCACTAACCAACCATGATTCACCAAACACATGAGAGCTACAAGAACTGGCACTAATCACAGGAGAAGTGGCCTGAGAACTTTTCAGAAATCTGGATGCTGACTGATTGATGAGCAGATAATGGATTATACAGTGCACTAATGATCAAAAATATACACTTGACCTTTAGTGGTAAGGAAGTTTTTCCTTATTATGCAAGACATATGTCTATTTTTATGTGTTTTAAGGTTAACTGGTTAAGTGACTTGGGAAGCTAAACCCTCTTTTTAATTTATTTTACTCAAATACACTATATAAGCAGCTCAACAGGAATATCCATATATTAAAGTTGGCTCTTGTATAAGATAGTTTCCTTGCCCTAAAGAGATGTTGATCAATGTGCAGAGTAATAAATGAAATATGTAATATTTAAATTATTTAATATGTACACATTTCCATTTGTATTAATATTTCAATCCTTAGCCAATTTAAAGTTAGTAGCTTTTGTTTTGGGGTTCCCACTTCCCAATTAGAGAGAGGCTCAACCAAAATCCCATGGTCCAGTTCCAGATTCAACTTCACAGCTCAAGCATCATCTTATAACAATCAAGCACCCTAACTCTGAAAAAGGTAATTTTGGATCCAAATTTCAAAGCTGGAGGTTCAGGAGTGTTTGGATCTGAGGCTACAGTTCAAACCCATCTCTAATCAAAATCCAAAATTCATACCTGTTCTCTAAAAATAGAAATATAACACTATCATCCCTTTATAAAAGGAGAGATTATTGTTTGGCAGTTTTCCCTGCTGATTCACGTCTGTGTTCTTTTTAAGGAAGTGAGACATCCCAGATAATATATGGTAATAACTGTTTGCTAGGATCTGAAACCACCCCATATACTTATTTCAAACTGTGCTTCAAAAACAGGCCTTGATATAAGAGCCATTAAGCCATAGAGCTTCTCGGTATTTGTATTTTGCCCTGTTTTACCACAGAAAAAATGAAAGACGTAATTTATTTTGAAATCATACATTTTAAGAGATTCATTCCCATTCTCCTCCACTTCCCGCACAACGTTAGCTATAAGATATGAAAAATTATATTGGTTCCTGTAATGGATATTGTTTATACTTATAATGTAAAAAAAATTAACTAATTTTAAAACATCTTCTAAATATTTTCCAAAATAATCATGTTGCTATACTCTGCTCTTTAAAGAGCATGTCCTTTCCTTACATTTACAGTCTGACACACAGACTTGGTAGGTTCATACTAACCAGTACTAAATGCATTCCTAAACTTAGCCTTTTCTATATAGTGAATATTGTAAACTAAAATGATAAAAGGTTTTTCAGAACTTTTAGATTCCATACTTCTTTTGTGGGGGTGAATTTACCCTAAAGTTAAGGATCTTTACTTCCTTTTGTAAATAATAGTTTCCTTTTAGCATTAATATACATTAATTTTCCATGCAAGTATTAACAAAACTTATTCATAACTTGCACTGTTACTTTAAAAAGCCCATTTCGGTTGATCAGCCTTTCACGTCTCTGTATTTATTTGTTCAGTTTCTAAGAATGGTAATCCTTCATTATTAAACCTGTTTGATCCTGATATGAGACAGTCTGTCATTTCCCCCCACCTCCCACCCCACTGACAGGATTTACTATACTTAATTTCTCCTGTTGATGGTCTATTTACACCACTAATGTTGAGGGATCAGTCCTTAACATGACATGAGCTATCACATTTACTACATACCTCACTACCAAGTAAGTGTTCATTTGCTGAAAAAAGGTCAAACCAGTTTTCATTTTTCACTACTACAGGAACCTGAAAGAGAAGAGGTTTTAATTGAAAGTCTGTAGCTATATTCACTGAAGAGAATAAAGGTCCACGAAAAATATATGAGCATAATATTGTACAAATGCTAGAAATTCCAGTCATCAGCTAAAAGGCTGCCAGACTTGCAAATTCCCTGACTGCTTCAATATTTCTTAATAGAAAAAAAATATCTTCAAAACACAGAAGGTGTTGAAAATTTAAATTAATCATTGTTAAGTTGTATTGGGAACTTACTTAACAAGTGATAATTAGCAAAAGTTTTCTGTGTCTCAATGGACAAACATTAACAATAACAGATTTGCTCCTTTCACTGCACAACATTCAAATTCAACTTTAAGGACAACCGAAAATGAAATTTAGGGGCTCAGTTTAGGGCTTAGTGGTTTTTAGTTCTTTTATGACAGACAAAATAACAAGTGGAAATGGCTGTCTGTGAAAGAAATACAGTAGAATATAATACACTACAGATGCTGAAAAACAGAATGGAAATGCGCTCACAGACCTGCAAGGAGAAAACTGTTTAGATCATACCTGGCTCTAGCAAGTCTCTCACTTCTATGATTATCAGAGTCACTCAAGATATTTTATTAAAAAGATGGTACAACATAGTTATTTTTCACTCAACATACTAAAAGGCGTTTTGAATCATTTGGCTCCAAGGTATGTTGTTGTTTTGTAATTTTGTTTTCAAAAACAAAAACAAATCTTCAGGACCACTCCTATTTCCAATAAAGTCACTGTGAATTTTGCCACAGTATTCAAAGGGAATTTATGTGTCTAAATGTAACACAATAGTTTACAAAGATACAGACATCTGGACCTGAGTCACCATTAAAGTATAATACATGCTGATGATCTGCTTAACAAACAGACTGTCATTTTGATCTCTATTCATTTTATAATTTATCCATTGTCAAAATATCCTCTCAGAGCAATATGATTTACAAATGATTACACTTATTGTTTTCTGAAACAAGACTAAGATCCACAAGATGACTCAATATCTAATTGACTTGAGATACTGGTGGTATCCCTCTAAACTTAACAACATTGCAATTAATGAAAAATACCAGTTTTGTACAGCATCTGTTCAGTATATGGTGAATGCTGTTTTAATAATTTGTCTAGAACCAATGTCTCCTCTGAGAAAATATATGGAAAAATGGTTTGCTTTCTTGTAGTTTATTCTGTTTTTACATCATCAAGCTGATTACTAGTAATCACTTGATGAAATGAGATTTTTATTAGATGCTTTACTATATGTCTTCAAAAAATTTACCGCAGTGTATAGCAAGTGACAAGAGATTTGTGTTAATGTCATTGTTGCAATACGAAGAACATTTTTCTATAGTGAAAGATTAGTGGATAGTTTTAAAATAGACAAACAACATTTGTTCCTTCCCATTTGAGGCCTGGCTCTTCACTTTCTATCAGCTATGCAAATATTTTAAAGTTTCCTAAGAATGAGTTAAACAGTGGGTAGCATGTTCCTTACTACTTCTATCCCACAGAGTTCTCAAGAATCATTTGAAGAAACACATTCTATTTCAGCAGCTGTTTCATCTCCACTTACTGCCAACTTAAAACTTCACACTGTATCATCAGGCACAACTGCATTTTTTTCAAAGGGTGTCTCTTCATTAATGTGCTTTCTCCAAACAGTGTGTGTGTCAGATTACATCAACAAGAGTTCAAGCCAAACATAACTATATTTTTAAAAAATAATCAGTAACTCAATTCTGACCTCAATCTTTAATGCTCCAATGAGAAACATATGCAATCTAGGCTAAAAATGACCTGATAAATGACCAAGTGGGTATTCACCCACGGAAGCTTATGCTCCAATAGGTCTGATATGAATGTAGACTTCACCAAGACACTAACAGGGAAGCTAGTAAAAAAAAAAAAAAAAAAAAAGAAAGAGCTATTGCCGGTGCTTACAACCAGAATGTTTGTTTGTTTATTTTAGGGCAATCTGGCAATAACAGATAGAAGGATTGCAGTGGAAGTCTTTGGAAACAAATAAAAACCATTTTTATTTCTGCTCAGTTGCTTGAATCTTTTCTTACTACTTTACATATACTTGTTCACCATATCCTTTTCTGTTTCTGCCACATTTAACACTAACTACATCATTTTAACTGTTTTTCATCACTTGGTGTTTATGATCATTTTATTAATATCTACAGCATTTATAATAATTTTAGCAATTTGGCACTAAATTAAGGAGATTAAAACCAAAACAAGAAGTGTTGATGAAATACTAAACAAATTAAATGTAGTTGAAGGATTTTATATACATATAGCTTTATCTGTTTCTGGATGCCATATCCTTTGCCCCAGTCCTTTAGCGACCACAACTCACTTTATGTATTTTGGCAGCATCTATCATGCAATCTTTTGCTCTTGTGAATTTCCACCCCCACCCTCCCATTAAAAATTTAAACTTGAAACACACTTGCTGCATATTTAATAAAAAATGAAACTGACAAGCTGACACAAGTAAAACTGACAAGACTGAAAAGCTAGAGAGGCAGGCAAAGTGCTTTAAGAACCTTCAGATTTCAAATGGAATAAAAAGGGAAGAGGATAGTTTTAAATTTAAACAGCAGCAAAAGATTTTCAGAGTTGAAGAGCACTTCATCTGTGACATGGCAAGCAGATTATTCATTTCTTGTTTTGGTTTCTATTTAAAAGCAGCTGAAAATTAAATAAAGGAGTTGTGCAGAAATAAAAAACATTACTGGATATTAGCCAGCCAAATACTATCAAAGATACAGACATGTTATGTAGGCAGTTCGAAGAAGTGGGATGTCTGAAGTGGGAGACCAAGGATGATAATATATCATGGGTATATTCGTAATCTTCAGATCTGCATGGCAGATTTCTACTTCAATGTTCTGCTCAAGTAAAACCACAGTCTGAACAGCACATGTGGGAGAATCAAGATCAGCCTTCTGGCCCCACTGATACTTTCCCAAAACCTTTTCGCATTCTTAAAAGGGAGAAAACAATACAGGGACTGTGGTCTCTGCAGAGAATCAAGAAGGCATATCTCCCTGCAAGTTTAACATACAGAGACCTGTAGGAAAAAAATTAGAGTTTTGTGAAGTTACAAGAGCAGGCAAGTAGTTCTATTTATGTAGTTAACCCCTTCTGCTCACTGGTGACACAGCTGGACAGCACCTGAAACAGGGAGGTTCTTCTCTTCATGACTTTGCCCCTGTGCACCAGTTGTCCTGAGACAACTCTTTGTCCTGAGAATTTGCAAGACTGACAGACTGCATTTTTTCCTCAAATGTAACTTTCAATTTTTTTTATGATCACATGGGTGCAATGCTCTGACGTGGGTTTCCTAAAATTTGCTAAATGAAAAGAAACCACTGTGCTGTTGTCTGGTAGCATGTGAACGTTAGTAACCTGGTGGGAACATGCAATACAGGAAGTCATGGAATACAGAATTCCAGAAGACTGGAAAAGGGAAAATACAGTGTCAATCTATAAAAAGGGAAGTAAGGACAACCCGGGGAATTACAGACCAGTCAGCTTAACTTCTATACCCAGAAAGATAATGGAGCAAATAATTAAGCAATCAATTTGCAAACATCTACAAGATAATAAGGTGATAAGTAACAGTCAGCTTGGATTTGCCAAGAACAAATCGTGTCAAACCAACCAGATACCCTTTCAAAGAAAGCGCAACAAGCCTTGTGGATGTGAGGGAAACGGTAGACGTGGTATATCTTGACTTCAGTAAAGCTTTTGATACAGTCTTGCCTGACCTTCTCATACACAAACTAGGGAAATATCTAGATGGAGTTACTATAAGGTGGGTGCATAACTGGTTGGAAAACCATTCCCAGACTGTAGTTATCAGTGCTTCACAGTGGGGTACCGCAAAAATCAGTTCTGGGTCTAGTTCTGTTCAATATCTTCAGCAGTGATTTAGATAATAACAAAGAGAGTACACTTATAAAGTTTTCAGATCTTACCAAGCTGGGAGGGGTTGCAAGTGCTTTGAAGGATAGGATTAAAATTCCAAATGATCTGGACAAACTGGAGAAATGGTCTGAAGTAAACAGGATGAAATTCAATAAGGACAAATGTGAAGTATTCCATTTAGGAAGGAACAATCAGCTGCACACGTACAAAATGGGAAATGACTGCCTAGAAAGGAGTACTGTGGAAAGGGATCTGGGGGTCATAGTGGACCACAAGCTAAATATGAGTGTAATGCTGTCGCAAAAAAAGTGATCATCATCATTCTGGGATGTATTAGTAGGAGTGTTGTAAGCAAAACACAAAAAGTAATTCTTCCACTCTACTGATTAGGCCTCAACTGGAGTATCAGAGTCCAGTTCTGGGCACCACATTTCAGGAAAGATGTGGACAAATTGGAGAAAATCCAGAGAAGAGCAACAAAAATTATTAAAAGTCTAGAAAACATGACCTATGAGGGAAGATTGAAAAAATTGGGTTTGTTTAGTCTGGAGAAGAAAAGACTGGGGGTGGGGAGGGGGGACATGATAACCGTTTTCAAGTACATAAAAGGTTGTTACAAGGAGGAGGAAGAAGAATGGTTATTCTTAACCTCTGAGGATAGGACAGGAAGCAATGGGCTTAAATTGCAGCAAGGGAGGTTAGGTTGGACATTAGCAAAAACTTCCTAATGGTCAAGGTGGTTAAGCAAGCACTGGAATAAATTGCCTAGGGAGGTTGTGGAATCTCCATCACTAGAGACTTTTAAGAGCAGGTTAGACAAACTCCTGTCAATGGTCTAGATAATACTTAGTCCTGCCATGAGTGCAGGGGACTGGACTAGATGACCTCTCAAGGTCCCTTCCAGTCCTCTGATTAAGTTCTAACATGTTTCATCCGTCTCATAAGCCATTCTCTGTTTATTGTCTGGTGGAGGCACCTCATGCTGACTTTGAGGTACCTGTCTCCAGAATGTCTGCAGCTGACAAGTCTAGAAAAGAGTGCATTTGCAGAGGGAGGCTTGCAGTTCCTTCATTGTAAATTTCTTGTTTTATTTAATTGAGGAAAGGTAACATATGTCTCTTCTAGATTAGTAGTTGTCTCTTCCCTTGCAAGGACGTGCCAAGCATTTGCAATCCATTAACCTAGTTGTGGCAAGTTTGAATTCTACCACTCTGCTGTTATAACAATTGTGGCTGCTACTAACACTGCAGTCATCAATTAAATTTCAGTTTAGTTTTTTCATGAGAACAAGCAATACATATAAAAAGACAATACAATTGGTTTCATTGGGGCAACTCAGGAAGAAAGGTGGAAGAATATGACCCATACTTTTTTTGAGATGTTGTTGAGAATAAGTAGCATACACAAACTTTTGGAGTTTTTGCCATATGAAATGCATATGAAATGTGTCTGTCAGAAAAATAGGAAATCAATTTTTAACCTAAAGTCTACATCACTATAAGATCTTGTAACTACTCTTTTGTACAGTTAAAATACATGCTTCTTACCTTATTAGTTAAAAATTCATGTGGACGTTTCCAGGAATTCACTTTTAAGGAAGGTGGCAATTCAATCTTCCCTTCAGGGTCCTCAAAGACATGCTATATAAAATATACATGTACAAAAATTTAAGTTTGTATTTACTATACCACTGGATCATCAAGATTTAAAATACTTCATTGTTCATGATTAAGGCTAAGATGCTGTCATGCATATTTTTAGTAAAAGTCGCCAGTGACCTGTCCGTAATAAAGAAAAATTCACAAAAGCCCATAACCTATCTGTGACTTTTATTAAAAATATGTATGACAAAATGGTGAGCTGCAGGCTCACCACATCACCTAGGGGAGCATGGCTTGGAGGTGCAGGGTCCCACCACTGCTGGCGGCTCCAAGCCCTGGGGCGCCCGTGGCCACCCATGACCGCTCTGAGCTCCAGCTGGGGTACCCTGGCCACCCATGGCAGATCTGTGCTCCGGGGCGCCCACAGTGGCTGGGGCTTCCCAGGAGCCCTGCTGCCCGCAGTGCTTGGGAGTTTGGGGTCTCTCCGCCACCTCGGAGCTCCAGGCACCCCTGTCTCCTCCCCGGCTGGGAGCTGTCTGCAGGGCACCCCTGCCTCCCTCTGCGACTGGGAGCTCGGGCCCCCACAGTTCCCAGCTGCCAGGGGACACAGGTACCGGGGGCTCAAGTCACAGAGGTCTCTGGAAGTCACAGTTTTCGTGATTTCCATGTCCTCTCTGACAAAATCGTAGCCCTATTCATAATTATTCACTGGGAAGAAAAATCACACATTATGGCACAATGAAGAGAAAAGATGGTTACTTACCAATAAGTAGAGTTCTCAGAATATACTGCATCTGCAAAATCCATAGTCAAGCACATTAGGTGCTTGATGTAACTAGGAGAAGGATACTCAACCTGTGTTGTTTTTACTGCCAGAGTAAAATGTGAACAGGTCTCCCATTTCTTTCTGGAGCCTAAGACTTTCGGGTCTTCTATCACCTCCCATTCAAGCCAATTATTTGGATTCCCTATTCTTTTCAATCTTCTGGGAAGGCTGTCTGAAGGACTCTGTTTGGGCTACTTATACAGGGAGTAAAGACCAGACAGTCTGAGATACCTCAGACAGCATTCTCTCAGTAATTTTTAAGCACTTAAAATGCTGATTCAAAAAGAACATTTTCATCTTACATCACTCTCATTGCTCAAAGGCCAACTGCTTCTTCAGATCTGCCATGAGTACGTGGGATTGGAAGGGACCTCCTGGGTCATCGAATCGAGTCTCGTGCTGTCACAGGCAATCCCCATCATATAATCCCATTCTTAAGATTGTCAAGATCCATCTTAAAACTAATTGAGTGAATCCTATGCTAATATAAAATTATTTTAATAACACTAAACCCAAAGTTTTCTACCTGGGAAGCCTAAAGTTAGACACCTAAATCCATATTTAGACTGGAAATTAAACTTGGGACTGTGCATCTACAACTCTCACTGCAGTCAATCCGAGCTCTGAGCGCTCAGCATCTGGACATCAGGCCGCTAAATCAGGTATCTGGATACAGATGTAGGGGCTGACAGTTAAGCCACTGAAGTTTAAAACTTTGGCCATCTAATGAACAAGTACCATCTAAGAATAAACTAACCCAGGTTACAGGAAGTTTGGATAAATTCATTATGCAGTTGAGGATGTGGAAAAGATTCTGAGACTGCTCACATTGGTGGAAAGAGAGGTACTGATGATAGGTACATG
Organism: Eretmochelys imbricata; assembly: GCF_965152235.1. NCBI lineage: Eukaryota > Metazoa > Chordata > Testudines > Cheloniidae > Eretmochelys > Eretmochelys imbricata. The sequence continues at coordinate 111,148,460 of NC_135574.1, read as the reverse complement.
GATACAAATATCTGTCGCTGGAATGTTACATCAGTGGGTAGATGTACAGGTTGTGATACTATTGTCACCAATGTTACACAAATGTGATAAATCTTGTAAAAAGTATGCCTTGTAAAGTATCATTAGAAAAATTATCATCTGCTAAGTATTATTATCCTGTTGAAATGTGTGCATTACCATTGTGTGTGAAGTTATAAAATGTTACTGTATACTTGTTACTAAACATGTTGTGTTCCTGGGTAACACCCACAAGACAGACTTACATCAAGACTCGCCAGCCATGTGTTGATGGGCCATTAAGGAGAATCAACTATTCTAGTCAGCCCCTCCTTAGGATGCCTCAGAGAGCAAATGGACAATGGAGGCCCAGTGACTCAGCAGGGCACGTAGAACATGTGATCATGTTCAAACAAACTCCCTGTTTGAGCCAGTATTTTTCCATTCACATGGACTGGGACTATAAACTGGAGATTGTGACATCACCTTCTTGCCTCATTCCTGTTCCACATCTCTGGACTGTGATTTCTAACAAAAAGGACCAGAGCTTTGAACAATGGACTGAGGACTCCAATCTTTTGGATGTACCAGAGAGACCTGCTGCAAGCTAGCAGACTTAACATCACTGCTATTATCCTGATCTACAGACTCTGAAATCAACTGTAATGTATATGATTCACTTTAACCATTTAATAATTGTTGTCTCTCTTTTTTATATTACTAACCCTTTAGTTTTAGCTTACTAAAGGATTGGCTACCAGCGTAGTATTTGGTGAAATCCTGAAGTATATTTTGACCTGAGGTAAGTGGTTAGCTTCCTGGAGCTGGAAGAACCTAATATATGTGATAATCATTTATCACAGAAGTCTGATTTTTCTGGGTGGTGCATGAGGGGCTAAAGGACCTGACTGGGACTGTCTTATGATAGAGTACACGACCAGTCGGGGGTATATGCCCTGTATTCTGGCAGTCTGGCCTGAGACTGGCACTCTTACCTGTGTCCCATAGCAGGTAGCATGACACAGACACTGCCTAATGGCTAAGCCATTTTGACATGTTTCAAGGACTGCAAGCTACAACAGTGTAATCTGCAGTGACAGTTTCAGGGAGGGAAGACTATGATGTTTTAAATAATTATCAATTAAGGAAAGACATTAGAAAAGCATGAAAAATCATTACGCTGTTTTTCTTTTGCTTAGAAGCTCGATTTTATCAATTTCTTCAATGTAGTAGTCTGTGCCTTAAAACTGGAACAGTAATATGAGAGAAGTAGAAAAGCTTCTAGGGAATACAGACCTTTTCAGACGTGGTTACTGGTCTGAAAGCTTAAATGAAGCCTACCAGGCTGGACTGGCAGACTGACCACTGGATACTGCAGTTACTTGTTTGACCAAGTTAGCATAGAGTTCCACAGTGAAGGCAAAATTCCATCTTCAGATGTGGACACAGCTTACAGTGAATTTAATCATATGCAAATATAAAGGGAGAATTTGGATCTTAAAGATTTGGTTCACAAAAATGGAGGATGGCCTCACATTATGTGAGGGATCAAATGAGAAAAAATGAAATATGCCTCTCCCTCTGGACAATCAATGTTCACAGGCAGTCACAGAAGTACTTCAGAGACAAAGTTATCATCGCGTGGGACGTGTTTTACCAGTGACCAAAAACTTTTAACATCCTTCTTTCCACATCACGTATATGAAAGAAGCAATGTGCAATGCAGCTTGATGCTAGAGGTCTGGACAGTCTAAGAAATACACTAAGATGCTTAAAGGAGAAATATTTTTATGTATTTTTTGTATTACAATAGTGTCTGGTGCTCCCAACCAAGATTATTATTAATTATTATTATAAATCTATTTTTTCTCAGTTTTATTAACCCCTGGCTTGTAAATCAGAGCCAAAAACTGACCCACTTGTATGTGGAAGTACAAGGCACATACATTCTTATTGCCACATAATGTGGCTCCGCAGCTGGCGTATCCACCAGAGCTCAGCCAAGATCAATGGAGCTAGAGTCAAATTAGCTCTATGTCCCCTTTGCACACCCTGCCCCTCTCTGGCCACAGCACTAGGATTGCAGAGGCTGATTTAGAAGTAGGGCAATTTGTAATTGCCACACAGAAGAGAAAGGGTGGGACTTGGTCCCCAAACTGGTATCACCCCATAAGTAAACAGAATTGAAGGGGAACTCCGTCCTCCCCATCCCATAATCCACAAAAGGGGCAGTGCTGGGCAGCCATAAAGCAATATTTTAAATCTAATAATTTATGCAACAGTCTTTATAATCCCTGTAAAGAAACAATATATTAGTTGACCCATTAGGTAAGGGGAATGGGACCAACAAGTAATTATTAACTCAAAGTATGGCCACTAATATTTAAGACTATAAGATCTGTACAATACTCAGGGAATCATGAGCCCCCTAGTAAAGCCTATTTTTCTGTGTTTTATACAAGCATAATTAATACGTATTTTTCCAGTGTTGTTTATACTTTTACAAAGGGCCATACAGATTGTCTGAAAATGTAAAAGCAATGTGTTTATTCCCACAAGAAGCGGCAGTTTTCATTATTATCTGAAACATTTCTGCTTTATTTAGTTTGACAACTGTTGCACAAACTACATAGAAAAATCAATGTCTTCCTTTTTAAAATTTGAATGAAAAGAGGCAAAATACATTTAGCTTAAGACAGGACTTGATCTAGTGGGCACCCACTTAAACTTAGGCAAAAATTTAAAAGATGTGCTGGAGAAATTAACATGTTTATCAGAAACAAATTATTCTGAAGTTAAAGCAAAGCATACTCTATTAAATACATGTAGACAAATTAAGCTGAAAAAAAAGTGTCATATTCAACTTACTAAAACAGGACTCTTTCCAGCTTTATCTTTCTCTTTTCCAGCTTTTCCTGTATCCCACTTTTCTGCATTGATATCTGCTTCGTTCCATTCTGGCCAAATGGGAAATTTCCCTTTCTTCGATTCACTAGCAGCACCCCCACTGGGTAACACAGCAGCTGGCCTGGAAAGCAACCAACAGCCAATGTCAAATGAAGATTACATCAGAGAAGAAAGAAAATTTGTACAATAGAAAGATTTTCACAAGGTAATACATTATCTTATCTGATTGTTTTAATTTAACTTAATTAAAAAGTTTAGTGCTACTAATTACAATACCTTTCTGAATTCAGAAAAGGTAATATCAAAAGGTCTTTAAAACCACTAGATACAATTTTGGGTAGTAATCCTGCAAAGCATTTAAGCACATGCCATTTTAAAGTACATTAGTATTACCACTACAAAATGAAGTATGAAATGGAGTCTGCCAGTGGCACAAGGTATTGAGCTACAGCATGGATGGGATCCCTAATTGTGCTAAACCCAGCACAGTGACCCTGCTGTGTGGACCCCTAGTCTTGCCTGATATGGAGAGATACATATACCTGGCACAAGTAGTTCATATGCATGCAGCTCCACAGGAGTATGCAGAGTAAAAGGGACATGATGATGACTGGAATCAGGGCATGGCACTTCCTCCCCTATGGATGTGTGATCCAGGAGTGAAGGGGTACATGTGAAAGGTGACCTCCACAAATTCCTTTAAACCTACTTGTTGCAAGCATAGGAGCAGCCTATGAAACCTGGACCAGGCAGGGACCTGCTGAAACCTGGCAGCTGCACCACAAGCACCCTGGCCCCAAACATTGAGCACCAGGGCCCCAAACACAGACAACCTTGCTAAAGAAGAGGCATGTCTGAGGTGTAGACAGCCTACCTCAGTCAGCCAGAAATGTGATCCGAGACAGAATCCGCCTCCTTGCATTGTTCTAGAGCATATGCTCCTCTGTGATGAGTTCACTGCATCTCCATGGGGGCTTGTCTCCTGCATTTGGGCAGGCTTGAGATCATGTGACATTCAAGGTGCTCCGCACAGGGCTCCACTTGCTCAGCAATGCTCTGAGAGCTGCACAGCAGCAGAATCAAGATCTCAGAGAAGGGCTTTTATACTTCCAGAAGCTTTCAAATAAAGTATATCTTATTTAAATAACTCTTCTAGCTCATAGGGGTTTTTAATATATAATTTCTCAACATTTTTCTAATTCTGATGATGTGGGTTTAAAAAAAGAACAAGCCCCTTCCTTACAACACATTCCTTCTATCTCCTATAAGCAGCAACAGAGGACCTAGAGCTGTATGTCTGCAGACCCAGGACGACAACACTGTTTTGGTTTACACTTGGAAAGTTATCTTCAAAACCATTATTGTCACTGTTTTGTGTGTATGTGGTATTGGGTTTTTTTGTTTTTGTTTTTTTTTTAAGATGAAAGCTGACATTCAGCAGAAAGCGAAAATTGCAGGGGCACATATTTGCAAGGGAAATCTTCCCACTTGCTATGGCTGAGTGGACTTTCCAAATCCTGGAATGGGTCATATATTACATTGTGTGTGTATTTATACTGCTGTGCAAATAATCGAAATAGTATATAAAACAATCAAATTTTGAATTTCAGATCTATAATTTCTTCCTGGGATTCTGGTGACTATACAAACCACTTAAGCATTTCCTTTTGTGATTTATTGTATCTCCAGGACCACGCAACAGATGTGACATTTTAGATAATCTGATCATAACTCCATGGTACATGTTATTGCCTGAATTTTCAGTATAGTGAGCATCTTAATTAATTATGCCCCAACTCTAATCGCATAAATACTTACTGCACAAATAAGTATTCTTGGAGTATTAATAGGTGACATCCTTTTACTGTTAAACTCTTTACTCTTACCTTCTTATTAGCTGAAAGAACAAAGTGATGTTAAAACTAATGATCCTTCACTGTTTAATCAAATACTACACTGATACACACTACTAGTAACTCTTCCTGGGAGTTAAATTATAAAAATGCAGTACAATTCGCATATGTATTCTGCTCTGTATATTATGAGGTATAGTCCAAGCGAACTTCACAAACGTATTGTAGACAGATGTATTCTCTGGGGTGAATCTTTACTTTTCTCTCCTATCTCTATCAAATATAAAAAGTCTCCGGCATCTCCTCTAAGATATTTGATCTTTCATTAACAGGATCATTTTCTCTACCGCGTCTTCTTAACAGAATGTCAAAAAATATTCCATTCTATATTTAATAGTACTTAGAGTGCAAGTACAGACATGCAGATACTTAGCAGAATTTTAGTGAATTACCAGAGAGCTACCTCACTTTCAGTTTCTTTACTGAGTTTGCTGTACATGCATATATGCACAACAGTGAAGAACAACAGAATGCCAGCTCTATTAGATGTTTCAGTATTCATGATGTTCATTATTTTTGCTCTTTTCAAAATTGATCTAGGCCAGGTCTACACCTAAAAATGACAATGACCTAGCTATGTAGCTCAGGCCTGTGAAAGATATCAAACCCTGTATTACACAGCTAAGTCGCCCTAACCCCCCTGCATAGACATAGCTAGGTTGACAGAAGATTTTTTCTGTTGATTTAGCTGCCCTCTCTCGAAGAGGTGGATTAACTACATCAGCTGTTCTCAAACTGTGAGGCAGACCTCTCAAGGGAAGCATAGGAATGTGTTAAGGGAGGCGCAAGCTGTGTGCCCTTCTCCCCCCCCCAAAAGAGCTTTGGCTGTCAGCCCCAGGTGGCTGGGACTCATGCAGAAGGGCCGTGCACATCCAGGAGGCATGGATAAAGGGAACAACCAGAGCCTCAGCACCCAAGCTCTCCTTCCCCCTGCCCCTCAATCTCTCACCAGGAAGTAGCCCAGGTTCAGGCTCTCCATCCCCACCTGCCCAATCCCTCACCTGGAGGTGGTGGTGCTCCAGCTGTCAGCCTGGGGTGGCAGCAGCAGCGCAGAAGTAAGGGTGGCAATGGGGAGCTAAGTCTTCTGTGAAAAGTGATATTCCTCAATATCACTTTTCACATTGCCACCCTTTCTTCTGTGCTGCTGCTGGCATGGCGCTGCCTTCAGAGCTGGGCACGTGGCCAGCAGCCCCTGCTCTCTGCTCTGCCTTCAGAGCTGGGTGGAGGTATGTGTACTGGGGGGAGGTAATAAATGACTACACACACACCAAGAAGGGGTGCCCAATCAAATACGTTTGAGAACCACTGATTTCCATCAGCGTAGGAAGCATCTGTGCTACAGCGGCACAGCTACAGAACCACGGCTGTGCCACTACTAGGCAAATATACCCCTAAACAACTCCTTTGCATAGCAAGCTGTCACCACAACACCCCCTCTTTTAGCTAGCGGTGGCATTTCAGCAGCTGTGCCTCAGTTTCACCCCTCTATCTTTTGGCCTACTGCAGGCATAGGACTGTTCTGGTGCTCCATCCAGACTAATTTTACCGAAGTCTTAAAATTACGTACACAAAAACCAAACTTTCAGCCTAGCTCGGCTCAGCTGACACCCAGTCCATCACAGGCATACTTTTGACCATCCTTCTGTGCCTTAGCCCACCCCATGATCTTAGGGCTGGCCCACTCCTTCCCTTACTCAGGAGTTCAGGGAGACTCCAGCTAAGCCTCTAGCCCGCCCCTGGAGAAGCTTATCTGGCCTTTCTCCTTCTCAGACTTCCTTCAGGCTTCTTCCCAGAGAGAGTATCTTTATTCAGCCTCCTCCTACAACTGGCCTCACCCAGCTCTTTATGGACCACAAGCCCTGTCCTACCCCAGCTGGGCTTTATTTCTAATTAGTCCAAGTGCAAGCAGACATTCACAAACAGTTTTGGTGGGAATGATGGCTGGGTTGCTTCCCTCCCTTGCAAACATTTTTATTTGGTTCATTTCCTTTCTTTGCCTTTTGCTTACCGAGCTAAATTGTAGAAAGGACATACAACCTTTTCCCCATTGTGAAATAAGTCTCCTTTATTTTTGGCCACTTGTAACATACAGAAAGGACAAACAGGTCTAATAGTACATTAGTGGTGCCTACACTATCTCCTTAACGGCTTCACATAAGGATCCTGCTAGAGCCTTCAGTGTATACAAGAGCCTTTTCCTCATCCATACTTGGTACCAAATCTTCCCCTTGAATCTCATGAATTCCAATAGATCCATTTATTCTTCATTAGTGTTTATCAGGATTTTCAGTTTCTGCAAATACCTTACCACCTTTTTAACTCTTTTCCCTAAATCCCTAATCATTCTTTAGACACATGTTGCAAAGAGCCTACTTTCTTTGCAGATCTCAACTGTTTAATTTTTTCAGCTTTTCTCTTTAATCCTTCATCATCCTTCATGTAACCAACCATTTTCTAGCAAGCTTGCTACTTTAGTTGCTAAATTTGTTAGGGCTTCCTTCATGTCATCCATTTTATGGCAAGTAAGTGGTAGAAAGGATTTCACGCTTTCCTTATGATATCAGCCGGGGGAAAACAATTGAAATGAGCCAGACGACTGGTTCAGCAGTGCAAAGCCTGAGCTCTGGGACCAGATTCCTGCCGTTTAAATAAGCCAGTCCTCTTGAATTGGGTATTCTTATGACTAATGTCTGAGACACACAGAAGTAAGAGAGTCTGGAGTTCACTTCCTATTCCTCAGTGACATGCTACATTAGCCATTGCTTATCTTCTCAATGGCAGTTTATCTACTTAGTGACTGGTATTGCTGGCACCTGGCTCCACCCAAATATACCTTTTGTGCATTTGTGTAAAAGCTTTATCCATTTTACATGAAAATGTACAAAAAGATAAGGCATGAACCATGAACTCAACCATACAATCCCAATGGAAGATAAGATATGGGCTATATTAGCAGCTTCTCTCATTGTCTCCTGGGCAGTGTTTCCAGTCTGGGAATTGACTTGGTAACTGAAAGCCAAAACTTCGTTAACACAGAATTAAGATTGCCCAGGGTGCCTTGTGATCTTCCAGAATGTCAAGTTCAGCTACATTCAAACCCCTGAAAACCAGAAAGTGAACAGATATGGTAAAGCAAACAAACTTCTGAAAACCAGGAAATACTTTAAGGTACAGGCCACACCCATAATGGAGCTTTAAATGTTTTCCTACAGCTGTCAATAGCCACTGAGAACAGTTCAGTGAGAGAGAGTGCCATAAATAGACATGAACAATGACTAAGAGAATGTGCCATTTGCACATATTTTATTTGTTGCATTTTTCTGCATGCACTTCAGCTGTTAGGTGTAGCTATACTGAATGGTGAAGTGATTAATTGGAGCAGGCTGGGAGCGCTGTCACTCAGGTCTGAGGAAAAGTGCATGCATATGTTGGGGATCAGATATGCCTCATTTCAGTGCTAGATTCTGTAGGCTGTGTCAACAGCTGTGCATAAGGATCTTCTTGCCATAGCATTGTCAGCAGTCTAGAGTCATGTATGACAATGGTCTCCAGGGTGCAGTGAAGGGCAAGTAAAGGCAATCCTCAAGGCAAAGGTGATCTAAACTCAAGTTTTGCAAAAGCAAACAAAAGGTGTTAGATTTTGTCCTACAGCGTTCATGTGCTCTGTTTCCCAAATTTTCTGTAGTATCCATAAGGGAAGATCCCACGAGCCCCAACGCCCCCCCTCCAGCTGAAACCAGGAGTGTAGCCCTGTGGAGCCCGAACCCTGGCATCCCCATTCCCCTCCCAAGACAGAAGCTGGCAACTAAGCCACGGCACCGAAGCCCAGCACCCCCTGTGAGGCTGAAACCAGGAGTAGAGCTGCAGGGCTGAACCCCTGAGCCCCAGCACTCCCCCAAGATCTAAAGCCCTGAGCCCTGCTGCTCCCGAGGGTCAGAAATCCTGACCCCACCCCACCGGGAGCCCTGACCCTCCCAGAATGCATGTTATGATTTTGTTTTATATGTAGCTATTTGTTTCCAATACTTCTATTTGTGATTACTTCAATCTTTGCTTTTTAAAATAAACTTATACTTGATATCACTATAAACATATCTAAGTGCTGTGTGTTCAGTGGAGCAATGATCTGAGTAAGTGGAACTGGTAAGCTGGAGTGTACTGTTCCTTTGGAAGCAACACATGTGTGAATATTGACAGTGTCTGGTAGACCAGGGGCTGGACACTCCAGGGAGTTGCTTGGAAGCAGTATGGAGTTGGAATAGGTGTATGACTATTGCTAACCTGTAAAGAGGGGTCTGCATAGGCCAAGAGGGTAGTGCTTGTGTTGCCCGTGGCCAGGAGAGTTGGGCCGCTGACCCTGAGCAAGCACAGACAAGCTTCCTCACACTAAGGTCAGGTGGGGGTAGCTTGGTGCCTCGCAGCTTTGAGTGCTCCTGGGAAGTATCAGAGCCAGGCACCAGAAGTGAGAGCAGGGAGCCTGTCTGTCCTGGGCTCTCAATTAGTCCCCAGCTGGCACCCAGGCAATGTAGAGGAGGAAGCTATCTGACTCAAATGCAGAAGGCACAAGAGCTGGATTGGAGAGCAGAGAGGGAAAGGAGTAGATTGGGACAAGGAACCTGGTGAGACTGAGAGAAGAGTGTGAGAGGGGAGAGACAGATCAGATGATGAGTTGGAAGGAGGTAATTGGGACTGGCTGGGCAAGAAGACAGAGACTGGAATGAGAAGCCTGAGGAGTGGAGACTGGGACTGGGAAAGAAGCCAGGGGTAGGGAAAAATAGAACGGGGACAGGGACTTGGTGGAGGCAATGAGCAGAAGGGGTCAAGCTTGAGGGTAACTGTGGCTACTAAAGCACATTTCTCTCCAAAGCTTTGGATGGAACTCAAGATTCTCAAGTCTCACTATTCCTCTTTTGTCAGCAAATGTATGTGAAACCCGCCGGCAAAGTGTGTCACATCTCCCTCTAGTGGCTGGTCTACACAGAGCATGACAACATACTACTACTAGTGGTTACACCATCAGCTCTAGTGGCAGATGTCTGCCCCTGCTTCATTCAGTGTACAGGATGAACCTGCTCTTAAAATGAATCATGGTTGTGTTGTGAATTAGGCTGTTGTCTGTAAGACAACTGTCTCATTTATTGCAGAAGTTGGAAGGTCTGTAGTAAAGGAGGTAGGGGATTGCAGGAAAAGAATCACAGACTGGAAGGGACCTCGAGATGTCTTCTAGTTCAGTCCCCTGCACTCAAGGCAGGACTATTATCTTTCTAGACCATCCCTGACAGGTGTTTGTCTATCCTGCTCTTAAAAGCCTCAAATGATAAAGATTCCACAACCTCCTATTTTTTTCATTTTTCCCTCATTGGATTCATGATTTCTAAACCTTTAATCTTTTTTGTTGCTCTTCTCTGTACTTTTTCCAATTTGTCCACATTTTTCCTGAAATGTGGCACCAGAACTGGACGCAATACTCCAGTTGAGGCCTTATCCAAGAACTTGTTGGATAATCTATGCCCTACTGTGTTATTTTCGTAACAGATGTTTGGGTAGTTGAAGTCCCCATCACCACCAAGTCCTGTGCTTTGGATGATTCTGTTAGTGGTTTTAAAAAAAAAGCCTCATCCACCTCTTCATCCTGGTTAGGTGGTCTGCAGCAGACCCCTACCATGACATCACCTTGTTTTTACCCCTTTTATCCTTACCCAGAGACTTTCAACAAGTCTGTCTCCTATTCCATCTCAATCTCAGTCTAAGCGTATATATCTTTGATATATAAGGCAACACCTCTTCCCTTTAGGAAAGAAAGGATAGCCTCATTGTTGAATACTGCCCTGGAGGATTGAATTCTGTCTCTGCCTCTGCTACAGGGCAACAACATATATGGAGAAATATAAAATGCTACATACGTGCATTAACTATTCTTAAGGCTACGATTTAGTCATGGAGGTCACAGAATTCATGGAATCCGTGACTTCCAGCGACCTCCATGACTTCAGCCTGAGGTGGTCAGGAGCTGAAGAGTCCCCTACCGCCCACGGAGGTAGGAAGCTGCAGGGTACCCGCTCCCTCCCCGCGCCTCTGGTGGCTCCTGTAGCTCCCAGCCGCAGCAGGCAGCCAGGTACCCTGCAGCTCCCAGCCACTGCAAGCGGCGGGGAACCCCACGAGCTCCTGACCAATGCAGGCAGCAGGGGAACCCGTGAGCTCCCGGCCACTGCAGCCCCCAGAGCTGCAGGTAGCAGGGGTACCCTGCAGCTCCCAGCCCCCATGGGCAGTGTGGGACCCCCAGAGCTGCAGGCAGCAGAGGTACCTTGGAGCTCCCATCTGCTGAAGGTGGCTCCTAGCCCCTGCACAGCTGCCCCACTTCAGGCAGTGTGAGGACCCGCAGATCCCCATTTTGTCAGGGATATTTTTAGTAAAAGTCACAGACAGGTCACGGCTTCCGTGAATTTTTCTTTTTTGCCTGTGACCTGTCTGTAACTTTTACTAAAAATATCTGTGACAAAATCTTAACCTTAACTATTGTAGAAAAAATAAGAGATTGAAAGCAGGAGATAACACAATATTTAGTAGCCAAATGTTCACTATATTCAGATCTGTAAAATAATGACATTTCTAAAATGAGACACTAAACGTATATAAGCAAAATCTCCGTCTTGCATCATCAAGGGAATTCAGTCAGTTTAGCACACTGGCACATTGATCTGGTTATAAATGGCATTCCCACCATCTGCAACATACTTTGTTTACAACCAAGCGGCACTCTAAGTCGTGTGAAATTCTTTCCTGCCTTTGAAAACATAATCCTTAAAAGCAAATCTCTACTGATCATTGCAAGCAAGGGACAAACACTTCAGCAGCAATAGGATATAAACTATTTTGGAAGTAAGCTTTTTACCTCTAAAGAAAGATACCATCTTTCTTGTGTTCCTGGTATGAGACAGGATAGAACTCCCCACCTCAAAGATTTTTCACCTTCAGAGATTAGCAGTTGTAGTGATGGTGAGAGATGCTCTTGCTGGTCTGCACATACTACAAATTCCACTAGTGCCTAAGGGCTTGAACCTAAGGGCTTGTCTACATGGGCACTTTATAGCACTTTAACTTTCTTGCTCATGGGGTGTGAAAAAACACCCCTCTGAGTGCAGAAAATTTCAACACAGGTTATCTCAAGTGCCTATATACAAATGCACAAAGCCTTGGAAACAAGCAGGGTGAACTGGAGGTCCTAGTGATGTCAAGGAATTATGACGTGATTGGAATAACAGAGACTTGGTGGGATAACTCACATGACTGGAGTACTCTTATGGATGGTTATAAACTGTTCAGGAAGGACAGGCAGGGCAGAAAAGGTGGGGGAGTAGCACTGTATGTAAGGGAGCAGTATGACTGCTCAGAGCTCCGGTATGAAACTGCAGAAAAACCTGAGTGTCTCTGGATTAAGTTTAGAAGTGTGAGCAACAAGAGTGATGTAGTGGTGGGAGTCTGCTATAGACCACCAGACCAGGGGGATGAGGTGGATGAGGCTTTCTTCCGGCAACTCGCAGAAGCTACTAGATTGCACGCCCTGGTTCTCATGGGCGACTTTAATCATTCTGATATCTGCTGGGAGAGCACTACAGCGGTGCATAGACAATCCAGGAAGTTTTTGGAAAATGTAGGGGACAATTTCCTGGTGCAAGTGCTGGAGGAACCAACTAGGGGCAGAGCTCTTCTTGACCTGCTGCTCACAAACCGGGAGGAATTAGTACGGGAAGCAAAAGTGGATAGGAATCTGGGAGGCAGTGACCATGAGTTGGTCGAGTTCAGGATCCTGACACAGGGAAGAAAGGTAAGTAGCAGAATATGGACCCTGGACTTCAGGAAAGCAGACTTCGACCTCCTCAGGGAACTGACGGGTAGGATCCCCTGGGGGAATAACATGAGGGGGAAAGGAGTCCAGGAGAGCTGGCTGTATTTCAAGGAATCCCTGTTGAGGTTACAGGGACAAACCATCCCGATGTGTCGAAAGAATAGTAAATATGGCAGGAGACCAGCTTGGCTTAACGGTGAAATCCTTGAGGATCTTAAACATAAAAAAGAAGCTTACAAGAAGTGGAAGATTGGACAGATGACCAGGGAAGAGTATAAAAATATTGCTCGGGCATGTAGGAATGAAATCAGGAGGTCCAAATCACACCTGGAGTTGCAGCTAGCAAGAGATGTTAAGAGTAACAAGAAGGGTTTCTTCAGGTATGTTGGCAACAAAAAGAAAGCCAAGGAAAGTGTGGGCCCCTTACTGAATGAGGGAGGCAACCTAGTGACAGAGGATATGGAAAAAGCTAATATACTCAATGCTTTCTTTGCCTCTGTCTTCACGAACAACATCAGCTCCCAGACTGCTGCGCTGGGCAACACAGCATGGGGAGTAGGTGGCCAGCCCTCTGTGGAGAAAGAGGTGGTTAGGGACTATTTAGAAAAGCTGGACGTGCACAAGTCCATGGGGCCGGATGCATTGCATCCGAGAGTGCTAAAGGAGTTGGCGGCTGTGATTGCAGAGCCATTGGCCACTATCTTTGAAAACTCGTGGCGAACGGGGGAAGTCCCGGATGACTGGAAAAAGGCTAATGTAGTGCCCATCTTTAAAAAAGGAAAGGAGGAGGATCCTGGGAACTACAGGCCAGTCAGCCTCACCTCAGTCCCTGGAAAAATCATGGAGCAGGTCCTCAAGGAATCTATCCTGAAACACTTACACGAGAGGAAAGTGATCAGGAACAGTCAGCACGGATTCACCAAGGGAAGGTCATGCCTGACTAATCTAATCGCCTTCTATGATGAGATTACTGGTTCTGTGGATGAAGGGAAAGCAGTGGATGTATTGTTTCTTGACTTTAGCAAAGCTTTCAACACGGTCTCCCACAGTATTCTTGTCAGCAAGTTAAAGAAGTATGGGCTGGATGAATGCACTATAACGTGGGTGGAAAGTTGGCCAGATTGTCGGGCTCAACGGGTAGTGATCAATGGCTCCATGTCTAGTTGGCAGCCGGTATCAAGTGGAGTGCCCCAAGAGTCGATCCTGGGGCCGGTTTTGTTCAATATCTTCATAAATGATCTGGAGGATGGTGTGGATTGCACTCTCAGCAAATGTGTGGATGATATTAAACTAGGAGGAGTGGTAGATACAGTGGCAGGTAGGGATAGGATACAGAGGGACCTAGACAAATTGGAGGATTGGGCCAAAAGAAATCTGATGAGGTTCAACAAGGATAAGTGCAGGGTCCTGCACTTAGGACAGAAGAATCCAATGCACCGCTACAGACTAAGGACCGAATGGCTAGGCAGCACTTCTGCGGAAAAGGACCTAGGGGTGACAGTGGACGAGAAGCTGGATATGAGTCAACAGCGTGCCCTTGTTGCCAAGAAGACCAATGGCATTTTGGGATGTATAAGTAGGGGCATAGCCAGCAGATCGAGGGACGTGATTATTCCCCTATATTCGACATTGGTGAGGCCTCATCTGGAGTACTGTGTCCAGTTTTGGGCCCACACTAAAGAAGGATGTGGAGAAATTGGAGAGAGTCCAGCGAAGGGCAACAAAAATGATTAGGGGTCTGGAACACATGAGTTATGAGGAGAGGCTGAGGGAACTGGGATTGTTTAGTCTGCAGAAGAGAAGAATGAGGGGGGATTTGATAGCTGCTTTCAACTACCTGAAAGGGGGTTCCAAAGAGGATGGATCTAGACTGTTCTCAGTGGTAGCAGATGACAGAACGAGGAGTAATGGTCTCAAGTTGCAGTGGGGGAGGTTTAGGTTGGATTTTAGGAAAAACTTTTTCACTAGCAGGGTGGTGAAACACTGGAATGCGTTACCTAGGGAGGTGGTAGAATCTCCTTCCTTAGAAGTTTTTAAGGTCAGGCTTGACAAAGCCCTGGCTGGGATGATTTAATTGGGGATTGGTCCTGCTTTGAGCAGGGGGTTGGACTAGATGACCTTCTGGGGTCCCTTCCAACCCTGACATTCTATGAATCTATGATTCTATGAACACTGTACAGCGCCAGTATAGACAGTGCACCAGCGCTGGTAGCTATGCCCCTTGTGGACGTGGGTTTTTTAGAGCTCTCCCAGCACTCTGCCATGACTACACAAGCTATGTTAAAGCACTGCCATGGCAGCGCTTTAACGTTGCCATGGCAGCACTTTAACGTTGCCATGGCAGCACTTTAACGTTGCCAGTGTAGACTAGCCCTAAGACTGTAACTCATTTGTGTGTATATGTTTACCTGATTTAACCTTGTAAATAACTCATTTCCTTTTACTTAGTTAATAAATCTTTATAAGCACTGTCTTTGGTGTAAGATCTAAACTGCAATTGATCTGGGGTAAGCGACTAGTCTTTTGGGGCTGGGGGGTAACCTGAATATTGTTGTGATTTTTGGTGCAAGGGACCATCGGTCACAAAGACAAGCTTGCCTCGGTAGCAAGATAGATCGGAGTACCCATGGCGACTGTCTGTGACTCTGTGGTTAGAGTGGTAGAGTGCCTGAGGAGTTTACACTTGATTGTGAGTTCTATACTTAGATTTCATCAATGAGTTTGGGGTTTGTGTCCTTACCAGTCTATGCTACTCATGCACTTGAGCCATGCAGACACCTTGACCGAGATAATGTAAAATCAAGGGGAATGGGAAGGAAAGAACCTTAAGTGGTCAACTTCGACAAAGATCAGAGGGGTAGCCGTGTTAGTCTGGATCTGTAAAAGCGGCAAAGAGTCCCAACTTCGAAAAAGAATGTGTAGTTCACAAACTGGTGGCCCTTTTCAGATGGTCCTGTTGCTCCACCTCTTCTGTACCTCCTTCCTTCACGCATAGCAACATACAGCTCCATTCTTTTAACAAGTGGCAGATCATAATTGGCTAACCAACACCAATTAAGTGTTTGGCAACCTTAACTAAAAGCATCACTATATACTTCTCCAATAATGTCTGCTGTACAGGCAACATCTATAGCCTTATATGGGCTCAGATATGTTGTGTTGAATCAGACTGTAAAAGCTGAGTGAAAGATTTAAAAAAATCCAACCTCTCAGGCAAACCAGCCTGAAAATTTAGGGTGATCAAATTATATTTTATGGCTGCCTGTATGCATTACCTTTATAGAACCTAAAATAGCCTGGTCATGTATGGATTATGAATATAAAAGATAGCAGCAGTGTTTGTAGAATTAATTCACAATTTTCAGGGCTTCTTTCTCAAAATAACTTTAAAGTTTATTAATCATTGTTCATTTTTAAACTATTAGTACTTCTATGATAAGTCACATAATTTCAGGTATGTATTAGATAGCAACAAATACCACTTAACAGTAGGAAAACAATGTAAAACAAAATTTTACTGCAGCAACAGACGCCCATTAGAAAAGTGAGATAATCAGAAATAACCTGCCTTGCAATTACTGCAGACTACTAAACTTACAGGATGATATTTTCTCACCCATCTTGTGATCCTCCATATCCTTCTCTGTCATAGGGACAGCAGTGCGACTATGCCATCTGAAAAAAGAAAAGGAGAACTTGTGGCACCTTAAAGACTAACAAATTTATTTGAGCATAAGCTTTCGTGAGCTACAGCTCACTCATGAAAGCGTATGCTCAAATAAATTTGTTAGTCTCTAAGGTGCCACAAGTACTCCTTTTCTTTCTGCGAATACAGACTAACATGGCTGCTACTCTGAAATATGCCATCTGAGTTTTGTAGACTAGAGTTACACATCACTTGCATATTGACTGAAACATGGCCAAAATTGTCTTGCAAACATATTGAACAAAAGGGGTAACAGAATGAAGCTGTGTGAAAGCCCCCTTGATAAACAGATGTCCAACACTGGCCTCCAAGATCTGAGAGGAAAGAGCAGATCAACCCTAACCAGGGTTCAACAGAGAGCTCAACAATACCCAGTGGTCAAAGACAGCAGACAGATCTAAAACAATCACCATGGACATTTGACCTCTGTTTGTCACTAGGACGAAATCATCATAAACAAAATAGTGCTATCTTCATGCCACACAGACTGTATGCCAGATTGAAAAGAGTCAAGAAAGTCTGAGAACTCTATCTGGTAAAATTACTTTGCTACAACATTCAGTAAGTTTACTCAAAAAGAAAAAGTTAATAATACTGTGATAGCTGACAAAATTTTAAATGTCAAGGGTTGTGGGCTTAATGACTACTTCTTTGTGAATAGCTGGCATGGCACAGGGAGGCATTAATAAATTCATCCAAAAGCAGACCACTCATAATCCATGCCTAGCCCTGTTGGATTTTACTGGGCATGAGAGGCATAAGTCCAACTTGCAACAAGCAAGTCTTAGCTTCCAGAGAAGAAATGGCATTTGTCTCTTCTTGACATATTTCTGCAAATAAGGACAATCTTTTCTGTAATATCAATAAAAAACTCTGCATCAGAAATAGACTATTTCCACCATCCAGAATGTTTCCACTGGTCAAGATTTCACTGATAGGGTGGAAGAAAAAGTGTTTTTTATTTCTATGACAGACATAGCACAGATTTTCAAAAACCACATATCTGGCAAATCAGAGTTAGTAACCCTAACCTCCTCCCTGTGGGCCTGATCTAAAGTCTATTGAAGTCACTGGAAAGATTCTGACTTCAGTAGGCTGTAGTTCAGAACCTGAATATGTAACCTGTTGCAGATTCTCCTGCACACTAAAATGAATAAAACCTGTGTGGTACAGCAGGGCTGATACACTGAGATGTTGGATTCAAAGCACCCATTGAAAGGACTAAGAACATTGGAACATTTTGGATATTTAGGGGAGGAATATAAGGCCCAATTACGTAGTGTGTCAAGTGCTATCAACACCCACTCCAATGGGAGTTAAGGCCAATCAGCATCTCACAGAAGGCACTCATCACCTCAGAAGTGAAGTACTGGTCCCACTGAAATCAATGGTAAAAGTCCCATTGACTTCAATGGGACCAAGATTTCTCTCCAGGTCTTTCATGATTGAAGCCCCAAGGTGTGCTCAACACAATGACGATCCTGTTGAGAGAGTCTACTAGATCTGGTAATCGGCCTAGAAAGAATGCCATTATTATGGTTTACTTATATTGCTTATGAAAAATGGCATTAACTTATACATGATTTCATAGTCCAAAATTCAGTTTTCCATTTTAGTTTTCTAATTCAGTCTTTATCAATTCTGGCAAAGAACAAAGAATTACTCAATCTAAAATAGAATACTGAAAGGAAAATCTGAAAGCATTTGATTTAGTAGCTATTTTGCAACACAGTATTCAACAATAAATATTATATTAATAAAGTATCTATTTTCTAAACAAATAAAAATTCTCCTAAAAAGTAAACTGAAGTAGCTATTTTTAAAACTAGTAAGATAATATATTCTGTATTCTGTTAAAACTTTCAAAATCATTATAAAGTCCTGCTTCTAGCATTTCTGTTGCAGAAACCAAATACATTCTGCTGTGATTATACATGCATAACTCATTAACAGTAATCAGCATCACATGTGCAGAGGCAGAAATACAGGCCACGAAAGGAGTAGCAAGAAACTGCACCCTTGTTTTCTCATGAGGAAAACAAGTTTCCTTGTAAAATGTTTGCTTCAAGATAAAAATATCACTTCTTAATAGATTAGAACAAGCTGTCACCTCTTTCTCTTGATTTAAATGCACTATTTCTGGTTCAACAGAACTTCCTCACAGCTTAGACCAGAAGGCTTAACTGATGGTTTGTTGAACTAGAAGAGATATATGTTGTACTAACCTGATGCTTTTTCAACTTATGCTTTATAAACAGGCTTCATACATCCAAAAGATCTTAATCATATTAAGAAGCTGACAAAAAAGTAATCAGGGATAGGGTAGTGTGCAAAACAATACAAGAATTACTACAACTTCAGGTTGTTTGTCAAATGGATTTTTAGTGTTGCCAGCTTTTGTGGCCATCACTGTACACCAGGGGCGGGCAAACGTTTTGGCCTGAGGGCCACATCGGGTTTCCAAAATTGTATGGAGGGCCGGTTAGAGGAGGCTGTCTCCCCAAACACCCAGGCATGGCCCAGCCCCCAGCTCCTATCCGACCCCTCTGCTTCTTGCCCCCTGACAGCTCCTTCGGGACTCCTGCCCCATCCAACCCCTTGTTCCCTGCCCTCTGACCGCCCTGACCTTATCCAGTGATGAGCCGCCAAAATCTTAACAACAGGTTCCCTCCTCACCCCACAAGGGGGTCGTTGCTCAACCCGCCCCCCCGGGACTCCTGCCCCATCCAACCCCCCCACGTTCCTTGACGCCCCCCCCCTCCAGGACCCCTGCCCCATCCACCCCCTCCCCTGTCCCTTGGGCCAGTCGATCTCGTGGGCCACCGTAGTGGGTGCCTACCCCACCCCTAAGAGCCAGAGGAACCTGCCGGGGGGCGAGGCGGGGAGTCCCAGAGGTGCTTACCTGGGGTAGCTCCCAGGAAGCATCCGGCAGGTCCCTTTGGCTCCTAGGGGCAGGGGAGCATAGATGGGAAGGAGCACGGGGAGCGGCCGCTCCCCCAATGATCACATCAAAAGTGGTGCCCTAGGCGTCAACTCCCTGGGTGCTCCGGGGCTGGAGCACCCATGGGGAAAATTTCGTGGGTGCAGAGCACCCACTGGCAGCTCCCCACCCTGCGCCTGGCCCCAGCTCACCTCACCTCCGCTCCTCCTCCTCCCCTGAATGCACCGCCCAGCCCTGCTTCTCCACCTGTCGGCTTCCCGCGAATCAGCTGTTCAGTGGGAAGCCGGGGAGGGCTGAGAAGCAGGCGGCAGCTTCCCGCTCAGGCCAAGGGTGGCGGAGGTGAACTGGGGCGGGGAGCAATTCCCCTGCGTGCCCCTCCCCATTGGGTTACCTGCTGCGGTGCGGGTGGCCCTCCTTGTGCCCCCCACCCCAGCTCACCTCCACCTCCCTGGGCCTGAGCGGGAAGCCACAGACTGCTTCTCAGCCTGCCCTGGCTTCCCGCGCGAACAGCTGATTCACGGGAAGCCTGGGGTAGGGGGCAGAGAAGCAGAGCGGGGCGGCGCGTTCAGGGGAGGAGGCGGAGGTGGAGCAGAGGTGAGCTGGGGCTGGGACTGGAAACAGGGCCAGGAGGGGAGCTGCCGGTGGGTGCTCTGCACCCACCAAATTTTCCCTTAGGGTGCTCCATGGCTGGAGCACCCATGGAGTCGGTGCCTAAGGCACCACTTTTGGCCGGTTAAATTTAGAAGCCCTTTTAGAACCGGTTGTCCCGCGCGGAACAACCGGTTCTAAAAGGGCTTCTAAATTTAACAACTGGTTCTAGCGAACTGGTGGGAACCGGCTCCAGCTCACCACTGCCCTTATCCACACTCCCTGACCACCACCCCGAACTCCCCTGCCCTCTATCCAACCCCCGCTGCTCCCTGCCCTCCTTACCACGCAGCATAGAGCACTGGTGGCTGGCGGCACTCCAGCTGCGCTGCCCAGAACACCGGGTCAGGCCGCGGCTCTGCAACTGCGGGGGGCAGCAGGGGACAGCAGGGGAGGGGCCGGGGCTAGCCTCCCAGACCAGGAGCTCAGGGGCCAGGCAGGAGGTCCCTTGAGCCGGATGTGGCCCGTGGGCCGTAGTTTGCCCACCTCTGCTGTATACTGTCAGTAACAAAGAAAGAGAGCTTGATCCTGTCCTATGCTACAATTTGTGCTGTGAATCAAGTAAAAAAAAATCAGTCTGCTAGTGCATGCCAGAGCAGCAGCTAATTTAAGAAGATACAATATGTGCACATAAATCACATCATTTAGGCTTTTATCTCTGACCCCTGAGACAACGGGCCTGATTCTCACTTATATTAAGCCCACTCTACATCATGCTGGCAGAAGAGGCTGAAAGTGTGAACAAATGTCTTTCTAAAAGATATGCTATAGCTCAAACTGAGGTTCTGGCTTGATGCAGAAATTTCTGGGTGAAGTTCTATGGCGTGTGTTATGAAGGAGGTCAGTTTAGATTATCATAGTAATAGGTTTGGGCATTTGACCAGTCCAAAAATAATTGGTCAACAGACCAGTCAAATATTGTCAAAAATGGTCATATTTTAAAGCACTAACTTAGCAGAACAGTAATAAAAAAAGAGTAAGACGTTATGGTCTTCAGTAAGCTTAGACTTAGATAATACATATGCCTAGTTACAAAAAAATAAGTCATTTAACTGAGTGATTTTTAACTCAGAAAAATGCAAAACACAATGAAATGAAGTTTTAAAAACTGAAATAATTGTTACTATCCTTTTTAGCGATGTTAGGTTAAAAGTGAACATTCAAGACTGAAGTGTTACGAAAGAAAAAAATGAAATTAAACAGAAATAAAACAAACATGTAGCATCTATAAAGAGAAAAAGTCATTTTTAAATGCACTTAAGCTAGGTAGGCAACAGGCCAACTCCTTCAGGAGCTTAATGGCTGTGCATCTTTTCTCTTTGTGTAGGGGGAGTTCATTTCTGAGTTATTTTCTGTATATTTATCTAGTCAATTTAGATTATAAACTCTTTGAGGCAGGGACTGCGTCTTTTAACTTGTTTAATGTGCTTTGTAAACTGCCACATACATAGATAGTCTGGTGTACAATAAAGACATACATACATATGTTTGTTCTAGAAGATTCCAACCAATCAAGATGCTCAACTTTGAATTAGTTCACCTTTTTCACAACAGGTGGCATTAGCACGTGGTACAGTTAGTGATCAAGACATTAAGTAGACTTGCTAATAGATGGCACCATGTTGTAACCAAAAAGGCAGGCTGCTCTCTACATCAGGGCATTCTTGCTGAAATATTTTAATTGTTAAATAATAGACGGTCAATTGACAATTGACCGGTCAATTTACTGGTTTGCCAAGCCTACATATCAGTGCCTTCTGGCCTTAAAGTCTATAAATCTATTAATAAAATGAGCATGCATTTTAAGACATCTTTACACTATCAAAGTGGTATTTGGTGGATGTAAATGAGAATCAGGTCCTGTGGATCTGCTTCCTTTCTCAACAACACTGGATTTACATTGGCTTAATCTTTCCATTATAGCAGTTACACTTAGTTTATACTAGGGTGAGAGCTGAGGCATGTCCTATGCCTTCCATTTCCAGTTTTAGATCTCAATATAATTAATGTAAATATTTTCTCTCACTCTTTATACATTTTCTCAGCAAAAATCTGTAACTAATTACATATTTGCTATTCTCTATCCTACCTAAAGTGGTCTCATCTGATAATGCTTGATGTGCGATATCAAAGGAAAAATGCTATTCTGGCTAAACAACAGTGATGATTCTGTTCACTTGAATTATTTTTTTTAATTGTGTGATAGCAGCTCTTGTGAATTAGTGATTTTATTATGTAAGTTAAGTATTTTCAGTTTCCAAAGAAAAGGCGTCGTTTTCTTCAGAGGACCAAGGAGTAACCAAGAAGCATATTGTAAGGCTACCTCTTCAGAGACAATGACTTGAAATGCTGCCTTAGTGGATTTCACCTGAGGTAAATCTGCAGATGGTAGCCCACCCCTAAAGAACTTGTACCTGGGAAATCAAGGTAATATCTCTTTCCCTTACTGAGGCAACTAAGACTGCACTAGAAAATAAAAAGTTATTGTCACAGGTTGGATGTTGAAAAATTATATTTGATATACTAATTATATGTATCAAAAAACATGGAATTACTGAACATATAATTGGGTGATAATAGCCAACATGGATTTGTCAACAAATCATGCCAAACCAATTTCTTTTTTGACAGGGTTACTGGCCTAGTGAATGGGGAAAGCTGTAGACAGGATATATTTTGATTTTATTTAAGCTTGTGACACAGTTTCACGTGATATTCTCATAAGCAAACTAGGGAAAGGTGATCTAGATGAAATTACTATAAAGAGGGTGCCCAACTGGTTCAAAGATCATATTAAAAGAATAGCTATCAATTGTTCTCTGTCATATTAGGAGGACATATCTAGTGCGGTCCTGCAGGAGTCCAGTACTATTCAATATTTTTATTAATGACTCTGATAATGGAGTGGAGAATATACTTATAACGTTTGTGGATGACCAAGCTGGGAGCGGTTGCCAGCAATTTGGAGGACAAGATTAAAATTCCAAATGACCTTGTTGAATTGGAGAAGTGGTACAAGATGAAATTCAACAAAGACAAGTGCAAAGTACTACACTGCAGAACAACTGGCTGGGTGGTCGTACACGTGAAAATGAGTTGGGGATTACAGTGAATCACAAATGAGAGTCAACAATGTAATACAGTTCCAAAAAAGAATAATAATTAATATTAAGAAATATAATAATATTCTCGGATGTATTAACAGAAATGTTGTATGTAAGACATGAGATGTAACTGTCCTGCTCTACTTGGCACTGGTGAGGCCTCAGCTGAAGTTTTGTGTCCACATCTGGGTGCCACACTTTAAAGAAAATGTGGACAAATTGTAGAGAACCCAAAGGAGAGTTACAAAAATGATAAAAGGTTTAGAAAACCTGACCTTATGAGGAAAGGTTAAATCTGGCTGTTTAGTCTTGAGAAAAGATGACAGAGGGGGGATCTGATAACATTCTTCAAATATATTAAGGGCTGTTACAAAGAGGATGGTGATCAATTGTTCTCCTTGTCCAATGAAGGCTGGACAAGAAGTAATGGGCTTAATCTGCAGCAAGGGAGTGTGCCGCTGCACTCCATAATGTTTTATGGAAATATGCTTATGAGTGTGAACATAATGTAACTGTATAAACTTTATACAGAGTTAAACAGATTTATTTGGGGTTTGGATCCCGCTGGGAATTGGGTCTCCGGGTTCTGGAGACGGGTGACCTGCTGAGCAGTTTTTGGTTAAAGTCTGCAGTTCTGGGGGCGTGGACGAGACATGGGTCTGTGTTGCAGCAGGCTAGCGTGTCTGGCTCAAAAAGGCAGGGTTCTGGAGTCCCAGGCTGGCAGGAAAAATGGGCTCAGAGGTAATCTCAGCACATCAGGTGACAGTCCCAAGGGGTTCTCTGTGACCGAACCCGTCACAGGGAGCTTTAGGTTACATACCAGGAAAATCTTTCTAATTATAAGGATAGTTAAGCTCTGGAATAGTCTTCCAAGGGAGGTTGTGGAAGCCCTGTAATTTGGGATTTTTAAGAACAGGTTAGACAAATATCTGACAGCAACGGTTTATGTATACTTGGTCCTGCGGCAGCGTAGGGTGCTGGTCTAGATGACCTCTCGAGGTCCCTTCCAGCCCTACATTTCTATGATTCTGTGATGTGAGAACTGTAAGTCTATGGCTAAAATAAAAACTATTGATCATCTAACATAACATTAAGTACGGGAACTCAGAGAAACAAAGGACAGGAGAGTGACACAGGTGGCAAAGGATCCCTCATTCTTTGCAAACTCTCACCTCAGACCTGATAAACTCACTGCACAAAACACATCTTATAGGATATTTTATCCGCAGAGTAACACATAAGGTATCTACAGAAAGCTTGTAACTTGTCAAGATTCATAATCACTGCAAGATGTACGTATGGGTAATATTTAAGGAATAAGGTATTTATATTGAAAGTATGATTTATGGATTTACAGTAGAAATTAGCTGCCAGGAAGTAATGTGTCTCAGGGATGACCCATTCTAGCAAGAAGGAGCTGTCATCCTTCCCTAGTCAGCTGGTGAGGTAACGCAAGGTTCTATTTCTACTCTTTCCACATCCCAGAACAGTCAACGAAAAACCATCAAAGACAATTACAAATTATCAAGACCATTTGGAGATAAAAGGGAGTATTATAACAGGCAAGAGATCACCCTGGCTATGAACAAGGCAAAAAGACTGTTTCAATATAACAGAATGTTTGGATCCTGGTTCTTGTGAAACCAGCCAGTGCTGCAACAGACTCAACCTTCGAGGGGGTGCGGGGGGAAGCCTACTTTATTACATAAGACAGGCAACGGTATTGATAAGTGTAGACCCAGATTCAAGTTTTAAAAATTTTGTTTTTTTCTGTAACCGCTTGTTTCCACCATTTTCTCTCACTTCTAGTTAAATCTTTACTCTTTCTTAAAGAAATCTACTTTTATTTTATAAATGCTCACAAGTGCTGTGTGGTTTACAGGAATGGTCATGTCACAGGGTGCTTCTTCAACTCCCCAGCGAGCAGCAGTTTTGCCTGGCCTATTTTTGTGGTCTCTCAGTCAAACACACACACATTATGTTTCTTTTCCACTACGTGCATCTTTAATCCTCTATTTCCAAACAGCACAGGACATAGCACAGATATACAGCAGGAGGAACCTTTCACATAGCTTCTCTCTTCCATCCAGCTCACCCTCTAAGCTCTCTCCTGCTTTCCGTTCCTCCCAATTATATATCCTCCAAGTTACTGAGCCATTTGTCTCACTAGCACAGCAATTACCACCCAGTGTCAGTAATCCCCACCAGTAACAGGTTGATTGGTTCCAATTAAGCCCCAAGTCTTCTCTGTGCTACAGCAACCTCAGTGACCAGGGTGCTACAACTAGCACTCTGTCATGGGTGCTTTAAGGTAAAACTAGTAAATTGGGATTCCCTGCACTCAAAAGTGCAGTGTATCTAGAATTTCTGTGAGCAGACAGTATCAGGGGCTCGATGTCACAGGAGAATGATTCAAAGGTACTTGGCTATTGGGGTGCATCTATTACTACTAATCTGCAAGGCAAAGTTAGGGCTGGCATAGCCCACAGCAGAGTACTTGAGTAGCTAAAAGGCTGGAGCACCCAGGTGGTGTTAGGGAGCTGATACCCTACTACCATAAGAAGGACTCCTTCTCGCTGGAAGCAGGAGTTAATAAGGTGACTCCCAGTCCTGAGTACCCCAAGAATCATCACACGGAGATAGGTTAAAGATACCAATTTAAGATGGGACAAAGAGTTATCTAAATATTAGTTGGCCAGCTCCAACAGATAAAAAAACATTGTGTGGTAAATGCCAGTAATTGCATATGCAATAGAATCAAAGAAGAATTTCAAGAGCACCTTCCAATAGTGCACGAATTGATGTGACTAACATCTAATACACACAGTTTGTTCTTTTTCTCATCCTCTCTCCAGGGGCAAAATTGGGCATGCAGTGTAATTTGGGGGTGGGGGGGCAGGATTAAATGTACACACGATGTGTTTATATTAGAGAAGGCAAGGTCAAAGTGTGTCTTGCCCTTAGAGTGGACAGTGGTAAGGTGCATAATTATCCTTCTTTCCTCCATTATGCCCAAGGAGTGGATTTGTAAACCGCACTGTAGCATTCTGTATCACTGGAAGCGATCATCAGCTCTTAGGAAACTTCATGTCCAGGTATACTGAACCGCTGTAGTCCCGACAGAAGATGCTGATATGTATAACTGAGGCCAGATCATCATCCACCAGGATGGGAGAGAGTCTCTTAACCAACTGTAGATCATATAAAGCATTACTTGTGGATGCTACTATATATGAGAGCTTAGCATTAGTGAAGAATGCAGGAGTACTCCTTGTGAGTGTGTGTCTTCAAACAAATGAGATTGCAACATGGATGCAAACTCTTCAAAGTGCTTTCCTCTGACTACCAGCATCACTTCTGTCTTGCTTGGGTTCAGCTTCAACCAACTGTTCTTCATCCATGAGTTGATTTCATCCAAGCAATGGGCCATCTTAGTGCTAGTGGTATGACTATATGTGATATAGAATAAGTAGAGCTTTGTCTCATCTGCATATTGCTGGCACTTGAGTCTATGTTGTCTCACTATTTCAGCTAGTGTCTGCATGTAAATGTTGAACAGGACCAGAGAGAGAATGGTCCTTGTGGGACTCCAAATGTGAGAGTTCTAGTGGTGGAGGTACTGTGACCTCCACCACTAGATCCATTACTGCCAACTGGTCGGGGCGGGGGGCACAGCACATGAGATGCATAAGGTTTTATAAGGATTCCCTGGGTTGGATATACATAATAGTTCACCAAAGGTGCCATGAGACCCAGTAGTAGCCCACAGGCTGACATAATCACTGGAAAATGTATGTATGAATAATATTTATGTAATTATGTACCTATACTGAACATTATGTTCTTAAGGTCTTGGAGTTAAGGCAGGTCACCAGGAGGTGACATACCTTAGAAATATTCCCTTCAGACAGGAGGGAACAGATGTGAAATAAGAAATTGTGAAATCTACAAGATGAAACAGAGCAGGGAGTGTCCTGCTTATGAATAAAGATAAAAGATTGTTCTGGTATATGTTGGAGAGTAAGGAAACACACTGAATCCTTCACCTGGAACAAGTTGACAGCATATTTTTCTCATGAAAGGAGAATTACAGCCAGGCCTGGCCGTAAAGCACTGAAAGGATTTTGCGTGAGCAATATTCTGCAAGAACATAACTGCCATAATGGTCCATCTTGCCCAGTATCATGTCTCTGACAGTAGCCAGTACCAGAGCTTCAGGGACAAAGTACAGAAACAGGCAATTTGGAGTGATCTGCCCTCTCTTCCATTCCCTGCTTCTGGTAGTCAGAGGTTTAGAGTTGCCCCAAGTATGCCCCTGACCATATTAGCTCATAGCCATTGAAGGACATATCTTCAGTATGCAGCACCCTTTGGTTTCAAGTAGTAATAACAACCCAAATACATGTTTCCGCCTTCAGCACCCCCACTATAAAAATTGTTCCAGCACCACTGTGCAAGTGTCCAGTGGGCCAGGTGCTGGACACTCCATGGAGACCCACACAGGGTACAGAGACAATGAGGCCTGAGAGGCCTAGAGGGCAGTGCTTGTGTTGCCTGGGCCTGGCGGAACTGGGGAGCTGAACCATAGCAGGCACAGACAAGATTTCCTCACACTAAGTACAGGTGGCAGCTATGTGACTCACAGCCCTGTGTACCCCCAGGAAGTGTCACAGGTAGTTTTCCATTACTACATATTGGGTGCATCCCTCTAGGAAGGTCTTCAGCCCATTTTTCAGTGCTCTCTCATATCAGAGTCAGCCATCATCCATACACAGCAAGAGTTTATCCATCAGTTCCTCTAAAGCTGTTTTTGTCCCATTCCCTGGTCTGAATCCTGATAGCGCCAGGACTAAAGACTAGGCATTCTATACTTAGATAATCAAAAAACAATCTACTGGAATTTATTTATCTTTGCAGAAATAAATACTTTCACACAGCAAGATTATTCCCTATAGTATGTGTGCTGCTGCTTTAGTCCGGCCTAGTCTAGTTTTAAGTGTCTCAAGAGATGAGGCTTAGTGTTTCTATTCAGTGCATAAATATTTCGAATGTTGTTTATACTTAACTACCGAAGTGCCTTATAACGCAGCAAACATCTAGTCATTATGCATTGTCTTCCCCTTGTGTAAAAATAATACACATAAGTTTTCAATGCCAGATGGCTCTTGAAACTGATCTCCTTTATAACATCCCCCACTATGGATGGCATCCACAGTCAAATTCTTAAATCAGTCCACAGCATTGGGGTCCTTTTAGGTCCAAAAACTATGGCAGCAAACCCCGTTTCTGTTTGCAACTGGCCACAAGACTGTGTTCTGTACTATTAGAAAAAGAACTAGCCATAACAATCCACACATTTGGAACATATTGACACTCATATCTAGGAATCAAGCCACAAATCTTAAAAAATCTCCAATTGAAGCAGCCTGTCAATGTAGCAACACAGCGCACCATGAACATAACATTCCAGTGCTCTGCCTTCTGGTTCGAATACCCGTTCAAAGTAAATGTCTTGATATTCAAAGCTCCCCATGGGGCTGATCATAGCTAATGGAGAGATCCTGCTGTCTTCCTCTGTAATCATGACCTCCCTTAACAGCTACAACCCACTGGAACAATTAAACTGTCAACCAGTGTAGGATGCTCCTAATGGAAGAAGCAGAACTTTCATAGGAGCTGGACCTAAACTATGGAACTCAATCCTGCAAGAGAAAAGAACGGGCTTTGGAATAAACCACTTTCTGAACTAAATTCAATATTCATTTAGTCAGTTAACACAAAAGCAAACAAAGATCCCTACAAACAAATCAACCCATTTCTCTGAAGGGGCCCATGGTGGCGGCGGGTCTCTTACTCTTTGGCGGGGGCGCTGATGATGGGAAAAAAAAAAGAGAGGTTTTTATTTATATTTTTAAATATTTGAGAGGTACCCAGATACTATGGTGATGGGAGCCATATGTATCTAGGTAGAAGTTTCCAGATGACATCATTATCATTAGGACAAAATATTTGAACCAGGCTGTTTTGAAAAACAGATATTTTGTTTGAAAAAATATATATTTCAATTTGTTTCTGTTTTGGACAGTCTACAATAGAAACTTTAAATGAAAAATATTCCTTGCTGGTTGTGCAAAATTTGTTTTCATTGGGTTTTGGTTTTCGATTTTTTTACCACCAATTTTAGTTGGTCAGCTTAGTGCCAGAGTGACGTATTTTCATTTTCAAAATGTGTCGACTTTGAAAACTAACAGAAATTCCAAGGAAAACTCAGAAAAAATGACAAAAAAACCCGAATAAATGCAGAAAATAAACTGAACAAAAATGTTGTTTACATTTCTGAGCTTTCTTTTTTCAAACCAGTTCTAACAGCTACAAAGAGAACAACATTCACAAATGATGCCCTAGTGCCAAGTACCCTGCAGCCACAAAGGTCCACAGGAACAGCCAAAGGCCACGCGGAGAGGGAAGGAGCGTGTGAGAGAGAAGGAACCTTCTGATTCCTGAGTCCGACACGGACACCAGCGCCCCGTATTGCCGCGGTCACGGGGCGAGGGAAGTGCAGAGAAGCTAGAACTAGGCTGGTGACACTCAGGCATTAGGACAGGGAGCCTCGTGCAACTTTGAGCCAAGCGCAATACAAACCCCACTCCTGGAAACTTGGACGATTTCTGTACAAAGTAATTAAGCCTCGGAGGGAAGGGGATGGGGGGTGAAGCAGCGAGTGGAGTGGAGAGGAGAGGAGAGAGAGTGTGGTGGGGGGGTGAGAAAACCTGGATTTGTGCTGGAAATGGCCCAACTTGATTATCATGCACATTGTAAGGAGAGTGATCACTTTAGATAAGCTATTACCAGCAGGAGAGTGGGGTGGGAGGAGGTATTGTTTCATATTCTCTGTGTATATATAAAGTCTGCTGCAGTTTTCACAGTATGCATCTGATGAAGTGAGCTGTAGCTCACGAAAGCTCATGCTCAAATAAATTGGTTAGTCTCTAAGGTGCCACAAGTACTCCTTTTCTTTTTGCGAATACAGACTAACAGGGCTGTGACTCTGAAACCAGAGAGAGAGAGAGAGAGAGAGATCTCCCGGGTAGGGGGGAGGCGCGTCCACTGGCTGGGTGCAGACACTGTTTGTGCCTTCGGCGGGTGGGGGGAGACAAAACAACTTCCCCAACCAGAGCCAGCTGGAGCTGGTCCATTTCCTAATGTTGCCAAGCGAGTGACCCACCCCCACCGCAAGGACCCGGCTAGGGCACCCCGCGCCACTGGGTGCTGGGGGACGGGCTGCTGCGCCCCTGGCTCTAGGGAGGAGGCTAGCTCAGGGAGGGGGGCGCTGGCTGGGGCATCCCCGAAGGGCAGGGGGTGCCCGCCGGCGAGGGCTGCATGCGGGCGGCCTCTGGGCGAGGAGGCGGCGGCGGGTCTCTTACTCTTTGGCGGGGGCGCTGATGTGCGCAGAGTTGTTGCGAGTGAGCAGCTCCTTCTTCTTGCTTTGCTTGGAGGCCATGATGGCGCCGCCGCCCCCAGCCCGCTGGTGCCGCCCGGCAGCGCTTCAGCCGCGGGGGGCCGCGTCCGCTCCGCGTTGCTAAGAGACGCGGAGCCGCGACGCAGCGGAGCGAGAGCTGGGCTGGGCGCCCGGGCACGCCGGTGCGGGGGGGGGGGTGTCAGGGGAAGTAGAAGAGACAGAGAGTAAATCACTAGTGGAGGGGGGTAAAATCGGGGGGACACTGAGGGGTAAAATCCAGGGGGCGGGAGGAGGGGACTGAGGGCCTTCGTGGGGGTGGGGGGTTCATGAAGGAGCCACAGCGGGGTTTCCTCTTTGTCTTGGAGGAAAGGTGTGTAATTGTCACAAAGGCAAGGAGTAAGGAGAGAGGGAGGGCAGGCAGGGGAGAGACACCATGTAGTTTGTTAGGTGGGAACATCGCTGCTCAGCTTGAAACATAATTAGGGAGGAGGAGATGTAAGCCAAAAGAGGGGCACAGGGAGGTAGGGTGAAAGCAAGAGTAATCTAAGATCTAGGAGTAATCTAAGATGGGGGCTCAACTAGACATCTCAGGGCCCGGCAGCTGCAAAGGTGGCATAAAGCTCCCTCACCCTGCACTCAGCACAGCTGGGCAAGACTAAAACTCTGCCTCATGTGTTTAGGCATAAGCCATCTGTGGTTCATTCTGTGCTGTTGGGAACAATAATGATCTCCCATCACTCTCTGAGAGGATTCAGAGTAGCAGCCGTGTTAGTCTGTATCCGCAAAAAGAACAGGAGGACTTGTGGCACCTTAGAGACTAACAAATTTATTTGAGCATAAGCTTTCGTGAGCTACAGCTCACTTCATCGGATGCTTATGCTCAAATAAATCTGTTAGTCTCTAAGGTGCCACAAGTCCTCCTTCTCTGAGAGGAATTGCACATGATGCTTACCAAATTCAAATCAGTTCAGTCAGAGAATTTGAACACAGATGCTAGCTAGAGAGTTGATCTGCGAGTGTCTTTCCCAACCCTAAAGGGTTAAACACTTTCAGCTGTGGTTTTGGTGTTTATAATACTATTCTGCCAGTGTAATTATTTTCAGAGAAGCAAAGAAAGAGTTGTCTGCCTTCTATGGAACCAACAAAAAACTGCAGAGGGAGCTGCTAACTCAAAGCACAGGAGTCCTATGGCAAGCATCCCTCATCTTTATTAGAAAGTTAGGTCATGTTGAATACGACCTTGACAAGTCATTTTAACTAGCATGATGCTGAACATGACTTAACTTCTCTTGTCTATGGTGACTATGTTTAACATTGCGTCAAAACTCAACACTTTGCTAAGATCAGTCAAAACAGTTAGAGCCCAATTCTTCAAGAGAAACAATATGGATCCCTTGGAAGGATTTGGCCCAAACTGTTTTTGCTAATCTCAACTGAATACTCTCTGCTGAGGGAGCTAGCCACATATACATGTGAAATCAGTAAATCTCATCTTTTTGGAAGATTGGTGATTCAAAAAAAGTTTGCTTACTTTTAATAAGTGTCTCTTTTAAAAATTATGTAACTTCATAATGGAGAGACAAGGTGGGTGAGATAATATCTTTTATTGGACCAACTTTTATTGTCTCTCTCACCAACAGAAATTGATCCAATAAAAGATATCACTTCACCCACCTTGTCTCTCTAATATCCTGGGACCGCATGGCTATGCCTATACTGCATATAACTTCATAATAGCTTTCAAGAAAATTAGGTTTTCTTCGTGAGAAAAGGCATGTCAAATTTCATTTAAAATAAAAGGAATATATTTTAGAGTCTATTGTTAGCACTTTACCCTTCCCATCAGCATTCATTTGTTTGTAACCCTTCTGTCAGGTGGAGTTGGGAGCAACAAGGGCCAGGTTCAGCATCTAGGTGTTTCCATTTGACAATACAAAACAGAACCGGCTCAAATCCCAAAATTACACACCACCCCGGCTGGCTCTAAGAGGCAATACTTCCCCTCTCACAAGCACTGAGTATGTGTATGAAAAAGAAAACTTTTTTAAAAAGGGGAAGGGAACCAGGCATTAAATTGGAAAAACACCACAAGCATGATTTGAAAACATATGACCATGAGCAAAACACCCACCCCAGAGGTAGTGGGTAGTGTCCTTTTGATCAGTCTCTCATCTCGTGGTGTGAAAGTCTGAGAAACAAATGTCCCTTTAACATATGACTCCCCTCTCCCTCCACCGCACCCCATTCACTGTTGTTGTCCTTGGGCAGCAATGACCCAAAGTTCAGAGGTGCACTTGCATAAGTTCAACTTCCACCCTGGGGGCGGGGAGGAATCCAGCAATGTTTCAGCTGCTGCTGCCCTGCTTTTCACTTTGTCTCATTGCCTTTGTAACTGTTAGAACTTGTAGCTGTTAGATCTGCCAGAAGGTCCAGCATTGCTCACTCCTCTACTGGCTGCTCCACCAGCAGCTTTGCTGTCGCTCATTCTGCTATCAGCTGCTCCGCCATCATTCACTCTGCCACTGCCCTCTCTACTGCAGCTTTGGGGATGTCTTGAGGTCCTACCACTTAACACAGGTCTCAGTGATTTCAGCTGTTAGGTGGGGAGCCTCACTCTTTCACCAAAGAAACTGTCCCACAGCAAGTCTAATGATTAGAGCTCATTATTGGTTATTTCAGCTCTTGTGATCTATAACAAAAGACTCTCAATTTAGTCTTAATCAGCTCTCTTGTTACACAGTAGAGAGAGAGAAAAAGGAAGAGAAGAATCAAATAATATCTATGACCCTTAGATAGAACCACAGCCACAAAAGAAAGATAGCTATCTCCACTAGCCTTTGGCACCCCTACCCCCTGTTTAATGAGCACAGTTCAGTTGAGGGTGAACCCCATAATCAGGGCGTGCCAAGCACAGTTCTTCCCTTGATTCACACAAGGATAACACTTTATTATCCCTGAACCCAATCATAAAGTGACTTGCAATCCAACACCAGCCAAAAAATGATCATTTGGGTAAAGCAGCTCCATCATGCTCTGCACCAAGGCACAGTGGGTATGTCTATGCAAACCAGATCAGTTCCTGAAGTCTTCTCCCCCCAGCTCATCACTAGATATCAGAGGAGAGCTCATTCAGACCCTGCTTACACATTATTAGAAATAATAGTGTTATGGGTATGAGTTGAGCTTTGTAAAACACATATGTTTGGCCAAATCCTGCTTGCCTTCACTCCGTTCCTCACAGCTGCCAGAGTTAGTTTAGTCAAGCCAGTGATTCAGTGCACCCAGAATTTTTATAGGTGACCTACAAAGGGAAAAAATTGGATTTCCACGCCTTACTTTTTTATGATGAATAATGAAATACCTGTTAGGGGTTCTCTTACATTATTTAATTGCTTTCTTCCTGTCCCTCCCCTCCCCCCCAATAGAAATTCAAGTCTCATACAATCTATTTTCCCCCAAAAAGACTTCTTGTAGATTTATGACATCCAAGATAATTAGCAAAAGAAATCTGATTGCCCTAGGAATTTATGTTGACTGCCAAGCTCCTCCCATGTAAGACCTCAATCCAGCAAAGGCATACATGCTTAGTTTTGCACATTGTCAGTAGTCCCATTGACATGAAAAAATATGCCTTTGTGGAATTGGGACCTAAGTGCTTTTCTTAGAGCTAATCATTTGATTGGGAAGGAAAAGCTCCTATTATACATGTGAGTCATTCA
Organism: Eretmochelys imbricata; assembly: GCF_965152235.1. Taxonomy (NCBI): domain Eukaryota; kingdom Metazoa; phylum Chordata; order Testudines; family Cheloniidae; genus Eretmochelys; species Eretmochelys imbricata. Next base: position 111,114,220 of record NC_135574.1, on the reverse strand, counting down.
ACCAGATGTGTAGTGCATGGGGGAGAGGGGTGGAAGGAGTTATGCAATTCAAGAACTGCATAGTCTACAGATTCTTTGGACAGGGCCCATGGTCGCTTTCATCCTTGCAGTGTTTGAAATCATGGGAACTATAGCCCTTATGGCATCATTCACAGTCCTGAAATCTATGGAAGCAGATCTAAGAAATCCTCCAGAAGGCTAGGGTTGCGAAAGTATGGTTAGAGATTGATATGAGGGAATAGATATGTATGCTATTCTGTGGAAGGGAGCAAGTGTGATGTGTGTGGAAGTTGTGGATGGATGTAGTGGATATGGGGAGAAGCATGATGTGACGTGTGATGTACACGTCATGTGTGTGAGTAGGCATAGATGTGGTGAATTTGATGTGAGAGTCTTGTAAAAGATCAAGTGGGGATGTACACACCATACACAAGTATTTAGCCACACAACCTACATACATGCCACACATCATGTTGAGCAAGGGATAGGGTAGCAGGGTGCGGGGTGGGGGGGGTGATGGGGGGGTGAGTGAGAGAGAGCAAAACTGAAGTTCCTAAGATTCTAGTATGTGTTAGAAGGGTATAGGTGTGCTCACTCTCTCTGGACAATTAAAAGTTACAGGCAGCAAAATGTCTAGTGATCTTTAGGGAATAAACCTGTAACGACAGGTACTGACCTGTCTTTTCTATTATTCATTTACATTGTCTGCTTCTTGGTTTGCTACATTACCTGATATTTGTCTTTAACTATGGTCTTTTGATTTTACCAACAGAGAAGAGGATAAAATCCTAAAACTTGGAGAGCAGTATGTTTAAAAAACACTGCTACACAATGAACAAAATTGTCCATTCACAGGTATCTGATATCACATCCCTTAATTACAAGTTTTGCCCATTAGAGACTAGAAATAAAATATGCAATATGAAACTGTGGAATACAAGTTTCCCCAGCACTTCTAATGCACCATTACATTTTACCTTTTTTGGTTTTATTTATAATGTTTTTCTAGTAGTAATTTATATTGTGCTAATCACTAGTTTCCTGATGCAGTTAAGATTTTTGTTTTTGTTTTAAAAGACAACCATTAGGGAGCAAAGACATTGGTTAACAAAAACAAAGTGTCCGGCTCAAGACAAAATGCTACTTATTTGCAGTGATGGATGTTTTACAATTTTTAAATAGTGGATTTAGTATTTGTGAAAGGTCTTGAACTGATAGCACTTGAAACTAAAGCTCTTTATGTAATAGTATTTACTGGAGTCAGTACATGTGACATCCCCCAGGGTACAATCTGGACTGTTGAATCACTGTGTTCCTTTAATTCTCTAGCCCAGGGTGCCTTTTACACTGCTTTGCTAGTGACAAACAGCCTCTCCAGACTCTGCTTATACACAGCCCTTAGCATGTTATACCAATAAAATAAAAACCAGCAGGATCTTATTAAAGGGGAAAAGGCAAAATACCACATTTATTGTGGATACAGAAAGAATCATAGTAAGCAGTTAGTTATAGCTATAATAGTCCATTCAATCTCATATTTATTCACACATTCATTCATACAAACACACACACACAGGTTCTGCAAGGTTGTTATCATAGTTACCAGCCTTCGAGTTGCTCATGCCAAGCCACTGGCCAGGTGGCCTGGACATGAGGAGGGAGCAGGGCCTTGTCAGATGCTCACCTGATGCTCCTGGAAGTTAGTTTGCAGAATCAGACCCCAAAGTTCTCACTTTCTAGATTCTATTTGTATAGGAATTTCTTCCTATGCCAGTCTATGGGAATTGCTTCATCATGCTGTTGCTGAATCAATCACCAGATAGCACATTCCTGACGGTTCCGTGTTGCTAGATGTTATCTTGTTCTTTGGTTCTCCCATTCTTGAGGCTGTTGGGTGGATTCCAGTCTGCCCTCCGGGGGTCCTCTGGTTATTTCCACTTGACGCCTTCTTCAGCCGATGGACACTGGATTCTTAGGCTGGCACCTTCCTGATCATTCAGTTATTATCCACACCAAGCATTCATCCACATACATCCTCTATCTCTATTTTAATCACAATTGTTAATACAACAAAAGGGCGGGGAGTCTCTGGGTGCTGTTTCTGTTGTTACAGAGTATTGCTTTGAGTCTCTCTCTGTGCGAATTGCTTTGAGAACAGACTCTGTCTTAGAATGTACTAACGCAATTAGCAGCTTGCAAGTTTCACGCATAGAGGGAGAGAAACAGTACCAAAAACCAAGAGACCTCTTAATTAGTAATACCCTGGAATTTAAACTATGGGGAACCAAACTCATTTGTGATTTTAATACAGAACTTCTTTAATATGATCCAAAAGCATATAAAGTCACTCCTAGCAAAGTTACATGAATGCCCTCCCAGCCACACATGAACTACATACAGGGTAACACCCACAAATTTCCCAGCCCCAGCCTTGCACCCCAGGAATGTGCATCTTGCACTGCTCAAGACACCCCTCTCCCCGAACAGTGTAAGCTCATTAAAAGTCCATAATTCCATCAAAGGGAATGATTACGCACCATAGAATCATAGAATCATAGAATCATAGAATATCAGGGTTGGAAGGGACCCCTGAAGGTCATCTAGTCCAACCCCCTGCTCGAAGCAGGACCAATTCCCAGTTAAATCATCCCAGCCAGGGCTTTGTCAAGCCTGACCTTAAAAACCTCTAAGGAAGGAGATTCTACCACCTCCCTAGGTAACGCATTCCAGTGTTTCACCACCCTCTTAGTGAAAAAGTTTTTCCTAATATCCAATGTAAACCTCCCCCACTGCAACTTGAGACCATTACTCCTTGTTCTGTCATCTGCTACCATTGAGAACAGTCTAGAGCCATCCTCTTTGGAACCCCCTTTCAGGTAGTTGAAAGCAGCTATCAAATCCCCCCTCATTCTTCTCTTCTGCAGGCTAAACAATTCCAGCTCCCTCAGCCTCTCCTCATAAGTCATGTGTTCTAGACCCCTAATCATTTTTGTTGCCCTTCGCTGGACTCTCTCCAATTTATCCACATCCTTCTTGTAGTGTGGGGCCCAAAACTGGACACAGTACTCCAGATGAGGCCTCACCAATGTCGAATAGAGGGGAACGATCACGTCCCTCGATCTGCTCGCTATGCCCCTACTTATACATCCCAAAATGCCATTGGCCTTCTTGGCAACAAGGGCACACTGCTGACTCATATCCAGCTTCTCGTCCACTGTCACCCCTAGGTCCTTTTCCGCAGAACTGCTGCCTAGCCATTCGGTCCCTAGTCTGTAGCGGTGCATTGGATTCTTCCATCCTAAGCGGTGCATAGGATTCTTCCAACCAGCCTTTGTTAACCTCAGTAGAGACTCCCCAAACACTTCAATCAAAACACACTAGTTTATATAAAAAAATAAACAAATGTATTAATAGAGAACAGTAGATTTTAAGCGATTATAAGTGGTAAAGGCATAAAAATCAGACTTGGTTATAAAAGATAAACATGCAACATAAAAGATAAACATTTCCTAAATTTTACCAAGCTAAATAAGATTTGAAAGCAAAAGGATTTCTGTCACCCAAAACTTTCAGTAGTCCATACTAACTGGAAAATTTTTTCAGTTAGAACCACTCCCTACAATTCAATAATGGTTCTTTGTCTTTCAAACAATCTTGCTGCCATAAGTAAAGGTGGGGGAGGAGAGGTAATGTGTAGGTCACTGTCTCTTATTTTATACCCTCCTCTCTTTGAAGAACCCACACACATACGCTGGGGTCCAGACAAAGGTGCCCCCTGTGTACATGACATTTGAAGCATCTTTCAAGTGAACTGTACATTTCTTGTTCATGTCTTCTGCGTACGTGAAGTCTGAGACATTTTCGAGGATGACATGCAAATCTTTTGTCCCCCCGATGGTGAATGGTCGCTTCAGTAGCTAATAGCTTTCTAACATCTATGGTCAGTCCTTTGTGGACACTGACAAGCTAGTCTGTGGGTTTTTTCCAGAACTACAATATATTTCAGTAGCAATTGAACATAAGAATCTTATAACTCCATGCAGTGTTGCTACACATATTTCAACAGAACAATAATGTTCAGTAGATTATGTGTTTTCAAATGGTACCCCACAAGGAATACCTTGTACAAAATATAACCATATAAAAGTGGTGAACATGGGGTACAGGGTGTCATATAGGATACAGGGTGCCACATTACATACAGACCCCTTCCCTATGACAGGGGTATAATCTTTTGTATTCTTAACCCATGTCATTTAATAGAGACCAGGAAATAAAGAACTCTTTCTTCTGCCATCACACAATTCCTGCACTCTAGAACAGAAGTAGAAGTGAATGTATTTCAAGCTTCTTCATACTGCACTGCCCATGTACCTGAACCCTGACCTGGACAATAACAAAGCAATAGTTCAGATTAGTTACTTGTTTGATCCTTGTTCTCTCCATTACGATGACCAGTTAAAATGACATTGTCTATTCAAATCTGTGTCAGAATTTTCATTATAAATTTTTTTTTTACAAAATTTAAGACAAAAATAAAGGTTTCTGTGGAAGTTCAATAGTTTCCATTGGATTTTTTTTTTATTTTTCAACTAGTAAACATTCACTGCATAGTCTATAACTCATACACTACATCACTGATACTGTGACAGCGCAATTTACTATAAACAAAAGTGAAATTGACTTCAGGGCTCGAAAGAAAAAATAGCTCAACAAGATGTATAAATAATGACCAAATATATTTAAAATCCAATATAAATCACTTTTAATCTAAGATACTATTAGTAACATCAAAAAAGAAATGTGTTTACAACATAGGATTTTTCAATTGACTGTGTCTCTTTAAATAAGAGTTACCTATATGTATCAGAAATGTTTCAGAGTAGCAGCCATGTTAGTCTGTATCTGCAAAAAGAACAGGAGTACTTGTGTCACCTTAGAGACTAACAAATTTATTAGAGCATAAGCTTTTGTGGGCTACAGCTCACTTCATCGGATGCATTGAATGGAACATATAGTAAGAAGATATATATATCCATACAGAGAAGGTGGAAGTTGCCATACAAACTGTAAGAGGCTAATTAATGAAGATGAGCTATTATCAGCAGGAGAAAAAAACTTTTGTAGTGATAATCAAGATGGCCCATTTAGATAGTTGACAAGAAGGTGTGAGGATACTTAACTTAGGGAAATAGATTCAATATGTGTAATGACCCAGCCACTCCCAGTCTCTGTTCAAACCCAGGTTAATGCTATCTAGTTTGCATATTAATTCAAGCTCAGCAGTTTCTTGTTGGAGTCTGTTTTTGAAGCTTTTCTGTTGCAAAATTGCCACCCTTAAATCTTTTACTGAGTGGCCAGAGAGGTTGGAGTGTTCTCCTACCAGTTTTTGAATGTTATGATTCCTGATGTCAGATTTGTGTCCACTTATTCTTTTGCGTAGAGACTGTCCGGTTTGGCCAACGTACATGGCAGAGGGGCATTGATGGCACATATCACATTGGTAGATGTGCAGGTGAACGAGCCTCTGATGGCGTGGCTAATGTGATTAGGTCCTATGATGGTGTTACTTGAATAAATATGTGGACAGAATTGGTATCGGGCTTTGTTGCAAGTATAGGTTCCTGGGTTAGTGTTTTTGTTGTGTGGTGTGTGGTTGCTGGAGAGTATTTGCTTCTGGTTGGGGGGCTATCTGTAAGCAAGGACTGGTCTGTCTCCCAAGATCTGTGAGAGTGAGGGATTATTTTTCAGGATAGGTTGTAAATCTTTGATGATGCGCTGGAGAGGTTTTAGTTGGTCTCTAAGGTGCCACAAGTACTCCTTTTCTTTTATCAGAAATGTGTTTATTATATAGCATTTACGTTAATGGATGAAATTTTTATATTATTACAAATGCTTCAGTACAGGAGATAGCTTTTTGCAACTATGGCTTAAGGTTTTTAAAAGGGGTAAGATAAAATGATGAGACGCTAAGTATTAAAAACACATCTAAAGACAATTTCCCAAAATTACTTAAGGTCCCAGTCCTGCAATGAACTGCACTTGGAGGGACCACTATGGCGCTCCTCCTGAGCTCTGTGTATGCACAAAAAGTTACCTGTGTGGAGCTCATTGAAGAATTGGGGCCTAACTTTGAAAGACATTTTCTAAGCAGAGGAAACAAAGAGTGAAATCCTGTCCCTCTTGAAGTCCATGGTCGTTTTACCACTGACTTCAGTGGGGCCAGGATTTTATCCTAAATCCCTATTAATCTCTTAACTTTGTGAGAGGGGATTATTCCAAAAATTAGTCTATCATATTTTAAAACGTCAGCATTTTGTTATGCAACATTATTGCGCTAATTTTTCCACTTTCTTTCAGGAAAATACCTTAGAAGGATATAAGATAGGATTTACTGTATTAAGTCAGTATGAAATCAGATAAACACAAGCCTAGTAGAATATCTAGTATGAAGTACAGTATAGTAATATCTATATATCTATATATTTATAGATATAGATATAGATATAATATAGTAATATCTAGTATGAAGTATAGTATACTAGACTAGTATAAAGTCTAGTATGAAATCAGGTAAACATAAGTCGAGTAGAATATCTATTGTCTTTTGTTCAAGGATAAGCTGAGATTTCTAATATTAAAGATGAACAACATCATTTTCTCAACTTATTCTACCAAATTTAAAGTTCTTTGTAAAGTACCAATTACCACAAAGCCAGAGAACATATGGAAAAATTAGTCAATAGTTAGTTTGTATGAATGTAATAGAGACAGTTCCTCTCATACCTAAAAGGTCACTTGGCCAAATTCTCCACTATCTTTCACATTGTGTATCCATTTGCATCTGTATAAAGTGAGCATAAAATGCTACCAAATCAAAATGGTAGTATTTTATATCTACTTCGCACTGGTGCAAATGACTATAAGGCACAAATCAGTCTCATGGTTTTGAAAGAACTGTGAAATTTTATATTTGGAATTTCTAAATAGTTGTCTTTTCTCATTGGAAAATGGTGGGATAAATTAATTCCTGATGTAACTCCAGTGAAGTCAATACTCATTGAAGTGAATAGAGGTCAGGCAAATGTAAAGTGTATCAGCAAAGATTAAGTAATTTTGATTTCAGTGGTTATGAAAAATACTTATATACATATTGATATTGATTGAAATAATCATTTTTCAGATGTGTGCTAGAGAAATTGGATTTCCACCATGTCCTGTTTTCTGCATTACTTAGGCTATGTGCTGTTCCCAAATTTTCAGTACTTAATGCAAGAGCCCTGATGAAATAAACATACATATTCACTCAATTTTAGATTATTGTCTCATTCACAGAATCATAGAATCATAGAATATCAGGGTTGGAAGGGACCTCAGGAGGTCATCTAGTCCAACCCCCTGCTCAAAGCAGGACCAATCCCCAATTAAATCATCCCAGCCAGGGCTTTGTCAAGCCTGACCTTAAAAATTTCTAAGGGAGGAGATTCTACCACCTCCCTAGGTAACGCATTCCAGTGTTTCACCACCCTCCTAGTGAAAAAGTTTTTCCTAATATCCAACCTAAACCTCCCCTACTGCAACTTGAAGCTATATTGAAGCTATATCTTTTGGAAACGTGGAAATCAATGGAAATTGTTTTGTCATGTCTTTATCAGATGAAGGAAGAGTATTCATTCCTACTCAGAAGCTGCAACATCTGGAGGCTTTATTTTAGACAGATATCAAATCTTGGTCTATATCAAGATGACAGAAGGCCAGGGAAATATTGCAAGAGTTCAAAGTGGGAAATTCTTGAGCATCTTGGCATTTTCTTTAGACACCGTGTCTGATGTCATCTTGTTTAAATAATGTGCCTTGGGACAGGGCTCATTTAAGAACTCTGCAAACATTTTTTTTTAACTGAGCAGCTGGTCTCTTCCAGGCAATTATGCCATCAAATATTTACAATACAAAACAAGCAGGGAAGATAACATTTAAAAATCCTGCAGCACTGAATGTAAAAATAAAGTACTAATTCACAGGTGCTAATTTTTTAGTTCCAGAAAATTGGTTTTTACTGTCACGGGCTTTAAAAAGGCAATGGAAAACTTCAAAGTTGTGTTAAATAATTTTTATCATCAGGTAAACAATTAGCATTGCTTTAATGAAGTTTGTTTGGTTTTAGATGGAACTGTAGCAACTACTTTATTTTGCAAAAGGAACAGGAGGACTTGTGGCACCTTAGAGACTAACAAATTTATTTGAGCATAAGCTTTCATGAGCTACAGATCACTTCATCAGATATGAACTAACACAGCTGCTACTCTGAAACCTGACTTTATTTTGGTTACCTTGGTATTGCATTAAAATATTCTTTTAAAACTAAAAATCATCTTACAGACATTGTATTTTATTAGACAGAAAATATAAGAGGAAATGCTCTACATTTAACAGAGGTCCTGAAAGGTGGCAGAAGCATTGTAGGCCTGTGCTGAGAGGATTAATGGGAAAGGTGCAGTTGCAACACAAGTGATTTGGTGTTTTACTAGCCCTGTAGTGGTGCAATTAAGTGGCCGGGGAGATTGTTTTAGTTTATGGATGTGAGGGATGACAGGGATGGGCAACTTCTGGGAAATGTGCAGGAGCATCATCTGCTCTGAAACTGGTTGTGTGGACAGGACAGTGCAGGGGCGGGGGCAAGAAACAGAGAAAAATATTATAGTGTCCCAGAGCCATAAAGATATTTAGGCTCCTAATTTCCATCAATTTCAATGTAAGTGAGGAACCTAAATACCCTTGTGGGTCTCCCTTTGCCCTCTGTCTTGTAAAATGGCAGTTGTGTGTTGAGTTCTAGTGGGGTTTTATAAATATATAATGACAGCCCAGGTGGACAAAAGTCAATGACTTTTTTAAAAATCATTTTTTATTTAAATACATTTAATTAAATACATTTTCTTTACTTATTTAAAATTAAATTACGACAACCTGTGTTAAGGCCAAAACTTATTATAATATATTAATCATTTCAAGTACATAAAAATATTAAGCAGTACGTGTCTGCTGCCAAAATTTTTGAGAAAGTCAAACCACTGAACTGATGGAAGTCACTGGCTAAGCACTTGGAACCACCGTTTGTAGAAGAGCTAAACAAGCTTTTACAGTGGTAACTTCTGCAAGTGCAGAGAGAATGTTTTCTGTTCATTCAACTAGTCCAGCAGTTTTATTTTCACCAAAAGTTTGAAAGTAACTACAAAATATTAAGCAGTACACATCTGCTGCCAAAGTTAAGAAACCAATCTGGAGTTGAAAAAGCAGGAAAGTTTGTCTTCCTCTACCAGTCTAATGCTATGTCTACACTGCACACCTTAGAGTGGCACAACTGTGCCGCTATAGCCGTGCCGTTGTAAGGCACTCATTGTAGCCACTCTTTGTCGGCAGGAGAGAGCTCTCCTACCGACAAAATAAAACCATCCCCAACAAGGGGAGGTAGCTTTGTTGGCAGGGGAGCATCTCCCACCAACAAAGCACTGTCCACACCGGCGCTTTTCATCTGTAAAACTTTTGTCAGTCGGGGGAGTGTTTTTTTCACACCCCTGACCAGTGATGAGCTGCCAGAAGCTGAAGAACCAGTTCCTTAAGTCGTTCCTGGTCTTCGGCAGCACTGAAGGACCTGCCAAAGTGCCACCGAAGGCTCGGAGTGCCGCCGGGTGAGTAAAAATTCACAGGGGAGCCTCCCCAGCCGAGAGCTCAGGCGGGACGGACAGGACGGTCCTGCAGGCTGCATGTGGCCCGCAGGCTGGAGTTTGCCCACCTCTTTAACAAGAGTTAAAGGGTAAGAGTGTGGCCTCTTTAACAACCGGTTCTAAACCGGCTTCAAAATTTAGCAACCGGTTCACGCGAACTGGTATGAACCAGCTCCAGCTCACCACTGCGCCTGACTGACAAAAGTGTTACTGATGAAAGTGCAGTGTAGACATAGCCTAAGAATAAAAATGAAATGTAAGAGGATGAGAGCTATTAGTTCTAGAAATCTTGAACGACATGATGACCAGACACAATCAGTTCAATTCACTAATTGCAGATACTGCCTTTGTTTAATCAGTTTTAAATGCAAAATATGTTTTGGTTAAAAAAATGTCTTATGCATCCAATACATTTCAGATAGTTTAACTAATGAATTTTTTGGAAATGCTGCTTTTGTACATTTTAACTGAATTCCAGTTTCGATCCAAACAGACCATGACACAAATCACAAGTAAAACAATCTAGTAAATAAGCTCATCACTCACTATTTTCCAACATCAAAAATGTAAAAATAAAGAATCTGAATAAATGTATGTTAAGCTACATAATTGCTTAAGTAAATATATAGATATATAGTGCATCATCCTGCTTAGCTAAATGTACCAAATTTAGTGCAAAGGCTATATTTAGTTGCAAATCAACATTATAATGGTTACAAATGAATGAGAAATAACCTTTAAGAAAATAAAGTACAAATGCAACATGAGAATAAAATTGAAGATTGAAATCAAGGTTTCCTGCTCTCTAATTTCAATCATGATTGAAATCATCAATTTAAAATCGCTTTGATTTAATCAATCTACCCTAATTACAATGGTAATTAGAAAAATTAAAACTAGGACTTTCTAGTAAAAGTGAAGATTTTACAATATAGATCTTGACAAAGGTTGTTGCTGGAGGCAGCTATCTTAATGCTGTGTGCTCTGTAGGAAAAAAAAGACTTTGGACGTTATGCTAGCTTGCAGGTGCTGTGTCGTTTTATTTATGTGAGAACATGTTGAAATTTCCAAAACCTAACAGCAATTACAAGGGCACTTTATTTGGAAACTGCTAAGATCCAGTTTCCTAGCTGCAGAAGAGTCTGGAAAGTGAAAACAATATATTTGCAGGACTATGTATCTCAAAAGCCTCTCAAACCATAAAGTATGTCAGAGAGGCACTCCCTGGAGTGAAAAGAAAGTTCCCAAGAGAAAGGGGTAAGAGTGTGGCATCTTTTTTTAAAGATGGGGGGAGGGGGATTTACAAGAGAAAGTAAAACAGAATGTAAGAAAATCCCTTTGGGATCCATCTGGACAGATCCTGGGACAAGAGAGGAGCTTATTAGCAGCAGGTGAATGTCTCTGGAATACCACTGATGGTCCTGGTTTAATTGTTTTTCAGATCATCATATTGGCAGCTCTAGCAGCACCTCTGAGTCTCTGATGAAAAAAATAGCCTTCTGCTATAAGTTGGACCACTCTAACCTCTGTGTAATAGCAACCCAAGTACTGTAGCAAACTGACACCTGAGGATACCAAGCAAGGGGGTGAGGAGAAGGGAAAGTGATTTTTGTATTTTTTTTATTAATGGATAATGACTACGTTCAATGGCCAGAGAAAGCAGCAATGGCATTCACTGCTCCCTTTCATGTATTTCTGATTTAACATGGTAGGTGATGGGTGAGAATAAGGGAGGTGTATGGTAACCGAAATTGTGGATGGGGGAAGACGGGTGAGCAGCACAGCAGGAGGAGCACTGTTTGTGAGGGGCAGCAGCATTTGTGCAGGAAGCACGGGGTGCAGAGCAATGAGTAGTGTGGGGACTGGGAGGGGGTCATGGAGAACCTGTCTGTTTCTGGTAGTTGGAGATAAATGAAGCTGTGCAGTTGGTGGGGTAGTTGGGGAGAAGCAGAGCATTTCTAGGGGTAATAGGGTAGGGAAGAGCAGGGTTTCTGCTTCAGGGGGACCATAGGCTGGGGGAGCCAAGCTCTAGCAGAACTGCATTCTGACAAACCAACTAAACCTAAGGATAGTCAGAAGCAGTAGCCGTCTGTCAAACCATAGAATCTTCATTGGAATGAAGCTTCTCTTCAGTTCACTTTCTCAAGTCATTGGGATTCTGGGGAGCCAGGTGGGAAAATGGATTATGTGGGATAGGATATCTTGGGATGGGGTGTCATAGGACAAGATATGGGAGGGTGATGGTGAGTAAGTTTGTGCTGGGGGGCAGGAATTGTAGAAGAAATAAGCAGTCTATAAGGGGGCTGCACTCTTACAAACCACCTATATATTTTGTCAGAGAGGTGCTTCACCCTCCCTTACTCCACACACACAGAGAATGGTCCACCACCACTTCACCTTACTACAACCCTGCTCTTCACATGCCTTTTCCCATACTGTCTTGTGCCTCAGCCTCCCCTGACTTGGAACAGGGCCAGAGAGAATCTTTTATGGGTCATCAGAGTGAAGCTACATTTTGACAGCCATAGCTGCCCTCTGCAAATTTCTTTGCCTCATCTTGCCAGAACCACTTTTGATCCCAATCCCATCACATAGCCCCACTTCCCATCCCAAAAATCCATGGGGATAGAGCCGTGATTCAGCAAAATAACCAGAATTGTAATTAAGCATGTGACTAGTCCCACTAACTTCAATGAGTTTACTTGTGTGATTAAAGTTAGCCATAAAATACCTTGCTGACTTGGAGCCTGTGGGCTTGATCCTGCTCCCCATACAGACAGTGGCTTCAGTGGGAGCGTGAGCAGGCACTATGTGAGGAATGGAGCTGAGGACTCTGAACTGGACTGGACAGCGGTGGAGAACAGAAGTAGATGTTAGATCTGGGCAGTTCCAGTGTCTTGTCTGTGTGGATCTAAATTATATGATGATTAATAAAGGGAATAACTTTTTGGGTAAACTGTGAAAAATTACCCATTTCTGAGAAGCTGTGTGTGTGAAGTTTGGCATGACTGCGATTTTATAGTTGAGTCCTTTAAAAAAAAAAAGTGATGCTCAGCGGAAACATCAGAAAGGTAATATCATCTCTGAGAAGGTTTCTAAATTTGACCAAAAAATATGATGGAAAAATCAGTTACTGTTTTAAATTTGGAGACCACATTCGATCATTAAAGTGTGAAATACAGGGAATTTATACTTTAAGTGCAAATCTCAATGCAACGTTAACTGTGGAGCTGCTAGTGCATCTCTATAATAGATTTGTTTAACTTGCGGTAGAAATGCTAGCACGTTGCAGGAGGTTTAAAGGGCTATAGTCTCGTTTGTTTTTTAAGTCAAGACCTGCACTGGAAATCAGAATAAATCCATTTTAATTGTGATTAACTGCACTATTGTATTAACATGCCCTCCAGTGTAGATGATATAGTGTAGAGGCAGGCTAACAGCAGCAAAAAAAAGCATCTTAAAAACCCAAAACCCTAACACTCAGTCCTCCTATATTGGGTGATAGTTTTCCATCAATTTTTAAATGTTTATTAATAAACACTGCGCAAGGCAGAACTTGGAAAAATAACTTCAGTAACAATACATATGCTGAATGAAAGTAGAAATAATTAAATTAAGACAGTACGGGGGAACACAAAAGATGTTTTTTAACTACTGATATCTAGAGGGGTGAAAAACAACTTAATTATGTTCTTTAGTTAATATGGCTTGTTAATGCAATAAGGCTTAAGTGTTCTAGAATTTGAAATTGATGTGAAAAATTAGAAGTAGTTATGGTGCTTAAACAATTATACTATAGCTCCAGTCATAAACATTTACAGCTGATCCTATCAAAACACCATTTAATTGTCTTGTGTTTTGTCTATTTAAAAAAGCTTGGTTACTAAACAAATAAGAGCTGCATAATCATTAAAGAGCTTCAGAAACAGCCAAAACAGCATGGTCATCATTCACTACTCATCTACCATTTATTTAAATAATAAACACACATGCATTCAAACTAACCTTAGGGTCTATTTTGTAATTTTGCAATCACTCTGTGATTTAAACAAATTCCTGCTCCTGAAAAGCAGAACAGCATGTTGTCTCCCACTGAGTCCCAGGCCTACAACAGATAGAACACCTTTGCTAGTTCAGCCCTACTTAGGCCCTAAATTATTTCCCAAGGCATTTTTTTTCTGGCTCATTTGATTCTTCATGGAGGAGGCCTCAGCTGACTCCAGTAAAGGTCTGTATAGTGCTTCAGAAATCTCATTCATTTCTCCATATACCCACATTTTTAGTATCCCCCTATATTTACCAATGAGGTATCTCATTTTTCCATGGAAAGAAAGGTTGTCAAACTAAAAGGTTGGTACAGAACTTGGATCCAGATCCTCAGAAGGTCTTTTGGCATTTAAGTCCACCATTTAGGCATTGCTGACATTCTCAAAATTGCTATTCAGCTGCAGCCTATCCCTATAGGCACGTAAGTTTCTGCTGGTCAGCATTCATGAAGACATCTAAGCCCTGACATTGCCCCACAACTAATGAGCTGCCCACAATACTAGCTCATACCAAAGCTCCAACGGCCCTGAAGCAGGCTGGAGAACACTTATGAGAACACTAGAACACCTATCTTGCCAGTACAGCAAGGTGTATACAAAAGACAGCTGCGGCATGCAGGTCAGGAATTTTCAATGAGGGGTATGTGTCTGTATTGGTAGACAGGACACCTTTCCCCCCTCTGGCCTCACCCCCAGGATGCAGAGTCAAATCCCTGTTCTGCCCAATTTGGAGGGACATGAAACAACATTCCAGGTGAGTACACTAACCATCAATCCTGAGTGGAGGGAGACACCTATCTCTGGCCTGTGAGTCATGCTCCTAAGGCCCAGATCAATGGGAATTTGATGTATAAATATCTTTGAAATATCTGATCCTAAGCTCACCCCCCTCCACTTTCTTCTGCATCTCACTTTTGGTTAACTTACCCAGCTCCCTGCTCATCTTGCTGGCTTTTGAGGATCCCTTCCTTATGTGCCTAGCGCTCCCCATTCATTGCATGGACAGCCTGGGCACCTAACTCGATCTGAGGATTCCACTAGGTAGCAGGGCACCTAGGGGTTAGACATAGCAACACCTACGTACCTTTGTGGATCTGGTCCTAGGAGAGTGCAATCTAGGCAAAGAGCATCACATCTGCTGTTCACCCATTCATCATCTCCCTCTGGCAGAGCAACAACCAAGTCCAAATCCAGTTGTGAACCTATGGTCTCAGTTTTGGTCTCTGGTATGCCAGTGGCAATCAGGAGTAATTCTACTTAAGTCACTGCTGTTAAAACCATTGTATGAGAGATCACAGTCAGGCCCCTACAATATTTCTAATTTAGCATTGTACCACATAAATGCCACTCGGTTGATTACACAGTATGTTTCTTCAAGGGCAGAATATGGGGACATTAAGTAATACATTAAAAGAGCAAAAATAATAAAGTGTGCAATAATTGCTTTGAGAAGTATTCTTCATATAACCCAGGCAATACAAGGACACAATTATTATCCCAGAACACCAGATGATCAGCATATCCCTCAAACTCACCTAGTTTAAACTCAGACACTTTTTCTGTTTGAAGAATCTGTATTAGCAGGAGGAAAACACACTGAACCCAAATAATTCCATTCTCTTATTGGCCACTGATTTTTAAGTGCCACTACTGTGATTGGCAAGACAGTAAAGTAGCATGCAAAGTAACAGGAAACCCTTGGTTATACATTAGTGTCTGTGTGGCAGTACTTAGTGATACAATATAATGTGATGAATGACCAACAGCATTAACTGATACAACACTCTGGTGAGATTCTACTGTTCATGTAAGATAAGCTGCTACTTTATTGTGCATTAACGGTTTGACATGTTCAATGTACCACATATATCAAATAAGCCCTGGAGATATAGAAAATGAGGCATGATACAAAATTGCATTTTTCCTCAAAGTCTGGCAGTAAGTCTCACTTCCGTACCAGGCAAATTGGTTGAAACTATCGTAAAGAACAAAATTATCAAACGCATAGATGAACATAATTTGTTGGGAAATAGTCAACATGGTTTTTGCCTCACCAATCTACTAGAATTCTTTGAGGGGGTCAATAAACATGCGGACAAAGGAGATCCAGTGTATTTAGATTTTCAGCAAGCCTTTGACAAGGTCCCTCACAAAAGGCTCTTAAGCAAAATAAGCAGTCATGGGCTAAGAGGGAAGGTTCTCTCATGGATTGGTAACTGGTTAAAAGATAGGAAACAAAGGGTAGGAATAAATGGTCAGTTTTCAGAAAGGAGAGAGGTAAATAGTGGTATCCCCCAGGGATCTGTACTGGGCCCAATCCTATTTAATATATTCATAAACAATCTAGAAAAAGGGGTAAACAGTGAGGAGGTAAAATATGCAGATGATACAAAACTACTCAAGATAGTTAAGTCCCAGGCAGACTGCAAAGAGCTACAAAAGGATCTCACAAAACTGGGTGACTGGGCAACAAAATGGCAGATGAATTTAATCATAGAATATCAGGGTTGGAAGGGACCTCAGGAGGTCATCTAGTCCAACCCCCTGCTCAAAGCAGGACCTAATCCCCAACTAAATCATCCCAGCCAGGGCTTTGTCAAGCCTGACCTTAAAAACCTCTAAAAAAGGAGATTCCACCACCTCCCTAGGTAACGCATTCCAGTGCTTCACCACCCTTCTAGTGAAAAAGTTTTTCCTAATATCCAACCTAAACCTCCCCCACTGCAATTTGAGACCATTACTCCTTGATCTGTCATCTGTTACCACTGAGAACAGTCTAGATCCATCCTCTTTGGAACCCCCATTTAGGTAGTTGAAAGCAGCTATCAAATCCCCCCTCATTCTTCTCTTCCGCAGACTACATAATCCCAGTTCCCTCAGCCTCTCCTCATAAGTAATGGGCTCCAGCCCCCTAATCATTTTTGTTGCCCTCCGCTGTACTCTTTCCAGTTTTTCCACATCCTTCTTGTAGTGTGGGGCCCAAAACTGGTACAGTACTCCAGATGAGGTCTCACCAATGCCAAATAGAGGGGAATGATCATGTTGATAAATGCAAAGTAATGCACATTGGAAAACATAATCCTAACTGTACATATTCAATGATGGGGTCTAAATTAGCTGTTACCACTCAAGAAAGAGATCTTGGAGTCATTGTGGATAGTTCTCTGAAATCATCCACTCAATGGGCAGTACCAGTCAAAAAAGCGAACAAAATGTTGGGAATCATCAAGAAAGGGATAGATAATAAGACAGAAAATATCATATTGCCTCTATATAAATCCATGGTACACCCACATCCTGAATACTGCATGCAGATGTGGTCACCCCATCTCAAAAACGATATCTTGGAATTGGAAAAGGTTCAGAAAAGGGCCACAAAAATGATTAGGGGTATAAAACGCCTTCCATATGAGGAGAGATTAATAAGCCTGGGACTTTTCAGCTTGGAAAAGAGGCTACTAAGGGGGGATATAATAGAGGTCTATAAAATCATGAGTGGTAGAGAGAAAGTAAATAAGGAAGTGTTATTTACTCCTTCTCATAATACAAGAACAAGGGGCCATCAAATGAAATGAATAGGTAGCAGGTTTAAAGCAAACACAAAAAAATATTTTTTCACGCAATGCACTGTCAACCTCTGGAACTCCTTGCCAGAGCGTGTTGTGAAGGCCAATACTATAATGGAGTTCAAAAGGGAGCTAGATAGATTCATGGAAGATAGGTCCATCAATGGCTATTAGCCAGGATGGGCAGGAATGGTGTCCCTGACCTCAGTTTGCCAGAAGTTGGGATTGGGTGACAGGCCATGGATCACTTGATTATAATCTGTTTGTTCATTCGCTTTGGGGCACCTGCTATTGGTCACTGTCAGAGGACAGGATACTGAGCTTGATGGACCTTTGGTCTGACCCAGTATGGCTGTTCTTATGTTCTTAAGTTCACTGTCAAATTGGAGTGTGCATTTAATGGGGTCCCACAAGGATCTGTCCGGGGTCTGGTTTGATTCAATATTTTCATTAATGACTTAGATAATGGAGTGGAGAATACACTTATAACACCAAGCTGGGAGGTGTTGCTAGCATTTTGGAGGACAGGATTAGAATTCCAAATGATCTTGATAAACTGGGGAATTAGTTTGAAATCAACCAGATGAATTCAATAAAGAAAAGAACAAAGTACTACATTTAGGAAGGGAAAAAAATCAAGTGCACAACTACAGAATGGGAAATAACTGGGCAGGCAGTAGTATTGCTGAAGAGGATCTGGTGGTTATAGTGATTGCAACTGAATATGAGTCAACAATATGGTACAGTTATAAAAAAACGCTAATATTCTGGGGTATATTAACAGGAATGTAGTGTGTAAGACATAGGAGGTAACTGTCCCACTTTACTCAGGACTCATGAGGCCTCATATGGAGTACTGTGTCAGGTTCTGGGCACCACTCTTTAGGAAAGATGTGGATAAATTGGAGAGAGTCCAGAGGAGAGCAACAAAAATGATAAAAATTTTAGAAAATGTAACCTATGAGGAAAGCTAAAAAAAAGATCTGGGTATGTTTTTGTGACGGGTTGGCCCCACCTTTCAGGGTGCCACTGGGATGTGCTGGGATCCCACCTGTCCTACCAGCCTGGTTTTCCTTACTCTGTGCTGCTGTGACAGGCTCTCCAGCCCCTTTCCAGCACACACACAGGCAGGGACACACCCACCTGTAGAATCACATAGAGTCTGCAATTAGCTCTCTGTGGGAGGGTTCAGCTAGGGGAATGCCCAGCTCTCCTGTGCACACACCCTCTGGAGTATAAACCCAAAATTATATTGTCTTGCACTGTATAGAGATCTATATAGCGTAAGCTCATAAAAATCGCCTGCCCCCTCCCTCAATGTGGAGGGAGATATGCACAGCTCTTTACCCCCCACCCCCACCCCCCAGATAAGAATTGCACAAACTGGGTTTTGAAATCAACAAAAAATAAGTTTATTAACTACAGAAGGTCAATTTTATGTGATTATAAGGGATAGCAAACAGAACAAAACAGATTAGTGAGCAAATAAAACAAAATATGCAAGCTAAGCTTAATTCACTAAAGAAACAGGTTACAAACAGTAATTGCTCACCCTAAATGTTGTTTTAGGCAGGTTGCAGAGTTTCTGCAGGTTAGAGTTCGTTATTTCTCTTCAGAGACTAGACCCCCTGTCTCAGCCTGGACTGAGCCCTTGCCTTTCCCCAACTTAGTTCCTTTGTCTCTTCAGGGGCTTTCAGCAGTTTCCCTTCTTGGGCAGGGAGGCAATGGAGAAGAGCCCTGAATGACTCACTTCCCAGCCTTAAATAGGATTTACATAAGGTGGGAATCCTTTGTTTCCAGTGGAAAAATATCAGCAGAGTCCAAGGTGGTACTCCGTACCAGGTGACATAATCACATGACCTTGCAGAGTTAAAGCCATGAGACAAGGTTTATTTGTATGTCCACAGGAAGAAACTCCAGGAAGATGAGAGATCAGCATCTTCAAAGACCCATGCTAATAGCCCATTCAGGCTGTTTGCCTACTGTCTGGTGGGTGTTTCCCCAAGTTCATACACCATTGTAATTGTTACATAGTCACTATTCCTAACTTCAGATGCGGAACTGATACATGCATAAAAATTGGATAATCACATTCAGAAAATCATAATCTTTCCAATGATACCTCACATGACCCGTCCCGTGTAAAACATATCTTAGTTATGCCATATTCATATTACAACAATATCTGTATTAAGAATATGGGGTGCAACATCACAATTTAGTCTTGAGAAAAAACAACTGAAGGGAGATCTGATAATTCTTCAAAGATGTTAAGAGCTATTCTAAAGAGGACTGTGATCAGTTGGTCTCCATATCCGCTGAAAGCCGGACAAATAATGGGGTTAATCTGCAGCAAGGAAGATTTAGGTTAGTACTTAAAAAGCTTTCTAAATGTAGGGGTAGTTAAGCACTGGAATAGGCTGCCATATTAAAGAGTAAATAAAAAATAAGTTTGGTCTCAACCCAGAAGGATGCCACCTATGTATTTTGTTGTACATCATCATGACAGAGTGTACAAAAGGAGTTTAGAAACTAGACTAGTCTGTGCATCCTAACACTCTAAAAACTTCCAGCAACCAAAAGCTTCCCAAAAGGGCTGTCTAACATGGTGAAGTTCGCAAGACATCATCTTAAATAGGTTAAGAACTTGGCTAACTGATAGGGCTAAAAACAAACTACAAGAACAATTCAAGGAAAATACACCTTACAATGAGATATTGACTTTGAAAGCTAGACAAATTTAAACTGAAAATAATGTGTAAATTTTTAGGGATGGGGTAATTAACCATTGGAACAATTTACCAAGTGAGATTGTGGATTCTCCATCATTTGGCATTTTTAAGTCAAGATCAGATTTCTTCCTGAAAGATAAGCTCTGGTTCAACCACAAGTTATTTAGCTTGATGTAAGAATTACAGGGTAAAATTCAATGGTTGCTGTTATGAAGGAAGTCAAATTAGATAACCATAATAATTCCTTTTGGGCCTGAAATATCTGAATCAGCTTTGGACACTTCAAAATCCATGCAGATGATCCCTGGTACAACCATCCAGAAGCTCCTGTTCAACTCTTAGATTCCTCACTGGTAATTCCAGACACACAGCTGGCCATCCCTGAACAGGACAAAAGACTCACCTGATCTGGAATAGTCAGTCAGCAGAAATAACTCTGCATCTCTATTCAGGATGCTAGCCTCTGATACCGGGGTGATTCAAGAAGAGCCTGGTGAAGATGTGTCTTAAAGTAAAGTTTCTTCCAACCTCTACCCTATTTGACCCAGTGTCCCAGACAGACAAAAATTATTCCAAACCCCTCCAAATACCATTAAAATACCTTGTCTTCATGGCTAAAAAAGTGTATTTTTAACCTCAGCATAACTAATGTATTTGAGCCATTCCAAGGTAAAAAACACAATGAAGTCAAGACACTTCAGTTTTACCTTGAGGTAAACTAGGCAACATGAAGTTGGTTTCACTATTTTTTTACCTCAGGATAGCGCACATTCATTAGTCACTCTGAGGTTAAAAAGCACTCTGAGATTTTTAAAGCAGTGAAGACAAGGTCAAAGACACCCAAGCCTGCAGAACTTCCCTCCCACCCGTGCTACTTTTGTGTAGGTATCCCTAAGCACTGGAGAGTCATTGGTCACATATTTACCCTCCACCCTACTGCTATTTTCATTCCTTTAGAAACAACACCTCACATACTGAGACAAGGCGTGGTGGGGGAAATACGTGACCAAATGACTCCCCAGTTCTTAGGGATACCTACACAAAACAAGGAGTCACCTTCCCCTCACAAACAACCCCCCCACCATTCTAACCACTTTCTGGTGACTTGTAGCTGATCAAAAAAAGTCTGCTAGCTCTGGCCATTGCTATGGGGGAGTAAACAAGTTCTGCTCAGTGAGGGGAGGATTAAATGTACAGAACTATGGACTTCTGGGAAAACCTCCAAAAAGATAAAGCAAATTTGAGTTCCTGAATGCATAAATTTTTCCTAGTGGACTAAGGAACACAGAGTCTATTAGCAGAATCAGGCAGGTAGATAGATAGTAGCCATTCCCATCCCTGCCTCCAAGCCACGCACCTCCCACATCCTCTGGGACCCTCAAATTGTTTCACTGTGAAATAGCAAGGATTATTGTGTATTTTATCATTAACTGGTTTAGAATTCAGGCCAAATGGACATTTGTGTTTAAAATCACTTCTATAGCACTGTAAGCTTATATAAATGAAGTAATTGGTCAGAGGGATCACCAACTGGTCCCCTCTGACCAATGTGGAGAGAATTTCTGCTCCGTTTTCCCCTCCCCGTGTGCAGGTGGTCAAAGGAAGGAGTAGGGAGTTCAGGAGACAGAGCAGGCCACTACTCAGGATCATAGAACTGGCCTGAACCTTATGTGACTGGATTAGCTGTAGTAGTACACTAGTTCCTACAGACCCCCCACTAAAATTGTTTCCCCATAGTGCTAGGCATCATACTAACACTCTGGAGTCAGCCCCTGCCCAGAAGAGCCAACAATCTAAAATACAAAGGGTGTGGACAGTAAACAGCCAGATAAAGTGACTCATCCCAGGTTACACAACAGCTCACTGGGGGAGCTGGAATTAGGATGCGGGTGAAATTCTGTTCTTTCTTTGATTCTAGTAGCTTGTTCATAGCTAGAAGAAAAGAATTCTCTTTGAATAAAACCCTTGCTGAATATAACTGGTTTCCTCAGGGCCAAGAAACCAGTATGGTGCATTTCCTGTGGCCATCATTTTATATTTCTGAGGGCCCAGCCAAAATCAAGGCATCATTGTACTAGGTATTGTCTAAAAACATCACCAGATCCTGCTCTCAGAATGGAAGGAATCTGGTGAAGTGTTTTTCAGTTGCTGGGTTCTGACCTATCAATTTATGGGCTGATTCTAGATATAGTTTAACTGTATTTTTAAATATGTCAAGGAAGGCCTAAAGCAAGAAGAGGAGTGGTTGTTTTTTTTAAGTTAGAGCAGGTATATACATTGAAATTAGTAAATAGTTTAGCACTTAGTTATATAGCATGATGGCTTCCTGTGTGATCGTGTCCCCACTTATATATATGTGTGTGTGTATATATATAGGCTGTCAAACTATTAAAAAAATGAATCACGATTAAAAAAATTAATTGCGATTAAGCATGCTGTTAAACCACAGAATGCTGTTTATTTAAATATTTTTGGACATTTTATACATTTTCAAATATATTAATTTCAATTACAACACAGAATACAAAGTGTACAGTGCTCACTTTATTTTATTACAAATATTTGTACTGTAAAATAAATGTATGAGGTAAATTGAAAAATACTAAGTATTGTAGTGCAATCTCTTTATGAAAGTTGAACTTACATATGTAGAATTATGTACAAAAATCCCTGCTGCATTCAAAAATAAAACAATGTAAAACTTTAGAGCCTGCAAGTGCACTCAGTCCTACTTCTTGTTCAGCCAATTGCTCAGACAAACAAGTTTGTTTACATTTGCAGAAGATAATGCTGCCCGCTTCTTGTTTACAATGTCACCTGAAAGTGAGAACAGGCATTTACATGACACTGTTGTAGCTAGTATCTCAAGATATTTACATGCCAGATGCACTGAAGATTCATATCACCCTTCATGCTTCAGCCACCATTCCAGTGGATCTGGGTCCATGCTGATGACGGTTTCTGCTTGATAACCATCCAAAGCAATGTAGACCGATGCATGTTCATCTTCATCATCATGAGTCAGATGCCACCAGCAGAAGGTTGATTTTCTTTTTTCGGTGGTTTGGGTTCTATAGTTTCTGCATCAGAGTGTTGCTCTTTTAAGACTTCTGAAAGCATGCTCCACACCTCGTCCCTCTCATATTTTGGAAGGCGCTTCAGATTCTTTAAGCTTGTGTCAAGTGCAGTAGTTATCTTTAGAAATTTCACATTGGTATCTTCTTTGCATTTTATCAAATTTGCAGTGAAAGTGTTCTTAAAATGAACATGCTGAGTCATCATCCAACACTGCTATAACATGAAATATTTGGCAGAATGTGGGTAAAACAGAGCGGGAGACATACAATTCTCCCCCAAGGAGTTCAGTCACAAATTTAATTACTGCATTATTTTTTTAATAAGCGTCATCAGCATGGAAGCATGTCCTCTGGAACGATGGCTAAAGCATGAAGAGGCATATGAATCTTTAGCACATCTGGCACATAAATATCTTGCGACACCAGCTACAACAGTGCCATGTGAATGCTTGCTCTTACTTTCAGATGACATTGTAAGTAAGAAGTGGGCAGCATTATCTCCTGTAAATGTACACAAACATTTCTCTTAGCGATTGGCTGAACAAGAACTGAGTGGACTTGTCAGCTCTAAAGCAGGGGTGGCCAACCTGTGCCTCCAGAGCAATATGCGGCTCCTTGTAAAGGCACCGACTGCGAGGCTGAAGCTATAGGCACCAACTTTCCAATGTGTCGGTGGGTGCTCACTGCTCAACCCCTGGCTCTGCCCCCCCCCAAAGCCTCCTGCACACCACAAAACAGGTGATCGGGAGGTGCAGGAGGGAACAGGAGACGCTGATCAGCAGGGCTGCCGGTGGGCAGGAGGAGCTTGGAGCCGGGGCTGGGGGAGGAGCTGATGGGGGGCTGCTGACATATTACTGTGGCTCTTTGGCAAGGTACATTGGTAAATTCTGGCTCCTTCTCAGGCTGGCCATCCATGCTCCAAAATTTTACATTTTTTTTTTTTTGAGTGCAGTTATGTAACAACCCCCCTGACATTTGTAAGTTTCACTTTCATGATAAAGAGATTACACTAGAGTACTTGTATGAGGTGAACTGAAAAATACTATTTTTAAATCATTTTTACAGTACAAATATATGTAATCAAAAATATAAAGTGAGCACTGTACACTTTGTATTCTGTATTGTAATTGAAATAGATATATTTGAAAATGTAGAAAAACATCCAAAATATTTAATAAATTTCAGTTGGTATCCTATTGTTTAACAATGTGATTAATCACAATTAATTTTTTAATTGTGATTTTTTGAGTTAATCATGTGAGTTAACTGTGATTAATCAACGCCTTAATATTTATATTGCCATACATTTGATTTAGGATATGGCAATAATTTACCATACCTTTGACTAATCATTTATAGTTCAAGAAATTGTTAATTAGGGCTGCTTTTGCTAAGAGAGCAGCAGGGGTCAGGCTACTCAGCAAATCCTCACAGAACAAGAATGGATTCAGCCCCCTTAGTCTATAGATCTTGAGAGTTGCAAAGATCAATATTTCTGTAGCCATACTATAGCAAGGAGTCTTGGTGACACTATTCCATGGTAGCCAGTACTCTCAGAAATCAATCTCAGGAAGTTGGTGTGCTTCACTGGATGGTGGGGACAGCAAGTGAGCCTGGGAGACAGGATCTGTATCCTTCCTTCATAGACAGGTTTCAGAGTAACAGCCGTGTTAGTCTTTGCAAAAAGAAAAGGAGTACTTGTGGCACCTTAGAGACTAACCAATTTATTTGAGCATGAGCTTTCGTGAGCTACAGCTCACTTCATCGGATGCATACCGTGGAAACTGCAGAAGACATTATATACACACAGAGACCACGAAACAATACCCCCTCCCACCCCACTGTCCTGCTGGTAATAGCTTATCTAAAGTGATCATCAAGTTGGGCCATTTCCAGCACAAATCCAGGTTTTCTCACCCTCCGCCCCCCCCCCAAACTCACTCTCCTGCTGGTAATAGCCCATCCAAAGTGACCACTCTCTTCACAACATGTATGATAATCAAGGTGGGTCATTTCCAGCACAAATCCAGGTTCTCTCACTCCCTCACCCCCCTCCAAAAACCACACACACAAACTCACTCTCCTGCTGGTAATAGCTTATCAAAAGTGACCACTCTCCCTACAATGTGCATGATAATCAAGGTGGGCCATTTCCAGCACAAATCCAGGTTTTCTCACACCACCCCCCCCCACCCCCATACACACACAAACTCACTCTCCTGCTGGTAATAGCTTATCTAAAGTGATCATTAAGTTGGGCCATTTCCAGCACTGGCCCAACTTAATGATCACTTTAGATAAGCTATTACCAGCAGGAGAGTGAGTTTGTGTGTGTATGGGGGGGGGGGGTGAGAAAACCTGGATTTGTGCTGGAAATGGCCCAACTTGATGATCACTTTAGATAAGCTATTACCAGCAAGACAGTGGGGTGGGAGGGGGTATTGTTTCATGGTCTCTGTGTGTATATAATGTCTTCTGCAGTTTCCACGGTATGCATCCGATGAAGTGAGCTGTAGCTCACGAAAGCTCATGCTCAAATAAACTGGTTAGTCTCTAAGGTGCCACAAGTACTCCCTTCCTTCATAGAGTAGAAGGAAAGAAAGTGTTAGTGGCCACCCCTGCCCATCCTTCCTCCCATACATGCAGTAGCTGAAGGGCAGAGGTGTAAAAGCTGCTCTTCTGCCCATACATACCCCAGCCCCTTTCCATTCAATATAGGGCCCTTGCCCAGATAAGGCAGTGGCAGCAGCTTAAGTAACTCACTCCAGGAAACATTTTGTATGCACGTTTATTTGAGGCAGTGAAATAGAACTTGAAGTGTATTCATACTAATACATAAACAGCATAAAAAAGTATTTTAAGCAAGTCTTTGTACTGAAGGAACAGTATTATTTCAGGTGCTGGTAAAAGAATCCAAGGTAGTATGTGTTAAAAAAACATATATATGTAGGTACCCTAATTTCTTGGTAATGCATTTTTTAATACAAGCCACAATTGATAGAGGTTACCAAAAAAACCCACATCCATGCTCCATCATTTTCATACAGATCTTTATAAACAGACATTGATTACACAGGCACAGCTTCTTTAAATTGTCTTAATTATATGCCAGATGAAAATTGGCATGTTTCATATTTTCAGGTACCAGTCTGTCCACAGTACAGGACTTTCATACTCTGTCAAATAATGAAACTACAATTGAATACACAATTTCTCTCAGACATTTTGCTATACCGTGTTCCGTACCTATAAGAAATACAGACCCAGAATGTTCTAACTTCTGTTATTGTGTCCAGGGAGGCTGAAGTGTTCTCCTACTGGCTTTTGAATGTTATAATTCCTGTCAGATTTGTGTCCATTTATTCTTTTGCGTAGAGACCAGCTCGTTTGGTGCCCCTCTGCCATGTACATTTGCTTAGAGACTGTCCGGTTTGGCCAAAGACTTAAAAGTGGCAATTCAACAACAAAAAACTTCAAAAACAGACTCCAGTGAGAAACTAAAGAACTGGAATTAATGTGCAAACTGGACACCATCAAATCAGGCCTGATTAAAGACTGGGAGTGGATGGGTCATTACAAAAATTAATTTCCCCCTACCATTACTCACACCTTCTTGTCAACTGTTTGAAATGGGCCACCCTCATTACCATACAAAAGTGTTTTCGTCCCTTGGTATTCTACTGTTAACTGAATTCTCATTAGCACTGACCCCCCACTTGGTAAGGCAACTCACATCTTTTCATGTACCATGTATATACACACCCCCCCCAGCTACTGTATTTTCCACTCCATGCATCTGATGAACTGGGTTTTAGCCCACAAAAGCTTATGCCCAAATAAATTTGTTAGTCTCCAAGGTGCCACTAGGACTCCTGATTGTTTTTGTTTATTATATAGATTCTCAAGGGCTGAGTTGCTGCCATTGACTCAAGGCATTGAAGAAACCTAGGTTGTTATGATTTAGGATGGAGGTGATAGATCAAAAAATGAACTTCCACTCAGTTCATTTAGTCTTCAATATGTCCAGAAATTCAGATTTTCCTACTTCATTCTCTTCCACAGTTAAAGTGCTTCTCAAATTCCCATACTGAAAGCTCACTCATTACTTTAACGACTCCTACATAGAGAACAGTCATGGTGGCTAGGCAAATTAAGGTTTTAAAAATAGGATGCCACAGCTGCCTTAGACCATACTTTGTGACTAAGAACCAGGAAGACTTTTTCCTATCTCTACCCCCAAATAAATTCAGCATCTTAGAGAGTGATACATGACTGAAGCCTGGATACAGCTTTAACTTCAGGTAAGGATAAAGAAAGTATGAATTTCTCCAAGATTGTTCCTGATATCTGGCGACTAGATGGTCAGATATCTGTCCACCTAAGATTGAACATAGTAAGTATGCCAGTCTGATCATTTCATTAACAGGTTTATGGTAAGTTTCCTAGCTTTGGCAGTGTGAAATTTAACAGTGACCTGTGATTCAACTGTTTCAACAGCAACTAAATTCAGTGGAGACTGCTGAGGAGAAATCTGGGCATGAGAACTTTAAGAATTGTGTTGCTGTGTCTACACTTCACCAATATTGCACTTTAATTTTGCTGTTGCATTTCACAGAATAAATATCTACTATTAGAAAACTACTTTACTATAAAAGTGACCAGTTTGACAGAAAGAAAAGAGGAAAACATTTATACTTTTCCATGGACTGTTTCTTCACTTAAAGTTTTGAAAGCTGAAAAGATTTGTTGAGGGTTTTTTTTAACATTTAAAATAAACTGACCTTTTAAACAGGTAATAGTGCCAGTTATATTAATAGATTTGTCAATTTGACAGGTTCAAGCCATTAATGAACCAAGTTAGTGTAATAATGCATATATCCAGTGATCTCGATAATACACAAGACCATGTAAACAGAAGATTGAAAGATCGGTTAAACAGATACTCAGATATTGCACATAGCAGCCTACTCAAGCAACATGAACTAATGGGCCAGTGTACATCTCTGATGACTGGTTAAAGCACTTTGGTTTTTGTACAGCTATAATTAGAACCAGAGATCTTGCATGCTCTGATAACTCCCATGATAGATGGCATGCCTCCACCCAATATTCTGTTTAATGGCTAAACCTTAGCAAGCAGACAGGTTTTATAGGCATGTTTGCAATTTACAGAACATGCCAGTGTTCTAAAAAGAGGATAAAAGACTCCCACATACTAACTTTAATCAGTTTGGGGAAAATAGCATTGCCCGAGTGGACTATGGCACGAGGGGAAGGGAGAAAGTATTCTTTCAAAACCACTTTCCCCTCAGAAAGACAGTCTACAAAGAGGTAGCCATGTTTTGAATTTTAAGAAACTTAAGTATAAGCTACTTTAGCCTACTTTTCAAGTTTGGTTAATATTACATATGGTAATTTTAAGTGTCTATCTTAAGGTAAAACAGGAAATAAGAAGAGGGAGTTTAATTTGGCAATGAATGGAGCAGAATGAAGGAAAAATAGTTTACAGACTTCAGTGAGAATGCATTGTTTTGAGAGAAACTGGAACACAAACACCACACAAGAGTCTTATTTCACACAGGAATGACGACAGTGTGCCTGAATTGTTTTATTTATTGCTTAAAAATAAAGAATTTATTTGTATGCATCTCATTAAAAAGTAGCTTGTACTTATGTACACTCACTTTAATAGGCAAGTATGGAAGACAGTGCATCTAACTGAGACACATGGATAGGGCTTATGACCTAAACTTTAACAATGTCAGACCAAGCAAAAACAAGAGACTTCAGGAAAAAATGGCAACTAAGGTGCAACATGTGGCAAAAAACCAGCCTCCAGAGCCTGTTGAGAAAGCAGGAGTTCCATTTAATGTAGGATTACCACAATCACTAGATAAATGAATCCTTTTCACCAGCCGTCCTGCCCCCCACTCAATTCCTGCCATATTCATGAGTTGCAGAAGTCAAGACTTCACATAACCAGCCTCCTAGGAGGAGGCAAAGCAAGATAGGAGAGTTTCCTCACTTGAACTTTTAGCATTCAAAAATATTTAGGTATAAAAATTGGTAACACATTTTCCATTTACACTTTGTACTGGTGAATTACGTGCAGCATGTGTTTTTATAATTAGTGAAGGCCTTTGTAATAGATTAACAACTATATCTGAGTGATTTAAAAAACCCTTCAATTTATCTTGGGATGCCTCTGAGGCCTCCCTCTTTTCCATGCGCTACTAATCAAAAGGTATTCCAAGACCAAGGTCTGAGTAATTCAAATCATTCATCTAGTCATACTGTACGCTACTTTCAAAAACCAGTTTAAGACAAGTAACCAAAACTAGAACCTTTTCATGTATTGGCAGTCCTCTCCTGGATGAAGTTAAAGCTAGTATCTCAAAACGTTAGTGTATGAACTATTTCTGGTCATTCGTTTTAATATGTGCACATGGGTGATGCTTCCTCAGGTTATTTTAACTGGGTGCACTACACTAGGAAAAACCTGCTATTTGTGCTGGAATGTGTTTTACAGGTTCAAACTGGTTAACAGTATTTGAAGTAAAATATTCTCAGCTAATAACTGGAGATGCACTTGCTAGCATCTGTATCACTGCAGTAGCCATGTCACATAGGACACCTGGGTTTCCCCTCCTGTTCTTCTGACTTGCCAAGTGGTGTGTTTATCTTGTATTGGGGCTTAGTGGCAAAGTCAGGATGGGACCTCCTGCCATTGCTCAGTTATCCCTGTCCAGTTCAGGAAAACAGATTCACCTGCTCCAGGAGAACTGTAGTTACAGGGTCCTCACATTAGGGGGCAATCAACAGGGACAAAATAGTAGGTATGGGAAAGGAGGCAGGCAGGCAGGCAGCAGTGGGAGGTTATAGGTATAAGGACACTTGTGGCAAAGAGGCAAGTGCTTATTTCAGCCACAACTTCTGTCAAGAATGATTACTGTTCTGGAATACACCACAATATTCATCCTCTGAACTAACACCTAGCCTGGATACACGTCATACTGAATGTCGTCTGTATTCCTTTGAGGATAAAGTGTAAACACCACCCTCCGTTTTCCTGTCAGAAGAAGGTAACCAACTCCCAGACACAGCTGCTCTTTTAGTGGAGAATGAATGATAAACCCAACACATTTTCAATTTTATACAAAAAGAAACTGTAAACACCCCAAAATACCACCAATTCAAAGATAACCAAACCCCTCACTTGGAATGTCCTTAATGCAGCACCACAGCAGCAGTCTGATCTAAGGAACAAGAGTCTTGCTGCTCATTCTGTCGCATTTACATGCAAGAGTAAAGGTAACATTAGCAACACTGTGATTTACTGTCCGCTCTCAAGGGGTCTGGGTCCAGTTTTAGTTTGCTCACATCATTCTCTTCATTAGGAAAGCTTTTGTAGTTGGCAAGGACTTTTTCCACCAAAAATCGAGCAGCTTCATCTATGTTGATGTTGTCCTAAAAAAGTTGTGAAAGTTTAAAAAAAAGTCAGTGATCTTTTCATCAACAGGTTATAGTCATACCTGCCTATTAAAAAAGGTTGGCAAATGCTCTTGTAGAAATTCTTTGTAACTTGACTTAGGCAGTTCTGATAGAGTTGAACACATTGCTTAATATTCCTGCCTTAGGTGAAGGCTGCAAGTCCTTTAAAGCATGGGAAAGATTATCTAGTTTCACTGTACATTCCTTATATAGAAACGGATAGATTCACCTAATTTGATGAAGGGGACACTCTGGCCCACTTTGTGTACAGTGAAGGTGGACAGGTGCTTTACCTGGAGGGTCTGGTTCTGAAACATGGGTATTGTAGAGAATCTATAGGAATCTACAGAAATTCCCTAATCTGTAGAGGGAAGGTGGATAAGATAGGACCGAATTTACTGCCTCAGTGAAAGGATGAGAGGGGATCCAGTGACTTGGACATTGCCTATTTCAGTTTAAGGGAGCTGTCCCAGCAGACCCATCCGATTGTTCAAGCAGACATAAGAACTACAATTAGAACCCATATCCAAATAAGAAAACTTGGCATGCTTTTATCCAGGTCCTTGCCTCTCCTGCTTTGAAGAGAAAAAAAAATAAGAAGGGCTTTGAAATGCAATGTGAACGACAGTCAGATACCGACAAGGGAATCACTTCTCAACCATACTGGGAAGTTGGGATGGAGCAATGGTTAATTATTGACAGACGAGGATAGTCTGTCTTGGTACTTTTTGGGCCACAATGAAAATCCATTGAGCAAAGCATACATCCTTTGAGTTGTGTGTTTAGAACTTGAAGATATGCAAGATACAGGGCATAGTCAAGCTTGAGCAAGGAATCTTTGCTGACTTCCCTCACTTCGTTTAAAATGCAACAAGAAACTGGGTTTGAATTGATGGATTGAGGGATACAAATTAGTATCCAGACACTTGGTTATAAATAGATTTGGGGTGGTGGAGGGGGGAGAGATGTGGAAATAAAGGATTTGAAGTGAGAAAGTGACTAAAATGGAAGCTTCCTAAAATGAAGCATTAGAATATTAACTTGCCAGAGATTTTACTGATGGCTCTCACCATTTAAGTAGGATTAGGAAATAAAAAACAGAACTTTAGAATAAGTGGCCTTTGTGATTCACATTAGGCTGCCAAACACCCTCTGGCATACCAGCATGCATGCTGCCAGGTATTTACTTGAGTGGCTTTTTTGGGCCATTTATTTTATCTTGCAAATATTGCAAGATGAGCTACAATGGCTAGATGGCAAGGCTATCCATATTCTTTTTAAACCTTGCCTAGTAACCTCAATGTTTTATGTACCATTATCAGTAATGGCATTAGAAAGACCAAATATTCAGTCTTGCATGCTCAGAGGCCTTAAATGCTGGGTTTTATAAAAGCTCAGAAGTAAATTATATTTTACATTAAGGAATGGCTTTGTTACTGTTAACAAAGAAAACTAAATACCTCAGTCCTGTATTATGAAGGCTTCTGCAGGTGAAGCCCAGCTGGACTCCCAGGGCAAGGAAGTCTGCCTAAAGGGGGGCTACAATGGTGCAAGGTACCTGTAAAACTTTCCTCCTGCTGATTGAGTCTGCACTAACCACCTGGGCCAAAGTAAACCACACTAGCCGATTGATGAAGGAGCTTGGTCAAAGCATTCAGAAGACTAGCCAGTTCAATGTGTGATCTGTACAATCAGCATGTTCCGTGGGGAACCCTGACAACTATCCTGGCACAGTTCCCCTGAAAGCAAGTTGCAGCGGCTCTCACTGCAACACGGAGATGTAATTTGCCAATCAGTGCACCAACACGAGCCCATACACTTGCACAGGATGCATTTCTGTTCTGGGGCTGTAGGATTAACATTGTACGAGAATACGCAAGCAAGCACTGCCTGGAGATAGGGGCAAATATGGAATTCCCTTTTACTAGACTGACCTAGATGTCTACATGTACATCTTGAGGGTATCAAAAATATCCCCACTTGTAGCTCATCTCAGAACCTTAAATACAAACGTATTTGGGAACAAGTCAGTTTTCAACTTGCTTTCTAAGATGGGAATTTTTGATTAGATTCTCTTGGCAGAGAAACAGAATGTGCTGTACTTACAGCATCAAAAGAAGGACAGCTGCTGTAAGAGACACTAAACCTTCAACTCACAGTTTGGGTAGTAACTGCAATTTATGCATTAAAAAAGGTACTATCCAGCGAGATCTAAAAAGGTTAGGGAGGACTAACAAATTTATTTGTCTCTATGGTGCCACAAGGACTCCTCGTTGTTTCAGGGGAACAGTCACCCATAATGGAATTTCCAGCTACAAAGATTCTGTTTAATCTAAGACACAAGAAGCAGGGCATTCATCATTACGCCAGCAATGCAAGTTTACTGTAGCAACAAACTGACAGGCAGTGTTCTTGCGTTATCAAAGTCTGTTAATGTTGTACAAGGCATGGACTATCTTGCCTAAACTATTGTAACCTCTTTCCTGGCCTCTTCCCACCTCCTTCCACTGGGTTTGCTTAATGCAATCATCTCCTCTTTACTTTCAAAGCTCTCCATCTCTGCTCTTACTTAAGGTGTACCCTTCCTCCTCTACCCAGTCTCTTCTCAGAGGAATCTCTTCCCTTCCCCCATTTTTCACTTCTCTTTTCACATGCTGGCTGCCTGGAACAGTCATCTCACATTTATGTCTATTTTTCCTATGCTGACTCAGCTCAGACAGTTGAAGGGGAAGTGGACAAATAAATGGAGGGAAGCAAAGGGGCTTTGTGGTTTAGTGCAGTATATCAAAGGATCAAGTAGGCCAATAGCCTTCAGAATTCAGACTCAATGAGTTAAATCCTAATATGGATGTGTGGATTAAGGGAGAGTCTATGAATTCCCTTTGGGAATTCACTACTGCTAAACTGTGGAAAGCACTCAAGTACTATAGTGATGGGCTGCAAAGTATTCACTTAACAGAACTTTTACAAGACTATCCTTATTTTTCAGGAATGCTCACCTTGGCAGATGTTTCAAACCACCCAATAAAGCCACCTTCTCTGCAGAACTGGTCCATCTGAGAGGGATTCTGGCTGCCATCTTTTTTCTGGTCACACTTGTTTGCAAGGAGAACTGCAGGGATGGGGCTGCCATTTGGAAGTAGCACTTTACTGTCCAAGTCGTGTTTCCACTTGGAAACAGCTTCAAAAGTGGAGCCTCTTGTGACATCGAAGACCACAAGAGCACCAACTGCCTCCTTATAGTAAACTCTTGTCATGTTACCAAAACGTTCCTGGCCTGAAAGAAACAGAGCAACAACTTTACCTTTGTTGTTAAATCAGCAAAAGCTATTGATATAAACTGAAGTTATCCCAGGTAGATAAAAATTTTTAAAGCCAAGTTTATCAGATTGATACATCTGACTCCAGGATTAAGTACAAAATTATAGTTAGTTATTTAGGTAAACTGGAGAAACAAGTCCACTTGTGTTAAATCAGCATACACAGACCATTGCATAGATATGCAATGCATACCAGAGTATGGTACAACTGTTATAAGTCGATGACTGCTTAATATCAAACCATTTGTCAATAGTCAGTGGTAGTGGTTTTTCTTAACTCCTCTTTGGAGAGCTGATAGCATTTCCTAGGACAAAAGCAATGCCCTCTGAAGTGTCACTGGCTTGCCAGACCTACACCAAGATGTTTCAAATAATTTCCTATGACTTAAGTAGTATTACACCCGATAGTTGAACAACAGATTTCAGAGAGCCCACAGTGGACCTACAGAGCGCTTCAATTCAGCAGCTAGTTCAATAGTGCATATCATGACAGATGTTATGGACACACAGTATCTGAGAATACTGTATCATTTTTATGAATGCTATGTATATCTGTAAGAGCTAGAAGTTCTATTCTAGCTCCACAGAGGAGTTACAGGAATTTCCAGCAGGAATTGAAGTCACTGGAATAATTAATACAAATCCTTAGACTGGTAACCAGTCTGGTGATGCCTCAGTCCTGGAGGAACTTACGTGTGCGGTTACCTTTAACCAGGTCAAGGAACTGTAATTCACCAGCCTGACAGTGGAGAGGGACACTTCCTCAGTCCAAGACCTGACAGGATGCTATGACCAAGGGTGACAGAATCTGCAGAAAGGGTAAGAAGTACTGCAAAACCTGCCAAGGTCTCCATTTCAAAGATAACTTGTCAAGCAGTCAGTCATTTAAGACCTGCATATAAGCAGTTTATTATGATGTTCTCTCATGCTTTTGTTCTGAATAGATACTTTGTTTTATGAAGGTTGGCTGTCACTGCCCTGAGGAGAACAGGGCTGCAAGTGCTGAACTGAAGTCAGACTTACTCAGGTGATCAGTTAATTGCAGCCCAAACCCCAATCTAGAAAGCTATGGGATCCTGCTCTGAGAAAGATCTCGGACCATCGCCTAATGCCCTCAGGGAAGCCATGAAAAAGGTCAGAGGTACAGTTATGTTGAGAATTGACACATACCATATAGTAACGGTAGAAGTCTCCAGTTCTTCTTAGGGAATCAGACTTGGAGGATGAAGTGTATGTAACAAATATTACCCATCCCTTTTCCAGAATGAGACAAGTACTCAAGAGGCATTTATTACTACCAAGAAGTGGCTAAACACACAGCATTACAGTGAACCCATTTTTAATTTATGGGCCATTTTAAGTTTAAGCCTTTTCAAACTCATCTCTGGAATGCCTTCTAACAATTAACTACTTCAGAGCATTGAACAAGGAACCACACCAAGTTATAAAAAAAATGTAAGCCTCTTTTGAGGGTTAGAGACAGGAGAACAGAATCCATTCAGACTTAAAATCTGGAAAGCCAGATAGTGGCTTTCTATATAGTGGAAAGCCAGTTATGCTAGCTGTTGTCACTACTGCATCCCTAAAATACTAAAGACTGCTCACCTTAAAATCACTAAAGGAAGTTAACTACTAAGCAGAAATATTTATTTTAGTAATACACTTGTATGCACTGAGACTGAAGCCAAGTTCGTATTTTTTAATTTCACTGCTGTGTGGAATGGTGTCCCTAGCCTCTGTTTGTCAGAGGGTGGAGATGGATGGCAGGAGAGAGATCACTGATCATTACCTGTTAGGTTCACTTGCTCTGTGACACCTGGCATTGGCCACTGTCAGTAGACAGGATACTGGGCTGGATGGACCTTTGGTCTCACCCAGTATGGCCATTCTTATGAAAGCATAAAGCCTAGAAGCATGCTCATAATAGTCTGGCCATGTTTCAGTGTATGGCATATTACAAAATGCTAGAATATCCATGAGAAAGTTGGGCATGCTACGTGAATATCAAAGTGAGGTTAGGAAATTCAACTGGGGGGGGGGGGGGGAGGAGAGAGACACCTTCCGCTCATATTTCTTAAGAAAGAAAAAGGAGGACTTGTGGCATCTTAGAGACTAACAAATTTATTTGAGCATAAGCTTTCGTGAGTGACAGCTCATTCCATCGGATGCATGCAGTGGGAAATACAGTGGGGAGATTATATACACAGAGAACATGAAACAATGGGTAACATTGTTTCATGTTCTTTGTATATAAAATCTCCCCACTGTATTTTCCACTGCATGTATCCGTGGAGTGAACTGTAGCTCACGAAAGCTTATGCTTAAATTGGTTAGTCTCTAAGGTGCCACAAGTCCTCCTTTTCTTTTTGCGGATACAGACTAACATGGCTGTTCTTCTGAAACCTGTAATATTTCATAGTGAAGGTTTTTTATACCATGCCCATCCTGGTAATCCTTTTGAACATACAGGATTTGCTTAATGCAAGCTCTTCTAATATAAGAGGTAGTTAAATAGCAACTACGCTATTGTCATCTCAGGAACATATTTGTAAGTGCTCAACAAGCAAATCTCTCTGCCTTAACTTTTTTGGGTAAAGGAGACTGTTTAGCTGACTACAATATGTACTTCCCAGCAGAGGTAAACA
Source organism: Eretmochelys imbricata (assembly GCF_965152235.1). NCBI lineage: Eukaryota > Metazoa > Chordata > Testudines > Cheloniidae > Eretmochelys > Eretmochelys imbricata. The sequence goes on along the minus strand of NC_135574.1, from coordinate 111,077,621 downwards.
AATATTAGCAGTACTCCACAACTCGCTACATAGGAGAGTAACTAAAATAGTTTCACGCAGCATCAAGTCCTTCTAGACCAGTACCCTTATTTTAGTAATATCTGTTCTTAAATGTAATCTGAGATATGTTAGGAATGAACCTTTCTAGGACAAAAAAAGGTGCCAGCCAAGCAGTTGCTAGAATCTGGAGTCAGCAATAACTGATGGAATACCCCCCAAGAGCCATTTAATCGGAGTGTGAAATGTTTTAACAGGAATAAAATAAGCTGTACAAGCCTGATAAGATACTTAACATACTAAGTAAATCCATTTAGTCATGTCTGAATATCAGTGACAGCAGAGTTTTCTGAAGCCTTCATGATCTATCTCAAACTTTGAATGCGGAGTAGCTTACCTTCCAGTGACTTACTGCAAATAATCCATCCATTTCCCCGGCTGGTCATTCCCTACTATGACCACCCTTCACCATTCCTTCCACAATAAATCTCAATGTTACTTTCATCTCTATGTCTAATGTGAGACAAGTACATAAGTTTGCATCTGATTTCTGACACCAGGGTCTGCTTCTCTTCAATAATATTTCTAACGTAGTCTTCCCCTATTCCCTCCCCTCCAGGAAATATGTAAGAGCCTTTGCCAGCATTTAAAAAGCTTCAATTTTCTTGTCAGCATTAACTTTCCCATGATTCACATCCATATGCCAAAAGTTAACCGTCTCACCAGTTGTCCCTTCATACATTTCAAGATGCCATTTCCCTCCTCCAAATACTTTAAATGAGGCCGCAGCTGAGTGAGCGATCCCAGTCTTTTCAATTTCTCTGCAATGGTTCCTGGGTTGGAGACAAGTGATCCCAGATAATTTACTGCCTCTACAGCTTTGTCTGTTAATCATGTCATCTTGCATCTTGTTTATTAGCAGTTTTCATTGCATTCAGGAAGATTCCATATTCCTCACCGGTTTTACACACTGACATTGTTGCATTGCATCACTGGGTTGTAGCAGAAAGCGTTGAGTGTCATTAGCAGATCTGAGGTTAGTTAAGAGGTGTCCACCAGTAGAAATCCCAGCTCCTTCCACTTGGAAGGTTTGACAACGTTCTCATAACACATTCTGTGCATATAGTAGAGAGGGTCGGGGACAAAATATATCCTTGTCTCACACCCTGACAGTGGGTGATTTTTCCACTGGGTATCTATTGCTGTTTGCTGGAGTCCCCATGACCACTAGTATGTTCTAAAGACAGTCATGTTGGACAGTATGAAACACTTTGATTAGTCAACGAAGCACATGGGTGATAATACACTCTGCATTCTGTAAATCATGTGATAGATATTTGCAATTAGGTCATGTGCCTTGGCCCACTCTGAAACCAGCCTCTTGTGGTAGTGGTTCTGCTTCTCTCTCTCCCCCCTCCCCCCACGCAATTCTAGATTATATAGAGCAGAAGTTCGCTTGTGTGCTATATCAAGGCGACGGTACAATAGTTACTGAATGGAGGTGTCTTTCTGTCCTTATCAAAGAAAGGCTCTTCAGCCAGTCCCCGAGTGAGTCCTACATCATTGCAATATTTTCCAACGTAAGTACTGCATTGGTCAATCACCGAACAATTCTGAAGGCACATTTAGACCTGGTGCTTTCCCAGGCTTCATTTTCAAACAGCATGCATCACTTCCTCTCACAGGATTGATTGTCATCCTGTGTGTTGACTGGCTGTGGTGAGACATGCAGATTGTTACAGTAACTTCTCCACTTGTGTTTACTATCACCCTCAGTGAGAACTCTGCCGTCACACTGTTATTCTGTTTGATAGAGGGGAAAGCCTTTTGGTAAGAAGTCTGGCCACTGGACACAGATTTTGTATTACTACTTCTTATAATTCTGAAGTTCCATACATTTTTGCCCTTATAATTCACTTTGCTTGTCTAAATGTAACTTTGAATCTGTCTGCTCAATTCCTTGTATTCCCCTCCCAGGTTCTTCCAGTTCCAAGCCACTCTTTCATTCTTCCACCAGCTCAAACACCTTCTCAGTTAACCAGGGTGCGGGCAAACACGGACTTCTTGGAATAGGTGGTTTTGGCAGTGCCAAGCATAGTAGTTTTTGTTCTATTCCAAAATTCACTGGGGTTGTTTTCACCCATGCTGATCCCTCAAACCCATTCTGGACAGAAGTTACACAATTCTCATTGATTCTGGAGAAGTCCAAACTCAGTGGGCTTGTCAAACATTATAAGTTTTAATTATGTTTGAAGCTAACTGCTGATTGTCTGACCCACTTCAGATTACATGCACTCTGGGAAAATCTTTGTTCATTGGACATTTGATCTCCAGAACTGCTATAATATTAGAGAGTCAATTTGGTTGTGTCATACTATCAGGTGACCTCCATGTGTGCAGCATCTAGGATGTTGGTGAAAATGGTGTTTGTAATGAACAGGTGATTAGAGCAGCAGAATTCAGCTAACCATCTTCCTCTCGTTTTGTGAGCAAATACTAGCAGCACAGAAATACAGTACAGGCATATTCCCTTATCTGGGAGCAGGGCAAAGAGCTAAGAGGGGAGGACAGTTTGACCCTTTTGGTATATTAAGAATAACGGATATTGACTTGCTCCTTTTCAGATGTTACATCAGAAATAGAAGCAGGATCTTTGAGCAAGATAGAAGGAAGGAAGTGGGAGTCTCAAAATACATGATCACTACATAATCCCAACCTCAAATAGCTGCAGGCAAGACAGTCAAGCAAGATGTAGGGCATTTCCAAGAAGAGGACTGAGTGGGGAGAGATGGGGAGGTTACTGGTAAACCAGGGAACTGTTTAGCCTTCCTGTACTGAACACAGGACGAGTGTAGCAACATTAATTTGCAATCAGTGAGGAAAGCAAAGTAAGCAATGAGAATTTATAAAGGAGGTATTGCTAGAACTGAACCAGTACTAAAAATGAATACTAAGCTAGTGACCCCTAAAACTGAATAAGCTACGTAATACATCACCTTCAAGAGATTTATTTTCTAGCACACTTAAAGGTGACATGTGCTTCACTAAAAAAGGGTACATGTTGAAAACATCTTGCAATGCAGTTGTGAACTTTAGACCAGACAGTTTCATTAAAACACCAGGAAAAGGAGCGAGGAGCAGATGAAGGACATGGGTTATAGATCTGGTTATGCAGATTGTCCACTTCAGATTGCATACATGGTGGTACAATTATTTTAAATGTGAAACAACGTTAACATCTGAGATACTGCACAAGCAAAATTTAATAGCAGTTTAAAGCCCTAATTTGAGATCAGCTATTCTAAATAGCGATGCTTTTCTGAATGAGGTACAGGAAGAGCTATGAGCTATTTTCATGAATCAGAAAGTGCTCTGGGAAAGGTAAGTGGCAGAAATCACAGCAAGAGTTAGTCTGTGTGGAGCAGGGAGCTTGACATATACCAAGTATGGAAGATTCTTTTGCCTTTATGATTTCCTTATGTGCATTTCCAGCAAAGTTACAGGTGATTGCATCACTAGGGAATTGTCTACACTGGCACTTTACAGTGCTTCAACTTTCTTGCTTGGGGGGTGAAAAAACACCCCCCCCCCCCCCCCCCCAAGTGCAGCAAGTTTCAGCACTGTAAAGCACCAGTATATAGACAGTGCACCAGCACTGGGAGCCGGGCTCCCAATGCTGGTAGCTACGCCCCTCGTGGAGGTGATTTTTTTTAAAAAGAGTGCTGGGAGCGCTCTGCTGCAACTACACAAGCCACGTTAAAGTGCTGCCGTGGCAGTGCTTTAATGTTGCCAGTGTAGACTAGCCCTAGGAAATATTACTTTAAGTGTCAAAAACACAATGCGCGATGAAGAGAACTAGTCAGCTCTGAAGCCTCGATGAACGCTTCCTAAACCTCTTTATCATCTAGAGTAATACGACAGTGTTGTTTTTAAAATGGTCCAGATGTAAACTTGTGACTCCTTAAAATACATGCATTTGAGGTAAATGTGCACTTCAGTAAAAAAAGTACTGTTAGTTACCCTACAATAAGTAGGGTTCAAGACATGTTATCCTGAGATTCCACATCAAGAGTGATACCTGTGTGAACAATCACCTGGAGTTCAACTTCTCATTTCTAAACTCCTATGCACATTGTGTAAATGGGAACATTAACCATTTTAACAGTCACTTATTGAAAGTTCTTAAATCAACTTATCGGCAACACTGAAGCAGTGTAACACATTTGAAAGAAATATATTTGCCTTGAAAATAAATTAAACCTGAGTTTGTACATGAGACAATGTTACTCATATTGAAGCCAATGATTCTTGCACTTAATTTAAACAAGTACTGCGTGACTGATATCCCAGTGATTGCTGTACTACTTTTGAAACAGCACTACGTTTCTACTATGCAGAAAGATAGATCTAGTAAATCTAGCGTTATTAGCCTCAATTCTTCCACCCTAAAGAATCCGGCTACTTAGAACAGTTTCAAAAGAGAGAATGTTTTCCACAAGGAACAAACATCTTTGGATTGAAATAGTAAGAGGAACAGATCAGGTTGATGCTATACTGTACTCCTAAACTGCACACACAAAGAGGAAAAAAGTTTATTCAGTTGCATTTTCTCTATTCTGAGATAGAGCTGTCCTCCTTAAAGATGATCGTATTGCCTTGGGTAATTTTAATCTATCTGCAGTATTCGAAGTATAGGTTAACTAACATCTCAGTTTAGTTGATGGTTAAAGTTGGTATGCCTGGTAACAGTCAGTCAGTGATATACCTATCGTAGTAACAAGAGTATTAGTATATTAGTATATTGGCTGTTTAAGTTTTTTTAGATCTTTGATATTTAAGAAGAGTTAAGATGAAGCTGAAAGAAGTTTCATAACTGTCTTCAATGTCCTTTAAGCAGCCTGGAATCTGAGTTTTGAGTGAACCAAATAAACATTAATCTAAGCTGATCTACTCTGTCAGCCATCATTATATAGGGAACCATATTATGGTAGAAGTCCATTGGACAATATTGCTACCTCAGACTTCATTGGAAGCTGGAGTTCAGTGAAGTCAAAGGAAAGCTGCTGATAACACTGTTTCCCATCTGTTGCTTGGACTAACACTCCCGCCACCTTTGAATGGCTCCACTGGAGGTCTTCCTCCCCATCATCTACTACTAATAGTATCACTGAAATCAACCTCTATCAGATGACTGGCAGGTAGATAGTTTAACATGTATTTTTTAAAAATGGGCTCCTGGCAGTTACAGGCTGGTGACCCTAACTTCAGTACCAGGTCAGCTGGTAGTACCTATAGTAAAGAACAGAATCAGACACATCGATAAACATGATTTGCTGAGGAAGAGTCAAACAGCATTTTTGTACAGGGAAATCATGCCTTCCTAATTATTAGAATTCTCTGAGGGTGTCAACAAGCATGTGGATGAGGCTGAGATGCAGTGGCTATATAGCGTACTTTGACAGTCAAAGGCTCTTTAGCAAAATAAGCAGTCACAGGATAAGACAAGTGGTACAAGTAGAATTCATTTCTTACCGGTACATTACACCAGCTAAAGGGGGAGGGGCATGTGACCTCCCTATGTGACCCCGCCCCCAGCTCTCCCCAGTTACAGAGGTGACTCTCTAGGAGAGATGTGACTAATGTGATATAGTTGTAGGATGACTGAGGGTTGCCTATAGTCACTGTATAAATTAAAATGTATTAGAAAGGATGTGGCCCAAACCTTCCCAGTCACCCTGTTTGTTTTTTGCCTCCTCCCCACTGGAATCTCTTCAGAGCCCTGACATATTTGATAAGTGTTTAGTAAGTTGTGGATATTCCTTCCAGTAGCACAGCAATTCTGCTGAGTCAGACTTCCCATAATTTTGCACTGTAGATTCTGGCAACACGTGCTGAAAGGGAGGGGAAATGTCAGTCAATGTCAGGAGACCTTTCAATGTGATCCAGCAGAGCTCTAAATTGTCTTTAAAGGTTGAAAGCCTAAGGGAAAAGCTAGGTTTTATATTTTCCGGTTCACCTTTTCTTTGGAAGCTTGTAGTAGGGATAAAGCTGACACAGGAATGGCTAAACCATCTCAATGTGACATACTGGATAAGCAATAAGATCTACAATTTCATTGCACATTCAGCAGATGAATGACCTTTCATGTATATGGAAAGGCTGCATTATTACTCATACGAAAATAGCAGAATTGCTCATTGTAACAAGTTTTGCAGTGAAAAAGGTCTGAACCCCTTTTAGTCAAAGTCAAGCAAGGCTTTGTGAAACATGACTAATAGTTTGTTTCCATATGAAGACTGAAATACAGTACTGCACTTTTCATCTTTAAGGAAGCTTTCATGTCTTAATGTAATTTATAGCAATGGCTCTCAACTTTTCCAATTACTGTACCCCTTTAAGGAGTTTGATTGGTCTTGTGTACCCTTCAGTTTCACCTCACTTAAGTTACTTGCTTACAAAAACAGACAAATACAGAAGTGTCTCAGTACATTACTGAAAAATGGCTTACTTCTCATTCTTAATTATAAAATCAATTGGAATATAAACAAATATTGTACTTCTAGTTCAGTATATAGTTTATACTGCTTTATATACACAAGTCATCGCATGACATTTGTTTGCACCGACTTCATGTAGTGCTTTTCATGTAGCCTCTTGTAAAATAGACAAAAATACCTAGATGAGTTGATGTACCCCTGAAAGACCTCTGCATACCCCCACGGGTACGCATACCCCTGTTTGAGAACCCCTGATTTACAGTACTGTAATTTTTTATATGTATTAGCCCATTCAGTTCAGTTTTGGATGACCCAGCTATGACTGGCTGTGCCAGCATAAGCTCAAGGGGCTTTGAGCATACATTTCCTGCATATACTGTTTGGAGCAGAGGACTATCTATAAGATAACTCATTCAGCCCTCCATTCTAGTTAGTTTTCCTTATCTTCTATTACTCAGCTTGAACAATATTTTGCAAATTGCTATTGCCAGAATTTAAATATTTTACGAGTCTTCCATTTTGCTCATATCGGTATCTGTTGCATCTGTTAACCAGGAGTCCTTTACTAGTGCTAGCACTGTAGGCTACCATACGATATACTAAAGCTGAATTCTAAACAGTTCTGCACTTTTGAACTTGGTTGGCAAATCCGATAGTTCCAGCATCTTTAAGGCTGATTTAAGTCAAATTGTTGCATCATTATCAGATATTAGGGTGAGTACACCACATTTCTGTAAGTTCATATTTCAGTTCTGCATTAAAATACCTTTGCCCAGGAAAATTTAGCCTCCTTAAATTTGTTTCTTTTTTATAAGTCCCAAGTGACTTGTTTCAGCAAGATTTGACATTGCCAGAGTATTGTAACCTGACAATGCTAGGTAAGTGCTATATTTCTTACTTATTAGTGTCTGGAATACTGGGTTAGGGCCCTCACTGCTTGAGATGACAAACTTGAAAGAGAAAATAGATCAAGAATCTTATTGTGATAATAGGTTAAGTAGAAGCAATGTTACTCCACTAGCTTACATTATTCTATATAATACCCAATTTTTACAAATTGATGCAACCTTGTTATAGACAATGCCTGGCTGTATAAGCCTAAGATATGTACTTGCTAAGCTTGGTTTCGCTAAAACACATTAAAATGTGAGCTATTTGAAATAAGACTTCAAAGTGATATACAGAAACTAACCCATATCTGGAAAGCGAAATTTTCCATACAGAATGGAAAAAATTGTTTAAACTAGTAGTTTAAACTAGTAGACAGTAGTTTGACTGTCAACTGCAATATTCAAGGTACCAACGTGGTTTTGCTAAGGGTAAGTTAGTAGGCGCTGACTTTTTCGTAGCTGATAGATACCAGAATGACATTTAACTATTGGGTTAAAAAAAAAAAAACAACCTATGGCACCTATAGGTGGTCATTAGCTTTTAAGCAGCAAACACAACTAGAAAGAATCACTATGCAGTGATGTAGTTGCTCCAGAAATATTACACACACAGAACATTGGCAGACCAAGCTGCACTTCAACAACCTATAGTCAGAGCAAGCTTGAAAAATCCTAGATAAGCTGCTTTGCTGTTACAGTTCACTGCACTACATTCTATGGGAATCCAGAACAAGTTTGACTAACTTAGTATATCTATCAGAGTGTTAACCATGTTAGTATGTATCAGCAGAAAGAACGAGGAGTACTTGTGGCACCTTAGGGACTAACAAAAGCCCACGAAAGCTTATGCTCAAATAAATTTGTTAGTCTCCTGCTTCACAGCACATACAGCATTAAAGCTTTAATGCTGTATGTGCTGTGAAGCAGGAGACTAAGGACTATTCATCTTGAATTTCATAAATCATCCCCCATTGAAAGTGCACAAAGTCCCTGCTGGTGGAAAAAGGCTAAAAATGTGTTTGTGTTATGAAAATGAGTAATGCAAACTTATTTATATTTAAATCATTAGAACAACCAAAGATCAGAATTTAATGATGAATTTTTCACCTAATAATGAATTCTTCACAGTTTGAGATTGTGGGTTAAAGTGTTAGCTCAAAAAGTTTATGCTAAAGCGTGATAGGATTTAAATAGAAGCCAGCGGGGATTTGATTCATTTCACTTGTTAAACGTATCTTTTAAAGAAATAATGTGATTTGAAATCTATGTAAATACACATTAGAGAGAGAATCAGGGGAAGTGCATTATTGCTGCTCCCTATTGTTGTAACCCATCTATGGCATCTTGGAAGGGATGAACGGCTAGAACCACAGCATTTTAGTTACAGAAGTACAACCCTCCTGTTGATGCACTGGTGTAAACAATCTCATACAATATATCTTATCCCCATTCAGGAGGGGGAATAAGCTGTACTGTATGAGAACATTAAAATCATAACTGCATCAAAATTAGGGGTTATGCCAAGTATAACTTCAACAATAAAGACAGCTCCAACTGAAGTTCTACTGATACCAAAAAACCCTGTTTAAATCAGGCTTTAACTTAGATTATAACCAATTGGATAGGGGCTGTACTTTACTGTGTTTGCGTAGTGCCTAGAACAAAGGAGCCCCAATCCTGACAGGAAAAGTCTAGGTATGCAAATAGATACCATGCATCACCTTATTCTTTACGTTTCAGTTAGCTCCTCATTGAGGTAAGTGAAGCGGTTCAGACATCTCAGGTCTACTGCAGGCTGTTAGCATACTGAAAACTTCACAGAAAGTTTCAGAGTAGCAGCCGAGTTAGTCTGTATCTGCAAAAAGAAAAGGAGTACTTGTGGCACCTTAGACTAATAATAAATTTGTTAGTTGGTTTGAAGAGACATCATAGCACTCACTTTCTGTGAAAAGAAAAGGAGTACTTGTGGCACCTTAGACTAACTAACAAATTTATTATTAGTCTCTAAGGTGCCACAAGTACTCCTTTTCTTTTCACAGAAAGTGACAGTGCTATGATGTCTCTTCAAACCAAGAGGCCACGGAGTGTTTTTTTTTTTAAATACAGATTTTTACCAGTATGCAACAAGGATCCATTATTCCTTGATTATGGCACTAATTACATGATCCCACTATAATTTCTACGGGGCACTTCATTTGTTGCACAAACTGGATGGTGCATAATGAAAAAAGGAGGGTCCTAGCAGCCTGAGCCAGAACATCTACGCTGCAATTAAACAGCCCTGCAGCCTGAGCCAGTCGGCACAGCCATAGGCATCTAATTGCCATGTACACATACCCTACGAGCCTTGGAAATGTGAAGCAAGTTAACTGTTGCAAAGACATCTGTCTAGCTGCAGAACTAGAAACAACAGCTTTGAGAGGTGTCATGCACTGCATGTTAAGCATTGTCTCAATGAGCGCTAACTCAGATGCCCAACATTGTTACTGCTCAATCCAGGTAAGAAAGGAGGATCATATTTTGAAGATCAGTACAGTACAATGTGAGCAACAACTAATTTAGGCATCACCAGTGAGTGGACTTGGCAGAGTACTGCCACCTCCACAACAAGAAGGAATCAAGACCAAAGAGCCTAACAAAGCATCTTCCCAAGGGGAAGCCAGTTCAAGAAGCCCAGTGGATCATGTAAAGCCTGTAAGGCTATGTTCACACTGCAAAACACAGTGTGGCAGAGAGTCTCCGAGCCTCAGTTAACAGTCTCAGGCTCGCACAGTGGGGGTAAAAATAGCAATGTAGGTGTTCCCAGGCTTTGAAACCCTCCCTCGCCGCCAGGCTCCAGCACGATCGGTAATGCCTACACTACTAGTTTTAGTCCCACAGCACGTGCCCAAGACACTTGACCCAGGCTCAGACTGGCTGCTGCGTTGCGTTTTTCTGAGCAGCATAGATATGCCCAGGAGAAAGCCAAGGACAATATGCCAAGTACAGCCCCTTGATCAAGTCACACCCATCCCTACAAGGATGCTGAGCCCAGAGAGCATGCATCACATTTCAAACATCTGCACAATCTATTGTGAGCAGAGTTCAGAAATGCGCCACCCCCTTTTGCCAATCAAATCTGATGCCGGCTGAAGGCTAGTGATAAAAAACCCATCTGTTCTGAGTTATGAGAAGGTTTATTTACGAGTTCTGCTGTTAGACATCTGCATCTGACAGGAAATGCAGAGATTATAGGACACTTTTTGGGAACACGAATTGTTTGGTTTGATTGTATCAGGCCTCATTTATTCTTTATGGAGCATTGCTCAGCACAGCTGCAAGAATGATTTCTTCTCTTTAACTACAGCAGCAGGTGCTTCAGAAACACATTAAGCAGAGGTTCTGAAGTGAAGCAGAGAAAGTATCTTGAGGGATAATAGTGTTCCCTTTACTCTAATGAAGTTCTTCCTTCCAGGCTGGTAGAAGTCAAAAGAGCTTTCTTCCACAGTTATGCAGCAACCCCACTCCTACTGCATCAGGTATTGGTTACATCTACAGGGCAAGCAGAATGTGTGATTGTAGCATGGTTAGGCATATCTATACAGTAACTCCTTGCTTAATGTTTTAGTTATGTTCCTGAAAAATGCAACTAAGCGAAACGATGTTAAGCGAATCCAATTTCCCCAAAGGAATTAATGTTTTTGGGGGGGGAGGGGTAGGTTCCAGGGAAATTTTCTTCACCAGACAAAAAAAGAATACAAGTTTTAAACAATTTAATACTGTACACAGCAATGATGATTGCGAAGCTTGGCTGAGGTGGTGAAGTCAGATGGTGAGATATTTCCCAGGGGATGCCTTACTGCTAAATGTTGAACTAGAACTCTGCTGAGCCCCCAGGGGTTAACACAGTGTTGTTAATGTAGCCTCACACTCTACAAAGCAGCACGAATGGAGGGAAGGGAGACAGACACACTGTGTGTGCGCGCGCGCGAGAGATGCGCATTGCCCCTTTAAGTACGCTGACCCACTACGTGGATTGCCTTTTTAAGTAGACCAGGAAGCTGAGACAGCAGCTGCTCCCAGCAAGTCCCTCCATCCTGAGCCCTGTCCTGTCTCTCCCCCTGCCCCTCCCCCCCACTTTGTAGATGGGGTAAGCAGGGGGCAGGAAAAGGGGGGGAGGTAGGACACCTTGATATTAGCCCCCCTCTTTCCCTCCACCCTGCACAACAAGCAGGAGGCTCTGGGGAGCAGCTCCAAGGCAGAGGGCAGGAGCAGCACATGGCAGTGCGGGGAAGGACAGCTGAACTGCCGGCAATTGATAGCCTGCTGTGACTGCCGCACAGGGAATTTAGGGGAGCGGATGGGGGGGCTGCCGGTTCACCCTGGTTCCAAGCCCCCACCAGCTAGATCCAATCGGCTGATCTTTCTGCAAGCAGTGGACAAAGCAGGCAGCTGCCAAACAACGTTATAAGGGAGCATTGCATAATTTTAAACGAATATGTTCTCTAACAGATCAGCAATGAAATATTAACTGGGACAACTTTAAGTGAGGCGTTACTATACTAGTTTTAATCTAGCTAGCACTGGAGACAATAGTAGCAGACGTGGTAACAAGCTAGCTGTGTCAGTAGAAGCCTGCCAGGGAAGGTAGAGACATACTAAGGTGGCTAGCCACTATTGCCATGTCTACACTAGCCAGATTAAAACTAGCCTGGGTATGCCTATCCCCCTACAATCACACCTTCCTTTGCAATGTAGACATACCCTTTAGTAACCGACAGCCAGCAACAAAGGAAGCCCTATTAAATCACATTCTGGGTGATCAGGCTAAGCACAGGCAGAGCATGCCTGAGAAGTTGAAAAGCCTTAAGACAGTTCTTCCAGAGACTAAATTTAACAGCTAGAGAAGCTGGTTTACAGGAAGAAAGGCAAAAGGATGCACTTAAGAATGTTAAGCCCAGCAGCTAGGTGTAGGTGAGCTGGTTGCAAACAAGAGGAAAAAAGCCTGTTACTTCTAATTCACCTGTGCACCCAAATCAGGGTTACTGGGATTAAGTTAAGAGTAGTGTTAGACCCCAGGTTAAAGTTGCCTTAAAAGTCCTATTCTCATGGGGAAACTATGGGAAATTATTCTGAATTAGCAGTAACAATACAAGTTGCAAAACTGGATTTAGAAAATTACTTAAAATTACTAAACCAAAACTTTCTGGAAAGTATTTATGCAACAGTAAAGAGATTAGAGACATATGATCAGATTGACAGAATCCCCTTTAATTACTAGTATTCCATTATAGCCACTACAATACAGTACTATACATATGACAGCCAAAATTACATGTTAGCTTTAAAACTCTAGCCATATAAACTGACAAACTAAAGAGCCACCATTTGATTCTTGTTGCACTATGTGTTTTCCATCTCCTATTGAGTTGAAGTGATGTTTTATTTGAAAACTGACACTGATTTGCTGACAAGGTATTGTTCTTAAAACATGCAAATTATAATGCTGAAATCAGAAAATATGCACCAATTTTGAAGCCAGTGCCAAGATGTACCACTTTTTCTTGATGCACTAGTTTAGTGCCAACATCGTTTTAGACAATTTTACCTCCTTTCCCCTTGCCCTGCACCAGACCCATAGCTACCTTCCCTCTATAAACCTGATCTTCAATATTATAATAATCTCCCCCAAATGTTTAACAGATTATTGTTGTTCATGCTGAGATTACTCAAATCCAAGTGCCCCCAACAGTTCTTTAGTATGTAGGAAGAGCCAGCTCAGTTCCTCCCCAGCTCCACATTTCTTCTCACTTCTTACAGTCACCTAGACCAATCAACCCACTAACCTCAAAGGTGGTCAGTTAAAGTTGTACGAGTCACCTACCATCTGCAGACAGTTTTCCATAAACTAATATTTTTACCCAGTTTTCATGTTGTGAAACTCGAGACAAGACCATACTGCATTACTCCCTCTCTAGCACAATCCAAGAACTGTCATTAACTTCAATTGTTTTCTGCCACAAGCCACTCTTGCCTCCCAACACAATCACCCCTTCCATAAACCCATCAGCATGCACGTGGGCACAATATGGTCAGTTATGGCTCTGCATCTTCAGGAGAATGATGCAAGTTTGCATGTTGTAACTTGTGAGTTAAGGCCAGTTTGAAACTTTTGTACTGAAGAGAAAAAGTGTTCAAAACTGGGTTGCGGTAGGGGATTAGGATATCTGGTGACGCAGAGCAGAGATCATCGAAGTACTTCCTGTGGTTTTCTCAAAAGAGGTTCAGAACAGAGCTGCTTTTCAGGCTGTTTCTCCCTTCCTGATGCCATGGGAAAGAAGAGGGGTTGGTGAGAAAACATGTGGTATAAACCATTTCAAGAAATGCCCCACCACAGAGTGGAGTCTTCACTGTGTAGTTTAGTGCACTATGGAGTCAAGACAACAATGCTGTTTCAGTAATGAAGGGTGATAGGATTACGATCAGTAATAATCCACCAAACCACCTCCACATGACTAGAGGGTTGTGAAAGGTAAACCTGGTAGATTAATTCAGCTCAAGTGAACTTTTACACAGTCTTCACATAGAAATTGCATAAACACAAGTGAGGAGCTATACTATTGGGCAGAGAGAGAGGTTAACCCAATTTCTTACATTTTCACTACCATTCCAATGGCTGTCAAAAGCCTTTTGAAGAGAGCCAAAATACCAAAGGATTTTTGATGTGCTTCTCTTGTAGTTTTGTACAAATGATGAGGCAGCCCTAGGTGAGGAACTGACAGTGGGGTCCAGTTCTGTTCCAGTGTATATTGATGCAAACAAACCTTGTGCATTCCCCTTTCAGTTAGTTTAAAGAAACTTCAGGGTAAACTAAATCCAATTTCCACCCTATGCTCTCTCTAGTGGTAGAGCATTTCAAGTGGCTATATGGTAAGACTGACTGTTCAAAATTATGACATCTTGTTTTAATAGTCAGAGTTCTGTAGCGATATAGTTTAGACTGCAATTTATTTGAAGGTTTATTTGTTCAGCTATACATTTAAATCCTGAATTGAGTTTGAAGTGGGAAGCTTGTTAGGCAGCATATCAAACATTATCAGATATTGATAGCTATATCTAAAGTTGAATTTCAGATCATTGAGGCCTATTTGCCCTTGAGAATCCAATTCTCTGAACTAGTCTCCTTGAGAACAGGTCTGTTCCATATTTACTCATGTTTTAATAGCCCTGCTTAGTTTAGTCTAGTTGTACGCCTGAAGACTAGGTGCTGTTAGATGGCTTTTATCCATAGGCTTACTAAGGTAACTCACTCATGGGTTTGTCATGAGTTATTTGCCAGATCCTGAGTTATATCTAAACAATGTGGGTATGTCTGGAATGATTTATGCTAGAGACTCTTTGAAAGGGTTTTTGAACGAAAAAATTCAAAATTTAAAAGCTTTAAAAATGAAGCTTAGCATTAATGAAGCTGTAAAGTTTACAAGGTTGAAGCAAAGTGCCATGTTTCTATGGGTTTGAAATAATTTTTAGTCTTGACACTTTCACAGAGCTAAGTTGAGCAGAAAGACAGACCAGTACATTGCTTCAGAACCTGGCACATCAAAAGACTGCTACTCATAAACAGTATAATACTAAAATCAAATTTTGGAACAAGAAACTCATGGTATAAGTTATCTGATTCACAAATAGAACAAAAAACAAGTTTACCATATCATGTTCAGAGAAGTGATATATTCTAATGTGAGAGGGGGCAGACAAGTATATAGCTTTTTCTAGAGAGCAGAGTTTACCTTGACTTATTTAAAAAAAACCCACTAACTGAAGGGCTAATACATAGCTTTAGAAAAAAGCTATGTACCTGTCTGGCCTCTATCACATTAGAATATATCATGTTTAGACATATATGGTAAACTTGTTTTTTGTTCCGTTTGTTAATCAGTGGCATCAGATAATTTAGACCACAAGCTACTTCCAAACATGAGTTTACTAATCAAATTTTGAAACAGGATTATACTGTTCATGACTGGCCGCCTTTTTTGATGTGCCAAGTTCTGAAGCATTTTAAAAAAAAAAAAAAACAGTTAACTTCCTATTCGCAAACTATCCAAGAGACCAATAGATTCAAGTAGTCTAATAAACTTTGCATTGTTCACTTGAGCCCTCCAATGAATAGATTGTTAAAACACATGCAACTCTGTTACTCTGCTTCAGGCCAAGTAGAAACAGTAATTAAAACTTGAGCAATATCTTCTTTTGGCCAGACAGACATGCATGTATCACATGGACAGTATTCATAAGTTATTCACTTATCTAGTTCTACTCCAAGCTCTTTTAAGGCTTTTGGGATACACATTTCCCCCATTCTCTTTTCCTTCTATTTACCATTCAGATGTATCACTTCTGGCTTTCTCTATTAATCACAACACAACAGATATGGCCATAAAACGGTACAGAGGAGTGTATTGTGGCAATTCAGTTAATGATAGTTGCCTTGTGCCACTTACACATACGTGAAATTGCCTAAGTCTGTGATGCAGTTTTGCCTGATTCTTGCTGACTGATTTAATGGCCCATTGCAGAGTGTTAGTGTCCTGAGCTCTGAGGCTTTGTCTTCACTGCCAAAAAAAGATGCATTCTCAACTTAAGTAACTGACAGTAAAATCCTAGTCAAGACAAAGCAGTGCATAGTTAATTTGACCAGTTAACTTGTGCGGACTCCCCATAGGCTTTAATTTGACCTGCTAACTCACATGACCTCCCTGGTCACTCAATTTCAGATCTGAAAGTCCCAATTCTCCAACAAAAAAACTTCAAAAACAGACTCCAACGAGAAACTGCAGAATTGGAATTAATTTGCAAACTGGACACGATTAAAGTAGGCTTGAATAAAGACTGGAGTGGATGGGTCATTACACAAAGTAAAAACTACTTCCCCATCCTAATTTCCCCACCCCCACACTGTTACTCACACCTTCTTGTGAACCGTTTGAAATGGGCCATCTTATCACTACATAAAGGTTTTTCTCCTGCTGATAATAGGCCACCTTAATTGGTCTCGTTACAGTTGGTATGGTAACACCCATTTTTTCCATGTTCTCTGTGTGTGTATATATCTTCCTACTGTATTTTCCACTGCATGCATCCGATGAAGTGGGTTTTAGCCCACAAAAGCTTATGCTCAAATAAATTTGTTATTCTCTAAGGTGCCACAAGTACTCTTCATTTTTTTACTAATTTGAGTGTGGCTGCTCACACCCAGGTTCTCCAACTTGAGGGCTGATCACTGGAGTTACCCTCAGGGTAGATCTACACAGCAGCTAGGACCACACTTCCCAGCCCAAGCAGACATTCTAGTTCCGCTTGAGCTAGTGCCTAAAAACAGCATGGCTGTGGCAACATGGGCTAGCCATCTGAGTTCAATCCCACTGACCCAATGGATATCAACTCAGGGCTAGTCTGAGCAGCCATGGCCACATTGCTATTATTAGGTGCTAGCTCATGTAAATCCACACTGAGAATTACACCTCCCAGCCACTGTGAAGACATGCCGTAAGTGGCTAGAACCTTCTCTTCATGTCTCTTTAGACAATCCTCTTAAAAAGGTAAGCACCTAGGGGCAAAGCTTTAAAGGTATTTAGGTACACAACTCCCATTGACCTCAAACTACCACCACGGCAATATGCTGGATCATATTAAAGAAGTTCTGTATTAAAATCACAAATCAGTTTGATTCCCCATAGTTTAAATTTCAGGGTATTACTAATTAAGAGGGAGGTCTCTTGGTTTTTGGCTGCTAATTGTGTTAGTGCATCTTAAGCTAGATTCTGTTCTCAAAGCAATACTTTGAAACAACTACTCATGCAGAGAGAGACTCAAAGTGATACTTTGTAACAGAAACAGCACACAGACTCCCCGCACTTTTGTTGCGTTTATATGGCTTTGTTAACAATTGTGATTAAAATGGAGATAGAGGATGTATGTGGATGGATGCTTGGTGTGGATAATAAATGATCAGGGAGGTGCCAGCCTAAGAATCCAGTGTTAATCCGCTGGAGAAGGCGTCAAGTGGAAACAACCAGAGGACCCCTGGAGGACAGATTGGAATCCACCCAACAGCCTCAAGGATGGGAGAACCGAAGCACAAGATAACATCTGGCAGCACGGATCCGTCAGGAATGTGCCATCTGCTGATTGATTCAGCAACAGCATGATGAAGCAATTCCCATAGACTGGCATAGGAATAAATTCCTATAAAAGTGGACTCTAGAAACTGAGAACTTGGGGGTCTGATTCTGCAAACCAAGTTCCAGAAGCATCAGATGTGCATCTGACAAGGCCCTGCTCCCTCCTCATGTCCAGGCCACCTGGCCAGTGGCTTGGCACAAGCAACTCTAAGGCTGGTAACTATGAAAACAACCTTGCAGAACCTGTGTGTGTGTATGAATAAATATGAAATTGAATGGAATGTTATAGCTATAACTGCTTACTAGGATTCTTTCTGTAATCACAATAAATGTGGCGTTTTGCCTTTTCCCCTTTAATAAGATCCTGCTGGTTTTTATTTTATTGGTATAACTAATAGTCCAGAACAGTTTGGAAGAAACTGCAAGAATTGTTCAAGTACCTTATAAAAAAACCTGGCAAATGGAGCACCACTAAAGTACACCCAGACAAGTCCTCTATGAGTGGATTGAATCTTTCCAAAAGCCAGGGAGGGGGAAAAAAAAAAAAAAAAAAATCAATGGCAGGATTGAACCGAATAGTGAAGCATGCAGGTTTTAAGCCTTTCTGCATGCTTTGGAGGAGGAGATGAATATGCCAGAAGCGAGAAAGCTTTTTTCCTAAGCAGAGCTTAGCTATCCAGAGAAGTAGGCTGGAAATAGAGTACATAAATGAATGGCGATGGACTCCCTGTAACTGAACAAGGAATTTTGTTCCTTTTTGTTGCTTTTGCAGAGTGCGAGTCCTACACTGGAGCAAGGCTGTCATGTGTTCATTTGTGGTCTAAATTTGGGTGAAAGGTGATTGGTTGCAGAAAGCAACAGAAGATGTTCTGTGTATAAATACATCACTTACAAAGTTAAGCTGTTTTACTCTGCTGACAAGGGATTTTGTAATATTTTATGTATAAGGGGACTGACTCAACTTACTCTTAGGGTATATCTATACTGAGGGAAAATACCTATAGCACTGAGCCTAAGACCCAAGCCCAGACATCCACATTGCAATTGTATAGCTCTGCATCCCAAGCCCCATGAGTCTGAACCAGCCAACCTGGCTCAGTCATGGCCATGCCACAGATCTTGTTGCAATGGAGATGTACCCTTAGTGCCGTAAACACAGGAGGAAGGTTTGTCCAATAAAAACAGACACACTCTAATCCCAATATTTGGCTATTTCATTAAGGAAAAGCAGATGCTCCATTACAGAACAGAGTTTTTTCTATTTGTTAGATGGATAATCACTACCCAACCCTCATCCCCCCATTGGGAACACAAGTTCATGGTTATAAAACTAGTTTACCCTGGGTCATAGTCCCTATAAACCTGTGCCTAGAATCCCAGCTCCTGGAGTCACTTGATTACATCAATATCTCAGCTCTTGGAAAATAAAAAAAAACAACTTTCTGGCCCTCCTAGCTGCAAGAAAATCTTGAAACATGATCCAAGTGTAACTTATGCAGTGATGTCTGCCTGAAACAGTAGCTCTGACAGGGGTAAGATGACCTGTGCATCCCAACAGGGTGCTAGCCTCAAGACCCATTGTTTTGGAGGCTCCATCCCCCTGCCCCTATAGAGGGTTGTGTAGCAGGAAAAAAACAGTGGGCCCTGCCCATCCAACCAAATAGACAAACCCCAGTTGCCCGGCCACCCATATTAACAGCCTGGCCTATGACTTTGCTGGGGGGGGTGGGGAATTCTGCTTTTGCCGAGTAGAGGCCTCCCCACATGTCCTTCCTTGGAGAAAGCCCCAACATTGCTGCCCCAGCCTCTCTGTGAAGGGATGGGGCCCTGTACCTCCCTTCTCCTCCCCCTATGGCAGGGGTGGGCAAACTTTTGGGCCCAAGGGCCCCATCGGGGTTTGCGCAACTGTATGGAGGGCCGGGTAGGGAAGTCTGTGCCTCCCCAAACAGCTTGGCCCCGGCCCCCTATCCATCCCCTCCCACTTCCCATCCCCCTCAGAACTCCCAACCCATCCAACCCCCCCGCCCCTGCTCCTGATCACTGACTGCCCCTCCCAGGACCCCCCCCCACCCGTAGCTGCGCCCTGGGACCCCCATCCAACCGCCCGCACTCCCTGTCCCCTGACTGCCATGACCCCTATCCACACCCCCACCCCCGACAGGCACCCCGGGACTCCCAGACCCTATTGAAGCCCCCCCGCTCCCCATCCTCTGCCCCTCCCCACAGAACCTCTGCCCCCCTAACTGCCCCCCTCCGGGGTCCCCACTAATCTCCCTTAACCTCTGCCCCATCCAACAACCCCCTGCTCCTTCTCTGCCCCTCGGGAGCCCCCGCCCCCACTTCCTGCCCCCTTACCATGCTGGAGCCAGTCACGCTACTGCACCACTGCGGTCGTGCCGCAGAGGGGGGACAGCAGGGAAGGGGCCAGGGGCTAGCCTCCCCAGCCGGGAGCTCAAGGGCCGGGCAGGACAGTCCCCTGGGCCACTGTAGTTTGCCCACCTCTGCCCTGTGGCCTTAATCCACTTCCTTTAGTCCTGAATCTACCCACATGTACTGACTTAAGTCAATTAAAAATCACACACACAACCTTATTGTTTAGAGGGCTCTATAGAGTGTGGGAGTCGTATTTGTTTTGACACCTAAGATACAGACCTCTTTGGCCCCTGCCCAGAGCAGCTGGGTGAGTTAGAGCTAAATGTTGGGGGTACTGTGTGGAAATTCTTATTCCCCACACAGCAAATTTTTACAGCAATAAGCTGCCCTAACGCACCATATCCTTGTGTTTATGGGTACATGTAGAAAGGGTTAAAGTGCATTTACAGATAGAACAAAACTACTGAAAACAAGCTACTCCACTATCAGACTTCAGGCTTAACACCCCATGTTCTGGAAGCTGAAGAACACCACTTCTGAGATGCTTCTATGCCCCTGCACTAGTTTACTTTCCCCTGCATTTTAAAGATCACCTTAGCGGCTGTAAGGACTTGAAGGTTTAAATGAAAATTCAGATTCTGGAAGCAGTTGTGCAGCAGATTCTAAGACCAATTGTAGTAATTTATGCTCTTGCTTAAAAGCATTATGCCTGGGGCTCGGACTGTCAACTCTGGGACAAGGACCATCTCTTATTTGTTCTGTACAGCAGCATGCACCTTTACGGCACTGAGTATCAGTATAAGGCTTCAGGGACTACAAGCCCTGACCCAGATATTGGCAACAGCAGAAGCAGTACTGCCAACACCAAGCATTCAAAAGAGAGTTAGGCCCAAGAAGTCATTAAAAATCTCATTTTAAACCAAAGTAGTTACATTTTGGATTTTTTTTAAGTTATATTTATGTCCAGAATACTAGATTAGACCATCTAGTCTGGCCTTCTGTACTTCACAGGCCATTAAGTTTCACCCAGATACACCCCTACAGAGCCAGAAGACCAAAGCATTTTAGTCCTCAAAGTGGTTGTGTGCCACAGGCAAAGAACAGGAGAAACTGAAGAGCCACCAATTCCTGAGTTCCCTGGAATGGCAGGGAATTTATTAAGTGTGAGATGCTTTCACCTTTGAATTCTCAGGCTTGGAATTGTGAAGGCTAGAAACTTTTAAAAAGTGACAGCTGAGATTCTCCTGTCATCGATTGCAGGTGCGAAGGCTTTAAAGAAAAAAAGCCACAGGAGATCAAACAAGAGATGAAAAAACACAGGGTGCAAGTGCTGGCCTTACCCAGAACTAGGAAATATGGTAAGTTAGTTGTGCTGTAACTCCAGAGCTAGGTTTCCTTAGCAGTCCAGAATGAAGAAAATGCAGGACAGGTGGGGAGCTGCACAATGCTTTTAATTTTAACAGCTCTTGCCTCTGGTCACTAGAAGCTTTTCCAATGCCCCCGTAGCTATTTCTGATCTTAACTTCTGCCAACATGGTGCATGTGGGGGAGGGTGGGGCAAGGGGAGGATACAAAGCAACTGCCAGAGGAGGAAGACTACCTACTGGCTACCTGCAATTACATTAGATTGAGTCTACCAGTCTGCTAGGATTTCCTCTGCATCCAGTTAACAGTGGTAGCAGACAATTAGGTCCTACTTAGGAATAGTTGAGGGTGGTAGTCTCCATGTTTTACAATATTTTGGTACTTACCTAGACTCCATATTCTTGAAAAATTCCATTAACACAAAGAAGTGAGGGATTGCCAACTCTGTTACTTTACTACATGATGCAGCATCGCAGTGTTATTGAGGTAGCGAATAGGGCTAGGGTGGATTTTGACCTTCTAGAAGAGCAAGTTCTAGCAGGAACTAGTTTTGTCCACTCTAAGCCTGCTGAATTAACTAGGTCTGCATGTGTCAGGACAGAGTTCTACTGGAAATTTGTTTGCAATTAACTACAGTCTGTATGAGTCACCACAATGGACAAGGAAATACTATTTGTCCTCTCATAGAGATAATGAATGGTACTTGATTTTCTAGCATTCAGTAAATACATATTCACTATGGAACCATCTAAGTGTCATTCAGAATTCAAAGCTACTGCATATGTTCCAGAAGGCTTATAAAGGAACCTGTGATAACTAACAACTGGAAGTCTCTAAAGTAGGCATAATGTTGTAAGGAGGAAATAAAGGAAGATGTCAATGCACTGCAGTAGATAGTATTGGGAAGAAGAGTCACATTAAGATTTATAATGAACAGCAAGAAGCAAGGAGGTGGGTGGAGAAAGTTCCAGAAAGACTGAATTCAGGCTTTCAACATAATGAAGAAATAAAGAATGAGAGAGATCTGAAAACTTAACTAAAGCAAGCAAAACTTCGAGGTACAGAGATGGTGAAAAGAGGAATAATGGTATTTGTCTTTGCTTGGGCAGCAGTATTTAGAGACCTGAATTTTAGTGCTACTAAGACAGGATAAGGTGGATGACAGGATCAGGAATCGAGTGATACATACAGAGCAAAGCCAGTCATAGTATGTGGTTTGAACAGATTGAAGGGACTGGAAAAAGCATGGTGCCAATCTTACTGCTGAAGTTGAGAAGCTACACAACTGGGTGCAATAGCTTCAGCTGCATCAAAAGTAAACTTTACTATCTTGTGCAGACAGGTTCTCATGAAATCTGAAAGATGTGAACAAGAGTAACTGGCCACAAGACCCCTAGGCTCTTGATGGTGGTGACTAACCAAGGGTGCACTGGGAGGGCAAACAAAGAAAATTTGCCAAGATACTCAATTTTACTCACTAATAATTAAAGGCATTTAGCATTTAACAAGAACAGGTTAAATAAGCTGAATTATGAACTACTCTAGGCCACAAAAGGGCATGAGGGGAATAATGCTCTAAGATGCACTGGAACATAGAAGGGGCTCAAAGTTGAATTATGCTCATATGCAGCTCAGACTCCATTATGGTGCAAGTGAAGACAAGGCAGAATGTGGCATATCTATCCCAATGCCTTCTGCTAAGTCTTTTTTGCAGGAAATAAAGTGGAAGAGTTAAAACAAAACTTATTTAACTATACCAGATTTGTGAAAGGCTGAAAAAATTTCAGACAAAAATTATGACTGCAAGTTAGCAGTAGCAGATCAGTGACTCATTTTGAACCTGTCCAGCTGCTCAGTTTAACACCCAGGTATCTTTTATTGCATTAGAATGAACCCATTGAACAAGAAGTAGTCAGAGCCATCATCATTATTTAAAGGGCATGCTTGAGAATCAATTGTTGTCTTTAAATTCCCTCTGAATTTAAAGTAGTTGCTACTGAGGGGGAAAAAAAAGCTAGTAGCCTGTTACTACTACATGTTTCATGAAGAATGAAGGTCTTTCCATCCTTATTCTTAAGGAGGTGTGTTAACTATTTCTGGCAAGTCCATGTACTAGCATGAACATTCCTTGTACTGAACTGCCTGACAGCTTAGTACACCTCTACCCAGATATAATGCGGTCCTCGGGAGCCAAAAAAATCTTACTGTGTTATAGGTGAAACTGTGTTATATCGAGACCCTCTGTCCCTTATCCAATCCCTCACCCGCACCCTTAACACACCGCTCTGAGCAGCATGTCGGAGCCAGACATGCTGACGCACTGATCTGCTGGAGCGCACAGCCCCGCCTCCCAGAGCACTGCTTTACCATGTTATATCCGAATTTGTGCTATATCGGGTCGCATTATATCGGGGTAGAGGTGTAGTTTAACTGTCTTCAAGAATACTAAAAGCCTTCCAAGACAGGAGAGTGATGTTTACTCTTGGAAAGTCATCTAGCCTGTTGAGTAGCTTGAAGTTTCCTCTTACTTGCTGTCATTGCTCAAAGCATGTTTAGGATATGGCATTCTTAGGGCTGAGAAAGCAGCCCAGACAGACAAATTGAGGGGTTAAAACACACAGAAAGAATATCATAGAAGATTTGGGTTGAAAGAGACCTCAGGAGGTCATCCAGTACAATCCCCTGCTCAAAGCAGGACCATCCCAGCCCTGGGCTCGTCAAGCTGGGCCTGAAAAACCTTTAAGGATGGAGGTTCCACCACCCTCCTCGTGAAATAGTTTTTCCTAATATCCAACCTACACCTCCCCCACTGCAACTTGAGATGACTGCTCCTTGTTATCTCATCTGCCACCACCGAACAGCTGAGCTCCATCCTCTTTGGAACCCCCCTTCAGGTAGTTGAAGGCTATCAAATCGCCCCTTACTCTTCTGCAGACTAAATAAGCCCAGTTCCCTCAGCCTCTCCTCATAAATCATGTGCTGCAACCCCCTAATCATTTTTGTTTCCCCCCTTGGACTCTCCAGTTTGCCCACCTCCTTTCTGTAGCATCCACTTTTGGGTCCCCGCAATACTTCAGATGTGGCCTCACCAGTGCTGAACAGAGGGGAATTACCCTTCCCTCGAACTGCTGGCAATGCTCCGACTAATGCAGCCCAAAATGCTGTTAGCCTTCATAGCAAGAAGGGCACTCATATCCAGCTTCTTGTCCATTAATTCCCAGGTCCTTTTCTGCAGAACTGCCACTTTGCCACTCGGTCCCCAGCCTGTAGCAGTACATGGGATTCTTCTGTCCTAAGTGCAGGACTCTGCACTTGTCCTTGTTGAACCTCAGATTTCTTTTGGCCCAACCCTCCCATTTGTCTAGGTCACTCTGGACCCTACCTACCTCTCTCCCCAGCTTAGTGTCATCTGCGAACTTGCCAAGAGTGCAATCATCCCTCAACCATCTCATCATCCAGGTCATTAATAAAGATGTTGAACAAAACTGGCCCCAGGACCAACCCCTGGGGCACTTTGCTTGATACTGGCTGCCAACTAGACATTGAGCTGTTGATCACTACCCATTGAGCTCAACAATCTAGCCAGCTTTCTATCCACCTTATAGTCCATTCATCCAATCCATATTTCTTTAACTTGCTGGCAAGAATACTAGGGAGACGGTATAAAAAGCTTTGCTAAAGTCAAGGTATATCACATCCACTGCTTTCTCCATATCCACAGAGCCAGTGGATGTGATATACCTATATCTATCTCATCATAGAAGGCAATCAGGCTGGTTAGGCATGACTTGCCCGAGGTGAATCCATGTTGACTGTTGCTGATCAACCACCTCTCCTCCAAGTACTTCAAAATGAATTAGTTGAGGACCTGCTCCATGATTTTTCCAGGGACCGAGGTGAGGCTGACCGATCTGTAGTTCCCTGGGTTCTCTTTTTTTGGGAGATGAGCCTGCATTTGTCTTTCTAGTAGTCCAGGACCTCCCCCCTCTGCCCCCCGATCGCCATGAGTTTTCAGAGGTAATGGCCAATGGCTCTGCAATCACATTTGCCAACTCCCTCAGCACCCTCGGATCCATTTCACCCAGACCCTTGGACTTGTGCATGTCCAGCTTTTCTAAAAAGTCCTTAACCTGTTTTCACCACTGGGCTGCTCACCTCCTCCCTATACTGTGCTGCCCAGTGCTGCAGTCTGGGAACTGACCTTGTCTGAAGGCTGAGGCAAAGAACAGTATTGAGTAATTCAGCTTTTTCTACATCTGTCACTGGTTGCCTCCCCAATTCAGGAAAGGTCCCACACTTTCCCTGACCTTATTGCTAACACACCTGTAGAAACCCTTCTTGTTACCCTTCACATCCCTTGCTAGCTGCAACTCCAATTGTGCTTTGGCCTTCCTGATTACATCCCTGCATGCTCAAGCAATATTTATACGCCTCCCTAGCCATCTGTCCAAGTTTCTACTTCTTATAAGCTTCCTTTTTGTGTTTAAGCTCGCCGAAGACTTCTCTGTTAAGACAAGCTGGTCGCCTGCCATATTTGCAATTCTTTCTGCACATTGGGTTGGTTTGTTCCTGCACCCTCAATAAGGCTTCTTTAAAATACAACCAGCTCTCCTGGACTCCTTTTCCCCCCCACTCATATTAGCCTCCCAGGGGAACCTGCCCATCAGTTCCCAGAGGGAGTCAGAGTATGCAGTCTCTCTGCAGTCAAGGAGTGCTAGAAACAACTTTATATTAAAAGCTCAGGGACTGCTGAAGTTCTCTGACCAAACCCCCCCAATTCTGGGGAAGAAGCTGGTTTCCCACTGACACATGTAGAATAAAATCAGTCAAGTCCTGCCCTAACATGGATTTGTAAGGAAGGAACAAGAACATATAGTGGTCATTAAGTGTTCTCTATATACCAGAGTTTGCTGAACTTTTGAAAGCAGAGTCCCCTTCAATGAAGTGACGCCAACTGCACACTCCCCTCCACCCCCTTCAAACCTACTGTATCCTGTAAATTGAGATGAACAACCCTTTAATACAGCCTGTGCTCCCCACCTGGGGGCATACCACACTTTGCAAAATACTGCTGTGCACAAGTGATTAGTCTCTCCACTAGCCCCCTGTGGTCAGTGATGTGTCAGGGGCCTTGCCCACACTTCAGAATTCCAAATGCCACACCACTGGTCTAGCCCTAGAGCTGCTTGGGCTAGACCAGTAGCAGAACTTTGTATAGATGGAATTTCAGCATGTTTTACTATCCTGTGGTTTAACCCTGCCCTGCAATCTAGTTTTTTCTAAAGAGATTATTAAGATTAGTTTCTGGTGCTCTGAAGCTTCCTGCCAGTATGGTTTTAAAGCCACATTTTCATTTAAGAAGAAATTTCTTCCCATTGGTGCTATATGAAGCAGAGTAACAGTGAAACCAGGGTTTTACAGAAAGTGCTATCAAATGCACACACACAAAAATGTCAGTTTTCTTATAATACAAGGTATATAGTGAGTAAAATATGCAGAGAAGTGAAAATTTTAATTTGAATAAATTTCCTTAACACAGCAGCTCATTAGCTGCTGAACTTTCAGCAACCCCTTGTATCAACCATAAAGTTCTGCAGTCACAACACTGGTAGTGCAGTATATATAGCAAGATTCACTGAATAGTACGTGAATTCAAATGAAGCACATTTTAGCCCCTTATACATGAAGAATAATCTGTATGATTATTTCAATTAGGATATTAAGAGTGCTTTTAGACAGATTTCACCAAGTTTCCAAAAGCTATTACTTGGTGTCATAAATATAAAGGGAAGGGTAAACACATTTAAATCCCTCCTGGCCAGAGGAAAAACCCTTTCACCTTTCAAAGGGTTAAGAAGCTAGGATAACCTCGCTGGCACCTGACCAAAATGACCAATGAGGAGACAAGATACTTTCAAAGCTGGGGGGAGGGGAGAGAAACAAAGGCTCTCTCTGTCTTTGTGGGTTTTTTTGGCCAGGACCAGAGCAGAAATGCAGGTTAGAACTCCTGTAAAAAGGGCTACTAAGCAATCTAGTTAGATATGCGTTAGATTCTGTTTTGTTTAAGTTTCAGAGTAACAGCCGTGTTAGTCTGCATTCGCAAAAAGAAAAGGAGTACTTGTGGCACCTTAGAGACGAACCAATTTGAGCATAAGGTTTCGTGAGCTACAGCATCCGATGAAGTGAGCTGTAGCTCACGAAAGCTTATGCTCAAATAAATTGGTTAGTCTCTAAGGTGCCACAAGTACTCCTTTTCTTGTTTTGTTTAAATGGCTGATAAAATAAGCTGTGCTGAATGGAATGTATATGCCTGTTTGTGTCTTTTTGTAACTTAAGATTTTGCTTAGAGGGATTCTCTATGTTTTGAATCGGATTACCCTGTAAGGTATTTACCATCCTGATTTTACAGAGGTGATTCTTTTACTTTTTCTTCAATTAAAATTCTTCGTTTCAGAACCTGATTGCTTTTTCATTGTTCTTAAGATCCAAGGGTTTGGGTCTGTGTTTATCTATGCAAATTGGTGAGGATTTTTATCAAGCCTTCCCCAGGAAAGGGTGTGTAGGGTTTGGGAGGATTTTGGGGGAAGAGATTGTTCCAAGCAGGCTCTTTCCCGGTTATATATTTGTTAGACGCTTGGTGGTGGCAGCAATAAAGTCCAGGGGCAAAAGGTAAAATAGTTTGTACCTTGGGGAAGTTTTAACCTAAGCTGGTAAAAATAAGATTGGGGGTTTTTCATGCAGGTCCCCACATCTGTACCCTAGAGTTCAGAGTGGGGAAGGAACCTCGCCACTTGGATTATTCTATTTCACCACACTAAAGCAACAGCAACTTGGAGTAAAAGTCGTGGGAGTAGTAATCTTAAAAGGAAGCCCAGAGCGTGCTTTGAAAACCATCTCTTAAATTAGAGTTTTCATCTAATCAGCAACGCTATTATGCGGCATAGTGGTTTAGGGTTAGCTATTCAGAAGTTCCTCAAAATGTTTTGAAAGCTGCAGGTGTTTTATCCACTCTGTTTTCAGATATTGTAATATGACCCAAAACAAAGGATGGAGGTTATCCTATTTTACTGATGGGAACAGATAGCGCCAGATACAAGTTAAGTGACTTTTCTAAGGCTGCACAAAAGAGCTGTGGCAGGACAAGGAATTGAACCTTTGTTTCGTTTCCCAGTTTGGTGTTTTAGACCGAAGACCATATTTATCTTCCAAAGTTGTTCCATCCCACCACAGTGGTGCTCTCAAGGCCAGATAAGACATCTTTATCCCCCTAGCCTACCTGCCTTCCTCTCATTTTGAGAGAGAGAGAGAGAGAGAGAGAAAGAAACTCTTGATCTGACATGTTGATGGGATTGTATTCCTTATATCCACCTACCCCGCAGTAACCTCTCAATCTGCAGTGTCAGGCAGTGTACCCATTCCAATAGACAGCGATGAGGTAGCTTGCAGGGGGACATTGGGCTGGAAAGGGTACTTGCTGGAAAGGGTACTTGCTTAAGAGATTCACGCACAAAATCCCTTTCCCCAATAGTAGAGTCTCTTCAGAGGTCCCAAAGAGACAGTCTGCATTCATTTTGCCACCCCCCGTCAGATCAGGAGACATCTCAGTCTTCCATAAGACAGTTATATGCTACTTGATTAAAAGATGCAAACACATTGCTTAGCATTGGCACCACAAGACAGGCATTTAGATTACAGGAGAGCTGCTGGAGTCGTGAGCATGACTAAAGGATTCTTTTATAGCAGAATTTTGCCAGTAGGCAGACTTTGCTAGCGTTGAAACACTAAGTTTGCTTAAAAATACAACTTAAAGCTAAAAAAAATTTAGACAAGAATTATACTTCTGGACAAACCTAGAAAAAGTGATCCAGAATCTGAAACTAGACCTTTTGTGATAAGTATGACCCAAACCCCCAAATATAGTTGTGTTATACAATGCTGCTGCAATAAAGAACATGACCAACAGGTACATAGCTGTTGGAATCACGTGACCTGAAGACTGTCAAAACAAGTGAATTTGACATCTGTGGCAAGGCAAAGTCAGCAATTCCTTGCCCTGGGGAAAAAAGTTACAAGTTAAGCCTTGGCCTTGACCTTGACAAGTTAACTATGGCTTCTAAGAGGAGATGCAGAAAAAACCCCAACCAAAACTCTTAAACTAGTGCTGGTTAAATACTTAAATTAGCGTAGCCTCCACTGACAAAGAACCGACTAGAACTGGAACTAACAAACAAAGACCTGAAAGCCACAGCATGAGGGAGTTGTTTCTTCTTTAGCTAGAATACCCCTTGCCCGTCTCCCCTCCCTCCATATAGATTGTTGAAAAGCAGCCAACAGTGCAATGCGTACCTAACAGTGACGTGCACACACACACACACACACACACCTCTGCACAAAGAATTCTGTATCATGGGTTTGAAAAAAAAAGTTAATCTCTGAAATGGTAAAAACATGTCGTGGTGCAAGTTATTTTTTGCCTAATGAACGGGAATTCTGCTCAGTACCTAAAAAGAGAAACTAGAGTAGAATGTTCTAAAACAGTGTTCTCACCTTAACAATTCATGGTGTCTCTAAGATATTTGTTTTTAAAGGCACCATAAAAACTAGAATTAATTTTTAAGAAGTGTGGTAGAATTCCTAAGGGAAAAAAGTTTAGATTTTTTTTTAAAAAAGGCAAACCACCACAAATAATTAGTGCCCATCTCTCTTCTGTATCCAGGAGAGAAATACCCTTTTCTACACAAACATTGTTTCTAAGCCCTGCTCTACACTACAGACTTAGGTTGATATAAGGTAGTTTACACAGACCTAACTCTAATGATCTACACTAAAATGTAGCCTGCATTGTTGTAACTCACCCCCTACACTGACTTAAGTGCTATTCCTCTTGTGGAGGTGGAGTTAAGTAGACATAGTTAGGTCAATGCACTGTCACCGTAGACACTGCGTTGCTTGCGTTGACTGCTGCTGTCTTTCAGAAGCCATCCCACAATGCCCCACACCGATAGTTAAATCGGTGCAAGCCCCCCAGGTGAGGGCGTGCACAGCTGACACAAGGAGTGCAGTGTGGACATGCAAAAGCAGTTTAATTACTGCTGTGGCTGTAAGTCAATGTAAATTAGGTTGACCTAATTTTAATAGTGTAGACTTGCCCTAAGCAAGCTCTTGCTTGATAGCTTGAAATCCACAACCACTTAAAGACTAATCTTCCAGTCCTCACTTACTGAATGGTGAGAAATCTGGTTGAGTTTTGACTCAGATTGCAGAATTGGACCACAGACCTCAACAGCTATGGGAGAGACTGCAGGGGAAGCAGGGTGTAGGGGAAGAAAAAGAGCGAGGGATCCATCATACACTGCAGTTAACGTTAGAGATTTACTCAGAAGGGTGACATTCCTTTTTGCTTGAGAACTCCAATGCAACTTCAGTTTGATTGTTTCAGACCTAGAGTTTCTTCCTCCTCAAGTGTATCCAGGCAACCCTGCCCTTTGAGTAGGTATCGTTCAAGTTACTCTTTGATAAAGGGAAAGAGTTGTATGCCAAGAGCACAATTCCTTACTATTTGTGTTTCTTTAAGTCCTGCAAGAGGATTATTTCACCATACCAATAAGTAACACGCTGTAGAGATGCTACTATTTTTACACAGTGTATATATATT
The DNA here is from genome assembly GCF_965152235.1 of Eretmochelys imbricata. NCBI lineage: Eukaryota > Metazoa > Chordata > Testudines > Cheloniidae > Eretmochelys > Eretmochelys imbricata. The sequence goes on along the minus strand of NC_135574.1, from coordinate 111,046,681 downwards.
AGTGACTGGGTTGCCCTGACTCAACAACAAACAGTAAGTGATCAGACTGAAGTACTGCAGGTTGAACCTCTTTAGCCCGGCACCCTTGGAACCCTACTGGTGCCGAACCAGAGAAATTGCTAAACCATGAGTGGTCAGTTTGTAGCAAGTGTCTCTCTATTTTCATCTCACCACAGTGAGCAAACAGAACAACGCTTGCAATGCTGCCTAGCCAAGGCTTACTGGCTCTCTTCATAACAAAGTGTTAGTGTCGTTACACACTTTTATTGTATTGGCACAAGTAGATAAAGCATAAAAAACAAAAATAAAATCATGCCGGACCACGGATGTTGCTGGACCAGAGTGCCAGACTAGAGAGGTTCAGCCTGTACTTATTGTTTGTCAAGGATTATAAGCAGTTACCGTCTGGCCAATGAGGGAATCCTAGGACTGGAAGGGACCTCAAGAGGCCATCTAGTCCAGTCCCCTGCACTCATGGCAGGGGTAAGTATTACCTAGACCAGTGCTTCTCAACCTATCTGATGTGGGTGACTGGCAAATTTTTTTCCCCCCCAATGTGCGTGCAGACTGGCAGCCGATGGCTTGCGGACCAGCACCGGCCCGTGGACCACCACTTTGAGTAGCACTGATCTAGGCCATCCCTGGCAGGTGTTTCTCTAACCAGCTTTTAAAAATCTCCAGTGAGACTCCCCATCTATTATAAGATTGGTTTCAAGTCTTGGGGCCTCTTAGGTTCATCTCTGCTAGCGTATTCATAGATTGCAGTTGAGGCTGGAAAAGTCTTCCCTCCTTTGGCTTGCCAAGTAGTTGCATTCTTTCCTCCAGGCAGACTTTGCTAGTCACTCATGCTTGTTATTTTATGGCGAGAGTACTGCAACATGCTTTTCCTTGAAGGCCAACCCCGGAGCCACAGTAAGGAATGCTGTTTCCTGCCTTTTGAGCTGCACAGGGCAGACCAGCAAAGCATGCAACACCTGTACAGTATTTTTTATTTGCATGGTGTTTTATAGAACAGTAAGAGAGTGACCCTGCTCCAAAGTACTTAAGTACATTCCACTTAAAACAGTTCCAATTCATTCCCAGAGTTAATCTAGATCCCAGTTAACTCTGACTACAGTTTCAGTCCCTGGATATATTGCACAGTGGCTCTCAACCTTTCCAGACTACTGTATCCCCCTTTCAGGAATCTGATTTGTCTTGCGTACCCACAAGGTTCACCTCACTTAAAAGCTACTGTCTGATTTTGTAAGCAAGAAATACAAAAATGTATCAGCTATTACTTTCTCATTTACTACCATACAATTTTTTATATTATATGGTATTTTACTTTATAATTATATGGTAAAAATATCAATTGGAATATAAATCTTGTACTTACATTTCAGTGTATCGTATATAGGAGCAGTATAAACAAGTCATTGTCTGTATAAAATTTTAGTTTATAATGACTTTGCTAGTCCTTTTTATGTAGCCTGTTGTAAAACTAGACAATATCTAGAGGAGTTGATGTACCCCCTGGAAGACCAGTGTACCCTCAGGGGTAGATGCCCCTGGTTGAGAACCACTGATTAGCGTATCAACCGCCTGTACCTCTCCCCCCTCCACAATATTTATCCTCACAGAAAAAAGTTCAGGTTTGTGATATTTGAGATTGTGTGTATGTGCTCCTGAATTTTTGTTTTCAACCCATAGGATGCATCCAGATACCATGCTAACAAATGCAGAATCAAATTAATCCATTATTAAAGACATGCAACACCACCTTCAAGGTGTATCGCAAGCTTACAATATTATTTGCATAATTTGTTGCACAATTGTATTGCACAGTATCTGCAACAAAGTCAATAACCACATCTCAAACTTATACCAAGTTACATAGCAGTAACCTCTTATTCCGATGGTCTGGAAATGCGTGCTGATTACAGATTAAATTGCAACTAATATTCCTTTGGATAAAAGGACTTTGACATGGATATTATTAAAATTTGGTTTAAAAGGACGGGTTTAGGAATAAAGAGTGAGTAATGAATGGATGTAAAGTTTTGTCAGCTGTGGGAGTGTGAAAAGTGCTACTTCTGGATCATGCTGTATTAGAGGCTATGACATATTTTCTATGGTTTTAAAACACTAACTTCATTTACTTGCTGCAAACCTTATTTGCACCACTCAAAGTCAAGATTAATCGGATACAAAAGAGACCCTCAAGCTAGAGTACAGAGTATTCCCCCCAAAAAGAGAGAGACAAATAATGCTCGCTGCCCAATTCTTGCATATTCCCTGGATTGGCATCCAGAAAAACAAATCTTGATTGAATAAACCAAAAGACAGCTTTATGGGTGTGTGGTGGGATGAAACGTTCACAAGTGTTTCTCAATCTCCATCTTTTTGCTGAATCACTATAATCTTTGAAGTTGACATTAGTCTCATCATAAAAATCCCACAATAAAAAAAAAATGGTGTGATGCAAGTCTGACTATTATTTTGCTGTTGATACTATTTTTACACCAATCACCTCACCTGACAAGTTGGGCGATAGTATACCTGCATGCTCAAGTCACAACTAGAGATCTGCAGAGGTCACTGAAAGTCAGTTAAAAAAATTGCACAATGCATACTACAGAAAGTGGGTCTAGCACTACCATGAAAGCCCTTCGTGTTGGCCAATGACAGCTGTTCAGTTTAACCAGAAGCAGTTTCTTGAGAAGATTGTTTGAGGGTTATGAAGAGTTCAACTCTGCCAGTTATCCAGTGATCAGACACCCAATCCAACTTGATTATTCAAATCTAGACTGACAGCATATTGCTATATTTCTGTTGAAAGAAACAAAGTTTAATATAGTATAGAGAGTTGACTAGGAGTTGCCCACCCCCTTTCCATTGGGATAGAAGAATGGATCATCTATTGATAAAGTTGGGAGTTTTGTTTAATATGTTTTCCACTACATTCTGCACATCTCCTATAACAATGCCAGGCAAGAAGCTTTCAATTTTACTCATATATAGGGCCCTACCAAATTCATGGCCATGAAAAACACATCATGGACTGTGAAATCTGGTCTTTTTTGTACTTTTAGCCTATACTGTACAGATTTCACAAGGGAGACCAGTGTTTATCAAATTGGGGGTCCTGACCCAAAAGGGAGTTGCAGAAGGGGGATGGGGGGTTGCAATATTGCCACTTTACTTCTGTGCTACCTTCAGAGCTGAGCGGCCAGAGAGTGCCGGCTGTTGGCCGGGTGCCCAGCTCTGAAGGCAGTGCCCCACCAACAGCAGCACAGAAGTAAGGGTGGTAATACCATGCCATGAGATCCTTACTTCAGTGCTGCTGCTGGCAGCGGCTCTGCCTTCAGAGCTGGGCTCCCAGCCAGCAGCCACCACTCTCCAGCTGCCAACCTCTGAAGGCACCACTGCTACCAGCAGCAGCACAGAAGTAAGAGTAGCAGGACCATGACCCCCTACAATAACCTTGAGACCCCACCCCCGCAAAACTGCCTTTTGGGTCAGAACCCCTACAATTACAACACTGTGATGTTTCAGATTTAAATAGCTGAAATCATGAAATTTATGATTTTTGAAATCCTAGGACCAAGAAATTGACCATGAATTTGGTAGGGCCCTACTCGTATGCTCCAGGGACTAGAAGCACAACTTTGCTCAGCCTAACTTGCATAACAAAAATTGTACTGTATGCCAGTATTATCCAACAACTCCAAAATAAAGGAAAATGCTTTTGTTTATAAAGTCATACTGGATTGTAGAGCAGTAAAATTCAAAACAGGAACATCAGAAATATTTACAAATATTGACTAAAATGCAAGAGGCCTTAAGCTCAATAGCTACTCTTCAGTCAAAAGACCTACACCCCCAATTGGCTGCCTAAATATACTAAGCGTTCAAGACTTTCTGCAATGCCCTGCATCAAATTTCTGGTGTGGGTACTTCTCCTTAAAGCCCTGCTGTCATCTTCTCTATTCACTTTAGAGACAGGATACATAAAGTGAGCCTTCCAAAGCCACATGAGACAACACTTGAAAAATAAACAGACTACTACATGTTATGGAATTTATGCTGGTACAACCTTAGTTCTACTGCTCTCTCTGGAGGCAGAAACCTTAATTAGTTAAAACAAGAATTGTTACTTCATGCAGTAAAGCAATACAGGTCACATTTGGTAGCTGTTGCATAGAGTTGTGAGCAGCCAGAGATTCATGGATTTAGGGGATTCATGCCTGTGCTTTTATGACTAAGAGCAAGAGATTCAGAATACCTTTTCTGTAAGCCACTTCCTTCTTACATTGCCATGCCACATGCAGACACAAGATTAATAAATTTCTTTGTAAAAGGTTAGTATAAAGACATCGGGGGTGGGGGGGGAGGAAAGAGAAGCCATTCACTCCAAAAAGATCAGCTATAATTCAAAGGAGTTGATTTGAACACCCCCATAAGAGAGCAGGGTTTTTACTACAGCTATTTTGTATAGCTTCCTTCATGCATGCTGCCTCCTAAAGTACTTATGATTTTAGAGGAGTCGATTAAGTATGCGTCTCCAACATGGGATCAGTCTTCACTCTCTAATTCCTCATCACTTTTACTCACTGGGTTGGCAGAACACTGCCTACACAGTACATTCAACCCTTGGAAGTGCCATGTGATAGAGGAGTATTGGTGACAATCGAAGTTCATTCTCTCTCTACCTGATCAGCACTCGGGTCATGCATGAAGGGGCGGGGAGGGGGGGGAAGAGGATGGTGAAAGAGAGAAAAGGCAAGGTGGACATCAACAAGAACATTTGTTGTCTGGAAATTGTAGTTTTTGGAGGCCAAACCAACATATACCATGAAGATGCCCTTTCTAGGGAGATGCAGGGAAAGAAAGTGAGCAGTTTAAAGAGAATAAAATCATTGTACACAACTTGACCTAAGTGAACTGTATCCATGTAGAAACACATTTCAAGTTACATCTATTCATACCCTAATGAAATAGACCTTTAGTGGTCTGTTTAACAAATATGAGTTTAAGTCTTCACCAAGATTTGCAGACAAGATGACAAATAGTTAATATTTATTCCAGAATTCAGCTAAGACTTCTGATATAGAAGAGTTTTGATCAGTTAGTACCAACAGGACATAACTTAAAATTTGTCATTAGCTGCAAATTCACTGGCAGTTCTGAATGTCAGCAGAATGCTTAAAGCTCCTACTTTCTTTTTTTTTTTTTGGGGGGGGGGGCGCGCGAGAATATCAAGCTGACATTTTGGCAGATAGTAAGTCAGCACCAACTTAATGTCCCTTTAAGCTAGTTTTAGCTAGGTGTTTAAAATTAAGCTTTTAGAGGAAAAGGTTGAGATTTATAAACTTAATATAAACAAAAGCAATTCTTGGCCAGTTGGAATCAGGTTCAATTATACTGAAGCTAACTAGTAAGACTGTGGGACACAGACAGCTTATTCTCTGTAAAGCACTATTTAAGTTTCATTGTATTGTAATGAAGCTTTTTTCCTCCCCGTCTTCTAGTGTAACTGTAAGATGCTTGACTTTTGCACTTAGTATTGCAAACGGATGTCTCACTAATTGAGAGCACTATTGTGGAATCCTTGTTGCAGCCTTATTTTAGGAATAGTTTCAAGCATCCAGAGCAACATTTTGCTTGGACAATTTCGTTATGTCCACACAGCACACCTTGCAACTTCAGAATGCATTCTGGGCCTCTAGAATCACCTATCCCACAGGGCCTAAAAGCCTCTGCATTGAATAACAACCGTTTCCAAACATGAAGCAATGCATTGTGAAACAAAATTAAGATTTGCAGCGTGTACTAGTGCAGCTGCATGGTTTGTGGCTTCCTAATCATATTATGAAATTTCCAAACCTGGAAATCCTGGGTGCCCCATTGTCTCAGGCATTGGCATCCTAACAGCAGGATCGTCTGGCTATGTGGACTCTCTCCTCAGGCCCTATGCTACCAGCACTCCCAGCTATCTTCGAGACACCACTGACTTCCTGAGTAAACTACAATCCATCGGTGATCTTCCAGAAAACACCATCCTGGCCACTATGGATGTAGAGCCCTTCTGCACCAACATTCCACACAAAGATGGACTACAAGCCATCAGGAACAGTATCTCCGATAATGTCACGGCAAACCTGGTGGCTGAACTTTGTGACTTGGTCCTCCTCTATAACGATTTCACATTTGGGGACAATGTATACCTTCAAATCAGTGGCACTGCTATGAGTACCCACAGTATGCCAACATTTTTATGGCTGACTTAGAACAATGCTTCCTTAGCTCTTGTCCCCTAATGCCCCTACTTGTCCCCTAATGCTCTTGTCCCCTAATGCCCCTACACTGACAACATCATCATCTGGACCCATAGAAAAGAAGCCCTTGAGGAACTCCACCATGATTTCAACAATTTCCATCCTACCATGAACCTCAGCCTGGACCAATCCACACAAGCAGTCTAGTTCCTGGACACTACTGTGCTAACAAACAATGGTCACAGCCACCACCCTATACCAGAAACCTACATGCCTCCAGCTTCCTTCCAGGACACACCACACAATCCATTGTCTACAGCCAAGCTCTACGATACAACCACATTTGCTCCAATCCCTCAGACAGACAGAGACAGAGGCACACCTACAAGATCTCTATCAAGCATTCTTAAAACTACAATACCCACCTGCTGAAGTGAAAAAAAACAAAACAAACAAAAAAAACAGATTGACAGAACCAGAGAGTACCCAGAAGTCAGGTCCAACAAAGAAAACAACAGAACGCCACTAGCCGTGACCTTCAGCACCCAAATAAAACCCCTCCAGTGCATCAAAGATCTACAACCTATCCTAAAAGACAATCCCTCGCTCTCATGGATCTTGGGAGACAGACCAGTCCTCGCTTACAGACAGCCCCCTAACCCGAAGCAAATACTCACCAGCAACCACATGACAAAAACAGGTTTCAGAGTAACAGCCGTGTTAGTCTGTATTCGCAAAAAGAAAAGGAGTACTTGTGGCACCTTAGAGACTAACCAATTTATTTGAGCATGAGCTTTTGTGAGCTACAGCTCACTTCATCAGATGCATACCGTGGAATGCCTTTCCACGGTATGCATCTGATGAAGTGAGCTGTAGCTCACGAAAGCTCATGCTCAAATAAATTGGTTAGTCTCTAAGGTGCCACAAGTACTCCTTTTCTTTTTACGACAAAAACACTAACCCAGGAACTTATCCTTGCAACAAAGCCTGATGCCAACTCTGTCCACATATTTATTCAAGTGACACCATCATAGGACCTAATCACATTAGCCACACCATCAGGGGCTCGTTCACCTGCACATCTACCAGTGTGATATGTGCCAGCAATGCCCCTCTGCCATGTACATTGGCCAAACCGGACAGTCTCTACACAAAAGAATAAGTGGACACAAATCTGAGATCAGGAATCAAAACATTCAAAAACCAGTAGGAGAACACTTCAACCTCTCTGGCCACTCAGTAACAGACTTGAAGCTTTTCTGTTGTAAAATTGCCACCTTTAAGAACAGACTCCAAGGAGGAACTGCTGAACTAGAATTAATTTGCAAACTAGATACCATTAACTTGCACTTGAATAGAGACTGGGAGTGGCTGGGTCATTACACAAATTGAATCTATTTCCCCATGTTAAGTATCCTCACACCTTCTTAACTGTCTGAAATGTGCCATCTTGATCATCACTACAAAAGTTTTTCTCTCTCCTGCTGATAACTGCTCATCTTAATTAGCCTCTTAGAGTTGGTATGGCAACTTCCACCTTTTCATGTATGTATGTATGTGTTCCATTCTATGCATCTGATGAAGTGAGCTGTAGCCCACGAAAGTTTATGCTCAAATAAATTTGTTAGTCTCTAAAGTGCCACAGGTACTCCTGTTCTTTCTGGTTTAACTGGACATTAGTTGAAGATCTCATCCTAGTTGTTGTGCCACGGCAACAAGATTCTGCAAATGGTTCTTGAAGGCCAGCTAGGAAAACTGGTTTTGGTGAATATTGCAATGCACACGAGCTCAAATCATTTACTGGCTGAAGATAAATCTTTGTTAATTGAAAAGAAGAAAACTGAACAGTCCTATCTTGCATAATCAGTGTGATTAATGCACAGGATACCTGATTTTAAAGCTATGCTGCCTGCCTTAGAACGATTATATATTGGGGGGAAGGGTGATTTCTCCTTCACACCAAATTAGTAAAATTTAAAGTGACAACAGGGTTGTATTTTGGTTTTTAAATTTTATATCCTTGAATTTTGTAGGATCACAATGCTTGTGATTTGTTTAGAGCACATGGTATTACAAGCAGGGTAGCTCAAATATAGTATAAATTGAAGAACTGTAAGATGCCACAATTCTTTACACTAAAAATACAGAACTCTACTATGGCAAAATATTTAAGTTCCTCTGTTTATAATTTTACTGTACTTTGCATGCTAGTAATCTTTCACAGAAGAGATTACTTAATATTTTCAGAGTTGTAAGTTACCTCCACTTATGAGGGCTTTTTAGAACTATGTGCTAAATTTAGATTTGAGATTAAGAATGAAAAATGGCCAACATTTGGCATGTCTCATCCTATTAGTTCTCAGGAAATTAATGCATGCTTTCCAGAGTCGAAGTTAACTGAAGCAAGCTATTTTTTTTGTATCTCAAAGACATTCCCAGTGGAAAAATAGGTAAACAAGTTAGTACACATTTGAATTACTGCACCACATATCTCCAAGGGCAATGACTCAACACAGGTGAACTACAGATTTTCAAGTCAACCATGATTTTCTGAAGTGATGAAATTCTTAGTGCACAAAATGCAGAGTTTGAGGTTTGCTTTGGAATGCAGGCATCTGTAAGAAGGTACACCGCACAAGATATCGTAATAATTGAAGAAAAGCATTGTGTAATAAGCTAAATGCTGCATACTTGGGAGTTTTAATTATTAGCGTATTACAAATAAGAATCAAACCAGTTACCAAACTGAAATAATATTTTTTTTTTTTAAAAAACCACACACACAAATCAAAGGTTTAGTGACACTAAGGGCTTGTCTACACATGCAGCTGCACCATTGCAGTGAGTCTGGTGAAGATGCTCTGTGCTGACGGGAGAGCTTTCTCCTGTCAGCAGAATAAAGCCACCTCCGTGAGAGGCGCTGACAGCTAAATGGGTGGGAGAAGCCCTCATACAGACATAGCACTGTCCACTCTGGCACTTATGTTGGTGTAACTTAGGTCACTCAGGGGGGCAACCCCTGAGCAACATAACTTATGCTGATGTATGTTATAGTGTAGAAATAGCCTAAATTGTATATATTCTTTACATACAGCTTAGAGACAATAAGCCTTTTATGTAGGAACCTGTGTTTAATTCACTATCAAGAGCTTTTATGCTCTACTGCAATAAAACCCAACAATCTAAAGATACAGCAAGCCAAACTAGCTACTGAGAGTGAACTCATTAACTCTCAAGCAATCTACTGCACCAGATGAGAGGGATCGGTTTTCAACAACAAAACTGAGAAGGGAGTAGCAAACGCAAGGTTTTGTGCTCTCCCTTAGGGACTGCTCCCCCAGTCAACCCCCCAAAAATTGGGACTTTCATTCTATCTTCCAATACATAGGAAGATAGGAAACCCCTCAACTGAACTTACTGTAATATTTCCTCCCCGCACATATTCCACTGTTTCAGAGTAGCAGCCACGTTAGTCTGTATTCGCAAAAAGAAAAGGAGTACTTGTGGCACCTTAGAGACTAACCAATTTATTTGAGCATAAGCTTTCATGAGCTACAGCTCACTTCATCGGATGCAACTGTGAATCAGTGTCCAGGATAGTCCTTTCCTCCTGCACCTCCTTCCCTGGCTCCCATGGGGCCAGGGAAGTCAGTGGGAGTTAGGTACCTAACTCGAGACCTTTTATAAACTCCAGTAGGCGTCCATCTGCATCTTCAAGTGCCTCTGTAAATCTGTCCACTCCACTTTATGCAGCTCTTACACTGACGCTCAGATTTGGGGCAAGCTACTTCACCTTTGTCAGTTTCCTGCACCTTTTAAATTGGGATATACTCCACTCCCCTAACTCATAGCTAGGTGCTTTGAGATCTCCAGATAGAAAGATATAGCAGTTCAGAGTTCTTACTGTATGTAAGTCTTGGAGTTAGTGGGGTTATGAGCAAAATTGAGCATGTTAGAACTCAAGTAGCGTGCAAGAATATAGAATCCTTACATCATGCATTTCCAGCTCTTTACTTGTGTCATGCAATTTCCATGCAATTTTAGGTAATCAACCTAGTGATCTAAACAATTTAGAGCTATTCTTCCTTACTACGCCCTAAAAAAGGGGGGGTAATTTTCTGCCAAAAAATAATGAAGTAATTTAATTGTTGAAGCTTTAATAGCACTCTTACTTCAGTCTGGCATTGACATTAATGACTCTGGAATAGAGCAAAATCAATTGCTCTCTGAGCCCACTCTACTTCTTTCACCCTAGAGCTCTGATGTGAATACAAACATACAGACTAATAATATGAGCAGGATTAGGTCATTTGCATTAACTGTTATAAAGAAAGGAATAACCAGATTTATCTTCTCCCATTTTATAGAACCACAGATCACCATCACCATGGTGATATCTAGGCAGAAAGCAAGATAGGGTGTTTGTTTATTTTTAAGTCTTTAGATGTCTCAAAGTTTGCTCCTTCGGGGATTTTTAAATCAAGAAATTGATTTTAGATATAGCCACATTTGCAGCACACCCTTCTACCTCTTGGTTCAAATAGCATACAAGGTATGTTACCCAAGAAGAGATCCCTCACTTTGTACTGAAATTCAGACTTGGAAAAAATCCTTAATTATAATTAAAACAGCCTTTTCTTCTGCAGTGTGAAAGCACACCAAATGAAATTAACGGGCAGCAGGTTTAAAAACAAAAAAAAGGAAGTAGTTCTTCACTCAGCACACAGTCAAGCTGTGAAACTCCTTGCCTGAGGAGGTTGTGAAGGCTAGGACTATAACAGGGTTTAAAAATAGAACCTCAATGAATTTATCCAGTTAAGTCCATTAATGTTTATTAGCCAGGATGGGTAAGAAATGGTGTCCCTAGCCTCCGCTTGTCAGAGGGTGGAGATGGATGGCAGGAGAGAGATCACTTGATCATTACCTGTTAGGTTCACTCCCTCTGGGGCACTGGCATTGGCCGCTGTCAGCAGACAGGATACTGGGCTCGATGGACCTTTGGTCTGACCCAGTATGGCCATTCTTATGTTATGTTCTTATGTCACACCAGAATGAGTCAACACTTCTGTATTTTTTACCTACTATTTCCTCCCTCATTTTACAGGAGTTCAACCAAATTGGTTCCAATACCTTTTCTGCAAGGTATATCAGGTACCAAGTGAGGCAAAGGCATTACAGCGTTCTGCTAATACAGGATGGCTAAAGTTAAGTCTCTTCTAAATGACAGGTTTCAGAGTAGCAGCCGTGTGTCTGTATCCGCAAAAAGAAAAGGAGTACTTGTGGCACCTTAGAGACTAACAAATTTATTTGAGCATAAGCTTTCATGAGCTACAGCTCACTCCATCGGATGCATGCCGTGGAAAATACAGTGGGGAGATTTATATACACAGAGAACATGAAACAATGGGTGTTACCATCACTCATTACAGTGTGCATGGTAACACCCATTATATACTGTGTATATAAATCTCCCCACTGTAACAATGGGTGTTACCATGCACACTGTAATGAGTGATGGTAACACCCATTGTTTCATGTTCTCTGTGTATATAAATCTCCCCACTGTATTTTCCACGGCATGCATCCGATGGAGTGAGCTGTAGCTCATGAAAGCTTATGCTCAAATAAATTTGTTTGTCTCTAAGGTGCCACAAGTACTCCTTTTCTAAATGTCACTCTAGACTTATCTTATGGATTTTGTTTCCTGTACCAGCATGCAACTAATTACTGCTCAGCTCCTCCTGACAGATACAGTGACAGGACTATCTGACTTCCCACCCTTGCCATGACCAAGACCACTGCTCCTCAAAAAAGACGGCAGCCTAGCCTATTTTAAATTCAGTACACAGGCATGTATACAAGAGATTCTGGTGCTTTAGTATATCACCCAATTACCACTCCACTAAACTAGCTTATGTTACCTTTGCCCCTACAACAAGTCCCCCCAACACTCCTACAATCTCTATACTAGGGAATTTCAAAGGGGGGGGGGAAGAGAGAATTCCCACTAGGACATGTGAACTGGTACCAAATCACTTCAGCAACTCACTGCATTGAAAGAAAAGGTGCCACTTTTAATCAGGTCTAGCCTCTCTCAGAGAGAGGACTAAATTCTGCAGACATTCCACTATCTCACCAGTCATTATCCAGTGACAATGCAATCAGAACCCATAATGGACTAGCGCAGTCAAAGAGATGCCCCCATAACAGTAATAGTAATGCATTATGTGAATACTGAGTGGAGAGTGGAACCCTCACTTTAGTCTTTCCTTCACTTAACTCCAGGAGGAAAGCCTCTTTCTTCCACGAGGTATGCTACAGAGTCTAGCTAGATCGTACTGCACAGCACTTTTCCTGTTAGGCCCCAAAGCTCAATAGGATTAAGGATAAGCTTATGCTCAGAAGAGTTTTAAACACATCTGTATTAGTTCAGAGTTTCCAGTTTTTGTTTTTTTTTTAAACAACTAAAAACAAAACTAAGGTTACATTTGACTCATGAAACGGTGTTCACCACTGTGAGCTTTTTCCTTTTTAAACCATGCCTAAAGTGTTTAGCCTTCATCCACATACAGCCCCAATTATTTACATCCAGCTGGGCAGGGCTGGAAGATGGTCATTTCCTCTAGCACCACCTATTTATTGGCTATCACATGTTTACTAAAGGGTGTGACACTGACTATCAGTGAAGTGACAGGCTTTATTAAGAGAACCCAAGTAATAAAGTTATTTTAAGTAAGTTTGTTACTAAAAATTATTACAACTTCTCATGTTTGCTATTTTCCATTTGAACCTTCTAATGGCCCCAGTTACATGTTAAGGCCAAACAGATTTATTGCTAAATACTGGATGTTTGCAGAACAAATTTCAGCATAAACTCGTTAACGCAGTGTTAACTGTCATTCTAAAACCACATAGCCAGCTACTAGCAATAAGCTTGCAAATACTAACTGAAAGGATTTTTGAGTGTTACCGCAGCGCTTAAATGAGGTGTGGGGAGGCCTATGGGAGCCAATTTGTGCAGCTTTTCTGGCCAGCTGGAAGTGCTTGAGCAGAATGGAGTCCAGGAACAAGCACAAGCTTAATTTATACCCACCATACAAAGAGCTGGCACCTCTTGGGATTGGGCAATTCAAGTCATAGGTTAAAAGCCACTAAAACATGGGATCCATCCGATACTGAAAGACACCAATTTCATCTTGAAAATAAAGATGGGGCTGAATTATGGCAACTGGTGAGAGAAGACGGCTGTGACATACTCACCATAGAGTAGCCCACCCCCTTTAAAAAAAAGGGGGACATAGTACAGGAATTCATTTTATGAATAACATTTTATTCTTTAATCCATGGGTGGCAACAGTACAAGCTCTCACCATTCTTCCAGTCTACCTTATCCCACCCTTGGAATACGCACTGCTAACGACTGCCAATCACCTGCAAAAGTTAGTAGCAAGACAGCCACCTGATCAATTCTCCAGACAAAGTCCAACACAAGGGCATCAAGTTCTTTGCAAATAAATCCACTCTCCATGGCCATTCAGCCTTTGGTCTCTACCAACATAGTACCAATTGTTACACTGACATCAGTCCAATATTACTGGAACCACCAACTTATTTCACAGCTAAGTGGGCAACTTTTAGTCACTATTGACTTAAGCTGGATAAAACCTGACATAGCATGAAAAGGCTCCATATTTATTAATAAGCTAAAAAGACCGGGTGGCTCAAGAGTCTGAGATAAGGAAATGGCTGTGTTATATTTCTCCATTTTAAGAAAACACTGAGACATTTAAGGGTAATATTTTCAAGAATCCCCACAAGATTTAGAAGCCTAATGCCCACTGAAAGGCAGTTAAGCACTTTTGAAAGTTTTACCCTAGGTAATTTATTGTAAGTGAACAACAGCTGGTATTTGACACTAATTGTTTCCTCCATCACCCCAATTATCATATACTACATGAGAGTGTATTTGTTACAATTCATTTACTTTGAATTCTGCTTGATCACTTGTTTAGTATTCACTTTTATAGTTAAACTACAAAACTTAGTATTCCAAGAGGCCATACAGCAACTTCAAAAGTTTCTTCTCCATAAATATTTGATATAAGTCAGAACAGTTCTACTGAATCCAAAATGAATCCTAGTTCAGTGTTCTCATATCAGTGTGAATTCAGTTGCAGAAGTCAGACATTCATTTGCAGTGTTAAAAACCACGCACCAGTTGTGCAGGGGAGAAAGCTGAAGGGGGTATAGTTTTTATTACTTTAATTTCTATTTTTGTGCATTAAGAATGTCACATTTCCATCAAGAGTTAGTGGCAGAAGGCAATAAACTGTATCACAACTTCAGCCATTTTGAATTTGATGTATTGCTGTAGAAAATGTCTTAAACCTCTATTGTGTAAATAATCTCCAAAAAACACCATTTAGGATAATTCATACTACTCTATCGGGTGACAGCTTCAAAGAGGTATATGAAAATCACGTTCTACATATTGCATTAACATGTAGGATTTTGTTGTTTGGAGAATCCACATTCTGTTTTTAAGATCAATCTCGGTACCATAAACTGTATGGAAATTGTGACTGGTAGTGACGTTGTTTGCTACATAGGTAGAGTACCGTGCACTGTATCGTTTGTGTTTTGCTGACTTATGCTGGATTCTCTTGGGCCCTCAAAGTTTAGTGGGAAAGTCCTGAGGCTATCCCAGTAAGCGCAATGCTAAAAGCCATCCTTCATATGGCAAGCACATAACACTGAGCATTGACACCTGAATTAAAGTCCAATGTCTCACACCTAGAAAGAGACACCTGAAACAAGGTGATGAGAAAGGGAAAAGAAAGCAGATGTGTGGCTAGACACTAAGGGCTAGATATTAACTAAGTGAAAAAAGAAATGTCAGATTAGAGAGGTGTCTGCATCTTTAATCCATCCCATAGTGTAAACAAAGCAGAGGAAAGTGTGATTTTACACACTGTGGGCTGTTTAATGCCGCAGCATAAGGTGAGTTGACAGAGTGACAGACTCTGGGTTACTTGTGGCACCTTAGAGACTAACCAATTTATTTAGTCTCTAAGGTGCCACAAGTACTCCTTTTCTTTTTGTGAATACAGACTAACAGGGCTGTTACTCTGAGACTCTGGGTTAATTCTCTAAGCCAGATGTGCCCCAAGTGCAGCATGAAGTTTGACTCATACAACATTCCTTTCCTCTGTATGTAATTGCAGGCTGTGAACAAGATTTGTCAGCAGCAGGCTTTTATTTCTGGAGAACTCAAAAAAACCAAACCCCTATACATTTTTCCAGAC
Source organism: Eretmochelys imbricata (assembly GCF_965152235.1). NCBI lineage: Eukaryota > Metazoa > Chordata > Testudines > Cheloniidae > Eretmochelys > Eretmochelys imbricata. The sequence continues at coordinate 111,031,116 of NC_135574.1, read as the reverse complement.
AGACGAGTATTGCAATCAGACATTTTGTTTTTACATTGTCCATAATGTGAACGAACTAAGCATTAAGCAACCCCGCACCTCCCCGGAGCTTTGCAAGGAGTTGCAGGAAGACTGACTTTAGCCCTTCAGTTAACAAGGTAGACCTGAATACTGCAGTCTAGAGATGCTTCCTCTAAACTTAAGCATGTAGTGAAGCTTGAGTTACTTTAAGTCCCCCAGGGGGCTCTCTCTATGTACCAGCACTAACTAGGAATAAGAAAAGGAGTACTTGTGGCACCTTAGAGACTAACCAATTTATCTGAGCATAAGCTTTCGTACAGCTCACGAAAGCTTATGCTCAAATAAATTGGTTAGTCTCTAAGGTGCCACAAGTACTCCTTTTCTTTTTGCGAATACAGATTAACACAGCTGTTACTCTGATAACTGGGAATAGGCTACATTTATTTTAAAAAGAAAAGGAGGACTTGTGACACCTTAGAGACAAACGAATTTATTTGAGCATAAGCTTTTGTGAGTTACAGCTATTTATTTTAAAGCTATTTTAGCATGATGATCACGAGTATGGTAAGATTGAATGAGCTTTACAGTTACCACGCTACTGAAATGCTGGAATAAATCAGAACATAAACAGTTTTATGTTCCCCGAAATCAGGCGGTTAGCAAGACTACCACTGTCTTTTGAAGTCAGCTGTTAAGCCCCCAAGTGATTATGGCCAAAGCAAAAACATGGAGACATATTAGATGTGTCCTAATTACAATAAGTGAATGCAATAATAGCCTGGCAGGATACGATGCCCTCTTTCTCACGTCTTCAAAAAGCAGTGAAAAGCTTTGTTACTGTTCTGAGCCCAGAGGAAAAATGGAAGTCCAGCATGGCCAGGGCAAGAGGGCCGAGTGAAGATGTAGACGAATGTAAAGCCGGAGCAGGCCAAGTAAGTTTGTGTCTCTATTAAGGCCGAGACAAGCATGATCTCATCCCAGAGGTGCCCGAGAAGACAGGCTTAGCTGCGTATCTTCCTGCCTAGTTTATTACTGTCTTGTGCAACTCAGAAAGCAACAGCGCCTGAAGGGGCCCAGGAGAGCTCGGGGAGAGACTAAACGGGCTCACTCTTCAAGTCCGGGCAGCTTCCCTCCTGCTCTTACCTGCGATGTCCCAGAGCTGCAGCCTCACCAGGGTCTTGCTGTCCCAGTGGATGACTTTGAGGGCAAAGTCCACCCCGATGGTGGCCCGGTAGTGCTGCGAGAAGAGCTGGTGCACGTACCGCTTGATGATGCTGGTTTTGCCCACGCCCAGCTCCCCGATCACTAGCACCTTGAAGAGATGCTCCCGGCACTCGGGCACCCTGGCGCCCCCGCCTTCTCCACCAGCCATTCTCACCGCCTCCCCCGTGCCCGGCGGAGCCCGCCGCAAACTCCTGCTCCCCGGGGAGCTGCCAGCCGCCGCCCTCGCCGACGCGGAGGCCTGGCGAAGGGAGCCGGGACGCTCGGCCCTGCCTACGCGCGGGCAGCTCGTGGCCAACTTTCTTCTTGCCCAACTTCTTTCCGCCGCTAGGCGCCTTCTGCCCCGCCCCGGCCCGGCCCGGGAACGCAACCACCTGACGGGAGCCACGGGACGCGGAAGCCCGGCGCGTTATAACACTCCAGGGGGAGGGAGGAGAGCGTGAGTGGCAGGGGGAGGAGCCTAGGCCCGGCCCCGCCCCGCCCCGCCCCGCCCCCTACCCTCTCCTCTCCCAGGCCGCTGGCGGGCGCCGCGAGGCAGAGTGTGGAATGGTCCTGCCCCTGCCCCTGCCCCTGCCCCTGCTCGCGGCGCCGCCTGGTGCGCGGCTCAGCCTGGGCGCGTTCTGCCCACGCGCTGCCTGCACGGAGCGGGATCCGGGCTGCCCCTAGCGCTGCCCGAGGCGGAGGGGCGGCTGCTGGAGGAGAAGGGGGGGCTGGGCTGCAGGAGGAGGTGGAGCAGGGACTGGGGCAGAGCCGGGGTGCCAACGTGATGGGTTGCTTGGGGAGGGGGGGGGGCTACGGTCAGGTCTTGGACCAGCGGGTGTGTCCGAGGAGCCAGTCCGTGGGCGCACTGGGGTACTGGAGGGCTGGGTGGTGGGAAGGTAGAGCCGGGCCTGCCTGCTGCACAAGTGGGTCGGGTAACGTTGCAGGGACAGGCCGGTGCGGGGCTGGCGGTGCGTGGTGCTGCCTTGTGTTGTGTGAGAAAGGGGGGCAGCGTCTGGAGCGAAATGGCTGCCCCAGACCCACTAGCACCCTTTTACAGAGGGCTGTGCGGAACCGTTAAAAAGCATTCCGGAGGCTCCAGTCTGTTCAACAGCACCAGATACATGCCAGTGCCTCTTGGATAGCTCATCAGGGGGCCAGGCTAGTCTTTCTTCCCCTCAGCCCCCTACCAGCACTGGGTGTAGCTGGGGAGCAGCAAAGATTTACAAGGACAAGATGTCAAAGCAAAGACTCTATAGCGTTTCCCCCTCCTGCCGGTTGACATGCTCTGTGGCCTTGCCCCAAACAGTTCACCTCCCCCATGTCTCTAGCCTGATCCTCCTTCCCAGGGTTATTTCCCTCCTCCCTTTGGAAAACAGGCACCCTCACTTCCCTTTCTCTACCAGTTATCAAGTTTTCTTCCCTTTGGTTTTTCTGGAGAACATTATGGCAAAGGGGTGTTTTGTATAGTCAAGAGGAATTTCTTGCTAGATATCTTTAGATACAAAGGGAATTGGATTTAGTATTAAGCATTTCATAGGGGCATCAGCTCATGGGAATAACACCACTTATGTCTATTAATAAATATAGAAGATATAATCTTCTAAAGGGGCTCACATAATAGAGGAATAAATGACATTCCCATTTCTTGATTTCTCACTAAAATGTTTAATTGTAAATCCAGTTCCCTTTATAAGTAACTTTATCCAGAAAAACACACTTCTTGTCATTATAAAACAGCTCTTTGCCATTGCAGAAGCCAGCATTAATTGCATGGTTCACCTATTTTTAAAAACGTATCTGCTGCTGAACATAAGTGAGCAGACACTTGTTAGTGTCTGACATAAAAGTATGACAGGATCCCTGCCCTAAGGACTTTATTATCCAATGTGTATAGATAGAATGATGATGCATTCAGTATAAATGAAGGTGGGTGAGAAGAATATTTGAGTGTCAAAACACAAGGATAGAATTGATGTTGTTGGAAGACCGATTTTATTTTATGCTTTCACTTTAAGTTTTCAGTCATTTGTCATGCTACATTAACTTCCAGAGTTTTCTTCTTTAAAATCACTACTATATAATTGTCAGACTGGAGTGGTAATAGGAAGCATCTGAAGGCAGATTAGGGGCAGAATGCTAGCCAAAAGGAGGAAACCAAAGCTGGTAGGCACACATGGACGAAAGGCTGTTCTGGGTGGCATAGCAGAAGGTCCAGATTCTCCTGTGGGAGGGACAAAAACAGGCATGGGAGTGAGTGGAGTTGGTAGCATCAGACATGAACTGAAATGTATTAATAAGGAGAGCTACCCCTTATACTGTGCTTGTCTTGGAGATTGTAGGATTGTTTTCTAAACAAATAAAAATTAAGACTTAATAAAACCTGTAACAAGATCATCAAGCTTTCCTTTCTCAAATTCATGTATAATCAAATCAGCAGTTTAATGTAAAATGTATATAGGGATCAATTTCTATAAGACTTAACAAGTCTATCAGACCTGATTCTGCTCTCATGCTGGTTTTACACCTATGTAATTTTATTGACTTCGGTGGTGTTATTTTTGGTTTACAATGATGTAAGTGAGAAGAGAATCAGGCCCACATCAGGACTACTACCAGCAGCCAGTGGAGATTTTCCTTTAGCTCAGTGGTGGAGCTTTAAAGTACTTCAAGTACTTTCCACTTCAAGTGTTCTGGTTCAAGTTTCACCTGGCATTAAGGTGAAGAGACAAAAAAATTGAAGTGGTCCTTCATCTGACATGCGTAGGTTGTGATACTCAACACAGGTACAGAATCCCTGAAACTCTGTTGCTGACAACTGATGATAACATGCTTACCACAATGAAAGGGACAAAGTTACATGAAACCTTTGCAAACACCTCTGTGCACATACGTGCGGTTAATTCCTGGGGTTAATGGTGGGCAAATGATGTGAACAGTGGATTCAACGCTCTCACCTGACTGACATATAAAAGAGTGTGTTATGGGACAGAAGAATACAAAGAATCCATGGCACCACCCTGAAACTCCTGCCACACAGACAAATAAACCAGACAGTGAGTTGACAGCAACTTTTGTGAAGAGGACCACACATATACGCATACATGCAGTTACATGGTGTGAATGCAAGAGAAAAGTGAAAGTAAAGCCAGCTAGATAGCCAATAAAGCTTATCTTTCTCCTTCAGTCATGAGGGAATTCAACTAGTTTTAAATATGGGTTTCACATTCAGTCAAATAAAATGCTCTTTCTTGTGTAGAAAAGGTTAGAAAAATTTTTAACTTTCCTAGTATTTCCTTATCACCTTTCTGATCTTCCTCCCTAAAGTCCTCCATACCTTCTGTCTAGAGATGCATCACCCTTAGGACTTTCTTCATTTTTTTCTCCTATTTATAAAGCTTGTTATCCTATTTGGGAAGAGAAATCATATCATATAATTAAGTGAGCAATCACACAGCTCAAATAATGAATAGGGCTGTTGATTAATCGGAGTTAATTCATGTGATTAACTCAAAAATTAATTGTGATTTATCTCAGTTTTAATCGCACTATTAAACAATAGAATACCAAATGCAATGTATTAAATATTTTTTGATGTTTTTCTACATTTCAAATATTTTGATTTCAATTACAACACAGAATACAAAGTGTACACTGCTCACTTTCTATTATTATTTTTATTACAAATATTTGTACTGTAAAAATGATAAACAAAAGAAAGTATTTTTCAATTCACTTCATGCAAGTCATACAGTGCAGTCTCTTTATCATGCAATTTATAAATGTAGATTTTATTTGTCACATCAATGCACTCCAAAACAAAACAATGTAAAATTTTAGAGCCTACAAATCCACTCAGTCCTATTTCTTGTTCAGCCAATTGCTAAGACAAACAAGCTTGTTTCCATTTACAGGAGATAATGCTGCCCACTTCTTATTTACAATGCCACATGAAAGTGAGAACAGGCGTTCGCATGGCACTTTTGTATCCGGCATAGCAAGGTATTTATATTCAAGATATGCTAAACATTCATATGCCTCTTCATGCTTCGGCCACCATTCCAGAGGACATGCTTCCATGCTGATGAGGCTTGTTAAAAAAATAATGCATTAATTAAATTTGTGACTGAACTCCTTGGGGGAGAATAGTACGTCTCCTGCTCTGTTTTACCCACATTCTGTCATATACAGTATTTCACGTTATAGCAGCCAATCTCGGATGATGACCCAGCATATGTTGGTCGATTTAACAACATTTTCATTGCAGATTTGACAAAATGCAAAGAAGGTACCAATGTGAGTTTTCTCAAGATAGCCTACAGCACTCAACCCAAGGTTTAAGAATCTGAAGTGCCTTCCAAAATCTGAGAGGGACGAGGTGTGGAGCATGCTTTCAGAAGTCTTAAAAGAGCAACACTCCAATGCAGAAACTACAGCACCTGAACCACCAAAAAAGAAAAGCAACCTTCTGCTGATAGCATCTGACTCAGATGGTGAAAATGAACATGCATCAGTCCACACTGCTTTGGATCATTATCAAGCAGAACCCATCATCAGCATGGCTGCATGTCCCCTGGAATGTTGGTTGAAGCATGGAGGGACATATGAATCTTTAGCGCATCTGGCTTGTAAATATCTTGTGATGCCGGCTACAACAGTGCCATGTGAATGCGTATTCTCACTTTCAGGTGACATTGTAAACAAAAAGTAGGCAGCATTATCTCCTGCAGATGTAAACAAACTTGTTTATCTGAGCGATTAGCTGAAAAAGAAATAGGACTGAGTGGACTCATTGGCTCTAAAGCAGGGGTTCTAAAACTTCATTACACCACAACCCCCCTTTTGACAATAAAGTTACTACATGACTCCTGGTGGGAGGTTGGAGCCCGAGCCCAGCTGCTCTGGGTGTGGGGAAAGGGGGCCTCAGGCCAAGCCCTGATACCCCAGGTTGGGGTGAGAAGCGTCTGCATCCCGAGCCCCATTGCCCTGGGTGGGGGTGAAGCTTGGGCTTCAGCTTCAGCCCTGGGTCCAGCAAGTCTAATACTGGCCCTGATGACCCCATTAAAATGGGGTTGCAACCCACTTTGGGGTCCTGACCCACAGTGAGAACCGCTGCTTTAAAGTTTTACATTGTGTTATTTTTGAATGTAGTTATATTTTGTACATAATTCTACATTTGCAAGTTCAATTTTCATGATTGCACTACAATACTTGTATTAGGTGACTTGAAAAATACTATTTCTTTTGTTTTTTACAGTGCAAATATTTGTAATCATAAATATAAAGTGAGCACTGTACACTTCATATTCTGTGTTGTAATTGAAATCAATATATTTGAAAATGTAGAAAACATCAAAAATATTTAAATGAATGGTATTCTGTTGTTTAACAGCACAATTAATCACGATTAATTTTCTTAATCGCTTGACAGCCCTAATAATACATTCTGAAAACAGATGTTCCAGAGTACTCGATAAGAACAGTTCAAGAACAGGTTTAAATATTTTTGAGCAATTACAAGTAACAAAAAAAATCTATAAAAGCCGGGATGTGTTCACAGACAATTCACAAACAGAAAAAGGCCAAATGTGACTAATAAATTGTTCACCATTAATAGTTTTATTAGCTCTAATTACATTACAACATGCCAGACAAATAGCAATGGATTTTGCTGAACAAATAATTTGCCTTAATTTCATTATTATTCATTTAATCTAAACTGGCTGTAATCAGTGTAGAACAGCTTGGCAAAATTTGGATAGCAAAATTCAATCAGTTTGGGCAGTCTCATTACCTGTCTGTCTCTGTATAGTACAGTATAATCAACCCTGCATGAGATTACAGAAAAAAGTATATAATCGCTATCCACCTAGTGCATGGGAGATAATATTTGTATTGTGAACTATGTTTTGGTGGCACATGGTCTTTTGCATGGAATTGTATTTTTCAACTGGGCCCTCCGTGCCAGTGAAAATCCCTCAGTGAATAAAGAACATTGGCATTACTGTAGAGTAATTAGCATTATACATTGTTTCCTTCAATTGCCTGCACTGAGGGACTTGGATAGGGTTGTCATCATGCCATTTTTTAACTAGCTCACCTGGTTCTTCTCATTTAAAATCAGGTGCCAGTGTCATATTTCAACTAGCAATTGTAAACGCCATTTGTTTTTCTTTTCATACACTGGACATTTCAAGAATTACTCCATGAATGAGAAGAGGAAATGAAAGCTTGACAAAGCAGTGCTGTGGTAATCCCTATCACTTAGCCCTGAAGGCTGAAGAATAGGATTTTTTTTTAAACTTGATTTTCTACCACAGCCCCTGGCTGATGTTGGCCTGCCCATCCCACGGGCACTGTGCTGAGTCACATACTTGTCAAGTTTCAGAGTAAAGGTGATGAATGGTGCCAAAAGAGGTCGAGTCTGGGGAGGGGGTCTCGCTCTTTCCCTGGTTACATGCTGGGGACATTTTTAGATTTTTCCAACTGTAAATAACCTAAAGACCATTCAATCATGGGTACAAAAAGTTGAATAAAACAAAATGTCTACAAAATGTAATGATATTGCATCTCCATGTTTTCTTGTACCTTAGAGACTAACCAATTTATTTGAGCATAAGCTTATGCTCAAATAAATTGGTTAGTCTCTAAGGTGCCACAAGTACTCCTTTTCTTTTTGCGAATACAGACTAACACGGCTGTTACTCTGAAATATGTTTTGTTGTGTATCTCTTTCTTCAAAACTGTCTTTTCCAATCTCTCCTCCACCAATTTGTCTTCTCTTCCCTCCATCATTTTGTCTTATCTCCCTTCTGTCTTCCCCATCCTGATTATGTTCATTCTTTCCTTTCCCAAATCTTTTGTCTTCTCCTCTATTTCCCCTTTGTTTTCCATTTATATTCTTTTTTCTTCTGGCTACTCTCCTTCTCTCCATCACTACTTAGGCCTTCCATTCTTCTCCCCTGAGTCCACCCTTTCCCATCCCATCCCTCTATTCTTTCCTCTATGTTCCTCATCACCTAATCACTCACTTCCTCTACCCAGATTACAGTCAGAAGGGACAGCCAGCCAGGAGAGGAAAGCTGCAGTAAGCAACCTCTCTTCTTCCACAACATTTCCTCTCTTCCCTGTAGTTGCACTGGGAGTGAAATCTACAGCCAGTGCCTGAGTAGCTTGGCTAGCTATTGGGCAGATGTACTACTAGAGTTAAGAGGGAATTGTTTGCTTCCAAGGCACAGAGCTCAGAACCACTGTGTGGAAGCTAGTTCAGCCCAATGACTGAATTCACTTCCATGGACCTTTACATAGCCTCCCCACCTGCTCCAATCAGGAGCTCCTCTGTGCTGTCAGTCTGTGGACACAAAAGCTGTGTGGAGTTAAATGGAATCAATGCAGTAGCCAAGACTGCTCAGTGCTGCCAGCAGCAGGCCTGGTGACAGGAAGTCAAATTTAGGTTGCATAGGCCTCAATAAGGCCTAGTCCTGTGAATAAATAAGTATATGCTTAACTTTGTGCACAGTCTGCATTCCCAGTCACTTCAATGAGATTACTCACGTGCATAAAGCTAAGATTGTGCATAAGTATTAGCAAGGTTGGGACCTTACTTTCTACAGTGCAACAAAAAATACAAAGTAAGAACATTCTATGACTATCAATATAACTAATAGCACAGATTTAAAGACATAATACATACTTATTTCCTGCCTAAATAGGTGCCATTTTTTTATTTACACCTCATAGGTGATGCTGAAAATATGGACGCCATCTGTACTCCAATTCTACCAAACATCGCTCAGATGCCTGGAGACATTAAGCAGAGTAATGAAAACGGTATATTGGTTTTGTATATCGGTATATTGGTGTGTCTAAAAAAATAAAATGTAAAGATTCTCCTTGCTAGAAAATATAAAATAAGTACTCTTTGATCATCAAAATAGTTGCACACAGTAAATGTGGCAGAACCAGGCATATATACAGGCGTAACAGATGAAGGGGTCTGCTTCAAAGAAGAACAGAAACAAGTGTGGAGGAAGTCACATTGCCTTCAATCACTATGTGAGTCCTGCACGAGTGTGGAAAGAGACCTGCTGATTGAATTTTGCCTAGAGGATGGAATGTTTCCCCGCAGACCGATTTATGACCAATCTTTGAAGAGAAATGGCTTTTGTAGCAAAGCTTTGGCTACTTTTTTTATGTGGTGATTGAGCTTACTTGTTCCCTGATCTACATGGCTCTTATTAATCACAGGCATTCTGTGCTGGGCTAATTTCATCATGATGTCCGTTCTTCTTTTGAAAGTCCTCTCTGCAATCATGCCATAATCATGTTTGGTGGGTGAATTTATTGTTGACTGAATTTATTGTTGACTGAGGGTGGGAGAGTGTGAAGCATAAAATACTCCCACCCTGTTCTCTGACTGCTTGAATCTCAGTCCCCTGGCTCAGAGCTGAGGCAGTTAAATGAAGTAAGAGAGTAAACAAGGAAAGGGGCAACAGCATCATCTTAACCCTTTACCTACAATTCCATAAACTCTAGCTCGGAGAGCAACTGTATTCAACCCACCCACTCCACTGTAGCAGTAGGGGCAGATCAGGAAAAGAGAAACAACTTCATAGTCATTCTCCACCTGCAATTTTTTATTTCTACTTCATAGCTGAAACTGTAAAACCCCAAACCCATCCCCTTTCTTCATCATCATCATGCTGGAGAAGATAAAGGTTAAAACATTGAATGTCAAGAAGATGCTGGAGGTCTCCAATACTACATTCATGTTGGTGAGCCAATGAAAAGATCGATAATATTCTTATATAGAAAATGTTATAGTTGTTAGACAATCCCAGACAATAAATGTGCTAACTCTGTACCATAACACATATCTATAGCTACAGAAATATGACTGAAGTCAGATATGAAATATTCAATTACAAAATGATACTATTTCTCTCATGAAGAGGCTAGATTACGATATATTCAGGATTACAAAATATCTCATAAAAAGTGTGATTTCTAAAAAATATCAAGCATCAGCTGTATGGTTTACAGATATCTATTAATGGTCCAAATCTGCTACCCTTGCTTCATGTGAGTATGCGGGACAGAATCACGCTCCCCGCATAAACTAATTCACACCATCTCAATATATCAAAAATTACTATGCCGAGTTTTAATCAGAGAAAAGTTATTACATTGGAAAAAACTGAAAACAGTATCATTTATTCAAATTACTTCACAGAATCAAAAAAAGTTTCCAATTCTGTCCTCAACCAGAAACAAATAAATCCCCAGTCCAGCAACCACTTAAGCATGTGTTTAACTGTATGCACCATGACTAGTCCCAACCACTTCCATTGTTTCATGTTCTCTATGTATATAAATCTCCCCACTTTATGTATATAAATCTTTTCCACTGCATGCATCCGATGAAGTGAGCTGTAGCTCACAAAAGCTTATGCTCAGATAAATTGGTTAGTCTCTAAGGTGCCACAAGTCCTCCTGTTCTTCTTGCGAATACAGACTAACACGGCTGCAACTCTGAAACACTTCCATGAGATTACTCATGTGCATAATGCTAATCATGTGCCACCAGGGCCTTCCTTTCTGCAGTGCAACACAAAATACAAAGCAATAACGCATCGTGACCACAAATATAACTAATAATATGTAATTAAACAGATAGTACATACTTATTTCCTGCCTAGATATTGCACTGTTTTTATTTACTTGTCATAGCTGCACCTGAAAATATGGATGCTGTCTCTACTCCAATTGCACCAAACATAGTCGTAGATGCCTGGAGACACTGAGGCCATGTCTATACGCACAGCGCTACAGCTGTGGTGAAGATGCTCTATGCCGACGGGAAAGCGCTTATGCCGTTGTAACTTATGTGGCTCAGGGGAGTGGTTTATTCAGTGGCTGTAGTGTAGACATAGCCTAAGTCACTAAGTAGAATGGTGATAACTATCTATTGGTGAGTAGTAAATAAATGATTACCTCATGATTCTCCTCACTAGAAAATGTAACAATCACTGTTCGAGCATCAAAATAATGAACATAGTATATGTTACATGCCCTTAACTATGAACATGTTTAAAATATTGATCACCAAAATAACAATGTATCCCTACAAAAAATGTTCTGCAATACATTCTTCATCATATAGTCCTGCTCTCTCTGGGCCCCCATGAATACTAGTAACTTAGACAGCCACATGGTATTAATTATGATTGTTATTATTTATTTATGTTACCATAGTGCCTAGACATCCCAGGCAAGGACCAGAACCCCACTCGGCTAGGCGCTGTACAAACACAGAACAAAAAGACAGTCCCTGCCCCAAAGAGCTAACAGTCTAAGTATAAGATAAGAGACAACAGATGGATATAGACAGAGCAACAGAGGAGTACTAGGAAGCAAAGAGACAATATGACAGGCTGGGGTCTCAGCACACCAGCTCCCATGTGCATGCGGCATAAGCAGGTAACCAGTGTTTGTTAGCTTTCAGTCCTTGTTAGCTACAGTCCAGATGTAGCAGCACAAAGTGTCTCATGAAAGGGAGCAATAATATCAGTATGACCTTTCAGAAGAATTAAAGATGGGAACAAGCTGTGAAATTCTGATCCAGAAGGGGGAGTGGAATTAAAAACTTTGTTCTGGATTCTCTTCTGTACCCAGTGTCCAATGGGCTGCTCTAAAGTGCACCAACTGGCTCTAGTCCCCTAGGAGCTATCCATCCGTTCTTCTCTGGCCAGACCACCCCGACACGCACTCTACATTGGAAGCTCTAGGGGGTGGTACAGGAGCTGGCTTTGCTGACTCTGACAGTTATGGGTATATCTATGCTGCAAAGAAAAAACCCTACTGAAGTGAGTCTCAGAATCCAGGTTTATTGACTCAGGCTTGTGCTATCAGGCTAAAAATAGCAGTGTAGATGTTCCCGCTTGTGCTGGAGCCCGGGTTCTGAGACCAGCATCTGCACTGTTTATTCTTAGCCCTGCGAGTCCAAGTCAATCTCAGAGCCCAGGCTCCAGTCCGAGTGGGAATGTCTGCACTGCTATTTTTAGTCCTGTAAAGTGAGCCTGAGTCAGTTGACTTAGGTGCTGAGACTTGCTGCCACAGGTTTTTTTTTCACAGTGTAGACATACCCTATGACTCCCCCAAGCTGGAAGAAACCCCAGATGAGCAGATCTGGTAGTTCTCTGGACCCTTTGTGCTGCCAAAGCAGCGCCAAAGAGTTGGAGTAAAGGAGAGAATTTAATCCATCATGTTTAAAAAGTAGAGAGAAAAAATAGCAGCTAATTATGAATACCTGTGATCTCAGTCTGACAATCCCATTACCATCCATCCCTCTTCCTCCTCTCCCTCTGCCCAAACACTTCAGCTACTCAGCTATACAAGCCAGCTAGAAGCCATGTCGTCAAAGTATAGGTCCAAAACTTTTTGGAACAGGATGAGTTTTTCTTCCACTTGAAAAAGATGACTCTATTCAGCCAACTTCTCTGCTTCTAGCAAAGTCATTTCTCTCATCATCTCCTTTCTTAATTTTTATTTTATTCATTTTTTGTGGACTCATAAAAGTACACACTAAAAGATTATGTTAAGTTACAGTTGTAAAGTCAAGTCAAGCACTCAAGAGTTAGGAAATGCCCTGCACAACCTTAATTCAGCCCCCCTTGTGCATATGAATTATGATCAACTTTAATTACATGTACACACACAATTTTTTCCACAGGACCCTTGCCTCTTTCAGTGTACAAGATGGTTAGTGCTCACAGTCTCCCTGTTCTCTATTCCTGTGCCTTGTGCCACAGCAGACCCTCGATGCCAGATGCAATAATTGAGGGGAAACCCTGATCAGCTCCTGGAGTCCAGGGGTGGGCTATACCCACTACATATGGACTCTTGGGGAAATTTAGCTGCCATACTCTGGCAAGTGTGACAGGCTGTGGCCCTCCACTCCTATCTTCTCTTATAAATGGCTCTGACACCTCCAGTTCGTGACTACCATTGTGTACTTTATTTGTGTTTTATCAACCATCACCCTCTTCCAGACCTATGCAGTAATTCTATTTACAGTGTCATACAATCATAAGAGAGGGAAGAGATATCTTCACACAGAGCTGTCCCCTTACCCTGGCTGGCCGATCAGCCGACCATCCTGCCTTTCTTTCTCTCTCTCTCTCCTCTCTTCTCCTCTCCTGGCAATTCCTTCCTGTGCTCTTTTTCTACTCTCACAGGCTAATTAGCTCCTTAGCTCTCCTCAGCCCAAACTGATCTAGAAATTAGCCACTCCTTCCCTCAATCAAGCCCTCCCTGGGGGAACTATTTGGATTTACAATGACCAGAGTACTGATTCAGCTGCTGGTTCTTCGCACTCTGCCACACAAGTCTTTATGGAACATGTATGAACTGAGACGTCTTGAAGGGTTATAATTTTCCCAAATTTGGGCAGTTTTTCATGAGGATAGTAAAAGGCACATCCACAACACCAGGACAATCCTCCTGCCAATTTTCAATTCCTGCTCAAAGACATTGAGATAGTAGAGCTTCTCCATTAAATGTCTGTTATAAAAATTACTATGCGCCAAACAACATATTGTCCCCTAACTTCATTCTCACAAATGGCTCAACCCTTTTTGCTGAAGTGTTCCAGAAATATTTGGCCTAATGCAGATACCTGGCATGGAACATCACTGCTAGTAAAGTTTGCAGATGCCATAAGGATTGGTGGTGTAGTACACAGAGAACGGGTTACTCTTACAGAGTGGTCTAAGTCACCTGGTTAAATGGTAACAATCCAACAAAGTTGGGTTTATGATTTATGATTACTTGGGGGTAATCATAAATCACCTCAGTATTAGTTGTCAGAGCAGTGCTGTGGCAAAAAGGGCTAACGTGATCCTTGGATGTATAAAGCGTGGAATATCATGTAGAAGGAAGGCAGTTCAACTTATTCGGTGTATCGAAGAGAAGGTTGAGAGGTGAGTTGATCGCTGCGTATAGGTATTTACACATGGAAGAGAGATCTGACAGTGGGGTGCTCGTCAATCTTGCTGGTAAAGGCATTACAAGATCTAATGGCTGGAAGTTGAAATTACACCAATTCAGCATTGCAATAAGATGCAATTTCCTAGGAGTGAGGATAATTAAACATTGGAACAGCTCATCAGGGGAGGTGGCAGACTTGCCATCACTTGGAGTTTTTAAGACAAGATTGGATGTCTCCCTACAAGATATACTATATTCTAGTAAAAGTTCTGTGGCCTGTTTGCACAGGGAAAAGTTCTGTGGCCTGTTTGCACATGGTCATAGTGGTCCCTTCTGACTTTGGAATCTGTGAATCTATGAGTCCCCCTGTTCATCCCCTTCCTTCGTAGGTCACGGGGAGAACCGGAATGCCTGCATTGCCTTCCACATGCTCATAACGCTCTCAGCTCCACATTAAGACAATGACAATAATCAAATCTCATGCTTCAGGGCTTCAGTCAGCCGCCTTCAGGCATCAGGAAAGATATACCTGTCAGATGTATTCTGGTTTTGTTTCATTGTTTGGGTTTGGGGTTTTTTTCCGCCTTCCTCTGAAGAATCAGAGGTTAGCCACAGCTGGAGGTGGGACACTAGATGTGGTGAAACAGTGCTCTGAAGTGGTACAGAGAATACTCTTTTGTAGGTGCCATGCTGTGTGCCCACATGTACAGGATCAAATTGATTGCCAGATTAGGGCTCAGGAAGGAATTTTCTCCCAGGTCACACTGGCAGGAGGTAAGGGATAGGCATTGCCTACTTCTGCAGCATGTAGTGTTAAGTGCCTTTGGGGATGACCTGGGTATATCTTACCTGATCAATCCCCTGCTTTCACAGGTGCCTTGTGCATTGATGGCACCTCAGTCTCTCCTGTTCTCTGCTCGTGGCACACTACAGTTGTGTCTCCGGAGGACTGAAATGCTTTAGTCTAATTAAAGTCATTGGACTCTATTTAGGGGGTAACTTGGGTGAGATTTAATGAGCTGTGATATGCAGGTCAGATTTGATGATCTATGTTCTCTTCTGGCCGCGAACTCTATGAAATCTATAAACCTATGATTCTTTCCATTAAGTGTCTTCAGAGAATGTGCGTATGGTGTGGGAATCCCTTCTCTGTTAGTTAATTCCAAACTCCCACCCCTTGCCTTGGGGTGAAGGTCCCTTCTACAGCCTTGGGGAGGTAGAGATTTAGCCTGAAATCATGCCACCTTTATCAGCCAACAAACAGTTCCAGTGACCCACCAGCCTTAGTCCCTCAATTACCAGTCAGTGCACCTCCTTCCCTTTGGACTCTGGCCAATTATCGCCCGTGATGCAAGCTCATGGTGGCAGTGGTGCTGGAACCATTTATATAGTGGGGGTGCTGAGAGCCACTGAACCAAACTGCAAACCATGTATATAATGGAATTCACTTTAAGACAGGGGGTGCGGCAGCACTCCCAGCACCGCTAATTCCAGCACCTATGCATCGTGGCCATACAGATAGGCTCCTCCCGTAGCATGTTCCCCTACTCTGAGCTCAGACTCCCAGTCTGCTGTGTCCTTGCAGCAGCATGTGCCCTCTCCAGCAGCCTGTGCAGTCATTTCTTGAATCTTAATCCCATCATCCAATCTATCCAAGGAGAATTGGCAGCAGCAAGTAGGGGTGGGGTCTCCTGCCAGCTCTGTAGCCAGCCAGGGCTCTCAAGCAGTGGAGTGGCCAGCTTCTCTTGTCTGCCCTTCCCCTAGCTAATCAGGGCTCAGAGGACAGGGCAGGACTCCAGAACACTGCTGCTGTTCTGTGGAATGGGACTGCATGGTGGGTATTTATCCTTTCTCCCTACTTTTTATTTCTGTATTTATTATTAATTATTATTACTATTATTATTTTATATATATCCATATCAGGGGAAGCGTGGCCTTCTAGCTTCTGTGTTACTTAGCAATAAGGCAGTTAAACAGATACAAGCTATATTCAATCTGGCTGAAGTGCACATTTATTCTCTGAACCACTCTATAATCTAGGGAGAACTCACTGCCTACACACTTTTCAACACTTTGAATATAATAGAGAATGAAGGGCTGGTTCTAGGCAGCCGTTCTGGCAACATAAAAGCTTGTTTAATATTCAGGGCGCACATTCCTAAAACATTGATGTACCTTTTAAATCATCTCACTGCACATCCTCGCCTCACTGCAGATTTTATTTTTAAGGTTCTGACTCGTGTCCTGCTTCTTTGATTCATCAGTCTTCAAAAATGGTAAATGTTGGCAAGGAAACTACTCAACATAAAGCAAATAAACAAACTAAAAAGATCCAAACCAAAAAACAAACAACTGCAGAGAAATTTCCTTTTTCACATAGAGCTTCCCATTTTGCTAAAGTTTACTGTATTTCTCATTTTACTAACTTTGTCCTGGCCCCTTCAAGGTCTATATCTTTGACCTTTTCTGCAACTGGAATAGCAATCATCAAGGCCAAATGCTTGGAATGGGGAATATTGCTGTTCGGGTGATTTTCCAGTAGTCCTCTTAGTCAAGTTACTTTACTAAGACCCTGATCCTGCAAAGACTTAGACACGTGCTCAGCTTTATGCACTGTGATTTCAATGGGGCTACTCATAGGGCATACATTAAGCATATGCACGAATCTTTGCTGGACTGAGGGTACCAAAAGCCCTCAACATCCATGGAGGGGAGTTGAGACTCCTCAGCACCTCACGTGATGAGGCCATAGGAAAGATAAATATATGGGACCCAATTCATCATAGCCCTGCACTTTGTGTAGTAATTGACATGCATGAAGAAGTGTGTAAAGAGCTTTTCTTTCTGATTTAATACCATTTTACACCCACTTTACATGGGTGTAGATGGTTATAAAAGTGCAGGACAGCAGTGAATCTGGCCCACTTTGTGAAGTCAGCAGAGTTAGTCAGAGCTGATTTTGACTGATTAGTACTTATTAGTGTTCAAAACTCTTCCATACAAACACACAAGGCTTCTGTTGGATTACATACCTTAGCCTTAGGGTCCTTCTTCCTGATGAATAATTTGCAGTGCCTTATAATCTTTTTGCTGGCATTCTGTCTCACCATAGTAGCATTGGTTAGGTAAGAATCCCTTCACTTGTGACTCTTTTGTATTTTGTGAGCATGGTCTATTTATTTCAGAGCTCCTGTGCCCGGCTTCACAGTTGATCATTATATATAATTCAAATGCAATTAATTCAGTGTAGACAGCTCACAAAACAGTCAAGACAGTACCTTAGCAGCCTCTATCGGTGATTTTGATTTTCTTTGAGATTGCAAACAGATATTTGTCTTGGACTTTAGTAGAGGTGGCTAATTAATCGTAATGAGGAGGCAGCAATTACCTTTTTAGTCTAAGAATTTGGAAGATGCTAAATGATTTCCTAGAGTTTGTTAGATGTACTTTCATCCAAGGCTGTTTCAGCACACCATAATTGATTTTCCTACTGTATTCAGAGATGCCAGCGAAACTTGACAGGATGGTGAGTGCCTAAAATTGAACCAAGTAACATCACAAACACAAACTCAACTATGGCAAACTTTAAAGAAAAGAAAAAAAGATCTGGTACAATGTACATATTTCTGCCTCATCTCAGAAATTTTAGTGTTGTAAAAATAAAAAGGCATATACTAAAGAGAATCTACCCTGAACAAGACTGGGAAGTAAATGCTAATGAGAACACTTCAAATAAAACTAGCTAGAATCACAAAAATCACCCCAAAAACAGTGCCAGATCCCAACAAAAATAGGGAGACAATGAGAAGCTATCACTGAGCCAGATTTCTCAAAGGAAGTGTTTATACAAGTGTGATGGGCTCTAAGGGGTTAATAGAGACCTAGGGAGGCTGCACAGGAGGCAGCCAATCATAAAAGGGTTGAAGGGAGCAGCCAAGCAGGGCCAAGCAGGCCCATATGCAAAGGGAGCTGTAGAGCAGAGGAGGGCTGTTCTGTGCTGGGAACCCATGTGAGGAAGGACTGTGTGTCTGGAGGGCTGAGAGAATGGACAGCATCCTTGACAGAGCAATGCTGCTAGCAGGGACCAGGGGGAGTAAGAGACAGCTGCTGGGGTTTGCAGGCTGAGCCCCTGAGGCAAGGGCAAAGAGGATGCTGGGGCCATGAGGAAGTGGACAGACAATTTGCTGCATAGCCACTAAGGAAAGTGGCTGAACAGCGGACTGCAGGTCTCCCAGAAGGGGGCAGCACTGTGTGGCATGGCTGGAGGGCTGTGTTGCTCAGAGGATGCCACGGTCCTTGGAGAGACGGGGGTCCTAGAGCAGGAGTGACAGTGGTGAAGCACCACCCGAAGATGGTGTTTTAACATGCAGAGCTAATTCCCATGACAGCCGGCAAGAGGCACCAGAGTGGTGGGTGAACCCCGTTACAACAATCTTTCCCTCTTCATCACTCCCAAACCATAGTAGTTTAGGAAAGGCAGCATGGCCTAGGGGACAGGCCATTAGAGTAACATTCAGGAATTCTCTTTGGGGTTCTTCTCCTAGATCTGCCCCTGACATGTGAGCTTGGGCAAGTCATCCCATCTCTCTGTATCTCAGTTTCATCATCTATATATTGAGATAATGATACTTACTTTCCTCTGAAAGTGCTTTGAGATCTATGGATTAAAAATATTCTATAATTATTAGTATATATAGTGACCTGATATTCCAGAATCCCTTGTGCCCCCAAATCCAAATTTCCTTACAGCATTCCAGTGAAAGAAATGACAAATGCTGTGATCAACTATAATTATTTCCATTAATTTTCTGTTCTTTCTCTTTAATCTTCCTTCACTTACCTTTTCTTTCTTCTTCCTATAGCCTGAAGCCTACCAAGGAACTAACTGAAGGTATTTAAATATGGACCTCTGTAAATATCTGTTTTAGATATTCTGTTTACTTTAATATTTCAAATCACAAACCAACATATCCCTCCTTTACTATTGAATCAATCAGTACCAATTAGTCTAAAATTTTTTACATAAGTAGACCAGCCCTTATAGGTCCAGAATCCTGCAATCAGGACCTAACCATTTTTTTCAACCCTCTAATTGCTGGTGCTAATCTCATCATTCACTTTTAAAAGGTGTCAAGCTTGGCTTGGCTCGTTTAGTCTAGGAAAACAAAGGCTGAGAGGAGATATGATTGTTCTCTATAAATATATTAGGTGAGTAAATACCAGGGAGGGTGAAGAGCTATTTAAGTTAACGGACAATGTTGGCCCAAGAACAAATGGGTGTAAACTGGCCATGAACAAATTCAAGCTGAGAATTAAAAGGTTTCTAACCATCAGTGGACTGAGGTCCTGGAACAGCCTCCCAGTAGAAGTTGTGGGAACAACTAACTAAATTAGTTTTAAGAGAGAGCTGGACTTGGAACAAATTTATGAGTGCACTTGTATGATGGGTTTCTTGTGAGGGAATAGGGCTCTGCAGCCTTGGGGCTCACTTCCAGTTAATGTCTTATGTTCCTAAAACTCTTCTTCAGAGTTGCAGATGATTCCTTCCTCCCCTCCCATCCCCAAGTATTCTGGGAGGGTTTTTAAAAATCTCTTTCTTCTGAAGAATCAGGCAACCATGGCTGGAGATGGGACATTGAATGCGGGTGGGCTAGGACTCTGAGTTGGCACTGAGCATCCTCTCTCTCTCTCTCTCTGGTGCTTGGCTGGCTGGTTGTTGCTCATATGCACATGATCTAACTGATCACCATATGTCGAGTTGGGAAACAATTTTTTCCCAGGTCAGACTGACAGTAGCCTTGGGAGTTTAGTTGCCTTCCTTTGCAACATGGGTGCGGATCACTTGCCAGAACTATCTGGGTATATTTCCCTGCCACTGCAGGGACCTCGGGCATTGACGCATCTTGATCCTGCCTATTCTTTGCATGTGGCACATAATCATCTTCTCTCCAGTGGACTGTAATATTTTGGTCTAATTTTGGTTATTGGGTTTTAGTGCGCAGGTTTTGATATATAGGAGGTCAGACTAGGTACTTTGTAGGTCCCTTCTTGTCTTAAACTCTATGACACTATGACTTTTAGTTGCAGAGCTTCCTCTCAATGGTTACCCCATGACTAGGGTTAGAGGTGTGACACTGGAAACTTTTCCAGAGACTAGGCTTTTGGCTTATAGAGAGGTTTCCACAATACTGTTTGGTGGGCAATGTGTAGCATTGACAGAGCCACCTGGGCTTCCACCCAGAGCACTAGGATCTCATCTAGCTTCTTCCCAGTCACTAGGTGGCTGCCTGCAGCTAAGATGGTTCCTCCTCTGAACTGCTAATGTAGTTTCTTGCCTCTAGGTCAGCAGCTAATTGAAGAAGCCAACTCAGAGCTCACTATTGGCTGCAGTAGCTTCCCTTAGGG
This sequence comes from Eretmochelys imbricata, assembly GCF_965152235.1. Lineage (NCBI taxonomy): Eukaryota > Metazoa > Chordata > Testudines > Cheloniidae > Eretmochelys > Eretmochelys imbricata. Next base: position 111,010,524 of record NC_135574.1, on the reverse strand, counting down.
ATGAAGAGAGAGTGAGCCCCCCTCTGAGATTAATGTGTTTTCTTTGTACTTACTGGGAGCTGATGGTGTGAACTGATAATGTCCCCTAGCTACAATCTTATTATCATTTTCCTGTTGCTGGAACCTAGCAAACAGTTTCTTCCCTAAAAAAAGCTTATGCTCAAATAAATTAGTTAGTCTCTGAGGTGACACAAGTACTCCTTTTCTTTCTCCCTAAAGGTGGTTCAAGATCAGAGGGGCTTTTCTTCAAGCCATTGTTTCACAGATGTGTGGTGGTGTCTAAGAGCAAAAAATGCTCTTTCAGAACAGCAGCTTGTCACAAGAAGTGTCAGACTTTTTTCTTTTCCTCTGCCCCTCCCCCACAAATGAAAACATTTCCTTTTGCAGCCCACTATAAACTCCTTTAAGGGTTACTCATCAAGTCTTTTATTTGAAGAAATCTCAACTAATATTTGGTTTCTTCCTGCAAGCCAAGCGGTCTGAAATCTGAACTTTCTAAAACCCAATGGTAATTCTGATTTTGGAAAAAATTATAATTTATTTCCAAATGCTGGCATTAATCACAGTGATCCTTTCTTTTATTTCTGTCAGGGCACAGTTAGATGTAAATAAAATTTTCTTTTTAAAACATGCTTTTAAATAGAATCTGATGGCTTGTTAAGGACAGCAGATTGACTGTCCATGGCTCTGATCCAACCAAGTTCTTAAGGACATGTGCAAATTCAAGCATGTGAGTAGTCCTGCTGATGTCAAGAAAATACTTGAGAATACTCATATGTTTAAAGTTAAACATGTGCTTTAGTGTTTTGCTCAATCAGAGCCATACAGACCAAAGTCCTCTTCACATACATACATACATACACACACATACATACCCCAAACATCAGAAAATTAAGCTTTCCTCATAGTTCCCACCTGCTGAACTGAAAGGACCAATGGCATAGTTCCAGGTTTATCAGCATCTCTAATCCCTTCTTGGCTTCTTTAAGAGCATTTACTCAGGTCTCAGGCATCTTAGCTGTCTTGTCTCTTGGGGCACATCCCGCTTCCTTCAGATTGGGTATTTGGGCTTGCAGCATCCCTGCATTTCACTAAGTTTAATCTAGCAGGTCTGACCTTAGTCCAGTTTTGTTCTCTCTTTCAAAGGGCCATGACTACCAGTGACCAGCCAGCTGTTGCAAGGCACAATACATTTATTTTTTGAACAAAAGTGTTACTGAGAAAGCATATCAGAAAACAATTAAAGGTCTTCACACTTGCTAGGCTTACCAGAAGTCATCCATAGGGGAATCTGGCAGGTTTCAAAGTCCTTCAGACACTTCCCACAGGGATCCACACTATCCCTTCTTTTCCCTTCTCTAAGTTAGCTGGCTTGTATAGCGGAGCAGTGAAGCCCTGGCAACATGGTCCTCAGTGTGGGCAGAACAAACCCACCTGGGACCCTGGGTAATTACTTGCATGGCTAGCTCATGCTGAAGTTTGTGCTGCCACAGCTTCACTGGTTCCAATAAGCTAGCTAAATTAAAGCGAGCTCAGGTATGTCTACACACAAGTTGCAATCACAGGGTGTGAATGCAATGTAGACATATTCTCATTCTCAACTAGTGCAGCCTTTGCCAGTACAAAGAGGTCCAAAAACATGTAAGACATCAGCTCTTAGATGAAGAGCAGCTGACTCAAGCTGAATGCAGTCCCCGGGCACTGGCCATAGGCAGCTTTGTGGGACTTCAGCCAGGGAAGACACCTCCCCTTGCTTCCCTCCCTGGCAGCAGCTCTGAAAACCTGCATGCTGATACCAATATCCGAACCCCATGAAAGTTAAAAGTCAATGGATGGGATTAGTTCCAAGCAAAATGTTGCCATTAACCAGAACTTAATATCAGGGTTGCTACTAAGTGACATCCATGATCTATAGGAAGCTGAAAGTGAGGACAATGTACAATGAAAGTGAGGTACAGAATGCCACTGCCTGCCTTCCCCATAGCTTAGGGTGCCGTGAGCACATCAGGCCCAGGCCTAAATCCTTTCACTAGGTCCCAGACAGCTTCTGATGCTAGTATAGGGCCTTGATCCTAATTTTCAGATGGATCAAGCCCCAGCTGTAGCAAAGACCAAATTTTGATCTATGAATGAACATGACAGCTGCACTCCTCTGGGACAATGCAGATCACAAAGCCAGGAAAAAGCACGCAAGAACTGGGGACAAGGTGTCCTTGGTCCAAGGTAGTTGGGTAGGGAACAGTCTTTCAGAAGAAATCAGATGAATCCAGAGTCTTTCCATCCTTAGGAAATACTCCAAAACTGTCCTCTTCAAAAAGGCCTTGTCTCACTTCCAACATTGACACTCCCTTCTACCAAAAAACTACAACCAACCATCCAAGAAAAAATAAAAAAGAAGAAACAAAAAACCCTGAAGCACCCCTCCCCTGCTGCAAAACAAAAGTAAATGAGTAAAATTTTAAAAGCCCTAGTAGAAGCCTATCCCCAGTAGAATTTTAACCCTGAAATAGGAGACTTGCCTGATATACCATGAAGTCTGCTAGGGACTTTGCCGTTGCTATTGATTTTATGTAGAAGGTGCTCAGACACTGTGGTGATGCAGCACAGTATAAAATCCTTGGATACGTAGGAACATAGGGGTTGCTACCAGCTATCCCTACCATAAATCACTGAACAGCCCAATAGCTAATAGCTTTCAGTCAGTAAAACTGATGTGGGTCCGATTTGAAAAGGCAACCTAGAGGCAAGAGGTTCTCTACATCATTACCAATCTCTTGAGTCATCTAGTCCATTAATATTGGGTTTTCTAATAAAATACTCATTGTCCATTATTATAATTTACTTCAGTTAAACTTGTTAAAGAATAAATATAAAACAGCACATTTTAATAGCTGTTTGAGAAATGTATTATGTTTTGCTAAAATTCTGTCTTTCTTAAGCTGTGTTGCATGACTGTATTTTCCAGAGGCCTCCTATACAGTAATTACACTTATGCTTGTCTCAGAAGTACAGCTTCAGGATATAACAGAGTAGACAGATCACTATCATCTCAGCTCTTCATCTTCTGGAGATAGATAAACTGGGTTTTATGTGGTTTACAATGTGGGGGGGTTTCAGATGAGAATTTAAGACTTAACAAGATTCTGTCTGGTTCAATTTTCAGGAGTGCTAAGCACTCATGTTGGCTACATAAAAGCTAAGCCTGATCTTTAGCCTATACCCAGTGGGGACAGGCAACACACTAGAACAACTCTGCCTGAGGTACAGTACAGTCTTCTCTCTCACACACACAGTGACAGAATGAAAGTGGACGGCAACAGTAAGTTAGGTTGCTGAGGCCCTCTCCCAGCCTACCTCTGACTGGCTTATCAGGATGACTCCCTACTTTCCACACTGCAATACCCATGTCATGCAATGCCCTCCCCTTCCTTACAATAGATTCAGGGAGTCTAAGGCCATAAGGGACCATTGTGATCATGTAGCCTGACCTCCTGTATACCACAGACCATAGAACTTCTCCAACATAAATCCTAGAACATATATTTTAGAAAAACATCTAATCTTGATTTGAAAATTGCCAATACTGAAGAGTCCACATCACCCTTGGTAAACTAGGTGTGCAGAAATTCTCCCAAAAGGGCCGTAGTTTGGAGTTTAATGTATCCATATACCCATAGCATATATCATTTGAAAGCTTATTTTATGTATGTTTAGATGAGGTATGATGTGTCACTGTCAAGTGGTGCCATAAGCCTATAGGGGATGTGAAACAATGGTACCCAAAATGAGTGTCATTTTTTGCATAGTTCCAGAAACACTGAAACATGACTATGGCAACAATTTTTACTGTTTATGTTAGTTTCAACATCTTAACGTGGTATTAATTGGTGAGAGCTACCAAAGAATAATGTACTAGAAGATTTTCATTCATTTTGCATAGGTGAGATTTCATCTTCAGAAATGATGAAGATGTTTACAGTTGGCAAAAATGTAAATATCAACATTTTGTAATATACTAACATGAAATGTTGTCACTTTGCATATTCTTAATTGTCAAAGTATCTCATCAGTGATTATAATAATTCTCTATATTTTCAATTGAAATTTGCTGACCAGATCAGTCTCATACTGAAGATTGTGCACCAGTAGATTGTGTGCCCATAGTTAGTACTGCATGGTGGGTAGATATCAATGTATGTGAATTCCTAATGTAATGTTTCTCCATTTGTAATCTTTTCTACTTACAATGTAGCATCTAGCCTGCCTGGTGGAAGATTTTAATTTGTAATTGCCTAGGCATGCAGTACTAGCCTTTGAAATATTCTAGAAACTAGCTGTGTAATTCAGTGACACTTCTGCATAGATCAGTCTTAGTGTTAGAAGTGACACTACACAGCTTCATATGCAAAAGCTATGAGAGAAGGAAGTGGCATAACAAGAAGTTGTGAAGATGAAATCCACGAACAAGTTCTTGCCTCTGCACTGAAGAGGGATGAAGAGCATGTTACAGCTCTTACCAACCATGTGATTGCCACACAGGCGCTTTATTCCCCAATAGCTACAATTCTCCCATCATAACAATTTCATTCAGTTACGTTGGTTTCCTCCTTTTTAGGGTTCCATTTGGCCTCATGACCACAATATGCCAATTATGAAGAGTTCTGAACATCACTGTATTTGTGCTATATGGAAATTACCCATACCATATTTTAAACGGACCTGAAGCAGGGTGCTTAACCCATTGTTTCCTCCAACCATGCAAACTGTGCATAAGGACTGCAGCTATAGACAGGAGTGAGTATACCATTAACGTTATTATTTTGTTAGTGAAACGTAAAGAGCTCCCAGTGAAGAAACTACAGCATTTATCTCAAGGAAACATGTTGTTTGCAGTGTTGTAGCTGTGTTGGTCCCAGGATAATAAAGAGACAAGGTGGGTGAGGTAATATCGTTTATTGGACTAATTGTGATGGACTGGTAAATGTAACATATCAGCAGGTCATGACGGATGTAGTTTTTAAATTGTTTCATGCCTATTGTAGAAGCTCTCTTCAGAAAATTCTCTGCTTAAATTCGATGGGCACATCCTCTCTCATTTTTTCCATCTCCACAGTGCTAACCAATATCAGTGAATGTGGCTCTAACATCTGCTAAATATAAAAATAAATAAATAAGGACGTGCTTTAAATCAGAACCATGCTCTGGTTGTCTCAGTGCTTTTTCTGTCTGAATTGCCTTGTCAGTCTCTTTAGGTTGTAAACTCCACAGTGCAGGAACAGCATCTTCCTTTGTGTCATACAGTATCAAGCACACTATTAGCACTGCACAATTATCAAGTAATTGCCCCTCATCATACAGGCAAAATTTCTGATGTGCTGAGAGGTGCTCCCCACAGGCTTTGCACCAGGCCCTGCCCCTGCTCCAGCTCTTCCCATTCTTACTCTGCTCCCAACCTGCCTTTTTCCGCCCCATCCCCCAAGCGCACCCAGTCCTCGCTCCTTCCGCCTTCTCCCCAGCACCTCCTGCATGCCACAGAACAGCTAATCCGCGGCAGGCAGGAGGTGCTGGAGGGTGAGGGAGAGGGAGGCGCTGATTGGCAGGGCCGCCTGTGGGTGGGAGATGCTGGGAGGAAGGGGAGGCACTGGTAGGGGGGCTGCCGGTGGATGCTAAGCACCCATCATTTTTTTCCACAGGTGCTCCAGCCCTGGAGCACCCACGGAGTCGGCCCTTATGCCCCTCGTAACTGCATGTTTCCATTTAGAGAAACAAGGTGGATGAAGTAACATATTTTATTGGACCAACTTCTGTTGGTGAGAGAGACAAGCTTTTGAGCCTGCAGAGAGGTCTTCAGGTCCCAGAAAATGCAGCATGAAACCATTTAAAATCATTTGCACACATCATGACCTGCTGATGGTTTACATTTGCCAGTCCACCAGAAGACTGTATATTTGTAATGAAATAGGTCCATCATAAATGTAATGAACAGAACATGGGGCTCCCCTTTCCTTTACTGTATCTTTTCTACTGTAATGAAAAATGACCTGTACTGAATTATAGATTTTTTTTAACACATTCTTATTCACACTGGAATGGGTTTCTTCCCTTGTGGGATTGTTGTGTTAGCGCTCTGCAAATCATGTCATTTTTGGTTTGCTGGCAATTCTGAAAACTAGAAAAAAAATGGTTTTACATTGAACTGAAAATGAAATTTTTCATATGTTAGGCAAATCAAAAACGTTATTTTCCAGGCAAATGAAACAGTTCAATTAGACAAAACCAATATATTTTCTTTTTATTTCAAACATTTAAAAACATTCAAAAATATTTTAACAAAAATTAAAGGAAATTTTGAAATGAAAGTCATTTTGAACCAAAATATCAAAACATTTCATTTTGAAAATGTCAAAACAAATCATTTAGATTTTTTGGGGGCGTTATTTTTGACCAACACAATTTGGTGAAACTGACACAAACCTGCATTTTTTACCAAAAAAGTTTTGGGGGAAACATTTTGCTCAGCTCTAGTTGTGATATGTAATAAGCAGTCTGAGAAGGTGTGAAACGTAACACAAAAGGACCTAATTTATTTAGGTGATCAGTCTGTGAGCTTTTGCTTGTACAGCAGTTTCCCCTCCCCCCCTCGATTTATCAGTATTAAATTAAAGTAAGCCTGTAGGGGTCTATTTCTACTTAATTGTGATCTGACTATTTCAACAAGATAAATGTCCATTTATGAAGCTATCAGGCAGAATACAGCATTATTTTGTGTAGATTTTAATTTTTGTCTATAAATCACATTTTCTAACACCACTTGTGAGAAGTACTTGTAGTTATTTGAATAAAATCAAGCCTTTCTCCAGTTCTAAACTGATAAACACTTGTTTATAATCTTAAATCTCTGACTTTGCTTCTGCTATCAAAAGCCTTATGCAAGAAACAGTAGAGACTGTCATATCTAATTGCATACTCACAAAATATTTGTCTACATCAAGCCATCTGTTCTGGCAGGCTTTTTCCCCCTGTGTCCCAAAACAGAGCAAGACAAGGTTACAATTATCTTCATTCATAATATTATCCTACCTCTTTCCTGTGATCTGACACTCACTTGTTGTGACCTGACTTCCAGAAGATTGCCTTCTGGAAAAACTGATGCACAATTGCTGTATCTAGTTGTCAAGTTATTACCATGCACTGTCATTTCATTACCTGCTGTACAACATACTCACACTAGGCAATCTGTTGCAGATGATTATACAATGCTTCGTCAGGAGCCAAACCAACAGAGTCCTGCTATCGTTTCTGAAATATTTCTTCATGCTAGAACTGGCAGGCAATGGTAATTCTTCACATGATTCAAAAAGGTGTAGACATATTTGTGCTCTGTTAAACGAGCAGGCTAGAGGCTTGTATTTCTTTATATATTATACATATTTGACATTGTAAATGTTTTAGTGCCTGCTGAGGATGTACTTTTGGTAATGTCTGTCATTAAAATATATTTTTATTCAAGGTAGAGTTAGAAAGCTTCCATTTCCTGTATTCTTATTTTGTTTCCCAGCAACTAAAGAATGTCGGCACAACTGGAAACTATCACATTAATTACACGCAACTTGTCTCCTGCACTTAGCATTCCCCTCACATGGTATGACAATTTCTCTCTTTTTCAACCTATATTTGGGGGACTCTCAAGCATGTTGGACCTGAAACTTAGATTCTGTTGTTGTTTTTTAAAAAAGAAACAAACAACCCCCTTACACTGATGCCCACAGACATACCACTACTTAAACAAAGCAAAAGGGCACCATGCTGTGAAGTACACACACAGGGGCACTGGCAACTCTTGTGTCCAGCAATAGCAAAACACAAAACATTATTCACTTTCCCTTTTAAATATTAAACAATTTCTGCCCTTTGGCCTAGGATTTTTCACCACACTTCTGACTTCCTATCCGTACACATCAGTTTCTATTGGTATCTTCACTTTGAAAGAGACGGGGATCCTAAAACTTCTATTTCATGAATGAAACTACCTTCTCAACTATTCTTCCATCTCTCTGACCCTACCTGAAGCAATGTAACCATGTTTAGTAAAGGTCACTGAAAACGCTAAGATCAGTCAAGCTGAGATAATATGTGACAGAACACTCTACTGAGGTGGAATAAAAACATGCCAATATTACAGGGTTTATTTACAGTGGACACAAACCTGCTCCCATTGAAGTCATTGAATGTTTTGCCATTGACTACAATGGGAACAGGATCTTCTACTAATTCTGGTTGAGCTGTTCCTTTCACTTCCCATCATAGTTTGCACACAGCAGTTTCTTATAACCTGAGGTGACAGTAAGTAATACTCTCTGCTATTAAAAAAAAAAAAACCCAGCAGTCATATTTAACTCATGCACTGTGCTTATTAGAATTATAAACACTTTTTCTTAGACTTGGTCACCCTTGTTGTGTGTCTTAAAGAGCTGAATACATAAAAGTGTTAGGAGCAGAGTTAAACACAAAGAAATCATACTTCTTAGAAAGATAAAAGCTATTTTCACACTAGTAAGGTCAAATACTTCGGAATTATTTTGAAAATGAGCTAATTGTCTAATCAATTACAGTCACTGTTGTTACTGACTTTGTTTGTTTGGCTCATATAGGGATATAAATTACAAACTTCTACAAAATTATTGGTTTGCAGCCTTCACACCCAGAGCTTTTGTTTTCCTTGTAGATGGATCTGAATAGCCTTGAGCTTTGGCACCTTCAGATCTATCCAGTTCAAGCTCTGATTCTTGCAACTCAGACAAATCTACTATTTAATATTTGTATATACCAATGTAGTTGTGCATGTTCCCTTATAGCAGAATAAAGGCTTGTTTTCTGTTTACAGTCTAGGTTAGATATTAGCTAGAGAACCATAGAAAACAGAAAACACAACAAAAGTCATTTTAGAAGACTGTAGGCTTTATGCCAGTAAATTCAGGGAGGCGGAAGGCCCCACATCTTTTGTGCTGGAGTTGCTATCCAAAGGAGGATTTCATGTTACGGCAACCCAGGGTCTAATCCAAACCCCACTGAAATCAGTGGGAGTTTTTCCATTGACTTCAATGGACTTTGGATCATGGCCAAGGAGACAAATCAGATCTGAGTGCTATTAATTTTGTGATGGACCAGATCCAATACAATTACATTAAGTTTTCCATTCAGTGCATGGTGTTTTATTTATATTTGTATATGCAATTACAAAGCGATAATCAGGCGCATCTACACATGGACCTGAGTAAAAGAAAAAAGAGAAGACTGTGACAAATGAAAAGACAGAAAAGAGACTTAAAAACTTCAGACACATTTTGGTTTTATGTAGGGCTGAAATTCAGTGTGGTCAGCCCTCAGCTGTTTGTGAGGGCAATTTGTACCTTCAAAAATTGCATGGGCAATTTTATGTACCTGCAAATGACTAGCGAGTATTAGCACATGCAGATCTCTCCTCTTGTGAGACAGGTAGTTAGCCTGTGCTAATATCTGCACCTACTGGTCATTTGCAAGTACAAAAAATACAGATGTAAATTTTGCAGATGCAATCGGGCATTTGAAAATTTAGGGCTAATTAATCTTGAAATATTTTTGAAAAAACTAAAAATAAACATTTTCCCCTCACAAATTAAAAAGTGTGAATTTTTTTTTTACTTTGTAGCCTTGTAATTTAAATAGAACTGAAGTCCCTATTCATTTTATAGCCCTTTTCAAAACAATAGTTTGCAAAAATTTAAGAATATTTTGTCCTAAAATAAAAATTAATTAGCTAATACACTCATGAACGCTCCAGCAGTCCAACTAATGGCTATGCAATCTGCTCATCTCTGAAACTTCTATCTTCTTCTCCTCTTGTTAGAGTGTCCACATAAATTCAGCCTGGAAAGGCAGATACTAAGGGAATATGCTGGTAAGACAATGGGCTGTGGATGGGTGTGTGCACAAGTCCAACCTCATTCAAGTTTTTGCGTATGCATTTTGGGCTATTGACTGGACAAGGTAGCCCAGCATTACTTTGCTTAACACTTAAGGACTTTATCTTGCAAACTCAACTCCCATTTCAGTCAAGTAAGTTGAGGGCATAGATTCATAGGGTATGTCTACACTGCAACCAAATGCCTGCAGCAAGCCCATGTCACCTGACTTGGGCTGGCGGGGCTCAGGCTATGGGACTGTAAAATTGCCGTTTAAACGTTGCAGTAGAGCAACTTCAGCCCAAGCCCAAATGTCTAAACTGCAGTTTTACAGCCTCATAGCCCAAGAGCCAGCCACGCAGTTTTAAATGTAGTGTAGACATACCCGTAGATTCTAAGGCCAGAAGAGACCATTGTGATCATCTAGTGTGATCATCTGTATAGCACAGGCCTTAGAACTTTCCCAAAATAATTCCCAGAGCATACCAGTTCCTCACAGGAGGCACGCAGCAGCATCTTGCAGGATTGGAGCTCACAAGACTTCATTTAACCCTTTAATAATATTTTACACTTTTAAAGTGCCAAGGCTTTCAAAGCACTTGACAATCATCAACTAAATTTCTCAACTCATAAGTGAGATAGGTATTGTTATAATCATCATTTTACATATGGATAGACTAAAGCTCAGAAAGGTTCAGTGCCTCATCTGGAGTCACACAGAAAGTCAGGAATAAAACATCCCTGTGTTCTAACCATTAGATGACTGTTCTTATGAGAGATGAAAAGAGACTACAGTCACAATCAAAACTATCTGCGAGATAAATATCCTGTACTTTAAAATTGACACAGTGCAGCCAAGAGGATCTGAGCAACATCATTGCCAGGAGGCGTTGGAGATGGATAGGCCATGTGCTTTAGATGGAAACTGATTCCATCACCAGAGTAGCAATAAGATGTACACCTGAAGGCAAGTGAAAACAAGGCCGCCTGAAAACAACGTGGCAAAGAGCTGTGGAAACCAAGCTGAAAAACTGGGGCACAGCTGGGGAACCATTGAAAAGACTTGCCAGAAACAGACAGGAGTGGAGGAGCTTCATCGCTGCCCAAACGCCAGAGGCATAATGGGAACATGATGACGATGACTTTAAAATATTTGAACAACTTGTCATTTTTACTTGGTTTAGTATTTCATAACATTCATTGATCTTAGTTTGATGACAATCTTCCTGTCCCAGCACATGGATATGACAGTACGAAAAAGTTCCTCAAACTGTGTTAAGTTTGCTAAATAATGAAACATTTGTCTGGAGCCCAGGAAAGTTAATTTAAACCAGGGATGTCACACATGCTGTATTTCTATGGTGATTTGGATATCTCTGAACATGGGGTCACAATTTAGTGAACTGATGTCTCCATGGATTACAGTAAAAACCAGGATGGCAAAAGCTTACCTGCATTGTAAAGGCAAGGTCAATATAAAATAAGCCTGGATACCTCACAGTAGTAAAATTAGACACCATAGGTACTCTCACTGTGAAACACTGGTGTCTTTTCTTTGAGAAAGAAAATCAAGGAGGCTTGTCTGGTGACTGTGTTACAGACCATAAATGTTACAGACAACATCAGCTTAAAATGAAAAGAGTATGTTAAATGGTCTCTGTGAAAACTGCCATTTTAAACACATTGCAAACAAGTTCAATGGAAAAACGTCCTCCAGATTGTACACATGGTAACCTGAATTGCAAGTTCTAGGTCTCTGGAGCCATTCACTTCTAACCAAATTGCACTAAATTTATTCAGAATGCCATTATGATTATTTGAATTCCAGTAGCCTTCAGAGGACTGGGGACCCACTGTGCAAGGCACCATACATACATATAATAAGAGACAGTTTCTGCCCCTAAGAAGCAAATAGCCACATCAGATTAAGAAAGGATTATTATCCCCATTTTACAGATGAGAAATTAAATGATTAGCCCAACGTCAAACAGGAAGTCTGTGGAAGAACTGGAGGTTTGTCCCAGGAGTCCTGACTCCCAGCCAGGGCCTTAGCCACAAGATCATCCTACCTCTCTGCTTCATCAAGGAAAATCAGTGCTTATATACACGCTGCCTGGCATATAATATTTCATTTTTAGATAGCACTTTTCATCTGGCAGTCTCAATGCACCTTACAAAAGTGGTTCAACGTCATTGTCCCCATTTTACAGATGGGGTAAATGAAGTACAAAGAGGTTAAATGACTTAGCAAAAGTTGCACAGTGAGTCAATAGGCACAGCTAAATATAGAGTTTATATCACCCAACTGCTGCCCTACCCACTAGGCCACACTGCCACAGTGCCCTGAATAAAGAATGAAATGTTATGTTAAATATGTAGATAGGACTTCAGACTTCTCTGATCCAGAATTCCTATCTCTCATCAATTTAGCACGTGTGCTGGGTGGAGGAAGGAGATTGTGTTGTGGGGAAGCAAGGGAGGGATCAGAGAAATGAACCTAACACTGGACTGGACTTGAAGAAGTGATCTGCTGCATCAGGACTGAATAACAGACTTTCTGCTCTGGAACAGATAGGATCTTGAGAATTGTCATTCAGAGCTGGAGGGTCTTGCACCGCATTCATGCAAGGGGAAGACTGGTCATTTTCTTTCCTAAGTTGGCTGAGAAGTTTGCAGGACCATTAGTGTTGATTTTCAATAAGTTGTGGAGCACTGGGGAAGTTCCAGAAGACGGGAAGAAAGCAAAAGCTGTGCGAATTTTTAAAAATGGTAAATGGGATGACACAGGTCGAGGACAGATAGAGGCTTGTCAGCCTGACATTGATCCCAGGGAAGATATTGGAGTGGCTGATATAGTACTTGATTAATAATGAAATAAAGGGTGATAATATAATCAATGCAAATCAGCATGGGTTTCTGGAAAATAGATTCTGTCAAACTAACTTCATGTCTTTTTTTGACGAGATTACAAGATTGGTTGATAAAGGTAACAGTGTTGACCCAGCACACTTAGACTTCTAGAAGACATTTGACTTGGTACCACACAACATTTTGATTAAAAACTAGAATGATTTAAATTTAACATGATACACTGTCACAGGGCTCTTCTCACTGCTAGGGTGCCTCCTCCTGTCTGCCTCTGGGGATTAGCACCTTTTGGGTCTGGCACTCCCTTCTGCCACTTGTTCATGTGCCCTGCTGCTTCTCTCCTTCTGCAACTCAAGGTACTTTCTCTTCATGGATTGGCCCTATGGTCAGGTCACTATAGTCCTCGCCCTCCGGGGTAGCAAAGTCCTGTTGGGATGACTGTCTCAGGAAGTCTTTGGCTCTGTTGCCCAATCTGTGCCACTTCCCTTAATAGCTGGTAGGGGAACCCAGGCCCGCCCTCTACTCCGGGTTCCAGTCCAGGGAACCTATTTCTAGCATCTGTAGTCTGTTTTCTTCCAGACTCTTCTCTTTCTCTGGACTCCTTCCTACATTTTCTGGCTCCTGCCATCCCACCCAATTTACCAGCCCAATCTCCCTCCTAGGAGTGACTGCAGCCTACTTCCCCTGCAGCCCCTTTCTGCTCCCACATTCCTGGCTTTATACTAGCCCTTCCTGTTCCTTCTCGGATGGGCCTTCCAATCAGCCTTCCAATGCCTGAATCTCCCCCAGACACAGCCTATCAGATTAAATATAATAATTTCACCTGCTCAGCCTTGCGTGGGGTGAGCACCCCATTAAAGACACATTAAATGGATCAAAACTGGCTAATGGATAGGGCTCAAAATGTAACTAAATGGGAAATTGTCATTGAGCAGGTCTGTTTCCAGTTGGGTCCTGCAGGGGCTGGTTCTTTGTCCTACACTATTTAACATCTTTATTAACAATCTGTAAGAAAACATAAAATCATCAGTGATAAACTTTGCAGATGAGACAAAAATTGAGGTAGTAGTAAATAATGAAGAGGACAGGTCACTGATTCAGAGAGGTCTAGATTGCTTGCTAAATGGAGTGCAAGCAAACTGTATTCATTTTAATATGGCTAAATGTAAATGTATACATTTGGGAATAAAGAATTAGGGCCATACTTACAGGATGAGGGACTCTATCCTTGGAAGCAGTGACTCTGAAAAAGATTTGGGAGTCATGGTGGATAATCTGATGAACATGAGCTCCCAGTTTGATGTGCTGGCCAGAAGAACTAATGCAATCCTGGGATGCATATACAGCAGAATCTCAAGAGAGGTTATTTGACCTCTGTATTTGGTGCTGGTGTGACCATCGCTGGAATACTGTGTCCAGTTCTGGTGCCCACAGTTCAAGATGGATTTTGTTAAATTAAAGAGAATTCAGAAAAAAGCCACAAGAATGATTAAAGGAATAGAAAACATTCCTTCTAGTGACAGACTTAAGTAGCTCCATCTGTTTAGTTTAACAAAACCTTTGGCATGCGGCCCATCAGGGAAATCCACTGGTGGGCTGGGGCGGTTTGTTTACCTGCAGCGTCCACAGGTTCCATGATCGCAGCTCTCACTGGCCACAGTTCACAGTTCCAGGCCAATGGCGGTTGCGGAAAGTGGTGTGGGCCAAGGGATGTGCTGGCCGCTGCTCCCCGCAGCCCCCATTGGCCTGGAACAGCAAGCCGTGGCCAATGGGAGCTGCTATCGGCCAAACCTGCGGACGCTGCAGGTAAACAAACCGTCCCAGCCCGTCAATGGATTTCGCTGATGGGCTGTGTGCCAAAGTTTGCCCATCCTTGGTTTAGTCCATAAGCACCTGCACGGGTAATAAATATTTAATAATGGGCTCTTCAATGCAGTAAAGAAAGGCATAACATACTCCAATGGCTGGAAGATAAATTTGGACTGGAAATAAGGGATACATTTTTAACAGAAAAAGTAATTAATAATTGGAACAATGTATCAAGGGTTATGGTAGATTCTTCGTCACTGACAATTTTTAACTCAAAATTGGATGTTTTTCTAAAGATCTGCTCTAGGAGTTATTTTGGGGAAGTTCTATGGCTTGTGTTATACAGGAGATCTGAGTAGGTGATCATAATGGTCCCTTCTGGCCTTGGAATCTATGTATGAATCATTGCCGATTGAACTATGGACAGATAAAAGCATGAGCCTCTCCTCCACAGCCTGAGTTAAAGGACTAAGTCCTGTAAGTAGGAGCTCTAAAGGAATCACATCCTCTGTGGATCAGACACAGAAGGAACCAGGTGACACCCATGGAGCACTGGGTTACGCTAACATACACGATCCCCCTGTGCTCCAGGCTGTTCAGGAAGGCATTCTGTTTGTCAGAATACTTTCTGGTGCTTCCAAACACTCTGGCTTTGCCTAACAGACACACCCCAGCTTTGAAAATGTAGCAAGATCACTTTGGCTTTGGCACTTTACTATTTTACCAAGTGGGAAAAGATAAGGATCTGCCAGTAAAGGATCTTTATTTCAAAGATTGCAAGAAATAAAAATAACATGGGTGCTATTCATTCTTGGTATTAATCCCCCCCTGGTTACGGAGAGGGGTATAAAATCTTCCTTCCTTTAGGCCAGACAGTGATACTCTTACACTCACATCAAAGTAAATGGGACCAGATGAGGAGTATGGCACTCCCAGCATGAGAAAGTGTGTCGCATTCTGGCCATTTGTAAAGAGTGCCCCTATCACTCACACACCCAAAGTGCACGTACGTTAACAAGTTTAAAACACACAGCATTACACATGTACGAGAAACTGCTAGTGATTTAGGATTAGGAAGGGAAAGTGAAAGGAAAAGGTTAATGACTGCCATGAGGAAAAGAGCGGCACTGAATCTAGAGAAAAGAGAAGACTAAAGCAGGAGGAAGATTGATTGTTTCTGGAAGAAAATCTGTCCTGAGGAGTCTGATGCGGGATGCTGCCAATGTATTTCAATTCAAGTAAGATTTTAAAAAGGAAGACTTGATAGCCGCGCGCACACACACACACACACACACACACACACACACAGAGTGTCAAGCTAGCAGCAATATTTGGACAATTCACTCTCTCTCCAAACCCTTGGGATCCTCTAGACTCAAGAAGAACGAAATTAGCCTAGGACTGTACTTAAATTAATAGATTTACAGAATTTAAGAAAAGAAGGGACCATTAGACCATCTAGTCAGATTCCTGTGTAACAGAAAATTTAATCCAGTTATCCTTGTATTGAGCCCAGTAACCTGTGTTTGATTAAAGCATATTGATTCAGAAATACAGAATCTGCCAGGCGATTGATCTCATTTGAATCACAAGTGTCAGAAGCAGTCAAGGAGGCTGTGAGTGATGCTTGGGGACATAGGTGCTGAAAGACCATTTAGAAAAGAAATATCCCCTACTAAGAAAAAAGATATGAAAAAAGAGAGAGAGACCAGGCACACCTGTCAGCAGTTCTGTGTCCCAAGGATCATCAGCATTTTCTCCTCGAATCTCCATCAGTCTCTACATGCTTTGTAGCATCTTGGAGTATGAAAATGTTGTGAAATACAAACAGTAATTTCTGGAACTTGAACGATGCAAATGAGATAAGACATACTGTCTGAAACAGGGGCCCCAGAAAGCAAGCACTAAGCAAATCACCATCTGCACAGACTGTCGTATAATAACACTGAAAAGCTAATCTATGGATTGATGTTGCTATTTGATGTGTTTTCCAGCAAACCTTTCATCAGATTCACTGCTGCAGCTGATACTTATTAGCATGTGTCTTTTCATAAAAGGCTAGTACCCGGTAGAATTAAGTAGTGTGTTTGTGCATAGAATTATGTGCATGGTAAACTGAAAAGCAACGTGTTCCTAACATAGCCGATATGCAGGCCTGCTTTCAGTTTGTCATGACACAGTTGGATTGCGTCTGACTGCTCTTACCTGCCCAGCTCAAACCAGGCGCTCTCAGGGAACAAGGAGTACTGTGTGTGGAGCTGATCAAAACTTTTCTGTTGAAACATTTTTGATTAAAATTTTCCTTTTTCCCCTAAATTAAACCTTCTGGGAAATTTGTGTTTCATTTTAAAGTGTCCATTTTTTTCAGAAAATAGACAAAAACTGACAAAATGTGGCTATTGTTTTTTTGTCTAAAACCAAAAATTTTTACAGGAAATTTTGATTTTTCTCCTCCAAATGTCCTGTTTTCAACCAGCTGTGAGCATTTGTATTGCGGGTTCTGACAAGACCACAGTCTGATCAACCTGTTGTGGGAATTTTTAGCAGTAACCTGGAGTGCGCTTTGTTGCACAATTCTCTAATACCTGGATTGGTTTTCGATTTGGTTTGTTTTAAGTAGGACAGACAGCATAATGAGCCTGGTCCAACTCCCATTGACATCAGTGAGTTTCAACTGATGTTTTGGCAACTTATTTTCTTCTAAAGGCCATTGATTTCAATCAGCAATTGGCAAGACTGAGCCAAGTTTGTGCAGCAAGGTGCAAATCCTGCCTCAGGCCATGCCCCAGTGAGGCTCCCTTGAGAGTGAAACTTGTGAGCTTCTTCCGTGTAGAAAGGGGTGGCAGAGGAGGGGCAGAGCAGGGAAGGCCCAGTCATGGAGCTCAGTATGCAGAGGTGGGCGGAGGCATACAGCCAATTCAGGTTATGGGGTTGGGCAGGAATGGAGAATCTGCCACTATATAGATTCTTCTGTCCTCTTTCTCCCACTGCCTACCCCTTTCCCCCGACATTAGAGTAGCCAAACTGGAGCCACAGAGGCTATTGCAGTGCCGGTACAGGTCTGCTCTTCAACCATTTGTTGGGATGGGAAGGCTTCCTTCCACGTCACCCCTATGAAGCAGAGTAGCACACAGCCTATAAGCTGCTTCTCAGGATTTGGCCCCACCAGTAGACATGTTTGCTATACATAATGGATGTTGATGACTAATGTCATGATAATTCTTATACTGAAAGTATGTTAAACGTAGGGTACAGTCTAGCCATTCCATAATGGCCAAACAACTCTAACTAGCTCCTGGGGGAAAGGGGAGGGAGGGGGAGAAAGGAAGGAAGGAGAGAAGCCAAAGCATCAGTTAAAGATGGACATTTTGGATCTCCAGTGACTTGTGAAGTTCCTAGAAAAACAAAAGGACTTTCTTGCCTACAGTATGTTAGAAGCACATTACAAATATAGTGAGGGTTGCTATTGTATATCCACATAGGTTCTAATGTAGAGCTCTGCTTGTTCAGCTGAAGAAAAGTGTGTGTGGGGGGCGGTACTTTAAACCATTTTGTGCTTCCCCAATCTTGAGGCCAGCCCCTGGCATAATTTAGAGAAGCTTCATGACAGCTCTGAATTATGTCCATCTGCAATTGTCCACAAATGGTTGTTCTGTAGCCAAGGATTGCAAGAGAGTGCCCCAAAATAATTGTATCCAAGGCCAAAGTTCAGTCACTAGTCTCTCCATTGGCTTTACTTGAAATTGGATGAAGCCCTTAGTTAACGTGTCAGTTAATCTGTTTAAACTGGTGACTCAAGTAGCCACCGTTGATAATACAATTTTTAGTTTTGTTTCACCACATGTTCTGCATCAGTTCCTCCTGCTGTATAGAACATGAAGTGAATTTGAAATATCAATATGAAAGATCATATGTTATCAACTAGTCACAAAGCCCATCCCTTGGACTTAATCATTCTTATATTATTTTTTCCTGTTGGCTTGAGATGGATTCAGAGTAATTTATCATTGGATTCACCAGGTCCCATGGTAAGTTAGTTCTTCATCAACTGAAATCTTTAAAGCAGGATTGCATGTCTTTGCAAAAGATAAGCTCTACTAGTTCAAACCAGAAGTTATGGGCTTGGTGCAGGAATTACTGCGAGAGGTTATATAGCCTTTGTTATGAAAGAGTCAGTTTAGATGATCATAATGGTCCTTTTTGGCCTTAAAACCTGTTAAACCAGTGGTCTAGTGGTAGAAAATCATTTCCAATCTTCTGATCCATTCAGTTACCCAACTGTGAGCTACTTTAGGTATATTCTGCTAAATTTCTCCATTTTATCACTGTATCACATCTAATCTCCATATTGTGATCTCAGTTGCTGAGAATCTTGTACAATCACTTAATTTATACAAGAAGTGGGACAGCACATAACATCTTCCTTGTTTAAATTCTGCAACATACCTACCCTCCTCTGGTTCAGTAGACAATTCAGAAAACTTGCCAAAATGGTATATATGAGGCAGGGAAGGGCATAACAGATGCCTGAAAAATGCAAACAAAGTAGAAAAAAGAGAGAGAAATAAATCCGAATTACAAATAGGCTTTCACATTCACTGGTTTGTACGTGTTCTGTTTTCATGGACTTTTTCTCAAACACCTGTATTTCTGAGACCCATTTACCTATAAATAACACAATGGCCAAATCCTACTCAGTCTACTCACACAGGCTTGACTTCAGTATGACTGTGTATATGAATAAGATCAGCAAAATATGTTCTTATATATTCTTCTTACTGTATGTCTGAACAGGAATGCAAATAAAGTACTCTTTCTTCCTCACTCTTTCCTTGTAGAAAGATCATCCTTCAAGACTCCATGGCCATAGGGTAACCTGGATTGTTTATTACTTTTCTCTGAGATTAACTGTAATTTGAGGAAATTGAGCTGAATTATTGTCACTATTGCATGTGAAGATCCAGAATATGCAGCTTTTCTATTTTTAAAGGGCTTGTCTACACAGGGAACTCAGAAAAATTAATCCAAATTAACTAAAGGCATGAATTTAAAGTGGATTGGTTAAACCACATTAAGCCCTGTGGGTATGTCTACACAGCAGCTAGACACCTGCAGCTGGCCTGTGCCAGCCAGCTTTGGCTGTGGGGCTGTTTCATTGCTGTGTAGATTTCCAGGCTTGGGCTGTAGCCTGAACTCTGGGACCCTCCTACCTCTCAGGGTCCAAGAGCCCGGGCTCCAGCCTGAGCTCAGAAGTCTACACAGCAATGAAACAGCCCTGTAGCCCAAGCCCTGTAGGTCTGAATTGGTCTCTAGCAGCTGTGTAGACATACCCTGTGTGGATTTTCTTATTCAAAATTAAAGTGGCCTTAATTTGGTTTAATTTATTTCACTTTGGAAGTGAATTAAGATAAACTGGAATAAGGCCACTTTAATTCTGAATAAGAAAGGCCACACAGGGGCTTAATGTAGCTTAAACAGTCCACCTTGAATTCACACTTAGTTAATTCGGATTGATTTTTCTGTGCCCCCTATGTAGACAAGCCCTAAGAGTGTGTATTATTGCACACAGTGTATAGAGGCAATATTTTAGGGTAATATAAATGGAAATGCTGTTGTTGGAAACATTAGCATGAATGAACCCTGCTATGGCAGTTCTGCATTCTTATTTTAATGTATCCAAGCAGTTTGCGTGCATTTAGCCGTTAGTCCTGGTGGTCTTTTTTTCTGTGGCAAAAGACTTTGTAAGCTGTATCATATCTGTCCCCTTTTATCATATCTAAAAGGAGCATAAACCCAGGAAAATCAGGATTTATAATGGCAATTTTGGCACAGCATTGCTGATAATGGAAATCAGCATTCACATTATTATTATTCTCCAGATAGCTCTGTAACTGCGCACTTGACCTTCTGAAATTTGTCTATTAATATTATAGGGCATTGAACTATGGACAATAATCATTTTTGGCCCCTAGTTTTGCCCAGAATAGATCTAAATGGCTTTGTGTTTTATTAACAATCCAGTGAGACATCCATCCATGTTCTTGATTCTTTTATGAAATGTGGTATGTTCTTGCTAACAAAAGCAGAGATCCCATTTCCTCTCCATTTGTAGTCCAAACATTTAAGTATGGTGTATGATGTTAAAAATTAAGTGTTCTTATAATGACAACAACCTAGAGTATACAATCAAAATGCAATCACTTTTGATTACTCTGGGATTAAAACACTGGCACAAAAGATTGGAAAGCTCTGCTGACCCATAATATTTTTTTTATACTGAACTAGTTAATTAATTATTTAACTGAGATTACATCAATATTTTAGGAATGTTCACTTTCAGCATCTAGAGATGGAATGTAAAATATTTTTATCTGGCCTCCCTAGATATATTATATAATATATGCTCCACTATTTCAGCAACAGGGTCATGTAGCAATGCAATTTATACTAGCTGAGGATTGCAAACTATTTTAACCTAATATTCAGAAGCAATATGATCATGTGTCATTATTGTAGTGGAAACTTGTTCAATCTAGATTAGATATTCAAATTCTTGTTTGTCTTCTGAAATGGTGTTCTAACTAGGGTTGCCAACTTTCTAATAATACAAAACTGAACACCCTTGCCCTGCCCCACCCCTTCACAGAGGCCCTGCCCTTGCCACACCCCTTCTCTGAGGCCCCTCCCCTGCTCACTCCATCCCCCTCCCTCTGTCACTGGCTCTCACCTACCCTCATTCACTTGCTCATTTTCACTGGGCTGGGGCAGGGGCTTGGGGGGCGGGAGGGAGTGAGGGCTCCCGCTCAGTGTGTGGGCTCTGGGGTGGGGCCAGAAATGAGGGGTTCAGGGTGCAGGTGGGGGTTCTGGGCTGGGGCAGGGGGTTGGGGTGCAGGGGGTTGGGGCGGGCATGGGGATGAGGGATTTGGGGTGCAGGAGGGGCTCCAGGCTGGGGGGTGGAGCTGAGGGGTTCAGAGTGTGGGAGGGGGTTCCAGGCTGAGGCAGGGGGTTGGGGTGCAGAAGGGTGCAGGGTGTGGGCTCCGGGAGGGAGTTTGGGTGTGGGAAGGAGGTCAGGGCTGGGGCAGAGGCACAGGAGGGGGTGCGGACTCCGGCTGGGGATGCTGGCTCTGGAGTGGGACTGGGGATGAGGGGGTTGGGGTGCAGGAAAGGGTGTGGAGTGCAGGCTCCGGAGGGAGTTTGGGTGCAGGAGGGAGCGCTGGGCTGGTGCAGTGGGTTGGGGTGCGGGAGCAGGTGTGGGCTCCAGATGGGGGTGCGGGCTCTAGGGTGGGACCAGGGATGAGAGTTTTGGGGTGCAGGAAGGTGCTCAGGCCTGGGACAGAGGGTTGGGGTGTCGGAGGGGGTGTGGGGCACTTACCTCATGGGGCTCCCTGGAAACAGCGACACGTGCCTCCGGTTCCTAGGCAGAGGCATGGCTAGGAGGCTCTGCATGGTGGATGCTCACTGCCTCTGCCCGCAGGCGCAGCCCCCACAGCTCCCATTAGCTGTGGTTCCTGGCCAGTGGGAGATGTTGAGCTGGCACCTGGGACGGGGACAGTACAAGGAGACTCTGTGGCCATCCCTCCACCTAGGAGATGAGGGACATGTCGCCACTTCCAGGGAGCTGGGTGGAGCAGAGTAGGGAGCCTACCAGCCCCACCAACTGGACTTTTAACGGCTTGGTCAGAAGTTCTGACCGGAGCCACCAGGATCCTTTTTCAATTGGGTGTTCCGGTCAAAAACTAGACAACTGGCAACCCTAGTTCTAACTAATGCTGTGCCAAAATTGCCATTATAAATCCTGATTTTCATGGGTTTATGCTATAACTGCAAACATCCTTACTGTCTGAAATCCGATAAAAAATGGCTAAGTTCTCCCTTCCATTAAAAGCATGTGGCCTCACTGGCTTCAGTGAGGCTACAATGACATAGAACCAGCTCCTCAGTTGCTGTAAATCAATATAGTTTTATTGAAAACAATGAGAGAGGTCCATTAACTTCTTTCTACAAGAAAATATGGAGGACAGATATCACAGAGCATCGTGGGAGACGTAGTCCAGCCAGGGAGCCTGGTCCATAGAAGGGAATGGGGACATGACATACTCAAATTACAACACCCATGATGCACTGTGGCAGCTACAGCACACACAGATTAATGTTGAACTGACTCAGAATGAAACATTATTTTTTAGAATTTCCTTACGGAAAATTGAAAAATTTCAGCATTTCCTGTGGAAAAATTTAATAGTTGGGAAACTCTATTTTTTCATCGAAAACTCATTTAGATGGAAAATTCCCAACGAACTCTCCACTTTGATGGTCCCCTGCGCAATTCCACATTTTGGGTGTATGTACACATTCTCTCTCTCTCTCTCTCTCTCTCTCTCTCTGTCACACACACACACACACACACTTTTTCATTGGACCTGCTAGAGCCCTAGAATGGATCATTCTTTGACATATTTATTCCTTTCCTGACTTCTTTATCTTAACTATGCCATGTTCCATCACACAAGACAATGAAATGTTATTTCACCACGCAAAGGCATGCAATCACCAGAATTGGTTAGCAACATTGCCTGTTTTGTTCTGCTTTAACCACTGACCTTGAGCCTATCTCCAGTTAAAAGAAACATGTTGACTAAGCACTGCTGGAGTCCAATGTATCAATCTGTTGATTTCTTCAATTTTCTGTCTCCAGGTACTTGCCCAACTCTCAAAATATTCCTTCAGGAATCTTTTAAGAATCATTTGAATGATAAAACTAAACATTTAAAGTATTTGGAATAATATTTTGAGTTCTGATTAAGGAAAAAATAGCTCAAAAACACTAGAAAATCAGTTGTTTCCCTGCATCCACCAGCATTTCACACATATAGCTGATGAGCTGTCCTCAGGCTTGTTCTTTTGCCAAAATATGACTATTACTATTATAATGATCCGCTGATGCTAGATTGTTTTACCAGCAACCTCCTTCAAATTAGTTACTGTGCTTAATATCAGAACACAGAGCTCATACCCTGAGGCTTAGTTCAGAAGACCAGTTGTTGACTACTGATAATGTCACCTACAAGGGAATTGTTGTTATGTGTTGTATTAAATATCACATGATGAAATTCATCTCTCTCTCATTTCCTCTTTCAATCTACACAAATATTTCAACAGCTAACTAGCAACACCCCACTGTCAGGTTTCAGCATTTTATTATAAATATGTACAGTTTAGTAGTATGTTGATTTTAATAAAACGCTTAACTGAAAGGAAAGGGAATTGGATTGTCAAACCCTGCGGCAGTTTTTCCTCACAATTAAATCTATTTGGCCCTAATAATTTTAGAAGACAGTAGTTTAATAAACAATAAGAGCTCATGAAATTAATGAGCATTATCATGAGGCAATTTGCCATGCTGATCAGTTAAATATTCCAACAGAAGGACACATGTGACTGGCTGCCACGGTAACATTTATACATGGAATTGAGCTTTATGTTTATGAGGAGAAGCACTGAGTATGCATTGTGAATCCTCTTGTTCAGATACACAGGACACTCACTGTATACCACCACCTTGAAGAGCCAACCATTTTGAGAGGTGCAGTTCTAAAATGGATATTGAAAACATGGCAGTTGGTACCAGAGTACAGTAGCATAAATGTCACACGGGGCTATTACTGCTTCCTTTCTTCCGCTTATTGTCTGTTACAGTCCCAATCCTGCAAACCCCAAGGGCCACCCTTTCAAAGCTATTTAGTCACCTAAAGATGCAGATGGGTCCCTAGTGGGATTTTCAGAAGTACCTAAGCAGGCACCTAACACCCATTCATTTCAATGAGAGAACACTTGTACATAAAGTTAAGCATGTGTGTAAGTGTTTGCAGGAGTGGGCCCATAGACTCTAAGCTCTTCAGAGCAGATTTTACTACAGCCCAGATCCTCCAAGTTATTTAGACACCCAAGTTCTATTGAAATTAATGGGAGTTACATGCCTAAACACTTTTGAGCATCTGGGCCCAAGTGTATTTACAGTACCTAGCAGAATGGGGCCGTCATCATTGTTGGGGCCTCTAGACACTACTGGAATGTCAACAACAACAGTGGAAATGCACACATGTAGCTTCACTGCACGAAACCCATCTAGCCAGGGCTTTTTTTTGGAATTTGTTTTCATTGAAACAGGACACCACAGGCATAAAAGATACACAGTATAGCCTACTCCAACAGTTTAGTATTTGCAGGGCTCTTAATTAATCACAGTTAACTCATGTGATTAACTAAAAAAAATTAATTGCAATTAAAAAAATTAATCGTGATTAATCACAGTTTTAATCACACTGTTAAGCAATGGTATACTAATTGAAATGTATTAAATATTTTTGGACGTTTTATGACATTTTAAAATATATTGATTTCAATTATAACGCAGAGTGTGTAGTGCTCACTTTATATTATTATTTTAATTACAAATATTTGCACTGTAAAAATGATAAACAAAAGAAATAGTATTTTTCAATTTACCTTGTACAGTACCATAATGCAACCACTTTATTGTGAAAGTGCAACTTACAAATGTAGCTTTTTTTTGTTACATAACTGCACTTCAAAACAAAGCAGTGTAAAACTTTAGAGCCTGCAAGTCCTACTTCTTGTTCAGCCAATCACTAAGACAAACAGGTTTGTTTACATTTATGGGAGATAATACTGCCCACTTCTTACTTACAATGTTGCCTGAAAGTGAGAACAGGCATTCTCATGGCACTTTTGTAGTCGGCATTGCAAGTTATTTTTTTGCTAGATATGCTAAACATTCATATTCCCCTTCATGCTTCAGCCACCATCCCAGAGGACATGCTTCCATGCTGATGACCCTCATTAAAAAATAATGAGGTAATTAAATTTGTGACTGAACTCCTTAGAGGAGAATAGTATGGCTCCTGCTCTGTTTTACCCACATTCTGCCATATATTTCCTGTTATAGCAGCCAGTCTCAAATGATGACCTAGCACATGCTGTTTCTTTTAAGAATGCTTAAACAGCAGTTTTGACAAAACACAAAGAAGGTACCAATTTGAGATTTCTAAAGATAGCTACAGCACTTGACCCAAGGTTTAAGAATCTTAAATGCCTTCCAAAATCTGAGAGGGACGAGGTGTGGCACATGCTTTCAGAAGTCTTAAAAGAGAAACACTCCAATGTGGAGACTACAAGACCCGAACCACCAAAAAAGAAAGTCAACCTTCTGTTGGTGGCATCTGACTCAGAAGATTAAAGTGAACATGTATCGGTCTGCTCTGCTTTGGATTGTTATCGAGCAGAACCCCACATTAGCATGGACGCATGTCCTTTGGAATGTTGGTTGAAGCATGAAGGGACATATGAATCTTTAGTGCATCTTGCACATAAATATCTTGCAACGCCAGCTACAACAGTGCCATGTGAACACCTTTTCTCACTTTCAGGTGGGATATTATAGACAAGAAGAGGTCAGCATTATCTCCTGCAAATGTAAACAAACTTTTTGTCTGAGTGACTGACTGAACAAGAAGTAGGACTGAATGGACTTGTAGGCTCTAAAGTTTTACACTGTTTTATTTTTGAATGCAGTTATTTTTTTGTACAGAATTCTACATTTGTAAGTTGAACTTTCTAGAGATTGCACTACAGTACTTGTATTAGGTGAATATTAATAGAAAAATATTATATCTTTTGTTTTTTATAGCATAAATATTTGTAATAAAAAATAAATATAAAGTGAGCACTGTACACTTTGTGTTCTGTGTGGTAATTGAAATGAATATATTTGAAAATGTAGAAAACATCCAAAAATATTTAAACAAATGGTATTCTATTATTGTTTAACAGCACGATTAATCACAATTAATTTTTTCAATCGCTTGACAACCCTAGTATTTGCACAACGAAGAGTATTGCAGTAGAGATGAAGATGATAATAAAAACTCTGCAGAATATAAGTAAGAATGATTAAAAATAAATATTTGAAAAATAAATTCACCCCTGCAGACAGCCTCCATGCTCCTGTGATGGGTATGCTGTTGCACAGTGCATGTGGGCCATCAGACAGAGCTGGAGCAGGTCAGCAATAGAGGACAGAATGTCACAGACCTGCAACAAAAGAAACCTTTTCATTTCATGCACTGAATGGCCAGTTTTACACTTTCTATGTTGGCCACATAGCTCCCAGTCATAAAGCTGTAAAAGGAAACATCACAGAGCACTCTGAAGGATGGAACTGATTTGTGTGTTTAGCTCTCTAAATTGTGCAAAGCCTCTAAATATTGGGTTCACTTACCTAATGTGGGCCAAATCTCGAGGGGCCCCAGTCTTGCAAGCAGCATTATGTGGGCACTTCCATGGGGTCCCAATTCAGGAAAGCACTTAAGTATGTGCTTAAAATTAAGTTAAAGT
The DNA here is from genome assembly GCF_965152235.1 of Eretmochelys imbricata. Classification (NCBI taxonomy): domain Eukaryota; kingdom Metazoa; phylum Chordata; order Testudines; family Cheloniidae; genus Eretmochelys; species Eretmochelys imbricata. Next base: position 110,983,492 of record NC_135574.1, on the reverse strand, counting down.
TAAGCACATGCTTAATTGCCTTTCTGAACAGAGCTGCTTATCCTAATCGGGCTATGGAGTAGTAGGCAGGATCAGTAACTTGGGTTTTACTGAATCCTTACTCAGGCAAAAATTAGAGTGAAGTGAAATTGAAGGTCTGGCTACTTATGAGGTACAATGCATTAAGAATGCAGTTAATGATGGATTACTGTCTTGCCTTTAGTCTTAGTTTCCATGGCTGTATCAGTTTAAATCAGATCTTTAGCATTATTTGGACACAATCTTTAAAATTTAGTTTAATGTTTAAATGCATTTTTTATCTTTCTGGAGATTTTTAGCTTTATGCTTTTGCAGTAAACTCTTTAGTCTTTTGGGGGACAGCCAGAATATTGCATTCAATAGTCCTTTTGAAGCTCTCCTTCTTTTTGAACTCTGAAAATATTTTATTTTCTTAACCTCGGGCTGTCTTTTTGGTTTTGAGCTGCCAGCCCTGTCAACTTTGCATCAGTGCATTAATGTATCGTTGAGCATTCTCTCTGAAGCACATCAGACAAAAAGACATCTGGTGTACAACTACATTATGTTCTTTAACATCCTGTGTAGGGGTTTGCCCAAGGCCTCTCTTTCTGTTGGTGCCTGGGCTGGCCATGCGTCACTAGATGTTCTTAAGAATATTGATTTTACAAGACGACAAGCACATTGCTGACTACCGTATATATGAATATTACTGGACTTGAGTGGCCTATGTTCTTGCAGAAATTTTGTAGCAATTTCTAGTGATAACCAGATTTCGCCAATGACAGTAAGTTCAGACAACAGAATCTTTAATACACTCTCCATCAACAATGAGCCCACTGGTTTTTATAACAATTATCATTCATACCACATGAACACCAAAATGTGCTAGGTGCCATACATAAAGGAAAAATAGCCCAGCCCCGAAGAGTTAACAATCAAAATGAGACAAAATCACAAAAGGGGAGGAGGAGAGAAGGGAGACAACCTACAAGCAAAGAGAATGGGGTGACGATTGGCACTCTTGTTAATTTCATATTAACAATATATTTATACACTACCTCTAGCAGCCACCTACCTTGCCTTTGATAGTTCCAGTTTTAGTCCCATTAATTATTTGTTGTTTTTTCTTATTCCTTCCCATTGTCTTAATACATTTATTTCAAAATGTACAAATGCTGGTAGATGAGAGCAGCTGGAAAGTTTCTGACCTGATCAAATATTTAATTCAAACGTATTACTACTGAGACTCCTGGGGCTGATCTCAGAAAGGCTCCCAAGACTCCATTCCCCTGTCACTTGCAGCTACTGCTGCTCTCCTTTCTCCCAGGGTGGCTGGGGCCTTATTATTATTTATTTGTACTGTGGTAATGCATTGAGGCCACTAATCAAGGATCAGGACCCTCTTCTGCTAAGCGCAGCACATACATATAATGAAAAGATAGACAGGAACCTACCCTAGAAGGTGGAACCCTTGAGGATCCTGTCCATGAGGAGTGTGTTGAATGTGGGTGGTCTGTATGGGATCTGGTGCTCCCCAGTGTTTGGGTTCCTGGGTAGGCAGGGGAAGGGGAAGGAGATACCATTATCTGCCCCTCGTTACTAATTTAGTTTCCCTTATATCCCAGCATGTGAAGCAGACCATTGAAAGTTGCTGGAGAATCCTCTGTGCCAAACTGGAGAAAACTGGCCTTAAGATGATGCAGAAATTCAGGGTCACTACTGTCTAGCAAGCAAGTTGCCAAACTTCAAAGATGAGCTATGGCAAAAGCCACACTTCGTCTTTTGCTTGATTAATTGTAGTGACAACAAAGGCACAAAACAACACAATTTATATTGTCAAATTATTTCTGGATGAATAACTTCCCTTTCCTCTAAATAACACACAGGAACAATAAGTGTCAACGGATAATAGGCAGACTCAGATTTTCAGTGTTTCAGCAAGATAGACTGCTTGACAAGGTGATTTGGGATTGCAAGCGATCTCTTTGTGAACAAAAACCAAAACCAAAATGTTGCTTTTTCTGCTCTTTGATTGTAGCTGACAGGCTATCCTTAACATTTGTTATAGGGGGGCTGGCAGTTTCACTTATTAAGATTGCCTGACACTTCCTATTATAAGACACTGGTTTTGGTTGCTTATAACTTTGCCAAATTTCAGTTTGGCCTGAAATGTTCCATGTTGGGTGTCTGCCTCAGGCTGATTTTTTTTTTTTAAATTTTTTGGTGAAACTTTCAGCCAAAAAGATTCAGCTGTTTCCTTCGCATGCTCATTGTGAGAATGAGATAAGGGGAAAATACGTTGCAGTGCCCATCCTAAAAATGCTGGTGACCTGTTCTTTGAAAAGCTCTAGCCCCTTAATGCTTTGCAGCAGGGATGTGAAATTTGGCAGGGGGAAGGTTCTTTTGCCATTGCCATGAAAATCTGCTCAAATTTCATGAAGCGTTAAGCCTTTGAAAAACTGCAGTTTCCACCTGCTCAGTAGAGACTGGGATTTTAGCAGCTACGTTCCCTGACAATTCCATCCACCCTGGACAGGTTGTAGCCCAGGTCTGCTCCGGACTTTCCCTGCAATGGCAGCTCTGGGCCACTGCAGGCCAGGTCAGATCCAGGCCCAATCACCTGAACTGAAAGAAGAGAAACTGTCTCCTGTGCTCTGAATGATCCCCTTGCTTGGCCCAGGCAGTGTGGAGGAAGACGATGCCATATTCAAAGGCAGAGGGGACAAAAGTCAGACCAGAGGCATGGGAAGTAGAAAGGGACAAGGAGCCTGGGGCAGGGGAGCAGAAACTGGGACTGGAAGCTGACAGAGATGGAGAAAGGGAAACAGTCTGCGAGCTGGGGTGGGGGGAGACTGGAACTGGCTGGGCAATGTGACTGGAATGGAGTCTGGGAACTGGGGGGAAACTGGTATTCAGTCTGTGCCTCAGTTCCCTATCTGTTAAATGGGGATAATACCACACTCTCACCTCACAGGGGTGTTACAAACATAAGCTGATGTTTTCAAAGAACTCGGATACTCTAGTGATAAGTGCCATAGAAACCCCATGTAGAAATTACTAATTACTGTCTTCAGATCACTGTTTGAATAATGTGCAGTAAATACGGCATGGGCAGCTGTGACCATAAGAGCACCCCATTGCCGGATGGCATATTGTCATAATATTTACCCAAAAGGTGGCATGTAGTATATCAGTAGAAAATGAATAACTCACTGATCATTAATATTCATATGTGATGCCTGTACGGTAAGCCCACAAAGAACTTTACACCAGACCTGGAAATTTGTGACTAAAATGTGTTCAAACCAGGCACATAGGGGGAGGTGATAAACAGGTTTTCTTCAGACAAAGGAAAGAGGCCAACACATAAAACCAGGTTTGGCCAAATTCAATGGGCTAGTCATTTATACCAGAGGTTTCAGGAAGAGATCATTTGCACTGTAAAAATCACCAGCAGGTGAGAATAGATTCTACACCAGACACCTGGGCGTCTACACACAGCAGGGATAAGAAGTTATCTGGGGATACTCTTCAGAAGAACACATTTCCAAGGCTTATGGGACTATAAGAGATGGGGAGAGAACCCCTACAATATCCTTCACTTGAGGAGACGAAGGAACCGAGTACTCAAAGCTCTATGAAGGGTCCTGGCCAGAGAGCTTGGTGAGCCATGCTGGAAAAGAGATTTGGTGAGAAACATTTGTGTGAAGAAGAGACTCTAGTTTATTAAATCAGGTTTGAGTCTTAGAAGCATATTTATTTTTGTTGGCTTAGATTGGGTACTGCAAAAATTGGCGGATGCAGGTCTTCATCTTAAGAGGGAGAAGTGTATTTTTTCAGGCTGCTGAAGTCATTTACCTGGGAAACAGAATTGATGCACTGGCTTACATTCAATAGAGGAGAATGTGAGGGTGATTACTGAGGCTCCACACCAATTGTCTGAATTGAAATTCTTTCTAGGTCTGCTAAATTATTATGGTAAATTTTTATCTAGCTTGGCATCTGTGTTGGCTCGATTACACAAACTGTTTTAGAAAGGAATAAAATTCCAGTGGGATCCAAAACAAAAAATTAGCTTGAACAGAAGCAGAGAAATTGCTAAAGTCATCAAAACTTTTAGTTCATGATGATAGCCAAAAATAACTAAGTATTGTCTTGTGATGCTTCACCATCTGGGGAGGGAGTGGTACTAGCCCATTGAATGTCAGATGGAGCTGAGCATCCTATCAGTTATGCATTGAGGTCACCAGCTTCAGCAGAAAAAAATTATTTCCAACTACAATGAGAAGGGCTAGCAGCAGTTTTTAGGGTAAAGAAGATCCACTCTTACCTATATCACAGGTTTTTTGTTATACATTCAGACCATAAACCTCTCAAAGGTCTGCTTGGTGAGAGCAAACCTGTACTCCCTATGGCAGCTGCCAGAATTCAGAGATGAGCTCTCACCTTATCAGCTTATGACTATGGGTTTGATTTTAAATCTAGAAAAGCATTGGGTAGTGCAGATGCTCTGAGTATATGCCTGGTAATGGATAGCCTGCCAAAACTACCTCAGCCTACAGAAACCATCCTCCTTATTGAACTAATGCCCACTTCTCTAACTGATGCTGCACAGATAAAAAGAGAGACTAAGGGCTTGAAACACTGCATACAGAGACATGACTTATGACAACGGGAGGGGTTCTCCTGTTGGCGTAGGTCATCCACCTCCCTGACAGGCAATAGGTAGGTTGATGGAAATGCTGTTTACATTGCGGTGGGGAGGATAGGTCAGCTTAACTACTTTGCTCAGGATTGTGAAAAAATAATCCACCCCACCTTCTTCTATTAGCAGAGGCCACAACTGACAAACTACAAGCTACATTTTCTAGTTTTGGATTGCCTGAGGCAGTGGTGAGTGACAGTAGTACCCAGTTCACTGCAGGAACTTATTTAACAAACCAGCTTCAAACACATTAGAACGGCTCCATATTACTCTTCTTCAAATGGCCTAGCGGAGCAGCCTGTGCCAATCATAAAAGAGGGAATGAAGAAGATGGTATCCTTGGACCACAGAAGCCAAGCTGAGCAGGCTTCTTTTTGAGTGTCGTGTGACACCACAAGTCACAACAAGAAAGTCACTTGCAGAACTCTCAGTGGGAAGGAAACTAAGGACTCATCTGGACTTTCTATACCCAAAGGAAGCTGTTAAAGTGAGGATGATTGCATCATGGAATGGGCCACCCAAATACCTTGAGAGAACCCACTTGAATACAGAAATAAAACCACCTCTGACTGCATACCCCTTGTCATCTACCACCCCACACTGCAATCCATACAGGGTACCATCAAACAAGTGCAACCCATGCTTGATGGGGACGCCATCCTGAAAGAAATCTTTCCTGAACCCCCCTTTCTGCCTTCAAACAACCCCCCGCCTCTCTAAACTCATAATCAGAGGCAAGCTCCTCACAGACCAGGACAGACCCCTCAAAGTGGCACCAGACCCTGCCAGAATAACCAATGCAAAACCTGCAAACGTATTTCCACTGCTGCAATGATCAACACCCCCCACAACCCACCTTTCAAGCTCCATGGATGCTAAACATGCCAAGCACAACATGTGGTGTACGTCATCCAGTGCACTAAATGTCCCAATACCAACTATGTGGGTGAAACCAGACAATCACTACATTCTCACGCAGGAAAGTGATAACAGACAAAAACACCCTATCACCTGTGGGAGAACACTTTTCACAAAAGGATCACTCTATATCTGACCTATCAGTCCTCATCCTCAAAGGAAACCTGCACAACACTTTCAAAAGATAAACCTGGGCGCTTAAATTCATTACTCTGCTAGACACTAAGGCTATGTCTACATTACACAGCTTTTAGCCATAAGGCTGTGTTGCTACAGCCATGCTGCTAAAAGTCGCACTGTGTAGCTGCTGTTTGTCAGCTCTCCTGCCAACAAAATACTTCCACCCCCAATGACCTGCATTTGCGTTGTCGGCAGGAGAGCACTTCTGCCGACAATACGCTGTTCACACTGGCACTTCTTGTCACCAAAACGTTTGTCTTTCAGGAGTGGGGTGGAGATTTCAACACCTCTGAAAGACAAAGTTTTGTCATTCAATTGCCAGTGTAGACATAGCCTAAAAATCATGGACTGAACAGAGACACTGGATTTATGGCTTATAACAATTTGTAACCCATTAACTCCCCTCTTTTCATGCTATTACTGCAGAGGTATTAACATACCGCTCTACCTTGACTGGTCCCTTACAATATGTGCTAACTACTTATGCTAAACAATCTGTTCCACCTTTCCCAGAGCTGAAGAAGACCTCTGTGTGGCTTGTTTCTCTCACCAACAGAAGTTGGTCCAGAAGTTGGGTGATTGAGGCTATGTCTACACTGCCAAGTCTTTTCACCAAAAGTTATACGACTTTTATTAAAGCATTTTAATTAAACTGCTCTTGCAAGTCCACACTGTGCTCCTTGTGTTGCTGGAGTGCATCCACACTAGCAGCTCTTGCAATGACAAGAGAGCAGTGCACTGTGGTAGCTATCCCACCAGGCAACTGGTCACAGGCTGCTTTGGGAAGGGTTTGCAATGCCTCATGGGGCAGGTACAGCGTCATATGATGCAGGTTTCTCAAGCCCATTGTCCACGGGCATCCTACTAGATTGCAATCTGCTTTTCAACTGAAGTGTCGGGGAAGAGTGTGTGTGACAGGGAGCGTGTGTATATGGGGAGGAGGGGGAGAGACAGACAGTGTGTGTTGAGGGAGAGTGAGTGTGTCGGCATGCTGTCTCTCAAGTTCAGTCAGCTGCCGAAAGCAACCTGTCCTGAGGGGGAAACCCTGACAACAGCCCCCGCCCCCGCCTCCCTCCCTGGCTCTACAGAGCACAGACTTTCTTTCTCACACACGTCCACCCCTGCCTGCCTGCTTGCCTGCCTCTGTGTTCTTTAGTGTGGGAGACAGCAGGACAGGAGCATTCCACAGGAGCATTAATGATTTGCTCTTTGTTTTGGAACAGAGCATCACAGCAAACAGGCTGTCAGAACAGAGCTTTAAAAGGGGAGAGGCACATGCCTGCAGGGCTGCTGAGTTCAAAACAATGAGCAGAGCAGTCACTGCAGGCATTGTGGGACACCTCCTGAGGCCAATTACAACGAGAAAAGCAAGCAAGGTGTTTACACTGGCACTTTGGTTATAAAACCTTTGCACAAAAAGCCTTATCTTTTACTCATCTGCTACTGATGAAGGACTACAGGTGTTTTCACCGTGCCATTCCCGAAAAATCTTTCAAACCTAGAGACAGACTAGACTTGTAGTAGTAAGGTACTTATGATAGAAAGGGAAGAATAATCCCTTGTCATGGCATGAGGATTAGGGTAGTCTACCGCAGCCTCTTAGGATGTTCTGTTTTGTTGTTATACTGTTCATGTTTTCAGTGTATTATTACTAATCATTTAAAGGTGGAGGAGTGTAATGTTGTAGGTATTTTTGTTATGCTTATTCCTTCCCGGCGGCCAATGCGAGAATAGCTATTTACTGTTAGAAGCCCTAAGGCTGTACTGAGCATGCTCCAGGGGGTCAGAGGAGAGAAAGCAAGGAAATTTTTCAAGATGGCGCCCAATTAGTTGCTTTGATGAATTTGTACCAGAATAAAATCTGTTCTCCATATACTACACAACCAAATTTGAAAATGTTGGCCTTAATTTCTTTGTGTCAGCTTTCTTATCTGCAAAATGGGTATTATAATAATACCTATCTACCTTATAAAATTCAGCTAAATTCATAAATGTTCTAAAATAATTGAGGCCCTAGGATGGAAGGCTTGGTAGAAATGTAAAATATTACCATTCCAGACACACTGCTCCTTTAATGGGCTTAAAATGGCACAAGCTTCAAAGCCAGAATGAACTTTTAAAATAAATTATTTAAATAAATGTAATGCATATTATCAGCCTTGGCAATTTAAATCCACTGCTTACCTATAAGCTAGGAAGAGTACAGGAAATTGTAATGTCAGCTTCTCCTCACTATACCACTTCTGCACCTCAACTCTATCCTGGATTTGTCACTAGATGTGAGAGGATAGTTAAGTCATGATGCCTGAAGCTCTCTGTTGTGACTGTCAAGAAGGGTACCAGTTAGTACCAATTATGATGTAGACATATGTCTGTTAGGTACTGGACTGAGATCACCAATTCATTTCCCACTTACCACCAGCCAGTTGTCAGATGAGAAGGTGAGGATTGGACCACACAATTACTGTCAACTTAGTCCAGGTTCAAATCAGTGATTGATAGGTGAAAGGCTTCCTAACCAATTATGAACTCCCCCCAGCCATCCATGTTCCTTTTAGGTGTATTTTTTTAAAGTAAATATATAGCTGGTCTCCTCTTTGGTGGCAAGCTAATGGGATCACCACTGATTTCTACAGAAAGGTACAGTAGAATGACATGGTACTTTGATTGTCTGACTTCTTCATTGGTTCAAAGAGGGCTTTGCTTTCAGAACAGGTAAAAACTAAAACTAGCCTTCTGTAAAGACATGACTTTTCTTTGCCTGAGCCTGTTTAAAATATGTACCAGCCACTTGTGACAACTTTCAGAACTGCCAACAGAGAATAAACCACTGGGAAAATGTTAATAAAACTGGTCTGACTGGATGATTAACCTCAGGGCTCAGTTCGGCACAACTGGTGCTCAGTCTCAGTCAGGCAACAAGACTATAAAGAGAAAACCTGTGTGTTGCATGCTCAGATGTTGGTTGGTCTAGCAAAGAGGAGCACCACACAATACTCTCGATCATGAAATCCTCCTTACACTCTTTTGTCTCTTTTTTCAATGGGATATGCCTATTTCCAAGCTGAGCAGAAGGCCATTGCAGTAAAAAAAACTCTTGATATGCAGAACTCAGGCAGCTAACATATGTGGTTTGATAACATTTTTGTATATGTACCTAAGGTCTTCAGTAGGTTATTTTTTAATAAACTGGAACAATAAAATAAAAATATAAGTGCCTTGGAGCTGATATGAGTCTTCCATTACAGGGAGTGAGACATGTTGCCTCTAAAGTATTCTGCATCATCATCAGTACTGTCATGACCAAAGCATGGGCAGGCTGACCTAGTGGTCAGGGCAGGAGTTAGGAGCTAGGCTGGCTCAGATACCAGGAAATCAGAGCCTGAGACAGGCTAGGGTTCTCCAGCTGGGGTTCTTGACCCCTCAGGGGGTTGCAAGGTGTTTATATGGGGGTCACAAGCTGTGAGCTCTGTGGGGCTAACAGCCCGGAGCCTCCATTAAATCCTGCCCCCCCCCCATTTTTAATTGGGGGGGGTTTACATTCAAAGGCTTGCTGTGTGAAAGGGGTCACCAATACAAAAATTTTGAAAATAACCGGGCAGACTGAGAGTCAGACAGGCTCAGGTTACCAGGAGATCAGATTCAGGCAGTAGGAGCAGGTATTACAGGGGAAGCAGTCCTAAGTGAGGGGAACCCAGTTGCATGGACAACATCATGCTCCTGTGCTTGGTTTAAATAGAAGTAGGGAACCAATCAGGATCCCAAGAGTTCTGCCAATCAGATCCCAGGACTGGAGTCCTCCATCAGAGTTGTGCTTCTACTTCTAGCAACTGCTAGCAAGTCACTGAGTGGCAGGTTGGCACTTGCTAGTTCCAGAAAGCCCTGTGGACCAGCAATTGAGACCTCTGGTCCCTGACAAACACATTCCGATTTAGATTGAAAAAGGAAAGCCTTTTTGCTACAATCTTCTATGTCCCTCTGTGTTGGAAGCAGGGTTCTGATTCGACAGTCCCGAGCACGTTAATGCAATCATATCCAGGGTGCCATTTGAGATATCTGGCATCCCTTAAGGATAAAAAGTGCTTCAGACTGGCTTCAAAGAGGCATATGACAGGGAACCCCTTAGACATTGTGTTATCAGTATGAGACTTATGGAACTGGAAGGCCTATAACTCAAATGCATTTGGATACCCAGCTGGGAGTCACTATGTCAGTGTTACTCTTTGCTTATGGCATGCTTTGGCTATAATGCTTTAGAATGGATGAATCTTGATATGAATTACAACTTCTTGGCTAACAAGTTTAGTATTTGATATGCCCTCTCTTGGGAACTGTCTCCTGCCCCTTGTATGGGGAGACAGACTCAATGACTGGATAGGCTGGGGTGGAGAAGGGGACATTTATTTCTAATATGATCCACTATGACAATGAACAGAGAACAAAACTGAATAAATCACCAGCTGAAAGAAACTATCTGAACTTAGCACATGCTGAGCTGAGTCAGACGCACGTAATGGGGCACACTTGGAATACACTATCTCTGTTGTATTTGCATAGTCACAACTTTGGGTTTTTACAACTCAGGTTTTAATTCCTAGATTCTAGAGCTGAGCAAACTATTCATAGGGAATAATTTATTCAGCAAATTTAGCCTCTCTTTCGATTTGCAAATAAGCTGTGTAATCTTTATGAAGGTTTGTGAGCCCAGCCAGCCTTTCCTAGTGGAGCCAGTTTCAGTTGCAACAGTGACTCCAGACCTAAACTGCCTCCAGACTGGAGCTATGGTTTTGGCTCCAAGTTCCATTACAACAGGAGCCCAACTGCTCAGAAAACAGAAATGTCATCACAGACCTTTTGAATAAATAAAAGGCTAAGAATTTCCCCCCCAAAGGCAAGGGAGTGCAAATGGCTCACAAGAAGCAGGACTGAAGTTTGGGAGAGCTCTGAGATGACCAGAGAGCTCAGCCAGAGCTTTCGCTTTATCCTGTGCAAGCTCCGGTCTCTGCTGTTTGTGTAATGGGCCTAATAGCCTGTAAACTTCCTGCAGTGACTTTGGAGACAACATCAGACCGGAGACCAAGAGATGAGAGAGAGAGATCTACCAGAAAGGCCTACTTTTGCCCTTCTCAGAAGCACCTGTTTCTCTCCTCCAGCCTGGGATAAGGAAACCATGACTGCTCTGGTTAATATCCAACAGTTTTGGAGCAGGTGCTCAAGTACCCTCTTGACACAGTAGTTCCTAAGAGACCTACACTGAGTTGCAGGTTTGTACACTGTCTTTCCTACCTCATCACTAGGGTCCCTTACCCACAACAACAGGCCTAACTGTCTAGAAGCCAGCCAATGCTAGTACCCCTAAGACAAAGTTCTTTCGTAACTGGGGACTCAGTTGTCTTAGTTACATATGGTGGGAGTCAGTCTTTGTGTAAGGAGAGTCCAATCAATTGGGTTTGGGGGGGACAGGTTGTCTTCTGGGAATTTTATATTGTGATGAACCAGCTGATTCATTAATTATCACAACAGATGGGTCAGTGGGAAAGGACAGGTCATTCTAGGAGGGACAGAGAGCATTGTGTTATGCAGAGTTCACAGGAAAAGGAAGTGACATTGAGGGTGAAGAGGATCAGGCTTAGGGAGAGAGAGAGAAAGGCTGTGTGAGCTGCCGTTGGAGGCAGCACTGTAATGGTTGGCTGAATGCTAGGGGGCAAATTTGCAAGCATGCAGTATCAGGCAAGCCCTATAGATGGATGACAACTGAGAGAGGAACTCTAACTAGTGGGATTTTAGGGTATCTGCCTGAGGCCAGGGCCATCCACATGGAAGCCTTCTGCATTCACACCAGCTCCAGGGCACCCTTGGCCCACTCCCTGACAGCATGCTTCTTCTCAAAGCTGATACCCCAGAACTTCCCACCACTTTGGGGGTTCTGCAAAATGGAATGGCCACTGAACAAAAGTTAGAGCATCCAGGAAGGCATAGTGCTGCAGAGGCAATTGGCTCTTGCTTCTTAGAGGAAGGGGGAAATCTGTGCATGGAGGATCTCCTCTGTCTGTGGATCCTGGGGGAACAATCTCCCCCCTTGGAAATAATTCTTTATAATTCCAAAAGTCATTAGAAGGTGTTGCATGCCAAACTACATCCTTTTCACGGTTTCTTAAAAGGTGAACAGTTCTGGTGTCGAGTTCCTTTGCTTGTTTCTGTCATAAGTGAAAAATTATCTGTGACAGTAACTGTGAATTTTGGATATAACAACAGAGCTGTGGAGTTGAGGTCAAAAGGTAAATTCTGCTTTCTGCAACATGTTTGATCAGGCTGAGTATTGTCCTTGATGCTGTGAACAGAAGCAGTGTGACTCCCAGTGGGCAGAGCTTGGAGAGGGAGAGAAGATAAACAGAGAAAAAGAGTACAGAGTAGGCCTGGCCTAGTGTACTGTGCTCTGCCAGCCAGCTTGTTTTGGCTTTAATGCCTGATTTCCTGTTCCCAGACATGCGGAGCTCAGTCTCTCATGGGAGGGAGTACTTCAAATTGCTCAACAGAAACCCCACTAAGTGATGGGTGTGCCAGTGCTGTTTGCCCCTTAAAACATGTTGGCTTCAAAAAGTTTTGAAAACTAGTCATTATCAGGGTGGGGAGGGAGTGTGCATGAGCATGGTAGTCATCCATACAGCTTACTGTGGAGGGAGAAGTACACTGGATACTGCTGCCTTCATGTCAGAGGCTGGTCTGAGTGGGAATTCAGTGCCTCTGAAAATCCAGCCACTTATTTTGATGCCTGAAAAATGGATTTGGGTGCCTGCCTTTAAGCACCCAGTTTTGGCCTGTGTGACTTGCTCATGGCCACACAGCAACAATGACAGAGCTGGGAATGGAACTTGGAGATTCCTGGCTGCTTGACCAGTGCTGAGCTCACTATACCAGGAGTCCTCAAACTTCTCTTTTCTCCCCCGCCCATCATGGCGTACTTCTCTTGCTGGTGTCTGGTAGCTCCAGGACCACCAGTCACTCTGTCTATCTCAGCGTTCTATACTGCTTCCCAAAGCCGTATAATCTGAGCTCTGGGACCTGAAGGGAACTTCTGTTTTCTCTCCTTCTACCCTTATGTAGCAGAAGAGGCAGTTACGTTGGCTTCTGCTGCCCTTCCTCTCCAGTGACTGTCACAGTCTCCAAGGACTTTTTGGAGCTGGAAACAAGAAGGAAAATAAGCTCCAGCTGACCAGGTGGAACCACTGCTAGACTATTCTGCTACTGCTATAACATCATATGCACTTTACAAGGAGGGAAACTCTGGTCAAGAGAAGGGTTGTGAGGGTCATGGCCTCTTCATCTGTCCCTCGACCCAGTTTGCACTTACAGTAAGCTAAGGCACAGAGAAATGCAGGCTGAGAATTTCCAAGCTCCCGAGGGGATTTTGATGCCCAATTCTGGTAAATGTTCATAGGAACTGGGGCACAAATCCGCAGCCAGCTGTGAAATATCTCAGCCTGAGGTCAAAAAGTGAGTCAACGGCGGCACTCAGACTAGAACCACCACATTACAAAAGATTGTAACCCAGCCAGGAGAATGTAATTCAGCTGGAAAACCTTACGCATTTCCAGGGAATTAGGAGATTGGCGCATCCTACCCTTTCCCTCTGTCTTCTGCCAAGGGTTTAAGGGGAGCAGCACTCAAAGGTAAGAAAGAAGACCAGCAGCAGCAAAAGAAGACGTAAACACAAGACACACATGGATGTAACATGATGCTTGAAAATTTAAACTAAAAGAAAAACCAGGAAAGTCAAAAGTTAATTGCACATGTAAGTGGGCCAGATCCTCAACTGGTAGAAATCAGCAGTTTCACTAGGTTCAGTGGAGCAACAATACTGAGTTTCTATTGCCGTTCATTATGCTAGCAGTCGTTTTAAAAACAGGCAACAAGGGTTTAACACATCCCAAATGCAAATGTAGCTGAATAGATTTGGCTTCAGTGTTCAAACTAGTACCCCCCAAAAAATCCCAACTCAATTTTTTCCCATCAAAAAGGTATCCTTTAGCTAAGAAAAAGTATGTGAATTTTTAATCTAAAGGTACATTTAAAAAAAAATCCTACCATGCAGGCCTGTGAAAACAGTTGTTTAGAATCTCAGTTCTGATGAGAGCTGCCACTACCAGTGATGGTGGACTAGCCTTTGACACTGGAAGGAAGCTCTTTGCTTTGATGATATTGCAATTTCTTCAGTATAATGTAAATTCCCAAGGGCAAGATAACAAATGAAGGGCTAGATCTCCAGCTCCATTTAGGTGCAAATCAGGGCAGCTCCATTGACTTCAGAACTAAGGATCTTGAAGGCTTTCAAGGCAAACAACACACAGTTTATTCAGCACAGTTAATTCTCCTTTTTTTCCTCCCCTGAGATGATTTTATCCTCTTTTCTTTTCTTTTCTTATGTCACTTTGTGCAGTGGAAGGATGTAGCTGGCTGGCTGTGATTAATCAAGTCAAATGAGCAGGTGAACACTTCCAGCCTGTCCTCAAGGAGCCTGCCTGAGGAGAGTAATAGGCCCTGCTTGTTGACAAACCATTTAAATCTTGTGTAGAGGGCTATCTGTACCACTTAAGCACCACATAAAAGCTATATGGAGCAATCACAGGCAGAGCCCTCACATGGGGATGCCTGTGCACTCCCTCTGCACCACAGAGAGGGTCTCCATGTTGGCTCTGCATAAGCCAAATTAGGGACAGATCGTGGAAGTGGACTAGAGCCACCTTTACGCTGATCCATCCCAACACCACACAAAACAAGTGTGGCAGGGCCACAAAACTTGATTTCAGGCCACTGAGGGGAATAGCAGAAGTCAAGGGGGAGGGAAGCTGCCTCTGTATGGGATTCATTCCATCTACATAGAGCAGGGGTGGGCAAACTTTTTGGCCCGAGGGCCACATTGGGGTGTGAAACTGTATGGAGGGCTGGGTAGGGAAGGCTGTGCCTTCCCAAACAGCCTGGCCCCCGCCCCATATCCACCCCTCCCACTTCCTGCCCCCTGACTGCCCCTCTCAGAACCCCCCCCCCATCCAACTCCCTCTTCTCCTTGTCGCGGGGGGAGGGGCCACAGCAGGGGAGGGGCTGGGGGCGAGCCTCCCGGGCCAGGAGCTCAGGGGCCCACGGACTGGATGCATCCCACGGGCCGTAGTTTGCCCACCTCTGACATAGAGCCTGAATTTTTTGTGAACAGTAAATATGTGGGTGTAGTGAACATCATCCATAAATAGTCCCTCACCATTCCCATCCTCACCGTTTTAATCTATCTGCCTTGGTATCAGTGTCAGCTGATTCACGACCTAGAAGTTCTGTGTAGGGAGACTGCACAAGTCATCACAATGGTTTATTTTTGTGTTTCTCTAGAATGCTGATGTGTATGTTTGTCTATGAAATCAAGTTTAAAACAAAGGCTAGTGAAAGAATTCTTCACTGGGCCAAAACAGTCCTCTTCCCACCCCCCCAGAATTTGTTTGGACTTATTTAAATTGGGAAGGTGTTAGTCTCATTGCAACACTATTAAGCAAAAGATGCATTGATCATTTTTTGAGGGGAATGCAATTAGTCAGAGCACTGAAAATAGAAGTTGTCTTTTTTCAGCCATTTACATGCTCCTCTCTCTGCTAACATCTGTGTTTTGAAGTTAGCAGGGCTCACGGAGCCATTGGTTTTGTTCCAGATGTAGGGCATGCAACAACATTGTTCACATGGTACCGTTTTATTGTTGTTTTAACACGCCTGTTGGAAACTTCATTGCTGACAAACCTAAACCTTCATATTCACCACAGGTTTGCATCCACTTCCTGATGCTTTGATAGAATGGTGCTTGCCAAGTATCTCTTTAGTGATTAATTTATTTGACAAAAATCCCAACAAAACAACCCAATAACAGCAGGCTCTCCACACCTCCCGCTTCCTTTAAGAACTATTTTAAAAGACAACATTTAGGCTTTGTATAAAAGAGCTTTTATCAACCCTTTCAGCTGTTATTCCCTAAATAACGACAAACACTTTGGTCAAATTTAAACACCAAGGGCCTGATTGCCCCTGGCCTTTCGCTATCTTAAATCATTTACGCCTTTGCAAAGTAGCTGCAAAATCTTACCAGGTCAGAATGCCAAACCTACCATGGACAGGGCAAGCCAGTGGAGAAGCAGAGCCTCAGAGCAGCTAAGATGCCCTTGGCACAAGTCTGGAGACAGGGCCAAAAGTGGTATCAAGCCATTTTTCTGTTACAGGGTCATGAGGACGATGGGCACCAGTTTACCCCCTTACCCAAGATAAGGATGTTTTCTCTTATGCAGGCTGCCTGTGATCTACAGGGGTCATTTTGGCAGCACAGATGCAAGGTCAGTAGTGAGTATTATGATAATCTAATCTGTCCTACTTGTAGCCCATAGAGCTAGTTTTAACATTCATTTTATTTAGCAGTGGCACAAGGAACCTACAGGCCTGTATCCTGTAAGACATTGCCTTCACTAGTTAGCATAAGGCTTGAGGCCTACAAACTTTGGCACAGATAAATGGCCTAATGGTCACCCCTAAGTTTTGGGGAACTGAGAATAGCATTTAAGGGGAAAGTTTATCCATAACGACACCAGCCAACACAGGAACATACCAGCTTTTAGATATTTTAGGCTAGAACATCTACAGATATCTGACCACAAGAGTGCCACGGTAATGAACTGATGTATATGATAATAAGTTGAGATCATTAACATACTAATCGAGAGGAGAAGGGCACCCCAACATTAGTAGAGTGAGGAAATACAAATAAGGAAAAAGGAGAAAACCCCTACTGAATATGCATTAGGCATGATGGCATCAATATATTGTCAAATTGTATCCCAGCCTGTGTGCCGGAGGAGAGAGAGGTGAGGTGCCAGAATGATGGGCACTGGTGAGGAGGAGGAAGGTGATGGTGATGAGGAAGATCATGGCTAACATTTCAGGTTGTTCTGCAAGTTTTGATGTGACCGTATGGATTTGCAGATCTACATTCTGTATTATATCTATCTTGCTGGGTTAGAGTTTTTGTGACTTTGCTATATGTATTAATAAACTATTGTAAATACAGAAGGATTCCTAAAGTATGAGTGCTGCAACTGCGCACACAGGAGTTCCCAACTGAACAGTAATTTTAATAATACAGGGCCTGATCTTGGGACAAGAATCTGTCAAACCTTAGAGTGATATCCTAGGAATTCTTAAGTAATCAATTTAATTAATACATTATCTATAATTAGGGTACATCCTGGATGGTATGGGCCACAGAATTTCATCCAGGGAGTTCTGCATTGAGCCTAATGCCTTAAGGTTGAACAAGAGCATAACTTTTAGCAAAACTCTAGTCTTGATTTGAAGACCCCAAATGATGGAAAATTTACTTGCATTCCTTGGTCATCTGTTGCAGTGGTTAATTATCTTCATTGTTAAAGATGCCTATTATTTCCAATTTAAATCTTCCTGACTTCAACTTCCAGTCACTGGATCTCGTTATGCCTTGCTATGTTAGACTGAAGAGAGACCTGGTAGCAGAGGAGTAGAAATGCCCCTTTCCCTCTCCATGCTTAGGGCCAGGATGGGGTGATGTAGGAACTACTATTGTGGATCTGTGTCATTGGAGGATTACCCTACATAAGGGGAATCCTCCATTGTCCAACAAAACCAAGTGAAAGTCTCCTTCGAATGCCCAGAGATGCACAATGCAGGCTTAACAGTCTGGAGAATCTGGCCTTCTACGTATTTCCCTTTAGCATTTCTGCCAACTGTTGTTTGCTCATATTTAGTGAAGTTTGTTTAGATAGACTGTGCCCAATCTGCTCTTTCTGTAAATGTGTGTTTTGTTGCACTTTTATGAAAAAACATTAATAAAAACAACATGAACAGAACCATGTACGTGATTTTAAATGACCTAGGCTGTAATACTCTTCCTCAGTGCTACAAACCCAAAGCACAATAGCATGGGAACCAGCATCTAAAACTGACGAGATTCTGAAAGTAAAGCTGGCTCACCTCGTTCCACTACCCAGCCTGAGCGAAATGCAACCACAAAATGAACGTAAGTAGCAAAATGTGTTTTATATTTTCAACTGTGGCCGCATTGATAGCTGAAGGTCTAGGGAGTCACGTAACCAGGGCAGGATTTCTGTTTTAAACATGCGGGGGTCTGATTCTTGTCTCATGTCAGTTTTATGCTGATGTTGCTCCACTGGCGGCAATGACATTACTCGTGATTTCAGGCCCGCGATGTTCACAGTGCCGATGGTTTTTTTAAATAAAATATAAACAGAAGTCAGAAATCCTGCCAACCAAAGACTACTTCTGAAAAATCATATATTCAATTGAATGTGCTAAATATGCAACACAATTCACTTTAAAGGGTATGTCTAAGAACTTGTCTTCTAGCAAACGTTCCTTCATAAAATAAAAGTATTTGTGCCTTTAAAAGAACACGGAAAGGAAAACATGGATTCTGATCTTTTGCACATCTGATTTAAATGAATGCATATATAAAACCAGGCCCTACATATTTTAGTATATATACATATATCTCACGGGGTAAGACTAGGTCCAGGAATGAACCATCAGAACCAAAGCTTTATTCACCGTCCTCGAATATTTTGGAATAAATTCTGTGTTGTGTGCCCTGAGATGCAGCTCTGAGCATGTAGCCTGGCAGAGGGCTGATTTATGGCCACCTTACCTGGCTTGCTCTTCAGCCCAGAATCGCCAAAGCGCAAACACTGTGTGGATGGCTCCAGTATACTGAAGTCTATGAATAGCGAACAGTATAGTTCCATTTTCATTGGTCTTACACTACTCCTGTGCCAGTTCCCTGGCTCACTGCAGCCCCTTTATGTCACCAGACTGGTGGGGGGAGGGGGAGGGCGGGGAAGTAAGAGGAGACAGAATCTGGTCCTCTTCTTTTTGTTTCATACTTTTGAACGTAGAGTGAGAGAACACTAAGCTATTTAGGGCTTTCGGGTCTCCCTCTCCGAGGACGTCTTCAAAATGAAGACAAAAAAAGCAAAAGAATTTTTAACAGTGACTGCTCCATTAACACCTCTTTGGGATGCTGTGACAAGAAGAGGGCTTTTTACTGTCTTACTCCTTGTCAGTCACATTGGGCATCCCTGCATTGGAGGAAATGCATTCAGCTAATAAATTGGTTTTCTCCCAGCCATGTAATGCTGTGGGCTAAAATTCTTCTTTACGGTCTATGGATAGGCATGTATGCATGTGAGTAACTTTATCTATGTGAGTGGTGATCAATGGGATCACTTGTGTGAATAAGGGCTACTCGTGTTTAGCACCCCACACAATGCCACTACCATAATACAAATATTTAATAGTCCCATTGAATGAATTTTTGTGGGACCAGGTTCCTAGGGCCCAATCCTGCAAACACTTCTGCATTGTGCTTAACCTTACTGTGTAACTCCTCAATGACACCACTCACGTAGATAAAGTTTCTCGCATGCATACACTATCAGGCATTTTCAATTTAGCTCATGAAACAAAAATTAAGAATCTTTTAAAATAATAAATAGAAAATATTTATTATACAGCATCATCAAGATCATTTTGACAAAAAGGCCATTTTAATCAAGCATCTGACAGGCCAAAAGAAATAACTTTTACAGGAAGTTTAATAGCTTGTACAGCCACATACACGAAGGTGAGTTCTTGCCCTTTAGATACACTTTATGTATGTGTATGTTTACAGTTTTAACAATTACAAACTTAGAGCTACTATACTGAATTTCAAGAAAACTCCTACTCATGATATTATGATTAAACAGTAGTAAAGTCAGTGCTTAATGTGTTCAAATCAGCTAGGTCAGACAACCAAAAATTTGCCATAGGCATACATATCTATATATCTATTAATCACTTTGTCTTATCTAACTCATGTCTTCAAAGTACTAGCCCTGTTGCTATTGGTAGCAACACAAAACATCTTATACTAATAATAGGTATGAGACGATGTAATCCTTTGCTAGTATGCTTATCAAGAGATAAAACATTTTTTCTTATTTTTTTAATCTATCTACAGTTTAAAAAAACAAAAAAACAGAACTGTGAGCCAACATAAACAAACCCAAAGGCATCTTTAGGTTTGACCAGAGACCTCGATCTTTTGACAAAGATGTAGCTGTTTCTTTGGGCAAAGTCAATTCATGCTTTTTACATCAAGATGATAATAGCAATTGGCAACAAGTCATATTGAAAGGAATATCATAAAAAGAAAAGAGTAAGGATTAAATATTGATTCTGATTTGGGGTACCGGCCAATTCTTTTAATGCTGCTGCTATATAATTCAATCAAAAATAACAAACACTTGGGTTTTAACAGAAGAATTGATTACTGGCGACATGCATTTTTAGAGTAAAAATGAAATAAAAGGGAAAAAGATCAAGTATAAATATGAGGAATTCAGAATAATTCTGGCAGAAAACATACAAGACCTACGACAAAAAGCAATTATGTCATTATGTTGGCATGAAAAGAACACTTCACAAATATCAAGAGAAAATTATGGGACAGATCCTCAGCTGAAGTCTATCAAGCTATGACAATTTACAGGAGCTGAGGATCTGCTCCATATGAGTGGCTTATATAACATAATATCACATACATAAACAACAAAAAACAACCAATGAAATGAACCAAATCAAACAAATCAGAGTTCATTGAATTGATGCACTAAAGCCACAAGAGTTGGATCTGGATTTTGAACCCCAGAACATTTAAGCATGTTTGGGGCGGGGTTTTGGTTTAGGCCCATCTTTGGCAAATGTGTGAAATGTGGAGAGAAGAGGGTGTGAAAGACAGAAAGAGAGAAGCATAAGAATGACCCTTAAAAATGAAAAGAGCAGAAAGGGAAACCACAGAGGCAAAATCGAAAAGGGAGGAAAAAACACAGAGACCGGGAAGAAGACGTGTAAGTAGAAGAGGCTGAGAGGTAAATGGACAATGCTGAATAGATCTGGGTCTTTGTGTACACCTTAAGCACTGGTGAAAGTTCTTGTCTCAACATGATTTTATTTGTAACTATCTGAAATAACTAGAAATGGTCTAAATACTTTTTCCAGTCTTGCCTTTATAGTTTTAACACTGGCATGTACAAGATTTCTAAAACAGACTTTTTATTTCGGTTAACCACACTTGTTGCAAACATTGAAAGTAACAAGCTCTCAAAGCACTAGTGATCAATAGCATATTTCCACATAATAAAATATCTGCAAAATAAAGCATCTATTATAAGGGTAACAACCGTCTTAGCTTATATATGAAAACTGTGTTAGCACAGCATACAAACCTTCAAAGATCTATTGTATATTTGTAACAATGCTATAAAACATGATTGGAACATAAAAATATCCATGTATATTTGTAAGACAATCTTCCAGTGGCAGTTATTAGACATTACATTTCACACATATTATACTCACACACACAGACACAATCATACACTCATTCTCTTGCTTCTACGATGGATTTTATGACCCACGACAAAGAATTGCCTTTTTGTTTAAAGTAGTAATTGTTGCTATAAGTATACAGTTATTTTTGATGTATTTATTCCTATAGTAACACAAAAAACAATGTAATCACATGGCAAATATATTGTATTATGAAAGGTTAGTTGGTAAATATTTTGCTACGGTAAATGTAATGTAACAGTTTAGCCACACGGCTTGCAATCTTATACAAAAGGGCAGTTCTTCTTAGTACTTGGAACATTACAAGTTCTACAACAAAGGCTCTTTTAACCAGACCTCTTGAATCTTCATCACAAAAAATGTTGCGATTATCCTGGCCCCTTTTCAAAATCAGCACAAGTTAAAAAAGAAAATCTAATGTGAGCAACTGATTGTTCCGACAAAATTCTTTTAAAATCATATGTCAGCATGTTGTCTTTGCTTTTCCCCAACAGACACACTACAGTGACTTACATTTGCACTTTATCCACCTACTAAACCAGAAGAAACTCCCAGACAGAGATCTCTTCCCTCATTCCTGTACACCCTGCCCCTTCCAGTTCTTGAGTCTGCTGCTTCTGCACCAGATGAAGAATTACAGCCATGAGATGTGCTAATGACTTATCCATGGTTGCATTTATCCAGAGTCATTTCCAAGCATTACCAAGAGTGTGTGTGAGTGTGAGTGATTTTTATGTTTACTCATTTTTTTGCTATAGAAGTTGTTTATTGGGTTTGTGCTTTGTCAGAATTTCCTATTGTCTTCTCAAAGTACAACACTTTTTAAATTATTTTTTAACGGCTAAATAATTTGAGCCCTCAAATAGATCGTTTTTAGTGCAGGATACAGTTTTTGTCGCATCACATATAACATCACATTCTGCTTTCTCATGCTCCCCCACCCACATGTCTTGGTTCTTCCGCCCCAGCAATTTCCAGTTGACAGCAGCCGAAGTCCTCCTTGTTCACATCTTAATGTAATCCTCATTCTACAGAGTGGAGGAGCTTTGTTTATAATCCCTCAGGATGACCGAAGCGTAGGTCACGTTTGGGGGGGTGCAGAGCACTGACTCCGACACTGGGGAGCTGGGCACCGAGCTGCCAGAAGCCACCGAATCTCTGAAAGGAGATGGAGGCGTCAGCGCTGGTGAGTCTTCTAGAGTCAGTTTGCTAGTCGCCTGCTCCTCTTCCTCCTCCTCCTCCTCCTCCTCCGTGGTCTCCGGCCTCTCGTACACATATCCCTGGATGAGCTTAAACTTCTCGCTTTCCAACTCGTCGGCCGGCGGCGAGACCGGCTCTTCACTGAAAGTGGCCATCTGGAGAGGAAGCACCTGCTGTTGCTGCAGTGGAGGCTGGTAGAGGGCCCTCCCTCCATTCCCTGCATTGGGCATGGGGATCACAGAGTTGAAGTCAGGAATGCCGGTGGCAAACTTGCTGACCACGCCTTGTAGCTGCTCCACAATAGATCTCTGCTGCAGCACCAGACTCTTGGGGGGCTGTTCAGGTAAGAACAGGTTGGTCTCTTCTGCCATTGCCTGAAGTGGGGGCGTTGCTGTCACCCGCCTGTGCACCACCATGGAAGTGCTGCAGGGCTGGCTGAAGCGCACTGGCTCGCTCTCTTCTTCCTCCACCACATTGTAGAGAGTCTTACTGCTGATGTCTGAAAAAGTCAGGCTCGTGCCTTGGCCATGGTAACTTTTAGTGAGGGGCTTGATTACCGCTGTCTGATTGCATCCCGTCTCCTTGCTCGTTACATGCATTGAGAGTCTGTGCCACATGTGTTGTCCCTTGGGAACATGTCTTCCACCTGGTTCAGACCATGACACAGACTTTCCATTAGAACTATGAATAAAATAAAGATGGGTTTATTTGCATTTACCATATGCACACATGTACAGCATAACAAACAAGCCTAGAGAAATACTTGGCTGCTTTGCCTTATTAATCAGTTCCCCTGCGAGTCAGATAATCTCAGAACAAGGCACAGAGAAATAATACGAAGAGAAACCATGATTTCTCTTAAAAGCAGCAATTACCACAATTTGCATCTGAATCCAATTATTCCCTGCCAGCTACTGACCCTACAGCCAAAAGAGAAAACTTGACACTGAGGGCACTGAAACGTTGCCCAAATTTTAGGCATGGCAGCCTAAATTGGTTTACATCTAAGTTTGCTCACTGTATCTTACAGGGAAAAACAACAGGCAGAGCTCTAATTAATGCTGACTGCTGTTTACATGAAAGATTTCCAAACTGATGGAAGAAAAACAAACCACAGTCTTAGCCCTTGCCATTTAAAATATTGGTAGCAGAAGGTACTGCTAATAACTCTTCCTGTCCCATTAGCCAACCCTCTCTCCCTTTCCCCCTCCCAAATTTAGACATACATTAAAAGTCCCAGATATTAAAGTATCGGAGGGCCTTCCTAGAGGTAAATCCAACACTCTGCTCCACTTTTATGATTTGTGAACTCATAGGACAAAAGCTTTGTTAATTGCCCCATCCAGCCATGGAGAAGTATATGCAGCAGGCCTCCTCCCATTGATTTGAATGCCAGAAAAGGGAAATAAAAATAGCTAACAGGAAGATTTTTCATCTCTTTGCTGTTTGGACTCTGACAAGGGCTGGAATGAAGAAACAGAAAAGCAGAGATCCCCAGGATTGACCTGGGGTAAGCCCTGAAAAGGCATTCAATGCTGACAGATCACTACATCTCGTTCCTTTTTTGGAACCCTAGACCAATGGTGGGCAACCTACGGCCCATCAGGGTAATCTGATTGCGGGCCACGATTCATTTTGCTGAAGTTGACCATCCGCAGGTGTGGCTCCCCACAGCTCCCAGTGGCCGTGGTTCACCATTCCAGGGTAATCTAATTGCGGGCCACAAGTTGCCCACCACTGTCTTAGACTGAACTCATTTGTCCATATATTTTGCCTGCTTTAACCTGTAAATAACTCTCTGATTTCCTTTTCCTAGTCAATAAATTCTGAGTTAGTTTACTACCACTGTCATTTGTGGTGTGAGATCTATGGAACAAATTGATCTGGGGCAAATGACTGGTCTTTTGGGACTGGGAGCAACCTGAGTAATTTGTGATTTTTGGCGTAAGTGACCATTTATTACTAAGTCCAGCTTGCCTGAGTGGCAAGATAGACTGGAGAGCCCAAAGGGACTGGCTGTGACTTCATGGTAGGACTGATTTAGTAATCTAGTTCACATTTGATACTGGGTTGGTAAAATCCAATTATAGAATACACCACCGTTTGGGGTGTCTACCCTGTTTTTGACAGTCTGCCCTGAGGTAGGCACTCACTGTCATGAACCATTCCGACAGCGTGACAAAAGGCAAAAATAAAAAACTGTAGAAAGCTGTTCACAGTTTGTTGATTTGTTTGTCACTGCAGAGTAAGCCCCCGTATTTTCAGTGCAGAGTGGATTTAACTCAACCCACGGATGATTTTCAAGCAGGGAAAAAAGTGCTAGCATTTTAAATGGTTGTTTTGTGCAGGAACTAGCAGCTTGTGATGCATGGCCAGAAAGGGTTAAACATCCTGCAAAATAAATAACCTTCCAAAGACATGTGGAGGGATAATGGTTGTATATTTACATATGTATGAGTAGGGTCAATCAACAGTCCCTGTCTATGCTATATTCTGACAGTTCAGATATCAAAAGAACATCCTAGCATTTAAATGAATTGTAAACATGGGTTATCTCGGTATTCATTTGTCTTTGAAATGTACTGTGAACAGTGGAGGAATAAGCAAATTGCCTTATGTTTCATAGATTCATAGAAGGTTAGGGTTGGAAGGGACCTCAGGAGGTCATCTAGTCCAACCCCCTGCTTGAAGCAGGACCAATCCCCAATTTTTGCCCCAGATCCCTAAATGCCCCCCTCAAGGGTTGAACTCACAACCCTGGGTTTAGCAAGCCAATGCTCAAACCACTGAGCTATCCCTCCCCTTAATATTAATTATATATAATTCTATGGTGATGGACCTCCTTCAAAGGAATCCTAATTACCTTTTGTTCCCGGAGGAACTCCCAACTTGTCAAAGAGGACATGAAATTGTGTAAAAGATCCTTGGGTTCTGATTCTGTCATCTCAGATCTGCTTGAGGCTTCATACAGGGGAAGCTTAGGCAAAAGGACTGAGATCCCAGTCCTAAGCTGGAATACCCTGCAATGACTTTGGACTATAACCTAAGAACTATTTCTGAAAGAACTCCACCACTACAGAGCTCACCATCTCTGCTATGAATCTGAACCTCAATTAATTGAACCCATGTCTGTATGTATATTGATCTTTTAACCATTCTCTCTCTCTTTTGTTTTGTAATACATTTTAGTTTAGTTAATAAGAATTGGCTGTAGCATGTATTTGGGTAAGATCTGAAACATTCATTAACCTGGGAGGTAATGTGTCTGATCCTTTGAGATTGGTAGAACCTTTTCTTTTATATGATGAAATAAGATTTTCAGGAATCTTCATCATATTTGACATGGGTACCTGGATGGAGGCCTGAGGCTGGATCACTTTAAGGGAAATGTGTTGTTTGGACTTCTGAGTAACCAGTGAGGTAATAAAGAACCTGTTTTATGCAGGCTTGGTAAATCTAAGCAGTGGAATATCCACCAGCTTTATGGGGATTGTCTGCCCCATTCTTTGCAGTTCACCCTAGGGACCACAGCTGGCCCCCACTGGAACCCGGTCACACAGCTATATAATCATCCTGGGCCAAATATGCCAAGTCCTTGCTCAGGCAGAACTCTGTCAAAGCATTCTAAATGGGGCTTTTGGTGAGAGTGAAAGCTTGAGGACCTGTCCTGTGTTCTTATCCTCAGAAGAGGAACCAAAATGCAGTGAACCAAAGAACCGTGCTTTCCTATCTTCCTCTGCCATCCCTGGAAGTAGTGCCTGAAAGGGAACAGTACCTCAGCAGCTATAGCACACATTACAGAATGGGGATCAACAGAACCAAGCACAAATATTCTCACTGCTGACAAAACCAATAGAAATAGTTACTGCAGATAGATCAACCACTTCTGCAGGGAAGCCCAGGGGAGGAGAAAAACTAAGATTCCCCACACAGCACTACTTTTGAGTTCTTATCTCAGGAGGAGGGGTTTGCTCCCTAGTGGAATAAGCAGTGGTCCAAACTCTGTGATTTCACTAGAGGTCCAAGGCAATCCACATGGAAGCTCTGTACCTCTGTACTTCTTCCTGAACCCATGTGGCTGTCCCTGTCAGCACAGCTCCACCAGAGGCACACTGACAAAGTTTTTCCGAGCTGTGTGATCTTTGTTTTTAAAATGCTGTAAACATAAGCAAGTCAAATAACTAAAAATGTTAGAGGAAGATGATTTTATATCCACAGAAGTACATTTTAATATACAAAGTTTTATAAAAACACTTCCCACAGAAAACATTTGGTCTGCTGTTGAGTTTGATGCAATTCTCTACAATATGTTGGCATTGCATTGTTCATGTTACTCTAAGGAACACTGCAAAAAGGATTTCTGAGTGACCATAAGGATGACTATTTTTGAGACACAGCATCCAAGTTAAGAGAACAATTTGTGTAAATAGAATATACGTAAAACTGATGGAGTATGATGCTCCCTCGTGATAGGGCTGTTCTGGGAATTAAATGTGGCATTTGTAATAATAAGATGTGTATTATAAAGAGAAAAAAATCACAGTGAACATGAGAACAAGGGGATAGCAAAATTATGCTGGGGGAGAACATATAAAGAACATAAGAATAGCCATACTGGGTCGAGCAATAGTCCAACTAGTCACTATCCAGTCTTTTGACAGTGACTGGGGCCAGATGCTTCAGAGGGAGTGGACAAAACAGGGCAGTTATCAAATGATCCATCCTCTGTCATCCAGCCCTAGCTTCTTGCTGTCAGAGATTTATGGACACCCAGACCATGGGGCTGTTTCCATGACCATCTTGGCTAATAACCACTGATGGACCAATCCTCCATGAACTTATCTAATTCTTTTCTGAACCTAGTTATACTTTTGGGTTTCACAACATTCCCTGGCAACAAGTACCAAAGATTGACTGACTGTTGTGTGGAGAAGTACTTCCTTAAGTTTGTTTTAAGCCTGCTGCTGAATAATTTTCATTGGGTGACCATTGGTTCTTGTGTTATGTGAAGGAGTAAACAAGACTTCCTTATTCACATTATATAGTGGCATTATGATATTTTCTACCTTATTTTCTACCCCTTTCCTAATGGTTCCTAACATTGGGTTAGCTTTTTAGCACATTAAGCAGATGTTTTCAGAGAACTATCCACAATGTCTCCAAGATCTTCATTGAGTGGTCACAGCTAATCTAGAGCCCATCCTTTTGTATGTATAGTTGGCGTTGTTCTCCACTGTGCATGACTTCACATTTATCAACACTGACTTCCATCTACCATTTTGTTGGCCAGTTACCCAGTTTTGTGAGATCCCTTTGTAATTCTGCATAGTTAGCTTTGGGCTTAACTATTTTAAGTAATTTTGTATCATCTGCAAATTTTGACACCTCGCTGTTCACCCTTTTTTCCAGACCTTTTACTAATGTGTTGAACAGCACTGGTGCCAGTACACATCTTTGGGGGC
The DNA here is from genome assembly GCF_965152235.1 of Eretmochelys imbricata. Classification (NCBI taxonomy): domain Eukaryota; kingdom Metazoa; phylum Chordata; order Testudines; family Cheloniidae; genus Eretmochelys; species Eretmochelys imbricata. The sequence goes on along the minus strand of NC_135574.1, from coordinate 110,955,568 downwards.
CCCACTACTTACCTCCCTCCACTGTGAAAACAGACCATTTGTTCCCACTCTAGTTTCCTATCTTGTAAGAGGAATCTGAGAGGAATTTCCCGTTTATTCCATGGCTGATTACTTAAGAGCCTGTGGTAAGAGACCTAGTCAAAGGCTTTCTGAAAGTCCAAGTACAAAATCTTGGGCACAGAAGAGGGAACATTAGGTGAAAATAACATCTAACAGCAATGTACTTTAAACCTCAATCCAGCAAATCACTCAAACACATACCTAACTTTAAGCATGAGTAATTCCATTGATTTTGCTGCTCTCTCTCATTCTCATGCAGATTTCCTCCAGCCCTGTTCATGTTCTCATTTCTCAACTCTGCTCTCTCTCATGCTAAGTAGACTTCATTATCATCATCTACTCCCTCATGCCTAACCCCTGGTGTGTCTCTTCCCATCTTTGATTCACTCTTCAAACCATCCCTTTAGCCTTTTACTTCATTCTGTGCCCAAGATCTTGAATATTACATGACAGGCAAAAATTGACACTGCCAGGAACTCCCTAGCTACATCTTCATCTACCTCTTCCTCCCACTCCATTCATTTCCCTCCCTACCACATTTTTGCCTGCTCTCCTCAAATCCAGATCTTCACTAAAACTCCTGCTTCTGCCCCCCGCTATGCCTCCAACACATACTAAAAAAACCCAAACTAACAACCATATGATAATCAAACTAACTTGCAACTCCACCACCAAAACATGTAATAACTACTCGTTCACTCACTTCAGTTTACTCTATCTGGGTGAAATCCTGCTTCTACTGAAGTCTATGGGAGGTGTCCCATTTACTTCAATGGGTACAGGATTTCGCTCTCTCTGATGGTTATGTTAATTATGTCTGAACTAGCTTTAGAATTTTAGTAGCCTTGAGAGGGGCCCATCCTCTCACTCTCATCTTCCACTTTACTACTTTGCTCAATTTCTCCATCCCCTTACTCCTTTTTTCTATTTATTATCTTCCCTCATGTCAATTTACTGTTAATCTGTTTATTCATATTTGATACAGAAATAATAATCAAGGGAAACATATAAATACGTGAGCTTTGTCACTTTAAAGTCAGAAGAAAGGCAATCAGGGAATTGGATTCAGGTTAGTGGATCCTGCCAAAACATTTAACATGCAGCAGAGCAGTTGTTATTCTAGAACTAAGATCAGGCACCTTGAACATGGTTATTTGGAATTCAGAAGTGAAGGTGGGGCTGGGAGAAATCTACTGACTACACACACATTAAAGCGAATTATAAAATATAAAATAGTACAGGAAAAAGAGGAACCTAAACTATTCATTCAAAGCAACAAGTACTTATCCTGAATTCATTTGCAATACACAAAGGCCATTTCATAAAAGATCATTAAGAACATAAGAACGGCCATACTGGGTTAGACCAATGGTCCCATCTATCCTAGTATCCTGTCATCTCATAGTGGTCAATGCCAGATGTTTCAGAGGGAATGAACAGAAAAGTTCAATTATCCAGTGATCCATCCCCTGTCATCCAGTCCCAGCATCTGGCAGTCAGAGGTTTAGGGACACCTCTGGGTTGAATCCCTGACCATCCTGGCTAATAGCCATTGATGGTCCTATCCTCCAGGAACTTATCTAATTCTTTTTTTAACCCAGTTATACTTTCAGCCTTCATAACATCCTCTGGCAACAAGTTCCACAGGTTGACTGCACGTTATGTAAAGAAGTATTTCCTTATCTTTGTTTTAAACCTGCTGCCTGTTAGTTTCATAGGGTGATCCCTGGTTCTTGTGTTATATGAAGGAGAAAATAAACACCTCCTTATTCATTTACTTTGCACCATTCATGATTTTATAGACCACTATCTTATCCGCCCTTAATTGTCTCTTTTCCAAGCTGAACAGTCCCTGTCTTTTTAATCTCTGGTCATATGGAAGCTGTTCCATAACCCTCATCATTTTTGTTGCCCTTTTCTGAGCCTTTTCCAATTCTAATACATCTTTTTTGAGATGGGGCATCCAGAACTGCATACAGTATTCAAGGTATCGGTGTGCCATGGATTTATATAGTGGAATTATGGTATCTTCTGTCTTCTTAGCTATTCCTTTCCTAATGATTCCTAACATTATGTTAATAAATTGGTTAGTCTCTAAGGTGCCACAAGTACTCCTTTTCTTTTTGCGAATGCAGACTAACACGGCTGTTACTCTGAAACCTAACATTATGTTAGTTTTTTTCACTGCTTCTGAGCATTGGGCAGCTGTTTTCAGGGATCTGTTAACAGCTAGTTTAGATACCATCATTTTTTATGTATCGTTGGGATTATGTTTTCCCATGTGCACTACTTTGTGTTTATCAATATTGAATTTCATCTGCCATTTTATTGGCCAGTCACCCAGTTGTGTGAGATCCCTTTGTAACTCTTTGCAAACTGCTTTGGACTTAACTATCCAGCGAGAAACTGCTGAATTGGAATTCATTTGCAAATTGGATACTATTAATTTAGGCTTAAATAGAGACTGGGAGTGGCTAAGTCATTATGCAAGGTAGCCTATTTCCTCTTGTTTTTTCCTACCCCCCCCCCCCGATGTTCTGGTTTAACTTGGATTTAAACTTGGAGAGTGGCCAGTTTGGATGAGCTATTACCAGCAGGAGAGTGAGTTTGTGTGTGTATGGGGGTGGGTTTTTGGAGGGGGGTGAGGGAGTGAGAGAACCTGGATTTGTGCAGGAAATGGCCTAACTTCATTATCATGCACATTGTGTAAAGAGTTGTCACTTTGGATGGGCTATCACCAGCAGGAGAGTGAATTTGTGTGGGGGGGTGGAGGGTGAGAAAACCTGGATTTGTGCTGGAAATGGCTTTTAGATAAGCTATTACCAGCAGGACAGTGGGGTGGGAGGAGGTATTGTTTCATATTCTCTGTGTATATATAGAGTCTGCTGCAGTTTCCACGGTATGCATCTGATGAAGTGAGCTGTAGCTCACGAAAGCTCATGCTCAAATAAATTCGTTAGTCTCTAAGGTGCCACAAGTACTCCTTTTCTTTTTGATTAATTTTGTATATTGTCTGCAAACATTGCCACCTCGTTGTTTACCCTTTTTTCCAGATCCTTTATAAATATGTTGAATAACCCTGGTCCCTGTACAGATTCCCATAGAATCCTGCTATTAACTTCTTTTTTATGAAAACTGACCATTTATTCTTACCCTTTGTTTCCTGTCTTTTAACCAGTTACTGATCCATGAGAGGATCTTCCCTCTTAGCCCATGACTACCTACTTTTCTTAAGAACCTTTGGTGAGGGACCTTGTCAAAGGCTTTCTGACCATCCAGCTACACTATATCCACTGGATCACTCTTTTCCATATGACCCCCTCAAAGAATTCTAATAGATCAGTGAGGCGTGATTTTCCTTTACAAAACTGTGTTGATGTTTCCCCACATATCATGTTCATCTATGTGTCTGATAATTCTGTTCTTTATGGTAGTTTCAACCAATTTGCCTGGTACTGAAGTTAGGCTTACCAGCCTGTAATTGCCAGGATCACCTCCGGAGCCTTTTTAAAAAATTGGTGTTACATTAGCTATCTTCCTCCAGTCATTTGGAATAGAGGCCTATTTTAAGTGATAGGTTACATACCACAGTTATCAGAGTAACAGTTGTGTCAGCCTGTATCTGTAAAAAGAAAAGGAGTACTTGTAGCACCTTAGAGACTAACAAAAGTGCCACAAGTACTCATTTTCTTCATATCACAGTTAGTAGTTCTGCAATTTCATATTTGAGTTCCTTCAGAACTCTTGGATTTATACCATCTGGTGCTGGTGACTTCTTAATTTAATGTATCAATTTGTTCAAAAACTTCTTCTATCAACACCTCAATCTGGGACAGTCCCTCCGATTTCTCACCTAAAAAAAATGGCTCTGGTGTAGGAATCTCCCTCACATTCTCTGCAGTGAAAACTGATGCAAGGAATTCATTTAGCTTCTCTGCAATGGCCTCATCTTCCTTGAGTGCTCCTTTAGCTCCCTGATTGCCCAGTGGCCCCATTGATTGCTTGGTAGGCTTCCTGCTTCAGATGTATTTAAAAAAACGTGGCTGTTAGATTTTGTGTCTTTTGGTAGTTGCTCTTCAAATTATTTTTGTTCCATCTACTTACATTTTTACACTTGACATGCCAGAGTTTATGCTCCTTTCTATTTTCTTCAGTAGGATTTGACTTCGAATTTTGGGGTGGGGTGGGGTGGGGTGGGGTGGGGGGAATAGCTCAGTGGTTTGAGCATTGGCCTGCTAAACCCAGGCTTGTGAGTTCAATCCTTGACGGGGCCATTTCGGGATCTGGGGCAAAAATTGGGGATTGGTCCTGCTTTGAGCAGGGGGTTGGACTAGATGACCTCCTGAGGTCCCTTCCAACCCTGATATTCTATGATAAGATGCCTTTTTGCCTCTAACCACCTCTTTTACTCTGTTGTTTAGCCATGGTGGCATTTTCTTGATCCTCTTGCTTTTTTTTTTTAATTTGGGGTATACATTTAATTTGAGCCTCTATTGTGATGTTTTTAAAAAGTTTCCATGCAGCTGGCAGACATTTCTCTTGTGACTGTTCCTTTTAATTTCCACTTAATTAGCTTCCTCATTTTTCTGTACTTCCCCTTTTTGAAGTTAAATACTACTGTGGTGGGCTTCTCTGGTATTCCCTCCCCCCACTCCAGGATGTTAAATTTACATTATCATTACTATTACTGAGTGGTTCTGCTTGGACCAGATCCTGTGCGCCACTGAGGACTACATCAAGAACTGCCTCTTCCCTTGTTGGTTCCAGGACTAGCTGCTCCAAGAACCAGTCATTAATGGTGTCTAGAAATTTTATCTCTGCATCCCATCCTGAGATGACATGTACCCAGTCAATATGGACATAGTTGAAATTCCTTATTATTATTGAGTTTTCTATTTTTACAGCCTCTCTAATCTCCCTGACCATGTCACAATCATCACCACCACCTTCTTGGTTAGGTTGTTAATAGTATAGTCTTATTATTCAAGCATGGAATTTCTATCCTTAGAGATTCTATGGTACTGTTTGATTCATTTCAAATTTTTACTACATTTGCCACTGTTTTCTTTCACATATGGTGCCACTGCCCCATCCTCACTACCTACTCTGTAATTCCTATATATTTTGTCCCCTGACATTACCGTGTCCCATTAATTATTATCATTCCAACAAGTTTCCCTGTTGCCTATTATCTCAACATCCTCATTTAATACTGGGCACTCAAGTTCACCCATCTAAGTATCAGAGCTGTAACTAGTTATTTTAGCACCTGGCGCAAGCAAGCATATTTGCTCCCCCTAGCAATGACATGGGGGGAAGGGCATGTGGGGTCACATCCCCACCCCCAGATTTCTGCCTTCCATTTAGCACAGAAGTTTTCAAGCTGTGGGGTGTACCTGGCTTTCTGTGCTGTGGGAGCTGGGGAGCTGGCTGGCAGCCCTCCCGACCCAGCTCCCCAAGCCAGACTGCCTCTGCACGGCCAGGCACTCGGCACAGCTCTGAGCTGCACCTCTGACACACCCTTGCCTCTCCCACAAAGGAGCCTGGCGCCAGCTGGTGAACCCCCTTGAGTTGGCCCCATCCACGGAGCCTGGCTGCCATGAGATGCTTGCCTCGGGGAGCATCTCATGGCAGCCAGTCTCCGTGGGCAGGGGCTGCTCCAGGGGGTGCCACTGGTCAGTGCCAGGCTCCTTCGGGGGATAGGAAAGGGTAAGCTGGGGTGCAGCTCGGAGCGGTGCCACCCTCCCTGCCTGGGCAGCACCCGGCAGTGCAGAGGCGGGTCAGCTCGGGGAACAGGGCAGAAAGGGCTGCCAGGCAGCCAGTGAGTGAGCGCCCTGGCACAAGCGGACCGCGTGATTCCCACCAGCTTCTCATCTGCCAATGATGGTTTTTAAACTGTGGGGCATTCGCCCACCCCCACAGTTTGAAAACCTCTGTGCTAAATGGCAGGCAGAAATCTTGGGGCAGCGGGGAGTGACCCTACATGCCTCCCCACACTGCCTCTTTTTTCCGCCTCCATGGCTTTGTGCCCTGGGCAGCTGCCCTGTTTGCCCCTGCCTTGGTTACAGCCCGGCTTAGTATTTAGACTTCTTGTATTTGTATACAAATACTTATAAAATTTGTCAATATTTAGTTGTCTGCCTTCATGTGATATAATAGAATGGGACTCTTTTTCATTTGACAGTTTCTCTTCAGCTCCTACCTGTACTTTATCATTTTCTATCCTTTCCTCTTTACTATGATATAGAGAATCCTTGTTAACAGATCCTCACCTACGGGATGTCTCTGTCTGAACCGTGTGCTCCTCCACACCCTGTCGGCTTTCCCCCAGCCCTGAGTTTAAAAACTTCTCTATGACCATTTTAATTTTACATGCCAGCAATCTGGTTCCATTTTGGTTTAAGTGAAGTCCATCCTTCCTATATAAGCTCCTCCTTTCCCAAAGGTTCACCAGTTCCTACTAAACCGAAAACCCCACTTCCTACACGAGAGACAACCTGTGCCTGTGAATAGTGGGGTGTGTGTGTACAGAGTGAGGAAAGCTGGCTTCAGCAGCATTACTGAGCATGCTCAGTCCACGTGACCCTGCTCAGTACAAGCAGAAAATCTGGGGGGGGTATGTGAACCCCCACGTTGCCTCTGCCCTACACCATCAGCTCATCCACGCATCGAGACACTTCAGTTCTGCCTGTCTAACTGGCTCTGCATACGGAACTGGAAGCATTTCAGAGAATGCCACCCTGGTGGTCCTGGACTTTAATCTCTTACCTAGCAGCCTCAATTTGGCCTCCAGTTTGGTCTCTAATACCTTTCCCTATGTCATTGCTAACTACATGTACCACAGCCACCAGCTCCTCCCCAGGACTGCACATAATTCTGTCTAGATGTCTCAATGTTACCTGTCTAGCTGTTATCTCCTCTTTGGAGCATAGGTGCTGGAACTAGGGGTGCTTGAAGTGTTTCCATCATATACAGGGTTTACAGTTTGGTTCAATGACTCTCAGCACCCCCACTATCCACATTGTTCCAGAAATCCTACTTTGGAGCCTACATTTGTGGGAATGGTGACAGTATGCAGGTGGAGATCAAAATAATCTGAAAAGTATAACTGAAAATTTCATTCACACAAGACAGCTGAAAACAGGCTTTGTTTTTGACATGCTGCCTACAAAGAAGGGTCAAAGGTGAAGAAGAGTCAAACTGGACCAGACAGGAATCAGTGCAATAAGAATGCAAGTCTTTATTATTTTCCTGAAACAACATTAATGGGGCCTATATTTACTAGCTTTTGTTGAGGGTAAGAATATAAATTTCATGCATATAATTATTTTGGTTTTTCTGATTTTCTGTCTATTTTTGACAAAACAATGTACTACGACCATTGTGGTTTTAGACTTCACACGGACTATCCAGAGGAGGTGATATAAACTTCAGCCTTTAAGAAAATGAACTCTAGTGATAAACAGTAAGTAGGCTCTGTCAAATACTAAGTAAGGGTCCTCTCCCATATGGTGTGTCACTTTAAGGGTCACAGTTTTAATGCTGCACAGTAATTACCTAATGACCACATATGAGAACTGAGTTCAAGAGTCTTACAGTGACACTCCCTTGTGGCTAGGAGGAGGATTTACTGCTCTGTTCTCTGACCCCATGTGTTCAGAAGGCGAGTGGAGGGTCTTTTCTTCCTGCCCTCCCCAACTTTTGCCAGAAAGAGGAAAAAGTTTGGGATACTGGGTTTTTCCCCAAAGCAGGCCAGTAGAGAGAACGCTGTACTTTAATCTTCTAATTTGGCCTAAGAGTAGGCACAAATGGCTGAGCACAAATCAATTAACGCAGACAGCTGAACATACCACAGTTCTGTGGTAAATCTGGTGTCTGTTCCCATTCGTAAAGCTCAACAGCTGATGATGAGATCACTGCCTGACTGTACTTGGTTAATATACAGCCCATTTTTCCTCTCCCCAAGCGCATGATAATGAGTTTTGCCTCAAAATGGAACTGTTATTTTCCTTGCACAGTTGTTTGTGATAGGTTTGGTGACAAGAAAATTAATCAAATCTATTTATTATTTGTTAACTGCAGGTTTTCTAACAACCCTTCTAAGAGCTTGTCATTAGGTTGAGCTCAGTGCTTTGCAAGTTTTTGATGACATAAAGCCCTTTGAATCATCCAGGAGCTACAGGTTTAAGGCAATGTCTACCCAGTACAACATATCTTCTGAATACCATTTCTCTAAATCCCTGCAGCTAACACTGTCTCTATGCCGAATGTTCAGGCAATTTCATGCATGTCCTGTTGACACAACTAAGATGAGCTTATTTGTGCTTTACTGCTGGGGACATGTTTTGAGTGAGCTGCATTTTCTCCTTCTTTTCCACAACAAATACATCTTGGGCAATTTGTGTATTCTAGGAATAAACCCCAGGATTTTTCTTTGTGTGTGTTCTCCATGTGTTCCTCTGCTAAGTAACCTGGACTCCATAAGCTGCACTGGCTGCCAATATCTTTCCACAGAGAATTCAAAGTGATAGTTTTAATTTATAAGCCCTAAATCCCAGCTTTTCTGCATACTCCGTGTATGATGTTGGGACAAGTCACCAAAATTTCTTCTTGCTTTGATTATTAAATGCATAGTAATTCCCTAAATTTGTAAAGATAAATTCATGAATGTTTCTGAGATGCTCAGATGTTACAGTGATGGGAACCACAGAGCTAGATATATAGATAAATGGTTTGTCAGGTGGGTGACTGCCTCTTTATTTGTCTGATATTGTTATAGATGTAATCAATAAAGGAAGCTGGGCTTGAGCCCTCTATGTTTAAGAGAAGGTGATACAAGCATTTTCTAAATCCTTAGCTTTGGAATTCACTCTGCTTCTCCCCGCAATATGCCAAAGCCTGATTTGCTAGCCTCTTCAAACACCCAGGGGAGAAGGGGAGTACCTAATCATGCTGAGATGGGGGACATAGTAAATTTGGCCTAGGCCTGGTATTATTAGACAGGTTTGATTTATTACTAGTACACAGGCAATTTCATAACCATGCTGAAGAGCTCATTAATCTTGCAGAGAAGGCAGAACAAGAATCAATGGCTGGAATCGGTAGCCAAACAAATTGAAATTAGAAGTAAGGCACACATTTTTAACAGTGAGTGTGATTTGCCATGTGAACAAGCCAGCATGGGAAGCAGTGAATTCTCAATCTTTTGTTTTGATTTCAAGACTGGATGCCTTTCTGGAACATATGCTTTAGCTAAACAAAAGTTTTGGGCTCAATATAAGGCCAACTAGGTGAAATGTAATGTCCTGTGATATACAAATAAGACTAGATGATCTAAGGGTCCCTTCTGGCCTTAAACTCTATGAATTTATAAATCCTGAATTATTTTTATGCAGCTTGCGACATGGCTATCAAATCCATCAAAAAATGATAAGCCCAAACCAAAATCCAAGGTACTGAGACAGTTCAAACCTGTATTTTTGATTCACAGTCTTATCTGCATTTCAGAAGGAGAATGTCAGCTACTGCTCAGTCATCAAGCAAAGAACCCCTTAGTGGCAGAGCTGGAGCCATTTGACCATTTACACTGCAGAGCTAACCCCGCTGTGAGGGAGGGATGTTATTCTAGGAGAGTGCCGAAGCGATATCTTTGTACGTGGGTTACCACCACACCTCTCATGTACAGGTTACCAGCCCTTTCAGTCCCTAGAGAAGCAATTTATATAGCAACTGAAGTCTCTTCTTAGTTTTCAGAGTAGCAGCCGTGTTCGTCTGTATTCGTAAAAAGAAAAGGAGTACTAGTGGCACCTTGGAGACTAACCAATTTATTTGAGCATAGGCTTTCATGAGCTACAGCTCACTTCATCGGATAAATTGGTTAGTCTCTAAAGTGCCACTAGTACTCCTTTTCTTTTCTCTTCTTAGTGCAGTTGTCTTTCCCATCCTAGGAAGGCTAGGAGAACATACTCTGCTTTCCTTCATGTCAGGACAATGACTCATTCACAATGCTCCTTCCATCAAGATAATCTCTACAGTAAAGTATCTGTGGCATCAAAGGGGATAAGGGATAAAGGAAAAAACATTAGTCTCATCTCCAAGCCTCTGATCCCAGTTTGGCAACATTGACTCTGGCCTAATTAAACCCGAGTCCCTTAACCTAATGGGCCACATCTGGTAGCTTTTCTCTGCAAGACTGATATTTGAGGCATGCCCACTACGGGCTCATCTCTTTCTCTCAACCTGATAAAGAGGTTTTCCCAATAGTGAGGTAGATACATGCTGTCAAAATCTCATTATAGCACATGTTCAGGTCTTTGTCTGTTTAGCGTATCTGATTATCACCAAGAGAAGGAAATCACAGACTTTTTGGGTTTTAGTCCATTTACAATGCAATTTCTAGCTCAGTAACAAGAGACTGTCACAATAGTTCTCGCTGTCTGACTCCAGTCCTCTCTGTGCTGCTGTATAATTAGAGCAGATTTTAACCTCCCACTGGCATTTCTGGAAGTTTAGTAAATTAAACTAACCTTTCCTTTTCTTTTTTGTAGCACAAAACAAATTGCTTTCCATGCACATGGGAGATTTAATGTTCAATGTAAATTAGAGGGCTATTTTAAATATACCTTTGAAACTATTTGATTAAAAAGTAGGTATATACAAAGTGTTCACACTCAGACCCTGGCTGACTAGGTACGGTTTAGGGAGAGACTTGGTCTAGTGGTCTTGTGGGAACACAAGCCAAGAATCACTGCATTCTAATCCCTGCTCTGACATTGACTCACTTGGGCAAGTCTTCCAACCTCTCTGCACTACTTATCCAGTCTGTCAAGCAACATTATACGGCTTAACCCTGGTCTATACACAAATTTTGTACCGGGTATCACTGTGTTGGTTAGGGACGTGGGTTGTTTGTTTGTGTTTTCTACTGAATTAGTTATACCGATACAGCTCCTGATGTGGACATGGGTGTAAATGTGCTTATATTGGTGAAACTTATTCCCCTTCCCATATAGTAATAAGTTGTATCAGTATAAGCACTTTTATACCAGTGTAAGTGCACTCACCCGGGGGGGGGGGGTGTTCTGCTTTAAGTGTAAGGTATAGTTAAAGTGGCCCAAGTTATGTGCAGACAAGACCTTAACTACTAGCAATGGTGCTGGGAGGATTCATTAGTTAATAGCTAAGAAGTGCGGACTGCTAATTATTATTACCAGCATTAATTTTTAGTAGTTTGAATTAACCTCACCTGAAATACAAGGCTACTTCCTCTTTTCAACTATCTGTCCAGTTAAGAATGAATACACCCTTGCCCTAAAATTGTGTTGGTTATTTGGGAAGGTTCACTAAAGAACGTCCAGACTTTACGGGTTGTGTGTGAACTGCTGGCTTTGACTATATGTTATTTAGATTGTGTGAGTGACACTTAAATCACAGGGCATTGTTTCAGCTCCCAAGATGGATGGCAAATATTAAAGAAGAATAATGAACAATGACTTATGCATTTCTGAGAAATCATTTGTGCTAAAAATTAATGAAAAGTTCAGAATTGTGAATATTTTTCCTGAATACAAGGCAAATCCTCCAAATACTCAAGAAAATGAAGACTAGTGAATCAAAGTGAAAGTAAGTCAATGCTTTCATTTGTGAAAATATTTGTTGTGAATCTGATTGTTTTCTTCTTTTGACCAGATTTCTGATTAATACAACCAAGTTCTGAACTGTAGTGCAGAGAAAGAACAGGTCCTACCTAGGGGATTATTGAGCAATGAGCAATAAATAGAGTAAATTTAGAAAAAATAACTCTTGCTAGACAAAGAAGTTGTTGTTGACAGGACTGCAAAGTTAGTAGATGAAGGGAATGCAGTAGTCATAATGGGCCAGATCTTGAAGTGATGTGAATCAACATAGGTCGATTCACATAAATGAAATGGTCAATTTGCACCAGATGAAAATTTGGCTCCACAAGTCTAAATTTTAGTAGAAGTGTGTGGTGCTGTTGCTTATAAAACCTGAATTTAAAAATTAATTCAAATTGGCTTGGTTAGGAACATCATCACACAGACTGAAAACTGACTGAAAGGCCATAAACTATAGCAATGTATTAAGTTGTGGGCTACCATGGGGAGCAGAGTTAGGGCTATTCAGTTCATATTTAATATCTACATTAATAGTTTAGAAAAGAGACTAAGCAGCATGTTAATGAAATCCACTGATATTAAAACTGGAAAAGCAGAGAACAACCGTTAAGACTGGGAGATAATGTAAAGGAACTTAGAGAGCTTAGAAATATGGACAGAAAATAACTAAGTGAGGTTCAGTTTGGAAAAATGCAAAATAACACAGCTGAGGAAAAATAATCTGTAACATTAGTGGGAGAAGAAGGCCTGGAAAAGACTTGGTGCTGATACTGAATAGCAAATCTGCCATGAATTTGCAAGGTGACATGGCTAGAAAAATATTCATGGACTTTGCATATCCAAAAGCATCACTCCATGGAGCATGGAAGTAAAAGTCACTCCCTGTAGACCCAGTCATATACTATTTAAGATAATAAGAGTTTTGTCATTGATTCCACTGGGTCTTTTATGGCTCTTGTGCAAAACCAAATCAGTTCTGGTCACCATGTTACCAGAAAGATACGGAGAAAACTGGAAGGTGTTCAGAGAAGAGAAACAAAAATGATCAGAATCCGGAAGGGATGGCATACAAGGGAAGATTAAGACAGCGAAATATGCATAGGTTGACCAGGCAGCATGAAACAGATTTCAGATATCTGAAGGGCTTTACCACCAAGGACAGGAGTAACTATGTAGTGTGGTACAGCAACATATAACTGAAAGCCATGATATGAAATTAACAAAGCCAAAGTTTTGGCTATGTGACACTAGTAAACCAAGTGTCAGCTCTGGCCAAGGCCATAGGCATTAGGTAAGAACTGACAAACTCATAGCTGGAAACCAAACCAGCTGACCTGTTTGTTAGCTTTGTTCAAAATAGGCAGTAGTCTTATAAGACTGTATTTAGTGTTTAGACATGTGATACATTAATCTCACTTGCAATGCCTGTATTCCCTGCTATAAGAAACTATGTAAGTTGTGCTTTATAACTTTGAAAATATTTGCTCTGAACTTGTGAGCCAGGCTTTGGGAATTGTCCCCCACCACCACCATTCAGGAGGCCTATCAAGATTAAATGGGCAATTAAGGAACATTGCAGCACAAAGGACTGGTGAAATGGCCCTATCATACCTTGGAGATGCTACGTGCAAGGGAGCTCCTCTTGTAAACTGGAAAACTAAATATAAAAGATAAAGATCTCTTTGCTGTTTGAACTCTCACAGAGCCAAAGACTCTAAACTGAAGCAAGAGATCCCTGGGTTTGCCCTGAAAGACCTTTTGAATTGACAGATTACTACAACTCTGTCACTATTAGGATTTAGATTGCAACTCAGTTGTGGGCATACGTTTGCTTGCTTTAACCTGTTATTTATTCATTGCTTTTTCCTAGTTAATAAATCTTTAAGTAGTTTATTACAGGATTGGTTACAGGTATTGTCTTTGGTGTAAGATTTAGGGTACCAACCGATCTGGGGTAAGTGAGTGCTCTCCTGGGACTGGGAGCAACCTGAATATTTTGTGATTTTTGGTGTAAGTGACCATTTATCACTAACTCCAGCTTGCCTGGGTTGCTAGATAAACTGGAGAGCTTCACAGGACTGGCTGTGACTCCAGGATAAGACTGATTTAGTGATCCAGGAGTTCACATTTGTTACTGGCTTGGTGATATATAATTTATGGAACACGCCACCAGTTTGGGGAGTCTGCCCTGTTTTTGACAGTCTACCATGAGGTAGGCACTCATGGTTATGAGCCACTCCAGACAGCATGACACACTTAATAGCAGGAAAACTTCTTGATAGTGAGTTCTGTTAGCATGTGGAACAGTCTTCTAACAGAAAAGGTGAAGGACCATTGAGTCAGACATTTGCTTGGACAACATGGGGAACAATCCTGCATTGGGCGAGAGATGGACTAGGTGATATACTATGTCTTTTTCATCTCTAACCTGCAAGATTCTCCAGGATACTCTGACTTTTCAAAATTTAACTAAAGAAATCTTAAAAGGGCCATCAGATATGCTCTAAACTGCCATTACTGCTATGTCACCATTTTGAATGCAAACTCAATATGGTTGCCACAAGAAGCTATAAAATGTGATCTTAGAAGCCACAAGAATACCTCACTTTTAAAATGGTGGTATTATATATCATACTAGCTAAACAATCAGACACAAGAAGGCATGAGGGTGATACAGGTTTATCTGAAAGTTTAGAAGTGAGCTGTAGCTCATGAAAGCTTATGCTCAAATACATTTGTTAGTCTCTACGGTGCCACAAGTACTCCTTTTCTTTTTGCGGTTACAGACTAACATGGCTGCTACTCTGAAAGTAGTGATTGAATGACTTTGGATAAAATAAACCCCAAACTCTTTGAATTTCCAAATAAAATAAAATGTTTAATTATGCTTAATTTTTATGCCCTTGCATTTCTAGGTTCCCTCTAGGATCGGATATGGGATGGGGTTCTTATGTTGTCGTAACTGGGTGCAAAATACCCAAGGCTAAATATGGCCCAGATCAAGAAAAAGTGCAGGTCTCTAAATCTGTTTACATATAACTGGAAGGGGAGGGAGTTGCAAAGTTAAGGGTTGCATTTTTAAAAAGGGTACCTCAAATTCACACATGTATTTATTGCTTTATTTCAATTTCTGGGAGTTGGTGAAGTTAAAAAGGGGCCCTTCAGGAAAATCAGCTGCTCTTTATGAACTCTGGGAAGAAGGATAAAGGAGTTTGAGGTGCAAGTCGTGTTCTCATCCATCCTCCCTGTTGAAGGAAAAGGCCCAGGTAGGGACCATCAAATTGTGGAGGTGAATGCGTGATTACGCAGGTGGTGTTGGAGAGAGGGCTTTGGATTCTTCGACCATGGGATGGTGTTCCAGGAAGAAGGATTGCTAGGAAGAAATGGGATCCACCTAACGAAGAGAGGGAAGAGCATCTTCACAGGCAGGCTTGCTAACCTAGTGAGGAGCCTTTAAACTAGGTTCCCCAGCGGATGGTGACCTAAGCCCAGAGGTAAGTGGGCAAGTGGGATATATGGAGGAAACACAAGGAGGAGGGTACAAGATGGGAAGCCTCCTGCTTCATACTGAAAAAGTAGGGCAATCGGCTAGTTATCTTAGGTGCATGTACACAAACGCAAGAAATCTGGGAAACAAGCAGGAAGAATTGGAAGTCCTGGCAGAATCAAGGAACTATGATGTGATTGGAACAACAGAAACTCGGTGGGGCAGTTCACACAATTGGAGCACTGTCATGGATGGGTATAAACTGTTCAGGAAGGACAGGTATG
Organism: Eretmochelys imbricata; assembly: GCF_965152235.1. NCBI lineage: Eukaryota > Metazoa > Chordata > Testudines > Cheloniidae > Eretmochelys > Eretmochelys imbricata. Next base: position 110,940,101 of record NC_135574.1, on the reverse strand, counting down.
GGAGAAAACTTGGAGGAGTTGCTTTGTATGTAAGAGAGCGGTATGATTGCTCAGAGCTCCAGTATGTAATTGGAGAAAAGCCTGTTGAGAGTCTTTGGGTTAAGTTTAGAGGTGAGAGCAACAAGGGTGATGTAGTTGTGGGCATGTGCTATAGACCACCAGATCAGAAGGATGAGGTAGATGAGGCTTTCTTTGGACAACTGGCTGAAGTTTCCATATCACAGGCCCTGGTTCTAATGGGGGACTTCAATCAACTTGACATCTGCTGGGAGACCAATACAGCAATGCACAGACAATCCAAGAAGTTTCTGGAGAGTGTTGGGGACAACTTCCTGGTACAAGTGCTGGAGGAACCAACTAGGGGCTGTGCTCCTCTTGATCTGCTGCTTACAAACAGGGAAGAATTGTAGGGGAAGTAGAAGTGGGTGGCAACCTAGTCAGCAGTGACCACGAGATGGCTGAGTTCAGGATCCTGACAAAAGGAAGAAAGGAAAGTAGCAAAATATGGACCTGGAACTTCAGAAAAGCAGACTTAGACTCCCTTAGGGAACTGATCAGCAGGATCCCCTGGGAGGCTAATATGAGGGGGCAAGGAGTCCAGAAGAGCTGGCTGTATTTTAAAGAAGCCTTATTGAGGGCGCAGGAACAAATCATCCTAATGTGCAGAAAGATAAGCAAATATGGCAGGCGACCAGCTTGGATTAACAGTGAAATCCTTGCTGATCTTAAACACAAAAAGGAAGCTTACAAGAAGTGAAAGTTGGAAAAATGACTAGGGAGGAGTATAAAAATATTGCTTGAGCATGTAGGGGTATAATCAAGAAGGCCAAGGCACAATTGGAGTTGCAGCTAGCAAGAGATGTGAAGGGTAACAAAAAGGGTTTCTATAGGTATGTTAGCAACAAGAAGGTGGTCAGGGAAAGTGTGGCACTCTTACTGAATGGGGGAGGCAACATAGTGACAGATGATGTGGAAAAAACTGAAGTACTCAATGCTTTTTTGCCTCGGTCTTCACAGACAGGGTCAGATCCCAGACTGCTGCACTGGGCAACACAGTATGGGGAGGAAGTGAGCAGCCCTCAGTGGTGAAAGAACAGGTTAAGGACTATTTAGAAAAGCTGGACATGCACAAGTTCATGGGTCCAGATCTAATGCACCTAAGGGTACTGAGGGAGTTGGCTGATGTGATTGTGGAGCCATTGGCCATTATCTTTGAAAATTCATGGCATTCGGGGAAGGACCCGGACGATTGGAAAAAGGCAAACATAGTGTCCATATTTTAAAAAGGGAAGAAAGAGAACCCGGGGAACTACAGACTGGTCAGCCTCACTTCAGTCCCTGGCAAAATCATGGAGCAGGTCCTCAAAGAATCCATTTTGAAGCACTTGGAGAAGAGGAAGGTGATCAGCAACAATCAGCATGGATTCACCAAGGGCAAGTCACGCCTGACCAACCTGATTGCCTTCTATGATGAGATAACTGGCTCTGTGGCTATGGGGAAAGTGGTGGATGTGATATAGGTTGACTTTAGCAAAGCTTTTTATACAGTCTCCCACAGTATTCTTGCCAGCAAGTTAAAGTAGTATGGATTGGATGAATGGACTATAAGTTGGACAGAAATCTGACTAGACTGTCAGGCTCAACGGGTAGTGATCAACTGCTCGATATCTAGTTGGCAGCTGGTATCAAGCGGAGTGCCCCAGGGGTCAGTTTTATTCAACATCTTTATTAATGATCTTGATGATGGGATGAAGTGCACTCTCAGAAAGTTTGCAGATGACAGTAAGCTGGGGGGAGAGGTAGATATGCTGGAGGGTAGGGATAGGGTCCAGAGTGACCTAGACAAATTGGAGGATTGGGCCAAAAGAAATCTGATGAGGTTCAACAAGGACAAGTGCAGAGTCCTGCACTTAGGAAGGAAGAATCCAATGCACTTCTACAGGCTGGGAACTGACTGGCTAAGCAGCAGTTCTGCAGAAAAGGACCTGGGGATTACAGTGGACGAGAAGCTGAATATGAGTCAGCAGTGTGCCCTTGTTGCTAAGAAGGCTAACGGCATACTGTATTAGTAGGAGCATTGCTAGCAGATCGAGGAAAGTGATTATTCCCCTCTATTCGGCACTGGTGAGGCCACACCAGGAGTATTGCATCCAGTTTTGGTCCCCCCACTACAGAAGGGATGTGGACTAATTGGAGAGAGTCCAGCGGAAGGCAACGAAAATTATTAGGGGGCTGGGGCACATGACTTACGAGGAGAGGCTGAGGGAACTGGGGTTATTTAGTCTGCAGAAGAGTGAGGGGGAGATTTGATAGCAGCCTTCAACTACCTGAAGGGGGGTTCCAAAAAGGATGGAGCTAGGCTGTTCTCAGTGGCGGCAGATGACAGAACAAGGAGCAATGATCTCAAGTTGCAGTGTGGGAGGTCTAGGTTGGATATTAGGAAACACTGTTTCACCAGGAGGGTGGTGAAGCACTGGAATGAGCTACCTAGGGAAATGGTAGAATCTCCATCCTTAAAGGTTTTTAAGGCCCGGCTTGACATAGCCCTGGCTGGGATGATGTAGTTGGTGTTGGTCCTGCTTTGAGCAGGGGGTGGACTAGATGACCTCCTGAGGTCTCTTCCAACCCTAATATTCTAGGATTCTAACCCATCTTAACCTATTACCACCAAAAGCCATTTTTAAGGCTCATTTATTTATTGCATTTCCATTAGTGGTAGGTCTCCTGACTTCACCTGGGTGAGGACTTTTTTTTACTATTTTTTAAAAAGTGGCAAAAATAAGATCAAGAAGCTGCTGCCTTTCCTTGCATAGCAGAGTTTTATAGCGCACCTTTGTACACTTTTTAGAATTTTTATTCTTGCACTGTTCTCAATTTGCCTCCTAATGGCATGTCAATATCAATCTTCCCATTTCTTAATAAATCCTCCCTGATGTGCAGTTGGCAGCTGTACCCTTGGGACTCTGAGGGACTTGTTCTAGATCAGAAAAGAGGGCATGTTATCTTTGTAGTGGGAGTTAATGAGGAAATGTTTGTGCTAATCCTTAAATTGACTTTCATTGAGGCAAATATGGCTGCTGCGAAAACACTGCAATACCATCACCATGTACATCAAAATACTTTTGCGGTATCTGATGCATCATTCCATATTTTTTTCTACTAAACAAATCAGAGGGCTGATCTGACTGAAACGAACATTAATGCTGCTTGTCAGTAGCATGGACTCCTCAAAGGAGCATAGAAACGCTGGAATGCTAAATTCTATGACACTTCACTGACTGGAGGGTGGAGATAAACTGCAGCCCCAATTATAAGTAGCTTTGTATATTGCCCAGAATTGTTGGGCAAGTGTAGAAGAAGTGGACTTCCTCCTAGTCACTACGCTGTCTTCCCTAGTGCAGCAAGCAGGGTTATAAAGGAAAAGGCTAGGAGTGACCACAGACTTTGTGCACAACAGCTAGCGTATTTTCAACAATAGTCATGTATTTGCTTAGAGGGTTACTGCAAAGGTTTATAGCTAATAATTTGCCCAACCATAAAACGGTTACAGTATTTCGGGTTCTAAATCTCTTTTAAAAATAAGATGAAGAATAAAAAAAATTACCATGTCATTGCCTTAAAGAGATACTTAAAAAAAACCCAACCCAATAGCCATTATAGGCTAGATCCTGCAGATCTCATTCATACAAAGCTCCTCGTGTCCTCCCTATTTTTGGGAGTCCTGCCAAACCAGTGTTTTATGTTCCCTTTGCTGGCTCTACAGCAGCGGTTCACTAACAAGTACTGTTAGCAAGAGCAGTGCACAGCAATGATGTCTTGCCATGAGTCAGCCACTAAAGAAACTGAAGTTGTTAAAAGCACACAGGATAATCTCAACTCCATGCAAAATGGTAAAAAGGGTGAAAAAATGCTGGCTAAATGGAAAAAGATAAAATTAGTATGGAAATATGTATTTGCAAACCTGTCAGTAGGCATTTACAGACAAAAGTGAAGATAATGAAAAATGAAGGCTCTAAAAAATTTAGGCAAGTGTCCTCTAAAGAGTGTATGGACAATCAGATTAAGGCATTGTGCAAAACAGGGCACATAAGCAAATTCCCCATCTTTAATGGCATGCACCACATTTGTCCCATTATTAGAAATGATAAACCCATGAGAAAAAGAAAGCAAGGGGTAAAACCGCTATTTGTCATGCAGCTTCTCTTACACAGTCACTGCAGTGTGGGATTTTTCAAAGCTGCACATGTGCCGACGGACACTGGCTGGTGGGCGAGAATTCTGGCTGCCTCTTCCTGAAGATTGAAAAGAAAAAGACACCCAGTGAGTGGTTATACACATGTACACACATGGTGGTTGTACCACTCAATAGGGTGCCTATCCCTGATCTAGTCCCAGTCTTCTTTGAATCTTGCCATTCCTCCTCCTCCGCTTTATTTGGGGGCCTACTGTAACTGGCAAAAAAAATTTTCCTTTGCTACTGCGTGACTTATTTTCAAGTGGCTTCTGATGGTGTTTATATTCATTCTCTCTACTGATACCACAAGTACTCAAATAGCAGATGGCAATGCTGCTGTGCATTTAGTCTTCGGTGGAAACTCTCCCCTGGCCTTCTCCAAGATTCGTGGGAATGGTACAAAAGGAGCAATATGCTCTTCTTATCCCACCTTTACTTTAAGAGGTTTACTCTAGGCTTTTAAAAAAAAGTATATGCTTAGTTCATACTTTTCTTCTTTGGCCCTTACTTCAATCGTTTGCTTTTCTCAGCGTTACCTTTCTCTGACTCTGGCTACAGTGAATAGTCATTGGTAGTCCTTACACGTGGATCTTTGTTTCTCATGGATATAACCATGCTTCTGAAGGGTAGGCATAAAGTTTAGGCTCTCTTAGACGATTTAATGCCTCAAAACTGAAAACTGGTCACTTTGGATGTTAACACTGCAGATAATGGAAGGCAATTTCCTCTTTCATTTCTTTTCCCTGCTATGCTATATAGTGAACAAAAGCAGATGCAAGCTTCCATGCTGTCTTTCACAGAACCAATAAAAGAAAAAAAAGGCTTCCACAAAAATGTCACGTACTTTTGCAAGTGGAGTATATGGACAGAGTTCTGCAAAAAGTTTTAGTTGGGTTGAAAATGAAATGCAAAACAAAACTCAGCATTTTTTGTCCACAACGAGAAAGTCATGGTGCACACTTGCCTTATCCTTGTTTATCCCCATAACAAAGGGTTGAAGGGTCACATGTACCAATACTGCATATTCAGTTTAGCTTCTAACGAATAAAACAAATCAGCTTTTCTCACAACATACTGATGTACAGTAGCACAGTGTGATGTATACAACAATGCATGGATACTTGGTTTGGGACTGTAAATGCCTTGATATTACTTCCATGTTATGATAAATAGATTGCAAGTAAAATTTGCTATGGGCCTATTTCTCAGCACTCAAACTATCCACTGTAGAGTCTCTTGAATAATTAAAACTCTTACCAGCAATGACAAGATCCCTGAGATTTGAAAATTTTAAGCCAATCAGAATTGGGAGCTTAGCTAGTGTGACCTCTTCTTCACCTTACTAAATTCACAAAGATTATAGAGCTTTAGATTAAACAGAACCACCAACATTTCTATAATCTTTCAGTCACAGTAGCTGATTTTACAAGATATTTGACAATATGCAACCAATCATTTGAGACCAAAATCTAGCTCTAAATACATTCCCATCGTATGTATAGCTTCAGCATGCACACCATGTATACAAGAGAGGACACAATGAAACAAAGAAGCTGGTCTTACACAATTAAAAACAATATCAAATCTTCCTTTGACTTGGAAGTGTGGCATGGGATCAGGTTGCTTTTGAGGCAACTGATTCTATTGGATCTAGCCTAAACATTTTGCTATCATTTGGGGGATTTTTTTAAAATCTTCTTTCTACTCCATATTTCCTCCTACCCTGATACATCCTCAGGATGACTTTTCCCATTTTCACACTCTAGGGATATTTTCTTGCTATGAATTTCTCATATACAAAAGTGGGAAGGGTACAGACTTCCAGACCCAGCCAAAAATCTGCCTAATACTTTCAGAAAGCATCTTTATTCTTTTGTCCCAAAGGTGGCTGGGCATCTTAAGAGCTGTGTGTCCTGGCCACAATAAAAAAATAGATATTACAACCCCCTAAACGCCCTGTACATTTCATTGAAAAGGTGTGCTCCTTTCAATTCTGTCCGTAAACTGTTTTGTGTAGTGTTGCTGACACTGTTAAGATGGCTGCCATATTCCATCAAAGTGGTGGCAATATTCAGTGGTAAGCCAAATGATCCCTATATCACATATACCTTCTTTCAAAAAATTTGGTACCCTGTTCATCTTTGTACTGTGACACCATGATTAAAAGACCATTATTAAGGGCTATGATCTCTCAGTGCAAGTTACAGATAACTCACCAGCTATTCAAATACCTTGTAGCTACAGAACAAGGTCTACTGTGTGTTGAAATGGGGAGTTGCCATACCATAATGAAGGTGTTTAAAATGCCATCTAATGAAGATAGGGGTCCACTAACACAGAGTCTATCAGAGAGCAGACTATGACAGCACAGGTAGGGCTGCTTAGCTGACACGCACAGGCCTAAGGTAAAACAAGACACCCCTGAACAAGTAACTGCTGAACAAGCCCGAACAAGTATTGGCTGAAACAACTAACCATTGTGAGTATGTTTACAGCAAACAAGTAGGCAGAAACACCCTAAACTGATATGCTTGCCTTACGCAATCTGCAAAGCTATTGGTCTGTAGGGGCAAGAAGTATAGAGGTTAATAGCTCAGAAAAATGTATATGAACTGTGTGGAGTGTGACATGAATTGGAATTGTGGTATCACCCGGTACCTAAACCCCCGGCATCTGGGTCTGGCCAGCCTGGGCAAAAAGCTGTTACAAGCCTAACCTGAGTGACAAGCTGGAGTCAAAGTGAATGTTTGAAATCCCAGAGAACTGGATGAAGTATTCTCCCAGAACTGGGCAAGGTGTTCTGAATGAGCTGAGTGGAAAATGTCTTGGAGGGAATCCCAGCAGAGCAGAGGGTTCCTGAGTGAAGTTCATTAACTGCTTAACTTAGTTCTTCTTAAGTTCTTTGAAGCATAAGAATATTTCTAGCCAGCTGCTCAGAATTCAGGAAAAGTAACGGGTCTGTTGAAATATGCTGCAAAGAATGGGTCTGACAGAAGAGTTGCTTTCTCACTACATTTTTCCTTAAGTGTAAATTAATCATCCCATGAGTCAAACAGCTGTGTCAAGATTGCAGGAAAGTGTAAATTGCTATCTGTGATGTTTTATTTCTGTATAGCTGTGAATCTGGATGTAGTCACCCACAACTCAGGAATTACTATCGCCACTAATCCAACAGACCTTGACCTGAATTTATCTGTCCTGCATCCAAGACTACTAATGTGCAGGGCATTGTTATTATTTATCATATATACTGCAGCAGCATCCAAAGAAGAATGTGCAAATTATGGATTTTTCAATCCTCTGGCAACTAAAACAAACAAAAAAACAGCAGCAGCAAAAGTGTTTCAGGTCAAACAAATTATTTTGGGATTTTTGGAAAGCTCAAAAGTGAAAAAAATCCATAAAAATAATTTTGGGTCAAACAAAATGTTTAGTCCAATGCCTCCTGCTCCCACCAAAAATATTGTGTTTAATTTTTGAGCATTTTTTAAAACATTTTTTATTTATTTCTTTTTAATTGAGAGAAGTTTTAAAACAAAAAGACATTTCAAATTAAAAAAATGTTCTGCTTTGAAAATGCTGAAACAAAACTGAATACTTTGAAATCTCCCGCCCCCCCATATGAACAATTTGACAACTAACACAAATTTGCAAAACATTTTTGGGTTGCCAAATCTGCATTTTTTGTGTGTGTGTAAATAAGTTTCATCTGAAAAATTTTGCCCAGGTTTAATCCAAAGGCGCAGTCAGGTGCAGGGACCCACTGTGCTAGTTGTTGTCGAAGCTATCTGAATGAGTTCTAGGTTCACTCTGATCAAAAACACACAAGTAGGCACAGTCTTTGCTGCAAATTGCTTAAAATCTCTCTTGAAACAAGTGAGTGCCATAAACAAAAAGAGGACAGGGTGTTGGGATAACAATGAGAATATCAAGCTGTTGTTTGGGTAAGCTCTGCATACAGATCAATGGTGCTGAATCATTCAAAAGGGGTTTTTTGTTTTTTGTTTTTTAAACACAAATCTCCAATTTCATATGCATAGGGGAAAATATCCCCTTTGTGTCATAACTTCATGACTTAAATCGTCACATCATGCTTCAGTGTTGAGACCTATTATTCCTTCTACTCCCAAAGGGCAAAATAGCAACAGTGGCAGAATTTCCCACTGTTCATTTTCTTCCTTTGATCATCTGGAGGTCAGTTGGGTGCTTGTGAATGTGAGGGATTGGTAAATAGTATTTGTGAGAGTCAGGCAGGTGCTTTTGTTTGCTCATTGATCCCACCATCCCTTCTCAGCCTAAACCCTGGATGTTTCCTAAGTAGAGGCTGTGAGGCATGCTGAATTTTATTGCTGTATGCTCATAGGGTTTATGTTTACCACACAGGAGATTCAGGCCTGACATGTGGTCGCCAGTGCCAGATCAAAAGGTGTATGTACAAAAAGGTGGAAATCTTGGCCCTGCTCCTGTTGCATAAGGGCTGCAGGACTGAATCTCAACAGTTTTGTCATGGAGACAAAATTTAATGGAAGACCTCTGTCTTATGCTCCTCCTTTGCATCAGTCATGTGTGCCTATGTGCATAAAAATCTAATGAGCTGAAAATTTAGTCTGCAACTATTCCAAACATAGTTTTATTCTTTTTAGAAACCAAAGAGTTCAAAAAGGAATAGGGAGATCTGATTGTCTCATGGATGGCCCATTTAACCAATTAAAGCTGTGATGAAGAAAACTAAAGAATGAGAAGAAATTAAGTGGAATGCATGAGTCTGCAACCTTATTCAGAATAGTTAAAGTCCTAAAAACAGGCGGGAAACCTCTTACACCGGTGAGAAGTTACTCATGCAAACAGTCCCACAGATGTAAGTGGCAGCACTCATGGGAGAAACTGCTCACCAATGTAAGATTTTTACCATCTTGAATTGCAATGACCTGTCCTCTCTGAGATGAATGAGCTGCCATGGACTGTTCCAGGACAAGCTGCAGAAGGTAAGATAAACAAAAATGATTTTTCAAAAAGAAAACAGAGAAGAAGGACAATAGAGAATAGAAGTGAGTTACTCAGGCACACAGCTAAGTATGGCCCTTACCTAACCTCCAAAAGCTCTGAACAGTTTTAGCAGATATTTAATTGTTTGGAAGCACTATGGTTCGTAGAAAGTTAAGGATATTCATATGAAGGTAGGAAGACTCTTACACTAGCTAAAGGACGAACATTTAAGGGAAGACTGACTCTTTGGGCACTTCTGGGACAGATTGCAGTAAAACTGCAGCAAAAAAACTACTTTGCTTTAGTCAAATATATAACAAACCACTTAAATAGTGAAGAGCAGGAAGAGTTGAAAAATCAAAGCATGTCTACAGCGCCAGAGTTTAAAAAGATCAGACTTTATATCTCAGTGCCCCAGCAAAAGGAGAACAAAAGTAAAGAAGTCAGAAACAGTATATTGAAAAATTAAAGATGCTTGAAATACAGTTTCAGGAAAGCTGGAATTTCTAGCTTTAAAATGGGCTTTCACTGACAAATTTCATGATTACCTCTATGCACAATCCTTCATAATTTACAGTAGTAACAACCCAATAACCTGTGTGTTTACCTTTGCAAAGCTGAATGTCACAGCACACTGGTAGGTTGCAGAATTAGCTGAATTTAACTTCAACATGAAATATTCTTCAGGGAAATCTAATGTGGAGGCAGATGCCCTAGCCAGAATGCCTATCAATGTGGAAAGCTATCACAGAAAGCATAGAAGAAACAAGCAAAGATTATATTAATGCTGTTGTACAGTCCTTGGATGTACAAGAGATGGCAAGGTACCTTGGTTGGGAGCTATTACTACCAACCCTTTGGCAGTAGCAATCTTAACCACGGGTATTGAATCTACCAGAAAGTCAATTGACATGAGAAGAAATGTTGATAGTTCAGAAAAAAAAATCCAGCTATTGCTAAAATTCTTCCTTATAAGTCTTTGGATTGCAAACCTTATAATCATGAAAACACAGGAGGATGTGTTAGGATCTCCACTCTGATGAGTGAATCATATCAATTGTATTTGGAGAAAAATGGAGTAATTTATTGGCAAACCAAGTCAAGAATTCAACTGGTATTATTTGAAAAGTACAAAAGACAAGTATATCAAGAACTACATGAAGAGATGGGACCTCAAGGAGCAGAGTGAATAACCAGTATCATGAGAGTATAGTTTTACTCACTGCAGATAACGTTCAGTGTTCCTCTTTATGTCACTAGCATCTCTACATGCATGGAGCAAAAGAAACCTCACCAGCCTACTAGAACTCCACTAACATACATAGTTACAACAGAACCATTTGTGCTTGTATCAATAAACTTCTTGCATATAGAAAGAAGCAAAGGAGGGTATTGTGACGGGGCAAGGCCAGATGGCTATGGAAAAGTAGTGGGAGACAGATATATTAGCTCCAGGCCAAACAAATCCATGGTACCAGGATAAGTGAAATGACAGCTGCTCCAGGCCAATTAAGACACCTGGGGCCAATTAAGAACTTTCCAGAAGGCAGGGAGAAGGCTAGGTTGATTGGGACACCTGAAGCCAATCAGGGGCTGGCTGAAACTAGTTAGAAGCCTCCCAGTCAGTCAGGTGGGTGTGCATGTCAGGAGCTGTGGGAGGAAGTTGCGCTGTTGGAGAGGCTGAGTACTACACACCACATCAGGCACAAGGAAGGAAGCCTTGAGGTAAGGGTGAAGTGGAGCTTAAGGAAGTGAGGGCTGCTGTGGGGGAAGTAGCCCAGGGAACTGTACATGTTATATTTCTAAAAGGTCAGCTCTCATAGCTGATACTGTTAGGGTCCCTGGGCTGGAGCCCGGAGTAGAGGGTGGACCTGGGCTCCCCCCCGCCCCAATCTTTGCCCCCTGATTAATCGCTGAGACTGGGAGACAATACAGACTGTGCAAGGAAGGATAACTTCTCCTCACCTCCCTTGCTGGCTTATGATGAAAATGGCTCAGAAGACTGTGACCCTTGTCTCTAGAGAGAGAAGGGTTATGTGGAGGGTCACAGTGAGCCTCTGAGGCTAGCGAAATCCGCCAGGAAACGCGGGACCCATGGAGGCAAGGACAGAGCTTTGTCACGGTATAAATACATTTTAGTCAGAGTGGATCACTTCATTAGGTTTGTTCAACCTTATTCTACCACCAGCAAGTCAGGCAAGAGACTGTGGCAAATGAGATCTTCATTTACTTTGTTTCAAAATGTAGTTTCCTCAAAATGATTCATCATAACCAAGGTGAAGAATATGATTTTTTTTCAGATGGTTTCAGCACTACTGCAAAATTAAACATCTTACACAACCCCATACCACTCACACAGCAATGGGCAAGTAGAAAGATTGAACAGAATTCTGTTAGCTATAATTAGACTATTGCCAAAAGAACAAAAAGCAAACTGGAAGGACTTCCTTAATAAGGTAATCTATGCCTATACCTGTATGTGAAATGAGGCCATGGGTGCTCACCCTTTTATTTATTATGTGGTATATCTCCATGTTTACCCACTTGTTTACCTATAATCTGCACCTGGAGACCATAAAGATTACACTGAGAAATGGAAACAGCAGATGAAAGAAGCTTATGAACTGGCATCAAAATGTTCTTAAAAATCTCCTATTTGTGGAAAGGATTACTTGTCAGGAATCTTTCAGATAGAGGGACCAGGCAAATGAATATCCTATTGGGAAGATAAAATTCATGTACTACTTCAAAGAAAAGGAAATAGTTTCGTCTATAAAGTAAAAGCAGAAGATGGAAAAGGATGTGTTAGAATTCTTCACCACAATATTTTACTTCCCTGTGACCTCGTACCCTCGGACATAACACTAGCCTCTAAACCACCACAGAAGGCATAGAGAACAGGGCAAACGAGTATAATAATAGATTAGGACTGTCAATCATAGTTAACACAAGCAACTAATGCAAAACAGTCACGAATAATCACAATTTTAATCACACTGTTAAACAATAATAGATTACCAATTTAAATTTATTATGAATATTTTGGATGTTTTTCTACATTTTCAAATATATTGATTTCAGTTACAACACAGAATACAAAGTGTACAGTGCTCACTTTATATTATTACTTTTATTACAAATATTTGTACTGTAAAAGATAAACAAAAGAAATTGTATTTTTCAGTTCACCTCATACAAGTACTGTAGTGCAATCTTTTTATTGCGAAAAGGCAACTTAAAAATATAGTAGTATTTTTTTACATAACTGCACTCAAAAACAAAACAATGTAAAACTTTAGTGCCTACAAGTCTACTCAGTTCTATTTCTTGTTCTGCCAATCACTAAGACAAACAAGTTTGTTTACATTTACAGGAGATAATTCCCACTTCTTATTTACAATGTCACCTGAAAATGAGAACAAGCATTCACATGGGATTGTTGTAGCCAGTGTTGCAAGGTATTTACGTGCCAGGTACTCTGAACATTTGTATGTCCCTTCATGCTTCCTTGTAGATTCTAAAGTTTTACATTGTTTTGTTTCTGAGTGCAGAAAATCCTCCACAATAATACTAAACAACCGCCCCACAAGAATACATTTGTAAGTTGCACTTTCATGAAAAAGAGATTGCACTACAGTACTTGTATGGGGTGAACTGAAGAATACTATTTCTTTTATCTTTTTACAGTGCAAATATTTGTAATAAAAATAATATAAAGTGAGCACTGTACACTTTGTATTATGTATAGTAATTGAAAATGTAGAAAAACATCCAAAATATTTATAATAAATTTAAATTGGTGATCTATTATTAACACTACAATTAAAACTACACTTAATTGCTTCTATGTTTTTTAATCTCATGATTAATTGCAATTATTTTTTTAATCGTTTGACAGCCCTATAGGAGATCAAAACAAGGACAGGAATTCAGACTCCAGTGATTCTGATAGTGAGAGTGAAGATCAACTACTTTATGTGATGGTACCAGAGATTCTGAACCAGAAGCAGAAACATTTTATCCACACTTGAGAAATGAGGATGTTATTGAACCTGTAAACTTGGAAACTGATGATCAGACTGATGAGACATTTGCACCTGCTACTGAAAGACATGAATGTAAAAACAAGACCATGGAACCTGAAATCAGTAGTTCACAAGAGGACAAATCATCAGAACAATCCACATTTAGGTCATATAAACATCTAGGAATACCTATCATCACTGAATAATTCTTACTATTGGATTGGTGACTGCACGGTGGGATTAGCCTCATATATGTCAGGTGCCATACCAAGTGCCTATTTCTGTATCTTATCCCATATTTTATCCAAGACTGAGGTAATATCAGAAAATGAATGAATGAATATTGCTTTCTGGTAGGGATATCGGTCCAGCCAAATATTTTATAGTTAATATTTATTATTTCATAGTTTTTTAAAAATAGCTTGCCATATGTCCAGTGTCTGAGTTATATGGTTCTACCATGGATCTTATAGGCTAACTGAAATGGACCTAGGGCATACTTTGCTGATAGAAATGTCAGGATGGCATTACATTTACAAGGGAGGAGTGTAGCACTCAAATGACTATGTAGGCATCTTAGAGTATTTTAATGTGAAAGTGAGTCTTTTGCTTAAGAATTGACTGGAATGCCAGGGTAATTTTACTGCTCTCTGTCCCTCTAAGGACTGGAGCTCTGCTGAAAAGATGAAAGGGGACACAGCTGGCAAGCAGGGTATAGTCTCAGGTGAGTTGTGTGTTCTCTGGAGAGACTCAGTAGGGCTTGCGCAAGCTATATCTGGGTTCTTTAGAAATTAAATGTAATAAAACTCCAGTGTTTAACACAGTTCAGGGTCTGGGAGTGTAACACGAATATCGATGGAGCTGAATCCATGTTAACAATGGTTAGAAACCTTTAGAAAGTTTCCCTAGTGTAGCCAGAGCCCATAAGGGCATCACCTACTTGTACTGAATAGCAATGTTTGCTTTAGAAGAGCTGTGTGATTGTGACAACAGGCATGTTTGTTATAGGTTCTCTTTTTCAAAATACAGCACTGGTCAACTTACAAATCTACCCACGTGTGGGTCTCTTCACATGCATTTTCTGTATACCATGTGCCTCATTCTGGCTGTCTAATCCAGAATGGATTTTGTATGCGTTTCTCTGTCAAACAGAGCATCACAGGATTCTGATTGACCTTATGTGACCACCGTAAAATCTTTGCCAGAAATTTGGGCAACAGCATAAGTTTGGCCAGGAAATATTATGGCCTATCATATATGTCGCCATGATTTCTCATCTTTCAGAGTAGCAGCCATCTTGTGTTTGTTCCATCACCAATTTTCAAAAGGCTCATCACAGCTATTCACTTGTAGTAAAACATTTAAGCTTGCAGCATTTTGTGACATGTGGCATGCTTCTCAGGAAAGAGAAGGTCCCACCACAAGCTGGCTTTAAAACTGTGGCATGCCTCTGTGGATGAGCCTTTCATTTCACTCAGAGACATACCACACCACAAAAAATGCTTCAGTCCCAATATGTTTTTATAAGATCTTGCCATCTGTGTTGTCTCATACATCGTGTTTTGACAGAGTTAAATAACATGAAGGCTAAGTTATGTTAGTAACTTGCATTGAATTATACTAGGACAACTTAAAATAAGATCATTATTCGGACTACATCTGTCACAGGTTAAAAAACAACACTACATAGCATAGGGAGGAGTGTACTCCATTCATTTTTTTATAGATCCACTATCTTCTAGAGACTGTCACAAATTCAGATGGTATCCTCAGTGTTAGGTTTATGTTTATATCTCTAAGTTAGCTGAAAGATGTATGAAATCACACATAGGTTGAGAGATCCCTACTGATTACACATCTGAGGAGTCTCCTATGCATGGCTTATTCTAGCAAGTGCTAGTACCTGAAATACCGTGCGCTCATGAAATGTGTCACAATTATACTTGTTTTTGCTGAGAATATATGAATAACTGAAGCACAGGGATGAAACCTGCTACCTTCGGGGATGAGGAAGGAGATAGAAGGCAGTCTCAAATTTAAAATTAAGTTTTCATGAACCCCCTGTATTTTGATTCTTCATTCTGTTTGAATTTTTTGGAATTACAGGAAAGCAGGGTCTGTTTTCGTGGTATTTCTGACCCTCCCAAAATTATGATTACACTAGTAGCGTCACAAAAAAAAATCCTGATTTTATGAGATTTACAGACTGATTACTGGGCCAAAGATGAGTGGATTTTAAATGCAATAGCATGAGATTCTTAGTATTAGATAGACCTAGTCTGCTCATCACTGTTGTACCTGAGCACCTAGTAAAGATAAAAACAATTGTCTATGTAAGTCACTATTGAATTGGTATATTTTTTTATACCAAATTAAAATACTTAATTGGGTTCTTATGACTGTATTTTTCTATTGTGGAATCAAAATGTGATACATAATAAATACAAACAAATATAGAAATACATGGAAAAGGAATAAGCTATCCAATCTAGCAAGAATTTAAATTATAACTCGTGGTTTTTATTCCCGAGTTTTACGCCAAAATGGTGATAGACTTTCTCAGGTTTTCCACAGTGCTGTGTCTGCTTCCCCCAACTCAATAAATAAGCAGTATTTGAATTAATTGTGAGACTTCCCTTCCATGTAATTGTACATCTATGCATCACTGTGATGTACTGCTGTCTAATGCCCATAGATAAATTAAATGTTGTGATTCAACATCGCAAGAGTAACAAAGGGAGAGCATGATGTAAAGAAAGAATGTTTCCATACCTCCTTGTGCAAGTGCCAGACTGCATCTGTAAGACTTTTGGTTATTTCACTTAATTTCTTGTCAAAATCATGTGGGAGAGTGGAGTTGTGAATATCAGTGGTAAATGGTGAAGCTGAAAGTGGTAAAAATGCTCAGGTCTGGGAACTTCCATATAAGGGAATTCCCTTATATGGGAATATTCCCTTATATGGGAATAACTTACAAATAAAAAGAACTTTTGATCTTATACGACAGCTCTTTCAATTAAAGGACCCAATCCAACTGAAACAAGCCTCAATGGCTGACCCACAGACGCTCTATGGACTTCTTGTTTTATCTAGCCCAAAAGGCCCAAAAGGGGGGGGGGGGGATATTTTTCCTTTTCTCATTGCAATAAGATACCTCACTTAGCTTCGGCTCCACAAAGTAAAGGTCTTGTCCAATGAAAGATATTTCCTCACCTGCCTTATCGCTCTAGATTCCTTCAGGAATAAAGCTGGGGGACACCACTGAGCATGCAAATAAACCATAGTGCAAGGCTTGGGTTCATCAGAAGCGGATTACACTGTGAGGGAATGGTGTTGTTTTGTTTTAAAGGAGGTTGCAAATAAGTGTAGCTGTTGTGCTATTGCCTGCTTCACAAGTGCATTCCTAAGGTCAGCCAAAGGGAACGGATTATGCCAGTCATTGATCTGTTGGCCTTTCTTATGGAATAGACAAGTAAGCAGGAGGCACACTACTCTCTGGCTGAGCTACTGAATGGAGGACAGAAGAGAGCTGGAAAGAGTTAGAGAGAAAACAAAAGAATGGAAAACTGAGGCAGTGCCCGCAGATAGAAAAGAGATGCTCAAGAAAAAGGAGCGGGGTTGTCAAGGTTCCTCCCCCACTCTGAACTCTAGGGTACAGATGTGGGGACCTGCATGAAAAACCTCCTAAGCTTATCTTTACCAGCTTAGGTCAAAACTTCCCCAAGGTACAAAGTATTCCACCCATTGTCCTTGGAATGGCCGCTACCACCACCAAATTAATACTGGTTACTGGGGAAGAGCTGTTTGGACGCGTCTTTCCCCCCAAAAGACTTCCCAAAACCTTGCACCCCACTTCCTGGACAAGGTTTGGTAAAAAGCCTCACCAATTTGCCTAGGTGACTACAGACCCAGACCCTCGGATCTTAAGAACAATGAACAATCCTCCCAACACTTGCACCCCCCCTTTCCTGGGAAATGTTGGATAAAAAGCCTCACCAATTTGCATAGGTGACCACAGACCCAAACCCTTGGATCTGAGAACAATGAGAAAGCATTCAGTTTTTTACAAGAAGACTTTTAATAGAAAATAGAAGTAAATAGAAATAAAGAAATCCCCCCTGTAAAATCAGGATGGTAGATATCTTACAGGGTAATTAGATTAAAAAACATAGAGAACCCCTATAGGCAAAACCTTAAGTTACAAAAAAGATACACAGACAGAAATAGTTATTCTATTCAGCACAATTCTTTTCTCAGCCATTTAAAGAAATCATAATCTAACACATACCTAGCTAGATTACTTACTAAAAGTTCTAAGACT
Source organism: Eretmochelys imbricata (assembly GCF_965152235.1). Taxonomy (NCBI): domain Eukaryota; kingdom Metazoa; phylum Chordata; order Testudines; family Cheloniidae; genus Eretmochelys; species Eretmochelys imbricata. Next base: position 110,922,535 of record NC_135574.1, on the reverse strand, counting down.
CCATTCCTGGTCTATCCCTGGCCAAGACCAGCATACAGACCGACACAGACCCTTTGTTTCTCTCCCTCCTCCCAGCTTTTGAAAGTATCTTGTCTCCTCATTGGTCATTTTGGTCAGGTGCCAGCGAGGTTACCTTTAGCTTCTTAACCCTTTACAGGTGAGAGGAGCTTTCCCCTGGCCAGGAGGGATTTCAAAGGGGTTTACCCTTCCCTTTATATTTATGACAGGGGTATACGGCAGACACGATTCAATAATATACTGCACGCTGTGCAAAGGGAGTAGGAAAAAAGGATAAGGATGAGAGAAACCAGAGAAAGATGAAATCCTTGCTTAACTGAAGTCAATGGGAAAACTCACCCATTGTGTCCTTTTTGTTGTTGTTTAGAAATGAGGCCACCCTAACCTGAACAGTTAAACTAGCTTAGATCTGAAGAAATTCCCATGTGCAACATGACCACGAATGTATGTAGATGTGTGGGCGTTGGTTTAAAAGCATTTGCCTGAGTAGCCTGCAAGTTGTATGGAACCTTCACATGATAAAGCAAATTAATAAGCTCACGAGGAGCAAATGACTGAGTGTATGTTACGGCTGAGTCATGCGCAGCCACACCTAGTGATTAAAGCCAGGGTCCACAGTCAGAGTCGTCAAGAGTCAGCTGGGTTAGGATACTGGGAGATCAGAAGCAGGAGACTAACTTGAGAGCAGAACCACAAATCAGTAACCAGAGTCAGGCCAGGTTGGGATACCAAGAATCAGAGGCAGTACACAAACTGGAGATCACAATCACAAGTCAGATGTCAGGAGTCAAACTGGGTTGGAATGCCAGGAAGTCAAGCCAGGGGAGTGAGAACAGGAGCAGGGTAGATTCCAGGTGCCTGGACAACCTCCTGTTCCTGTGCTGGGTTTATATAGATGCAGTGGACCAATCAGGACCCCCAGCATTCTACCAGTCAGGTTCCAGGACTGGAGTCCTCTGTTGGGGTCCAGCTTCTGCCCTACCAACTGTTAGCAGGTCACTGGGTGGAGCTTACTAGTTCCTAACAGTCCTGTGCAACAGGGTTCAAAACCTGTGGTCCCTGACATCAGCCCCTCCCCAAGGCAATGTGGGACCAGGCTTTTCAGGGTGATTTCCTGTGAGGGAAAGGGTTTTCTGTGTAGGGTTTCAAAAGTGATACAGAAACACTGGGTGAATCTTTAGAGAGTGGTATAGTTGGAGTTCAAAAGTGACTGAATTAACCTGTCACAGGATCTTAAAAGGGCCAAGCAACCAAAGTCCAGCTTGTGAGCAGGTCTGTCTGTGCAGAGGTGCTCCATGGAGAGCCATGCTTTTTGTCCTACTGCATAGGAGGGGCGTTGATGTTTATGCTGGTCTGCATGCCGCTTTTTGTCCGCTTTTCCCTTTTCCAGATGCTCCTTCACTTCTTCCTGGGCCCGACAAATCCTCTGCACCAATTCTGAGGTGGCTAGGTTGGGCAAGGTAATTGTGCAGGTAATTGTGGGTAAAATTGGGGATAGTACCCATAACTGGTTTAAAAAAAAGAGGGTTCTGACTCCTCTACGCATGATTTGTATTTTTGGTAAGCAAATTCCACATACAGGAGAATTGAGGACCACTAGTCCTGGTGATGATTGGTGTAGCATTGCAGATACTGCTCGAAAATCTGGTTGGCCCTTTGAATCTGGGAGGAGGAAAAGCAGAAGAAAGACATGTGCAGACTCCCAGCAGGTGCAGGGCCTTGTGCCAGAACTGGATCATGAACTGCAACCCTCAATTGCAGTTGATGTGCTCTATAAGGCCATGGAGGTGGACTATGTGGCTAATCCAAAGCTGGGTTGTCTTTTCAGCAGAGAGAAGGCCCATGCAAGGGATGAAGTGGGCCATTTTGGTAAAGTGGTCCACTACCATTAAAACGGTCATAAATTTGTTAGACTCTGATAATTCTATGATAAAATCTAGAGCAGTGGCTTCCCAGGGTTGAGATGGGCTGTCCAAAGGCTGGAGAAGACTACAGAGCTCATGGTGTGAGGTCTTGACGTGGGCACAAGCATCACAGGAGGCAATGAACAACTGTATGGTTCGGTGCATCTGGGGCCACCATAAGGAGCAGGATATCAGTTGTTGGGTCTTCAAGTAAGATAAATGTCCTACTAGGGGAAAATCGTGGCACAGTTGCATGACCGCAATCCTTGAGGGTCTTGGGGGCACATAAACATGGTCCCTTATGTATGTAATCCCTTCCTGGGAGTCATGTGGCTGCTTGTCAATAATAGCTTGTTCATAAGGTGGCATTTTTAAGGTAGAGGTGGAGTGTATCAATCTGAGTATATCTTGGTGATGAATTGCACTGAGAAAGTTACGGGATTTGAGAATGAGGGTTGGTTCCTGACTGGGGTTTTGGGAGGTGGTACTGAATCTTTGTGACAGAGCACCCACCTTGCCTTTTTTGGATCTGGAATGGTAGGTGATAATGAAATCAAATAATGAAAAAGGTAAGGCCCACCAAAGCTGCCGTTGGTTTAAGGCTTTTGCTCTATGTAGATATTCCAGGTTTTTGTGGTCAGTGAACATCTGGACTGGGTAACAAATTACTTCCAGGTAGTGCCACCATTCTGCAAAGATGGTTTTGTCACCAGGACTTCCTTGTCAAGTATTTCATAATTTCTTCAGGGGTGAGCTTCCTGTAGTAATAAGCACATGGGTGTAACATTTATTTGGGACCAACTCACTGGAAAGGACAGCCCTGATTGCCGTGCTGGAGGCATCAACTTCTACAGTGAAGGCAGATGTGACACTGGAGTGAGCCAATATCGGTGCTGTAGTAAAGGCCAGTTTCAGTTGATTGAATGTATGCTGGGCCTCAGGAGACCAATGGAATTGGGTGTTTTTCCTGAAGAACAGTAGTGAGGGGCATGATTTGTTTGGAAAAATTCAGGATAAATTGTTAATGACAGTTGGCAAATCCCAGGAAGCGTTGTAGGTCATGTACTGTGTGGGGAGTCAGACAGATAACCTTGGATGGCTTAGATCTTATGTGGGTCCGTCTGGATTCCTTCTGGGGATAAGATGAAGCCCAAGAACTCCATGGAAGCCTCATCGAAGGCACGCTTCTTGAGCTTGGCGTAAAGGCCATACTGCTGCAAGCATTCCAGGACAGGTTGGATGGGAGAGGTATGCTGTTCAGGATAGTCAGAGAAGATCAATATGTCATCGAGCTAGACTACTATGTACTGGCCCAACAGGTCTTGGAACACATCATTTATAAAATGCTGGGAGGTGGTTAGAGTGTTGGTCAACCCAAAAGGCACTACAAATATCTGGAAATGGCCATACTGGGTCTGGAAGGCATTCTTCCACTCATCTCCTATAATTCACACAAGGTTATACGCCCCCACCCCCCATAGGACCAACTCAGTGAAGATGCAGGCAGACCCCATGTGGTCCAGCAGGTCAGGAATCAGGGGTAGCCGGTAACAATTCCTGATAGTTATCTGATTCAATGAGCCGTAGAACACCCAGAGTCAGAAACTGCTTTTTCTTTTTGACAAACAGGTCTGGTGTGCCAGCTGGTGAGGTCGACTTGTGGATAAATCTTCAGACCAGATTCACCTGGAGGTATTCCGGGAGTGCTGTCAGCTCAGATTCTGTTATGGCATAAATTCGTCTAAACGGTATTTTGGCTCCTGGCTGCAGCTCTATTGGGCAGTCATAGTTCTGGTGTAGAGACAAGTTTTTTACAAAATTCTTCTTTTTAAAAACATCAGCGTAGTCTTTGTATATCAAGGGGAGCCCAACTGTAGGTGCAATAGAAGGTTCTGCCTGGATGATCATCCTCACTTGAATCTCTCAAGATTTGAATGCCAGGTCAGGATCTACTGATCTCTGGCAGTGCTGCTGACAAAACTCAGATGGAAAAGATTTCCTGTGCATGCCATCAAACAAGCAGGTTGTGGAGGGCCAGCCAGGAGATACTGCAGATCAGGGAAAGTGTGGAGAATGGATCACACCAGATTGTCACACTTCTCTGTGTCCCTGAATCATAGCCTCCAGGGGAGTTGTTTTGTCTGTTACAGGACCAGAAGATAAAGGAGAACTGTCAATAGTCTCTACAAGATCAAGAAGGGCCTTCATTGCAGGGGAATCTGCAGGATCTGGACTGCTGCTGCATCTATGAAGCAATCAGCTGCACCTGCGTCGATGAGGGCCCATAGGCTGGGATTCTGCAGGGGTGTGCAACTGGACTGGCACCTGCTACTGGGGGGCTCTTGGGCAGGGTTCTGGATGTGTTTCAGTCAGGACCAAAGTGTGGGAGAGCTCTCATCCCTGACTTCTTGGAATTTGTATGGGAGAGGCAGAGATTGAGTGACCTAACTCACCGCAGTAGAAGCAGCAGAAGCTGGCATTGTTGCTTCTTTTCCCTGGGGGTGAGCCGTCAATGGCCCATCTCCACCTACATTGGCTCAGGAGAGGCGTGGTGAAAAGGTCACAATACCTGGGTTGGAGCATTGCAAGTTCCCTGGTTTTGTCCTCCCTTCATTCCTGTAACTGATTCTCTATACAGATGGTACTTGTGGCACCTTAGAGACTAACCAATTTATTTGAGCATAAGCTTTCGTGAGCTACAGCTCACTTCATCGGATGCATACTGTGGAAAGTGTAGAAGATCTTTTTATACACACAAAGCATGAAAAAATACCTCCCCGCACCCCACTCTCCTGCTGGTAATAGCTTGGGGTGGGGGGAGGTATTTTTTCATGCTTTGTGTGTATAAAAAGATCTTCTACACTTTCCACAGTATGCATCCGATGAAGTGAGCTGTAGCTCACGAAAGCTTATGCTCAAATAAATTGGTTAGTCTCTAAGGTGCCACAAGTACCCCTTTTCTTTTTGCAAATACAGACTAACACGGCTGTTACTCTGAAACCTATACAGATGGTGAGATCCACGAGGGCACACAGACTCACAGGTATCTCTACCTGGGCTCATTCATCCTTGACCTCTTCTTGCAGGACCCACTGGAACTGGTACATCAGTTTGGTACTGCTGCCTCATTCCAGTTTGCATCAGCCATGAGGTGGTGGAATTGTGCAGCATAGAAGGCTGCAGTGCCCTGCCTCTTTCGGAGCTTCCTTAGGGCAGCCTCCGCCATCCAAGTTCAGTGCAGGTCACTGAATAATACAGACATGGCTTGCAGGAAGACCTTCCAGCTCAACAGTACCAGACTGTCACACTTCAAGAAGGGGGAGACCCAGTCTAATGCTGGTGACCAGGCTCGCCTTTGCATGATCAGTAGTATAGGTCCGAGGACACATCATAAAGAGGTCGCGGCACTGATTTATAAAACCCTGGAATCACTAGGGATTGTCATCAAACTGTTCTGGCAGAGGTATCAGGGAACAGAGCTGCATGAGCTGTGTCTGGAATGTGGCATTTTCTGCATGGAACTCGGTGACTTGCCCCTGCAATAGCTGGTTCTCTGAGGTCAGTCGGATGACCCATGCCTGCTGGTCTTTGTTGTCTGCCTGAAGGCAGGTGGTCCCCTTGAGCATCTGCAGTGTTCCTGAAGGGTTAGCCAGGTCCATTTTGCTGGCACCAGGCCCACTCTTGTGCCTAAGAGATCCATGCAAACTGTCACGGCTGGGTCATGGGCAGCTAGACCTAGTGATCAGAGCCGGGGGGTCCACCAGTCATGGCACAGGAGTCAAAAGTGTGCCAGGTCAGGATACCAGGAGACCAGAAGCAGAAGACAAACTTGAGAGCAGAACCACAAATCAGTAACCAGAGTCAGACCGGGTCAGGATACCCAGAGGTCAGAGGCAGAAGACAAACCACAGATCAGAACCACAAGTTGGACACCAGGGTCAAGCTGGGCTGGGATGTCAGAAGTCAAACCAGAGCAGGGTAGATCCCAGTTGCATGGACAATTTCCTGTTCCTGTGCTGGGCTTATATAGATGCTGTGGACCAATCAGGACCCCCAGCATTCTGCCAGTCAGGTTCCAAAACTGGAGTCCTCCTAGCAGGTCACTGGGTCGCAGGTTGGCACTTACTAGCTCCTAACAGTTCTCAGGACCAGCATTAGAGACCACAGGGCAAAGGAAGGGGAAGCCCTTTGGGTATTAAATGGTGTCTAAGGACTATTCTTTTTATTTATTTTACACGTGCCCAGCCAGAGTTTTGAGCGCTGCTCCATATCCCGGACATACCTGATCTGTGGTGATTTAACTGAATACTACATGTGTGAGAGAAATAAATCACCTGGTTATAACTACTGCCCTTCTCTGTTCCCCTCTTCAGGTGCACTACATCCAATTCTACTGAATCAAATGCAAATCCAAAGCTACAAAAGACAATATTGGACACAAATACATTGCTCAAATATAATGAACAATCCTGCCATATGGCCAATACAGAATGTCATTGAATTATTAAGATTCAGACTGTGTTAGTGTGTGTTTCTTTCTGTTTTTCACTTTAATTATAATGGCCCCTTTGGAAATATGTAGTTCTCTGTCTCATGGGGGTTTTAAGAATGCTTTTAAATCAATACACTGACAAGGATTGAATTGCCCAGCCAGGCTTGCTGAATTTCCCTCTTTGAAATTCAGATCACACATATGATAGAAAAGGGTAAAGGCCATTACCTGCCAAAGACAATGTGTTCAAATAAAACCATTAATGGTTTAAACTCAAGCAATTGCCTAACAATGCAAGCAAATGTGCCACTGTTCAGGGATAGATATTTGGCACTTAAACCTTCAATTATCCTTGTGAAAATGCAAGATGCTTTTCTCGCAAATATTGCAGCCACAGAAATGGATAAAATAAAACACTGAACACAGAATTTTAGAGTGACAAGAGACAGTGCTGAAGATACATGGTAGCAGGGAATGAGTCCAATTAGAAAACAAAGCAAACTATCCATCTATTTAAAACTAAAAGAAAAGGAGTCCTTGTGGCACCTTAGAGACTAACCAATTTATTTGAGCATGAGCTTTCGTGAGCTACAGCTCACTATGAAGTGAGCTGTAGCTCACGAAAGCTCATGCTCAAATAAATTGGTTAGTCTCTAAGGTGCCACAAGGACTCCTTTTCTTTTTGCGAATACAGACTAACACGGCTGTTACTCTGAAACCTATTTAAAACTGTGGGACTTAGGAACAAAAGATCTACATACAACATAAAAGAACGTGAGGCAGCATAATGTGGACATAATGCGGGTCAGCACCTGGCTGTTAGCGTTATTGCTGAGACCGCAGCCAGCCATGATAACCAATATTATCTCATTGTTTCCTGGTACTCCCCTGTCTCTTGTCTTATACTTAGATAGTAAGCTCTTTGGAGCAGGGATTGTGTTTCTGGTCTGTTCATATAGCTCCTAGTACAAGGGGATCCTGCTGCATGACCAGAGCTCTGAGGTGCTACCATAATATAAATAATACTTAATGGTGGGATCAGGCACAAAAATCTTGCTAATTCTTTCTTTTTTTTTTAAATCAATTTGTTCTTTAACTCTTTCCGTTTTGATTTTTACCTTGTGTCCTTCGTATTCCTACTCTTCTTTCCAGGATCCTTTTACATCACCCTCCTCAAAGAACCCATGTCACAGTGACCCTGCCTTCCCTGTTGAGCATTAATAGGGTGTGCATGAAGACTAAGCACAGTTTATCGCCCTAAATTATAAGATAGCAAACATGAGACTTAAGGATCTTAATTCTATTAGTACTTGCCTTCAGACTAAGTATTTTCCAGTGGCTGTAACTGCTGAAATAAAGAGTTGCCTTATTGTGTTTGCAGTTACTACAGTATATAAGAAATTTACCCAAGTGCATTGATTTTCCAAATTGCAAAGCAGGCCAACTTACCATTTCATATAAGATGCAAGGATCTGTACTGAACTGGCATAGCAATAAAAATCTATGCAAAGCACTAATCTATATAGAAACCCTTTAAAGATAACTCAGAGGCTGTTGATTAAATTATAGTCTAGGGCCACAGAAAACACTTGAAAATATATCATAGGCATATCAAGGTTGGAACAATGTTATAGGGCACTGGATTGGTATTTAAGAAAATAACCATTTTTAATACAGTGTGTACCCTATTCAGATTGATCAACACTGTCCCTTATATCCTCCTCTTTCAACTGATTATAACTGTAGCCATTCAGACTGAAATTTTTTATGCCTGGATGTGTCAGGCTGATTATTTTTTTTTAAGTTTGATCAAAACTGGGTCAGCAGTCTTCAAGAATGATAATGCAAAAATAGGTAGTTTTGGCTATTTAAAAAAAGGTTTCTATCTTAAAAAAAAAAATAACCAAAACCATAGTATATAGATGGTTTGGTGTAGGAACTTGAAAAACAAAAAGGGGAATAGCCCTGAGATGTCTTTTGCTGTATCTATGAAATTCAACCCAATTTTGACCAAGTTACAAGTTGTAGAAAATTTTAATTTGCATATTGAGCTTATTAGGCACTTGATCATTGTTTCTGGAAGTCTAAACTCTAGCTGCACACTCTGCTTCATGTCACCCACCCATAGAATCTTTTATTTATGAGCCAGCCACCTGAGTACATGCATAGGACCTTGGACAGGGCTCCACTCGGGCTGCTAACCTGAGCCACTGTGCCCACACTGCTATTTTTAGCATGCTACATCCAGCAGAGCTGGCATGTGTACCTCTACTCCGCTGCATTATAGACATAACCTACATCCCTAAGCAATCCCACTGAAGCCAATGGGACTTTCCTTGGAGTAAGTTACTAATCGGCATGAGCAAGCGTATCAAAATCTGCCCTCAGTGTTTATACACACACAACAGTGACAATATTTGCTGTTGATGATTTACATTTGCTACCATTCCTTTGTGTATCTGGCTGCAGAAAATAGCAGGGACTGTGAGAGGCTTTTGTAACTGGTGAGGAACTAATACAATATGTTAAGAAAACAAGTAAAAGCAGTTGTTTTAGACAAACTATTGAAATACTAAAAACAACACCACATTGCCTAGCAGAAGGTGGGAGAGAGGGAGAAGAGGTTTCAATTACAAATAAATAAAGCTGGAAAACAGCAGGAGAGGTTGTTCCATTGTTTGCTGTGGATTCCTGGCCACACTGCATTCCTTGATGGTTGGCCTTCAAATCAGTCATAGTTCAGATTTTGGCTTAAATCTTATCTGTGAAATTAAATGTTTATGTACTATGATTTACAATGCATAGAAATGGTGCCTATCCTGGGGGCTTTATCATAAATTTAAAATCAACCCCAGAAGATTGAGGCAGCAGCTATGTCTCACCACAAAACTAGAAACTAACCAAGCAGAGACAAAATCCAAACCCAAAATCAAACCTATTGAATAACCGCTTCTGTCTCCATCCCAAAATACTGGGTAAAGAGATGGATCTTGCAGCATGCCCCATTGTCTATTTTGAGCCAAAGGGAGTGTGTTGGGGGTGTGTGGGGTGGGGGGAGGAAGAGGAGACAGGTTAGTAGGTTGTGGGGAGCAAGTTTAGTAGGTGCCATAGCTAAGGGCTCTGTCAGCAGTTCCCCCTCTTTTACACTTAGTGGATTCCAGGCAGTTTCTCATGTAGGTAGGTCCCTAACCATTTGGGGGTTTATAGGTCATTAAACATAATCCAGAAATCAACAGGCAGCCAATGAAGTTCATGAAGTACTGGTGTGCTCCCACTGAGATAAACCACGTGCTAAGCAAGCCCCTACATTCTGCATGCGCTTTAGTCTTGGAGTTGATTTAAAATGATGCAGATCACATTGCCATGGTCTCATCTTGAGGTGACACCCATATCCAAAAGAAAAAGGCATAATCTCACAGTCAGACAGAGATGGCCTTCCTAGAAACAACTGCTATACAATTATCTAATACCAGCTGGGATCCCATAATATCCCCAGACTCAAAAATAAAAGGTCATGCACATCCTCAATGTAAGAAGCAGGTGCGATCTTAGCCATATCTCCCAGTTGTTCTCCCCAACCTGTCCATATTATCTCAGTCTTATCTGGATTGAGCATCGGACAACAGCTGTCAACCGTGTCTCAGTCTCAATCAGGCAACTCTTGGGTTGGATGAGATAAATATCCAGAGTGGGGTGTCATTGGCATAGTGAAAATCCTAAAGCCAATGCCTCCTCACTCAGCCTCCCAATAGCCCCAGGTGTGGTCTGAACAGAGCAGGGACAAGATGGAACTGTGTAGGATCCTACATGTTAGCATCCTTGGGGATGATAAACAACAAACTAACACCATCCTTCGGAATGCTCATCAGGGAGGCCACAGAGTCAGCCCAAGATTACTCCCATCCACTTGTGAGTCAATAAAGATGCCACAATCAATGGTATCAAGGCAGCTGATAATTTTAGCTGTCCTAGCATGGACACCCAATCTTCTTTCACTGCCCAGAGGAGTGCAGTCTGTTCTGTACCCATGTCTGTATCTGGAGTGACAAGGGTGAAGGACTTGTGAACCATCTAGGACCTGTGCTCTGTGAGCTGTCTCCCCATAACCTTCTCTATAATCCCAACCAAAAAAGGGACATTGGCTATTAGATGGTGGCTAGCCAGACTGTCAGTGTCAACTGATGAGTTCCTGAGCTACAGCCTCACAACCTCTAAAGAAAGGGAGGGCAAGTTGTCAGCCTACAAAAAAGCTCTGACCATCTTCGTCAGCAATGGACCAATTCTTCTCTGCTGGCCTTCACCAGCTAGGAAGGACACACATCGAAATGAAGGTTGTGCAGTGAAGTGCTCCCAAATAGGGCTGGCGGAAAACAAGAATTCTGTTTCACAAAAAAAATCAAGTTTTGACATTTGGTTCTGTTCTGATGCAATACAGCCCACCCCAGAAACAGCCAGCAGCCTGGGGTTAAGGCACTCAGCTGGGATAAGGGAGAACCAGGTTCAAGCACCTGCTCTGAATCATGTAGATCCCCCTTCTTAAAATGCCTCTATTAGTTCTGATGAAATTTTAGTTGGGAAGGTTTCTGAGATCCAGGATGGAATTATTGTTCAAAACCAGAGGGATACAGACTCACGCCACAACAGCCAATGGTTAGAGCCACTTACCTGGGATTTGGATCAGGGACTTGAACCCAGGATTCCCAAATCCTAACCATTGGGCTATCTTAGGGCAAAATGCTTTCTCACACATGCAGTGATGATCTGGGAAATCTGTCTATGGACAATTTATGAATTCCAGTTTGGTTTTATGGATTATATGCAGCCTTATGATTATACTATGTGTTGCCTCATGCTTCTTGTGCTAACAGACAGGAGAGTGTTGCCTATATGTCTACTTATGAATAGGCTGGTCATTGAAGACTATCAACACATGAATAGATATTACCTGGGGAGAACAAAGGAGTGACTGCATCCTACATAAAGTGAGTTTTCTCAAACTTCTCTGCATGGGGGTGCTGGGGTTCAGAGGAAAGGAATTTCCCCAGAAGCAGAAAAAAAACAAGGCATTAGTGGTGGAATTTTAAATGGAGAGGGATTCACAGAGACAAAAGGAAGCCTTGGAAGGAGAGAGGACCATACTTTTGTGGCAGATGAATCCTTTTTAACTGCAGGATCTCCTGAGGAAGAAAGAAGCGGGCTGTAGAGGAGATACACATGGATTCTCCTCTGAATCATATAGTGTGTGCGGGGGGCATCATGGACTTCTTATAGGACTCTGACCTAAGCCAAAAGAATGCTCAAGAGTAGTAAGAAAAATGAAGCAGGGAAATTCATATAGGTGTTTTATTGTTTTGTCTCGATCTGTATATTTCTTGTTCTGTCTACAGTAAAGAGCAAATTAGGTGAGTGGTAGACAACATGGATGTGATCAACTTAATGTACCCTCTCTGCACACACGCACATCACATATCATTTGAAAAAGTTTATTTATGTCTATTTTAAGATAAAGTATGATGTGGAGCTATCAAGTGGTGCTGTTACCATAGAAACAGGGATAAACTGACAACATCAACACGTTAAAATGACCAGTTTGAAATATTGCATTCTTTTCTGTTAGTTTAATGACTCTATATATTATTTCAAGACATACAACTGTATTTCTTTGTGACCTCGTAAGAATGGCCATACTGGGTCAGACCCATGGCCCATCTAGCACAATATCCTGTCTTCTGACAGTGGCCAGTACCAGATGCTTCAAAGGGAATGAATAGAATAGGGCAAATTTTGAGTGATCCATCCCATGTCGTCTAGTCCCAGCTTCCAGAAGTTGGAGGTTTAGGGACATCTGGAGAATGAGGTTGCATGCCTGAACATGTTGGCTAATAGCCATTGATGGACCTATCCTCAGAGCCATCACAACAACAATATAAAGGGCAAAACAAAAATTTAACAAATTTCTACAGGTGTCATTGAAATGTAATAGCGCTGGTGATCTTGGTAGTCAAGACCTTGGTAGTAATGATCATCTTGTTCATCACTATGATCTCTCTCAATAACACATGGGTTACCACAGTCTTCATTGTCTTGGCATGTACATAGTTCTGTGCAGGGAAGATTGTTCTGACTACAGACACAGTTGATTGTGTAGTGAACCCTACTGGTATAGGAACAAATAAGGTCTCATAGAAGTTCAGATGCCTTTGGTCCCTTGAAGTATACAGTTCATCATCTGCATTTTTTCCATCCAGATTGTAATGGTGATCCAATATCTGGTTTACCTATGTGCAAAGACATCCAAATCTTTGTTTTCCAAGAGGCTCTTCTGATATGCTCTTCAAAACTGTTCTCACTTGGGATTTTGGCCAGTGCCTTGTCCTTTTTGATGGTTAGATTGAGGCACAAGCAATTCAGGTCTCTGTGGGTTTCCTTTTGTCTCTCACTTTCTCTCCCAACTTCCTTGCTGCAGAAACTGCAGCTTGTCCATCACTCTCTCCCAATTTGGGAAGATCTCTGAAATGGTAAGCTCCTTTTGGTTTGACTTTAAACAGAGATTTTTTTCCCCCATGCCAAATAGGGATGACACAGAATAATTCCATGTTAATGTATGTACATCATATGCTACAGAAGTCAGGAGTGCATCATAAATTGCATGCACAGGTATGAAGCGACGCTTCTGCGGGAATTGATGACTGTTTCAATCCACATGTCATCTGTGTGTTTCATTTTTGGAAAGTAATGAACAACAAGGATCAAAACATCTGTATTGGTCAACCTAGTTACTTTTGTTCTTTTGATAGCAAGAGACCCAAAGCCATACTGGCACACACAGCACGCAGAAACATCTTTGTGTACTGTACAAGCCTTGGACTTCTTCAGCACCTCTACTGGTGATGGACTTTCTTATTTCACCACTGGAAAAGCCTCCAGCAAGGAGTGTCTGTGTTGGACGCTCTCAGGGGCATTTTCAACCATATATTCAGAGAAGAATTTTATAAGTGACTGCTTGTTGGATGCCATGTTAGAAACTTTTCCCATGGAGGCACAGGGCATCTACTAGCCACCTGGTATTTCTTGCATTCAGCCTTAGATCCTGTCCATCACTGTCTTTCTGTAGTTTTCACAGAGTTCTCGTTGTTGTTCCTGTCAAAAACTTTGATTACAGAATTGACTTTGTCAAATCCTTTTAAGATCTGCCTCAAGTACTCAGCAGCCAATTCATCGAATGTGAGGAATTTGTCTCCAGCCATCATACATATAACAGTCATGGCATCCCTGATGTACACTGTGGTTTCTTTGTTGCACGCTCATAACTCGAGGATTCTTTCAGCTTGAGTTTCCAGCTGATGTCTGAATTCTGCTCTGTCTGTTCTTCTCATTGTTCCATCAGCATGGAAGAGGGACACAAGCACAGGTCCTATAGGATGACTAAGAACAGTTGCAACTGGAATATTACCTCTGCATCGTGCTAAATCCAGGGCTCTGTGGAAAACATTTTCTGGATTGATAGCTGCTGTGATTGTCCCTTCCTTAAATTTGATCATCTTGGCCATGTCAACAAAGGTTTTGATGCGATTTCTTGACTGGGCTGAAGATGCTACATGTCCCATCAGAATCAAATGCACCTCTCATAAATCTCTTCATTTCTTCTTCAACAACATCTATTTTCAGTAAAGACACCTGACGTTACACATAGTCTAGTAGGTATGTTGATAAGCATCTCTGATTGTGATTCACGGTCAGGTGGGTTTGCCATATTATTGATGACATGGTTGGTGAGAGCTGTAACATGCTCCTAATCCCTTTTTAGTGCAGAGGCAAGAACATGTTTGTGTACTTTGTCTTAACTACTTCTTGTCAGGCCACTTCCTTCTCTCACAGTTTTTGTATGTACATAATATGAAGCTGTGTAGTGTCATCTCTAACGCTAATATGGATCTGTGCATAAGGGTCACTGAATTAAAAAGCTAGTTTCTAGAATATTTCAAAGGTACTGGTAGTGCATGCCTAGGTAATTACAACTTAAAACCTTTCACTAGGTAGACTAGATGCTACACTGTATGTACAAAACCTTATGGAGAAGCATTACATTAGGAATTCACATACATTTATATCTATCGCCTTGCAGTACAAATTATGAGCACACAATCTACTGCTACTAATGCACAACCTTCAGTGTGAGACTGATCTGATCAGCAAATTTCAGCTGAAAATAGAGAGAACTATTATAATAACTAGTGAGATACTTTGACAATTAAGAATATGCAATGTGAAGACACTTCATCTTAGTATTTTGGAAAATGTTGATATTTGCCATTTCTGCCACATGCTAAACAGCTTCATCATTTCTGGGGGAAAAAATACCCGCTCATGCAAAATGAATAAAAATCTTTGAATACATTGTTGTTTGGTAACTTTCACCAATAACCATCATATGAAGGGGTTGAAATGAACTTAAAAAGCAAAAAATGTAGTCTCAGTCAGCAATGTTTCTGGAACTGTGCAAAAATGACTTTCATTTTGGGTACCATTGTTTCACCTCACCTATGGATTTATGGCACTGCATTATACCTCATCTAAATGTACATAAAATAAGTTTTCAAATGGTTAGGGTGTGTGTAGGGTGGGTATATTAAACTCCAAAAATATGGCCCTTTTGGGAGAATTGCCACATATCTAAGTGGTTTTGGAGCCTTTGGCAAAGTCTGCATGCTATGTGCATCAACTATCACCTGTCCCTGGAGAGATGAGCAGTACACCACAGTGCCTAAAAGGTTGGAGGTCTGGAAAAGGATGTGCTTAAGCAACTGAAGAGTCTGGGGGAGCCACCACTAGCCAGAGGTCCTAGGCAGGTGGCTCACATCAGCTCTGATAAGAAGGTGCTAGATAGAGGATCTGCATCCCGAAAGCCTGCCTAGATAACCAAAGCCAGAGAGTCTCCCAGGGCTTTGCTCAGATTTACAAAACTTAAAAACCCACAGGTCCACCATGTTGGGACCCAAACACAGCAGCAATCTGTCCAGAGGGAACATTCTCTCCCCTTCCCCCATTCCATCCTGGGCCTGAGAAGCCTTCCTATCAAAACCAGATCTGTTTCTGCCAAAAGTTTAGATTTTGGTGAAACAGCATTTTCTGAATACGCTTTTCATTTTGATGAAAAGTTCCCAGTCAACTCTACTCTCAACACCTCCTGAACTTCAGCGAGAGCCAATAGGCTAAACTCAGCCAGGGAGAGACAGTGCTCATCTCCTCCAGATCCCATGTTGTAACCCATCAGAAGCAGACAGCTCAGGTGAAATTAGCGAAGGCAATATGCCTTTCTTTTTTGATGAAGAAGATGAAGATCATTATTATGCAATTTGCCCTGGAGAGCTCAATTCAGCTGTAACATCTGGTTGTCAGTGATGTTTTCCCCTATGTGGTGTGGAAACCTTGGTTTAACCTGGCTTATATCAGTTTAACTTGCACCCGTAAATTATAATCAGTTTTACACCAGCGTAAGTGTTTTCAAAGGTAAACTTGCATCAATTTGACTAAATTGTTTTAAAGCCAATTTAAGTTAAACCAGTGCAAATTCTATGTGTGGACAAATCCTAAGAGGTGTAAGGGAATTGGACCTGATTGGATTAGTAGCGGGAAAAGACAATGAGAAAAAACAGAAGGCTGAAAACAAATGGGGAAGAGGGGAGACAACAAGTAAACAAGAAGAAAGACTGTGGAAAGAAACTGGGATAAAAATCCCTCAGAAAGAGTGCAGCTCACCATTTCCAAGCAGCAAGCATGGCCTCCCAAGAAAGGCATGTACAGCATCAAGAAGCAGAGTAACATGACCAATGGAAAAAGGTCTGCACACCAGAGCAAAGAGGGGAAAAGCTGAAAATAAAACCCTGAAATTGGAAAGGCAAACAGAAGAGCTGGAAGGAAGCCAGGGTGCAATTCCTTTGGGCATTAAATATGCTTGTACACTGCATTTATATTTCAAACATTTTTTCAAGCTAGATTTCAGATTCAAAGCCTTCAGCAAATTCAGCTTCTTCCCTCCTGGATTTCATCAGCAGCAATCTCAGTGTCTGCCTGCATCTTCTCCCCACTGTCCCTGCAAGCTTTGAAAATGGATCCTACTGGGGGCTTGAGCAGCCTCCATAATCCTGAGGCTACCGTCTATGATGCCCCATCTTCTCGCTACCAAAACCTTCTTGTATGCAACGCTATTATGTCCTATATTTGGAGACAGAGGTCTGCAGAAGTTTCTCTCTCTGCAAGGAAGCCTGTAATACTCCCTCTTCTGTGCTAACATAAATGAAGCAGACAACAGCAGCCAATCAAGAGGTTGAATTCTGGTGTGTAAAAGATCCAGAAACCTAACAACCCACAAAATACAGAAGGCATATTAACGATTAATGAACATTTAGTTCAGAACATAGTTTAAAAGTGCTATGAAGACTTTTTGTTCAATACAACTAAACACATGCTGGGTAGAAAGGAACTAAATGTCAAGAGATACTTATTAAAATATATGCAACAAACAAAATTGGTAGAGCTTAGCTGAGTTTTCTATCATTTTTATAAAGTACAAATGCAGTTCAGAAAGCTGTTTTCTAATGAGGAGAAATGTTCTTGTATTATATGCTTTGTTCTAAATTTACTTCATAAACTGTGAATATAATTCTGTTCAAAATATAAATTTCTTCTCCTTCCTTTAAAACTATAAAGCCTCAGCAGATTCAACTATTCTATTCAGCTAGAAAAAAGGTCAACTAAGCACAATAAAGAACTAAATTGCTAAGCTTGTTCATGGTGCAAAACACACAATAGGCCTCTTCTGGCAGCCTGAGCCAAAGATTAGATAGTAGAGCCAACAAATGAAATAAACTGTTCTCTTGGAGAGATCTAAGGCCCAATATATCTTCCACTGAATCAGTGGAAGTTGGATCACCATATCTACCTATCTTCAAGGAACACAAGTCTACGACTTACAATGGTCAATATTTTGATACTATATTACCATCCAGAACATATTTCACTCAAAGATGGTCTCTCAGAAATGTACTGCTATTCATAGTTCTTTCTTTGCATCAGCTTAGGACTTGGTGTGTGTACTCCTATTGCTTCCTCCTTGACTGAGTTGTGTATTCCCACTGTTTATGCTTGCCTTTTATTCCACCCCCGGCCTTCTGATAAATTAAAGAGTAATGTAGTAGGAAAGCAAAATTGATCACAGCAAGGGTTTTATGTCATCTTAGTTGTATCCCCCTTGCATCTCAGAGAGATATGAAAATGGCTCCTGTGCAAAATGAAGTGAAACCAACATGAAGGACTTCAACAAACTATTGACGATTCAGCATAGACAAATGGATTGAACTTAACTGAATTTTGATGCTACTAAAGAGCTCTGAAATGTGGACTCCACCTCCTTTGGTTCCTATTTTTTTACATTTTGATCACAACTCCGATACCAGTGCTCTCAGCTTGTGTCTAGTACTCTGATGCTTCTTTACAGACCTATGGTACTATTAAAGAAATAGGAAAATAAAGTATGCTAATGTTCAGACAGCTACTCACAGGGAGTCGTTGCTTGAAATGACATTTCTCTCTCTCTCTCTCTCTTTTTCTGTCCTGTAGCTTAGTTATATATATTCAAGCAGGTTACAAATGCAGAACTGTCATCATGATCATTCAATCCTTTGAAGCAAACTCTACCACTGGGAACAAAGACTACTCAAACTAACAGTGCCAATTATTAAAAAAAATATTGCTCACAATTAAATTAAATAAAGAACACACAATCGGGGGGGGGGGAGTGCAGTTTGATGACAATCACGAACAGAGTTTCACAAAAGGCTACCCTGTGAATGAATGAAAGACCCTGTACTTTCACGTACAGACTCCAGTGGCCATTTGACAGATATGCGTGATTGATAATCAGTCACCCACAGATTTCTGGTCCACTTTTTGGGCGAGGGTGGGGGAAATACACTTGCACCTCAGTTTGGGCAATAATACAGTGCACTTCAAATGGGCATGCACTGAAAGATGAGAAGCTGAAAGAGAGAGCTTTGGTTACTCTTCTGCAGAATGACCTGCACCAAAGGGGAATTACCTCAAAGCTACCTTCACAATGGAGAACCTGATAGGGTAGCTGACTATTCTAGATCTACCCCAGCCCTACCCTCATTACCACAGAAAAGATGAAATAGCATTACATACCTTATTACAAATACAACAATCTACTGTAGGTCGAAAGAGAACAGGCAAAAGAGACAGACAGACATGTACGTACACACAACCAATTACTCACTTTGGATTTCCAGCACCCGGCTTCTTTCTTCGGAATATGCTGAGGAATGTGTTGGACCTACAAGGAGCCTTGCCATCCCCAACGTGCATACGCACCACATCTGAGGTGGTGAAGGCACTGCGGACATTCCTCTCGGGCTTGGCGATGATGATGTACATCTTGGGAGTGAACATGCACCCCAGGGCCACTGTCACACTGAGGCTCACTGCAAAGCAGGTGGTGATGATCTTGTAGTTGCTCCCAAAATAAATAGGCACAAAGGCCAGCCAGATGATACAGGTGGTGTACATGGTGAAGGCAATGTACTTGGCCTCATTAAAATTGGCGGGCACATTGCGAGTCTTGAAGGCATAATAAGTGCAGCTCATAATAAGGAGTCCATTGTAGCCCACTGGGGCCACCACACCCAGGTTGCTGGTGTTGCAGATCAGGAAGACTTCCTTGATGCTGGGGTAGGAGAGAATTGGCATAGGGGGCTCCATGATGATCAGTGTGACCACCAGTGTGAGCTGCACACTGATCAAAATGGAGGCGATGACCACCTGTGCCCAAGCACTCATGAAGTGTGGCTTGCGGGTACAAATCTTCTTCTTGCTCCCCGCCAGGATGCGTGCAATGCGGTTGGTTTTGGTCACAAGGGCAGAGTAGCACATGGCAGAGGAGAGGCCCACCAGAAGGCGCTGGAGGTAGCAGGAAATGACGGTGGGCTTAGCTATAAGGGTGAAGGGGCAGATATAACCCAGAAAGATGCCAGCAAGTATAATGTAGCAGAGCTCCCGGCTGGAGGATTTGACAACAGGGGTGTCCCTGTAGAGCACAAAGATAAGGGTGACAAACATGGTGACCAGAATCCCCAGGCAGGAGAAGACCACAGCCACTATAGACTCTATATTGCTCCACTGGAGATACTTTACAGTGATGGGTTCACAGCCTGCAGTATATAGAAAAGAAACAAAGTGTTAGAAAGGTACCTGTGAGAAGGATAAACTGCTTTTCTGAATCCCAAACTAAAATACGAACATCAGTGTAAGCTGGTGTGGAATGGATTATTATACTCATTTTACAGATGACTTATCTAAAGCACAGAAAGGTTAAGATTAAATAAATTAAAAAGCATCCATTAATTTGAGGTGTCCTTATTGCACTGGACACCCAAAAACAGAAAGTCCAGAATCAGTGGACTGTTTTTACAATTTTTGTTTAATTGACTTTCCCAGGGGGACGGAACAATTGAGAGGCAGAGTTGTGAACAAGTCCTTGCTGCTAAGACCAGCACCCTCACCCTAACTAAAACAACAGTGAAGTGCTGGTTATCAACAGTTTTGGGCAGGGATTGGCAGATCGCATGGGAAGTTCAAGGCTTTCAAACTTTGCAAACTATTTTGTGTGTTTGCAAAACTAATGTAATTTAAACTCACGTATTTTTCAAGGGGTGGTTTTATAAGAAAAAATAGAGGCAAGCCTATTTATCTGGGATAGAAACCCCACTAAAAGCTAGACTGGAACAACTGGATACCCCTATATGATAGATAGATAGATATGTAACCATGTGTGTATATATATGTATGACATATATGCATATTTTCATTAAAATGTTTGTTTGTCTTATTGCTTCTTGTGTATTTACACTTTTCCAGATCTTGGCTCCTTTTTCTCTTTATGTTTTCATTAGATTTTTTCTCTTTATACTCCTTCACACAGTCTCCTCTAACTATAACAGGAATTCAATGACATCAAAGTCAAATCCACAATGTATGCGTGTATCTGAAAATAGGCATGAAGGATATCACCTATTCCTAGTAAAATAGAAGTAGCTATAAGAAATGGGGCTTACTTTGGATAAGATTTTTACAAGCCAAAGTTAAAGGAAACTTTGTGGCTACTGACCTAGTTGGCCTCTAGGTGCTACCACAGTATAAATTATACACTAAAAACTATAATTAAATTAAAAGAATGTTAAGGCTGAAAAGTCAAACACTTAAAAGACAGGAAGTGCCAGAATTACAGCAGGCAACCTTCATTTTGACAAGCTGGCCCCTCCAGCCTGTCCTCTTTTCAGTTCCAGTTCTCCCTGTCCACCTCAATTCCTCTTAACAGTCTTTTGCTTGCCCCCACCCCACTCATATCTGTGTCCATGTTCCATTTCCCACTCCTACTCTCCAGTGGCTCTTTGTCCCAGTCCCTAATCCTCCCCTCAAGCTTCACATCCCAGTGCCTCCCTCCATGCAACCTGGCTCCTCATCCTAACCCCACTTGCACCCTGACCCTCTCATCCAAGTTGTGCTCCCACTCCCTAACCCAGCTCCTCACAATTGTGCAATCAAGTTGAGTTGTTTTTCTTTCTCCTCCTCCCTGCTTGGGGACCAGCAAAGGAAGCATTGGTTGCACAGGAGAGATAGCCTCGCAGCTCTCAGTTTTGGTGTCTAGCACTGCACTGGCCCCTGGGTGCTGTGAGGAGCTGTCAGGAAAAGTCCTTCTCAACCCCTGAAGCCCTGGGATGGAGCATGTTCGGTACAGATGGAATCTTTGGAGAGGTCTCTACTGAGCATGTGCGCACTGAGATTTCCAGAGACTCATAACGTGACCAAATTTAGGTGGATGGGAAAAGGTATCAGCTGCCACCGCTACCAAATTTCAAGTCCCTGCTCCAAAACGTGGAGGGGAGGGTGTCAGTGACACGGATTTAAGCATGTTTTAACATGGCCAAACCAACATATTTTCCCTAACCTCATTTTGAGAAACAGCTGAACCATATTTGCTGAAATTTTCCAAAAAATACAGACCAAAGCAAAATACTTCAGTCTGAGGCAGACACGTGGCATGGACAATTTCAGCCTGAATAGTTAACGTTTGGCAAATTGATAAGCAACAGAAAAGAGGGGCTTATAGTCGAAAGCATTGGGCAGCCTTAAACACAGGTGGCACTATCCGCACTGCCTATAACAGCAGCAATGGCAATGCTAATTTCTGCAGCTGGAGGAGCTGGTTTAAAGAAAAGCAAATGTACCCAAAGCTCATGCGGTGAGGTGAGGTGAGGAGCACATCTCACCACGTATTCAGGGTGAAATGTAATTGAAAATAAAGATTTTAATTAGACCTGGAAGCCTGTTGCCAATTGCCACAACAGCACTGAGAAACAGAATAGAATCAGCTACCATTTTGCTTTTATCATAGATTTACTGCCAGAAGCAACGCACCATTTTGATTAAGATTAAACAAAGCTCCTTTATGGATTGGTATGCCAGTATTGCAGCACTGTTATGGGCACTAGAAGAGTTAATATGTAATGTGTAGTCTAGATTTAGTAACACCAAGCCATATTCTCATTCCTCCAGCATAGGTAACATGTTCAATGCCTCAGCCCTGATTCAACATAGCATTTAAACACACACAGCTTTAAGTCTATTTTATGTAAGACATAGAAACCTGTTCAGATACATTGGTGCAATTTCTGTCTGCAGACAAGCCGTAAGACCCACAACATGCTCTCTGTGGGCTGACTACATTCCCCAACACTCATCCCCAACCGTGAACTGCTCACATTAGTGAAGGGCTTTGACTGGCATCTGAATGAGAGGGACATGAGGATAGAGAAGCTGTGTAAAGCAAGACAAAGACAGACAGAAAAGATATGCAGTAAACTGAAAGTTTACAAGCTTTAAAAAAATCCAATATAGAAATTAACAGCAAAAGGCTACAGAGTTAATTTACTATATGTGGTGAAAACCAGTTGGTTAGTTTTTGTCTACTTTCTCCCTCTATGCTTTAACTATGAACTATTTCTCAGGACAGGAGACTAATTGATTTTTTAATTTTTTAAAATGATATTCATATTGTAAGACCAACAATACACTCCAGAGGTGTTTCCTGAGATCATTAATACATGTCTCGGGCAACTGAAGGCATAAGACCTTTACAATGAATATTGTAATAGCTCTATAAATCTACTTGCCATGTCTTGTTTTATTGCTTAATTAAAGCGGGAAGAAACTGGATTTTCCAGCTCTGACATTTGTTCCTTTCCCATAAATTCTAATAAGATAAATGATATCACTTGTCAAAAGGAGGTTCCTGGCAAGAGGCCCCAAAATATTGATTTTAATTAATTTCAGAAAAAATATGGTTTATATAGTTCATGGTGAGAAATTTCCCCTGTCCTGTGACTCCTATTCTACTGAGCAAACTTTCAGGTGGGGAGATTTTCTGTAAACCATTTGAGAGTTAAAAAAAAAAAGCAGTTAACCAACACTGAACACCAGAGTTATTCAGCCTTTGAAGTGGGATAACAGGGACCTTAAGAATTATGTCTAAGGAAATCATATACTAGACTACTAGACTAGGGGAATTTTAAAAGAAACTGAGACTTTAAGAACCTCCTTCTCTGAGGGAAGCAGCCGAGGACCATACACATTTGTATCATATAAGATTTAAAGGGAATAGAAAAAGTAATCTTGAATGCAATATGATAATATCTGTGCCTAGCTTACATGGTGATTGGTGAGTGTAAATACAACAGAAAAAAACCCAAGAGTTAAAAAAGCACATTTGGTGGGAACAATGCTTGCAAGAAAAGAGCATTCCATCTTCAGTGGTTAAAATAAACACTACATGCCAGGATTTAGTCAAATCAAATGACTTTTTATATAGGATGGGTTGACATTTCTTCAGATTTTCTGAATAGTTTTGCACTTATTTATTGCATTTCAAGAAAACAGCAGTAAGGTTTAAAAAAAACCCATCTCAACTGAACAGGTGGAAGTTGTTTATGATGCTGGCTGCCATTTTGGTTTCATATTTATTGTCCCATGTGTTCTCTTGGAAAACATGAGGTGGTTGCACTGTAGTTTGGGTACTGTGGTTTTAGTATAAAATCTCCTTGTAGAGATGGAATCCCCACAGACAGCAAACAAAAAACACAAAATGACCTTTTACACTGAAGTGAAAAAAAAATTAGTAGATTGCAACAGTCTCTGAGGTTTTTGCAGCACTGATAATGGAGACCTTTTCTTAGACCCGTTTTGGCAGTGGTTGTCATTTTGAGATTCTCCCTTAGGATCTATTTTGAGCAGCTGGTAGCACTGGCTTTCACCTGAGTGCACACCGATCCTTCACAATGCCCTTGCTTTGCTTCTTTACTGAGCAAAGAAGTTCCTGTTTTTGCACTGCACAAACTAGAAAAAAGTAGATTAAGTTTTCTAGGTCATTACCATTTTCAAAAATTATTTTAGTGGGGTAGAGCATCAATTTCCCACAGTACAAAAAAAATACCCCCAAGACTTGCTCTATTATATTGCATAATACAAGATGTCTTGGAAATGTATTTTCAGCAACCAGGTAAACAGTACTTTGGCCCATGCATGAAGACCACTGGTGACATCTTGTTGCCAGAAAGTTTTATTAAAGGCCAGGAATGAGACCGTGTCCCATCACACACCACTTTATTTCCTCACTTTGTGGTCAATGTGTTTTCTTACTCTGTAAAAGTACCATCCTGTTGCTCAACACACACAGAGAAAATATTCATGAGAAAGGCAGGGCATTAATAGACTTTGGGCTGCTCAGTGAAGTGTCAGCAATCCAAAGCAATTGCAAATCCAGTTTAACTGGCCACCAAGGCAGGGTTACAGCTGCTGTGTGTTGCTGGGTAGCTAAATCAGTGAGAGTATCCTGATGAATCTAGTCCCCCAGAAATTCATAGATTTCAAGGTCTGAAGGGACCATTTTGATCATCTTGTCTGACCTCCTACAAAACACAGGCCATAGAACTTGCCCAAAATATTGTCTAGAGTATATTTTTTAGAAAAACATCCAATCTTGATCAAAAAAGGGCCAGTGATGAAGAATCCACAAGAACCTTGGTAAATTATTCCAATGGTTAATTACCCCCACTTTCAAAAAATTATGTCTTATTTCAAGTCTGAATTTGTCTAGCTTCAGTTTCCAGCCACTGGATCGGGTTATACCTTTCTCTGCCAGACCGCAGAGCCCACTATTAAATAGTTATTCCTGATGTACATACTTACAGACTGTAATCAAATTACCCTTAACTGTCTCTTTGTTAAGCTAAATAGATTGAGCTCCTAGAGTCTAACACTATAAGGCACATTTTCAAATCCTTTAATCATTCTTGGGCTCTTCTCTGAGCCTTCTCCAATTTATCAACATCCTTCAACTGTGGGCACCAGAACCAGACTCAGTTTTCCAGCAGTGGTCTCACCAGTGCCAAAAACAGAGGTAAAATAATCTCTCTACTCCGGCTCGAGATTCCCCTATTTATGCCTCCCAGGATTGCATTAGTTCTTTTCGCCACTACATCACAGTGGGAGCTCATATGCAGCTGATTATCCACCTTGACCTCTAAATTTTAGAGGTGGTGGGCCTGATTCGCCACTACAGAGCCCAACCCAGGAACAGATATCTGGGACAGGTGCTTGCATCTCACCATGTGGTGGCTGCTGGGAGCTAACTCAGCCGCCGGCACAGATTGGAATAGCCCGGAGGACTGTCCTAACTTGTAATCCAGCTGTAGAGTAGCCATGGCAGAGACATGCTCTAGCCACATCCCATCCCAACACCATCACTCTGCAGAACTTCCCTGACGTTTCCCATGTGCTGAGGACTCCTGTGGAGGCAGGGTTGGGGTGGGATGGTGCTCTGCATCTGCTGTGCCTGCGGATGTTCCTGTGGAAATGTGGGGAAACACATGGAAGTTTTGCAAAACAACCACAAATCCCGGATAGGATGCTCCATGTCGCAAGATGGAATGAACTGACAAGATGTCAAGTAAATCAGCTGGTGCACCTAGCTCCTGAAATATCACTGGTAAAAACACAGCAATGATTGTACTGTAATTAATTAATTAATAATTCTGGCGGTTTTAGCAATGTTCATGTTAACTGTGTCATTTCCCCCTGTAAATACTTGTGAGCACACATTAATACTCACCTGGCCCTTCTTCCTTACACTATGCAGAGTAGACCTAGAGGCTGCTGTATCATCCACGGAGCGATCTACATTTTACAGGTCTTTGTGTTTAAAGTGCCCTTTTAATATTCTGGCACTCTGCCTCCTTATACACAATCACACACTTGTCTTGCTGCATGCTGTTAAATGAGGATGTGTATGCAAGGGAGATTTCCCTACCTGTCAGGTCAGCATTAGGCCACCAGCCCAGGTCACAGGCTTTGCACGTGAACTCGTCCTGCACAAATTCATTTTCCTTGCAAGGGGTGCAAATCCAGCAGCAGCTCACTTCCCCTTTCCTTATAACCTGCAACACAAAAAATACCCTCAGACTAAATCCTTTTTAAGAAGGAACATGAATCTCCACAGCAGGCCAGCACTACCTACAATGTTGTAAAACAATGCAGTATGAGCACTGGCTACGGGAAGTTTCTAAGGGTGGGGGAATATTAAAAGCTGGAGACCTGTTTGTACCCTTCTCGGCTAAAACCTGTGCTCGAACCCTCACAAGAATAAGCTTTCTCAGGACATTTCCAGTATCACTTCTGCTAGATTAGAAATACGAAAGCAGCTTCTTTTGTGGTGCATCTGAATTTCTGCTTCCTTTCTAAGTTTGAATCAGAAAGTGTTATATTTTAAATTAAACTTCCAAAGAGGTTTGATTTAAGGGTAGGTGAGTCTGCAAACCGATCCCAGGGCATATAATATGTGGGGGCAAACATGCAGTTGCAGATTAAATACAATACAGGTGACAACGGAACGGAAAGAATGAGTTGTGGATATTGCTGGCCTAAGTACTCTGCAGCAGACTTTTACTCAGTTTCCCCCTCCTCCAGGATCTTCCCTATCATCCACACGCAAAGCTGCAAAATGCTGGTTTTTATTGAGTTTTGTATAGAAATTTAAGTTCTTTTTGCAATCTATGGAGAGAGAGAGAGAGAGAGTCCAATTGACTTCAGTGGGAGCTGGATTAAGCTGTGTGTGTATTCATATACACACACATATATAAATGCACACAAAAAACTCTTCTTTAGGAATGGATAGTATCTTTAGAGGCCAATGAATGTTGATGATGTACCTCCAAATGTTTTGTATGTTTTATGAAGCCTTTGCTAAAATTCTAACCTAGATGCATCAGGCTGGTCGGAAGGGAGAAGGCAAGTGTGCTTATTTACACATTTTGAATTTAATTAGAAATGGGAAGCTGTTTTGGGAGGGTGGTTTTCCTCAATGGGAGCATCTTGCCCTAACTGTGCCCATATTATTATGATACTGCTTAAATTTGTCTTTATGTCACCTGGACATGGCAGGTGGCAAATTACTTGTAACTGGATAGAAGTGCTATTATTTGGTAAATAGATAGAGATTTTATTTGTGTTTCTACACCTCCTGTGGTAAGCATAGGGTACAAACAGATAAAGATCTTTTTTCTTTCAGGTGCTGTTGACAGGACAAAAATTTTATTCCTGCAGTGCACACCACTTTAAAAATCAGCCCCCCAAGAGAACTGCAGTTATAGTAAGTACTGGGTAATGACAAAAATAATCGTGTTGTTCTTACTGTTACATTTTACAGCAGCGGCACAAGCCTAAATTTGATTCTGTTTCTATAGCACTAGAACTGTCTGAATAACTGTAGAATTTTCAAGAAGTATAAACCCCCAAAAGTACACTCACATGCTGGTATTTGCATAGATTGGGTACAGTGGAACCCCTGAGTTACAAACACTGGAGATATGAACTGACCAGTCAACTACACACCTCATTTGGAACTGGAAGTACTCAATCAGGCAGCAGCAGAGAAAAAGGAGGGGTGGGGGGGGCAAATACAGTACAGTACTGTGTTAAATTAAACTACTAAAAATAAAGGGAAAGCGGCATAATAAAGTTTCAAAGCTGTATTAAGTCAATGTTCAGTTGTAAACTTTTGAAAGAACAGAGTTTTGTTCAGAGTTATGAACAACCTCCATTCCTGAGGTTTTCGTAAATCTGAGATTCTGCTATACTTGATTTGAACATATAGACACAGAAGCACATGTGCTAATACATTTTTGCACATGAAATAGGCATTGACTTCTTGTAAATGTTGACCTATGAGTCTTCATATAGTCTTGCCTTCTTATACACTTATTATAACTGAAAAGCAAAGAAATTCCAAGCCAGATGTTTTCTTCAATCTGTTTGCTCAAACCTGGTGAAAAAAGTGAAGGCCTGTTATTCATCTCTCATTAATATAGATCTTCCTGGATACCTAATATAGAGAAAAGCACCTGAGACGTACCTTAATTTGACCCTTCAAACAAGGTTCACTGCACACTGATCGAACCATTCCACTTTTGTTCATCTGAATCCTGTAATCATCAATATTCAACACCCCTTCATGCCAGGTTCCAATGAGTACATAGTCATAACTGTTGGGCTCTATGTATTGCAGATTCATGATGTCATACCTGGGAAGCGAAAGCAGAGAGAACAGTCGAGCCTCCTGGACACAAGTATTAAATCTGTTGACTCTCCTTTTTCATGGAAACCAGCTAATTCATGATTTCTTTTCCCAAAATCTCTAGAATCTTTGAGGAGCTACCAACTCCTTCATTATTCAGTATCACCAACCCCAAGATTTCAAAAATCTGAGCCAAACCCCCCAAAATCATGAGGATGGCTTAAAAAGAATGAGTTTTATAAAACTACAGGAACTCCTCGCTTAAAGTTGTCCTGGTTAACGTTGTTATGTTGCTGATCAATTAGGGAACATGCTAGTTTAAAGTTGAGCAATGCTCCACTCTTATGTTGTTTGGCTGCCTGCTTTCTCCACAGCAGGCAGCCTCCCTATGCTTCCCTGCCCCCACAGCATGCCCCTCCCCCAGCAGACACTGTGGATCAGCGCCTTTCCCCTCCTCCCCCCCGCGGCAATCAGCTGGCTTGTCGTGTTTAGGAGGCAGAAGGGAGGGGATAGGAGCGAGGACTCAGCATGCAGGCTCCCCCTCCCTCCCCTGCCTACGGCAATCAGCTGGCTTGCAGAGTTCAGGAGGGAGGAGCGAGGAAGCAGCCTGCAAAGTAAAGGGGGATGAGGTGGGGGGGGGGAGAAGAGGTGGGTCAAAGGTGGGGGCTTGGGGGAAGGGGTGGAGTGGGCAGGCTGAGGGTTGAGCCCCCCACCCCTGATGCTTGCAGAGTAAGGGAATCTGCCACTACTGCTGGGCAACGTGCTTCTCCTAGCCTACAGCACCTTCAGCCTCCTTGCCTGCCTCATTGTCTCCAGTGCCAGTGGGCTGTGACTGTGTAGGGTAAGGCGGGGGAACCTCCCAACTATAGTAGTGTACTGTATGTACAGTATGTTTGTAAACACACAGCATGTGCACACTACTCCCTCCCCCCCACCCCCACAGCGATTCACTGTTGCTTTATGGCCCACCATAAATGCTCGGAAATACGGCTCTACAACCAAGTGCTTGCGAGGCCACCAGCTGCCTGCAAAGCAGCGGTGGGTGGTGGACAGCAGAGGCCCTGTCTTGCTACAGAATAAATAATGTTTTATCTGCTCCCAGCCATTTGCTGGAGGGAGATAAGAACACAGGGGGCAGCAGCCCGCCCAAAGCAAGTTACAGGAATAGCATTCCAGCACCTGCTCCGCTGTAGCAAGGGGGAGAAGTGGCATAGAGATGCACAGAACTTGGCCCTGCTCCCATGAAAGTCTGTGAAACGCACAGGAGCCTTGCCATTCACTTTAATGCCAGGTGCATCTCTCTGCCCCTGCATGTACACAGCAGAGAGGGGCAGAGCCCTGCAGAAAATGTTATTTTCCTCCTCTTACTACATTGGCTGCAATGCTGCCCGGGTGCTGAGTGCATGGTTACTAGGGGAGATACAGCAGGGACCATTTTTCCAGCGCACCCTAGAAGAGAGGCCTTTGGTCCTCCAGCAGGGCTCCTGTGAAAGTAAGAACCTGCAAGAATGTAAGAACCTCCATAACTAGTCCTAGCCTAAACCCACTGGGCTTCCAGTAAGGGAGCAGATTATTATGGAGAATGACCTGGGTTTTCCAAATTCTTTCCCTTGCCATAGTTGACTGATGCTGCATGACCCCGGCCACTCCAGGCTGAAGGGAGTGAAGAGCAGCACATGCATGCACGTCCGGAGCAGCATCACCCAGCATCATGAGTCAAAAACGTCCAGCAAGTGACAGTGAAGTGCCTAGCAGTAGCACTAGCAGAAAGAAAACCAGGAAAACCATTAATTTGGGTACTAAATTAGACATTTTAAAGTGTTTTGATACAGGCGAGCATGCAGTAGACATTGGCATTGCTCTAGGTCTTACTGTGAGAGCACTTCGGAATAATGCCAGCAAGATCAGGGCGAGTGCTCAGTGTGCAACACTGCTTAGCCCTACTACAATAAGTCAATCAAGAAGCAGTTTGCTGGAAAACATGGAACGCCTTCTCTAACCGTGGATAGAGGACCAAAACCAGCGGAACATACCTCTGAATTTGCTAGTGATACAAGCTAAGGCAAAAAGTTTGTATGACAATTTGAAGAGAGAACAAGGTGAAGGATCACAGACAGACAGACAGATGTTCACAGCATGTCGGGGATGGTTTGATCGGTTCAAGAGGTGCTTCCACCTGCATAACATCAAGATGTCCGGTGAGGCAGCTAGTGCTGATACTGCAGCAGCTAAAAAAATCCCTGATTATCTCAAGAAAATAATTGAGGAAGGTGGCTATTCCCCTAAACAAGTCTTCAATGTCGATGAAACAGGCCTGTACTGGAAGAGGATGCCTGAGCAGACTTACATTTCCCGAGAGGAGAAGACAGCACCCGTATTTAAAGCAGTTAAAGACCATCTAACCTTGCTTTTAGGTGGTAATGCTGCCGGAGACTTGAAGATGAAACCACTGACAGTGTACCAATCTGAAACTCTACGCGCTCTCAAGGGATTTTCAAAGGAACACCTTCCAGTCATTTGGAGATCCGATAAGAAGGCATGGATAACTGGAGCT
The DNA here is from genome assembly GCF_965152235.1 of Eretmochelys imbricata. Lineage (NCBI taxonomy): Eukaryota > Metazoa > Chordata > Testudines > Cheloniidae > Eretmochelys > Eretmochelys imbricata. The sequence continues at coordinate 110,891,867 of NC_135574.1, read as the reverse complement.
ATTTTTTCAGAATGGCTGACTCTCTATGCCATCCCTGCATGGAAGGAATACTGTGCCAAGGAAAATCTTGATTTCAAGATTTTATTGTTTTTTGATAATGTACCAGCTCATCCAATCAACCTGGACGACCTGTGAGAAAATGTCAAAGTTGTCTTTCTGCCACCTAACACCACATCACTGATCCAACCCATGATTCAAGTAGCCATTGCTGCATTTAAGGTGTATTATTTATGCCATACTTTTGACCAGCTCATCAGAGGCACCAAGGGGGAAGACAAACCTATGATTCAGCAATTTTGGTATGACTACAACATCCTGAAGTGCATCAATAACATCGGTGATTCCTGGGCTGAAGTTACTCAGCCATGCATGAATGGTGTGTGGGAGAAGTTGTGGCCTGAATGTGTCAATGACTTAAAAGGATTTAAAGATGTTGTCCCAGCTATGAAGAAAGATATCCTTGGCTTGGTTTTGATGAGGTGGAAGAAGCCAGCGTTACACAACTTCTGCAATCACACGGAGAAGAGCTAACCAATGAAGATCTGATGCAACTAGAGGTGACGAGAGCAATGGAAGAAGAGGGCCAAGAAGTAGAACCACCACCAAACCATCGAAATTTGACTGCCAAACATCTTTCTGAAGCTTTCCAAATGATTGAAGCTGGCTTGCAAATCCTGAGTGATGATGATCCTGACAGGGAATGCAGCTCCAAAGTGAGTAGGGGAGTTGGTCATCTAATGACTTGCTATAAAAAAATTCACCAAGAAAAAAAAAGGAAAGCAAAACAATCTCTAGATGTGTTTTTTCGAGTTCAAAAAGTTCAGCAAGAGGAGCAGCCAGACAATCCACCCTCTTCCACTCTCTGACTCCACCACCTCAACCAAGCTTCATACTCAGCAATGATTGTAGTATTAAATTGCTTGTTTAAAATGGTTTAAAATGTGTATAATGCCTTTTGTCTGGCAAAAAAAAATTTCCCTGGAACCTAACCCCCCCTATTTACATTAATTCTTATGGGGAAATTGGATTTGCTTAACACCGTTTCACTTAAAGTTGCATTTTTCAGGAACATAACTACAACATTAAGTGAGGAGTTCCTGTAATACATTTTGAGGTTCTTTTTCTTTGCCTTCTGGATTCAGAATCTTTAGGGTTACATTTGGGTCATATTTTCAAACTTTTCTCTGTAACAATGAGGGCTAGAAATTTTATTTAATAAAAATGAAAGCTGTGATTCTCATGTAATCACTTGACTCCAGAAGCTGGGGCTTTAAAAATTCCCACCAAATATTGAGAGACTTGTGATGAAATCACCAGAGTTGGCACCACTAATTTCTACTATTTACTGGTAGGTATTCTCCAGGGGCTAGATTGTGCCTTTCATGCACAACCCTCAGTAAGGTGGAGTGTCTAGCTGTGTTGTCCCAGGAGGAATTGTATCTCGGAGAATACGGTTCCTCAAAAGAAAATCTCCACTTGTTCTGGACGGGCTAAAGCCTTTTTCAGGGTGCAACATATTGACCTCCCTTGCAGACATCCAGCCTCCAGTGACGTCTGGAGGAGAGGGAGTCCAGGCTCTGCCTACTTCCCATTTCTCCTCAGTTGCTAACTCCGAGCATATACACTTTGTGTTCCTCCAGCACCTGGAGCTAAGATTTGTGTAGGCCTAATGTGACCACATGAAGGGGCAATAGTCAGTGAGGAGGGGAAATCTTTACACCCACTAATTTCTTGTGTGGCCACATTAAGGCTAGTCACAATCTAGCCCCGCATAGGGCACTATGGTGTTATACATTCTGGAATCATCATCCAATTAATATATTCAAACCAAACAAACAAGAGTGACATAAATTAACCAAAAACACTGATTTAACAATTAATATAAGGCAGCCTTGCAAGACGGTCAGGAAAATGTATCAGCCCAGACCCAAAAATCTACTTTCCCACCCAAGGCAAGTAGAACAGAATTTCCCAAGGCCAATATAAAGGAAGCATAAAAACACAGCTTCTGGAAACACTCAGCTACCCATCTTCACCCTCCACCATCACACCCTGTCATCCCTGTGTGCTGGGACTGATGTGTGAAAGTCTTTTATTGCTAACTGTTTTGCTCCTGCTTTCTCTCCCTGCCTGTAGTTTGTGCAAAGTGATGATTAACCGCTGTAATTTCATGGGGGGAAACAAGCGGGAGTGATGGAATGAACAGAGGAGAGCAGCATAAGGAGGAGGAACCACAAGTGAGGATGGATAGACAGGCTGGCTCTTGAGAGACGGGGAAGAAGATCATTGTGGGTGGCAGGCGGGGGAGTGTTTTGATCTAAGTGTATGTGTGTGTGCGGTGGGGGGGGTGTGTGTGTGAGAAAAGGCTGCAACTGGAAATTGTGATTTGGACTGTAAATTGAGAAATATGTTCTGCTTTCTAAGGCTGAGAGTCCCTGCCTTGGTTTTCTCTGTAGTTGTTTCAGTTCTCTCAGATTGATTCTTTACATTCATATTGAGGTCAGAATGTTTTATTCTGAAGTGTTACTAATGTATATGGGCTGGGGAATGAAGGGCACACAGGGGTCTGTGCCCTTAGTAACAGATAGGAATAGGTGGTTGGTTCTGGGTAAAGGGGTCATCACACCCAAATCTTTTTCTTTTCCCCTCAGAGGTTCAAATAAACAAAATATTGTTTGCTGGTTTAGAAAATGTCAGATACCTTTGCAGTTCCATGTGCGCGAGCCTCTTGAACCTCTGTCTGCCTGCCTTTTGCTTTGCATATCTTTGGGGGTGTATGGCCTTTTCTAGAGACTTTTCAGAGAAGCTGGATCCATTATAACTGTGCTTATGTAGGACCTAATCCTGCAACTACATTTGCGTGGGGAGACTCATTTTCCAATACTGAGCCTCACGGAAGTCCGTGGGGCTCCACATGAGTGTGACACTCTGTACCCCAAAGCAGCACCCTGACACTCCAATATTTCTTAGGTAATCTACTTTGATCTGTACACTTATTACTTATAATCACTCAAAAACTATCTTGCTGTGGTTAATATATCTGTTTTATACTTTACCTAAAAACAGTGTGGCTTGAATGAAGTGCTTGGAAAACCTTAGCTCAGTTAACAATAGCTGGTGCAGATCCACTTTCCTCTGTAAAAGTGGTGGACTAGGTAATAAACTTACATTGGTCAGGCTTTTGACCAGGGCAGGATGCAAGGCTAGGACCTGTGGGGAATTGGCTGGAGCCTCTCTCTTGTTGGTGGCTGTCAAGAGCATTCATGTCACTTAGCGGGGGGCTTTCCTGCCCGTGAACGTTTGTGTGAGTGCAGGACCTGGAGAGGACTGCAGCGTGTCACATTATCACAGTGTGAGTGGGAGCCCAGGTTGGTGAGACAGAGGGCTCAGCAGTACCCAGTTCCAGGTTGCATACTGGGAACGCCCATCACAGTGGGCAGATCATGTACGGAGTGCTACTCACTTCAGGACAACTCTGTGTAGGTACAGAGGTCCATCTGGGCAGCTGCAGGATGAGAGCTTTGGTTGATAATTAAAAAGGAGTCTAGAAAAGGGACCCATTTCAAGGTAATCAGGACGAAATTCCTCCTACTTTCCTGTTCTTATAAAGGGAGAATATGAAAAAGGAACGCATTGTGCTGTTCGATAGCTTTGTGTATAAACTGTGCAGTACTTCATGAAGCAGTATCCTCAGGGTCCACTATAATATAGATGTGATATACATGAGTATAAATGAGCATTAGTAGCATTATTAGAGTATAAATTAGAGTATAAATGAGCATTATCTCCTGCTAGAGAGCAGAACCTATTTGTTTCCTATTATGACCTTGAATTAAGCAGATGTACAATCATGTACTCCGTACTGGCAAGTGAATCTGGGGGAGGGGGACAGAAGATCATTAAAGGCTCACATTGCCTTCATAGAACTTTTAGTCTACATGTGTTTTTTTTTTAAGGCAAATAACCTATTACATGGCATAAACTAGCATTACTATATTCAACATCAATCAAGACTTAGCAAATGCTGAGATAAGTTTTAAAGTTTCATCTTAACTTTTTCTCTTGTGCTTATGTTTCTAAGTGTCCTCCTTCATATCATTATTAGCCAGCTGTCAATGTATACAGTATGCAAACTGAAATCTCTTACAAAATCTTACACGTGCTTGCAGTTTGAGACTGAGCTTGAAGTTTTAAGACATAATGAGATCTTCCAGACAAGCTGATAATTGGATAGGAAGTTTATTTCTTCTTCTTCTTCTTTTCTTTTCATATATGCATGTACAAAAGTTCTGCTCTGAATACATGGAAATTAGGTTTGGGATATTATTGAGTTATTTCCCTCCGCTCACACATGCAGTATCAATGTTTGTCGCAAACCTGTTTTAAAAAAATCTCAGTCAGCTGCGACAAAGCAGAGAAATTTTCAGCCAAAAAGCCATTTGTTTGAGAAAGCTGTGAGCCATTGAAAAATTAGGGCAATTAAGGAAGTTGGATTTCATCCTTAAATATGGCAGCACTAATGACACCTATTATAATATATTACATGCAATAAACTACGTTAACACAATATTAAGGCTTCAAAGCCAAGTGTTAAAAAATGCTAAGACCAGAACCCATTATTTGCTTGGCTCCCAATCTGGTGCACCATTCCTTGAGTCAAAGGGGAGGGATAGCTCAGTGGTTTGAGCATTGGCCTGCTAAACCCACGTTTGTGAGCTCAATCCTTGAGGGGGCCATTTAGGGATCTGGGGAGTTGGGGATTGGTCCTGCTTTGAGCAGGGGATTGGATTAGATGACCTCCTGAGGTCCCTTCCAACCCTGATATTCTATGATTCTAAGGGGGGAGGGGCTGCTGCATTCTTGCCACTCTCCTACCCTCTCCCATTCTGGAGCTCTTGCTTTTGACTACCATTTCGAAGGCTCATGGGATATACTCACTGCAGATGAAATTTTCAGAGATTTTCCCAGTAAATCCCCAATAATCTCTACTGAGCAAGTACAAGTGAGGCTTTTAACTCGACCAAGTCTGGGTGGTTTTCCTTAGAGACAGCAAAAGGCATTCTCTGACTCTGGCACTATCCTCTGACAGATCTCAAACACTGGCTGCCAAGCAGGGAAGCACAAGAGCTCTTCAAAGACAGAGGCGGTGGGACGGGAAGAGGAGGAATAGTTGAACCTGTTTTTCTCTATGCTCATTGTCAGAAAGGACCCAAACTTTTTCATTAAACCGTTTAAAAAATATGTTCAGTCTGAGGCAGAAAATAGGTCTAAGAAAATTTCAGACAAATGGATAAAGTTGGACAGAGTTATAAGGAACTGAAAATAGAAAGTGTCAGGCAACCTGAACTATGGATGATGCTATCATCTCCGTCTCCAGTTACAATCAGTGATGGCTTAAAAAGATTTCATAAATAAAATATAGCATAAATGTTAGTGTTCAAGGTAGGAACATTGTTCTTCTCTGTCTTGTAGGGGTTTATTTATTTCTTCATACAACAATACTGCAAACTAAAGCTGAAAAGCCTTTTACTTGAATGACCAGAAATGCACTGACAGCTCACTTGATTTGGGCAGACCACTCGCGAGCTAAGCTTAATGTGTTACTTTGAGCTCAGTTGATAATGTGCTGGGAAATTCAACCACTGTATATTTGCTAACATAATAGTAAATATTGTTTGTTTTCTCTTGTTATATAAATAAATAAAATGATTAAACTTAAAACATTACTCCAAAGCAGTCTGAGAATGGTTCCCATATTTGTGAAAATATTAAAATCTATTTTTCCCCCAGGGACACAGTCTCCTCATCTATCCCGATAAAGCAAAAGGTCACAGAAAAGGCAGTCTGTTCTGTTCCAGTGCTCTTTGTTATATTTAATTGACAAAGTGTTGAATGCAAAATGGAGCTTTATATTTCATTAAGGTATGAAGACACTTTGGCATTGATAAACTGCTACTGTACATTCATCTATGCCACTCAAGGACTTTTGCTCTGTACTGTAGAAACACTGGGACATATTTTCAAAGTCAGGTATGCACTGTTGAAAGTGCAAATTTGCATAGGCTTAAATTCCTGGATGTATCCAAATGTCTGATACTTTTTATTTATTGATCTCAATTGCTCTGTCCCGTGAGCAATATACACTGGTACAAGTATGAAATATATTGAAAACGAAGGAAAAAATCAAAAAATATTCTTGTCCATACTCATCAAGCCAAGCTTTAAAATATAAGTTACCAGCAAAAGAAAACCCACTCTCATCCAATCCATCCAAATTCTAAACCTGTCCTACCAATAGAAACTGGGGTGGGAAGGGGAGGGGGAGATTAACCTTGAAATGGATCAAGGGGTGAAGGGAATTGTTCCAGAGTCCAGAACCACTCATGGAAATATCCTGTCATAAACCCTCTCCTTTTTAAATTGAGGGCCGTAAACTGTAGCCCCTCTGCTGATCACTGCTGCAGCAGCATTGTGTGAGGAGAGAGGTGGTCTCTCTGGTAACCAAACAACGTAAGGACTAGCAGATCTAAACGAACACCAAAACTAACTGGTAGCCAATACAAACTACACAGCACAAGTGTAGTATGTTCCCAGTGTGAAGAATTACTGAATAGATTGACAGTTACATTACTCATCAATTAAAGTTTCTAAACAGTCTAAGGGTGTAGCTGTATTTGTCCAGGTATATTGACTTTGAGTATGTAAGGCAATTGCTGGCCCCTATCTCTTAAACTCTGGCCTACTCTACAGGTCTCTTTGGCTGAAGAAACCCAGACAAAATACACAGCATAGGACTGATGAATGAGGTGATGGGATGGGGTGAGGAGTAACTGACCTATCTCTTTTGATTGTTCAAGCAGAGTTAAATATACCAAGTAGCACAAAGAACAAAAAGTGAAAAACCAAATGTCAGTTTTAATAACCTAAGGTGTTAGTAAGAGAAGCAAGAACTTTTTAAAGACATTTTATGATGACATTGGCTCTTGCAGACATTCTCTGAAGCCATCTGCCAAACTGTGAAGTCTCATTTCATTCAGAGCACTCTCTTTATACAATACCAGTTCTTTGACTCCATTGATCAAGCATACACAGAGCTTTAGTCTCCTCTCGCTCACATCAGTTTAACAACTGTGTTACTCTACTGATCTAAATGAAGTAACTTCTGATAGACACCAGTGTGAGTGCGAGGAGATTCAGACTCAAACTCGCTGAGCTGAAACATTTCAGTACAAGTCATGCAACTGAATCATCCTATAATTACTCAGAAAAACTTTGAGGCTGAAACCCCAATGGTATCTCAAACTCAGAAGTTCTGGCCTCCTCTCGCCAGAAACACTACAAAGGGTTACACATCCTACTGTAACTCCAGTCCCATTACAAGCTGTAGCTATCAACAGATCATCCTGTATCTGGAATTACTTTCACCCACTGACAAGACTAAGTTCACCCATATACCCCAATTTCTGACAAACAGTTTCTGCATGCTCTAGTTAGGCTAGCTGTAGCAACACAATTATTTGCTTTAATTCACTGACATGAATTAGCTCCTTACCTTCCAGGGGCATCTCCCTTTTCATCAAACCAAATTTCCTCTCCTGAAACACCAATGAATGAAGACTTTATGAGGAATTCCAAGAGTTTGCTGCCATCGATGGGTGTCATGGCATCACACAGCCCAACATGTCCTGGGCAAAGGGAATGATGCATATTTTGTAGGCCATGAGCCATAGCATATATAGCATTGATGACAAATCCCATCTTACTGTCCTGGACATAGTTTTCTTCTAAACTCTCATTGCCTACAATAAGAAAAAAACAAACATTACCATAAGACAGAAATTAAATAATTGCAGGAACTCATGGAATGAAGAAGAGGGCGATTTACATGATTTTTCAAAACAATAGTTAGCTCATTTCTCTTAAATACTTTTGAAGCATAACAATAAAACTGGTTGGGAATTTTCCAACTAGTTTTATTTTTTTATTTGAAAATGTGAATTTCTCAAGACTGTTTGCAAGAAAGGGATGTTTTCAACAAATCTCCTGATTTGACCTTTAAAAAAAACATTATGAAACTGTTGAAACTTTGAAAGGAAAAATTTATTTATTGATTAGAAACAACTTTCGTTTGAAATTTTAATTTATATTTTAAAAAGGTTAAAACAATGTTTTGAAATTATTAAAACTAAATGTTTCAAATGATCTCATCCAATTTTTTTCTGGATTATCTGTGAAAATTTTAGATATTTTGACTTTTCGTCCTGTTTCGGGATAGGAAAAAAATTTCTAAAAAATCTCAAACTTGTGCAGAAAACTCCAGTCTAATAAACAAATCTAAATCAGTATAATCTTTAAAAAAAAGATACTGAAAAGAACTCCTATACTCACTGCAGAAAACTTGATAACTATTTTTTATAGTAATACAACACTTTAAAACACTAGTCCACATGTGCCATGTTGGATTGCTGTGGACAATAAACAGAAGTTCTCGATACCCAAAGATTTTTTATGTGACTGAAGTGTAAAAGGTGCTGGATGGATTAACAGGCATTGAAGTCTCTCTCCATAGAACAGACACAACATAGCAGTGAAAGTTTTCCCCACATGTGACCTTCAGATCTGAACCACTGACTTTTCAGGATGCTATCAAGGAATGTCCTGATCTTGATTGTGTTTTGTGTGATGCAAACACTAATAGGAAGTAGACTACTGCTACTATTTTCTGTCATGAACTACTGAAAAGCTATCAGCCAAAACTGAAAGCCTCCATATCTCTTTCCCACTCTCCTGAGTCATACTGATCCCCTGGAGGCTGTTTTTACCTGTAGATATCCTACCACCCTACCCAATGTCTAATCTCTGCCATCCAATTTCTCTTTGTCCACAGAAGGCTTTGGCTCCACTAGGAAAAAAAAGATGTGTGAGCTACCATGTGTTAACTGATGTGTTAAAATCCTAGTGTGAATGAGGCAGTTGTAATATGTGTTAGCATGTCAAGTAAAGCCATGGGAAGGGAGTTATCTTGACCTGCTAACATATTAAAAGTACACCTTTTTTCCTAGTGTAGGCATGGTCCAATCTTCAAAGCGGATAATGAAGCTGATCCTTAAATTTCTCCCAGGAAGATGCTCTGATAAGGCAGGCATTCCCCCTATTTCCCTTCCTCACCATCACAGCTTAGACATGTAACCTGGTGATATGTTGGAATGATATCATTTCAAAAACAGAAATACCTGGGTTTCCTTGGGCATGGGCCTCCCTTAGTGTAAGGGCCCCATTTATATTGGTAAGAGTGTCTAGTTTCAATAGCTATTCTGCAGTATTCTGATTCCCAAGTACAAGAATGAGCCATGCAATAACTGGTTGGAATGGCAAAGAAAATAGTGTTTTGAAGGTCACAAAGTGCGGGAAGCAAGTCATGTGTTTCTCATGCTGCAGGGGATTTCACCATTATTACGAGCACCAACCACCTGCAGCTGCAGCCAGAGATATATTTCAGAGATGCAACATTTCTTCTAGTTTCCATTCAAACAGCACAAAGCCAACACAATGACATCACTAGAAACATAGTGAGAATAGAAATTTTACAAGTAAGCACATAAAATGTCTGCATAACTTATACCCTGTGAAATTATAATATATATTTCAGGTCAGTGCAGATACATTAGAACATGTACCGCATGCAAGAGGTATCACATGATCTAGAAGTTATCTCAGCCAACTCCAGTGAGGGGTTTGATTATATTTTTACCCAGCAGGCAACAATATCCATTGTCTTTAAATGTGCCTTGTCTGTGGATTAGCACATTGGAACAGAAGCACCATACAAATGCCACTTACTTTACCTTCCTTTTCTATTAACACAAGAGGAGTATTGTCAGGGCTGTCCTTAGCCATCGTGGTGCCCTAAGCAGCCCCCATGTTGGGGGGAGAGGGGGAGGACTGCACCAAAGATCTGTGGGGGTCAGGAGCAGGCTTGGGGGCTGGGGGGAAAACCTCCCCCCCAGCATGAGCCAGCAGAGTGGAACAGGTTGGGGCTGGGTCACTCCACTTCCCGTTGACTGGTGAATGCAGGGCGTGCCTGACCCCTGCTGCAGTCCCCTAGGACATAGTTCTGGGGAAAAGGGGGAGTGGGGGTGCAGCAGGGGTGTGGGATTTGGGGAAGAGGCGGGGCGGGGGCAGCTTTCCTGGCCGGCTCAACCGGCTGGGGGATCAGGCCGGCCGCTGCAGCAGCACGCAGCTGCATAGGGCACCAGGAAATCTGAGGCAATTTGGTGCCCCAAATTTCCTGGTGCCCTACGCAGCTGCGTAGTTTGCATATGGGTAAGGATGGCCTTGAGTATTGCCTTTATCCCTCTTTGTAAGAAAGATTCAAGGGAGTAAGGCTCAGCACTGCAGTTCCCTGCGACTCAGTTAAGAGCTTTTAAGTAGCTCTCAGAGTGGAGATGCACAAGGGAGACCAAAATGGCCCAGGGAATGTTGGAGTAGAGCTTCAAGCCTGCTTAGTGGTTCCTGCCCCAGTGCGGCACCATCCTGAGCTTCCTTTCTTCTTCATCAGTTAAACAATAGCGCCCAACATTTCAAGTGGCTAAAGCGGGACACAGTGCCATGTCACACAACCAATCAAATTTGCTCCATCCAGGCCTCCTTACACAGACACAGAGGGACGGCTGGTCCAAACTTGAGTTGCTCTATGACCCTGTGCACCAGGTTGCAATGCCACTTCATTTGGGGGCCCCCTCACAAATGGGGGACCTGAGACAAATTGCCCTGCAACCCGGAGAAGTGGTTTGGGGGCGTCACAGCAGGACAGTCCCGTGAAACCTGGGACTGCTCGGAGGTCTGGTGAAACTGAGGGAGAAAAGAAATAATTTAACGAACTTTTTGCTATCCCAGCTCTAGAAGACTGCTTCTTGAAGGAGCCCGTGTCAAAATCTATGTATTTCAAATTTTCTGAAATAAAGTATTTGGTTGGGATGATAGCGGGAGACACTCAAACATGAGACAACTTGCAAACATTTTAAAAGAGAGACTCTTTTTAAAAGACTTCTAATCTGGAAAAGTATGTGCTCAATTCTCTCATGACTTTCAGGGTTAATGCCATTTACCAATGAGATTTAACTGTAACACTGGAGAGTATGAGGACTCTCCAAGGGAGTCAAAATAAGTTTTGCACTGGAGCTCTGCTTGGAGCCTTAATTCTGAAAAATCTATTTCCCCCCCATAGTGCATTTTACTCTTCAAAGATATCTCGTGTTTTTCATTTATGGAAATAATTGTATTTCAACTGAAAACATCTGAAGACCTAGTATTGTAATTAATAATCCACTAATCAGTCTTATGGACAAAAGGGGATATCTCCCAAAAACCTACTTGTTTCTGTGTGAAGCCACATGACTGTCTAATCCTATTTCTTCATTATAAATTTCATGTACATTATGCATTTGAGTTTGTAAAAAATCTGTGGCACAGACAACTACTCACAGAAAATGTTGTTTCTAACAAATTGAGGACAAGCAATTTTGTTTCTCTCTTTTTGCTAGAGATAAAACTCAGATGTTAATTTAGCCTCTTTTAAATCTTTAGAGAGCAGCTTTTTAATCACAGTGTTTTCATGAAACAGATAAAACATTCTATTTATGGTGTTTTAAAGTTGTCATTTTTACCGCACCTGTATATCAACATTTAATAAGCAAGAACACCTCTCAGAAAAACTAGTGATCATTTGATTGTGACATGTGGGCTTCACCTTCCCCCCTTCGCCCTCTGACAAAAGATCATTAGTGCACACTAGTTAATCTGAACACTTGAAAGTGTCTGAATCAACATTAAAAAAGGAAGTGTTTTTGTTATTTTTTTAGAAGCTTTAGCTTTCACCTTTGTAAGCAAAGAATTGTGACTTAGATTCTTGCAAATCATGTGAGTCCTGGATTAACTGAAAACACTTTAATTAGGTCATTATCTTTAGAATGACCCTGAAGGATTAAAGTGTCCTAAAATTTCTTCTTCATGCTATTTCTAGTAGTGTTGATCTTCTTTTATGTTGCTTCAGTGCTGTTTTGAGTGGGGTTTTTTAATCACATCCTGGTTTTGTTTGTTGCTTTCGCCAATCATTTCCTTTTTATTCAAGATAAAAACAATGTTCTGTTTGCACACAATGGGCACAGAAACCACTACGCAAATAACAGAATTTATATAGTAAGAGGAGGAAGAGAGAGGCCACTTAATTTAGCGCCTGAACCAACATCATTAAAGTCAGTGGGAATCTTTCTTTTGATTTTAATGTTTGCTGGATCAGGCCCACAGTATCTTCTATCACAGGGGTCAGCAAACTTTCAGAAGTGGTGTGCCGAGTCTTCATTTATTCATTCTAATTTAAGTTTTCGCGTGCCAGTAATACATTTTAATGTTTTTAGAAGGTCTCTTTCTATAGGTCTATAATATAGAACTAAACCATTGTTGTATGTAAAGTAAATAAGGTTTTAAAAATGTTTAAGAAGCTTCATTTAAAATTAAATTAAAAGGCAGAGCCCTCCGGACCAGTGGCCAGGACCTGGGCAGTGTGAGTGCCACTGAAAATCAGCTCGCGTGCCGCCTTTGGCACGATTGCCATAGGTTGCCTACCCCTGTTACATCAGATGCTTGCACAGCACTTTACAGACATGGATGAATTTAGTCTAACAACATCCCTGTGAGGTAAGTAAGGAAGTAGCTTTATCCTGGAGCACATTGGATACCATGCAAATCATGTTAGCTATAAATTGGAATTACTAAGAAACTATACTCCTATTAAAATTATGACTAGAAGGGAATTATGGTCTAACACCTAAGGTAAAGCCCAATTAGCAAACCATAAGAATTTAGGGCATGAATAATTTTTTGTTTGCAGTCCTCAATGAGGGTTCAGGGGAGGAAAGAGCTTGGGAGGAAGAGAAGGGTTGTGGAAATCTTCTTGTTGGGTCTCTGCTTAATACAAGTGAAATTAGTCAGCAAATAATTTTGACCACCACATTCATTTGATAAAAATCACAATTTGTTCATAGACCACTTATGCTCTGGAAAAGAAGTCAAGATGTATTGAATAAATTGTTACAAACTATTTGCCCAGCTGTAGTCATTAGTTCAAATGTTCATTAGTGACCAAAAACCATTACCATCTGTTGGCTGTTCAGTGACACACGAAGTGCCTTGATGGTCTTGCGCCAATTAGCGGAGATTACAAAAACTGCTATCGCAATTAGCATCTTTGCTGACAGTATCAGCAGAGGCACTGGGGCCTGAATGGGCCATGGAAATGATTCCTTCTCTGCTACCCAGTCTGTAGCCCTTCCAAACTTCAAAAGCCTTGTGAATGGACAACATAGGAATTTAGCAATCAGAATTGGGGCTTATCGCAATTAACCGTGCAGTTAAACAACAACAGAATACCATTTATTTAAATATATTGGATGTTTTCTACATTTAAAAATATATTGATTTCAATTACAACACAGAATACAAAGCAGTGGTGGGCAACCTGCAGCCTGTGGGCTGCATGTGACCCGTCAGGGTAATCTGCTGGCGGGTCATGAGACAGTTTGTTTACATTGACCGTCCGCAGGCATAGACGCCCACAGCTCCCAGTGGCCGTGGTTCACCATTCCCAGCCAATGGGAGCTGTGGGAAGCAGCGGCCAGCACATCCCTGTGGCTCACACCGCCTTTCCACAGCTCCCATTGGCTGGGAATGGTGAATCATGGCCACTGGGAGCTGCGGATAACCTTGCCTGTGGACGGTCAATGTAAACAAACTGTCTCGCGGCCTGCTAGCGGATTACCCTGATGGGCCATGCGTGACCTCCAGGCCCCCCACCACTGATACAAAGTGTACAGTGCTCACTTTATATTTGTTTTTGATTACAAATATTTGCACTGTAAAAACACAAAATAGTATTTTTCAATTCCCCTCATACAAGTACTGCAGTGCAATCTCTTTATCATGAAAGTTGAACATACAAATGCAGAATTATGTACAAAAAATGCATTCAAAAATAAAACAATGTAAAATTTTAGAGCCTACAAGTTCACTCAGTCCTACTTTTTGTGCAGCCAATTGCTTAGACAAACAAGTTTGTTTACATTTGCAGGAGATAATGCTGCCCGCTTCTTGTTTACAATGTCATCTGAAAGTGAGAACAGGCATTCACATGGCACTGTTGTAGCTGGCGTCACAAGATATTTATGTGCAAGATGTGCTAAAGATTCACATGTCCCTTCATGCTTCAACCACCATTCCAGAGGACATGCGGCCATGCTGATGACAGATTCAGCTAGATAACTATCCAAAGCAGTGCAGATTGATGCATGTTCGTTTTCATCATCTGAGTAAGCCACCAGCAGAAGGCTGATTTTCTTTTTTGGTGGTTCAGGTTCTATAGTTTCCACATCAGAGTGTTGCTCTTTTAAGACTTCTCATTCTCCATACCTCATCCCTCTCAGATTTTGGAAGGCACTTCAGATTCTTAAACCTTGGGTCAAGTGTTGTAGCTATCTTTAGAAATCTCACATGGGTACCTTCTTTGCATTTTGTCAAATCTGCAGTGAAAATGTTCTTAAAATGAACAACATGTGCTGGGTCATCATGCAAGACTGCTTTAAAATGAAATATATGGCAGAATGCGGGTAAAACAGAGCAGGAGCCATACAGTTCTTCCCCAAGGATTTGAGTCACAAATTTAATTAATGCATTTTTTTTTAACGAACATCTTCAGCACAGAAGCATGTCCTCTTGAATGGTGACTGAAGCATGAAGGGACATACGAATGTTTAGCATATCTGGCATGTAAATAACTTGCAATGCTGGCTACAAAAGTGCCATGCGAACGCCTATTCTCACTTTCAGGTGACACTGTAAATAAGAAGCCAGCAGCATTATCTCTCATAAATGTAAACAAACTTGTTTGTCTTAGTGATTGGCTGAACAAGAAGTAGGACCGAGTGGACTTGTAGGGTCTAAAGTTTTACACTGTTATGTTTTGGAGTGCAAATATGTAACCAAAAACGTCTACATTTGTAAGTTGCACTTTTAATGATAAAGAGATTGCATTAATAATGATAATTAATGATAAAGAGATTGTATTAGGTGAACAGAAAAATACTATTTCTTTTGTTTATCATTTTGACAGTGCAAATATTTGTAATAAAAGAATAATAATATCAAGTGAGCACTGAACACTTTGTATTCTGTGTTGTAATTGAAATCAATATATTTGAAAATGTAGAAAAACATCCAAAATATTTAATAAATTTCATTTGGGATTCTATTGTTTAACAGTGCGATTTAAACTGCGATTACTTGTGATTAATTTTTTTGAGTTAATCGCATGAGTTAACCACAATTAATCGACAGCCCTAATCAGAATCCATTTCAGCTACTTGAGTGAGGATGTCTAAGATTAGGGTATGTGCAAATGCACTATAAAAAAAATTGAACTATTTTGGAAGCACAGTAAGGGCTAGATCCTTGTATGGTGTGCAGTTAGACAACAAGGAGTCTTCCAAGTTGGGCTGGCCTATGCAAGGACATGGCACAATTCCAGCTCCTGTGTTGACAAGGGTTCTGGGACAGCTCCCTCCTAATTCCCCTAGAGGAGTATGAACCTGCACAGGGGCAGGGATGAAGTGGAGCCATGGCTCGGTTATCTACCTCCTCTCTCCCCCATGTACCAAAATGTGCAGTACCCCATGAAGCAGTGGAACAATGTGCATGCTTCCCCATCTAGCGGGGAGCTCTGGGAGGCAGATTCCTCATGCTCTCTCCTGGACAATCAAATGCTGCATTGACATTACTACACTGGTTTGTGCAAGTACTATCCAGCTAGCTCCTCTTGAGTATCTGATGCAAGGAGTGATGTGCTGACTACATAATGTATCTGAAAATAATGGGAAGTAACAACCTACAAATATCTTAAGATTTCACACTGTAGGCCTTCCTGAAGTCCTAGACATAGTGAACAGTGTGAACCAAAGGCTGTGAACCAGAGTGGGCCTGGTCTTGGTAAAATAACGCCACATTAGCTATTAGCCAACACCAAACTAAACAGATTCTTGACTGGAGAGGATGGTTCAAAAACACAGGTCTATCAGGCAATTATGTAAACAAAATCCCAAGAGGAACACACCAATCCCTCAGGTAAGGATGGGATGACAGGATAATGGATAAGGATGTTTTGTTCCAATGAGCAGGTACAAGGATAAAGGTGGTAACTAACAATGTCTGAAATGTAATTCGGAGCCCTGGGTGCTTGGGACCCCTGCAACGAGCGTGTGCTGCGGACCTGTGGGATCGGTCGACGCTACCCACGGCTCATGTGGCGCCTCATGGTCTCAGACACCAGCCGATGGTCCAGGGACATCTACATCGAACACATCACTGGCCACCGACAGTACCAGGAGGTGTGAGCCGGTACGACATCGTGCATCAACTATGGGAAAGGGACTGAGAGACTTTTTCCATTGGACCATATGAACTGGAACCATAAACTCACTGAACATTAAATCCCACCAAATGAAGGTAGATTCATCCTCATCATCATATCCACTCATTACACTCCACACCTGAACCATTATAGCCATTATAAGGACTACACACCCCAATATCTTAATGTCTGTACTTTGACCCGTTAAACTTTTACCCCCAGTCGGGGAGATTGCAGATTATGTATTCTTTACGCCACCCGTTCCTAAACCGATTTTCGCTTATAATCTGTACCTTATTCCCTGATAACCAGAAACTTCTATGCTTAAACTCTGTACTGTTTTCTTTTTACTTCAACATCATCTTAATAAAATTGTTAAATCTGTAACTTGTTTGTATTGATGTGTGAAAGGAGAAGTCATAGGAGGGGCAACTTTGCCCTCCTGTGTGTTAACGTACCTGTCACTGTTATGGGGTGCTCATACAGCGCTATGTCGGCAATAAACCTGACCGAGCAACTTCACCACCAAACCAAGCCCGCAGGCTGTCTTTATGGATAAGACGGAGGTCTGGGGAATCGGGAAGCGGCATTCTCTGCTAGCACAGCTGACATCGGAGCTCCAGAAACAGCAGCAGTTAGGAACCTTAATGCTGCAGCAGCAGCAACACTGTGCAACACGAACTCCGCGCATCACCGAGGATCGGATATACGTGTTTGTAGGGTAATACGTTAACCTCCCATTGTGGCAACAATATAATCAGAAAAAAATGACTGGTGGAAAGTCTCGCTAAAATACTTTTTCTTTCTCTACCCTCTTTTTTAAGCCAGCCCTCTAGAAAGTCACCCTCCAAAATTTTCAAACCTGGTGCCTAGCGTTAGACCCATAAATCATTATTTAGGCATCTAAATAAAAGTTGCCCAGTTATGAAAGGTACTGACACCTGTATCCTCCATTGATTTAATGAAATTACTGCGTATTCTGCACCTTTAAAAAGAAGCAAGCCTCTTTTATTTAGGTGCCTAAATATGGATTTAAGATCTTATCTTCAGGCACATAGATCAGAAAAGGTTGGCCACCCCACATTTCTCTGTTAGTTGTTAATTCCTTAAAACTCCTTCCTTTCTGTGTACTCATCAACAGTTAATCCTAAAAGTAACCCAGTCCTTCTAATATGTTTTACATGCATCACCAGTTCTTCCACTCTTACACCATTAAATATATTCATCTGTTCATGGATGTATCCCAATTTTATATAATGTAAGATACACATACACACACGAAGTGCACACTAGTATAAAGTACATTTTTATATATCTCTATATATGTGCTTATGCAAGTGTGCATTTCTTGTATTAAAGTATCCTAGTATCTATAGAATTCATATTGCAATAACAGTGGGAATCCTTTAAAATTATTAATATTTTACGATCTGTTTTAGATAGTATAAGATATATATGTATGACACAGGGATAACTCTATGAACAGACCAATAAAAATATTAATGTTCTAAGTTTTCCATTGTTATTGTGATGGGAGTTCCATACATACTACGTTATTTTAGTGTGATTAATACAAGAAATGCATATTAGTGTAGAGAAAGTACATTATTCTCTACAACAAATGCTCATCATATCAAATTTCTTTTTTAAATTCTTAAATGCATCCAATTCATTACTAACAACAACAATAAAGCCCCAATTAGATCTTCATGTCCAAAGTGTACTGAGAGGTAGTTTTTAGAGTAGCAGCCTCTGAAGCAATTATGTCAATCACTCAAATATAGTCAGAATAACACAGAGGGATTAGATTGTTGGGACAAAAGGTTCTTCTCTGTGCAGACCACTAGTTGTCCATCTCTTCCAGCCTGCAGTTGTATGCTCAACTACCAAATCTTTTCCTTTTCTTAATATTTTGGTTTTCCAAGCTACTGCTTGTTCTGTTAGATGGAAGAGCCAACTCTAGCTGTAACTACCCGAATATGAAAGGGAAGGGCGGGATTGCCATCTAGTGATTAGAGCAGGGGATTGAGAGCCCGGGGTTAAAGGCTCTCTTGCTGATAGTCACTGACTGTCTCTGTGACTTTGGAATGTCCATGGCTCAGTTTAGCATCTGTGACATAAAAAAAATATTTATCCACCTTGCCAGGCTGTTGTGAAGTTTTACTAATAAGTATGCAAACTGCTATCAAACCCTTAGATGAAATGTACTCTAAATCCAAAATATTACTGATAATAAATATTTAGTACGAGCTTGGGCTCTGATCCCAGACAATGAGTCTTTTTATTGTCCTTGTAGTCTTCGAGCAACAAGAGTAGTCCCTTGATGTAACAGTTTACCTGTCTTCTTCCTACTTGATGTCACTTCCTGGGCAGCAGGTAAGCAGGTTGAGAAGAAAACTGATTATGCTGAGAGGGTGAGATGAGTTCATGTGATTACTGAAAGAAGTCAGAGAACAAGGGAGGGAAGATAGGTTATTTAGCTACTATCTAAAAAAACTATACTACGGATAAAACAGCCCAGTCATTGGTATTGCATGTTTATTATCTTTTTGATTGGTTGAAACTCCCTTACCTGTCAAAGCTGTAAAAGGATCAGTTATTTAAAAATGGGATATTTTCTTTAGCCCTGCAGGTGGCCTTCTGCATGGCATATCACCAACCTAAACAAAATACAACAACACTCTCCATAGTTCATCAAGCAGGTCGGTCCTTTGGCAAGAACACAGTAAGCACAGCTTTCTTCTGGGTGACAACATTCTGCAATCTGCAGACTCTGCCCTGAGTTTTAAAACATACTAAACTTTTGAAATCTTGTAGTGCTCGTGAAGCTTAAATGAAGTTAGGAAGGCTGCAGGCTTCATTTGCAAGCTGTCTGGAAATGAAACCTCTCTCACTCACTTTCATTTCCATATTCCAAATTGTTCTTATTTTCCCAAGCTGATAGACTCTCTTACATTAATGCAATTATGTTAGATCTATTTCCCCCTTAAAAGCTATGGCAGAATTATAGTAACACTCCTATCAGCATTGATAACCAGTGCCTAAATCAGATTTCTGCTTTTAAGTACATTGGGGACTGGTTAGCTGCAAATGGAGAGATTGATATAGGACGGCAAGTAAAGCTGCTGACCATGGGGAAAGTCTAGTGATTCATGAACAACTGGACAGGACAACTGTAGTGATTCATGACAACTGGATGCTTAAACTAGATCAAGGACATGCAAAACCATGATAAAACCAGCTCTTCTGTAAGGATCAGAGATATGGGCAACCAAAGAGAGGCACTTGAGAAGACTTGATGCCACTGAAATAAGACGCTGGAGGACAGTAAGGGGTGACATTGCTGGATCGCATGTTGCATGAGGTCATCAGGAGTGAGACCTATGTCTGTGGTTCAGAGAGAAGCTGCAGAGAGGGGCCTGAGATGGCATGGGCATGTATGAAGAGTATATGAAGTGAATCCTGTTGGGGAGGCATTTGAGATTAGCATTCATGGGCAGAGATCAAGAGGATGCCCAACAAAAGAGTGGGTTAGATGGTGTAAAGGAGGATGGATGGAGGAGGCGTGAGCCTGGAAAAGACTGATCCCAGCAACCAGTCTCAGTTAGCTGGGAAAGGGGAAGAAGGAGAAGCAGTAGTAGTGACACTCTTGATATTTTCTATTCTAAGTACGCAGAAATATTAGGTACTCTCAGATAACTGCATAGTAACCATTGGAAAATGTTGCCATTTAACCACGATTATAATAGTGTCTTTTTTTTTTTAAACTAAGCTTCAAAGAAAATAGGAAGCAACTGAAATGCAGGTCTTTCAATTGAACTCCTGAAAGAGAAGTTACCTATCCAAGATATTTATACATGCTGGAGTATATATTATTTTTACTAGCAAAGTTGAATGAATACCTAATATCTCTTCTAGTTCCTGGATTCAGTTTCTTGAATTTAGAGGGGTTTCACTTTTTAAACTACACTTTCTCTCTCCTCCTCCTCCGAGATGATAAATTCCGTGTTTAAAGCAGACCAGAGTGTAATTCTGATTCTTGCCAAAAATAGGTACTTAACCTTCAGAAAATACCATATTTGCTTCATTTGTACACATTTGCGACAGATGACTGATGCCTAAAGGTAACAAGCTTGATATCCATTTTAGACCAACTTAAACAGCTGGGCACCAAAAGCGTCCTCAAAAACACTTGGCAGGTTCTTTCAGGATATCCACATTATCCTTTAGTTTTCAAAGGGAGGAAAAACAGATTTAAGTGCAAGCAGGGTTCTCTCTCACTGGGTCACAGAAGCAGTGAAAAAAAATATACTTAAATTTACTCTCTCAATCTCCCATATCACATTATGTAAGCATCGATTCCAAGTCTGTAACACTGGCCATGGGACTTTCAGAAAAACATCCAAACAGGAATTAATTCAGGAAAGATACGCTCCAATTCAATCTTGATTTAAAAATTTCCAATGCTGGAGCTCGTTATGGATTTAAGAGCTTAGTGGCAAAAGTTCTGCGAAATGAGACTTGCATACCTAGTACAACAATGCCACAAGTAAAGCTGAAACATCCATGAGGGGAATTGGTGTCAGAAGTTGCTGACTCACTAATTAATCAGACGCAGTGAGACTATGCCCTGTGCCTGTGCAGGAGGGCACAATGATCCTTTCCTTGATGTCTCCACCTATGAAAACGTCATGCACCACTTCAATCCCTCGAGGGTGCAAGTCACTACAAATGGAGTTGAGAGGTCCTGCCCCTGCCCTTGAACTGGCCAGCATGGCTGATTAGGGCTTAGAAAGGGGAGTGTAATGCACTCCTCCATGTCAGGGAGCTCCAGGAGGGATTGTGTGTCCTTCCACACAATCCTCCCCCAAGCCACCTTTAGGGAGGTGCAGCTTCATGTCACCTCATTACAGGCCCATATGC
Organism: Eretmochelys imbricata; assembly: GCF_965152235.1. NCBI lineage: Eukaryota > Metazoa > Chordata > Testudines > Cheloniidae > Eretmochelys > Eretmochelys imbricata. The sequence goes on along the minus strand of NC_135574.1, from coordinate 110,870,488 downwards.
AAGTTATAGAAATTGGCCCTATACATTTATAATTCCTTCCAGTTTGATTTCACTGAAATGGTGAGTGTACAGCTGTTTATTTCTATGCCTATGGTGTATGTGCGTGTGTTGATATTGTTTAATGCGTATTATAAGTGTGTGTTTGATATGCCCCTCAAAAAGTGGTCAGATTTAAATTCCTCCACAAGCCCCTGGTTTTATAGATCCACAATTGTATGTTTTACAAGGCTGGAAGGAAGATTACTCATTGCTTCGTTTTGATGCTAAACACTTTTGAAGTTATCATGATAAAATAACTGTGCAATACATTTAAAAACAACAACAGAAACATAAGCATTGGTAGAAATATTAGACGTACAGTGTGCATCTTGGCATAGAAAGGACCAAACAAAGACATACTATTTTTTGAGAGATATGAATACAAGCACCACAGATCTAGTCTCAAAGTGTGATAGATGTGACAAATGTGAGTCACAGAATACCTAACATCTGTACAACATTCCAGAACAAATTTGGCAAGGGTAGGATTTCTTAACTTTTAAGGCTTATTGTTTAGCCAATTCTGGCTGACTATTCTAATTGCTATACTTTGAGATTAATTAATTAGAAAACAACAGAAGAGAGACGGTCATTATTTGGAGACAATCGATTTCCATTTCCTGGCATCTGAGACAAACTTTTAAATGACAGTCCACCATAAGCTAGTAGCATGTTCCAGCAGTTGCAAAGAAATGTCAGTTCATACATATTTGTCAACATTTTCACTGCTGCACCCATGAGTGATTAGTACCATTGCAAATGCAACTGTAGTAATGCACAAGCCAATTGTGTTTGCTGAAAACCTGGGGCAAATAATTCCAGACCACTCTATCCTGCATCTTATAAACTAGCTGAGGAAGCTGTACAGATAGTTAAGAACCTGCTTCAAAAGGCAGTGGATAATCAATAAGATCCATATTTGATCCTGCTGGGCTACTGAAACACAGAGGATGAAATATTGTGATTACCCACTGAAAAATGGATGGGATTGTTAAAGAAACTAATACCAAATGCCCATGGCCTATTACCTCAGGTCAAATATCCAGTTCTAATTAATGGATATATTCAAATCAAATGACAGAAACAAAATCAGAAAGCAGCAAAAATCCAATACCAACTCTAATCTTGGGAAATCCATCAAAATGGAAAAAGTTTACGGTTAACAATTTGTTACTGTAATTTAAACAACTGGAAAAGCGAAGACTAGCTAATAAAACATTAGATGATGTGTATTCTAGAAACTGGTGGCACAGAAGACAAACCAAACTGATTCCAGTCCCTTCCACGGAGACAAATAAAAATTATTAGGACTAGAATGGGACAAATAATTGACTAATTTTTCTTATAAATTGCTCTATGTGCAAAACAGTCTACAAAGATTGGAAGTGTGCTATTCATTATTTGAAATTACTTAATTTTTTCAGCCAATAATTCTTGATCTGCAGATCATTACTGATCAGTACATATTTGAATTTGAAATGTGCAGTTCATCCTCTGTTCAGCAATATCATTTCATCTGATATTTTCTCTGTTCCCTACCTGGATAACTTTTAAACCTAATCAACAAGAACATACATTTTGAAATTGGAATGTAATATTTGAAATCAACATTATGACGACGTGACTACACGGGGGCATTCGGTCACAATTATTATTTAGTTTTCCGATTTAAAATTCACATTTGACAAAAATTTGGCTAGTCAAGCTTCACAATCGCTTTTCAGAAGTATTGGTGTTAGTGGAGCACTTTTACTAGAAGATTCACCAAAAATGAACACAAAGGAGGTTGTTGGTTGCTATAGTCAGCACAAGCCACACAGCACACAGCTATGGCACCACCATCACTTCAGCCTCAGTTTCCCCTGTGACTCTCCAATTAACTCTCACTCCCTGTGTTGCAGTTCATGTTTCCTTTTCTTGGGGCTGTTTATTAGACATAAATGTATTAAATTCTTCACCCTTTCAGCAGGATTACCCATGTCCTTTTAGTCTTTCCAAGACACCTCTGTACCTTGGTTTCCCCAGTTCATTTGGCCTCTTACCCAAGACTCCATAGCTATTGCTGGTTTCAGAGCTTCTTATGGTAACAGACATCCGTATGGAGTCCCTTTGGACTATCGTGCTTTTCCTGTGCCTCTCACAAGTCCCCCATTACTCTACCAGACCCTTTATGGGATCCTGCCCTACTCCCTCTGGGCAGGTGGTCCCATTGGCTCCACTCCAGACCCAGATCTACACCAGGTCTTTCCCATCCCCGTCCTTGACTGAGAAACAGATCCAACCTTTGTATTTCTTGCCTTCCTCATATAATCAGTCACATGGCTCTGTGTCCTGATCCCCACTCCCAGCTTGGTCCTTTGATCCTTCCAGGACACTAAAAGTCTCAGAACAACTGTTCTTAAGGGAACCAGCCCTTGGATACATGGCTGGCAGACAATGGACCACAAATATTCTTAAAGGGGACAGACTGCCTTGTTAATTGCATAAACGTAGTTAAAGTGAAATTATTTAAAAATAAAAAAAATGCCTGCCCAGCTTTAATTATGACTATACATTAGTAACAAAGTAAACCTATACACCAGACACAGATAGAAGTGTTACTACAAAACACAGTGATAATATACAAATCCACCAGAAACAGACTGAATTAGAACTGATTAAACTAATGTCATGCTTTTCACATTACATTTGAGGCTTTATTTGAAGGGGAGAGGACTCAGAGTTCTGTAATCATGCTGTTGCTTTCAAAATGTAGGGCAACATTTTCAAACTTGGGTGCCTAAATTAGGAACCCAAATCCATATTTAGGTACCTAATTAGGTGGCTTGATTAATAAGTAAACTGCTGCAGATGCCATTGACCTCAGTGGGAGTTCTGGGAGATTCAGCAATTCTGAAAATCAGGCCACTTTTATTTAGGTCCCTAAACATAGATTTAGGAGCCTAATTTTAGGCATTCATGTTGGAAAGTGTTGGTCTCAGTATCAATGGTAATGAAGCTTTCATAGTGATCATGCAATATGAAATTGCTGGATTGAACACACAAGTCAAAAATGGTCCGTTTGTGTTATATTTTAAATACTTAACAAAATGCAATACTTCAAATGTCTAATGAAGGTCATCAAAGCAGCGGGAAATAGAATAGAAAGAGAACAGTAAATGTAAGTTATTTCATTAGCCTAGCCTCTCTGGAGATCTGTGTTTCAATCTTGCTTACGGATCCTGAGTGCAATGAATTAAATTGTCTTATCTCAATCCATTGGTTTATATCACAAAACATTTGAATATTAGTTCACAATTATAAGTGTGTGGTCAGGCAATCCTGAGGACTAAAGAAGAAAGTGATGGAAACCTCATTTAAAAATTGGACAAAGCAGAGAACAATCTGATATTGGCAAGGGAGGGACTAGATAGCCTAATTGGTCTTTTTCCCACATTAAATTTCCTTGATCCTGTAAAAGCCTGAAGAATAGTCAGGAATGAAATACAGTTACATTTAATATAGGCTAATACTGGTTTAAATTAAGTTCTAAATCATAAGAACAAGAAAAGATACATAATTACCTTCACTACAGTTTGTTTCCCATTGCTACCATTGCTATTATTCTCTCCCTTTAACAGTCATTTAAAAAACCAACCCCCTCCTCCTCACCTAGACCCTCAATATTTAAAAGAGATCCAACTTTAAAAAAAATATTTTGTTAATTGCGCTCAGACTGGTGAGTAATATATATTCTACCCACAAGCAGAAACACCTTCATCTCTATAGAATTCCCTTACGTGAGCTCCTTCTGCTTGAATGGATTGCTAGAAATTAGCAAATCAAGTATTCAGCTCTCTGAAGTGTTATTAAGTATGCAGAGCTCCTCAGATATCACTAACATTTACTTCCCAAAGTCTAAGAAACATTTATATTGGAGTGCCTTACTCCCTCCATGAAGGAAAAACATTATTATAGCATTTGTTCCACCTTATTTCACTGATGATAATACTATCGCAGGTGAAACCTTAGGTCTGCAATAACTAGGTTGTGAGGAGTCACAGCTCTAGAACCTAGGGCTGCCAGTCCCTGAGGGTCTGCTGCATCCATATGGCCACTCAACTGCTCTAGCAGATCACTGATCTATGAGCCGTGAGCCAAGCACCACAGGCTGGGCCACCCACAGAGGGCCTGATTGGCAGTGCTCCTAGGTCCCTGAGAAGTCCAGGAGCACTATTTAGGCAGTGGAGAGGGCACCAGGATGTTGTCTGTGCAATTAGGTGGATCCCCAGATGGCTGCTACGATAGACCCTTCTCTGTTGCTTTGGTTCTTGACTTCTGATCCTGGCTCTGCCCCTTGGCTCCAGCCCTATACACTAGGGCTGACTGCAGCTTTACCCACTAGGCTTATCTACCCATGCCCTGCCTGTGACATAGACTTCCTGAAACCACAGGTTTGCTTCTGGCAGGGTTGACTTTGCCCTTTGTCTTTATGAGATTGAACTACCAGGGACCGATGACACAGGACAGTAGTGTCACCAGGCAGCTGATATTGGAGTCACCCTTCACTTGCAGGAGGGTCAGGGCAGCTGGAGCTGCTTCAGCACTGAGTGGGCAGGATGGCCAGTTGGAAGCCGCTGCCTGACCCAGAAAATATCATGCTGGAGAGAATGGCTAGAGCCACTTCAAATCTAAGAGGGCAAGCTGGCCCCACCCACTATCAAAGACAATTTTTGACAGAGCTGGATGTAGCCCCCAATTTAATAGGTCCACTACATGACATCCAGCCCTGCTCCCCCTCCCTCTGTGCCCCACATCCAGCCCTGCTTCCTCCTCCCTCCCGCTCTACCTAAAATCCTTATCCCTCACCATTTGCTCAAGGCTTCTGCCAGGCCCTGGTGCTGAGAGAAGCCTGCTGCGGGTTCTGGCCAGAGGACCCACTGGACAGAACACCGGACAAGGATGCTGGCTGCGCTCCAGCAAGAGCACTCCCTCTCCCCACCTTATCCCTCTCTGCTGGCTCCAAGTTTCCCACATGTCCCTGGCACCAACAGGAACTACCACAGGTTCCACAGGCAGAGTTGGACCCAGGTGCCCAGTGGCTAGAGTTGCTAATGGCTTGAAAGTATCTGGATACTTGGGGGTGGAGTCTCCCTTCCACTATGGTCCCTGCATTGTGCTATAGCAGTGTAAACATGCTGTGAAAGCCGCTTACCTGGCTAGGGGAGTGCAGGAACTGTGTAGTACAGTCTTAGGCCCTTTCACAAGTCCTGGTGTAGGGTGTGTGCGGAGGTGGTAGCAGAGTCCCTGTTCAGTAAACCCTTCTGATACATGTTTTGTGCATAAAGGGCTCTCTGTTCTGAAGCTAGATTTGGTCTTTGTTCTTGTTGTTGTGGTAGTAACTTACAGACATCCTTTGCTCCTAGATTGAAGGGCTAATGACAACCTGAAAACTGGCAATCTCAGTATCACAGATTAGAGAAGAGTCAGATAAAAAAGGGAAAACACAATCCAACGGAAAAAAACCTGACTAAGTAAGAGTTTGAGTAAAGGCACTTGTATCAGCCTTCTCTTCAGATCAGTTACCTGGATTATGTCACCTGGGTTCCTTACTGATTTATTGAAAAGTGTTATATCTAGGCTGACTACTCTGTTGCATAGCCTGCACACAAGTCTTATGTACAAAAACAAAATCAATACATTTTATTTTTGTGCACTTCTTTTTCCCAACCACTGGATTTATAGGATTTCAAAGCATTCACTGAATTCATACTGAGGAATGGTCAGGTATATGCCTACTGAATGTCAGAGCACAGATTATGGCTCTGGTGGTTCAATTCTGTAACAGGGGAGGCTGAATGTGGTGGAGCTATCCAGAGAGTGCACATTATTTTAGTCCATACATTGATATTTTAAGTGTTAAAACCCATCATGGAAATTATAAATACAAAAATTGACCCTGAATCCAGCTACACTACTTGCTGTTCCATGATATAATATTAACATATCTGCATGTCTATGCTGCTTACAAAGGTAATAGCTGCATATGCTTTATTTGATGAGTGCCTTATTTATCAATGGGATATCTTGTGGGTCTTAAAATTTCTTTTGTGAGATTGTATCTTTGAGTGCCAGAAGGATCAACAATCTGGTCCAACAAGAAAGTATTTTAGCAAATATGAGTTACCAGAAATTTGTTATGGTGTTATCAGGAAGATCACCGATGGATTGAAGTTTCCTCAGGAAGTCAGTGGTGTCTCGAAGGTAGCTGGGAGTGCTGGTAGCGTAGGGCCTGAGGAGGGAGTCTACATAGCCAGACAATCCTGCTGTCAGGGTGCCAATGCCTGAGATGATGGGGCGCCCAGGATTTCCAGGTTTATGGATCTTGGGTAGTAGATAGAATCTCCCAGGTCGGGGTTCCAGGGGTGTGTCTGTGCGGATTTGATCTTGTGCTTTTTCAGGAAGTTTCTTGAGCAAATGCTATAGTTGCTTTTGGTAACTCTCAGCGGGATCATAGGGTATTGGCTTGTAGAAACTCGTGTTGGAGAGCTGCCGAGCAGCCTCTTGTTCATATTCCGACCTATTCATGATGACAACATCGGTGATCTTCCTGATAACACCATCCTGGCCACTATGGATGTAGAAGCCCTCTACACCAACATTCCACACAAACATGGACTACAAGCCGTCAAGAACACTATCCCCGATAATGTCACGGCTAACCTGGTGGCTGAACTTTGTGACTTTGTCCTTACCCATAACTATTTCACATTTGGGGACAATGTATACCTTCAGATCAGCGGCACTGCTGTGGGTACCCGCATGGCCCCATAGTATGCCAACATTTTTATGGCTGATTTAGAACAACGCTTCCTCAGCTCTCGTCCCCTAAAGCCCCTACTCTACTTGCGCTATATTGATGACATCTTCATCATCTGGACCCATGGAAAAGAAGCCCTTGAGGAATTCCACCATGATTTCAACAATTTCCATCCCACCACCAACCTCAGCCTGGTCCAGTCCACACAAGAGATCCACTTCCTGGACACTACAGTGCTAATAAACAATGGTCACATAAACACCACCCTATACCGGAAACCTACTGACCGCTATTCCTACCTGCATGCCTCCAGCTTTCACCCTGACCACACCACACGATCCATCGTCTACAGCCAAGCTCTGCGATACAACCGCATTTGCTCCAACCCCTCAGACAGAGACAAACACCTACAAGATCTCTGTCAAGCTTTCTTACAACTACAGTACCCACCTGTGGAAGTGAAGAAACAGATTGATAGAGCCAGAAGACTTCCCAGAAGTTACCTACTACAGGACAGGCCTAACAAAGAAAATAACAGAACGCCACTAGCCGTCACCTTCAGCCCCCAACTAAAACCCCTCCAACGCATTATTAAGGATCTACAACCTATCCTAAAGGATGACCCAACACTCTCACAAATCTTGGGAGACAGGCCAGTCCTTGCCTACAGACAGCCCCGCAACCTGAAGCAAATACTCACCAACAACCACATACCACACAACAGAACCACTAACCCAGGAACTTATCCTTGCAACAAAGCCCGTTGCCAATTGTGCCCACATATCTATTCAGGGGACACCATCACAGGGCCTAATAACATCAGCCACACTATCAGAGGCTCGTTCACCTGCACATCCACCAATGTGATATATGCCATCATGTGCCAGCAATGCCCCTCTGCCATTTACATTGGTCAAACTGGACAGTCTCTACGTAAAAGAATAAATGGACACAAATCAGATGTCAAGAATTATAACATTCATAAACCAGTTGGAGAACACTTCAATCTCTCTGGTCACGCAATCACAGACATGAAGGTCGCTATCTTAAAACAAAAAAACTTCAAATCCAGACTCCAGCGAGAAACTGCTGAATTGGAATTCATTTGCAAATTGGATACTATTAATTTAGGCTTAAATAGAGACTGGGAGTGGCTAAGTCATTATGCAAGGTAGCCTATTTCCCCTTGTTTTTTCCTACCCCCCCCCCCGATGTTCTGGTTTAACTTGGATTTAAACTTGGAGAGTGGTCAGTTTGGATGAGCTATTACCAGCAGGAGAGTGAGTTTGTGTGTGTGGTTTTTGGGAGGGAGGTGAGGGGGTGAGAGAACCTGGATTTGTGCAGGAAATGGCCCAACTTGATTATCATGCACATTGTGTAAAGAGTTGTCACTTTGGATGGGCTATCACCAGCAGGAGAGTGAATTTGTGTGGGGGCGTGGAGGGTGAGAAAACCTGGATTTGTGCTGGAAATGGCCCAACCTGATGATCACTTTAGATAAGCTATTACCAGCAGGACAGTGGGGTGGGAGGAGGTATTGTTTCATATTCTCTGTGTGTATATAAAGTCTGCTGCAGTTTCCATGGTATGCATCCGATGAAGTGAGCTGTAGCTCACGAAAGCTCATGCTCAAATAAATTGGTTAGTCTCTAAGGTGCCACAAGTACTCCTTTTCTTTTTGCAAATACAGACTAACACGGCTGTTACTCTGAAACCTGTCATTAAAGTTAAAGGCTTCTCAGATAATGCATACCTTAATTAAAAGGCCGTAAATAACTTACAGTGCATCTTTAACAAGTTTTACCCTATATGCATAGAAATAATTGAGCCAATAAGTAGCAAACTGTGCTGACACTTTGAAATTCATTTCAGTAACACAGTATAGCACTAACAGAAAGCAAGATACATACAGTGAAATGATAGCTGAAGGAAAACCTACGTATAAAATAAGAGTAGCACTATTGCACAAAACTAAGGTAAGAGGAAGAAGCTTGAATTCATGTGGAAGGATTTTTCAACTATCAAATATATCATTGTTTTAACATTTGATTAAAATAGTATTAGAGTTTATCAAACTAAGTTTAGGTTATAAAAACAGGTGAAATTCAAAAGAAACCAGGATAAATTTTTGAATCAGAGGGTAAAATTCATGCCTGGGAGTGGCCAGTCAAAACAGTGCATATTTTTACTATAAAATACTACAAGTGAATTGTTCACAAAGCAGCTAGAAATCATAATTATTCACAGAAATTATTCAGCAAATAATTGTCAGCAACAACTGTAAGAAAACTGATGTGCTCACAATTAGTTTGCCAATGGGAAAAGATATTAAATTCACTGAGAAAATTACTAATTTTGAATTATTTGCCAGCTCTTGTCATGCCAGAGAATGTCTATGTGCAGATAGATATGACCCTGTTCCTTTGTTTCAGTGAATTATGTTATCAATTTTTGCATCACCTTATCATGCATGCTTTCTTTGTGAGTATTACACATTGGGGTGGAAGAAAAATATAAACTTAACAGTGTGGGAAAAAGAGGGGGAGAATCGCATAACTGATTGATCAGTTTTAAAGCCACTCAACCCTCCTTATGTTTTTTTCCTCCAGTAATATTTTTATAATCCTGAAAACAGGGCTGTTCAGAAAACAAACAATTTTGGGAGGAAAAAAAATGTTGGTGAATTTTGTTTCCTGTTTTAGTCAAAATTTCACTCTGACAGAAAATTTCTCACCCGCTATACCAGACAGTTGATTCATTCCACTTACATTGACCAACTGTGTTTGTACTTACTTATTCTATTAAACAAGGGGCAGGGATGCCTAGGTAGCCTTGGAAATGTTTTAGAAATGAAAAGATTGATGTCAACAGTTCAAATGCAGGCCAAGCCTGGAGTTGAAAGTCTAAAAGTCATTACCATACAACCAGAGACAAGGTTTTATTGGACCAACTTCTGTTGGTTAGAGAGACAAGCTGCTCAGGCACACAGAGGGAAAGGTACTCCCAGCATCACAGCAAAATGCAGGGTGGAACAGATTGTTTAACATAAGTAGTTAGCATGTATTGTAAGGGACCATTCAAGGTAGAGTGGCCCGCTAACACCTCAGCAGTCATACGGTAAAAAGAGGGGGTTAGTGGGTTATAGATTATTGTAATAAACCATAAATCCAGTGTGTCTGTTCACGCCATGATTTTTGGTGTCTAGCAGAGTAATGCATTTAAGCTCCCAGGCTCGTCTTTTGAAAGTGTTGTGCAGGTTTCCTTTCAGGATTGATACAGAATGATCATGTGAAAAGTGTTCCCCCACAAGTGATAGGGTGTTTTTGTCTTTTATAGTTTTCCTGTGTGTGTTCATTCAAGAGCATAGTGGTTGTCTGGTTTCGCCCACAATAATCTCTCCGGAACACTCCCACACTAGGATCAACTTTCTGGACACCACCATCAGCTTCAAAAATGGAAATGTACAGACAACCATATACAAGAAACCCATGGAAAACCACACCTACCTTAATAGATCCAGTAACCATCTCAATACAGCAAGAAATCTGATATCTACAGCCAGGAACTCATGTACCACAGGAGAAAGTCTAGAATATACACCTTAGTACCCTTAAAACCGCCTTCACCAAACAAGGACATGCCACCAGAGAAGTAGATCTCACCATGGAACAAGACACCCAAATACCCTGAGAGAACCCACTTCAATAAAGTAATGAAACCCCCTCTGACTGCATACCCCTCATTGTCACCTACCACCCCACACTGGAACCCATATGGGGCATCATCAAACAACTACAGCACATACTTGATAGGGACTCCATCCTGAAAAATATCTTTCCTGACCCCCCACTTCTGGCCAGCAAACAACACCCCAATCTCTCCAAACTCATCATGAGAAGCAAGCTCCCCACAGACCACAACACACCAACTAAAAGCGGCACAAGACCCTGCCAGAATAACAAATGCTAAACCCACAGACATATCTCCACTGCTACAATGATCAACACCCCGCACAACCCACCTTTCAAGTTCCATGGATGTTACACATGCCTAGCACAATACGTGGTGTACCTCATCCGGTGCACTAAATGCCACAACAACAACTATGTGGGTGAAACCAGACAATCACTATGCTCTCAAAGGAACTCACACAAGAAAATGAGAAAAGTCAAAAACACCCTATTACTTGTGGGTGAATACTCTTTACAAAGCGATCACTCTATATCTGACCTATCAGTCTTCATCCTGAAAGGAAACCTCCACAACACTTTCAAAAGATGAGCCTGGGAGCTTAAATTCATTACTCTTCTAAATACCAAAAATCATGGAGTGAACAGAGACACTGGATTTGTGGCTTATAACAACAATCTGTAACCCACTAACTTCCTCTTTTTTTGTCGTAAGACTGCAGAGATGTTAACAGGGTACTCTACCTTGAATGGTCCCTTACAATATGTGCTAACTACTTATGTTAAACAATCTGTTCCACCCTGCATTTTGTTGTGAGGCTGGAAGTTCCTTTCCAGACCTGAAGAAGAGCTCCGAGTGGTTTCAAAGCTTCTCTCTCACTCACCAACAGAAGCTGGTCCAATAAAAAATATTACCTCATCCACCTTGTCTCTCTAATATCCTAGGACCAACATGGCTACAACTACATGCATATATTACCATACAATGTCTATTCCATGGCCTATACAAAATGATTTGGTATTGGACAGATTTTCATATCACAAACTCCATCACATTTGGCATTAATGGCATCCTTGTTGGATGCAGAAGAAACATGTGCATTTGCAAGAGGACAGAGTTACACTGACAGGGCAATGGGGGAGCTTGCATAGCCAATGAAAATAGCACATCTGTTAGTGAGGGCTTTGGTCTGAGAGCTCTGAGTTGAGCATTTCTCACCAGCACTAACTTCACAATAAGAAATCAGGGGGAGATGGGTTTCTCAAACCACATAGATCCAGATGAAAAAAGGATTTAATTCTTTACCGGTGCAGTTCTTTTGAAAGTTGGGGTTCTCTAGAGGGTGTCCTGGAAGACGACACTGGAATCTGTGCTGCCAGAATTCAGGAAACCAGGGATTTCGGGTGTTGGTGTCCAAACGTAACTTCAAAAAATAGTCATCAAATGACAAGACCTCTGGGGACTGCAGTTTGATAGTGATTCCTCCATTTGCTTCAGGTTCATAGCCTTCAATTACTTCATCTCTGTCTGCCCAGCCATCACTGAAAAGAGGGAAGGAAAATTGTTACAGAGATACAGGAATCTGGTGTGAAAGATCACCTAGACAAAACCAAGTTGACACCCTTGAAAAGATACTGTCAAGGAGCTATCCAAAGCCCATTCCAAGTGAGTCAAAAATGTATGCATAGAAGTGAAAAGCTAATTGGAAAAATTAAGGTGACTGCTCTGGCTAGCAACGTCTAACTATTGTCATACTGAGGGCTGATTAACTCATTTGGAATGAAAGGGAGATATTTATCTTCAAACTGATTTCTTTGTCCCACTTGAAATAGTCCAGGTAAGCTTCGGACGTGGGATGCTATATTTTTTGTAATTGAGAGAATACTGCATTCCTCATTCTATTCTGTAAGGGTCTAAACTCAATGGAATAATAATGATTTTTCAAAACCCTGGCACTTTAACACTCCATAGCTGTGATCTCAGCAATCATGGCTCTGGAAGCTAGCAGAATAATTCAAATCAAACAAACAGAGAAATGCATCAGTGTGGAAGAGAGAGTGGGGAGGAAGAATGCATAGGAAAATTGAATCAATTGAAAAGAAAGCCACACACTGTTTTTGCTCCTTTTGGAAATCTATGAAAACATGTTTTTCTTACAAACAAATGGCTTTTATTTATTTTTACTGTCAATCCAAACTGACAGTGCTAAAAATAAAGACAATCCTAAAACCCTGAGGAGAGAAAAAAACATTTCCCTGACCATATTACTTGATGAAGAGTCAATTTAGTGGTTTTGAATGAGGTCACTTGGCTTAGCATCTGATTTTTAAGTTCGTTCACTAACTCCAAGTTCACTAATTTAGCTGCATTCTCCAATTCTTCTTTGACTCCCCTTAGAACACACTTAGGTTTAATTTATGTGCAAATGTAAGTCAGCCCACTTTAATTTTAGTGTGCATAGTCATGTCTCTAGAGAAATAGATTATTTTGACATCTAAAGAACTAGCTGCATCCATCTGGAATGACAACAGCAGCACTGAAAGAATTTAATCTGTTTGCTTCAGCAACAGCAGCAAGGAGATCAACAAAATCAATGTGACTGACCACTAAGAAAAGAACATCTGGCCTATAGCCACCAAAACATAGGCTCCTTCCAGTCTGAATCTGCACTGATCATGCAGAACTCCCAACAGATACATTTACATGGGTTCCATTCTAAGGAGTAGACCGTACCTTATGCAGAGCCCTGAGCAAGGTGGAGTGTTTAGACTGACCAGAGATACACCTTTTAAGGCAGGATTCCCTCTTTCCTTCCCTCTTGCTGTGGCCCCATATACCTCTAGCAATTTAGGATACCCCCTGCAATAGGTCAGCTGTGCAGTTCTGGAGAGGGGAGGAAACCAGGGCTCTTCCTATTCTCACCCCTCCTTAGCTGTTTGCTTGGGGGAATAATTGGATGCACAGTGCCCACTTACTCCTCAGCACCTATGCCCAAGGACCGAGTACCACATGCACAGGTGTAGGGGGGTGGGGGGAGGTTTTTTTTATAGTCCATATAGTGCAAATACCAATCTAGCCCTATAAAAACAGGAGAGGTCCAAAATTTGTTTCTTTTAAGTAGGAAAACAAACAAAAGGTCACTCCAGCAGCAAAAGTAATTACATCCTAATTTCACAATTACTTCATTGTGTGTCACATTTGTGGTTTTTAACAAACCGTAGAGTCAAGTAGGATAATTACTGAGTCAAAAGGATTTATTAAATCAAGTCACTGAGAACTTTACAAAGATTTATATACAGCTTTGGCTTGGAAAATGTTGCCACTTCACACTGAAGGCAAAGGACAGTGTTTCTGCCAATGCTGGAGACAAGGTGTCAAATTCTTTGAGTTACAGGTGATGGAAGAGCTGCCTTGATTTGAAATGTTGACTGTCTAGTGTTTCTGCGGTGTCTTCTAGCCCAGCAAAGGCTTGTTACTCCTCAAATTCCCCATGTGCTTAAATCTACCCGAAACCAGATGTCAGCTAAATTTGCAGAAATATGCTGTAATCAAGCAAAGCTTTGTTAGCAAGCACTCTTGTGATAATTTGGGAGCCCAATCCTGCTTTCAGTGATGTCAGTGGGAGAAGTGGAATCCCTGGCTGCTCTGTTAGTAGCTGGGTACCAGACTACCACCTGGGGAATCGTGGCAAAACTAAAGCTTGTTCTACTGCCACCTGGAGTTCCTGCAAACACCAGTGACAGTAGATGCTGAATATGGAACATGGGACTCTGCAGGGCTAGTTCAGATCAACAGGGGGCTCCCTCTTTATTGCTGAATGCCAGTGCTCACCTTTCTCCAGTCTCACCAAGAAGTGTATAAGTAAATTTGGTTGGGGGGCAGTCTTAAGAGGGGAGAGAATGGTTCTGAGCCTCCAAAGGATGTTTCCAGTGGCAGGAAGGAGAGGTTCTGAAGTGGGGCTGGGGTCACTAGAGGTAGGGAGAAAGCTCTGACCCTGTGGATTTGGGCAGATTTTGAGCCTCACTAGATCTGGTGAGTGCAGGAGGGGCTTGGGGCAGGCTAGAAGAGAGGCGGCGTGATTTCGGAGCCAAGGTGAAGGTTGTGAAGTGTGGAGTGGTGTCCTTAGCCTGGGGGCCAGAGTTCTGAGCCTAGGGGTGTCAGGTAGGAGGAAATTTCTGGGCATGAAGGGGTGGGGTTGAAAGAAGTCTAGGGACCTCTGAGCCTGGATGGAGGTGAGGTACTTTGGAAGGATTGAGTATGGGTGGAGGCTATAAATGGAAGACAGTAAGGATATATAGGAAGGTAAGAGGAAGTTGGGAGGGTTAGGGGGATGGAGAAGAAGCAATAATTGAAAACAATGGTACAGGAAGAACAGAGGTACAGGAAAATACGGTTTTCTCCCCATTTTTCCAATATGTCCCAGTTTTTCATTTTGAAAAGGGGAGGGTGGTGGAAGAGGGGCCTCTGTAAAAACCTCCCCAGTGTTCTCCTCCCAACCCTGTGCTAGAGTCCTAGCATTTCACTTTTAAAATGTGGTCAAACTGCAAGGGAGGCAGTCAGGGTGGAAAGGGCTCTTGTATTGTGGTCCCTGCCACCCTACTATTTATGTTGGACACTAGAGACCACTGCAAAGGTGCAACACTTCTGATGATTCAGGACCACAGACATCATGGGCACCAGGTAATCATGTACGTGGAGCACAGGAATGCTGGCATCATGCACACACCCATCTTATTATTAATCACATTTTTAATGGAAGTGCCTAGGGACCACTGACGCTCAGGGCCCCATTATGCAAGGCCCTGAACAAGCAAAGAGGAACAGATGGTCCCCATTACAAAGAGTTATAATCTAAATAGACACGACAAAGGGTAGGGGAAAGGGATAGAACACACAGTGTGATCCACGTTATAGTGGCAAACGTTAACCTCTCTACCTCCTGAGGTGTTTTATTAACTAACCCCAGAAAGATCTAAGGAAGGGAGGAACATGGAGTGTGCAAGACTATCACAAACTGAAACACTTGGGCAGGGATGTTTGCATCCCAGAGAGGGCAGCTGTACACCTACAAGTTAAGACCCCAATCCTGCTATTGAATCTGTGTGGGCACATTTGGGTAGGTCTACATGTATGGTGGTGTGTACAGTACAGATGCTGCATGCCCAGTCAGCACGGGTATAAAGGGCGGTGTAGACAGCAAGACATGGCTCAGTGGAGTAGAGTGCCCAGACACACCTGACTCCTATGGTATGCACCCTTCACAGCCCTCAACACCTTAAAGCTGCGGCTCCCATGTCTGCACTACTATGTTTAGCAGTGTAGTGTCCTGCTGCCTCGCTGCCGACTTCCCTGCTGTAGGGAGCTGCCAGAGCCTTTCCCTGCTGCAGGAAAAAAGGCTCCAGCAGCGGGAGGCAGTGCACAGAGACTCCAGCAGCTCCCCACTGCTGGAGCCTTTCACTGCAGCAGGTAGCTGCACGTACCCTATATGCTGCCACAAGTGTAGGCAAGGTCTTAACGTAGCTCTGTGCATTTGCAAACATCTACCTGTGTGTGGAGCTGACTGCAGAATCAGGGCCAAGAAATTACACATTGATGTGCTTCCAAGGGGATCCTGAACATCCTATTAGGTCAGTGAGTTGTTGGCAAATGCAGGTTGTTTCATGGTGTTGGAGCTCTAATAGAAAAAAACATTAATTAATCTGTTCTTGACTAGGCAGTAGGGGGCCCCTTTTCAGGGGGAAATGTTACGGCTGCGATTTTCAAAGCAGCCTAAGGGAATTAGGTGCCAAATCCCAGTCTAAATGATTTTTTATTGTGAAAAAAATAGGATCACAAAGGCCTTGCACAAGTTTGGTGAAACGAAGGTTCCCAGACCTGAAGAAGAGTTCTCTCTGGCTTGAAACTTGTCTCTCTCACCAACAGAAGATGGTCCAATAAAAGATATTAGCTCACCCCACCTTGTGTCTCGGATATCCTGGGACCGACATGGCTACAACTACACTACATGCGTACATGAAAGATTGGTATTGCTTATGGATGCCACAAGGTGGCAACATATCCACTAACTCTATTGCCCATTACAGTTACTGTCTGATCGTGTTTGCTGTGCAGTGTTGTAGTCTTGAGATAGTCTGGTAGCTGCTGCTGTATGAAGGCCTTTAAAGTGAATGCAGAAAAGCAGCTAGAAGGGGACATGTGTGTGGGTGTAGAACTAGGAGCAGCATTTGCTCACTGTCAGAAAAAAGAGGCAACCAACTGGTTTCATTACTGTTTCATGCTGTTTGTCACAATCAAAGCGGTTGCCAGTTCTCTGCAAGATGCTCTTCGTCTCTCTCCCAATTTAGTTACTGAAACCCTCATGTTGCTAAATACAAATGCAGGGGTGACAGCCACACACACACACAAAAATCAGATCAAATGGGAAATACCCCAAAGTTACCTATCTCTAAGCACAGAGCTGTTAATACTTATCAACATTGATTGATTTAGGGAAAGGGAAATCAAAGGGTTTTTCTTCTATTTAGATTTATTACCTCAATGGTGTGTTACACTAGACATTTCTGAACTGCAGTTTAAATAGCAACATCCGAATCTGTTGTATTTTTTGAAACCCAGACTTTAACATGGCACATATATTCCCGTGATTCCAACATACTGAAAAATAAAATGGATTTCCTATTTTTTTCCCCAAACAAGAACATACTGTCAGCTGTTTTTTTGCATGGATTGATGAGACAACCAGCAATCAAGCATTCTATTTTCATCCTCTTCAAGACCTTAACTCTAACGCTGTGCTCTGCTCCACTTCCCAGTGCAGTTCTCAATGCATTAACATTCCAGATGCTTTTTCCAAGTAAAGAAAGAAAGAAAGAAAGAAACAGGAGACTGATTAATAAGAATACATAAAAGATACATGGCGCTTTTCATCGGAAGGTATTAATATCGCCATTTTATAGATAAGGTAAATGAGACAGATCCCAGTCCTACAGCCTTATATGCATGGATGGATCCTTGCATCCACACAAAGCTCCACTGACTTCATGGTCTGGGGCTGTAGAAGGGAGCTGATTGAGATGCTTTTATGTTCGCAGCGTTGGACACTTGCCCATTGGCAGCCGTGTCAAATATTTTTGGATTAGCCAATTAACTGTATATTTGTATTTTGGTTAAAGTATTTATATTGATGTTAATTTAATTTTTGTTTTTTATTTCACAGTACTAAAGAAGAAGATGCTAAGTGTTGAAACTGATTCGGAAAAAAATCCTTTATACATGCTAAAGAAATGAATCTTGCTTTGTATTTTTAAATTCTAGCAAAGGTTCCTATAATCTAGAATGGTGCTTTTTTGGTATATATTGTTATAAATCCATATTATATATGCTTGCTTTTCTCTCCTTTCCATACAACCAAAGCACTTCCATACAAACCAAGTATTTGCCTTTCACCCCACAAAGCACGTTTCTGAACACCCTCCTCATCGCTGCTTTGCCAGTTATGTTTAAATTCTAAATGATTTAAACATGGGATTTTCTTTTCACTTTCATTTATTTTTGTTTTTAAATGAAAAACAGTTGTACCCCGGGATATTTTGAAATTTTAATTGAAAGTCAACTTGCAGGAAAGTCTCCTGATAGAAGGCTACCAACCATTAGCCAGATAAAAGTGTTTCAAAGCACTAGAGATCCTAGTAGTGACATGTGAATCTTAAACCATTTGGCGTTCAAGTCAGATAAACACCCAGTATTCCGGGTGCTTATCCAAACTAAAAGAACTTCTTGAGTCTGTAACGCCTGTCTGTATATCTCATAATAAATGGAATCTCTTATGGACTTCTGGTACTTCCTCGGGTAGATATTGGCTCAATATAAAAACTTCAGATAGATTCCTGTCTCAGCAGGTGGAAATAGTACTATAAGAGCCTCTCTTGTGGTATTTTGGCAGAACTTGTTGCACTTCAAACCAAGCTTAGTTTACAGGGCTAACCAAGCAAGTGCAAATGCCTCAGGTATCCTTATTTCACAAGCAGTTCCACTGCAGCCAGCGTAGTCTGCTACTACTCAGCTTGATTACATGATTAAAGGTGACAGAATCTGGCCCAGAGTAAATTCCGTAAGAGGAAAACAAAACAGTCATTGAGAGGTCAGGACATCTCTCCTGGATTTTTTTTTTTAAAGTACTTGTCATTTTGCTCAACCTAGTATATTCTAGAGGCAAAACATTAGCTCATTTCTGAGCCAAGATGAAAGGCAGCACTGGCAACAATAAAGAGAGGGATAAATTCTACGAAAAGCAGGAATGTGGATATTTTATATTCACGTACCATACACACCATACAAAACACTATGCTAAGAGAATGCAGAGGTTGTCAAGCATTCAGGAATCAGGAATTGGCAAAGTAACTTCACCCCTCTTCTGTGTATGCATTGAGGATCTAATTTAATGGCCACTGAGGTCAGTTGAAAGACTCAAATTAAATTCAATACACATTAGATCAAGCCTGAAAATACAGCCTTTATTTGTATGGAAGATCCCCTTCCTTCTTCAGTCATTCAACAGTTTCCACATAAAGGTCCTGCATCTCCAAACACTTAGGCACATGTTTAACTTTACATGTGATTAGTTTCATTAAACTCAGGGGGGTTACTGTACTTGCGTTTTATACCAGAGCAGGTAGTTCAGTAGTTGCTGAAGTGATCCCAAAATATAGTTAGTAAGTAGATCCTTTTGAATGAATGGTACTGTGAAAGGAATCTACAGTAGAACAATAAATGGTAGATCATTGTGTTTCACACAAAATAAATGACACTGATTTGACTTTGCAGAGTTTTTGGAATGCTTGTTTAAAAAATGCAGATGATAATCTCATGAACCATGATGGATTGTCTGTTTTGTAAATGTGTGTTTAGGAAGGTTTTATTTACCATATGCGGTGCATATATTTGCATATTATTTACATAATGTAAGTTAACTGTCTATCATATCGATATGTTCTTTGGGGGTCTTTATTATGAAGATTCTTGATACTATTTGCATCTACAATATTTTGTAAGTGTGGCTGCTATACTCATGTAGTGAGGTTTTAACTATTCTCAAAGGTGCACACTGGTGCATACCCTGGAAAATCACACGTACATACCACACACACACACACCACATGTACATTCTCATGGGCAATAGCTGATTTTCAAAGGCATATACATGCTTCCTACCCTGCTGCTTGACGGGAGGATGGGAATCCTAATTCTGCATATTAGAAATGCATAACATTATGAAGCTTTGTGAATGTGTCACTTCTTTTCTAAAGAAAATGTGGGGAGGGGGGTTAGGGAGAAGGTCAATTTTCAAACATAGACAAATAAATATGAAATCCAAATCCTAGCACAGTCAGATCATCAAGCAGGCATATAAAATACATGTAAGGACCGATTTGTGCACCCGGATATAAGATTTTGATGTTTTAAGGCATGCATGTTCTTTAACTCTGTATCAGTTCCAGGGAAATCTTTGTTGAACTTATTATTGTTTATGCTGGGGGTAACAGCTGAACTGTGATTGTGGCCGATTATGCTAGGCAACGTACGTACAAAGAGAAAGAGAGAGTCCCCACCTCAAAGAGCTTATTGCATAGATATAGTACCTTTTTAGGAAGATAAACCAAGCGGCATCCCAGCTGAGAATTCCATCCATGAATATATAAAACTAAGGGACTAGACTGTGCCTTGGTCCTCCATGGTCATCCAAGGGAAAAGAGAGAATAAGGCCCCTCCATTCTCCACACAAGATTGACCCAGATCTTGGATCCACGTGTGAAGAGATGAGAACAGAGCCTGTGCACCTCATACTTCCCCCTGTGAGTAAGTGATCAGGGAGTGGGCAGAGAGGCACCGGGAGTAAGTAAGTGGAAACAGGGTTCCATCTCCTGTGTGCCAATCAGCAGAGCTAGCTGGATGCCTGGGTGCGAGTACACTGCATTTTGTAAAGGATTGATGCAGTATGTTCTGTGCTTTTCTTTACTTTGGCTTCTAGTGACCCACAAAACCAAGGAAATAGCTTGAACTCACTTTTCCACCTCTCCTGTTCCCAAGCTGTGCAGGGCTCAGTGCAGCAGAGGAGCTAGCCTTTAGAGTTTTCCTAAATGTTGACTATCACAGATGGGCCCATAATTTTCCTTTAATGTTTATATGTCTAATATGATTCTCATTAAGAGAGTCACCCTCTAGCAAGATAAGATTTAACAAAGATTTCCTGGAACTGATACGGACAGTGAGGTTTAGAAATCTCCTTTTTGAAGGCAGGGAGGCCAATTTTCAAACAGGGATGTCTAAACAGGGATATCCTAAGCTTTGCATTTAGTTGCAGAAATTGGTATTTCTTCATGTCTTTTATGTCTAGGTACTGTGACAAAGTTCCTGCTCTACCTTGGTGGGTCTTGCGCTTATTGGCGGATTTGCTCACCTTGGAGCTTCACGGCAGCCCTCAGCTTGGCCGTTCTTCTGAACCCACAGTCCAGGTCAACTCCTCCTGTGTCTGACCAGGAGTTGGGAGGATTTGCGGGGAACCCGGGCCTGCCCTCTACTCCGGGTTCCAGCCCAGGGCCCTGTGGAATGCAGCTGTCTAGAGTGCCTCCTGGAACAGCTGTGCGACAGCTACAACTCGCTGGGCTACTTCCCCATGGCCTCCTCCCAACACCTTCTTTATCCTCACCATAGGACCTTCCTCCTGGTGTCTGATAATGCTTGTACACCTCAGTCCTCCAACAGTCTGCGTTCTCACTCGCAGCTCCTAGTGCCTCTTGCTCCCAACTCCCCACATGCACACCACAAACTGAAGTGAGCTCCTTTTTAAAACCAGCAGCTAGCAGCTTCTTGATTGGCTGTAGGTGTTCTGATCAGCCTGTCTTAATTGTCTCCAGAAGGTTCCTGATTGTTCTGGAACCTTCCCTGTTCCTGTTACCTTACCCAGGGAAAAGGGACCTACTTAGCCTGGGGCTAATATATCTGCCTTCTATTACTCTCCTATAGCCATCTGGCCCGACCCTGTCACAGTACATGAGTGTGCAAGGATTCTGACCCAGCTGTTTACGTGACCATGTTTAAAAACTAAGCCTCCACATGCACTGTACAGGATTACTTCACTAGCTATGCAAATGTAGCCACCTCTGGGGTGGAATGCAGCTGCTATTTAACACAAAAAAAGAATACACAGTAGTTCAGGCCAAGAAGTTAAGAACACTCTGTTCAATTCGAATTACAGAGTACTATTATGGGCTTCAACGTGTCAATTTAAATAAAACAGAAAACAAGAGGTAGTGTTATGTTAGGTTTTATATTATGTTATAAAAAGTGTGTGATAGAACATAGCAGCTCTGGTGGAGTGGTAAATCAAAGCTGAACAAACTGTAGAAAATGTTTCCACAACTATCTGTGAATTCTAAAACAAAGGTAAAACTGACCATGTCCATAACCCTTGTTTATTTGCTTCCTGTGAGCATTTGAATGAACACTTGTGAATAATGAATTATCACAAATATTCACCAAAAGTTAATCTAAAATTGTACGCTCAATTATAAAATTCACAATTCACATTATTTTGGTTGGTTACAGAAGTCATCCAGTCAGTAAGCAGAAGCAACACCAGGAAACTTCTGTAACCCACCAACACAGCATGCGTTGCATTATATCTGTAATGAACAGAACGTGAACAATTTGCAGACTGAGAATTACTTGTGAAAGAAGCTAGTGAATAATTTGAATAATGAATTCACTTGAGAATTAGGCAACCTGTTCACAGACAGTTAGTGAACAGGGGGGTGGCAGCTGGGAAGAAAAATTCATTGAATAATCATTTGTTTTGAATAATTCACTCAGGCTTGCAACTCATGATGTCACATCCAATCCAAAGCAACTGTTGCTAGAGAACTTTCAAAGTAATATTTATTCATTCTTTGGTATTTATTGCTTTTTAAAAGCACCTTTTCCAAAGCTGTAGATATTTGTCCAATATGGCAGAGCTCCGACCTTGTCCCCGTGGGTCCTGCGCTTCCAGGCAGTTTATGCTAGCTTCAGAGGATCACTGCAACCCTCCACGTAGCCCTTCTCTCTCAAGGGCCAGGGATACAGTCTACTGAGCCCTTTCCATCATAAGCCAGCAATGGAGGTTGGTGAGAGAGTTCCCACAGTCTCTGTTGCTCCTATGGCCTCATGACAAAACAGTTTAGCCTCCTGTCCTGACAGGGGCCTGTTTTCCCCTCCCAGGAGGTGTTTCTGTAGTGGTGGGTTGGGGGGAACCCAGGGCCACCCTCTACGCCGGGTTCCAGCCCAGGAACCCTAATGGTAGCAGCTGTTGGCAGCCAACCTTTTAGTGCCAGAGTTGCTACATTTCCCTGGGCCACTTCCCCACAGCTCTCCTGCTTCTCCTTTCTTCACCCTTACCAATGACTTGAGGGTGTCTTCATTAACCAGCCCTTCAGCCGCACTTCCTCTCCTCTGGCTCCTCTCTGCCTGACTGTAGTGAGCCCTTTTATATTATCAGAGGGGTCTTAATTAGAGTCAGGTGGTCACATTAGCTTAATGGCCTCACCTGACTCTTTGCAGGTTAATTCGAGTCAGATGTTCTCATTAGCATGGAGCAGCCCTTGCTCTGGTCGGTCAGGGAACAGAAAACTGTAATCCAGTGGCCAGTATATCTGCCTTCTGCTACTCTGCTGTACCCAACTGGCCTGGGTCTATCATACCAATTATTTTAATTAGACAAAGGTAAGGGTAAAAATTCCAACTATGATGAGTTGCCCATCTGAACCAAGCCCAGCTCACCAAATATCAATAATGCCTATCATCCAGCCACTTTCTACCCATCATCCCACACTCTCAACAAAGACTTACAAAAGAGATGAACCTTGAAATGTGCCTGAAGGTCAATTCATGCTATGCCAGTCCAGGGCGGGACTAGATGGGGACACAGCAAGTTCCAATGTTGAAGATCTCTCTCAGAAAACACCCTGCCAGCAACCCTCCTCCCTTGCAGGCCTGGGGGCTGTCACAGTACTTTAAGCTTCTCCACTCATCACAACCATAGCAAGAGAAAAATGGTTTCCCAGAGCCAGCTGCCACCCCATTATTACTCAAAATTATAACTCTGACTTCAAAATAATTGGTAGCCAGTGTAAATCATGGTGTAATATTCCATTGCCATGAATGGAAGTTGGATAAGGACAAAAAGCAAGTTCGTTTTGACCATGGCCAACCTTCCCAACCTCTAAGTGAAGTTCCCTAAGGCACAGAGGATGGACATCTGCTGCCACATGTCAGGATGGAGGTGTGAAGCTTAGTCCCCTATGCAGTCAGCAAACTGTAAACACTAGATCATGAGGGGATTAAGCCATAGCCTCGCCTGCACCCCATCCCTTTTTGGATACCATGCACATAAGCATTGGGGCTGGGATTCTATTCTAGTCATTCTATTCTGGCTGGGTTCTTAGGCTGTAGTCATTACCAGGCTATTTGAGTCTCTCCCAATGATGTACAAACAAAGTGACAAGCATCTGTCAGGTATGGCTCCTTCTCCATTACTCTTCCTGGCAGGGGAGCCTGTGTCTGGCAGTGTTTGAAGCAGCAAAGTCAAAGAAATGTTCCTTGCACTTGGAATGGGAAGTGTTTCTCTGTACATTATGCAAGAAAGAAGGCTACTTATGCTTTCTCTCCCTACTGCATACCCAGTTAATAGCCAGACAAAATCTGGCCCTATGTTAAAAGTTTATTCCATTTCTCCATTAAGTTATCACATCATTGGAGAATAATTACACTTCACACAAATCCTGAAGACTCAATGGAATAGTCACCCCCCAGCTGCCAAATAAAACACCCATTAAAAATATAACAAACTGATTGTATATAGTTTTTCTGCTCTTATGTGATATCATTGGCCAAATTTTCTGATTTAGCATCATTTACATTAAAGTCAGTAACTTTCCCAAATTCTTCAATTTATGTTGGTAATTCTAGCAGGTTTGCCTATTTAGTAATTCCCTTTTTATACAAAAAATTGGTTCTAAGCACACTATTTTGGTTATTAAGGAGATAATCTTGTCGACCTATCACCATGTACAAGCTCTTCTTTCAGATGCATATCTCACTACAGCTACCCAGGGTTTTGTCACGTTGACATTAGATGCCTGTGTGGTACACCTGAACACCATTCAGAAGCTTACATTAGTGCATAATACAGCTGCCCACCTATATCCAGATTGTTAACCTTTTGCTCATGTTAATGAGCAGCTATTCACCCCAATTGTCCCATTGAGCATGGTGTTCTCAATCTAGCCCTCAGGAAGCAGAGTTTGATCAAGCTGGTACATTGCACACCCATTGCATTCCTCTGGGCATATTACACCATGATCTTCCCTGGCTTCAAATTATTTCTCTCTCTTGTCCAAAGACTGTTCCACTGTGGATAAATATTTAAATATCATTCGTCTGGGGTTGGAGGTCAGGGGAAGAAATCAAACAAATGAATAACTCTGTAGCGTGGTGGTTAGTGCACCCGCGTGGGAGACCTGGGGTCCAGTCCCCCTGCTCCAAACCTACTCCAATCATTTATCCACAGTGGAACAGCTTCAACAGGAGAAACTGAGGGAACCCTCATATCAGAATATCCCATAGCTCAGTGGTTCAAGCACTCTTCTGTGAGATGGGAGATGCTTGTTCAAATCCTTTCTTCCCTCTGGCAGAAGGGGAATTGAACCTGGGTCTCCCATATCCCAGGTGTGTACTCTAACCAGTGGGCTAAAAATTATAAGGTGGGCACCACCACCTCCTTCTCTGGCTATTTTGTGTGGAGCGAGACAGGTACCTAACTGATTTTTCACAATGAATGCCTCTGGGTGCCTAAGCCACCTGACTCCAGGAGAGGGGTTTCCCTTCATGGGTCGCTAACCAGAGAAATGCCTATCTCAGAAATAGGAGGGTTTAAATGAGGTTTATCAAATCAACAAACCTTTGTTGTCAGCATCTCCCATTGGCTAGGCTTAGATGGCTTCCTGCCTAGCATACTGGCTTTTGTGGGTTGCATTTTTAGGTGCCTAGCCCTTCCCATTCGTTGTATAGGTGTCTAACTCAACTTTGTGGAGCACTGTGTGATTCTGGTTATTTTCTAGGCACCATGATACTCAGCATTGCTGTGCCTAAGTCCCTTGGTGGATCCCACCCTGAGTAGTTAAAGTTAACTTCACCAGATGAAAAGTCAGAGAAAGAGTTTTGAACAAGAAAGTGATTGGCAAGTTTGCCACACCATCAGTTCTCAATCTGTAGTCCATTGGTGATCTATGGAGCATTTCTGGCAGTCTGCAAATAGCTGATTGCTCACATGGTGCTATCTCCCCTTCCTATTTCCAGATATTAAATCACATTGAAAGGCAGCTAAAATTGCATTACCTGACTCATATTACCTTTCCATGTAAAAAAAACTGCTGAACTTGCCGCAAAATCATGTAATACATTTGCAGAGAGAATGGAAAAGATCCACAAAGAGGACTTGGCCCATGCAACAATCTTTTTAAGATACGGTCCATATTATGAAAAAGTTTTAGAATCCCTACCTTACACCACCATTCTACTATTACAGATCAGATATTTTAGTAGTGATTTATGGTTAGATGGGAAAGGAGTTTCAAAACTATAAGGAAGCTGGGGAGTCCCCAAATGTTCTTCTGTTGTAACATAGCTGGTGTTGGGCCTGCTTTGAGCAGGGGGTTGGACTAGATGACCTCCTGAGGTCTCTTCCAACCCTGATATTCTATGATAGATTCGTAGTATGGAAAAGGTTGAGGACCACTGTCCTATCTCAAAGGAACTCAATGCATTTCTGCCTCTACTGTCAATATATGAAAAAAAAAATTTCAAACCCAGGTCAGTAAAAGGTAACTTCAAAGACTGTGGAAAAGCCATTTATTATACGTTCAGCAACATATTCAACATACAAACTTTTTTTATTCATCCATTTAAAATCTAGTAAAACCCCACAATTCGCAACATTTGCCATATTCACAATATATTTATGAATCACAAAACATGGCAGCTAAGGCAAAAAGGAGGAGGCTTTAAACAGAGATCTTTCAGGAAAAGAAAAATATATTGTTGCAGACATGAACACAAAAGCATCTGGATCCAATCTATAAAGCTTTGAATAGTTTTGGTACGGAGGAATTGCTTTTATGAAGAAATGTAGGAAGAAGTATTGAGGGAGGTGAAAAGGGCCAGATATTTGTGTGTTTTATTCCCAGCTCTGAGTAAAGAGAAGCATGTAGTTGCACTGCCTCAGGAGAAACCCCTGAAGATATGACATGTCAGTGGCCCCTCACCTCCCAGGACACCCACGTTTTGCTGGGGTATGCATGTGCGGGGGAGGAGGTGGTAATTTGCTGCAGCCCTTTTTGAGGTTGCATCTTGCTTCATACTGCATGGACAGCCAGCCAATGCTTCATTTGTCAAGAAAGAGGTGTCAGGGCTCAAGCAATTTGTCAAGCAATAAGGTGCTGGGCTCAAGCAATATTTTTACATTCATAACTGATGCAGCAAGCCCAGATGTGCCGAGGCTATGAACCACCAAGCCTAGAGGTGCCCAGGGCTCAGCCCTGGCACAAATTAAGCATTGCAGCCAGCTCTGCTTACTTCCCTGTCTTCCCACTTTACTTGCTTCCTGACATGCAAACTCTATATTTCCCCCAACACTCAGAGATACAATGTGGGGAGTATTAACATGACTGTGCAAAAGTGCGGGGACGGGAGGAAATCCTTACTCCCCCACTATTGCCCAGTGTTTGGGGTAGCCACAAACTAGCCCACAGAGAGTTAGTGCCTCATCTTTCATATGTGCTTCTGCAGGGGAAAATTATTTCACAGTAAAATAGGCCTGATTCTGAACCGCTTATTCTTGTGTGGTAGCACTTACTCATTTGAATAGTCGTATGGAAATCAATGGGACTACTCATGTAAGTAAACACTGTTCAGTGTGGGAAAGGTTTGCAGAACTGGGCCATATAACAACAGTACTTTCATCAGTCAGATTTAAAAAGTTACATGGCAATAGGACATCAGACTGCTGGGAGAGAATGTGGGATGTCAGGATATTTCACACATATTTGGGAGTTGTGCTCTAAAATGGAAAAATATTAGACACAAACATGCAGACAAACTTAAGATATTCCAAGTGTAATTTTCCAACATAACCTATTTTGGGGACTGTCATTGGAAAATCAACAGTATTCGAAATATAAAGAATTCATCTCTCACTTACTATCTGCAGCTAACTTTATTTCAAATCATAGAAATAGGAAGAAAACCTTTAATGACAACATCTTGGTTTAACAACATCTAGAAAATATCACTGATTTAAAAAAAATGCATACAACCCACCCCTTGCCACCACCATCATCAATGACAGAACTGAGTAGTGTCTTTAGAAATTTGGTTACCTTTTCCTGAAAACACAGTCAAACTATAACTCTTCGGCAAACAAGCCCAGTCATGCTCAGTTTTTGTTTTCTAATTAACTTACAAACAGACATCAATTGTTAAAACTTACTGAGAGAACTTTCTTCTTTTTGTATAGTTATTTCCAATTGGTTTTTGTACTGATATGAAAAATCTAATACAGTTTATATATGAATAAACAAAATAGTTAAATAAATGGGAATATCACTCTCCCTGCCATCAGATCCACATCTCGCAGGCCACAGACACCATGGCTGCCAAATAAAACTCACATGCAGATGTAGGGTAGCACTCCAGGCTACAAAATGTTGGCTATTGCTACTGAACACAACACGATCAACTCATCCTCCCTTCTCCCTCTCCCACCCGCTTACCTGTTTCCTCCACCTCTTATGTCTTGCTTTCTACACTGTAAACTCTTTCAGGCAGGAAATGCCATTGACTATACGTTTATGCATTGCCTAGCAGAATGAGGCTCAACCTGGTCAAGACCGCTAGATGCTACCACAATATAACTGATAAACAATAATCACACCACTTGCCTCCACCACTTGAACAGAGACTATCTATTCGCTGTTAATACTTAGTATAGCTTGTCTTCTGTGGCCTGCACTAAAGTGCAACATAGGCAAATATGCACAGCCAGTACTTTACATCCTGAAGGCTACAAATAGGGATACATTGATATCCCTATTGAAATATACTGAACTAGGAGAGCTTTTCCCCCATGGCCCAGTCTCCTTTATGTCACTTGATCCCATTTATATGCATGGGGTAAAGAAGCAATCCTTTGATATTTGTATGTATACAGACGAGAGAGAAAGAGAGAGCGAGCTCTCTTGGGTAAGCATCGTGAAACTAATGATCAATAAAAGTAATATTTACTACCTCAGTTTTTATTGCCTGAGTAGGGAATTCTGCATCTCAGGGCTCTAAATCTGCAGACCAGCCTGAAGACTGCCCTGGGACTCTGCTTTCTAATAACCAAATAAGACTGTCCTTACAGTAACAAAGAGATACATTTCTTTGTTGTGTGACTGCCTAATCAATGGCCAGAAATAGGAAGGGTTATTCTGGCAAGGGGCTGACAGGGAAGAGCCTAAGGGAATTTGTTTGATAAAATAGCATTTTAAAATAGTAGGGTCAAGATGTCCCAGAAAAACATCTCCTGTAGAAGCGTTTCATAATACTTAAGGAACTAAAAATTAGTGCATGAAGCAGAGTACGGACATATTAGGTTTTTTTGTCTGAAATCCCACAGCCTAATTAACAGGACAATTTGCTTTTTGTTGTAGCAAAACAATTAACTCATTTAAAGCCAATGTAAATTGTTACTGCTGCTGTATCTTTCTCCACCAGAGCATCTTCACTACAATCTCATCAATACCAGCCACGCTTTAGTAACCCTCATTATTCCTTAGCTGCTGTGGAGAGGGTTTTCTATTTCACATTTATAGGATTTATGTTTCCTTGTTCCAACTGGACAGATACAAACATGGGGAAGGGCAATTTACGCTCTCTGAATCAGAGGTAGGAAAAGGAATCTACGATATAACGGTAACTTTCCAGACTTCTTGTGTTTCCGCTCTCGCTCTCGCTCTCTTTCTCTTTAAAATAAGCAATAGCTGCATATACTGTATACTCCAATGTTAAAAATTGTTGGAAAGAAATGGGACTTTGAGTCTGTCTAGGGGCCAGTCCTCCATGACTTACTCAGGTAAAATTTCATTATGACTTTTGCAGCATTGTTCATTGCAGATGTTCAGAGAGCATGAGTCAGGTACCACAAAATCATGCAACTGGCTTAAAAATCATATTTTTTAAAATAATCCATTTTGGAGTCTTTTAATTAGTCTCCTGGTTTTTAAGCCTTTAGAGGCATGTATTTCATGTTTTTAGGCTTTTCTTTGCAACCACAAGGCCCAGAAACTATTTTTTAAATGAAAGCTGAGATTCTCATGTAATCACATGCATCCAGGAGCTGGAACTGTAAAAAGACCACCAAATATTGCCAGACTCATGACAAAATCATGAGTGCTAGCCACACTGCTTTTGCCTGAAGGCATGAAGGATTTACACTTCAGTGAAGAACAGAGAGGCATAATTAACAAACCAAGCACAGACACATTTAAGAACTGACTCAAAACTAGAGCTACACAGATTTTCACCAAAACTTTTCATCCCAAATAGCAGAAAATCAATTTATTTTCCCCTGATGCATCTGCATCATCCTCTTTTACTTCCCTTAACCCATTGGCTGTCTTCTTCTATTTTTGCTGTTCCTCCCTTTCCTGGCAAACCATGAGCTTATATTGTACTTGTTTGGTATACTTCCACATTGTTCACCATACAACTATTCAACATATATGTAGAAAGTATCATGAAAGTTTAGAAGATACCAACCAGGATGTATACCGGTAGGTCTATGGTGTATACAACAACCGAAGATATGATGACAACTTAGTTTGCATTGCTTCAGCTAGAAAAGAACTGCTGGACACGTTTGCTGCTGTGAATAATGCCAACAAGAAATATGGAACGATGATTAACGTTAGGAAGACAATAGGTATGATAATAAGTAACCACAGTAACTCATAAGGTAGGTAACACCAATGTTTCGATGGTGAAGTAGTGAAACGAGTATGATATTTATGGAGTCTATTAGCATCAGGTGGAAGATGCAATGAAGAAGTCAAGAGAAGGATACAGTTTGCAAAAAATGCATACAAACAACTTCCAAAGACTTCTGTGTTGTTGAAAGTTAAAAATATACATCTGCACTAGGCTGCTGAAGTGCTACATATGCTAGACAAATTCAGACTAGAAGGCACAATTTTTTTAAACAGTGAGGATAACTAACTTGGAACAACTTACCAAGGGTTGTGATGGATTCTTCATCCCTGGCAATTTTTAAATTAAGACTAGATGTTTTTCTAAAATATATGCTGCTGTAGTTCAAACCTTCTTGTATGAAGGTGAGACCTGGGCATTCAAAAAGGACACAGAGATGACTCAATGTTGGTGTTACAGAAGAATGTTAAAAATTATTTGGATAACCTAAACTATGAATGATGAGGTGATGAGAAGGATGAATTTTAGAACACCACAAAAAGAAAAGGAGTACTTGTTGCACCTTAGAGACACAAGTCCTCCTTTTCTTTTTGCGGATACAGACTAACACGGCTGCTACTCTGAAACCTGTCAGAACACCACAGTTACTTGAGACCCTACAGAAGAAAACAGCATATTTCTGCGGATACATTGCTCGCTGATTGCAGAGTGACTCAATCCCAGTACTCATACTATCAGGCAAACCAGGAAGTAGAAGAAAGAGAGCCAGCCATGTCAGAAACATCACCAGAGGGACTGGTATCAAAGGAAAGTGGAAGTTTTACAACGGTGAAAGATGGAAGGTGATGGTCAACAACATCCATAACAGAGATGTTACTTGAAGAAAAGAGAACTGTAAGTATTGAATGAGCCCGGCTCTAGCACCAACAGTCTCCAAGGTCTGTAATATTTTTGCTCAGTGTCATATTATAAGGATATATATTGTTGTGTGACAATAAGTGTCAGATGTGATCATTAACTTTTTACAGCTTGTGGTTTAAAAACAAGTTTATCCACAGAAGCTTTTTGTTATAAATATACTAGAAACAGTGATATTCTAGGAAAAGTGACTGGTGAATCTCCAAAAGTTTGGAGATTCTACTTCAGTGCTTATCCAATCTATCAAAATCCTGGATGCCCAATCTAGCCCAGCAACCCTCCTCCTGTAGATAAACCCCAATTCCCCTCTGTTTACATGTGAAGAATTTCCCTTTTGCAAGGTACCAGTTGGTGTGCTCCCTTTCCCACTTTCAAAACAGCAGCATCCAGCCATTTCTAGGCTGGGCCCTAATTAACTGTTCTTAAAATATAAAGTTGCCTGGGGTTAAGTTAAATTTTGTTCTACAGTGTGCTGCCTGAGGTTAAAACCCCAGAGTGAGAGATCCCTCAAAGCCATGGTCCTTGCGGAATGGAAGAGAGGAAAAGTGTTACATACACAGGATTATACATAGAGATTCTGTATGCAGGCGTAATTTGTGGGAATAAATGTAGGGAAGCATCAGATTGCAGCTGAATTTGAAGACAGCCCAGCCCAGCCGGGGGATGACTGGTTTGGGTCAGATTAGAGGGACAGGCGAAAATTCAGACTCAATTCTTGTTGTCTTGGAACTGATTCTCCTATCACCAAGAAATGATCTAACTTTTCTAAAGCCTAATATCTGCAACAAGTTTGTTTTTTTTTTAATTTAAAAACCCTTCTAGGTGTCTGATGCAATCAGTATCTTTTTACAGGCCGTGGCTCAACACAGTCATGTAACCACATATGCTTTTCAATATATGTATATATTTTGCTGCTACACATAGTACATGCAACACATGTTTTTCTCTAAATATACAGAGAAAGAATATACTCTTTTTTCTTTAAAAGCCTGGTTTATTAACTGCACTGTTGCTATATTATCCAGAAGGGATAAGTGTTGGATTTCATTTTTATCTGCTGAAGAAGCTCCCCTCCCAAAACCTGTCACATGATTTTTCATTTTAAATAAAAGTTTTAGCCCCTCATGGCTGCAGAAAAAAGCTTTAAATGTGAACCCTAAAAGCTCTCTCTAAAGCAAGGAGTATAAAAAGAACCCCAAATTTATTGTTAATTAATTTTACACCACTTGTTATTTG
The DNA here is from genome assembly GCF_965152235.1 of Eretmochelys imbricata. Classification (NCBI taxonomy): domain Eukaryota; kingdom Metazoa; phylum Chordata; order Testudines; family Cheloniidae; genus Eretmochelys; species Eretmochelys imbricata. The sequence goes on along the minus strand of NC_135574.1, from coordinate 110,837,748 downwards.
TTGGAGGCCTGACTCACAATTTTTGAATGATTGGGGTTGACAATACTCTTATTGCCAGGCCTGTAAAAAACAGGAGCAGAGACAGAAAGAACCATATACAGGCAGCCTTATACTGTGCCTGAGGGCTTGTCTGCATGGTGCAGCAACATGCTCTTTGCAAGTGCAATTTCTAAAGCACACTAACATGCTGTGCATGAATGGGTCCACGTGGACCCTGCTGGTGCACCCTAAAGGTTCCCCAGTGCACTCTAACTTAGTGAGTCCTACATTAAAACATACTAGGGAATCTTTAGTGTGCATGAGCAAGGGACTCCACGGACCAATTAATGCACAACACGTTAACGCACTTAGAAATCACATCCCGACAGTGCACATTACCCCACTGTGTAGACAAACCTTGAACAGGGCTAGTTTGCACTTGTGGCTCGAGGCCTCCTCCTTCTGCTACCTGCAGCCTGTGTGTGGCAAAGCCGGATGTACCCCAGTGGCAGCAGGTAGTACTGCAACCCCTGGTGCAAGGGCCATAGTACACAGTTGGAACCATTATTTGGGGGGCTGAGTGTGTGAAACTGATCAGATTCAAGCCATTGTGAAGTTGAATTCTCACTCAAAAATGCTGGAAGATGAAAAGTTCCCATGACTACTACACTCACTTTAATTTCCTAAAGAAAACACTGTGAGCCTGATTGTATCTCATTGATACTAGTGTAAGTCAGGAGCATTTCAATGGATGCTAATGGAGTCACACCAATGTAAAACAAGAAAATATATCAGAATCTGGCCTGTACTTAAATGAAAGTTACATTTTAGTTACAGCATTGCAAATCCTTCTTGAGATCACAGGCAAAACAAAACAAATGGATGATGTCAGTTTAGTCCCCATTTACAATTTTTGGTATGACAAAACCACTCCATAGTCCAGCGGAGTGATACCTCTGTCTAGTCAGAGATACTAGATCCCTTATTTTCACAAACAAGTAATGTTCCTTTAGAAAGAAAAGTGTGTTTTCCAACGGATCAAGATTCTGTCAAAACACTATGTTGTGTTAATGTGAATATGTGAAATTGGGATGGTGCAGAAGAGCAAAGTTAGGACACAGCTCTAACAAAAGACTCTCCAGAGATGCTCCAGGACCCCATTGTACTAGGCACCATACAAACTCATAAGAAAAATTTGGTCCCTGCCCTAAAGATCATCCATAGGCCTTTTCCTGGCCCTCTGCCCAGGGCAGAATTTCACCCGAAAGTTGAACATGGTATCTTGAGAAAATATAAAAATTATTTTCCCATTCTTAAGGCCCAAATCAGCCCTTGAAATGGATAAAAGGAAAACCAGATGTAAGCAGAGAGACCTCAGAACACAGCCTCAGATGGTACAGTGTGTAATCTCAAAAGAGCTGACAGAAGGAACCAGGCCAGCTTCACCTTGTGACATCATGAAGCATTGGAGCCAGACCTACTAAAAGAAAAGGCTTTCATGGGAACTCTGTATAAAAAGGGACAATGTCAGTGAGAGTAAGTGTCAAATAACCAACCAGTCTCCAGAAAATGTCAGAGTGATATAAATACCATCTCATGAAGGGAACATAGTTTGAAAATAGCAGAGTAACCTTATAGGAATAAATGTCCCACTTTTCTGAAAGTGACCTGTAGGACAAATTTCTCAGGTCTTAGTATACCAATCTGAAGATTAGAAAGACATAGTATACTGCAATATCTACAGCTTAGTCCAGGACTCAAAATCTGATAATACAGTCTGTGTTAAGGAAGATATAGAGCAGTGGTTTTCAACCTTTTTCATTTGCAGACCCATAAAAAATTTCGAATGGAGGCATGGAAGCCTTTGGAAATCTTAGACATAGTCTGTGGACCCCCAGCGGTCTGCGGATCACAGATTGGAAACCACTTATTAGAGGAAGGGATAATATAACTGGTTTAGAAAAACCTAAGAGATGCATAGGCAGCAATAATGAATAAAATACCCACATTGTGAATATATATTAAAGAAATTCAGATAAATAAAATACTGTGAACTAAGGGACAGACAAGTTCATTTGACCAGCATCTTTATCCACGGAATAGAGTTCAATTGGCTATTCAGCCAAATAGGAAATTCAGGGAAGGCTGTGGCAGGATATAGAAAGGACGGAAATAAAAAATAAAATACTGACTCAGCATGTATTAAAATCAAACAATCTGGAATCATCAAAACTTCAGGGTCCTCTACACAGTCTCTAGTTCCCAGCTGCAGCCCCTTCGTAGGGTATGTCTACACTGCAATGAAAATCCTGTGGCAGTGAGTCTCAGAGCCCAGGTCAACTGACTCAGACTCATGGGGCTTGCACTACAGGGGTAAGAATTGCAGTAGAGACATTCAGGCCCGGCAAGGGGGTGGGTCTCAGAGCCCGGGCTCCAGCCCAAGTCCAAACGTCCACCGTGTTCTTTTTAGTTCTGTAGTGCAAGCCTGAGTCAGTTGACCCAGGCTCTGATATTTGCAGTCACAGGGTTTTTTATTGCAACATAGACATACCCAGTATCTACTTCTCTTTGATTTTCCTCCCAAATGAGACAGTCTGGTGAGCTCAAGCCCACCCCAGCAGGCAGCCATCAGCTGTGCATGACCCATCAAACTGTTGCACTACCTGTGTCTTGCTATTGGACCATCTCACCACAGTGAAGCTTATATCCAAAAGAGCCAGCCTAAGCCACTCCTGTTACCATAGTGATCTCTTGTGATTTTAGAGAGCTGTCTATTCTTCCATCATTAATCCCAAAGAGTTTACCTGGAGGCTGGTGGGAGGTTGCAAAGACATACCAAAATCCCAATTATAGTGTCAAGAAAGCAGTTTTTCATTTTGAGCCTGGAAATTATAACTATCCTACAAATTATAACTATCCAGTGATTAGGTCTAGAATCAAAGAACCTGAATCACTGTTACAGTGTGTCTTCTCAACAGGAAGGCTGAGAGAGGGAACAGAAAGCATACCACTGAGAGAAAATTACTAGGTGTAAGGATCCAGTTTGGCCTGCCCTTCCCTAGCAAGTTCCACACAAGTTTATGAAGTACTGTATATGTATTTAATCCAGTCACGGAAATGAGAAATTGAATAGAAAGCATCCTGACACTAAGATTAAAATAGTGTGGAATAATGAATGTGTATATATTACCAGACATATAGGATTGCCTAAATTAAGTTAAAACAGACAGAGCACCTACACACAAAGACAGTTTTTCAAAATGTTGGAGCACCGTATGATTATTCATTCATTCATCTTTAAAAGGAACTGAATTCCAGCTAAGCAAACACATGAAAGCTTTCTAAAGACATTGTGTTAGTGCTCCTGCTACGTCTTCCTTTTACTTACTTCAGATTACATTTCCTGGGCTAGATCTGCAGCCTTGATACAGCCCCTTTGTGCCACTCTGGCAGTGCAAACAGGGTGTAAAGCTGCAAGAACTAAACTTTTGAAGGACTGGTGGAACCACCACATGCTATAGAGCCTTTCCCAACTGGCACACATTAGGGTAGTGTGGAGGCTGCTCAAATTTATTCCAGAGGATGAACCAGTCTCTGGCAGCCCCAAGCTTTGATATACAGCAGCTCCCCCTTCCACTCACTCTGCCTCAGTTTCCCCATTTTACAAATGAGAATAACAATACTGACGCCTTTGTAAAGTACTTTGAGAGCTACTGATGAAAAGTGTTACACTGGAGGTAGGTATTATTACATGATGATAATTTAAACAATTAAAAAATAGTAATGGCTTAACCTCTGGGGTTTGAAGATTCAGTTTATCCAAACAATGCTTGTTCAGAGTTTGCTGAAATAATCTGAACCTGGTGATTCGGTACCGTTGGGAAGCTGCTGAGATGTCCAGAACTCTTTCTCTAGGTTTGGGTGCAAATACAGCAAAAACGGGCTCTCTTGGGATATTCTGCGTCCTCCATGTTCAAACTACAAGCAGAACTGCAGAGGGCCATGAAAAAGAAGACCAAAACCATCAGTTTAAAAAAGAATAGAGCTCAACTGAATTCTGGGTCAAAGTTTAGGTTAGCTATTTTATCTGAACTATTTCATAGTCCCTAGTTAAAAACCAATAGCAAAGTCCCTCTTAAACTGCATCTTAAAAGCAGCAATTCTAGATCTTGCTAGAGAGTTGCTTTACCCATTTTAAAAAAGTCACACTCAGGGCACACTGAAGAGTCAGCTGGACTATGTGGTGATAAAAAGCAATCAGATATTTGGAGCATAAATGCTAAAGGCCTCATACATCATTAGAAGGCCTTTAAATTCAATGTAATTTTACAGGAAGCCAAATTAGCAACAGCATGCCATGTAGGGGTGGTGCTGCAAGGGGGAGGGGGCAGATGTGGGGCCTATAGCCACCCAAAAAATTTACCTCCCCGTAGCAGCCACCATTTTCTGGCCACCCAACTCTGAAGGAAGAATGGAGAAAGCAGGGCTGGTGGCTGCTGGCCGGGCACCCAGCTCTGAAGGCAGTGCAGCCGCCAGCAGCAACTTAGGAGTAAGCCTGGATGGGGGACTGTGGGACCTGAGAGCAGCCTGCAGCTTGTGTCCCCGCTTGCCAGGGCATTCCGCTCAGGGCAGGTTCAGGGTTCCTCACAGCAGCCCAGACTGACCTGCTCTGGCCCAGGTTCCTGGGCCCCCCGCACACAGGCGTTGTTCCCCAAGCGCTGTGCTGGCTCCGGGAGCAGAGTCCGCCCCCACCCAGGTGGCTGTTACCAGTCAAAGTGCGGTGGGGAGCTAAGGAGCAACTGCAGCCCCAGGATCCCAGGCCCCAGCAGCAGCAGCAGGAGGAGGAGATGGGGGAACGTTGTGGTTGCCGATACCATAGCACCAGCCAATGAAGCAGCAGCCGTGCACTGCCCGGCTCCGACCTCTGGCCTCCAAACTGTCCAGGGAGCGAGGCCTCAGGGATGGAAGGAGGAGGAGGAGACAGGGCTGCCACATAGCTGAGGAGTAGCAGGGAGTGTGGCCACAGAGAGGGGGTCTCAAACCCCCTCCACTCCTGAACTGGGAAAAAGCTGGCACCACTCCTGATGCCATGACATTTTTAGTAAAGCATTCAACAACTATTTTTGCATGCAAGGTGTGATCTCACACGTGAGGTCAAGCTGTGCATAGGATTTCATTTTGTTCTACAAACGGAACCCTAATGCGGCATGACCTTGCACGTACAATATGGAGGACACCATTTTGTTCTACAAGCTCATTCTGGAGCTGAATAGAAACATCCCACAGGCCAGATCCAGCTGGGCATGCAATGAATGCGTTGCATCTGGGTTTACAGCTTTATTCTTCAGGGGCATGTTACAATGAAAGCAAATAGAGATAGAGACTTTACATATAATTCTGAATACCATTTATGCTTTACTGAACAACACAAGAAATACACAAAACTGGACTAAATAATAAACACTCCTATACACATTTTCCTGCCTCCTTTTCCTCACCACTCTGAACAGTTCTTTGTGCTTGGGAAAAGTCCTCTGTGGTGTCCAGGATCCTTTTTGGGCATCTCATGGATTCTCTTCAGAAATATGCAGCCTTTCTGTCTCTAGGTCAGTTAGCATTTTCTCTGATTTTGTGCTGGTCCCTCTGTTAAATCTTACCTTCATGCTATGATAGCATACCTGTCTCTTCCTTTCTCCTTCCAAAAGCTTCCTGTGAATCACTCATGTTTACATGTCCTCCTACCAACATCTGGTTCCTTTTTTCTCCTGCTGGTCACTTGCAGGTTAAACTAGTGTAAATGATGGATTCTCTGTATCTTGAAGTCTTTAAATCATGATTTGAGGACTTCAGTAACTCATCCAGGGGTTAGAGGTCTATTTCATGAATGGGTGGGTGAGGTTCTGTGGCCTGCAATGTGCACGAGGTCAGACTAGATGATCATGATGGTCCCATCTGGCCTTAGAGTCTATGCTGGTCATTTTCTGCTCTCTACTTCACCAGCCCTCCTGCAGAGACACTTAGTCAAATTGGTTTCTCCACTCAGGCAACCTCCTTAACACATATTTGCTGTTCAATCAGAGCAGTCCTTAAGATAAAGGACTCTCCATGCTCCATGGTCTGGTAAGTATGTGCTACAGCCTCTGATAGCAGATGGTGGATTCTACATCCACACATAGGCATTCCATGTCACACAATTTCATAACTGCTTCATAACATCAAGTTATACACAGAGTCTCCACATTGTCACACCATGTCATTCCCTAACTGGCCAGGATCTCATTCTTCTACTGTATCATAGAAGATAAAACGGTTCTCTAATAAAATTGTACAGATAAATGTATCAGTTGGTAAGCCCAAGGTCAGCATAAAATGACAGGTTGTTAACATGTAAAGACCATTTTCAAAAAAAAAAAAAAAAAAAAAGCCAGAGGAAAAGCTTCATTCAAATATTTAAAACTTTTTTTGTTTAATTCCATGAAATTATGAAACATCCATAATTTAGCATAATGAAAACTGGTCAGTCAAAAGCATCATGATAAACTAATGGCAGAACTAAACTAATCTCGGTGTCAACAGCTAAGACCCAGACCATAGTGCTGACTAACAAAACCCAATGGCAACAGGTAGAAGATGAGGAAAAGGGCATACCACAATGAAGCCCTCTGGCATGCCAAAATACATTCAGACGCAGCTGCTCTATAACTGACCCTTCAAAACCTTTACCAACCCATGAAACATGAACGAAGTGGAGCAGACCATGACAGAATTATACCTACCAGACTATATAATTGACTGCAACCATATCAAAAGAATGTGCTCTCCAGGAGAAAAAGTACAGTAACTTTCATTAAAAAAATGTATGCAGTGTAGTTGTAGCAGTGTTCGGCCTAGGATATTGGACTAGAGAGCCAAGGTGGGTGAGGTAATATCTTTTATTGGATCAACTTCTGTTGGTCACACAGGAAAATGATAAAAGACAAAAACACCCTATCACCTGTGGGCAAACGCTTTTCACAAAGCGATCACTCTATATCTGTGGTTCTCAACCAGGGGTACGTGTACCCCTGGCTGGGGGTACTCAGTGGTCTTCCAGGGGCTACATGAACTCATCTAGATATTTGCCTAATTTTATAACAGACTATATAAAAAGCACTAGAGAAGTCAGTACAAACTAAAATTTCATAGACAATGATTTGTTTATACTGTTCTGTATACTATACACTGAAATGTAAGTACAATGTTTATTTCCAATTGATTTATTTTATAATTATATGGTAAAAATGAGAAAGTAAGCAATTTTTCAGTATGCTGGGACACTTGTATTTTTAAGTCTAATTTTGTAAGCTTTTAAGTGAGGTGAAACTTGGGGGTACACAAGACAAATCAGATTCTTGAAAGGGGTACAGTAGTCTGGAAAGGTTGAGAGTCACTTCTCTGTATAAGACTAATAGATTTATTTGGGCATAAGCTTTTGTGGGTAAAAAACCCACTTGCATCTGAAGAAGTGGGTTTTCTACCCACGAAAGCTTATGCTCAAATAAATCCGTTAGTCTTTAAAGTGCCACCGGAGTTCTCGTTGTTTCTATGGATACAGACTAACACGGCTACCCCTCTGATACTTCTCTGTATCCAATCTATCAGTCCTCATCCACAAAGGAAACCTGCACAACATTTTCAAAAGCCTGGGAGCTTAAAAATCATTACTCTGCTAGGCACTGCTAGAGTGAACAGACACACTGGATTTATGGCTTATTACAACAATCTGTAACCCGCTGACCTCCTCTTTTTTTGTCCTAAAACTGCTGGGGTGTTAACAGGCCACTCTACCTTGAATGGTCCCTTACAATATGTGCTAACTACTTATGTTAAACAATCTGTTCCACTCTGCATTTTGCTGTGATGCTTTCCAGACCTGAAGAAGAGCTCTGTGTTGTTTGAAAGCTTGTCTCTCTCACCAACAGAAGTTGGTCCAACAAAAGTTATTACCTCACCCACCTCGTCTATCAAAAAAATGAGCAGCTGATGAGAGAACAGAACCCAAAGAAGAGAATCCTTACCACTAATCTATATAATCAAGTGGCGCAAATTACTGGACAAAGTTTTTGCCTATGACTCTAACCATGCCTTGTGTGCATTAGGTCATTTAGCTCTCCCTTTGCCCTCATTGGTCATTGCTATGAAAGTTGTATATAAAAAGAGGGTGTGTGTTGGGGTGTGTGTCTGCGTGTGTTCATGTGTGTGTATGTGTCTCACCATTTAGTGGCATACAAAAATAACATCTGTTGTATTGTTCATGAATTTGTAGGTTCAATAAAGTTATTAGGTACTTCCTTGCTGCGTCTCTTAGAGTTGTAAGCAGACCTTTTGACAGGTACTGTTTGGGGTGAAAGAACTAAACATTCCCTTTCCCTTTGCTCCCAGACTCCTACTTCTGATGCTACCATCCTAAGGTCAGAGTTCATTTGCCCTTTGAAGCCAGTCACCAGTGATTGTTCCTTCTGAACAATATCCAAGATCTAATTCCCATTGCCTTAAATAAAAAGTAGCAAACTGTCCAGATAGGAAAATTAAATTAAAAGATAAGTAAAATATGGATGTTGGATACATCATACAGCTGTGCTAACCATACCTACTCATTATAGTTTAAAATTACCTGAACTCTTTTACAGCGGACAAGTCTTTGGTCTGAGCAGCAACAGCATTATTCCTTCTGCTCAGTTTGTCAGATGTCCCAAGCATAGTATAGGTGGAGCTGGTAGCACAATTTCCTATTAAGCAAATTTCTGTGAAACCCAATGACGAAGTATCTGTCTCCCTCTAATGCTGGTTCACATATAGGATGACAACCTACTACTGCTATCAGTTCCTCTGTTACCTCAAGTGACAGAGGTCTGTGTGGCGGATCTAAAGATTCAAACCCTGATGATGACCCATGTGGATATCAATATGATGTCACATGAATTGTGATATAGTCTGTGATTATATAGTCATGTACTTTTTTTTCCACCAGACCCATGCCACATTCAGTGCACAGGCTGGACAGTGGTCACTCAATGAGCAACTATTCCATACTTTGTTTTCTCCTTGGTTTTCAGTGTGTAGGCCCACACCTTATTTTATTGCACACTACTCAAGGCCTGTTCTGAAGATGGAATCATCTGTTTTCTCATAGGCTTTTTTTTGGTACTCACTGCTAGAGTATTTGAGCACTTCACAAACAAATTTATTTTCACGACACCCCTATGACGGGAAGGGGTGGAATTATTCCAATTTTACAGATGGAACTGAGGCACAGAGACTAAGTTCAAAAGTATCTGCTAATTTTGGGTGTCCAATTTGAGATACCCAAGACCTGATTTTTCAGACCATGTGGCATTATATAACACTCTACATTTGAATTACAGCTCCCATTGACTTCAATTGCAGCTAAGAGTGCTGAGCACTCTTAAAAATAAGACTCCAAGGTCTCAAGTCTGACACACAGAAAATGAGGAACACATGATTGGTGACCACCTGTGAAAAGTTTGGTTTAAGTGAAATTGACTAACATCACATAGGAACTCTGTGACAGAAGCAGGGTCAGAATTCAATTTTCCATTTTAAAGATTAACCTTAAAGATTGGACCATCCTTTCTCTTCCTGTAATCCGCTGCCTCACTACACACCCTTTAGTTTTTGCAACAAATGAGGCAGGGGTCCTATCGACAATAGCTTCCTTCAGTACACAGCCCTGATTCATCCCTAGAAATAGTGTCTATCCTGTGTGCACTCAATGAGGCAGAGGTCCTGTGATAAACATAGCAAGTGTTCATATAATTAAAGAGTACCATAATGCATAAGCACAAGGGAGACAAATTAAAGTTGCCCAGGCAACCTTACATCAAGCATTCAAAAGTTAGGAAATGCCAGACTTTGAAACCTTAGGAATGTGCTTTTAACATAGATTTTGTGTGTAATATATACATAAATAGAGCTGCTTTTTCCTTTATAAAGAACACATCTCATGGTTCTCCCACTAAACCCTTTTGTAACTGAGGTGACAGGCTGTACTTTATCTTCTCTTATGAAACCACAGGTAACAACAACAAGGATTTGAATCAAGTTTAGCTGATTCATACATCTTTCTACTCCTGCACAAATGTGAGTTCATATACTCTAGATATCCTTTTCCCTTCTTTTAATTTTATACCATATCTATGAGAGGTCTCTTTTACTAGGTAATCAGGCAAAGAGTAAGGATAATAGGGGAGGACATTTCTCGGGGACTTGCACATAAATCTATTTTTTCCCCCATAAATGTAGTCATTTTGTGAGTAACCTAGGTTTTGACAGTCATGAAAACTGAAACGGAAAGTCAATGTACTATAGAAAATATCTGCTAGGCTCACAACAATAATCTCCTGTGTATGTTCAATTTCTTGCACTAATGAAATGCCTCCAGAGGTGATGTCATAACACACTCCTATTATTTGGGGAAGTTATAGATGGTAGTTAATCCAAATCTTGATGGATGGTATCTACCTGCAGGCCAGGGAAATCTCATTTATGATATTCACGCAGTTAATTGATGCTCAGAGATAGATCATAGAATATCAGGGTTGGAAGGGACCTCAGGAGGTCATCTAGTCCAACCCCCTGCTCAAAGCAGGACCAATCCCCAATTTTTGCCCCAGATCCCTAAATGGCCCCCTACAAAGATTGAACTCACAACCCTGGGTTTAGCAGGCCAATGCTCAAACCACTGAGCGATCCCTCCCCCCAATTGTTCAATACTAACAGTATTGAACAAACTAGTTTTTTCCGTAGGTACATCAGTTTGATTCTTGTCAAAGTTGTAATTATATTTTGTTTCCTAACGTTTCCTTTTTCAGCTTTCAGTCCACAGTATTACAGATATCCTACAGGAGGGCAGAGGGAAAAGGAGGGTACTATCAACATGTAGTAGCTCTAGCTATGCCTTAAGTCACAGAAATAAAGTAACTCATCCTGTATAGTTAGATGAAGGTTTATTTCTCCTTATTCACAGACTGAGTAAATGTATAAGCCTCAGAAACAAACCATCAGTTTCTTCTTTTCTCACAATGTGGGATGCCCTTAAAGCTCTGTATGTGATTGTAGGGGGAAAAGTTTAGCAGTGGCTACCAGCCAAGACAGAAAAGAACAAGCTGGAAAGCTGAATTAAAATGAAGTTGGAAACTAATGCTTAAAAAGTAAAGCACTGACTTCAGGAGCTTAAGAAATCTGGTTTCTGTGGGAAACTGATTTCATTGTGTTCTGAATTTAAATACCTAAATCATTAAAGAGAATTTGTCTTCTTCTTGGGAAAGCTACACAACTTCCAGTAATGTCAATCAGAATCATGCATTCACATTGAGGAAAGAACGTACCAATGAGGATCTGCATTACATTAGCAAAAGGAAAGAGATTCCATTGCATTTGTCCTGGCCTTTTACTTTTTACTTCCTTCTTATTTTTAAACACTGACCCTATTACTTGGAGAGAATTGTTTATTTCATTTTCATTTTTAAATACAGAAAATGAAAGTAATGTTTAAAAAATACAGCTTTTTTATTTTATCTTGATGTACAGCTTGTAATTCTTGTTTTAAGATCAGCTGAGAGCTGACATGGCAGGGTGAGATCAATAAATCATGTTCTAGTTGTGGAAATTCTGCACCAGCTAACTGAACCAAAAGAGAAAAAATTATTATACAAAACTGTGACATTAGCAAGAAGTATGCTAAAATTTGCCACTTTCCCATATCTCTAATCTGTATGCTGTCTCTTTGGAGCCTGATCCAAAGCCCATTGAACTCAATGGAAACACTCCCTTTGATTTCAATGGACTTCAGATCAGACCCCCAGATTATAAACTCTTTGGGTTAGATAGCTTGTTTTCACATTTGTCTATTAAGCATTGTTGATGCTATACCAGCATATTTCTACTTGCCCATTCGTCCACACTAAGTAATATTTTTGATGGATCAGTAAAATATCCGTGTTTTCATTATCATCATTCACAGTAAATGGTGAATGAGTAAATGTTATGTCTTGGCTGATAAATCTGTGTGACAACTTTGCAAGGTTATGCTGTATGATTAATAAATAATAATAATGCCCAGAAATATTTCTACATTTCTGCATATAGATTGTTTCAGATTATTTGCATGTCTTTGTTGTTATGTACGTCCTTCACCACCACACAAATATAAGAGCTGCTACAGCTGACGCATAGGAATATTGTAGGAAGAAAGTCAAATTCCATGTATTTCCATCAAAACAAGGAAATGTAATGTGAGAGCCAACAGAAAACTGCACTTACCAAATGCACACCATTGGCACAGCAATATTTATTAATATAAACCTCATATTCAGGTGAGCTGCACAAAATAAACAGTGTTTAATGCATAAGAAATCACAGGAGCTATCATTTGTGCTCGTTAGTTACCAGCTGAAAAACCTGGGATGGGGAAACACTTTTGACATTTACAGATTAAGTTTTCAAGTGCCATCAGACACATCCTGAGAAGTTAAACAGAAGAACAGGTTTTGTTAGAAAACTGGAATAGGCATTATAAAGATTTATTGATAGGTGATATATTGGTTAAGAGGTGTCCATTTTAAATCAAAACTCATTCAGCAGCCTTCATGCCCTGACTGATCAGACAGAAATAGATTAAAAGCTTTAAAGAAACACAATATCATGTTCCCATAAACTCTTGAAGGTATAGGTAACAATACTTTATTTTAGCAAATACCTGGAAGAAATGGAATCCAATGAAAGCTATTCACACCAGCTTGAAGCTCACCCCTATACTTCAAGCCAGCACAACACTTAGGCACCATTTAATTTCACTTGAACCCTCAAAATAGGGCTTGGATATTGTCTCATAATGAACTTTTCCTTTGCTAATTCTAATGGCCACATAATTATATCCACTGAGAAGAGGAACAAATCCCAATAATTCTGAATGCACTCTATGGTCTAGTAAATAGACTTCCACCTAAGTTTATATTACAGTTTATAGGGATGAATTTTCAAAGGAGTATATGTGCATTGTGTGAAGAAGTAATTCCTTGTGTTTTTTTTTTAAACCTGCTACCTATTAATTTCATTTGGTGACTCCTAGTTCTTGATAGGTGATATATTGGTTAAGAGGTGTCCATTTTAAATCAAAACTCATTCAGCAGCCTTCATGCCCTGACTGATCAGACAGAAATAGATTAAAAGCTTTAAAGAAACACAATATCATGTTCCCATAAACTCTTGAAGGTATAGGTAACAATACTTTATTTTAGCAAATACCTGGAAGAAATGGAATCCAATGAAAGCTATTCACACCAGCTTGAAGCTCACCCCTATACTTCAAGCCAGCACAACACTTAGGCACCATTTAATTTCACTTGAACCCTCAAAATAGGGCTTGGATATCGTCTCATAATGAACTTTTCCTTTGCTAATTCTAATGGCCACATAATTATATCCACTGAGAAGAGGAACAAATCCCAATAATTCTGAATGCACTCTATGGTCTAGTAAATAGACTTCCACCTAAGTTTATATTACAGTTTATAGGGATGAATTTTCAAAGGAGTATATGTGCATTGTGTGAAGAAGTACTTCCTTGTGTTTTTTTTTTAAACCTGCTACCTATTAATTTCATTTGGTGACTCCTAGTTCTTGTGTTAAGAGGAGTAAATAACACTTCCCTATTTACTTTCTTCAAACCAATCATGATTTTATAGCTCTCTATCATATCCCCCCCCCGCCCCTGTCGTCTCTTTTCCAAACTGAAAAGTCCCAGTCTTATTAATCTCTCCTCATATGGAAGCCATTCCATTCCTCCTTTTCTGAACCTTTTCCGATTCCAATATATCTTTTTTGAGATGGGACAACCACATGTGTACGCAGTATTCAAGATGTGGGTATATCATGGATTTATATAGAGGCAATACGATATTTTCTGTCTTATTGTCTATCCCTTTCTTAATGATTCCCAACATTCTGTTTGCTTTTTTGACTGCCGCTGCACACTGGATATTTTCAGAGAAATATCCACAATGACTCCAAGATCTCTTTCTACAACTAAGTTAGACCCCATCATTTTATATGAACAGTTGGATTATGTTTTTCAATGTGCATTACCTTGTATTTATCAACTTTGAATTTCATCTTCCATTTTGTTGCCCAGTCACCCAGTTTTGTGAGAGCCTTTTGTAGCTCTTCGCAGTCTGCTTGGGAATTAACTATCTTGAGTAGTTTTTTTTATCATCTGCAAAATTTTGCCACCTCACTGTTTACCCCTTTTCCCAGATCATTTATGAATATGTTGAATATGACGGGGCCCAGTACAAACCCCTGGGGGACACCACTGTTTACCTCTCTCCATTCGGAAAATGGACCATTTATTCCTACACTTTGTTTCCTATATTTTAATCAGTACCAATCCATGAGAGGACTTTTCCTCTTATCCCATGACTGCTTACTTTGCTTCAGAGCCTTTGGTGAGGGACCTCGTTAAAGGCTTCTGAAAATCTGAGTACACTATATCCACTGGATCCCCCTTGTCCACATGCTTGTTGACCCCCTCAAATAATTCTAGTAGATTGGTGAGGCATGATTTCCCTTTACAAAAGCCATGTTGACTATTTCCCAACAAATTATGTTCATCTATGTGTCTGACAATTTTGTTCTTTATTATAGTGTCAATCAGTTTTCCCAGAACTGAAGTCAGGCTTACCAGCCTATTATTGCCAGGATCACCTCTCAAGCCCTTTTAAAAAATTGGCATCACATTAGCTATCCTCCAGCCATTTGGTACAGAAACTGATTTAAATGAAAGGTTAACAGGATAAGTGTACAGAATTCTCCACCTGATGAAAATGACTTGTGCATAACACCAGTGTAGAGAAATTTATAACTAGTTATTGCTTACTTTATTTGGGAAAGGAATAAACTGACAAAGTAACAGAAACTGTTACTAAGTGATCTCCAAGGAGGACTTACCTCCGTGAACTTTTGTTACATTAATACCGGGCTGTCATTTTCTGTGCATGCAAGACGGAAAGATGTCAGCAGAATCTGCTTCTGGTTGAGTTCTGGGAGATTGAAAGGACACTGCTCCCTCTCAGCATGTTCATGTCTCACAGAGGTGGCAAGTGCACAAGGAGTCCCTTATAATAATTAATCTTTTTCTTTTCTTTTCTTTTGGTAATCTACAAAAATCTACAGGTTTGGCTAGATTTGAAAGGACTGTGTGCAAACAAGAAAAATATGGCTGTCTAGAATGCTGCAACATTTTAAAGGCAGGAAATTATGCTCTGTCTGCCTCATGTAGAAGTCATTCTGTCTAACAGGCAGTTTACTCATAAATCATAGGGGTGCTAGAATGTATAAATTATTAGACTGAAATAGCCATTTAGTAGACTTTCCTCACAGAGAGAAAAATAGTTCTTTCCCTTAGACAGATGCTCATTCCTGATTTATACAAAGTAGGTCATCAATTTAAAATTGACTAGCAATAACCTACATTTAAGGAAACTGGACCACAGTAATGTCTACTTATGAGTGAATCTCAAAGAGCAGGAAGTTTGGGGACCTGATCCAAAGCCCACTGTAGTCAATAGGAATCTTTCCATTGATTTCAATGGGCTTAAGATCCAGCCCACAATGCCCTTTGGGTAACCATTCATAAGTTAGAATCTAAACACGGAGGATCCCTTTTCTCCCCTTCCATGAACCTTTCCCCACCTTTTCCCAATTTAGTGGTATACTAGACCATAGACTACTGCTGAAAAGTCATTTGGGTTCACAGGGAATAGGAGAAGGGGAAAGAAATCTACATAGTCAAGGGAACCTTAGAGAAGGTGGCATAAAATAGTATTTTGCCAATAAACAGACTCAAAATATAAGAGTAAAGAGATTCAAAACCAACTATTTTATCTTGTAATAAGGGGAGAATACATTACATACATTAAACAAAGGCTAGGTTTAAAAAAAAAATCTAAAAGGAAGGAACCTTTCCAGAATTGTTATAAGCCACAACAGCGCACTAGCATGCTACTGATGCATGTTGAGCACGAACAAATATTAGTTCTCCAGAAAAAAATCATGTGTTTCCATATTTCTAAGAAATCCCCCACTGTATAATTTAGACTAGATACAGTTACATTTCAAATACATTTCCAAAAACTAATTTAAAGGTGCTTCTGCATAATCACGGAAGAATGTTGAAGATGAAGAATTGAGAGCATCAGGTATGTTTTCCTGATAAATGCCCCAGTCCTGCAAAGGAATTCGTGTGGGCAGAGTCTTATGTCCAGGCAGACACTATTTGAAATCAATGTTATTCTGTGCTAACCTCTTCAGCAGAGAATTATTAGGCTACAAACTCAGGTTCCAATGCAGCAACGCATTTAGGAATGTGCTTAAATCCATACTTATTCACCAGAGCACTTAAGCATGTGCTTAACTTTTGGCTTGTACTTAAGTCTCATCAGTAAAATCCTGATGAGGTTGAACAGGGATGGACTGCTGAATCAGGGCATGAAAGATGTGCTGTATATGCATGTGTCCATTTTTCTGAGCTCTAGTTTTATACAACATGCTTCTCTAGCGTATATAGAAACATGGAATATTTATCAAGGCTCTGAGTCATACCAGTAATGAAACGTTATATATTGTAAAGGACATTGTCAGGTCATGTTTGGACCTATATATCATTTGTTTGTTTTTTAAAAAAACGTAAGCAAACTCTAATCCCTATTGAATGTTTCTATGATTTTTTTTTCAAAAGACTCCAATGGAAAGAGTGATTCGTAGACTTTATCAGCATTCTTTACTCTGTTTAGAAGGTAGCATTGCAATAGTCTGCTAGTGCATTGAATAGAAATAAGTGTGAAAGAGACTGATCTGCTTTCACTGTCCAGTGTGAAAGAAATAGAACGTGTAGTCAATCAATAAAGAGAAGAGTTATTGGATTTTTAAAATTCTTTCAATAGTCTAAGACGCCATTAGTTTTAAAAATACAGGGTCTGAGTCAGTGAATTACTTCATTTTAAACTGATTACTATTTCCACTGAGCTCAGGGAGTTACACCGGCATAAAACTGGAGTAGCACAGTGGTGAATCTGGCCTGTGATGTTTAACTTGATGGGGTTCCTTTATGACTAATCAAATGTTGAGATTAAAAAGCATCCAATTTCCATTTTAATTTTGATCATAAATATCTTTCAAAAGGCTTCCTAGAAAGAGATGCACATGATATCTTAAAAATGATATAGGTGCATCCAAACCTTAGAGTTTATGGGCAGGAGACATCTTTTTTCCCCAAGAGGTAAAACAGAAAATTGCCTACCTACCTTGCTTCTTTCCAATGTGAATAGGCTAGACAGCAGCAATGCTTCTTTACTCTAATGTATGTATTTCCTAGCTGTCAAGTAAAATTTTAGAAAAGCTGAAGGCATATAGAACAACATGATATTTATTGTAGGTTATTTGCTTTGTAAGTGCCTTTCCATTGTAGCCATGTGATAAGGATGGCTGTGTCTGTGTCATGGAGAGAGAAAAAACTTTGGAGTGACAAGAGGTAAAGAAAATCAGACAAAAAAGAAATTCAAAAACTTTCCCAAACAAGCAAAAAGAAAAGACTTTCATTTGAGTGTAATTCTTTAGGGTTACATGGGTATTTGTAAGCTGGGATGTGGACAGAAATGTGTTTCCTTACTGCCTCATCATAATCTGCAGCCAAAAGAAAATCTAAATAAAAATTGGATTAAAAGAACTTGGTGAAGGAAGGGACGTTTTTTGGACAAGGAAATGAGTGTGGAAGGGATTATTTCAATGCACTTCCAGGAGTTGTTTTTTCCTGCTTTATTATTTCCATTTTAGAAAAACCACCACCACAATGGAGTATATTGAAAACAAGAGACAAGGAATCTGCATGATCAGCACAAATTTATTACCAGCACTCATGAAGAAACTCTCCACCTCAGCCTCATTGTACAGTATCGCTCAACTGTACTCTGTGGCTTGTATTCCCCCTCTAGTAGAGAGAGGTTACTGCGGGAGTCAGGATACAAGACTAGATGGACTTTTGCTCTGTTTCAGTATGGAATTTGTACAGAATGTTCTTATAATAATGGAGGCATCTAAAAATCTACTTTTCTAAGCATGAAATGTACATTTACAAAATCTTCCAGCGTTTGCAAAATAGAAAACAGTATGCAGACATACCTAAGGATACAGTCACTGTCATTATTCTGTAGGACTACCTTATTATTGCAAGCTTGAACAGAGTTATTCATCATCTCAGTTATCTACAGCCAGAGGAGAAAGTCATTAAAATAGCACACCTATTGTCTTGGCCGTTTCATACTCTCAGTGCAAAAAAATACCCGTGTTTAAATAAAATAAGAAAAGTGAGGACATTCAAAGTTGAAAACTTTCTCTCTCAGCTCTAATTATGGCAAGTGTCTGAAATCACGTGTGTACCGTGTACAGATACCACTGACTTCTACTGGAGGATGGCAGAATTGCTTGAGCATTTATGATAATCTTACCCCCTCTAGTGACACACCTGCAAGGAACAGAACTCCTACTTCTAAAAAAGCCACCCCAGTTTAAGTGGCTGAGAAGTTAGATGCAAATATTTTGCACAGTTTTAGAAAACAAGCAGACCTGTATTTACTGGGTATTTTTATATGAGGTTGGCATAACCGATAGTCATTCAGAAAACAATTTGTTCGAAGATTTCCATTATAGCTAATTCATAAATAATGCAATTGCTGTAGAGGCATAAGAAACAAGTTTTCAAGTTATTGATGTTAACACAGTTTATATCCCAACTATGTGAAGTGAGTTTCTAGAACCTACCCTGGATTTTCAAAAATAAAAGTTAGACTCTACAGGAAGATAATAAATTAGAAGTACAATAAATACTGGCAGAGTAGTATTCCAGTACACTCACAGCAGCAGCCATGAGAAGTGACATAATTTTATTACACAATAGTTTCACTCTAGTTTACCCTCCCCTCCTCCTGCCCCGTCTTTTAAATTATTTCATTTGATTTTCAGAAAAGTCCTCAAAAAAACCTTTAATAATGAAAGACAAATTCAAGCACCTATTCCCACTTCACACCTCTGTTACTTCTTTCTACTGTGAGTAAAAGTAAGAACCCTAAGCTTGTGGACACTGAAATTGATTTAAGACTCTTCAGAGCCTCTTAATGTCTGACTATCGCTGATGATAGAAGGAATGTCAGCACAGTGCTGTGTGGAAGCTCTGAAGAGGGCTTGCCATAGGAACTTCTTGAATATTTCATTAGAGACCCATCTGGATCATCCTCTGATATTATTTGTCCCGAGTTAGGACACTAGGAAATATACCGCCATAGTGAACAACTCAGAGGAGCTGTTTGAAGAAGGCCATAATTAAAGACTCAAGATTTCTGTGAACACTAGATTTCACCTTAAAGCGGCTATATAAATAATGCAGTCCTCCTACCCCTTGGTCTAAAGATGAGACAAGATTAGACAGGCAAGGTGCCTTTGCTTCTTATATTGTATATGATGGAACAAGAACAGTGGATGAAGAGCATCTGCTTCTTTTGGCCTAAGGTGTTCTTTGTCTTCAAATCTGCCAGAAAGAGGCAGAAAGGCTGTCCCTCACCTTACATGCTGTTTTGTGGGCCAATAGCAATCCAAGGAAGAAAAGAAGTCTGTAGATTTCTGCAGGGCTTCCTGTTGTGGCAGGGAGAGCAGATGGGACTGATAATAAAACAGAATTAGAAAACACAGGGTATAACTGTAGTCATCAGAGGGCATTGAGGAGAATACAAAACAGGACTGGAAGAATAGTTTGGTCACTTTGCTATTTTTATATATTTCCTACTGGTAGTCTGAAAACAAAAGAAACTTAAACCATTGTTCCTAAGTAGCTTGATTCTAGTGAATCCAGAATAGCCAAGAAAGAGTAAAATTAATAAAAATTAATAGTGATTATAATAACACTTTACATTTCTATAGCACCTTCCTTAAGTTTAGAAGTGTGAGCAATAAGGGTGATGTCGTGGTGGGAGTCTACTATAGACCACGAGACCAGGGGGTGAGGTGGACGAGGCTTTCTTCCGGCAACTCACAGAAGTTACTAGATCGCAGGCCCTGGTTCTCATGAGAGACTTCAATCACCCTGATATTTGCTGGGAGAGCAATACAGAGGTGCACAGGCAATCCAGGAAGTTTTTGGAAAATGTAGGGGACAATTTCCTGGTGCAAGTGCTGGAGGAACCAACTAGGGGCAGAGCTCTTCTTGACCTGCTGCTCACAAACCGGGAAGAATTAGTAGGGGAAGCAAAAGTGGATGGGAACCTGGGAAGCAGTGACCATGAAATGGTCGAGTTCAGGATCCTAACACAAGGAAGAAAGGAGAGTAGCAGAATACAGATCCTGGACTTCAGAAAAGCAGACTTTGACTCCCTCAGGGGACTGATGGGCAAGATCCCCTGGGAGAATAACAGGAGGGGGAAAGGAGTCCAGGAGAACTGGCTGTATTTTAAAGAATCCTTATTGAGGTTACAGGGACAAACCATCCCGATGTGTAGAAAGAATAGTAAATATGGCAGGCAAGCAGCTTGGCTTAACAGTGAAATCCTTGCTGCTCTTAAATACAAAAAAGAAGCTTACAAGAAGGGGAAGATTGGACAAATGACCAGGGATGAGTATAAAAATATTGCTCGGGCTTGCAGGAGTGGAATCAGGAAGGCCAAATCACACCTGGAGTTGCAGCTAGCAAGAGATGTTAAGAGTAACAAGAAGGGTTTCTTCAGGTATGTTAGCTACAAGAAGAAAGTCAAGGAAAGTGTGGGCCCCTTAATGAATGAGGGAGGCAACCTAGTGACAGAGGATGTGGAAAAAGCTAATGTACTCAATGCTTTTTTTGCCTCTGTCTTCACAAACAAGGTCAGCTCCCAGACTACTGCACTGGGAAGCACAGCATGGGGAGGAGGTGACCAGCCCTCTGTGGAGAAAGAAGTAGCTCGGGACTATTTAGAAAAGCTGGACGAGCACAAGTCCATGGGGCCAGATGCGTTGCATCCGAGAGTGCTAAAGGAGTTGGCGGATGTGATTGCAGAGCCATTGGCCATTATCTTTGAAAACTCATGGCGATCGGGGGAGGTCCCAGATGACTGGAAAAAGGCTAATGTAGTGCCCATCTTTAAAAAAGGGAAGGAAGAGGATCCTGGGAACTACAGGCCAGTCAGCCTCACCTCAGTCCCTGGAAAAATCATGGAGCAGGTCCTCAAGGAATCAATTCTGAAGCACTTAGAGGAGAGGAAAGTGATCAGGAACAGTCAGCATGGATTCACCAAAGGCAAGTCATGCCTGACTAAGCTAATTGCCTTCTATGACGAGATAATTGGCTCTGTGGATGAAGGGAAAGCAGTGGACATGTTGTTCCTTGACTTTAGCAAAGCTTTTGACACGGTCTCCCACAGTATTCTTGCCAGCAAGTTAAAGAAGTATGGGCTGGATGAATGGACTAGAAGGTGAATAGTAAGCTGGCTAGATTGTCGGGCTCAACAGGTAGTGATCAATGGCTCCATGTCTAGTTGGCAGCCGGTATCAAGTGGAGTGCCCCAGGGGTCAGTCCTGGGGCCGGTTTTGTTCAATATCTTCATAAATGATCTGGAGGATGGTGTGGATTGCACCCTCAGCAAGTTTGCAGAAGACACTAAACTGGGAGGAGCGGTAGATACACTGGAGGGTAGGGATAGGATACAGAGGGACCTAGATAAATTGGAGGATTGGGCCAAAAGAAATCTGATGAGGTTCAACAAGGACAAGTGCAGAGTCCTGCACTTAGGATGGAAAAATCCAATGCACCGCTACAGACTAGGGACCGAATGGCTTGGCAGCAGTTCTGCAGAAAGGGACCTAGGGGTTACAGTGGACGAGAAGTTGGATATGAGTCAACAGTGTGCCCTTGTTGCCAGGAAGGCCTATGGCATTTTGGGCTGTATAAGTAGGGGCATTGCCAGCAGATCGAGGGACGTGATCGTTCCCCTCTATTCGACATTGGTGAGGCCTCATCTGGAGGACTGTGTCCAGTTTTGGGGCCCACACTACAAGAAGGATGTGGAAAAATTGGAAAGAGTCCAGCGGAGGGCAACAAAAATGATTAGGGGACTGGAACACATGAGTTATGAGGAGAGGCTGAGGGAACTGGGATTATTTAGTCTGCAGAAGAGAAGAATGAGGGGGGATTTGATAGCTGCTTTCAGCTACCTGAAAGGGGGTTCCAAAGAGGATGGCTCTAGACTGTTCTCAGGGGTAGCAGATGACAGAACGAGGAGTAATGGTCTCAAGTTGCAGGGGGAGATTTAGGTTGGATATTAGGAAAAACTTTTTCACTAGGAGGGTGGTGAAGCACTGGAATGCGTTACCTAGGGAGGTGGTGGAATCTCCTTCCTTAGAAGTTTTTAAGGCCAGGCTTGACAAAGCCCTGCCTGGGATGATTTAGTTGGGGATTGGCCCTGCTTTGAGCAGGGGGTTGGACTAGATGACCTCCTGAGGTCCCTTCCAACCCTGATATTCTATGATTCAATGCACATTGAAAATATTCAGTTAAGCCTTTCCATATCCATGTGAACTAGGTAAGAGGCAGAACACTTCACTCATATCTGAAATGCTTCTCTGTAGTGAACACAGCAGCTGTTCAATAGATCACAGCAATACTATACACCAGTTTAGAAGAGGAAATGGAGAAGGAAAACCATATTTCATCAAAATTTCCAGAGGACTTCTGGTAAGCAGAACATAATTACACATGCTGGGGCCAAACTACGGCTTGTATGCCAAAGCCACCTCATCCCAAGAGGAGCACCAAAAAGATTGTGTTACAGGGAACGCTGTTGTGGGAGGGCCTTGAGTAACCTATAAGATGTGTTACTTGAAGGGCTACAGTCCCATGGATGCACAGGAAACGTCTAACGGACACAGATGAAAAGTGAGTTTAAGGGACAATGCATCAACTGAAAAGAGTTTGAATTCAAATTTTCAATCTGAAATACTAACAACCTGCTGGTGAATCTGCTGCTGACCATGAATTACTGGTCAAAATTATGTAACAGCTAATTCTGAATAATGAATATATTTGAGAAAACTGTAATCTACTTACAGAAAATGCAGGTGAACTTCAACTGACATCCAGCATATAAACAAATGCAGGAGTTGAGGAAATACTCTCAGGTTCATACAGTAGAGAGACCTTAATTCAACATTCACTGCAAGTCCTAGAATTTCTCTATCAGTCTAGAATGCATACCTTCTCTTAGAAAGGCAAAACCAGACACTTCTCTCACACTATTTATACAAAAGAAAAGGAGGACTTGTGGCACCTTAGAGGCTAACAAATTTATTTGAGCATAAGCTTATGTTTCATGTTCTCTGTGTATATAAAATCTCCCCACTGTATTTTCCACTGAATGCATCCGATGAAGTGAGCTGTAGCTCACGAAAGCTCATGCTCTAATAAATGCGTTAGTCTCTAAGGTGCCACAAGTCCTCCTTTTCTTTTTGCGTATACAGACTAACACGGCTGCTACGCTGAAACCTGTCACTATTTATACAGCTGCCCACACCTATTTGTATTTCTGTCCAGATGAGGTTCTGAGGAAGATCTTTGCAATGTGAAAGCATTTTGGGGCAAGGAGCAGCTCCCTTCCACCAATGGCTCACACCCAGCTCCCTAACAACTACCACCATGCATGTATGCAAGGTGCTAAAAAGTTGTTGTTAAAAAAAAAATGTCATGACCCCCAAGAATATAAAGTCAAATCCTGAGAGCAGGTGAGAGCCTACTAGCACTTTCAACTCCCAGTGGGAGTTGCAAGTTCTCAGTGTCTCTCAGCATTTGGTGCATAATTATTTTGCTGGCTTGTTTTTGGATGGATTTGCTCAGGAGTGTCAGCTTTCACCTTCAAAGTTGTGACGAGTGCATTTATTTTGAAAACAAATTTCTTCACTGCACTGAATATGACAGTATAGATTGCTCCACTCAGATCATTACCCCAGAGGAGGATACTTTGTGATCCCCCAAGTGTGCCAAATAGTGAAGAGACAGGTCTGCTTCATGTGTGAGGCCAGGGAGATCAAATTCTTTATTCTGGGATTCACTTTTGTTCTGAGCTGACTATAGAGGCGGCAGCCCACCCAACCTGCAAATGTAGGTTGCTTGGCAACAGCTCTTTAAAAGAGTGTTATTTGCTCTCAAAGAGACAAGCTGTTATTTCTTTCCTTTTTAAAACAAAAACATAAAAGAAGAAAGAACAGGGCTTACAAAAAAGGAACAGGGTAATTACTGCACCAAATAATAGTGTAAATAGCTCCACTGGTGACACATGAGGTCTTTTTAGTTCCAAGGGAGACCCTGCTGTAGCTAAAAGCCATTGTTTCCACAAGAAATGAAGCCAAGTGGAACTGACATCTCACACCAGCTCCCGGGAAAATAAACTACATGAAAGATAACACATCTCACAGGAACAAGAGAACTGTAAACCCAGGAGAGACCAATGCTCCAAACAGCCCAGTATCCTCTCTCTTAAAAGTGCCCAGTACCAGCTGCTTCTAGAAAAGCTGTAACTCCCCTATTAATGCACCTGCTCAACAGTGCAATACTTTACCACAGAGGAGAGGGAGAAGGGGAATTTATTTAACACTTCAACTGATATCCAGCATCCAAACTTGAAGTATGTAGACTGGTTTCAGTGAGGTTTGGATCAGGCTCCTCATGCAGAAGTATGAGATTGCTTTTATTCCAGTTTGTTTAATCTCTCAGGGCGCAATGACAATTCTCAACAAATTTGCACCTTTACCCCCTAAAAATCCTGCGCTCTTAACAGATACCTCCCATTCTATCACACCAAAAAGAAGTCACAGAAAAACAAGGTTTGGCCAACAACTGAAATTGTTGTTGCGATGTCACAGTGCAATAACACGGAGTCAGTCAGTGTTCTGACTCAAACCAGACAGTTCCGTCCTCAATATGAGACAGCTTATAATGAATGTGGGTGCTGTCAGAGCACAGTCCCCATTTTTAAAGATTATTTTAAAAACTATGCAAGAAGGATTCTGACACAGAATCAGGATAGATGCTCAACTGGTATAAAGTGGTTCAATGAAATAAAAAAATGAAAACCAAGATGCGTCAATTAAGTCAATAGAGCTTCTTGTATTTCCACCAACTCAGGATTTGTCCCAAACTGTCTGCCTGGATAATTAGGCAACCTAGTGTTCCTTTCAGTGATTCCCTCTAAGCAATCACATCACAGATTTACTGAATGCTCTTTGCAAAAGAAACTTGGACATTTCTAGAAAAAAATTTGCTTTGCTGCATTAACTGATGAGGAGGCAGGAAAGTAGCAAACAAGTCTGCCTTCTAATCAAGGCAATGGAAAGTGTGATAAATTCTGCCAGTGGTAGTAGTAATATCTCTACCCAAATAGGTACCTTTGAAAAGTTACATTTTCTTGCATATAAAGAGGTTCATGCTGTGTCACATGATGCAGAAACACAGCTAGATAATCAGAGAATCCTAGAACTGGAAGGGACCTTGGGAGGTCATCTAGTCCAGCCCCCTGCACTCATGGTAGGACTAAGTATTACCTAGACTATCCCCAACAGATTTGTCTAACCTGCTCTTAAAAATCTCTAATGATGGAGTCTCCACAACCTCCCTAGGCAATGTATTCCAGTGTTTAACTACCCTGACAGTTAGGAAGTTTTTCCTAATGTCCAACCTAAACTTCCCTTGCTGCAATTTAAGCCCATTGCTTCTTGTCCTACCCTCAGAAGTTAAGAAAAACAATTTTTCTTCCTTCTCCTTGTAACAATCTTTTACATACTTGAAAACGGTTTTCATGTCCCCACTCAGTCTTCTCTTTTCCAGACTAAACAAACCCAATTTTTTCAATCTTCCCTCATAGGACATGTTTTTGAGACCTTTAATCATGTCATTGCTCTTCTCTGGACTCTCTCCAATTTGTCAACGTCCTTCCTGAAATGTGGTGCCCAGAACTGGACACAATAGTCCAGATGAGGGCTAATCAGCGCAGAGTAGAGCGGAAGAATTACTTATCGTGTCTTGCTTACAACACTCCTGATAATACATCCAATAATGTTTGCTTCTTTTGCAACAGCGTTACACTGTTGATTCATATTTAGCTTATGGTCCACTATGACCCCCCGATCCCTTTCCACAGTATTCCTTCCTAGGCAGTCATTTTCCCATTTTGCATGTGTGCAACTGATCGTTCCTTCTTAAGTGGAGTACTCTGCATTTGTCCTTATTGAATTTCATCCTATTTACTTCGGACCATTTCTCCAGTTTGTCCAGATCATTTTGAATTATAATCCTATCCTCCAAAGCAACCCCCCCGCCAGCTTGGTATTGTCCACAAACTTTATAAGTGTACTCTGTATGCCATTATCTAAATCATTGATGAAGATATTGAACAGAACCAGACCCAGAACTGATCCCGGTGGGACCCCACTCATTATGCCCTTCCAGCATGACTGTGAACCACTGATGATTACTCCCTGGGAACAGTTTTCCAACCAGTTTTGAACCCACTTCATAGTAGCTCCATCTAGATTGCATTTCCCTAGTTTGTTTATGAGAAGGTCAAGCAAGACAGTATCAAAAGCTTTACTAAAGTAATGTAAGGTGATAGGACAGTAAATCAAGCAGGCTGCTCCTGAGAAAACACTTGTGGCCAAGGAGTATTTCTGCATGTGCTCTAGAGAAAGATTGGTGTAACTCTCAGAGACAGCAGATCTCAATTCTCATTTTTTGGTATTTGTATTTTTGTTCAAATTTGGCTACATTTATTAAACCATCCTTTGATCAGTTTTTATGCTCATAAATGTAAAAAACAATAGCACTGGCTAGAAACTTGAGCCGTGTCAGAGGGTTCTGTGGAAGTCCCCACAAACAGTACTGCTGAGAGCTCACCCTAGCCCAGGAAGTCAGGGTGGAATTTTCCAAAGCATTCAGCCTTGGTCACATTCTGCTCCTGTAAAGTCAATAGTAAAACTCCTGTTGACTTTACAGGAGCAGAATTAAAGCCATTCCTGAGGGCTTTTTAAAATGCCCCCTTAAGCATGACACCGTTCTGATCATCATGATGATAGTGCTATTTAAAAGTGTCAATGTTCTCTTGGTTTTCTCCTCCGTGATATCCCAGTCTTCATAAACTTCTTAACTTTTTACACCCTGTATCTATTCCTCATCTGTTCACAATGCTAATATGGTTTTAAAAAAACATAACAAATGAAACCATCAAATTGTTAAATAGATTCTCTGAAATCAACAAGAAAGCTTCCTTTTCTTTCTCTCTCATTTATTTGTTGCTGAGGCAACTGGCCTGACTATCAGCAGGTATGAGCGCTGTGAAAGTCAAGCACTTAAAGGAACCATAGCTACCAACGGAGTGTCAAATCAGTGGCGAACTGAGCCCATAGTGTTCCCTTTAATCCAAATGTTTGGCCCACATAGCTCATATAAATTAATGTACACCTCTACCCAGATATAACACTGTCCTCAGGACCAAAAAAATCTTACTGCGTTATAGATGAAATTGCGTTATATTGAACTTGCTTTGATCCACTGGAGCGCACAGACCCCCCGCCCCCAGGAGCGCTGCTTTACTGCATTATATCAGGTCGCGTTATATCGGGATAGAGGTGTAGTTCCATGAGGGTCTGGCTCTTTACTTGTTTCCTTCTGTGATAAGGAAATATGAATGTCTGTTTCAAAGTACTTTGGAATATCCTTAATGGACGTGAATACAGAAGTACGTTTTGTAAGCTACCTGAGATGTCATCATTTTAGAATGCAATGCACTCCTGCGAAGAGGAACAGGACATAACTACGCATTATAGAGCTTAAGCAGGAATTAAAAGAGGGCTTTGGGTTGGCCAACAGCATAGCAGTCAATGTCATCTTGAGACAATCAGAAGTAGGTACATTGTCTTGCCTGAGCTGAGCCCTGTGCTCCAGGAAGGAAGTTTTCTGATTCTGCCTGAATGAATCTTTGCTCTCTGTGTAGGTGTTTCTTTAACTAATGATCAAAAAGATTCAGCTTCAATACAGATAAGAACAAATGTAAAAATAAGATAAAAAGTGATACAAGGTGATTTTTTTTAAAGAAACACTTATACAGACACCTTGTTTTCATTGCAGAACTGATTTTATTTAATTCTGACATGTGAATAAGATAACATATCTTATGACTCTCAATTCCTACAGAGAAATAGAAGTTTTATGTGGTTACAAGGGTTAACAACAAAGTCACTGACTGGAATACATCAAGCTGTTCCCTTATGTATTTTTATAGCCACCCAACAAAATGACAACAAGCGATATCACTAGAAGTGCCCTTCCTTACTCTAGTCCAACTCTTAATAGCATAGTACCTCCACTTGTCACAGCCTGACTCAGTTTCTATGGACATTTTGTAGGTATTTAATTTGAATACTAGACGTAAGTACAGCAAAATATAGTAATGAGTACATGTCAGAGGAGCAGCTGAGCACATGGCCTACTGTCAAGTCTCTGAACACTATGGTGGTAAAGTTCCCAGAGTGTTTCAACCCAGTTTTGCCTTTCTCTAATCAAAGCAATTTTCAGGGTATGTGCTAAGGGACTGAGGTGGAAGTAATGACCTACTTTTCCTCCTAGGTAAATCAAGAGTGACTCCATTAAAATCTATGGAATTACAGCTGGGGATACTCGTGTCCATTAAAAGGAAATCAGGCTCCATAATCCCCATATACATTTCTTCAATGAATATTATAAATAACTCTAAGAAGAGTACTGTATATGTATAAATTACTTTTTCAGAAAGCAGTTTATAATCTCAAGCAGAATACAAGTATTGCCAGAATAAGCATAAGAAAGTACAGTAGTTCCCTCCCAGAGTATAAATTACAATGTTCCCCATCCCTCACAAAATGTTCATTTGTTTATAAATACATATGCATCGTATCAAATGGAAAGCAGCACTGAACAGAACTTTCACAGAAAAATGCAACTGGGGCCTCTCTTTCTCTACATAAAGCCAAAGACAGTTTTCAGAGAGTATTTTGAGTATTAGTATTCAAGAATAAATGACCAGCAATCCCCTTCAGCTAGCTCTAAATTTTTTGCTTAAAGTTTAAGATCTGATTGTAAAAGTAAGGTATGCATACCCGTGTCTGCATTACCTAGTGCTTTCTGAAGTCACTATAGAACACAGCCTGGAAGGATAGCCGGGTGGCTGGGGCGCTGGACTAGGACTCAGGAGACCTTGTTTCATTTCTTGGTTTGGTCAAAAACTTCCAATCTACCTTGTGCCTCAGCTCCCCATCTGTAAAATGGAGATAATACTCCTTTACCTTGCACCATTTCCATTTAAATTTTAGGTGTAGACAAGCCCTTAAAAATTGGATCTTTTCCGTCTCCGCTCATCTTCTGTCCTTCCTTCCACTTCCAGCCTCCTCACCAGAATACAGTTATTCTGAATAACTCCAGTTATTCCAATTCTCCAGCGTTTTGCCCTTTTTTTGTGGTAAATAGAGCCTAGTTACTAATTCATAACTAAGAACATAAGAACGGCCATACTGTGTCAGACCAATGGTCCATTCAGCCCAGTAACCTGTCTTCCAACAATGGTCAATGCCAGGTGCTTCAGAGGGCATGAATGGAACAGGACAATCATCAAGTGACTCATCCCCTATCATCCAGTTCCAGCATCTGGCAGTCAGAGGCTTAGGGACACCCAAAGCATGTGGTTGCATTCTGACCATCTTGGCTAATAGCCATTGATAGACCCATTCTCCATAAACTTATCTAATTCTTTTTTGAATCCAGTTATACTTTTGGCCTTCGCAACATCCCCGGGCAACACATTCCACAGATTGACTTTGTACTGTGTGAAGAACTAACTAATTGTCATACAGATTTAGCATCATTTTCTGCTTCTGGATATTTTAATGATCTGTAGCGTTTTTTTACTCTGTGCATTGATCACAGACAGTTCATTGTAAGAATCTGATAGCCAAAATTGCAGCTGTGTTGTTTAACAGTGATTGACAGATAAGTCACATAGGGTGAGATTCCCACCCCACTTCTGGCCTCTTTTCACCAGATAAAAGAGCCAGAACCACCATGACAGGGCTCTCAATAAAACATTGGCACTGTAAATGTGCCTTAACGCAGACAAATTTTACACTGCCAGAGCAGTGTAAAGGAGCCTTAATGTACCTGAGAAGGAGGACCTGGGACTAGATGCTCACCTGGCTAGACTGTGATACCCCAGTGGAGTTATACCACTTTAGTACAGCTCACGATCTGGCCTATATTTCTCTCTGGATTCTTCTACCCCTTTCAGTTTCAGAATAGGTTGTCTTTTACCCTTGGAATCTTTTACCCTAGGCCCTCATTAAGCCATACAAACTCTCTCTCTCATTCCCTGCATATTCCACTTCCCACCCCCAGTGGAACTGCAGTCTGTTGTACCTTAATTACATTGTCATACAGACACCAACAAAATCCCAGTGCTACCAGAGTCAAACACTCAAATTGTTGCAAAACAAGTTTAATTGTCAAAAAGCTAATAGATTTAGATTTAATTCTTTTTTAAACTTTCAGTGGAACCACTGACAGATTGCTCACAGCCTAAAATGTTGAAGTTGTCTTTGGCAAGCATGGAGTCTGAGAAATAACGTGGTGTAAATCTCCAGTGTATTTTGAGAGACTTATAGTTGGAAGTGCCTCACATTGGAGGGTTTTTTGTCAGTAAACATACACTTAGTGTAAGTCACTTAGGCATAGCAACAGCTCGTTGCTTGTAACTGTACCCATCAGGAATTAAAGGTATGTACTGCAGCTTCCATAAAGAATTTCTGCCTTAAGTGGCACTATTACATGTCCTACAGCTGAATACTAATCTGTTGTCTCATGTTTGGGTTTTTCAGTCTTTTTCCACACTTGTGTGTTTTAATTCTTCAATATTTACTTTGCTCCAATCTTATACCCTTGCTCTGCTGGGTTCTATGAGTGTTGCTTATAATATTTAATTTAAGTACTTAGTGATTGCTAATATTAACCTTACCTGTTATTATTTTTACTATAGTAGCACTTATGGGCCCCAGCTGAGATCAAGGTCCCATTGTGATAGGCACTGAAGGGCTTGCAATATAAATAGAGAAAACAGACTCCAGGTAGAAGGAAAAAAGGTATTTTCATGTTACAGCTGCTGAATTGAGGCACAGAGAGATTAAGTGATTTAGTCAAAATCACAAAGGAAAACTCTGGCAGAACAGAACCCACTTCTCCTGTATCCCTATCCACTGCCCTAACTACAAGAACATCTTTCCTGCTGTCTGTCTTATATTCCCATTTGAAATAAGTTTTACCATCGAGGTAAAGATAAGTTGTAAGGCTGATTTACCTCTTTTTACTCTTCTTTCTGAGTGACAAAGCATTTGCGCTCTTGATTCTGCAAGACATTGAGCATTCTGGCTCCCATACAGCAAAGCACTTAAGCAAGTGCTTAACTTCAAGCATGCGTGTAGTTCCCCTGAAGTCACTGGGAATACTCACATACTTGAGCACGTGCTTACCTAAGTACATGAGTAGTCCCAGTAACTTTGGTGGAACAACACGCATACTTGAAGTTAAGCACTTGATAATATGCTTTGCTGCATTTGGGCTAGGATGCTCAGCATCTTGTAGGATTGAGTCCTAAATCATTCAGATAGCTTTGACAACCCATATTATCCTCTGGTTATTCCCCAACATATATCTGAGACCTAAAGTCTCCCCTCGTGTACAGTTCTGTTATTTCAAGCTCCTTGATATTTGGTCCAGGAATCTCATTCCATTCATACTTATTGTGTATGTAACTCATCCAAATGAGTTTACAATTAATTTAGATACTAAGGTACGAGATACTATGTTGGGGACTGCAAAAAAAAAGTTTAAAAACAAAATAAATTAAAAAAAAATCATAGATCAGTAACGTTCCGTAGTTCCCCCTAAAATTGTCCACTTGGCAAGAAAAAGATTAATTAGATCCAGTGAGTAGTACATGGGCCAAGCTGGTTGTGTTCCTTCCATCCTAAGGATCCAAATATTTTGGGCCTGATTTTCTACTGCTTTACACCTTACGTAATCCCAGATGCCTGCCCAAAGTGAGTAGAAAGTGTGTATGGATAATGCACATGGATATGGTAATGTTTTACACCCACTTTGCAAGTGTAAATGACTTCAAAAGAAGCAAGGTTGGTGCAGAATCAGGCTCGTCATCAACACACACATGCTGTTCAGGGTAGCAGCAGCAATTGCACCATATGATAACAAAAGTGACCATAACTGTGTTATTAGAATAAGAGGTCTGCAAAAAGGTTGCATTGCTTGGCAGCTCCAAGTCAGAGTCCACAGATAAACTCATGCAGAAACATTAATTGCTTACAGCTAAATTACCTCTTTTTCAACAGGCAAACTTACCAGCATACACATTCAGTACTTCTGTAGGAATTCCACATCAGGTTTGGAAATATTTTTATCTAAAGATTTGACTTATTGTATTTCTTTTGACTGTGGACCAGATCCTGGCTTCTTTGGGACTGTCTGGTGGAATAACTGTTTGTTTACAGGATCAAGCCTTATAGTTGTATTGGTCATATATGTCTGCATAACACCTTATATTAAAGTTTTCAATGATACTTCTATTTAAATAGAACATGACATTTAACAACAGATGATAGCTGTATTGTAAATCAACGATGTAGCGAAAGAACGCTGTCCTGCTGAACACTGAAGTAAAGCTGGTCAGAAAATCAAGTTCTGTCAAAATCAAAATGCTTTGTGACATCATTTTGATTTTGCCAAAATTCTGTTATGGAGGGGGGAAAAGGGGAAGGACAGAATCTGGCAATGTCAAAACATCGTGTTTTGACATTTTCAGAATGAAGTGATTGTACTTTCTGTTTTGAAATGACTTTCATATGGATATTTTTATTTTATGTTATTTTGTATTGATTGTTTATATTATTATAGCACCTGGAAGACCCCGTTGTGGCTTAAGACCCCATTGTACTAGGTACTGTATACTACTGAATGTGTTTTTATCCCTTTTGACCCAAGCTGTTAACCAAATTCAGGGTGCTGAGGATTGTTTCAGTTAGGAGGAGAAAACGATGATAGAGCTAGATATTTTCTCTGATGCAATCTTGTTTATTTACAAAGATTATATGTAAAGTCCTGTTTCCTTGAATCCAGGTGGAATCAAAGAGTAGAGAGAGTTTCTTTGCTCACTGTTCCAAACCTGCCCTTCACCCAGCATTCTGTGCCCAAAAGCTAGCTCTTACCTTTCTCTCAGGAGCTCATTACCAGTGTTCCTGTTACTGTCTGCATCTGTCTCCATCTTCCTGCCACTCCCCTCTCACCCCCAAAGACATACCCTTACCCAAACCATGGCCTGCCAAATCCCTACCCACACAGTTCAAATTCCCAAGTGGCCTTGGATGTGTCTTTGTTTTGGCCAGAGACATGGTCCTGTGTGGGATAGAAGCTGCTTAAATGTTTCAGTCACCTGATGTACAATGACTTCTTTACATTTATCCTGAATGTAAGGCAGCTGTTACACGGGACCCATAAACAAGGTTTAATCCAATCCAGAACACTATATTGTGTCTTAGTTCTGCCGTCGTTCCAAGGAGACCTGAAAAAGTGACACACTGAACAAAGCCATCCCTGACAGACAGATAGAAAAGAAATAATATTACAAATTATACAATCTCAATTATTTATAGTGATCGTCTGTCAGGATACTTCACATCACCAATACAAAAGAATTTTACTGCCATCCAAGCCTCTTTGGGAATTGTTTCCCTGTCAGATTTCCTGGGAGAGATTTCCTTCTATGAGGCCTTGAGGAATACCTATTGTTCCTGTGGAATCTGCTGGCTGGAGAGATACCCTGTCCATTCTGTTCCATTGGCAAATTCATTTCTGACACACTTCCAGCCTCAGTATCCAGTTAGTTGTATTCTCAGTTTCCATGGGCAACCAAGCTGAAATCTTGTCCCCCTGACACCTTCTCAGGATGTGGAACCATGCCAGATCTCTTCATACAACTTTTTCAATAATTTATCTCAGGAGAACTTAGAATTTTTTGGTCATAGGTCACCACCTGCTCCAATCCTTTGTGTTCTTGTGTCAATGTTGCCCCGAAACTGTAAATACTAGCAATTGTATCCAACATGAAAGGGCGGGTTGAAACATGGGTAGGCCAAGACAGGAGTTACAAGAGCCCTTTTCGGCTCTGAAAATGCTACATCACACTCTGCTACCCATTTAAATGGTTTCCCTTTCTCACCCAATCTATGCAAAGGTTTTGCAATATTGGCAAACACAGCAATAATCCTTCTGTAATAGGAGTAGAGTCATGCAAAACTCTGTACATCTGTGTGTGTCTGTGGAGTTGACCAGTTCCATACAACCTCAATGTTTTTGTTTTTTTTTGGTCAGGGGAAAGCCCCCTTCTCCCTGTTGACTGTGTGCCCAAGGTAAGTTACCTCTTTTTGGAAAAACTCACATTTCTTTGGGTTCATTTTCAGATTGGCAAATTTCATCTTACCTCAGAGTATTAGTAAATGTTCAATTCTTGTTCAAAGGCTTTAGTATGCACCAGGATATCATCTAGATATAACAAACGGCTGAGAGAGGCATTCCACATACTATCTCTCCATTAGCCTCTCAGGTGTGGCTGATGCCTTCCACAAGCACCAGCTCCATCTCCTTCAATTGCCACAGGTCTCCTCCTCCTCTTCCTGTGAAAGCCGTTTTTCCTGTCTTTTGGATCCACTTCCCCTTGCCAAAACCCAGTTTTAAGATCCAGTGTGGAAAGCCAGAATGAACCTGCTATTGCATTCAGGGTATCATCTATTCATGGTAATGGGCTGTCAATTAATAGCAGTTAACTCAAGCGATTAACGCAAAACAAATTAACTAGATTAAAAAAATAGTCGCAATTAATCACAGTTTTAATCACACTAACAAACAATAATAGATTACCAATTTAAATTTATAATAAATATTTTTGGATGTTTTTCTACATTTTCAAATCCACTCAGACTTACTTCTCATTCAGCCAATTGCTAAGACAAACAAGTTTGTTTACATTTACGGGAGATATTGTAAAGCAGCGGGCAGCAATGTCACCTGAATGCAAGAGCATTTGCATGGCACTGTTGTAGCCGGCATTGCGAAGTATTTACATGCCAGATATGCTAAACATTCATATGTCCCTTCATGCTTCAACTTGTAGGCTCTAAAGTTTTACATTGTTTTGTTTTTGAGTGTGGTTATGTAAAAAAAAAATCTACATTTGTAAATTGCATTTATGGTAAAGAAATTGCACTACAGTACTTGTATGAGGTGAATTGAAAAATACCATTTCTTTTATTTTTTTACAGTGCAAATATTTGTAACCAAAAATAATACTATAAAGTGAGCACTATTCACTTTGTATTCCATGTTGTAATTGAAATATATTTGAAAATGTAGAAAAATATCCAAAAATACTTATAATAAATTTAAATTAGTATTCTGTTGTTGTTTAACAGTGTGATTAAAACTGCGATTAACTGTGACTATTTTTTTTTAATTGTTTGACAGCCCTAATAAGAATCCTTTAAAAAGTGACTTCATTTAATGTTTTGTAGTTCACACAGAATGTGGGACTACCATCCTTTTTCTTCTTGTCCAACACTATGGGTCAGACCAAAATACAAATTGAAAGCTCAAATACACCCTTCTGATATTGGCTCTGAACACACTGTTTTTCTTGCCCTCTTCCCAAAACCCTGCTGCTTGTTTGGGGCAATAAGCAGACAATACTTAAAGTTCTTGGCAGGAGATAAAGTGTTATTTACAGTCATTTAAAAATGTCCTGTAATTGTTCATCCTGCCAAGAATTTAAAGTTATAACTATTTTTTTTAAATATTGGGTGAACTGAATGGAAATATTATCATTGATTGTTTTCAGAGTGATTTAATCAAAGTAACATAATGAGTTCATTGTAAATTAAAAGGATACACAGAGCTTAATTGGTTATTAATACCTTTGTAGAATTTAAAACTAAAAAATTGGTAATTGACTCCTCTGTTGAACAGATAGGTCTAGATTTGCTGCACTCAATGTTGCAAGGCCTAACTGATTGAGAAACCTAAATCTCAGTTCAAAAGGGATTTAGGCATTTAAGAGTTGAAATGCCTGGATAGCTTTAAAAATCTGGGCTATAGTACTTATCACATCTTACTATTGTCTTTAAGAGTTTGCTTCTGTTCAGGTCAGAAGTTACAGTGTAGTCACTATATTCTATAATATAATGTAGACAAAACTAGTATGCAGGAGGCATTTGCAGGACAGCTCTAAATTCTAAAATAATCTAGACCTTTTCAAAAAAAATTTTTTTTCAAAAACTTTTCAAAAAGTTTTTTTCAAAAACTTTTCAAAAAGTTTTTGTATTCCGTCAGTCAAGACTAGTTCTAACATTAAAGATACCACCACAATAAATTATTCAGAATGCAAATTACTAGAGATCTCAAGGTAATTTACACAAACATCACATTCTAGATTATACTAGACTGAAATCTCTTTGAATGCAGATCACTAACAAAGTCAGAATTGGATCCATCACTTATGCTTTGTCACCTTGTCCCTCTGTCTTCAATAATTTGTTATCAACTATTCTTAACTTCTCATACTACACCTTTCACTGAGTGCCAATATCCACCAATGATCACACCATCCAGATTATAGCAGGATAGAAGATTCTGCAAGTCACACCAGAGGTCCTAATGGTTCATTATTCTTTCTCCTTATTTTAAAATCTCAAGGATTAGCAAATATATTACAAAGAATAATGACGAACAGCATATTGAGTACTATGTAGAAGTGACTAATGGGACACTGCATACAACGATTTCCAGGGCTGGT
Source organism: Eretmochelys imbricata (assembly GCF_965152235.1). Taxonomy (NCBI): domain Eukaryota; kingdom Metazoa; phylum Chordata; order Testudines; family Cheloniidae; genus Eretmochelys; species Eretmochelys imbricata. The sequence goes on along the minus strand of NC_135574.1, from coordinate 110,800,723 downwards.
GTCACTTAGCATATTCATTAATGATCTGGGAGAGAAAGTCAAGAGTATATTAATGAAATTTGCAAATGATACTAAATTGGGAGAGTTGCAAGTACCAGTGAAGACAGGGAAACACAGAAAGCTAGAGAGATTTAAAACATGGTGAAAAATAACAATGAGATTCAAAGTGGAACAACTGCAAGCTAATGCAGCAAGCGAAAAATAATCTGGAACAAAATTTTAATAGAAGGGAGAACAAACATACTAAATACTAAAAAAGGAGAGGATGCAGCAGTAACAAGGAACAATAGAATGAAATGGCCAAAAAGGAAAATGTAGGTTGCATATGATGGAAATCTGATGGAGCAATGCACTTGGCTGTGGAATAGCTTGAGGGAAGTGGCAGAAACCCCACTTCTGGTGACAACTAGAACTAGAATTGGCAAATGTAGCAAGTGTGCCACAGGAAACATTCCTGCATCAGGAGGGCTTTTTTCATCTCCAACATCTAGGATTCAGTGAACAGTCCTTGAAGTGGCAAGTGAAAAATTGTATCACTCCTTCCTAAGAACAAAAACAATCCCACCCCTCCAATCTCTCACACACACCACCCTCACCACCCTCACAAAGTATTTGTGCCTTTCTGAAGACACTGGAGACATAGGATTTACCCTCAGGTGAGCATTTAGCCTAGTTTAACGTGGAGTGAAATAACAGAAATAATGAGAATGAACATCACATAAGTAAATAGTACTGAAGAATTTAAAGACATATTTCTTAGTCACTAGGGATAAGATGACCTCTCATTACGTGGAGCAATATTTGCAGAGTGCTTTGAAGAGGTAAAGTGCTATGGAACATTCTAAGTATTAATATTGTCTGGATCTATCAACGAGAATATTAAGAATGGAACTGTGACGGGGGAAACTCACCTCTCATGAATGCCTCTGTCAGCTGGTTGTTCACCTCATTAGGCAGGTCTTCAGTCGCTCAGCCCTCTGGCCAAGTCACACAGTCTAAAACAGACCAACCCTTTCAGGGATAACAAAAGGCCAGCAGAAAGTCTAAACAAAGGTCCAGACAAATTGTTCTTCTCTTCCCTTTGGCTTGCTCAGCCTGCTTTCTGGACTCAGTTCTCAGACCCTTCTGGGATAGCTGTAAGTTCTTTGCTGCCCCGTTATAGAGCACTGCCACCAGGTCTTTCTCACTGGAGACCCGTTATCTTCACAGGTTTCTCACAGCCCGAAAAGTTCAAAAATGGTCAGCCCTCACCAAAGGTCTTCAACCCCACCTCTGGGCTCGTTTAAATTTCATCCCCTTTCACAAACTTCTTGTAAAGAGTCTTGTCCCCTTTTTGGGACTTATGCCATTTCCCAACCTGGGCTCTCCCACTACTCCAGGTACCAACCCAAGGACCCTACAAACAACAAGCACATGCTGCTTTCTTTACCTGATTGATACTACATTCCTTGGACCTCTTCCCACTTGGCCTCATTACATCTGTCCATTACCTTAGGGCTACAGCTTTCAAGTCCTCTCACTCCCAGGTTTAGCTAATGCAACCCATCAAGCTCCCTGTGGCCAGAGCAAGGCCCCTTTCCATACCCACTCCAGCCCCAGCCACAAGCTGACCTGATCAGCCTCTGCAGCTCCTTTTATGAGCTTGCTGGACTCTGATTGACTGTTTCTATGCAGCCTTTCTAGGCAGGCCTGGAGGACCCACCTCCACTGCTTCTTCCTGGGGTGGAATCTGGTAGAACCATGGGGCCTCCAGCAGGGGGCCTCAAAGGATCCTGGTACACCCCATCAAAGAAACACATTACTTTAGATGCCAAATCAGCATGATGGAAAGATATCTTCAAATGAGAAAGTATGGGCACAATCAAGACAGGCAGTGAACACATCTTGGGAGCTGCCGAGTATCCTAATTCTTACTGAAGTGAATTATGAAAGGAGAGTTGAGGGAGCTCAGCATCTTCCAGAAGCTGCTTAGCATTTTCCTGGATCAGGCTACACTGATATGATAGATAGAGCTACTATATGGTGGGTGCGTAACTGGTTGGAAAACCATTCCCAGAGAGTAGTTATCAGTGGTTCACGGTCACGCTGGAAGGACAAAATGAGTGAGGCCCCACAGGGATCAGTTCTGGGTCTGGTTCTGTTCAATATCTTCATCAATGATTTAGATAATGGCATTCAGAGTACACCTATAAAGTTTGCGGATGATACCAAGCTGGAAGGGGTTGAAAGTGCTTTGGAGGATAGGATTATAATTCAAAATGATCTGGACAAACTGAAGAAATGGTCTGAAGTAAATAGGATGAAATTCAATAAGGACAGATGCAAAGTACTCCATTTAGGAAGGAACAATCAGTTACACACATACAAAACAGGGAATGACTCCCTAGGAAGGACTACTGAGGAAAGGGATCTGGGGGTCATAGTGGACCACAAGCTAAATATGAGTCAACAGTGTAACACTGCTGCAAAAAAAAAGCAAACATCATTCTGGGATATATTAGCAGGAGTGCTGTCAGCAAGACATGAGAAGTAATTTTGCTGCTCTACTCCACACTGCTTAGGCCCCAACTGGAGTATTGTGTCCAGTTCTGGGTGCCACATTTCAGTAAAGATGTGGACAAATTGGAGAAAATCCAGAGAAGAGCAACAAAAATGATTAAAGGTCTCAAAAACATGTCCTATGAGAGAAGATTGAAAAAACTGGGTTTGTTTAGTCTGGAAAAGAGAAGATTGAGAGGTGACATGATAACAGTTTTCAAGTATATAAAAGGTTGTTACAAGGAGGAGGGAGAAGAATTGTTCTTCTTAACCTCTGAGGATACACATTGTAAGGACAGTGATCACTTTAGATAAGCTATTACCAGCAGGAGAGTGGGGTGGGGAGAGAGAAAACCTTTTGTAGTGGTAAACACCCATGTTTTCATGGTTTGTGTGTATAAAAAGATCTTCTGTACTTTCCACAGTATGCATCCGATGAAGTGAGCTGTAGCTCACGAAAGCTTATGCTCAAATAAATTGGTTAGTCTCTAAGGTGCCACAAGTACACCTTTTCTTTTTGCGAATACAGACTAACACGGCTGTTACTCTGAAACCTTCTTCATGAACACATTCTAGTTCAGTTTCTAAAAAAATGCTTTTGGTGTATGGTGGCCTGTCCAAATTTTAAACTGAGTAGTTACATTTTACCTTTTAAAACTTTCACTGCAGTTTCAATTGGGTATCGTGTTCATCAGCACCTACTACTGGGATTTCCATAGCAGTGTGCCACCACTTCACATCCCAGGTTCTGGCATAAACCAAGTTCGCAGGGTACTATATTTACTGTTTCCAGATGGAAAGAGGTTAATTGTCAGCCCACAAAACTGACTTCTGATGAGTGAGATATTTCAGAATGCAAGAACCAGTGCTAATCCAACTTCTGCCGCATAAGTCTTGATGTTCATCTACCACTTGGTGGACAATGCACATAGAGATAGGAAACTCTGCTCCACCCAGGACAAAAGAATCTCTCTTTAGGGTACAGCTGATCATGTTCTTCCCAGGTACTATGAAAACTCCATTATACCGTTGACTGTCATTACTAAAACAGATCTGTTATTCATGGAAGGAGCAGCGCTCTGGACCTCAGTGAGTCATTATGTTTCACCAGGTAGATGCTGTTCGTGTTCTGTTATCTATTCCCTGAACTGATCAGGAAGATCCCTTCAAAATAAAAATCAGACTATTTGCATTCACCAGATGAGGGAGTGCAGAATATGCATTTGGAGTGAGATCTCTGCCAATGGATGAGATAGGGTAAAATTTAGAGGGAATATCTGGAATTACTGGATAGATCTCATATACACTTTGGTTCATTAAAGCATGCCTGTGTCTGAGATCAGAATCCCCAATAAGAACTGGATTTTTGTATTTGAGACACAACTTGTTTTCCATTATGGACATCTTCATCTTCTGTTAACATTCCTGCGATGAGACTTTGTACCTGACTGTGTTCATCCTCAGTCCAAGCGTATGGTTGATTTCTCTAGCACCATATGATTGTGGTTATCCTGAATCCAAGATATTCCAGGAAATGTATCTCAGTGTGTTTGCTTCAGCCTTCTCTCTGTACAGAATCCTGATCAGAAATATTTTATTGGAAAGAAATAAGTTAATTTCTTCCTTTTCTAATGCCAATATTATTGCTACCATGATCCTGCAGAGACACTTTGGGAGCACATGTAAATCAAATGTTAAAGTTTTCCCCATGCCTCTAATAGAATTGAAAAAGCTGCACACAATATTGTTTCAAGTTCCAGTTCTCTCCCAGATCCCCTCTATTCTGGCTTCAATGTTCTGTCATCTGAAACTGCTCTCACCAATCATTTCTTTCTGGTTAATCTCAGGGAACATACTCCATTCTTCACCTTACTTGTTCTTCCATAGTTTTCATGGTATTATTCTCTCCTTGTTCTCCCCTCCTAACTCTCTGGCAATTCCTTCTGCATCACTTTTAATTCTACTTTTAGTTTCTACAACCTAATACATATAATAATATCTAATAATAACAACGATGCTGTGATAGTCAAAAAAACAAACAAAGTAAGTATGGTCTGAATCACACTTTCAATGATTGCTTACTATGGGCCCTTTTGCCATGAGAAATAAAATCATCTTCAGTAATTTACAGATAGCTTCACACAATGCTATTCAAACTGATTATAATGAAAAAATATTTTCAGCAATTATTTACATTGTACCTTGCTTTAAAAAACTGAGTTTGACAATGAAGACTTCTCCTACCACCCTTCAGATAACTCAGGATAATTACTATTTTGGCCAGTAATGTAGGAGTCTTTTTCTTCCTCATGGTAAATTATTTGGGGAGATGGGGAATTATTTATAACTAGCAGTTAGATGATTTGATGTTTATTTGTATCCAGTGTGTAATAGTGATATGCATTTTAGCTGTTGCTGTGCGATGACATCATTACTGGTCCATTGCAGTTGCTATGGAAACACAGCTGGATTTCTTGCAGGCCAGGGAGTTCAAAAACGTGCTTCTAGTTTTGATAAACAGTTTATCAACCAAAATGTTAACTTTTTATACCTTTAACTAGATGTTTCTGTAATGGAAATATTGAAAAAAAGTTAGATATGCCCTCAAAAGTGTGGGTGAGCAAGATTATTTTTGAATGTTTTGGAATTACTAAATTGTACTTTTCTGGCATCACAACCTTAGAGATCATGACCCTGATCTTATACAGACTTATACACATACCTGAAGTCAATCGGATTATTCACTTGTGTCAAGCTAAGCATGTGCATAAGTCTTTGCAGGATCAGAAACTCTGGATCTAACATTCGGTCCTTGGCGCATGCAAGTTTTCCTTCATATTTCTGAAGGAAAAATAACCAGCAAATTGTAATAAAAATATTAAATAAAGGAGCCAAAACATCAGGGTGTGTCCATGCCTTACTGAGTACTTGTGTCACTTTAGCGCTGTCACTCTTGCCCTTCTAAGCCCCTTTGACCCTATTTTATGACACTCATTTACTGGTTTGTGTCAAATCAAGACTATATTTTCTGTTTGGCAGGGACTAGATCTTCGCTTGTTGTATAAGGATACTACTACATTTTTGGGTGCTCAAAATATAAATATTATTGTATCTATTAAACCCAAAGTATCCTGTACTTTACTTTAATTGTCTCCCATCTATTCGCTCTTTCACATTGCAAATTAAAAACACAAACAATATAGCAATACAATCTTGTAACCGAGAAATTAAATAAAAGCACAAAAGCAAATGCTTTAGTCAAACGAGTTACAGGGTTCACTACAGGGTTAACTGGATTAAATGATATGTCCTATTTTGTACAGGATGTTGGACTAGATGGTCTACTGGTGCTTTCTGCCCTTAAAATCTCTGAAATCAGGAAATACAAAGTTATGCTTTCCACAACTATAAGTCAGTCATATTACACATTTGTAATTGTAATTGTAGATACCATTAAATATATGCCTTTACAGATCTATATGCCGTGGTGCTGAATTGTGGTTAGTGTGTAAACAGTGCGTAATTTGTAATGAAAGAGGTGCTGGGGCTCAAGCAATTTTTTTACATTCATAGCTGATGTAGGAAGCCCAGGAGTGCAAAGGCTATGAACTGCCAGGCCTAGAGGAGCTGGGGCTCAGCCCTAGCAAGCCCTGGCACAAATTAAGCACTGTGTAAGAACCATGACTTTCAACTTTATTTTTATTTTTTTTTTGGCTTCTAAATTCTCAACCTTATTATTACATTAAATCTGTATTAAATTTCCTTGGTTTACAGAAGTAGCAGCTCAGTAACTGACCAAATATTAAGACAGGTAGGTTTTATTTCAATGTACAATGCGAGATGCAAAAGAAAATCATATAAAAGTTAGTGGGTTTCATTCAGCCACTGCACATTGAGTAAAGCAACAGTGAACATGCTCTGGTGTCACGCTCCCCAGAATAGACTACACTCTATGGCACATGCAAAATTTGACATTTACAGTTCAGGAAGGAAGCCACAAGAAAGAAACTGCAAGATCCGCAAATCATCTTAAAGGTTTGTTTACCTATGCATGTGCAGGTGCACATTTGTGAGGCACAACGTAACTACAGCAGGACGGAGAACGAAAATTCCATGTCCCAGAGGATGTCAACATGTGTTTTTGTTTCAGTTGGGAATGAAATCAAAAATGTTGACATTCTCTACAAAAGAAAATCCCTCAAAATTTCATGTAGGGTGAATTGAAATGTTTTGTTCTGAAAGACAAAACATTTTGATTCAATTTTGACTTTATTACATTTTATATTACATTATAATCTATAGTACAAATTTAAAAATATCAAAACAAAAAGCTGTTTCAAAAAGGAAAAAATCAAAACGTTTCATTCTGAAGAAGCCACTACCCTCAGTCAAGCTGTTTCATGACCACACAAAAAGGAGACACTTTAATCTAGAAAAGATGATCAGATGTTTCATTCAGTACTACACAGCAGCTGCTCTAAAGAACATAAGAACAGCCATACTAGGTCAGACCAAAGATCCATCTAGTCCAGTGTCCTGTCTTCCAACAGTGGTCAATGCCAGGTGCCCCAGAGGAAATGAACAGAACAGGTAATCACCAAGTGATCATCCCCTGTCGCCCATTCCAAGCTTCTGGCAAAAAGAGGCTAGGGACACCATTCCTGCCCTGCTCTGCTCTTAATGATTTTAAAAATAAAATAACCAAAATCTTTCAACTATATTGTTATATTATAGCAGGACCTTAGATGTATTATAGTAGTGCATATTATGAACTACTACTACGAACATGTCATGAAATAATATAAAATTAATAAAGATATAAAAACAAAATAAAATAAAATTCAAAACATTTCAAAATTCCAAAACACACATTTTACAAAACCAATTTTTTCTCCATTTTGAATTTTTCTTCTAAACAGACACGGTTTCAAAATGTTTCAGCTTAGACGAAAATGGCATTTTCCTATCAAAAAAAAACAAACACGTAGATGAAACATTTCCAACAAGCTGTAATTAAAATAAACATAGCTAAAAGAGCACTGATCGAGGACAGGAGGAATTGAGAAAGGGATCATGGTTGGAGGATCTAGTGCCAGCAAGATTAAGGCTCCTTAACTGGACAAAGGGTAGTTGCTTCATCTGAACAAGTAAAGTTTGTGTTCCAGAGAATGAAGATTCAGATATATGCTCAAACGGATGAAATTCATACCTTGAAGAAGACCAGCAAGAGCTCTACACTCCATTTAAGTACTAGTCAAACTATAAAAATAGCGCCTTATGCTGCCCCTCTGAATTTTGCCCTAACAGCAAGCGATAGTGTTCTCAATGGTAAACATGGATAAAAGGAATTTACCCACTTATCTACTGGGGAGCCTGGAGTTGGCACACTTCTCATTTGGGGAATAGGAAGTTTAGTTTAGGTTAGTTTAACCACTTTTCTTGTACCACTACACCATTTCTATGAATATATATGTTTCTCTCCAAGCCTCAGTTCAGCATTAAAAATATAGTGGAATCAAGGACCACATGTGCACCATACATGAGTTTCAAACTCTTACATCTTGGTCATTTTTTCAAACAGGTCTCTTAAGACATGCCAAAAGCACTTTTCCTTAGGGAGGACAGAATGCTCTAACCTGCAGTCCCAGTGCAGGCAAAATAATGGGACCTTTGCCTGTTTCAGGAATGCCTTAAGTGCATAGCATATTTAAAATTATAAAAAATAACCCTCCTATTTCACCATATCCTCACTATCTTCATTTAGATTACAAATTTTATGGGCAGTGACCATGTCTCCTACTATGTATGGTTCAGCGTTAAGTACACTATTGGCATTTAAACAAGCACCATCACCTTTCTTTAGTCATCCAGTGAACAGAAAGCAGCTTAACAATATTTTAAATAAGTAAAAAAACGCTTCCCACATCATAGTCAATTGAATCCTTGTACAGAAATATCCTGCAGAATTTATTAGAAACTGATAATTAATCTATAATCTTTTAAACCATCCTACAGAATTTGAGAAATATTTCCCTATTATAGAAGCCTACAGGATGATTTAAAAAATGCCTAGTAAGAAGAACATTCTGTATTAAATTATATGGGCTAAATCGTGTTATATTGGGGTTAGTGAGCGTATACCTATAGGAAGGGTCCCATTTAAGTCAACAGGATCACTAGAGTGCATGAGAGTAAAAAAGAGTTTTTTTAATAAGCTGTATAGATGCCTATTGGTTTTATCCCTATTGCATTCTATAGGACTTCTCAATAACAGTAAAAGTAACCAGCACAATTTTCCCAAACTACACAGAAGAATCCAGCTTTTGCAGAGACCAAACATGAGAAATTTCAGTCCAATGGAAAACATTTTGGAAAGTTATGAACATTCAGTCCATGTTCCTGTAAGTGAAAATACCAACACAGTTGTAATTATAGCATCCCTATCATGTTCACTGTAACATACACATGCATATTCTATTCTATTCTATTCTGTTCTATGGGCAGATAGGTCTCAAAATGGAGTAGCAAAAAGTGCCATAGCAGAGCATTGATTCTCTGTTCAAAAGATTGATATTTTATACAAAATATACTCTCTCCTTTGTGTTTAGTTACAGAGACAAGGTGGGTGAGGCCATACCTCCAATGAGACCAACTTTTGTTGGTGAGAGAGACAAGTTTTTGAGCTTACACAGACCTCTTCTTCAGGTTTTCTTCAGAGCTCTGCGTAAGCATAAAAGCTTGTCTCTCTCACAAACAGAAGTTGGTCCAATAAAAGATATTACCTCACTCACCTAGTCTCTCTAATATCCTGGGACCAACATGGCTACAACACCTCTACATACTTGTTTAATTACAGTCATTCTAAAACCCATTTCTTTCCTCTGATTTGTTTACATGTATTCAGGGTTGAATCTTTTATTTCTATATGTCCCTTTGATATGAACATACTTTGTCAGGATATTGTATTTATATTGCCAATTTATAGCTACCTACATAGATAGGTAGATCACTTATTATTTTTAAAGCTTCCTGTATTTTCTTAAGTCTTAAGGTTGTTTGTTCAATAGCTGCAGAATCACTGTTTGTTAGAATGTTTTGATTTCTTACAAGAGATGTTAAAGCTATGTTTAAGGGTTTAAAATAAGTGTTTTCGCTGAAGAAAAGTAGTTTTATGAAGTCATTTATTCCGGAAACTGCTTAAAAAGCAGTGTAGTGCATTACCTTCTACATAATTAGCAAAAGTTCCTGAACTAATTAAGCAGTGCTGTGTGGCAAAAAGAATTTCCATTGCATTTACATTTTATGTACTACCAGGTAACCGTTTCACACCAGACAAGAACAGCATCTGTGTTTTCACCCATAAAGGATTTACAAAAACACATAGTTTCAGTGGATATGTTTGCACAATCTGTTATGTCAAAGCTACTCCTGTATTTCTCATAGGCACTCTGGGGAAGGAAGATAATGAGTATTGTGACCCCTAATGTGAAACAAGTTTTTTTTAGAGTTGTTGTAGCTGTGTCAGTCCCAGGATATTAGAGAGACAAGGTGGGTGAGGTAATATCTTTTATTGAACCAACATTTGTTGGTGAATCAGACAAGCTTGTAAGCTCAAAAGCTTGTCTCTTTCTTGTCTCTTACCACCTTGTCTCTCTAATAAGTGTTTTTAGCCAGTTACTGAATTTCTGAATCTTAATCTGGACACTACAGTGCAAATAAGCGATGGTCACATAAACACCACCCTATACCAGAAACCTACTGACCGCTATTCCTACCTGCATGCCTCCAGCTTTCACCGAGGACACATCACACGATCCATTGTCTACAGCCAAGCCCTAAGATACAACCGAATTTGCTCCAATCACTCAGACAGAGACAAACACCTACAAGATCTTTATCAAGCGTTCTTAAAACTACAATACCCACCTGGGGAAGTGAGGAAACAGATTGACAGAGCGAGATGGGTACCCAGAAGTCACCTACTACAGGACAGGCCCCCACGAGGAAAATAACAGAACACCACTGGCCATCACGTACAGCCCCCCGCTAAAACCTCTCCAGCACATCATCAACGATCTACAACCTATCCTGGAAAACGATCCTTCACTCTCACAGATCTTGGGAGACAGGCCAGTCCTCACTTACAGACAGCCCCCCAACCTGAAGCAAATACTCATCAGCAACTACACACCACACCACAGAAACACTAGCCCAGGAACCTATCCCTGTAGCAAACCTCGTTGCCTACTCTGTCCCCATATCTATTTTAGTGATACCATCAGAGGACCCAACCACATCAGCCACACCATCAGAGGCTCATTCACCTGCATGTCTACTAATGTTATATATGCCATCATGTGCCAGCAATGCCCCTCTGCCATGTACATTGGCCAAACCGGACAGTCCCTACATAAAAGAATAAACGGTCACAAATCGGACATCAGGAATGGTAACACACAAAAGCCAGTGGGAGAACACTTCAATCTTCCTGGACATTCTATAACAGATTTGAAAGTAGCTATACTTGAACAAAAAAACTTCAGAAACAGACTTCAAAGAGAAACAGCAGAACTAAAATTCATTTGCAAATTTAACACCATTAATTTGGTCTTGAATAGGGACTGGGAGTGGCTGGCTCATTATAGAAGCAGCTTTGCCTCTCCTGGAATTGACACCTCCTCATTTATTGTTGGGAGTGGACTACATCCACCCTGATCGAATTGGCTCTGTCAACACTGGTTCTCCACTTGTGAGGTAACTCCCTTCTCTTCCCGTGTCAATATATTTATGTCTGCATGTGTAACTTTCATTCCATGCATCTGAAGAAGTGAGGTTTTTACCTTCAAAAGCTTATGCCCAAATAAATCTGTTAGTCTTTAAGGTGCCACCGGACTCCTTGTTGAATCTTAAAGAGGACTCCACCCCTTCCCCTGCACATAGTTTTTACATTCCCTTTGTCTAAGCCGAGTTGGGAGTTTAGGCTTTGATCCTGCAATGCACTGCACATGAGCAGACTTGCATCCACAGGAAACCCAACTGACGCCAGTGGGATTCCACACAAGCCCAGGGATCTACCCATGCACAATGCATTGCAGGGTTGGGACCTAAATCATGACATTCAGTCTTTCCATACAAAAAGACAGTCTCTCTCATTTTAAATACTATTCTCCTCCATATGTAACATATACACCATAACTCAGACTTGCAGAAAAAAGTCAGCTGGTCCCTTCTAGGGAACAGAAGGTCCATCTGAAGCCTTCATTGCCACAAGTAAAGGTGGATGTAGCAGTGTTGCCAATGCTCATGATTTTGTCATGAGATAATTATTGTTTTCCTTAAAGCCAGAGCACCTGCAGTCATGTGGATGTGAGGATTTCAGCCTTCATTCTTAAAGAAAAAGTAAGTTTCTAGCCCTGGTGGCTGTTGAAAAAGCTTTAAAATGTGACCCTAATGCACCTTAAAGACTCAAAAAGCAGAACGCAAATAAAAAGAACACCCAATCTATTATGTTTACATAATCCGATGATTATAAAGCCTATCTCGTGATTTCTGGTGAGCCTGACTCATGATTTTTGAACATTTGGGGTTGGCAATATTGATGTAGTGTCTATACACCTGGCTGCCATGCCTGAAAAACCTGACAGGGTAACACGCCATTAATCAGCTATCCTGACTGGGTTGGGTTTAAAGAAAGAAACATCTGTTTTACTACTCAGTCTGTATTATGTTTTACCAGAAACAGAAATTAAAGGAAAAAAACAGATATTACCTGTGTATTAATTATATACAAACACAAGCCTGATTCTCCTCGCACATTGGGTAAATCAGAAATAACGCTATTAAAGTCAATGGAGTTACATCAGTGTAAGACAAGATCCACCCAGCCAACCTCTCACCAATCCTTCTTGCCCTCTCTGTTCAGATGGGCAGTCTATACCCAACCAATCAACAAAAAAGAGGAGGGTAAAAAAGGAACTTGGACCACAACTACTATAATATCAAGGCAGACTTTTCTTGCACGTATTCTAATCCTTTACTGAATCATCCCAAAGGGTATTCCACATCTCAGCAAATGTGTCCATAATATGTCCTACAAATCACCTGGTCACAATACATAGCTGAGTAAAAGTGAAGTATAATTTCACCCAAGAGATGTAACTTTTCATTGAAAAGAGTTTTCACTTACCAATGTGATGGCTGAGAGGTTAAGGTCTGTATTAAAGACTCTCCTTACCTCTAATACTAGTTGCTGGTGCTAATGTGTGGTTTTTCTTTTTATATTGTTACTCTTCCTGCTCTATTTGCATCACGATCCAACTATGACCAACCCTATTTTCAATGTAATATATATATAAATTTTTAAAACAAATCCACACGAGATCTGGGCTATGAATAAAACATTTATGAGAGTTGCAAAGGTACTATGGGAACAGAAACTGAATATGCAGTTTGTGTATGTAATCCAGGTTGCTATGTAAACAATCACTTTTTCCTTAAAGAATGCCTGGCTGGGGAAAAGTTTTCTATGACGTTTCCTTGTCAGAGTGTTTTCAGTAGGTTGCAAGGTGGCAGGACCATATCCCAACCGGCAGCTCTGTAATAGCTTTAGTTTCAAATGTAGGGAAACGTATTAAAAATATTTCCCCAACTAAAAGAAGCCACCTTCTTTTTATATCAGAGTGCAGCTCTTTCCATCCACACTATCTTTAAGTACCATTTTGTTTTCTCTTTCTTTTATTCCCCTTTATAACGCATGGCTTTCATGTCAGGTGATCTTAAACTTGAACAGAAAAGCAACAAAAAACAGGAAGCATGAAAAAGACCTTCATATTCAAGACAACTAAGTCTAGCACATCTGAACTTTCAAATAAACTGTTGGTATGGCAACAGAATGCATTTACAGTTCAAAGGGAGGGATGACAAAGTAGTTGACGCAAAACAAAACGAAAAAGAGCATTTTAAACCTTCATTGTTTGATTATTTTTAAAAGGCAGCAGCTCCTTAATGTATATTTTCTTAATCCAGAGCCTCAAGTAAATTCCTCCAGCAATGTTTGTGAATGATTACAACACCCCTAGCAATCAAAGATCATCTTTGATCTATCTATACATACTGATATTGCTCTTATGTGCTTGCAAAGAGAACTTGAATATTAACTACTTCTCTCTCTACAAAGCAGCAAGACAATCTAATTGCCACTGATACAAAGGGCTTGTCTACACAGGGACACTCAGGAAAGTTAATCAGAATTAAAGAAAGGTGTGAATTTAAAGTAGATTTATTCAACTGCGTTGAACCCCTGTGTGAACACTCATTCAGAATTAAAGTGACCTTA